>NW_027362764.1:613461668-614711668 GCF_046119375.1 Phyllobates terribilis
TCTGCCTAGCCTTTGCTAGCTATTAAATTAGGGGGGACCCCACGTCATTTTTTTGGGGGGGTCCCCCATTTTAATAGCTAGTAAAGGCTATGTATTCAGCTGGGGGCTCATATTAGTAGCCTGTGAAGCTCCGTGGGTATTACCCCCTTCCCAGGCTTCAAACATCTGCCCCAGCTGTCTGCTTAACCTCCGCTAGAGACTAAAATTAAGGGGAACCCCACGCCAATTTTTTTTAATAATAAATCCTTTATTTTAATACTAAATGACAAGTACAGTAACCAACACTATCACTGTACTTCATATATATGTGACTGACATGTTTCTATCTATCTAATCTATGTGTGAAGCTCTATTCTGTCTGTTATAAATTGTCGGGTACAGATGCTGAATTGCCGGCCGGCTTTTTTAAAGAGACAGTGCATGAAAACACTATTATTTTTTTTAATAAATCCTTTACACTAAATGACAAGTACAGTAAGCAACACTGTCACTGTACTTCATATATATGTGACTGACATGTTTCTATCTATCTAATCTATGTGTGAAGCTCTATTCTGTCTGTTATAAATTGTCGGGTACAGATGCTGAATTGCCGGCCGGCTTTTTTAAAGAGACAGTGCATGAAAACACTATTATATTTTTTAATAAATCCTTTACACTAAATGACAAGTACAGTAAGCAACACTGTCACTGTACTTCATATATATGTGACTGACATGTTTCTATCTATCTAATCTATGTGTGAGGCTCTATTCCTTCTTGTCTAAATTGTCGGGTACCGGTGTATGCCGCTGCTGAATTGCCGGCCGGCTTTTTTAAAGAAAGCGTCTTCTGAGCAGTTTGTCAGCTTTTGGACACCTTTGAAGGTGTTTTCTATGTGTTTCTATGTGTTTTTGTTTGCCTGCCATTGGTTTTAACGGTGTTCGACGGTGTTCTAAGGTGTTCGACAAACAGTTCCTCGAACATCCCGGTGTTCGACGAACCGAACCGAACCCGAACACTACGGGGGTGGCTCAACACTATTCCTCACCCTCATCCTCCTTCCTCCCACCATGCGGAGTGCCCAGAGACAATTGATCCCACACTTGGACACTTCGAAGAGCTATTCACTTTTTCATTTATAAATTCGGGCTCTCGCCCGGTCCACTTGAAGCAGGGCAAGAGGAGATCGCATGTAGCAATGCCCAAATATTTGAGCAGCCACGGTCACACGAAGGCGACGGTTGGAAAGAGTCACAAGAGGTGGACAATGATGAGACACAATTGCCATAAAGTCAGGAGGAGGGCCAGGGTGTGGAAGTGGAAGACGAGGAGGTGGATGATATAGTAACTGACCCAACCTGGCAGGGGGACATACAGAGCAAGGACAGCAGCACACAGGGGGAGGGAGGCGTAGCACCACAACAGGCATTAAGAAGCAGTGTGGTGGCCGCAGACAGAAGGCAGGCAACCGTTCCCCTTAACATCAACACAACGGAAGTTGCCAGTACAACTGTTAGGTCTTCCCGAGTTTGGTTGTTTTTTAAAGACTCTGCCGATAACCCCAAAAAGGCCATTTGCACCACCTGCCAGGCCAGCATCAGCAGGGGTAGCAAAACTACCAGCCTGACCACCACCAGCATGATCAGGCACATTGCAGCAAAGCTTCCAACTAAGTGGGCCGAACCCCAGGGTCCAGAAACAGTGTCTTCGGATGGCACCACTACTCCTTCCGCTGTTGTGCATGCAAGCCAATTCTCTGTCCATGGCGCATGCGACGATGCCTCCTGCCCTGCACTTGTCGTTGCACTCTCTCAAGTAGAACCATCAGCAAGCACGTCCTTGTCCCAGCGCAACGTTTAGTTGTTCCTACCCTAGTCCTTGGAACTCAAGCACAAATACACAGCCTATGCCCCACAGGCCTTACTACTAAATTCACACATTTTGCGTCTGCTTGCGCTCGAAATGTTGCCTTTTAGGCTCGTTGAGACGGAAGCTTTCCGCAACCTGATTGCAGCGGCCATCCCTCGGTACTCGGTCCCCAGCCGCCACTATTTATCCCGGTGTGCCGTCCCTGCATTACACGAGCACATGTACCACAATATTAGCCGTGCCCTCAACAACGCAGTTATTGGGAAAGTCCACCTAACCACGGACACGTGGACAAGTGCTTGTGGACAGGGATGATATATCTCGCTGACGGCACACTGGGTTAATATAGTGGAAGCTGGGACCCAGTCGGACATTAAGCAGGCAGATCTGTGGCTGACACCGCTGAACCTACAGCCAGGCATGGTCGTGTGTGACAATGGCCAGAACCTGGTGGCAGCTCTGAGGCGAGGCGAGCTCACACACGTACCATGCCTGGCCCATGTGCTTAACCTCGTGGCTCAGCCGTTTATCAAAACCTACCCGGAGCTGCCGGATATGCTTGTCAGAGTATGCCGCCTGTGTCCCCATTTTAGAAAGTCAACTACAGCTTCCGCCGCCCTTGCTGTGTTTCAGCAGCATTTGCAGCTTCTGGCTCACTGACTGATGTCTGATGTCCCCATGCATTGGAACTCTACATTGCAGATGTTGGGAAGGATTTGTGAGCAGAAGAGGGCAGTTGTTGACTACCAGCATCAACAAGGCCGTCGGTATTCAGTTCAGACTCCACACATAAGACCTCAGGAGTGGACATGGATGTCAGACATATGTACCATCCTCCAAAACTTTGAGGACTCCACCAAGATGGTGAGCGGTAATGACGCCATAATTAGCATCACCATCCCTCTTCTCTGTCTTCTGAAACGCTCTCTGCTAACAACCAAAGAGGATGCATTGCAGGCGGAGCACAATGAGATGGAGCAAGGAACCATACAGGGAGATTACACACAGGCCAGCCTCATCTCATCCCATCGTGGATTGGGTGACAATGAGGAAGAGGAGGAGGAGGAGCTAGTTTCATGCGCTATAGACGGTACTACCTGCACAACTGTCATAACGTCTGTTCAGCGTGGATGGCCTGAGGACAGGGAGGAGGAGGAGAGCAGGGTCAGTCGTCCTCTTGGTGAGGACATGGAAGTCTTGCCTGTTAGCAGTCTGGCACGCATGGCTGAGTTTATGTTGCTGCCTTTCTCATGACCCTCGCGTTCTCCAAATTTTGGGTGACAGTCATTACTGGTTAGTGACACTTCTAGACCCACGCTACAAGTAAAACTTTCTGTCTCTTATTCCCGAGGCGGACAGGTCTACTAAAATGGGGCAGTACCAGAAGGCCTTTATTGAGGAATTATTAAAAAAAATTCTCATCTGAAAACGCTGGCGGCAGAGGTCACAGTTCATTGGACAACCAAGGAGTACAGGCGAGAGAGACACAACTCCAATCCAGCAGAGGCAGGGGAACACTGTCAAAGTTCTGGGACAGTTTTCTCAGACCCTCCCATATTACAGGCCCTGAGGCGGGGGGTTCTCTAACAAGGAGTGCAAAGTTTGGGAAGATGGTGATGGAGTACCTTGCAGACCGTACCAACCCTCCATGATTCTTCTGTGCCTTATAATTACTGGGTATCCAATCTGGACACATGGAATGAACTGGCTCTCTACGCATTGGATGTCCTGACCTCCCCTGCTGCTAGCGTTTTAACAAAGCGAGTTTTTAGTGCCACCTGTAGAATTATAACCGATAGGCGCATCCGCCTGTCAACTGAAAATGCTGAGAGGATGACTCTTATAAAAATGAACAAGGGCTGGATTGGGCCAGACTTTTTAACACCATCGAATCATAGCAGTGTAACAAACTCAAATGCAGTGTCTTTTTTTGGGAGGTCTATTCCCATGCACCTCTTCACACCTACACATGGGTATATGCTTCCTGATTTTATCTATTTGCTCTTGTCCTCCTCCTTCTCCATCACCATATCATTCACCACCATATCAACCATATCACCTCCTCTACGTGTCCTGCAAGGGGCATTGGAGTTCCTCCAAATTTTTGGCAGCTTTTGCATTCACTGCATAGGCAAACGCTATGGGAAACCTACTTTCTAATAATGGGAAAATTGTTTTTAAGAGGCTCTCTGACCTCTACGTCTCTTCCAAGGGGCATTGGAGTTCCTCCAAATATTTGGCAGCCCTTGCAGTCACTGGATACGCAATAACAGTATAGGAGACCCACTAGTTAATAATGGGAACAACAAAGCATAGCCAGCTGATGGCTCTCTAACAATAGCGAAGCCCGATTGCTGGTCCTTTAAGAATAGTAAGGCTGTAAAAATAGTGTTTGTGACTTTCACAATCCCGCTTTCATAAATGAAACAGGATGTTTCTGATGATGTTTCATACACCACATGGCCAGATAAGGTTCTAAAATGTTAAAATGACATTTCCTAGTGAATGCATTTGTCATGGTTGAAAGCCATACAAAAGTGCAAAAAGTCATCAAAAATGCTACGTATGAACATAGCCCAAGGTGTGGAGGAGCATTTTTGTTTTTGTATATTTATTTTTAGTGTTGAGCCACCCCCGTAGTGTTCGAGTTCGGTTCGGTTCGCCGAACACCCGTGTGTTCGCCGAACTGTTCGTCGAACTGTTCGTAGAACACCGTTAAAACCAATGGCAGGCAAACAAAAACACATAGAAACACATAGAAAACACCTTCAAAGGTGTCCAAAAGCTGACAAACTGCTCAGAAGACACAACTAACACATGGAAAAGTGACAAGGACATATAGTCATGCGAAAAGAAAAGAGGTGGAGGAGTAAAAGGAGGGGGAGACACAGATATAGGCATGTCATGCCCTTCTAAAATCCAAAAAGTGAGAAGCCGACACGTTCAGTCCGCTCCTGCCCGTGCCACCTCCGTGTCGCTGGGTTTGTGCCAGAGCCGCGGTGAACACTGACGGCCAGCCCCCGTCTTCCAATACTGGTGCCTGTCCGCTGGTGGGTCGAGCGAGCCCCCCTGTGGTGGAGGCAGCTCTAAGCTTTTTAATTTAAATTGTCTCTCTAATTTGAATGAATACACTTTAAATCCATTTACAAGGATCTATTGGAGGGCAAGTCTCATGCCAGCAGCCGCGTAATTCCAGCTCCAGTAGCGTCCACTAATGCTGCTGCAGTTAAAAGCTTTTATAAGGATCGAGCTCGGCTGTCCACCGCAAGGCATCCTACTGCCAGTCCCAGCCCCTATGCCTTGGGGTGCCTCCTGATGCTCTTCACTGAGTATCCCGTGGTCCCGAAGCATTTCCTTTGAAAAAATTAAGTGTCCAAACTACAGGTGGTGTAGCTTGCTTAACAGCCAGGATAATCCGCTGACTAGCAGACACTGCTACTAGGCACAAAGTATTTCCTGGGCTAGATGCAGTTAAAAATTTGTAATTAGATACTCTCGTTGGATGCTGAGAAAGCATTCCATAGAGTCTCCTGGCACGCCATATATGATTCTCTTAAAAAGCTTGGGGTAGGGGTCTAGGGGACCCTTTTATAGCCAAAATCACGGCCCTGTATCACAATACGTCACCTAGGCTGAAGATAAATGGAACTGTAGCACCCTGAGGGCTCGGTTGCTACAGAGGTATTGCACCTCACCCAGAGGTGTGATATCTCACTCTCAGGTAAGGATGGAGTGTGGATCAGGACCTGACACCTGCATGCATTACACCATATTGCCGTGGGGCAGGGCGACCAATATGCCCCTGAGATGGGCACGACAGTCCCTGTCCCTGGCTGGAGTGGGGGGAGGGAACACTGAGGAAGGGAAACCCTGTAGTGCAGGAGCAGGGAGGAAGCAGTTCCTGGGTGCATTGAGAAGGGAGTATAAAAGGTGGGCACCATCTTAGTTCAGTGCAGAGAAATCTGAGCAGAAGTGGCAGGGAGCAGGGGCTCTGCATGAGCTCTGCTCCGGAGGCGGGCCTAGTAACAGAGGCCCAGGCCTGCAAGAGGGAGAAGGAAGGAAGAGGAGCGGAGAAGGCTCCAGGAACGAGGAATGAAGGGATCCCAGGGGTGCGGACGGGCGAGTCGCCACCGCACGCCCGAATCCACCTGCGTGGAGGGGTCAGGCCAAAGGGGGAGACCGGTCCCCGAAACTAGTGGAGGCAGGAAACGACCCTCAGCTAGAAACCGGAGGCTGTGACATTTTATTTGGCGCAGCCCCTCGCTACACCAGCTAGGAAGGCACCACATAAGGTCAGGGAAACTGGCGCCAAGTTTACCAAGAGGAGGCCCGAGGCAGCCGGACAGAAGGGTTGGTAAGAAAGGCCAGACAAAGGACACACAAAGGGGGTCCTGTGAAGCGCTCCAAAGTTATCTGGGAGTTGTCTGAGCCCCTCACCTGGTGAGCACAGTACGACGTGGGCAGCCGTTACCTGCAGACGTGGTCTGGATAATAAGAACTGTGAGTAAAGGCCCTGGACTGCATCACTGACTCCGTGTCGTTACTGCTGCTGCCCTGCACCATCACCCCCATCCTCCGCATACACTGCCCTGAGGCTATACTCCTCCCGTGGGGAGTTATGTTACGCTCTGCTGCACCCACAACACCAGCCTCAGCGGTCTGCCCTGCAGCGGCGGTTCACTCTGACCGCAATCCACGGGTGCCGTAGTCGGACATTTAAACATCAAAACCACATAAATAGTTCCGCCACTGGTTTGACCACCCTGAGCCACGGAACCGGGTCGCCGCCACGAAGACTACAACCACCAGCATCCACCAAAAAGGGTCCGGCTCCGGGTGTCCCAAGGCCCAGGGGGTGCATCAGAACATTTTCATCACCTTTCACAATCACCAATGGGACAAGGCAGGGATGTCCTCTGTCCCCTCTCTTATACATCCTAGTGACGGAGCACCTGCTCTCATCAATTCGCCATAACCCCAATATTAGGTGGATTGAGGTGGGAGGCACCGAGTACAAGTGCTCTCTATTTGCTTATGATGTCCTAGTATATATCACTCAATCACATATATCCATCCATGCTGTTATGGCTGAAATAGATCACTTTGTTACATGGTCAAATTTTAAAATCAATGCAGCGAAGTCTGAGGCCCTCGATGTCTCCCTCCCCAAATCCATATAGGATTCCATCCAGTCCAACTTTCCCTTTGCCTGGCCCTCACAGGGTATCAAATACTTAGGAATTCCTATTCATAGAGACCTCTCCCATCTATGTTATCTTAATTTTGGGCCCTTTATTGAACAACTCCATACATACCACGGTTGGCAAGTTAGAACTGTAAGATTCACTACGTGAACCACTGGTGTTTTGTGGAAAAGCACATGTACACTGTGTTCCAAATTATTATGCAAAAAGTGTTTAGGAGTGATAAGGGAAGAATTTGTTTGTTTGTCAGTTAAACTCATTGATGGTGATGTGTGTCAGGGCTCTTTATATCACTGTAAGCAATTGCAGACACCTGTGCTAATTAGTTTGGTAGGTGTGTCCAATGAAAGGCAAGACTACTTAAGAAGGCTGTCTCACATTATTAAGCAGCCTACATTTTCTGCCAAAATGGGAAAGAAAAAGGATGTGTCGGCTGCTGAGAAGCAACAAATTGTGGAGTGTTTAGGTCAAGGCATGACTACAATCAACATTGTGCGATGATCAGGATGAAGTGTCTTGGCAATCAAGAAGTATGTAGCTGATTCACAGTACACACGTGTGCGTGCTGATAAGGGCAAATTGAGTACTCTTTCCTATAGGCAATTACGTCAGGTTAAAAGAGCAGCGGCAAAAAAGCCTTGTCATAGCAGCAGACAAGTTTTTGAAGCTGCTGGTGCCTCCAACGTCCCCCGAACAACAAGATGCAGGGTCCTTCAGAGGTTTGCAGCTGTGCATACGCCATCCTGTCGACCTCCTCTATCCACTTCACACAAGCAGAAACGGCTCCAGTGGGCCAAACTTTACATGAAGACTGATTTCAAAACTGTTTTGTTCACGGATGAGTGCCGTGCAGCGCTCGATGGTCCAGATGGATGGAGTGGAGGATGGCTGGTTGATGGACACCCCACGCAAACACCGCTACAGCGCCAACAAGGAGGAGGTGGAGTAATGTTTTGGGCTGGAATCATGGGGAGAGAGATTGTCGGCCCCTTTAGGATCCCTGAAGATCATTTTGCACCATCTCATGCTGCACATAAAACATCTGCATCTCTGGCTGATATGGGCATAAAAGGGGACAAACTTATGGTGTGACCCCCATGCTCCCCTGACCTCTACCACATTCAGAACCTCTGGAGCATCATCAAAAGGAGTGTCTATGATGGCGGGAGGCAGTTCACATCTAAGCAACAGCTCTGGGAGGGTATTCTGTCCTCATGCAAAACAATTGAAGCAGAAACCATCCAAAACCTGACAAATTCAATGGACGAGAGAGTTAAGAAGCTCCTTTCGAACAAGGGGTCCTATGTGAAAATGTAACATCACCTAGAATAAAGTTTTGAGTTGAAAACTGTTTGATTTCAGTTTCTAATAACCTGCTAATGCTTATAATTTCAAAAATGACCATTTTTTTGGTCTTTATTAAAATTAAAAGGTTGATCGAAAAGTTTGGGGGATCTAAGAGTGTGGCAACCCAGTAGTCATGATTACATCGAATTCTGACAATATGAGGGTCATGTTGCAGGTAGTGCAGCAAGAAGGCACTTATGTGTCTTACGCATCTCGAAGCCCCAAAATTATTTTCCGGGCTAGATGCAGCTAAAAATTATTATTAATTTTAAATCTGGTGGAGCTTAGTATAGATGGCCTAATAGGATCAGTGCTGCACACTGCTACAAAGCCCAAATTATTTTCCAGCCAAGATACAGATAAACATGATTAGTAATTTGAAAGCTTAAAACGGTTGGTAGGGTGATTTTAACCAATCATCAAGCTTTAACTCTCCCCAGGATGACACAGGGGTAGAAAAGTCGTTTCGGATCCATGATTTGTTCATCTTTATGAACGTGAGTCTGTCTACATTATCAGTGGAGAGCCGCGTGCGCTTATCTGTCAGCACACCACCAGCAGCGCTGAACACACGTTCAGACAGAACGCTGGCTGCGGGGCATGACAAGATCTCCAAGGCATAAGTGGCTAGCTCCGGCCATTTATCCAGATTGGAAGCCCAAAAAGAGCAAGGGTCCATTGACACAGTCATGGCTTCAATGTTTACTTGGAGATACTCCTGTACCATCGTCTCTAGGCGTTGACTATGTGTCAGACTTCTTGTCTCCTGTGGCCTTGCAAAGGATGGGCTAAAAAAGTGGTGAAATGATTCCGCAAAATTGATGTTACCAGCAGATACTGTGGTTCTGTTACGGTTTGAGTGCTGAACACTTGACGGTCCCACGGTTGGCAAGTTGGAACTGTGAGATTCACTACGTGCACCACTGGTGTTTTGTGGAAAAGCACATGTAAGATTCTGCAACAGTCTCTGCTGATACTCCTGCATGCGTGCATCCCTTTCTATGGCAGGAATAATTTCTGCAAATTTACTTTTGTACCGGGGATCTAACAGTGTGGCAACCCAGTAGTCAGGATTATTTCTAATTCTCACAATTCGAGGGTCATGTTGCAGGTAGTGCAGCAAGAAGGCACTCATGTGTGTTGCGCATCCAGGAGCACCAAGTCCCTGTTGTGTTGGTGGCGAGGTAACAATCATGCTTCCTTCCTCTGTCCTCTCCCCCCAACCTCGCACAACAGAAATGTGATCAATGTCTCCCTCATCTGATGAGTCTTCCATCAGTTCGTCCTCCACTTCTTCCTGGGCTCCTGCACCTTCCTCACTAGTTTGGCTGCTACCATGCGCCCTGGTAAAACCATCTCCCCCACCCTCACATGCCTGCCGCCTTGGTGCTGCCGACTGTCTGGACCTTGCAGATGTTAGCCCTTCCGCATACAACTCCTCCTCCTCTACTTCCTCCACCTCCTCTTGTGCCACCACCTGACTCCAAATTCTGTTTAACATGTGCTCCAGCATGTAAATCACCGGAATAGTCATGCTGATAATGGCATCGTCAGCACTAAACATCTTCGTCGCCATTTCAAAACTGTGCAGAAGGGTGCATAGGTCCCTGATCTGAGACCACTCCTCCAGCGTGATTTGCCCCACGTCTGGATCTCGTTGGCCCAGGCTATACGTCAGAACGTATTGCACCAGGGCTTGTCGGTGCTGCCACAGTCGCTGCAACATGTGCAGAGTTGAATTCCACCGGGTAGGCACATCGCATTTTAGCCGGTGAAGTGGCAGGCCCAACGACTTCTGTAGAGATGTAAGTCGCTGAGCTGCGGGATGCGAACGACGGAAGTGAGCACACAAGGACCGTGCCCTCTGCAGAAGGCCATCTAGTCCGGGATAGTGGGCTAAAAATTGCTGGACAACCAGGTTCAACACGTGAGCCATACAAGGCACGTGTGTGACATTGCCCCGGCGAAGGGCCGCACCCAGGTTTGCAGCATTGTCGCACACGGCCTTCCCTGGTTTCAGGTCCAGTGGAGACAACCATTCATGAAATTGGTTCTCCAGAGCTGACCACAACTCCTCAGCTGTGTGACTCACATTTCCCAGACATTTCAAAGTAAAAACCGCCTGATGACGTTGAGCCCTACTGCCAGCATAGTAAGGAGGTGTGCAGGATCCCTTCTGCGCAGTTAGAAAGCTTGTGGCATGACCAGACAGGCTTTGGGTGCAGGTGGAAGACCGAGAGGAGGTTGAGGAGGCAGAAGCAGTGGAGGAACTTTGACATAAAGAGGATTGACGCACAACTCATGGGGACGGCAAGACTTGGACAGCAGCCCCTTGTCCTGCTGTCACCATAGTTACCCAGTGCCCAGTCAGCGACTTGTAACGCCCCTGTCCATGCCTACACGTCCAAGTGTCTGTGGTGAAATTCACCCTGTCACACACAGAGT
This sequence comes from Phyllobates terribilis, assembly GCF_046119375.1. Lineage (NCBI taxonomy): Eukaryota > Metazoa > Chordata > Amphibia > Anura > Dendrobatidae > Phyllobates > Phyllobates terribilis. The sequence continues at coordinate 613,472,516 of NW_027362764.1, forward strand.
TTCTCAAAGAAGCAGTGATGTTGTGTGCGACATGCTGGTGGAGCGCAGGCACACCTTTCTTTGAGAAGTAGTGCCGACTGGGCATCTAGTACTGGGGCACTGCGACGGACATAAGGTCTCGAAAATCCTCTGTGTCCACCAGGCGGAAAGGCAGCATTTCTGTAGCCAAGAGCTTGCAGATGGTGAAAATCAACCTCTTAGCTTTCTCATGGCTAGGAGGAAATGGTCTTTTACTTGTCCACATCTGAGGGACCGAGGGCTGGCTATTGTGCTTAGACGGGGTTGATAAGGGTGTCCCCGGCAAACTGCCGGTCTGTGAGGAAGATGCAGTCGGACATGTTAGGTTGCCTTGATCCAAAGGTGGTGCTATCGATGTCGGACAGCGCTCAACACCAGCTGGTGTTACCACCTCCAAAGAAAATGATGACCTGCCAATCACGCTGGCTGTTGCGGGTAAAGAGGTGGCAGGTCTGCGCCCCAAAACAGGTGTGACTGCTGTCCCCCCAGTCACAGAGGATGAAGAGGCCGCGGATGCACAAGATATGGCAGACGGTGGTTGGCCCGGCCGGCTAGGCCGCATTGTAGCACACTGAGCTTCCCACTGGAACTTATGCTTCATGTCCATGTGCCGGTTCATGCATGAAGTACTCAAACTATGTATTTTTTGGCCTCTACTTAGCTTTTCTCTGTCCAGGAAGGCGCAACCTGACCTCGTCGTCACTAGCATCTTCCTCCACCTCCTCTGCTGACCTCATCTCTTGGCTGACTGTGGGTTGACAGTAAGTGGGATCTCCAACCTCATCATCATCACCCTGTGAGTTATCACACCCGTCGTCCTCAGAGCCAACCTGTTCCTGCCCTGACAAAAAACTAAAGTTGTCGCTCCAATCAGGTATTTGAGTCTCATCATCGTCTTCCTCATTGTCTCCACCAACAGGAGTTACAGTTTGGGAATGAGGGTCTACATTATGGTCAGAACCTTCTGCGTCTGGTCCTGGATCCGACTCATAAAGATTCTGGGCATCAGTGCAGATCATTTCCTCGTCTGGATTCACAGAAGCGCTGGAGTCGACCTCTGATTCCCAGGCTATAGTATGAGTAAACAGCTCTGCAGACTCAACCATCTGTTCTACCTCATACTCAGACTGACAGCTGGAGATTTGGGAGCTGTGAGGAAGCAAGTGCGATTTGGGTGACACCTTTGAGGACTGGAGTATTTGTGATGTTGAAGTTGATGTGGAGGAGAGCCCACTTAAAGGAGCACTTGATATCCGTTGAAGCACCTGCTGTTTTTGTGCCTCATCTGGAATTTGTAGCGATTGGCGTGGCCGTAAGAAAGGGATCTTATCACATTGTCCGCTAAAAGAAGTAGACATTTTAGTTTGGCTGGAAGATGGTCTTTCTTCTGCAGATGTTACTGTTGCTTTAACACCTACCCCATGGACACAACCTTTTTTCCCCTTCCCAACATGCCTATTCCCCTTTCCACCAGCAGCAGGCCTTTTTCCACTCATTTGGGTGGTTAACTAATTCACAACTCTGGAGTTGTTTGCACAAAAAAACAATGGATGGGAACCGAGCAGAGCTGAGTGGCCAAACTGTGGTATTAGGCCAAAACTATTGGCTGGGTTAGATGCAGAAAAAAATTATATTCAAATTGCAACCTGATGGAGGTCAGTATAGATGGACTAATAGAACAAGTCCCACACACAGCTAGAAGCCCAAATATTTTTTCAGAGGTAGATGCAGAAAAAAATTGTATTCAGTTTGCAACCTGATGGAGGTCAGTATAGATGGACTAATAGAACAAGTCCTACACACAACTAGAAGTCCAAAAATTTTTTCAGAGGTAGATGCAGAAAAAAAATATATTCAGTTTGCAACCTGATGGAGGTCAGTATAGATGGACTAATAGAGAAAGTCACACACACTGCTAGAAGGCCAAATATTTTTTCAGAGCTAGATGCAGACAAAAAATTATTTTGAATTTGCAACCTGATGGAGGTCAGTATAGATGGACTAATAGAGAAAGTCCCACACACTGCTAGAAGGCCAAATATTTTTTCAGAGCTAGATGCAGAAAAAAATTATATTCAGTTTACAACCTGATGAAGGTCAGTATAGATGGACTAATAGAACAAGTCCCACACAAAGCTAGAAGGCCAAATATTTTTTCAGAGGTAGATGCAGATAAAAATTATTTTTAATTTGCAGCCTGATGGAGGTCAGTATAGATGGACTAATAGAGAAAGTCCCACACACTGCTAGAAGGCCAAATATTTTTTCAGAGCTAGATGCAGACAAAAAATTATTTTGAATTTGCAACCTGATGGAGGTCAGTATAGATGGACTAATAGAGAAAGTCCCACACACTGCTAGAAGGCCAAATATTTTTTCAGAGCTAGATGCAGACAAAAAATTATTTTTAATTTGCAACCTGATGGAGGTCAGTATAGATGGACTAATAGAGAAAGTCCCACACACTGCTAGAAGGCCAAATATTTTTTCAGAGCTGGATGCAGATAAAAATTATTTTTAATTTGCAACCTGATGGAGGTCAGTATAGATGGACTAATAGAGAAAGTCCCACACACTGCTAGAAGGCCAAATATTTTTTCAGAGCTAGATGCAGAAAAAAATTATATTCAGTTTGCAACCTGATGGAGGTCAGTATAGATGGACTAATAGAACAAGTCCCACACACAGCTAGAAGCCCAAATATTTTTTCAGAGGTAGATGCAGATAAAAATTATTTTTAATTTGCAGCCTGATGGAGGTCAGTATAGATGGACTAATAGAGAAAGTCCCACACACTGCTAGAAGGCCAAATATTTTTTCAGAGCTAGATGCAGACAAAAAATTATTTTTAATTTGCAACCTGATGGAGGTCAGTATAGATGGACTAATAGAGAAAGTCCTACACACTGCTAGAAGGCCAAATATTTTTTCAGAGCTAGATGCAGACAAAAAATTATTTTTAATTTGCAACCTGATGGAGGTCAGTATAGATGGACTAATAGAGAAAGTCCCACACACTGCTAGAAGGCCAAATATTTTTTCAGAGCTAGATGCAGACAAAAAATTATTTTTAATTTGCAACCTGATGGAGGTCAGTATAAATGGACTAATAGAGAAAGTCCCACACACTGCTTGAAGGCCAAATATTTTTTCAGAGCTAGATGCAGAAAAAAATTATATTCAGTTTGCAACCTGATGGAGGTCAGTATAGATGAACTAATAGAACAAGTCCCACACACAGCTAGAAGGCCAAATATTTTTTCAGAGGTAGATGCAGATAATAATTATTTTTAATTTGCAGCCTGATGGAGGTCAGTATAGATGGACTAATAGAGAAAGTCCCACACACTGCTAGAAGGCCAAATATTTTTTCAGAGCTAGATGCAGACAAAAAATTATTTTGAATTTGCAACCTGATGGAGGTCAGAATAGATGGACTAATAGAGAAAGTCCCACACACTGCTAGAAGGCCAAATTATTTTTCAGACCTAGATGCAGACAAAAAATTATTTTTAATTTGCAACCTGATGGAGATCAGTATAGATGGACTAATAGAGAAAGTCCCACACACTGCTAGAAAGCCAAATATTTTTTCAGAGCTAGATGCAGATAAAAATTATTTTTAATTTGCAACCTGATGGAGGTCAGTGTAGATGGACTAATAGAGAAAGTCCCACTCACTGCTAGAAGGCCAAATATTTTTTCAGAGCTAGATGCAGAAAAAAATTATGTTCAGTGTGCAACCTGATGGAGGTCAGTATAGATGGACTAATAGAACAAGTCCCACACATAGCTAGAAGCCCAAATATTTTTTCAGAGGTAGATGCAGATAAAAATTATTTTTAATTTTCAGCCTGATGGAGGTCAGTATAGATGGACTAATAGAGAAAGTCCCACACACTGCTAGAAGGCCAAATATTTTTTCAGAGCTAGATGCAGACAAAAAATTATTTTGAATTTGCAACCTGATGGAGGTCAGTATAGATGGACTAATAGAGAAAGTCCCACACACTGCTAGAAGGCCAAATATTTTTTCAGAGCTAGATGCAGACAAAAAATTATTTTTAATTTGCAACCTGATGGAGGTCAGTATAGATGGACTAATAGAGAAAGTCCCACACACTGCTAGAAGGCCAAATATTTTTTCAGAGCTAGATGCAGATAAAAATTATTTTTAATTTGCAACCTGATGGAGGTCAGTATAGATGGACTAATAGAGAAAGTCCCACACACTGCTAGAAGGCCAAATATTTTTTCAGAGCTAGATGCAGAAAAAAATTATATTCAGTTTGCAACCTGATGGAGGTCAGTATAGATGGACTAATAGAACAAGTCCCACACACAGCTAGAAGCCCAAATATTTTTTCAGAGGTAGATGCAGATAAAAATTATTTTTAATTTGCAGCCTGATGGAGGTCAACATAGATGGACTAATAGAGAAAGTCCCACACACTGCTAGAAGGCCAAGTATTTTTTCAGAGCTAGATGCAGACAAAAAATTATTTTGAATTTGCAACCTGATGGAGGTCAGTATAGATGGACTATTAGAGAAAGTCCCACACACTGCTAGAAGGCCAAATTTTTTTTCAGAGCTAGATGCAGACAAAAAATTATTTTTAATTTGCAACCAGATGTAGGTCAGTATAGATGGACTAATAGAGAAAGTCCCACACACTGCTAGAAGGCCAAATATTTTTTCAGAGCTGGATGCAGATAAAAATTATTTTTAATTTGCAACCTGATGGAGGTCAGTATAGATGGACTAATAGAGAAAGTCCCACACACTGCTAGAAGGCCAAATATTTTTTCAGAGCTAGATGCAGACAAAAAATTATATTCAGTTTCCAACCTGATGGAGGTCAGTATAGATGGACTAATAGAACAAGTCCCACACACAGCTAGAAGCCCAAATATTTTTTCAGAGGTAGATGCAGATAAAAATTATTTTTAATTTGCAACCTGATGGAGGTCAGTATAGATGGACTAATAGAGAAAGTCCCACACACTGCTAGAAGGCCAAATAATTTTTCAGAGCTAGATGCAGATTAAAATTATTTTTAATTTGCAACCTGATGGAGGTCAGTATAGATGGACTAATAGAGAAAGTCCCACACACTGCTAGAAGGCCAAATATTTTTTCAGAGCTAGATGCAGACAAAAAATTATTTTTAATTTGCAACCTGATGGAGGTCAGTATAGATGGACTAATAGAGAAAGTCCCACACACTGCTAGAAGGCCAAATATTTTTTCAGAGCTAGATGCAGAAAAAAATTATATTCAGTTTGCAACCTGATGGAGGTCAGTATAGATGAACTAATAGAACAAGTCCCACACACAGCTAGAAGGCCAAATATTTTTTCAGAGGTAGATGCAGATAAAAATTATTTTTAATTTGCAGACTGATGGAGGTCAGTATAGATGGACTAATAGAGAAAGTCCCACACACTATTAGAAGGCCAAATATTTTTTCAGAGCTAGATGCAGACAAAAAATTATTTTGAATTTGCAACCTGATGGAGGTCAGAATAGATGGACTAATAGAGAAAGTCCCACACACTGCTAGAAGGCCAAATATTTTTTCAGAGCTAGATGCAGAAAAAAATTATTTTTAATTTGCAACCTGATGGAGGTCAGTATAGATGGACTAATAGAGAAAGTCCCACACACTGCTAGAAGGCCAAATATTTTTTCAGAGCTAGATGCAGATAAAAATTATTTTTAATTTGCAACCTAATGGAGGTCAGTGTAGATGGACTAATAGAGAAAGTCCCACACACTGCTAGAAGGCCAAATATTTTTTCAGAGCTAGATGCAGAAAAAAATTATATTCAGTTTGCAACCTGATGGAGGTCAGTATAGATGGACTAATAGAACAAGTCCCACACACAGCTAGAAGCCCAAATATTTTTTCAGAGGCAGATACAGATAAAAATTATTTTTAATTTGCAGCCTGATGGAGGTCAGTATTAGTGTTGAGCCACCCCCGTAGTGTTCGAGTTCGGTTCGGTTCGTCGAACACCCGTGTGTTCGCCGAACTGTTCGTCGAACTGTTCGTCGAACACCTTCGAACACCGTTAAAACCAATGGCAGGCAAACAAAAACACATAGAAACACATAGAAAACACCTTCAAAGGTGTCCAAAAGCTGACAAACTGCTCAGAAGACACAACTAACACATGGAAAAGTGACAAGTACATATAGTCATGCGAAAAGAAAAGAGGTGGAGGAGTAAAAGGAGGGGGAGACACAGATATAGGCATGTCATGCCCTTCTAAAATCCAAAAAGTGAGAAGCCGAGACGGCCAGTCCGCTCCTGCCCGTGCCACCTCCGTGTCGCCGGGTTTGTGCCAGAGCCGCGGTGAACCCTGACGGCCAGCCCCCCTCTCCCAATACTGGTGCCTGTCCGCTGGTGGGTCGAGAGAGCCCCCCTGTGGTGGAGGCAGCTCTAAGCTTTTTAATTTAAATTGTCCCTCTAATTTAAATGAATACACTTTAAATCCATTTACAAGGATCTATTGGAGGGCAAGTCTCATGCCAGCAGCCGCGTAATTCCAGCTCCAGTAGCGTCCACTAAAGCTGCTGCAGTTAAAAAGCTTTTATAAGGATCGAGCTCGGCTGTCCACCGCAAGGCATCCTAGTGCCAGTCCCAGCCCCTATGCCTTGGGGTGCCTCCTGATGCTCTTCACTAAGTATCCCGTGGTCCCGAAGCATTTCCTTTAAAAAAATTAAGTGTCCAAACTACAGGTGGTGTAGCTTGCTTAACAGCCGGGATAATCCGCTGACTAGCAGACACTGCTACTAGGCACAAAGTATTTCCTGGGCTAGATGCAGTTAAAAATTTGTAAGTAGATACTCTCGTTGGATGCTGAGAAAGCATTCCATAGAGTCTCCTGGCACGCCCTATATGATTCTCTTAAAAAGCTTGGGGTAGGGGTCTAGGGGACCCTTTTATAGCCAAAATCACGGCCCTGTATCACAATACGTCACCTAGGCTGAAGATAAATGGAACTGTAGCACCGAGGGCTCGGTTGCTACAGACGTATTGCACCTCACCCAGAGGTGTGATATCTCACTCTCAGATAAGGATGGAGTGTGGATCAGGACCCAACACCTGCATGCATTACACCACATTGCCGTGGGGCAGGGCGACCAATATGCCCCTGAGATGGGCACGACAGTCCCTGTCCCTGGCTGGAGTGGGGGGAGGGAACACTGAGGAAGGGGAACCCTGCAGTGCAGGAGCAGGGAGGAAGCAGTTCCTGGGTGCATGGAGAAGGGAGTATAAAAGGTGGGCACCATCTTAGTTCAGTGCAGAGAAGTCTGAGCAGAAGTGGCAGGGAGCAGGGGCTCTGCATGAGCTCTGCTCCGGAGGCGGGCCTAGTAACAGAGGCCCAGGCCTGCAAGAGGGAGAAGGAAGGAAGAGGAGCGGAGAAGGCTCCAGGAACGAGGAATGAAGGGATCCCAGGGGTGCGGACGGGCGAGTCGCCACCGCACGCCCGAATCCACCTACGTGGAGGGGTCAGGCCAAAGGGGGAGACCGGTCCCCGAACTAGTGGAGGCAGGAAACGACCCTCAGCTAGAAACCGGAGGCTCTGACATTTTATGTGGCGCAGCCCCTTGCTCCACCCGCTAGGAAGGCACCACATAGGGTCAGGGAAACTGGCGCCAAGTTTACCAAGAGGAGGCCCGAGGCAGCCGGACAGAAGTGTTGGTAAGAAAGGCCAGACAAAGGACACACAAAGGGGGTCCTGTGAAGCGCTCCAAAGTTATCTGGGAGTTGTCTGAGCCCCTCACCTGGTGAGCACAGTACGACGTGGGCAGCCGTTACCTGCAGACGTGGTCTGGATAATAAGAACTGTGAGTAAAGGCCCTGGACTGCATCACTGACTCCGTATTGTTACTGCTGCTGCCCTGCACCATCACCCCCATCCTCCGCATACACTGCCCTGAGGCTATACTCCTCCCGTGGGGAGTTATGCTACGCTCTGCTGCACCCACAACACCAGCCTTAGCGGTCTGCCCTGTAGCGGCGGTTCACCCTGACCGCAATCCACGGGTGGCGTAGTCAGACATTTAAACATCAAAACCACATAAATAGTTCCGCCACTGGTTTGACCGCCCTGAGCCACGGAACCGGATCGCCGCCACGAAGACTACAACCACCAGCATCCACCAAAAAGGGTCCGGCTCCGGGTGTCCCAAGGCCCAGGGGGTGCGTCAGAACATTTTCATCACCTTTCACAATCACCAATGGGACAAGGCAGGGATGTCCTCTGTCCCCTCTCTTATACATCCACCGGGTGTCCCAAGGCCCAGGGGGTGCGTCAGAACATTTTCATCACCTTTCACAATCACCAATGGGACAAGGCAGGGATGTCCTCTGTCCCCTCTCTTATACATCCTAGTGACGGAGCACCTGCTCTCATCAATTCGCCATAACCCCAATATTAGGTGGATTGAGGTGGGAGGCACCGAGTACAAGTGCTCTCTATTTGCTGATGATGTCCTAGTATATATCACTCAATCACATATATCCATCCCTGCTGTTATGGCTGAAATAGATCACTTTGTTACATGGTAAAATTTTAAAATCAATGCAGCGAAGTCTGAGGCCCTCGATGTCTCCCTCCCTAAATCCATATAGGATTCCATCCAGTCCAACTTTCCCTTTGCCTGGCCCTCACAGGGTATCAAATACTTAGGAATTCCTATTCATAGAGACCTCTCCCATCTATGTTATCTTAATTTTGGGCCCTTTATTGAACAATTCCATACAGACCACGGTTGGCAAGTTAGAACTGTAAGATTCACTACGTGAACCACTGGTGTTTTGTGGAAAAGCACATGTACACCGCGTTCCAAATTATTATGCAAAAAGTGTTTAGGAGTGATAAGTAGAGATGAGCGTTGTTCTACTCGAACTGTTCACCAATCTCAAATTCGAGCTGTTTTGGGCGGTGTTCGAGCCGATCGGCGAACACGAACAATTTGAGAAAAATTCGGCTGTTCGAGGTTATGTTCGATAACTGTTCGTGCACCAAAATCATAACTGGATTTTTTCTCAGTAATGATGAAAATTAATGTTAATACGCAGTTTGAGTGTACAGCGGGGCGGGGGGAGGGGCAGGGGATGGATCTCTGCAGGAACAATGAAGATCTCCATTTTTTTTCTCTTTCCCGCATTTGCAGTGGGGAGGTGCAATCTGTCAGCCTATCAGCAGCGCACACACGGAGCGAAGTGCTTTTTTTCACACAAGCAAGGGCATGTGTCATTGGCAGTGTATGTCACATGTCCTTGCCCTATAAGACCAAGCCATTTTCCCCGTCGCCACCATTTTCTCACTGCTGCAGCTGCGTGTTAGACGGCACCGCTGTTGCTGTGTGCGCTATACCTTGTTAATTTCAAGCCAATTTTCGCACAAATATACAGATAGCTTGGGAGTAGGGAATAGTTGTGATTGCAGTCCTTTTAAGGACTAGGTTACAGCATTTCCTACGACTTTTATCAGGCAGGTCTGTGCTCTTAAATAGATAGATTGTGGGAGTAAAGACTAATTGTAATTGGAGTCCTTTTCAGGACTAGGTTACATCAGTTCCTATCAGTTTTTGCCAGGCAGGTCTGTGCCAGTGCTGTGCAAGTTTTTTTCACAGCATTTGGCTGAATCTAGCAAAGCTAATCCTTTTTGGCCTATTGCAGAGTGTGTTAGTCAGTGGAGTAGCCTATCTGTGTTGCAAGATATACCACCTGTGTATAGAATACCAATTTTTTTACTGCACCTAGTGAAGTAAAATCTTTTGGGCATAGCATCATTCTATTAGTCCATCTATACTGACCTCCATCAGGTTGCAAACTGAATATAATTTTTTTCTGCATCTAGCTCTGAAAAAATATTTGGGCTTCTAGCAGTGTGTGGGACTTGGTCTATTAGTCCATCTATACTGACCTCCATCAGGTTGCAAATTAAAAATAATTTTTTTCTTCATTTAGCTCTGAAAAAATATTTGGGCTTCTAGCAGTGTGTGGGACTTGTTCTATTAGTCCTTCTATACTGACCTCCAGCAGGTTGCAAATTGAATATAATTTTTTTCTGCATCTAGCTCTGAAAAAATATTTGGGCTTCTAGCGGTGTGTGGGACTTGGTCTATTAGTCCATCTATACTGACCTCCATCAGGTTGCAAATTAAAAATAATTTTTTTCTGCATCTAGCTCTGAAAAAATATTTGGGCTTCTAGCAGTGTGTGGGACTTGGTCTATTAGTCCATCTATACTGACCTCCATCAGGTTGCAAATTAAAAATAATTTTTTTCTTCATTTAGCTCTGAAAAAATATTTGGGCTTCTAGCAGTGTGTGGGACTTGTTCTATTAGTCCTTCTATACTGACCTCCAGCAGGTTGCAAATTGAATATAATTTTTTTCTGCATCTAGCTCTGAAAAAATATTTGGGCTTCTAGCGGTGTGTGGGACTTGGTCTATTAGTCCATCTATACTGACCTCCATCAGGTTGCAAATTAAAAATAATTTTTTTCTGCATCTAGCTCTGAAAAAATATTTGGGCTTCTAGCAGTGTGTGGGACTTGGTCTATTAGTCCATCTATACTGACCTCCATCAGGTTGCAAATTAAAAATAATTTTTTTCTTCATTTATCTCTGAAAAAATATTTGGGCTTCTAGCAGCATGTGGGACTTGTTCTATTAGTCCATCTATACTGACCTCCATCAGGTTGCAAATTAAAAATAATTTTTTTCTGCATCTAGCTCTGAAAAAATATTTGGGCTTCTAGCAGTGTGTGGGACTTGGTCTATTAGTCCATCTATACTGACCTCCATCAGGTTGCAAATTAAAAATAATTCTTTTCTTCATTTATCTCTGAAAAAATATTTGGGCTTCTAGCAGCGTGTGGGACTTGTTCTATTAGTCCATCTATACTGACCTCCATCAGGTTGCAAATTAAAAATAATTTTTTTCTGCATCTAGCTCTGAAAAAATATTTGGGCTTCTAGCAGTGTGTGGGACTTGGTCTATTAGTCCATCTATACTGACCTCCATCAGGTTGCAAATTAAAAATAATTTTTTTCTGCATCTAGCTCTGAAAAAATATTTGGGCTTCTAGCAGTGTGTGGGACTTGGTCTATTAGTCCATCTATACTGACCTCCATCAGGTTGCAAATTAAAAATAATTTTTTTCTGCATCTAGCTCTGAAAAAATATTTGGGCTTCTAGCAGTGTGTGGGACTTGGTCTATTAGTCCATCTATACTGACCTCCATCAGGTTGCAAATTGAATAAAAAAAATTTCTGCATCTAGCTCTGAAAAAATATTTGGGCTTCTAGCGGTGTGTGGGACTTGGTCTATTAGTCCATCCATACTGACCTCCATCAGGTTGCAAATTAAAAATAATTTTTTTCTGCATCTAACCCAGCCAATAGTTTTGGCCTAATACCACAGTTTGGCCACTCAGCTCTGCTCGGTTACCATCCATTGTTTTTTTGTGCAAACAACTCCAGAGTTGTGAATTAGTTAACCACCAAAATGAGTGGATAAAGGCCTGCTGCTGGTGGAAAGGGGAATAGGCGTGTTGGGAAGGGGAAAAAAGGTTGTGTCCTTGGGGTAGGTGCAGAAGAAAGACCATCTTCCAGCCAAACTAAAATGTCTACTTCTTTTAGCGGACAATGTGATAAGATCCCTTTCTTACGGCCACGCCAATCGCTACAAATTCCAGATGAGGCACAAAAACAGCAGGTGCTTCAACGGATATCAAGTGCTCCTTTAAGTGGGCTCTCCTCCACATCAACTTCAACATCACAAATACTCCAGTCCTCAAAGGTGTCACCCAAATCGCACTTGCTTCCTCACAGCTCCCAAATCTCCAGCTGCCCGTCTGAGTATGAGGTAGAACAGATGGTTGAGTCTGCAGAGCTGTTTACTCATACTATAGCCTGGGAATCAGAGGTCGACTCCAGCGCTTCTGTGAATCCAGACGAGGAAATGATCTGCACTGATGCCCAGAATCTTTATGAGTCGGATCCAGGACCAGACGCAGAAGGTTCTGACCATAATGTAGACCCTCATTCCCAAACTGTAACTCCTGTTGGTGGAGACAATGAGGAAGACGATGATAAGACTCAAATACCTGATTGGAGCGACAACTTTAGTTTTTTGTCAGGGCAGGAACAGGTTGGCTCTGAGGACGACGGGTGTGATAACGCACAGGGTGATGATGATGAGGTCGGAGATCCCACTTACTGTCAACCCACAGTCAGCCAAGAGATGAGGTCAGCAGAGGAGGTGGAGGAAGATGCTAGTGACGACGAGGTCAGGTTGCGCCTTCCTGGACAGAGACGTAGTACTGGAAGCACGTCAACAACTGCATCCTCAAACACAACTCTGCCTCTCACCACAAGTCGTGGTGGCTCTTCAGGTCGCATGGGTGCTAAGCCTTGCATAGCCTGGGCATTTTTTCAGATCGATAAAGATGACCCAACTCGTGTTATCTGTAACATTTGTCAGCAAAAGCTAAGTAGAGGCCAAAAAATACATAGTTTGAGTACTTCATGCATGAACCGGCACATGGACATGAAGCATAAGTTGCAGTGGGTAGCTCAGTGTGCTACAATGCGGTCTAGCCGGCCGGGCCAACCACCGTCTGCCATATCTTGTGCATCCGCGGCCTCTTCATCCTCTGTGACTGGGGGGACAGCAGTCACACCTGTTTTGGGGCGCAGACCTGCCACCTCTTTACCCGCAACAGCCAGCGTGATTGGCAGGTCATCATTTTCTTTGGAGGTGGTAACACCAGCTGGTCTTGAGCGCTGTCCGACATCGATAGCACCACCTTTGGATCAAGGCAACCTAACATGTCCGCCTGCATCTTCCTCACAGACCGTCAGTTTGCCGGGGACACCCTTATCAACCCCGTCTAAGCACAATAGCCAGCCCTCGGTCCCTCAGATGTGGACAAGTAAAAGACCATTTCCTCCTAGCCATGAGAAAGCTAAGAGGTTGAATTTCACCATCTGCAAGCTCTTGGCTACAGAAATGCTGCCTTTCCGCCTGGTGGACACAGAGGATTTTCGAGACCTTATGTCCGTCGCAGTGCCCCAGTACCAGATGCCCAGTCGGCACTACTTCTCAAAGAAAGGTGTGCCTGCGCTCCACCAGCATGTCACACACAACATCACCGCTTCTTTGAGAAACTTTGTGTGTGACAGGGTGCATTTCACCACAGACACTTGGACGAGTAGGCATGGACAGGGGCGTTACATGTCGCTGACTGGGCACTGGGTAACTATGGTGACAGCAGGACAAGGGGCTGCTGTCCAAGTCTTGCCGTCCCCACGAGTTGTGCGTCAATCCTCTTTATGTCATTTTTCCTCCACTGCTTCTGCCTCCTCAACCTCCTCTCGGTCTTCCACCTGCACCCAAAGCCTGTCTGGTCATGCCACAAGCTTTCTAACTGCGCAGAAGGGATCCTGCACACCTCCTTACTATGCTGGCAGTAGGGCTCAACGTCATCAGGCGGTTTTTACATTGAAATGTCTGGGAAATGTGAGTCACACAGCTGAGGAGTTGTGGTCAGCTCTGGAGAACCAATTTCATGAATGGTTGTCTCCACTGGACCTGAAACCAGGGAAGGCCGTGTGCGACAATGCTGCAAACCTGGGTGCAGCCCTTCGCCGGGGCAATGTCACACACGTGCCTTGTATGGCTCACGTGTTGAACCTGGTTGTCCAGCAATTTTTAGCCCACTATCCCAGACTAGATGGCCTTCTGCAGAGGGCACGGTCGCTGTGTGCTCACTTCCGCCGTTCGCATCCCGCAGCTCAGCGACTTACATCTCTACAGAAGTCGTTGGGCCTGCCACTTCACCGGCTAAAATGCGATGTGCCTACCCGGTGGAATTCAACTCTGCACATGTTGCAGCGACTGTGGCAGCACCGACAAGCCCTGGTGCAATACGTTCTGACGTATAGCCTGGGCCAACGAGATTCAGAGGTGGGGCAAATCACGCTGGAGGAGTGGTCTCAGATCAGGGACCTATGCACCCTTCTGCACAGTTTTGAAATGGCGACGAAGATGTTTAGTGCTGACGATGCCATTATCAGCATGACTATTCCGGTGATTTACATGCTGGAGCACATGTTAAACAGAATTCGGAGTCAGGTGGTGGCACAAGAGGAGGTGGAGGAAGTAGAGGAGGAGGAGTTGTATGCGGAAGGGCTAACATCTGCAAGGTCCAGACGGTCGGCAGCACCAAGGCGGCAGGCATGTGAGGGTGGGGGAGATGATTTTACCAGGGCGCATGGTAGCAGCCAAACTAGTGAGGAAGGTGCAGGAGCCCAGGAAGAAGTGGAGGACAAACTGATGGAAGACTCATCAGATGAGGGAGACCTTGATCACATTTCTGTTGTGCGAGGTTGGAGGGAGAGGACAGAGGAAGGAAGCATGATTGCTACCTCGCCACCAACACAACAGGGACTTGGTGCTCCTGGATGCGCAACACACATGAGTGCCTTCTTGCTGCACTACCTGCAACATGACCCTCGAATTGTGAGAATTAGAAATAATCCTGACTACTGGGTTGCCACACTGTTAGATCCCCGGTACAAAAGTAAATTTGCAGAAATTATTCCTGCCATAGAAAGGGATGCACGCATGCAGGAGTATCAGCAGAGACTGTTGCAGAATCTTACATGTGCTTTTCCACAAAATACCAGTGGTGCACGTAGTGAATCTCACAGTTCCAACTTGCCAACCGTGGGACCGTCAAGTGTTCAGCACTCAAACCGTAACAGAACCACAGTATCTGCTGGTAACATCAATTTTGCGGAATCATTTCACCACTTTTTTAGCCCATCCTTTGCAAGTCCACAGGAGACAAGAAGTCTGACACATAGTCAACGCCTAGAGACGATGGTACAGGAGTATCTCCAAGTAAACATTGAAGCCACGACTGTGTCACTGGACCCTTGCTCTTTTTGGGCTTCCAATCTGGATAAATGGCCGGAGCTAGCCACTTACGCCTTGGAGATCTTGTCATGCCCCGCAGCCAGCGTTCTGTCTGAACGTGTGTTCAGCGCTGCTGGTGGTGTGCTGACAGATAAGCGCACGCGGCTCTCCACTGATAATGTAGACAGACTCACGTTCATAAAGATGAACAAATCATGGATCCGAAACGACTTTTCTACCCCTGTGTCATCCTGGGGAGAGTAAAAGCTTGATGATTGGTTAAAATCACCCTACCAACCGTTTTAAGCTTTCAAATTACTAATCATGTTTATCTGTATCTTGACTGGAAAATAATTTGGGCTTTGTAGCAGTGTGCAGCACTGATCCTATTAGGCCATCTATAATAAGCTTCACCAGATTTAAAATTAAAAATAATTTTTAGCTGCATCTAGCCCGGAAAATAATTTTGGGGCTCCGAGATGCGCAAGACACATAAGTGCCTTCTTGCTGCACTACCTGCAGCATGACCCTCATATTGTCAGAATTCGAAGTAATCATGACTACTGGGTTGCCACACTCTTAGATCCCCCAAACTTTTCGATCAACCTTTTCATTTTAATAAAGACCAAAAAAATGGTCATTTTTGAAATTATAAGCATTAGCAGGTTGTTAGAAACTGAAATCAAACAGTTTTCAACTCAAAACTTTATTCTAGGTGATGTTACATTTTCACATAGGACCCCTTGTTCGAAAGGAGCTTCTGAACTCTCTCGTCCATTGAATTTGTCAGGTTTTGGATGGTTTCTGCTTCAATTGTTTTGCATGAGGACAGAATACCCTCCCAGAGCTGTTGCTTAGATGTGAACTGCCTCCCGCCATCATAGACACTCCTTTTAATGATGCTCCAAAGGTTCTGAATGGGGTAGAGGTCAGGGGAGCATGGGGGTCACACCATAAGTTTGTCCCCTTTTATGCCCATATCAGCCAGAGATGCAGATGTTTTATGTGCAGCATGAGATGGTGCATTATCATGCAGAAACATGATCTTGCTGTGAAATACACGGTTCTTCTTCTTGAACCATGGCAGGAAGTGCTGTTTGAGAAAATCCACATACATTATGGAGTTCATCTTTAGCGCCTTCAGGGATCCTAAAGGGGCCGACAATCTCTCTCCCCATGATTCCAGCCCAAAACATTACTCCACCTCCTCCTTGTTGGCGCTGTAGCGGTGTTTGCGTGGGGTGTCCATCAACCAGCCATCCTCCACTCCATTCATCTGGACCATCGAGCGCTGCACGGCACTCATCCGTGAACAAAACAGTTTTGAAATCAGTCTTCATGTAATGTTTGGCCCACTGGAGCCGTTTCTGCTTGTGTGAAGTGGATAGAGGAGGTCGACAGGATGGCATATGCACAGCTGCAAACCTCTGAAGGACCCTGCATTTTGTTGTTCGGGGGACGTTGGAGGCACAAGCAGCTTCAAAAACTTGTCTGCTGCTATGACAAGGCTTTTTTGCCGCTGCTGTTTCAACCTGACGTAATTGCCTGTAGGAAAGAGTCCTCAATTTGCCCTTATCAGCACGCACACGTGTGTACTGTGAATCAGCTACATACTTCTTGATTGCCAAGACACTTCATCCTGATCATCGCACAATGTTGATTGTAGTCATGCCTTGACCTAAACACTCCACAATTTGTTGCTTCTCAGCAGCCGACACATCCTTTTTCTTTCCCATTTTGGCAGAAAATGTAGGCTGCTTAATAATGTGAGAGAGCCTTCTTAAGTAGTCTTGCCTTTCATTGGACACACCTGCCAAACTAATTAGCACAGGTGTCTGCAATTGCTTACAGTGATATAAAGAGCCCTGACACACATCACCATCAATGAGTTTAACTGACAAACAAACAAATTCTTCCCTTATCACTCCTAAACACTTTTTGCATAATAATTTGGAACGCGGTGTACATGTGCTTTTCCACAAAACACCAGTGGTTCACGTAGTGAATCTTACAGTTCTAACTTGCCAACCGTGGTCTGTATGGAATTGTTCAATAAAGGGCTCAAAATTAAGATAACATAGATGGGAGAGGTCTCTATGAATAGGAATTCCTAAGTATTTGATACCCTGTGAGGGCCAGGCAAAGGGAAAGTTGGACTGGATGGAATCCTATATGGATTTAGGGAGGGAGACATCGAGGGCCTCAGACTTCGCTGCATTGATTTTAAAATTTTACCATGTAACAAAGTGATCTATTTCAGCCATAACAGCAGGGATGGATATATGTGATTGAGTGATATATACTAGGACATCATCAGCAAATAGAGAGCACTTGTACTCGGTGCCTCCCACCTCAATCCACCTAATATTGGGGTTATGGTGAATTGATGAGAGCAGGTGCTCCGTCACTAGGATGTATAAAAGAGGGGACAGAGGACATCCCTGCCTTGTCCCATTGGTGATTGTGAAAGGTGATGAAAATGTTCTGACGCACCCCCTGGGCCTTGGGACACCCGGAGCCGGACCCTTTTTGGTGGATGCTGGTGGTTGTAGTCTTCGTGGCGGCGATCCGGTTCCGTGGCTCAGGGCGGTCAAACCAGTGGCGGAACTATTTATGTGGTTTTGATGTTTAAATGTCTGATTACGCCACCCGTGGATTGCGGTCAGAGTGAACCGCCACTACAGGGCAGACCACTAAGGCTGGTGTTGTGGGTGCAGCAGAGCGTAGCATAACTCCCCACGGGAGGAGTATAGCCTCAGGGCAGTGTATGCGGAGGATGGGGGTGATGGTGCAGGGCAGCAGCAGTAACGACACGGAGTCAGTGATGCAGTTCAGGGCCTTTACTCACAGTTCTTATTATCCAGACCACGTCTGCAGGTAACGGCTGCCCACGTCGTACTGTGCTCACCAGGTGAGGGGCTCAGACAACTCCCAGATAACTTTGGAGCGCTTCACAGGACCCCCTTTGTGTGTCCTTTGTCTGGCCTTTCTTACCAACACTTCTGTCCGGCTGCCTCGGGCCTCCTCTTGGTAAACTTGGCGCCAGTTTCCCTGACCCTATGTGGTGCCTTCCTAGCGGGTGGAGCAAGGGGCTGCGCCACATAAAATGTCAGAGCCTCCGGTTTCTAGCTGAGGGTCGTTTCCTGCCTCCACTAGTTCGGGGACCGGTCTCCCCCTTTGGCCTGACCCCTCCACGCAGGTGGATTCGGGCGTGCGGTGGCGACTCGCCCGTCCGCACCCCTGGGATCCCTTCATTCCTCGTTCCTGGAGCCTTCTCCGCTCCTCTTCCTTCCTTCTCCCTCTTGCAGGCCTGGGCCTCTGTTACTAGGCCCGCCTCCGGAGCAGAGCTCATGCAGAGCCCCTGCTCCCTGCCACTTCTGCTCAGACTTCTCTGCACTGAACTAAGATGGTGCCCACCTTTTACACTCCCTTCTCAATGCACCCATCAACTGCTTCCTCCCTGCTCCTGCACTGCAGGGTTCCCCTTCCTCTGTGTTCCCTCCCCCCACTCCAGCCAGGGACAGGGACTGTCGTGCCCATCTCAGGGGCATATTGGTCGCCCTGCCCCACGGCAATGTGGTGTAATGCATGCAGGTGTCGGGTCCTGATCCACACTCCATCCTTATCTGAGAGTGAGATATCACACCTCTGGGTGAGGTGCAATACGTCTGTAGCAACCGAGCCCTCGGTGCTACAGTTCCATTTATCTTCAGCCTAGGTGACGTATTGTGATACAGGGCCGTGATTTTGGCTATAAAAAGGTCCCCTAGACCCCTACCCCAAGCTTTTTAAGAGAATCATATATGGCGTGCCAGGAGACTCTATGGAATGCTTTCTCAGCATCCAACGAGAGTATCTACTTACAAATTTTTAACTGCATCTAGCCCAGGAAATACTTTGTGCCTAGTAGCAGTGTCTGCTAGTCAGCGGATTATCCCGGCTGTTAAGCAAGCTACACCACCTGTAGTTTGGACACTTAATTTTTTCAAAGGAAATGCTTCGGGACCACTGGATACTTAGTGAAGAGCATCAGGAGGCACCCCAAGGCATAGGGGCTGGGACTGGCACTAGTATGCCTTGCGGTGGACAGCCGAGCTCGATCCTTATAAAAGCTTTTTAACTGCAGCAGCTTTAGTGGACGCTACTGGAGCTGGAATTACGCGGCTGCTGGCATGAGACTTGCCCTCCAATAGATCCTTGTAAATGGATTTAAAGTGTATTCATTTAAATTAGAGGGACAATTTAAATTAAAAAGCTTAGAGCTGCCTCCACCACAGGGGGGCTCTCTCGACCCACCAGCGGACAGGCACCAGTATTGGGAGAGGGGGGCTGGCCGTCAGGGTTCACCGCGGCTCTGGCACAAACCCGGCGACACGGAGGTGGCACGGGCAGGAGCGGACTGGCCGTCTCGGCTTCTCACTTTTTGGATTTTAGAAGGGCATGACATGCCTATATCTGTGTCTCCCCCTCCTTTTACTCCTCCACCTCTTTTCTTTTCGCATGACTATATGTCCTTGTCACTTTTCCATGTGTTAGTTGTGTCTTCTGAGCAGTTTGTCAGCTTTTGGACACCTTTGAAGGTGTTTTCTATGTGTTTCTATGTGTTTTTGTTTGCCTGCCATTGGTTTTAACGGTGTTCGAAGGTGTTCGACGAACAGTTCGACGAACAGTTCGGCGAACACACGGGTGTTCGACGAACCGAACCGAACTCGAACACTACGGGGGTGGCTCAACACTAGTGATAAGGGAAGAATTTGTTTGTTTGTCAGTTAAACTCATTGATGGTGATGTGTGTCAGGGCTCTTTATATCACTGTAAGCAATTGCAGACACCTGTGCTAATTAGTTTGGCAGGTGTGTCCAATGAAAGGCAAGACTACTTAAGAAGGCTCTCTCACATTATTAAGCAGCCTACATTTTCTGCCAAAATGGGAAAGAAAAAGGATGTGTCGGCTGCTGAGAAGCAACAAATTGTGGAGTGTTTAGGTCAAGGCATGACTACAATCAACATTGTGCGATGATCAGGATGAAGTGTCTTGGCAATCAAGAAGTATGTAGCTGATTCACAGTACACACGTGTGCGTGCTGATAAGGGCAAATTGAGGACTCTTTCCTACAGGCAATTACGTCAGGTTGAAACAGCAGCGGCAAAAAAGCCTTGTCATAGCAGCAGACAAGTTTTTGAAGCTGCTTGTGCCTCCAACGTCCCCCGAACAACAAGATGCAGGGTCCTTCAGAGGTTTGCAGCTGTGCATATGCCATCCTGTCGACCTCCTCTATCCACTTCACACAAGCAGAAACGGCTCCAGTGGGCCAAACATTACATGAAGACTGATTTCAAAACTGTTTTGTTCACGGATGAGTGCCGTGCAGCGCTCGATGGTCCAGATGAATGGAGTGGAGGATGGCTGGTTGATGGACACCCCACGCAAACACGGCTACAGCGCCAACAAGGAGGAGGTGGAGTAATGTTTTGGGCTGGAATCATGGGGAGAGAGATTGTCGGCCCCTTTAGGATCCCTGAAGGCGCTAAAGATGAACTCCATAATGTATGTGGATTTTCTCAAACAGCACTTCCTGCCATGGTTCAAGAAGAAGAACCATGTATTTCACAGCAAGATCATTTTTCTGCATGATAATGCACCATCTCATGCTGCACATAAAACATCTGCATCTCTGGCTGATATGGGCATAAAAGGGGACAAACTTATGGTGTGACCCCCATGCTCCCCTGACCTCTACCCCATTCAGAACCTTTGGAGCATCATTAAAAGGAGTGTCTATGATGGCGGGAGGCAGTTCACATCTAAGCAACAGCTCTGGGAGGGTATTCTGTCCTCATGCAAAACAATTGAAGCAGAAACCATCCAAAACCTGACAAATTCAATGGACGAGAGAGTTCAGAAGCTCCTTTCGAACAAGGGGTCCTATGTGAAAATGTAACCTCACATAGAATAAAGTTTTGAGTTGAAAACTGTTTGATTTCAGTTTCTAACAACCTGCTAATGCTTATAATTTCAAAAATGACCATTTTTTTGGTCTTTATTAAAATGAAAAGGTTGATCGAAAAGTTTGGGGGATCTAAGAGTGTGGCAACCCAGTAGTCATGATTACTTCGAATTCTGACAATATGAGGGTCATGCTGCAGGTAGTGCAGCAAGAAGGCACTTATGTGTCTTGCGCATCTCGGAGCCCCAAAATTATTTTCCGGGCTAGATGCAGCTAAAAATTATTTTTAATTTTAAATCTGGTGAAGCTTATTATAGATGGCCTAATAGGATCAGTGCTGCACACTGCTACAAAGCCCAAATTATTTTCCAGTCAAGATACAGATAAACATGATTAGTAATTTGAAAGCTTAAAACGGTTGGTAGGGTGATTTTAACCAATCATCAAGCTTTTACTCTCCCCAGGATGACACAGGGGTAGAAAAGTCGTTTCGGATCCATGATTTGTTCATCTTTATGAACGTGAGTCTGTCTACATTATCAGTGGAGAGCCGCGTGCGCTTATCTGTCAGCACACCACCAGCAGCGCTGAACACACGTTCAGACAGAACGCTGGCTGCGGGGCATGACAAGATCTCCAAGGCGTAAGTGGCTAGCTCCGGCCATTTATCCAGATTGGAAGCCCAAAAAGAGCAAGGGTCCAGTGACACAGTCGTGGCTTCAATGTTTACTTGGAGATACTCCTGTACCATCGTCTCTAGGCGTTGACTATGTGTCAGACTTCTTGTCTCCTGTGGCCTTGCAAAGGATGGGCTAAAAAAGTGGTGAAATGATTCCGCAAAATTGATGTTACCAGCAGATACTGTGGTTCTGTTACGGTTTGAGTGCTGAACACTTGACGGTCCCACGGTTGGCAAGTTGGAACTGTGAGATTCACTACGTGCACCACTGGTATTTTGTGGAAAAGCACATGTAAGATTCTGCAACAGTCTCTGCTGATACTCCTGCATGCGTGCATCCCTTTCTATGGCAGGAATAATTTCTGCAAATTTACTTTTGTACCGGGGATCTAACAGTGTGGCAACCCAGTAGTCAGGATTATTTCTAATTCTCACAATTCGAGGGTCATGTTGCAGGTAGTGCAGCAAGAAGGCACTCATGTGTGTTGCGCATCCAGGAGCACCAAGTCCCTGTTGTGTTGGTGGCGAGGTAGCAATCATGCTTCCTTCCTCTGTCCTCTCCCCCCAACCTCGCACAACAGAAATGTGATCAAGGTCTCCCTCATCTGATGAGTCTTCCATCAGTTCGTCCTCCACTTCTTCCTGGGCTCCTGCACCTTCCTCACTAGTTTGGCTGCTACCATGCGCCCTGGTAAAATCATCTCCCCCACCCTCACATGCCTGCCGCCTTGGTGCTGCCGACCGTCTGGACCTTGCAGATGTTAGCCCTTCCGCATACAACTCCTCCTCCTCTACTTCCTCCACCTCCTCTTGTGCCACCACCTGACTCCGAATTCTGTTTAACATGTGCTCCAGCATGTAAATCACCGGAATAGTCATGCTGATAATGGCATCGTCAGCACTAAACATCTTCGTCGCCATTTCAAAACTGTGCAGAAGGGTGCATAGGTCCCTGATCTGAGACCACTCCTCCAGCGTGATTTGCCCCACCTCTGAATCTCGTTGGCCCAGGCTATACGTCAGAACGTATTGCACCAGGGCTTGTTGGTGCTGCCACAGTCGCTGCAACATGTGCAGAGTTGAATTCCACCAGGTAGGCACATCGCATTTTAGCCGGTGAAGTGGCAGGCCCAACGACTTCTGTAGAGATGTAAGTCGCTGAGCTGCGGGATGCGAACGGCGGAAGTGAGCACACAGCGACCGTGCCCTCTGCAGAAGGCCATCTAGTCTGGGATAGTGGGCTAAAAATTGCTGGACAACCAGGTTCAACACGTGAGCCATACAAGGCACGTGTGTGACATTGCCCCGGCGAAGGGCCGCACCCAGGTTTGCAGCATTGTCGCACACGGCCTTCCCTGGTTTCAGGTCCAGTGGAGACAACCATTCATGAAATTGGTTCTCCAGAGCTGACCACAACTCCTCAGCTGTGTGACTCACATTTCCCAGACATTTCAATGTAAAAACCGCCTGATGACGTTGAGCCCTACTGCCAGCATAGTAAGGAGGTGTGCAGGATCCCTTCTGCGCAGTTAGAAAGCTTGTGGCATGACCAGACAGGCTTTGGGTGCAGGTGGAAGACCGAGAGGAGGTTGAGGAGGCAGAAGCAGTGGAGGAAAAATGACATAAAGAGGATTGACGCACAACTCGTGGGGACGGCAAGACTTGGACAGCAGCCCCTTGTCCTGCCACCATAGTTACCCAGTGCCCAGTCAGCGACATGTAACGCCCCTGTCCATGCCTACTCGTCCAAGTGTCTGTGGTGAAATGCACCCTGTCACACACAGAGTTTCTCAAAGAAGCGGTGATGTTGTGTGCGACATGCTGGTGGAGCGCAGGCACACCTTTCTTTGAGAAGTAGTGCCGACTGGGCATCTGGTACTGGGGCACTGCGACGGACATAAGGTCTCGAAAATCCTCTGTGTCCACCAGGCGGAAAGGCAGCATTTCTGTAGCCAAGAGCTTGCAGATGGTGAAATTCAACCTCTTAGCTTTCTCATGGCTAGGAGGAAATGGTCTTTTACTTGTCCACATCTGAGGGACCGAGGGCTGGCTATTGTGCTTAGACGGGGTTGATAAGGGTGTCCCCGGCAAACTGACGGTCTGTGAGGAAGATGCAGGCGGACATGTTAGGTTGCCTTGATCCAAAGGTGGTGCTATTGACGCGCCCCCTGGGACATATTCCTTTTTGAGGGGAATACCCGGCACCGGATCAGATGGGGGGGGTTGTAGTCTCCGAGCGGCTGTGACCCGGTCCCGTGCCCAGGGCGTCAAGCTAAGTGTTATGTGGCAGCTTTACAGATGTTATTAAAGTTCTTTTGTGTCGACTACGCCACCCGTTGTGATGCGGTCACTGTGGCCGCCGCTGCAGCGGGGTCCGCTGAGGCTGATGGTGGATGTGCAGCTTGGTGGGATAACCCCCAACGGGAGGGGTATAGCCTCAGAGGGGACAGGCGCAGAGGATGGGGGTTGTGGTGGTGCGGTGCAGCCGGCAATGAAGACAGACTCGGGTTGTGCAGTTAAGGGTGTTTACTTACTGCTGATGTTTCGGTCACTCCAGCTGTTAGTGACCACCCGAGCCGTGCTGCGTCCACCAGGTCCTGGATCCAGCCAACCCCCAAACAAGTCCGGAGCGTGGCCCTGAGCTCTCCCTCTGTCCTTTCTTCAGCCGTCCCCACCAGTGATTCACCTAGGTCCAGCTCCCTCGGGCCTTCTTTTGGGACACCCTTGGCCTTGGGTTCCCTGACCCTCCACGTGGTGTGCCTTCGGGGTGAATGTGGTGGGTGACCGTGACAGACACTGCCCACGGTCTCCGGTCTCTGGCTGGGGAATGTCTTTGCCCCCACCAGCTTGGGTTCCGGTACCCTGATGCTGACTCCTCACCCGATGCTCTAATTTGGGTTCTTGGGTCCCTTCAGTCTTCCCCCTCTGGGTCTTTCTCTGCTCCACTCTCTCTCTCTCCAGGGCTGCTGTTTCCTTCTCTCTCCTCTCCAACTGACTTGTTCTCAGCGTCTGACCCTGATCTAAGTTGGTGCCCTCCTTATATATCCCTCTATGTGTGAGCTCAGGTGACCAGCACCCAATGAGCTCCTATCACTACCCAGACTGCTCCCCCTATCTGCCCCTACACTACATGGGATGTACCACCCCCCTCCCACTCCAGCCAGGAACAGGCTCGGTTGTACCTGCACATTTCCAAGTGGGAGTACCGTCGGCCTGCTCCTCTGGAATGGGATGTATGTAGTGCATGCAGTCTATCTGAGCTCAGTTCCACACTCCTTCCTTACCCGGGAGTGGAATATCACACCTCTGGGTTGAGGTGCAATACCCCTGTAGCAGCCGAATCCTCAGGGTGCTACATTCCCCCCTGGTAAATCACAGCACGTCCTCGGGCTGTAAGACATAAAACACCAAAACATACAAAATTTTTATATGAACATATAAAACATATAAACATTATATATAACTTTTCATATAAAACATTCTCGTCGTCTCTGGTTTCAGGTTCCTCCTCCGGACACTGTGCAACGTGTGTCCGGGAAAAGTGCGACAGTCTTTCTAGAAAAATGGTTTCTCCTATAAAACCGGTAGGGGGCGCTTTAGGAAGCGCAACTATATACAGGGAAAGTTGAAAGTTGGCCGCTCTCAGTCCTCGGCCAGGTAGAGGGAAGGGAATGGCTGCTCACAGTCCTCAGCCTGTAGGATGAAGGGGTTAACGGGTAAAACAGTTCACTGGTCCCAACGGGGACTATTTTAGCAGCAGCAACAGTTTCAGTTTCTATATACCCCGATTGGGTAACTATTTACAGCACCTGCTCTGCCGCACTCAACGGCGTCTTCCTCCTGTTCTTTCTTGATATGATGTTTCTTCAGACCCGTCCGGGTCCTCTGACTCCTCCTCCCCGTACCGCAACTCCTCCTCCGTCAAGCGGTGTACGTGGAGGGCGTAAGGTCCTTTGGCACACTTGTGCCGGGTGAAAGTGACCTCGTCTCCGACGTAGAGGTCACGGCCTTTGTGACCTTCCGGCAGGTGGGACTCGACGTCTCTGCGGGTCACAAAAACGTCACCGCGGTTGTTACGGTCCCGAATAAAGCCCCACCCATGCTGCGGGTTGAACTTTATCACTGTCCCGATGGTGCGGGGACAATGCGCTGCACGGGGGTTCCTCCTAGTCCGGCTCTTCTGCTCCGCGCTCTGGATTTGGGCCTGTTGTTCTCTGACCCGCCTCTCCTCCCGTTCTCTCTTAAACTCTGCCAGCTGTTGACGGCAACACTCTGTACGTTCAGCTGCGGCTGCCCGAGTTTCTCCGGTGAACCCCATCAAATCTTCTCCCGTGGGGTCCCACACGAATTGGGCTTCTGCTAGAGGAGGCGAGACCCGAGCCACGGGCTTCGGAGCCGGGATTAGGGGCTCACACAAGGGCCCCAGTCTTTGCTGCCGCTTCAGCTCAGGGTACCCTTCGGGCCAGATGAAGGGCCGCCCGTCCGGCCATGTGAGCTGGCCGAAGAGGTCCTCCCCCAGGTGTGGCACCCTAGGTATTGCGGGCGCGGGCGCGGTGGTGGTGGCGCCCGGGTTGCCCAGGCCTTGCGGCCAGGCCTGGGGCACCTGGAAGGTGAAGGGCACCGTTAGGACGGCGGCGCCCTGGGCTACCTGGCCTTGCGGCCAGGCCGGAGGCTCCGCGGAGGTAGGGGGTGCTGTTGGCGATGCGGCGCCCGGGGGTACTAGGCCTTGCGACCAGGCTGGTGGTACTTCCTGCTTTGTCACGCTCCGGGTCGGGGCGCGTGACGTCACAGGGGTCGCTGCGGCGGCTTCCGGTCGGGGCCTAGTCCATGGCGGTGACCTGGCGGCTACGGGCACAGCAGGGGGACTTTCGGGCTCTGCGACGGGGAGCTGGGGCAGGTAAGCGGTGTCACGGCTTGGGGTATAGGCGTCCCCTTTACCTGCCTCCATACGTTCGGCTCCCTCCTCGGCGCCGTCTCCGGCCTTGGGTCCTCCTGCGCCATCCTCAGAGGCGGTCTGCTTCCTCTTCCAGGGTAGCGTGCTCCGCTGACTGGTCTCTGCGTGCTGGGTCATCTCCCGGCTCCACTCCGCCAGTATCTCGCGCTGTACCCGGGCCATCCTCCTTGCGAGGCCCTCCAGGGCAGTTTGTGCACACTCCCGGTCTCGGGGGAGCTGCGCTAGGATCTCCGCTAGACCTAGCGGGGTTGTGGACTCTAGCAGGCTCCTGACCATCGGGTCGGTGCTGCTCTGCTCGGCTTCCGGCAGGCTCCTGGCCAGCGGGCCGGTGCTGCTCTGCCCTCCTTCCTCGGTCTCTAGCAGACTCCTGGCCAGCGGGCCGGTGCTGTTCTGCTCTCTTTCCATCTCCGGGTGAGCTTTTCTGCTGCCCCTTTCCAGGCTTCTTGCCTCCGGGTGCGCTCGCTCCAGACTGCTCCAAGCGACACCCATCTTTTCTCTTCTCTTTCGTCTCCTCCCACTTAGAGGGCGGTCCCGGGGCAACTCGGTGACTGTCAGCTCCAGGGGGAGTTCTTTCACGCTGACAGACACCTCCAGCATCACAGTCTCTGTTGGTGGGGGCGGTTTCCACTTTTGGCGCCATTTTCTGTCCTGGCCCACGATGGGAGGTGGCCTCTTGCCCTCCTTTGGCACGCCCATAATGGCGTCCGCTGCTCTTCCAAGGCGGGAAATCTGCGGTTTTGGCGGGAAGCGTCGCCCAGTGGCGGGAAACTCGGCAGATGGCGGGAACAAGCTGGAAATGGCGGACAATCGGCGGGAAACGACCGGTGATGGAGTCCGATGGCGTGGACCCTCCGGAACCGGCGGGAGACTTCCTTCTGAGGTAAACTTGCACTTTCCTTCAGGCACGCAGTACCCGGGGGTTGCGGGCACGTAATCCTGCCGACTACGCCAAAGTTGACGCGCCCCCTGGGACATATTCCTTTTAGAGGGGAATACCCGGCACCGGATCAGATGGGGGGGGTTGTAGTCTCCGAGCGGCTGTGACCCGGTCCCGTGCCCAGGGCGTCAAGCTAAGTGTTATGTGGCAGCTTTACAGATGTTATTAAAGTTCTTTTGTGTCGACTACGCCACCCGTTGTGATGCGGTCACTGTGGCCGCCGCTGCAGCGGGGTCCGCTGAGGCTGATGGTGGATGTGCAGCTTGGTGGGATAACCCCCAACGGGAGGGGTATAGCCTCAGAGGGGACAGGCGCAGAGGATGGGGGTTGTGGTGGTGCGGTGCAGCCGGCAATGAAGACAGACTCGGGTTGTGCAGTTAAGGGTGTTTACTTACTGCTGATGTTTCGGTCACTCCAGCTGTTAGTGACCACCCGAGCAGTGCTGCGTCCACCAGGTCCTGGATCCAGCCAACCCCCAAACAAGTCCGGAGCGTGGCCCTGAGCTCTCCCTCTGTCCTTTCTTCAGCCGTCCCCACCAGTGATTCACCTAGGTCCAGCTCCCTCGGGCCTTCTTTTGGGACACCCTTGGCCTTGGGTTCCCTGACCCTCCACGTGGTGTGCCTTCGGGGTGAATGTGGTGGGTGACCGTGACAGACACTGCCCACGGTCTCCGGTCTCTGGCTGGGGAATGTCTTTGCCCCCACCAGCTTGGGTTCCGGTACCCTGATGCTGACTCCTCACCCGATGCTCTAATTTGGGTTCTTGGGTCCCTTCAGTCTTCCCCCTCTGGGTCTTTCTCTGCTCCACTCTCTCTCTCTCCAGGGCTGCTGTTTCCTTCTCTCTCCTCTCCAACTGACTTGTTCTCAGCGTCTGACCCTGATCTAAGTTGGTGCCCTCCTTATATATCCCTCTATGTGTGAGCTCAGGTGACCAGCACCCAATGAGCTCCTATCACTACCCAGACTGCTCCCCCTATCTGCCCCTACACTACATGGGATGTACCACCCCCCTCCCACTCCAGCCAGGAACAGGCTCGGTTGTACCTGCACATTTCCAAGTGGGAGTACCGTCGGCCTGCTCCTCTGGAATGGGATGTATGTAGTGCATGCAGTCTATCTGAGCTCAGTTCCACACTCCTTCCTTACCCGGGAGTGGAATATCACACCTCTGGGTTGAGGTGCAATACCCCTGTAGCAGCCGAATCCTCAGGGTGCTACACTATCGATGTCGGACAGCGCTCAAGACCAGCTGGTGTTACCACCTCCAAAGAAAATGATGACCTGCCAATCACGCTGGCTGTTGCGGGTAAAGAGGTGGCAGGTCTGCGCCCCAAAACAGGTGTGACTGCTGTCCCCCCAGTCACAGAGGATGAAGAGGCCGCGGATGCACAAGATATGGCAGACGGTGGTTGGCCCGGCCGGCTAGACCGCATTGTAGCACACTGAGCTTCCCACTGCAACTTATGCTTCATGTCCATGTGCCGGTTCATGCATGAAGTACTCAAACTATGTATTTTTTGGCCTCTACTTAGCTTTTGCTGACAAATGTTACAGATAACACGAGTTGGGTCATCTTTATCGATCTGAAAAAATGCCCAGGCTATGCAAGGCTTAGCACCCATGCGACCTGAAGAGCCACCACGACTTGTGGTGAGAGGCAGAGTTGTGTTTGAGGATGCAGTTGTTGACGTGCTTCCAGTACTACGTCTCTGTCCAGGAAGGCGCAACCTGACCTCGTCGTCACTAGCATCTTCCTCCACCTCCTCTGCTGACCTCATCTCTTGGCTGACTGTGGGTTGACAGTAAGTGGGATCTCCGACCTCATCATCATCACCCTGTGCGTTATCACACCCGTCGTCCTCAGAGCCAACCTGTTCCTGCCCTGACAAAAAACTAAAGTTGTCGCTCCAATCAGGTATTTGAGTCTTATCATCGTCTTCCTCATTGTCTCCACCAACAGGAGTTACAGTTTGGGAATGAGGGTCTACATTATGGTCAGAACCTTCTGCGTCTGGTCCTGGATCCGACTCATAAAGATTCTGGGCATCAGTGCAGATCATTTCCTCGTCTGGATTCACAGAAGCGCTGGAGTCGACCTCTGATTCCCAGGCTATAGTATGAGTAAACAGCTCTGCAGACTCAACCATCTGTTCTACCTCATACTCAGACGGGCAGCTGGAGATTTGGGAGCTGTGAGGAAGCAAGTGCGATTTGGGTGACACCTTTGAGGACTGGAGTATTTGTGATGTTGAAGTTGATGTGGAGGAGAGCCCACTTAAAGGAGCACTTGATATCCATTGAAGCACCTGCTGTTTTTGTGCCTCATCTGGAATTTGTAGCGATTGGCGTGGCCGTAAGAAAGGGATCTTATCACATTGTCCGCTAAAAGAAGTAGACATTTTAGTTTGGCTGGAAGATGGTCTTTCTTCTGCACCTACCCCACGGACACAACCTTTTTTCCCCTTCCCAACACGCCTATTCCCCTTTCCACCAGCAGCAGGCCTTTTTCCACTCATTTTGGTGGTTAACTAATTCACAACTCTGGAGTTGTTTGCACAAAAAAACAATGGATGGTAACCGAGCAGAGCTGAGTGGCCAAACTGTGGTATTAGGCCAAAACTATTGGCTGGGTTAGATGCAGAAAAAAATTATTTTTAATTTGCAACCTGATGGAGGTCAGTATAGATGGACTAATAGACCAAGTCCTACACACCGCTAGAAGCCCAAATATTTTTTCAGAGCTAGATGCAGAAAATTTTTTTATTCAATTTGCAACCTGATGGAGGTCAGTATAGATGGACTAATAGACCAAGTCCCACACACTGCTAGAAGCCCAAATATTTTTTCAGAGCTAGATGCAGAAAAAAATTATTTTTAATTTGCAACCTGATGGAGGTCAGTATAGATGGACTAATAGACCAAGTCCCACACACTGCTAGAAGCCCAAATATTTTTTCAGAGCTAGATGCAGAAAAAAATTATATTCAGTTTGCAACCTGATGGAGGTCAGTATAGATGGACTAATAGAATGATGCTATGCCCAAAAGATTTTACTTCACTAGGTGCAGTAAAAAAATTGGTATTCTATACACAGGTGGTATATCTTGCAACACAGATAGGCTACTCCACTGACTAACTCACTCTGCAATAGGCCAAAAAGGATTAGCTTTGCTAGATTCAGCCAAATGCTGTGAAAAAAACTTGCACAGCACTGGCACAGACCTGCCTGGCAAAAACTGATAGGAACTGATGTAACCTAGTACTGAAAAGGACTCCAATTACAATTAGTCTTTACTCCCACAATCTATCTATTTAAGAGCACAGACCTGCCTGATAAAAGTCGTAGGAAATGCTGTAACCTAGTCCATAAAAGGACTGCAATCACAACTATTCCCTACTCCCAAGCTATCTGTATATTTGTGCGAAAATTGGCTTGAAATTAACAAGGTATAGCGCACACAGCAACAGCGGTGCCGTCTAACACGCAGCTGCAGCAGTGAGAAAATGGTGGCGACGGGGAAAATGGCTTGGTCTTATAGGGCAAGGACATGTGACATACACTGCCAATCACACATGCCCTTGCTTGTGTGAAAAAAAGCACTTCGCTCCGTGTGTGCGCTGCTGATAGGCTGACAGATTGCACCTCCCCACTGCAAATGCGGGAAAGAGAAAAAAAAATGGAGATCTTCATTGTTCCTGCAGAGATCCATCCCCTGCCCCTCCCCCCGCCCCGCTGTACACTCAAACTGCGTATTAACATTAATTTTCATCATTACTGAGAAAAAATCCAGTTATGATTTTGGTGCACGAACAGTTATCGAACATAACCTCGAACAGCCGAATTTTTCTCAAATTGTTCGTGTTCGCCGATCGGCTCGAACACCGCCCAAAACAGCTCGAATTTGAGATTGGCGAACAGTTCGAGTAGAACAACGCTCATCTCTAGTCAGTATAGATGGACTAATAGAGAAAGTCCCACACACTGCTAGAAGGCCAAATATTTTTTCAGAGCTAGATGCAGACAAAAAATTATATTCAGTTTGCAACCTGATGGAGGTCAGTATAGATGGAATAATAGAACAAGTCCCACACACAGCTAGAAGCCCAAATATTTTTTCAGAGGTAGATGCAGATAAAAATTATTTTTAATTTGCAACCTGATGGAGGTCAGTATAGATGGACTAATAGAGAAAGTCCCACACACTGCTAGAAGGCCAAATAATTTTTCAGAGCTAGATGCAGATTAAAATTATTTTTAATTTGCAACCTGATGGAGGTCAGTATAGATGGACTAATAGAGAAAGTCCCACACACTGCTAGAAGGCCAAATATTTTTTCAGAGCTAGATGCAGACAAAAAATTATTTTTAATTTGCAACCTGATGGAGGTCAGTATAGATGGACTAATAGAGAAAGTCCCACACACTGCTAGATGGCCAAATATTTTTTCAGAGCTAGATGCAGAAAAAAATTATATTCAGTTTGCAACCTGATGGAGGTCAGTATAGATGAACTAATAGAACAAGTCCCACACACAGCTAGAAGGCCAAATATTTTTTCAGAGGTAGATGCAGATAAAAATTATTTTTAATTTGCAGACTGATGGAGGTCAGTATAGATGGACTAATAGAGAAAGTCCCACACACTGCTAGAAGGCCAAATATTTTTTCAGAGCTAGATGCAGACAAAAAATTATTTTAAATTTGCAACCTGATGGAGGTCAGTATAGATGGACTAATAGAGAAAGTCCCACACACTGCTAGAAGGCCAAATATTTTTTCAGAGCTAGATACAGACAAAAAATTATTTTTAATTTGCAACCTGATGGAGGTCAGTATAGATGGACTAATAGAGAAAGTCCCACACACTGCTAGAAGGCCAAATATTTTTTCAGAGCTAGATGCAGATAAAAATTATTTTTAATTTGCAACCTGATGGAGGTCAGTATAGATGGACTAATAGAGAAAGTCCCACACACTGCTAGAAGGCCACATATTTTTTCAGAGCTAGATGCAGAAAAAGATTATATTCAGTTTGCAACCTGATGGAGGTCAGTATAGATGGACTAATAGAACAAGTCCAACACACAGCTAGAAGCTCAAATATTTTTTCAGAGGTAGATGCAGATAAAAATTATTTTTAATTTGCAGCCTGATGGAGGTCAGTATAGATGGACTAATAGAGAAAGTCTCACACACTGCTAGAAGGCCAAATAATTTTTCAGAGCTAAATGCAGATTAAAATTATTTTTAATTTGCAACCTGATGGAGGTCAGTATAGATGGACTAATAGAGAAAGTCCCACACACTGCTAGAAGGCCAAATATTTTTTTAGAGCTAGATGCAGACAAAAAATTATTTTTAATTTGCAACCTGATGGAGGTCAGTATAGATGGACTAATAGAGAAAGTCCCACACACTGCTAGAAGGCCAAATATTTTTTCAGAGCTAGATGCAGAAAAAAATTATATTCAGTTTGCAACCTGATGGAGGTCAGTATAGATGAACTAATAGAACAAGTCCCACACACAGCTAGAAGGCCAAATATTTTTTCAGAGGTAGATGCAGATAAAAATTATTTTTAATTTGCAGACTGATGGAGGTCAGTATAGATGGACTAATAGAGAAAGTCCCACACACTGCTAGAAGGCCAAATATTTTTTCAGAGCTAGATGCAGACAAAAAATTATTTTGAATTTGCAACCTGATGGAGGTCAGAATAGATGGACTAATAGAGAAAGTCCCACACACTGCTAGAAGGCCAAATATTTTTTCAGAGCTAGATGCAGACAAAAAATTATTTTTAATTTGCAACCTGATGGAGGTCAGAATAGATGGACTAATAGAGAAAGTCCCACACACTGGTAGTAGGCCAAATATTTTTTCAGAGCTAGATGCAGACAAAAAATTATTTTTAATTTGCAACCTGATGGAGGTCAGTATAGATGGACTAATAGAGAAAGTCCCACACACTGCTAGATGGCCAAATATTTTTTCAGAGCTAGATGCAGATAAAAATTATTTTTAATTTGCAACCTAATGGAGGTCAGTGTAGATGGACTAATAGAGAAAGTCCCACACACTGCTAGAAGGCCAAATATTTTTTCAGAGCTAGATGCAGAAAAAAATTATATTCAGTTTGCAACCTGATGGAGGTCAGTATAGATGGACTAATAGAACAAGTCCCACACACAGCTAGAAGCCCAAATATTTTTTCAGAGCTAGATACAGATAAAAATTATTTTTAATTTGCAGCCTGATGGAGGTCAGTATAGATGGACTAATAGAGAAAGTCCCACACACTGCTAGAAGGCCAAATATTTTTTCAGAGCTAGATGCAGACAAAAAAATATTTTGAATTTGCAACCTGATGGAGGTCAGTATAGATGGACTAATAGAGAAAGTCCCACACACTGCTAGAAGGCCAAATATTTTTTCAGAGCTAGATGCAGACAAAAAATTATTTTTAATTTGCAACCTGATGGAGGTCAGTATAGATGGACTAATAGAGAAAGTCCCACACACTGCTAGAAGGCCAAATATTTTTTCAGAGCTAGATGCAGATAAAAATTATTTTTAATTTGCAACCTGATGGAGGTCAGTATAGATGGACTAATAGAGAAAGTCCCACACAATGCTAGAAGGCCAAATATTTTTTCAGAGCTAGATGCAGAAAAAAATTATATTCAGTTTGCAACCTGATGGAGGTCAGTATAGATGGACTAATAGAACAAGTCCCACACACAGCTAGAAGCCCAAATATTTTTTCAGAGGTAGATGCAGATAAAAATTATTTTTAATTTGCAGCCTGATGGAGGTCAGTATAGATGGACTAATAGAGAAAGTCCCACACACTGCTAGAAGGCCAAATATTTTTTCAGAGCTAGATGCAGACAAAAAATTATTTTGAATTTGCAACCTGATGGAGGTCAGTATAGATGGACTAATAGAGAAAGTCCCACACACTGCTAGAAGGCCAAATATTTTTTCAGAGCTAGATGCAGACAAAAAATTATTTTTAATTTGCAACCTGATGGAGGTCAGTATAGATGGACTAATAGAGAAAGTCCCACACACTGCTAGAAGGCCAAATATTTTTTCAGAGCTAGATGCAGAAAAAAATTATATTCAGTTTGCAACCTGATGGAGGTCAGTATAGATGGACTAATAGAACAAGTCCCACACACAGCTAGAAGCCCAAATATTTTTTCAGAGGTAGATGCAGATAAAAATTATTTTTAATTTGCAGCCTGATGGAGGTCAGTATAGATGGACTAATAGAGAAAGTCCCACACACTGCTAGAAGGCCAAATATTTTTTCAGAGCTAGATGCAGACAAAAAATTATTTTCAATTTGCAACCTGATGGAGGTCAGTATAGATGGACTAATAGAGAAAGTCCCACACACTGCTAGAAGGCCAAATATTTTTTCAGAGCTAGATGCAGAAAAAAATTATATTCAGTTTGCAACCTGATGGAGGTCAGTATAGATGGACTAATAGAGAAAGTCCCACACACTGCTAGAAGGCCAAATATTTTTTCAGAGCTAGATGCAGACAAAAAATTATTTTGAATTTGCAACCTGATGGAGGTCAGTATAGATGGACTAATAGAGAAAGTCCCACACACTGCTAGAAGGCCAAATATTTTTTCAGAGCTAGATGCAGACAAAAAATTATTTTTAATTTGCAACCTGATGGAGGTCAGTATAGATGGACTAATAGAGAAAGTCCCACACACTGCTAGAAGGCCAAATATTTTTTCAGAGCTAGATGCAGATAAAAATTATTTTTAATTTGCAACCTGATGGAGGTCAGTATAGATGGACTAATAGAGAAAGTCCCACACACTGCTAGAAGGCCAAATATTTTTTCAGAGCTAGATGCAGACAAAAAATTATTTTTAATTTGCAACCTGATGGAGGTCAGTATAGATGGACTAATAGAGAAAGTCCCACACACTGCTAGAAGGCCAAATATTTTTTCAGAGCTAGATGGAGAAAAAAATTCTATTCAGTTTGCAACCTGATGGAGGTCAGTATAGATGGACTAATAGAACAAGTCCCACACACAGCTAGAAGCCCAAATATTTTTTCAGAGGTAGATGCAGATAAAAATTATTTTTAATTTGCAGCCTGATGGAGGTCAGTATAGATGGACTAATAGAGAAAGTCCCACACACTGCTAGAAGGCCAAATATTTTTTCAGAGCTAGATGCAGACAAAAAATTATTTTGAATTTGCAACCTGATGGAGGTCAGTATAGATGGACTAATAGAGAAAGTCCCACACACTGCTAGAAGACCAAATATTTTTTCAGAGCTAGATGCAAACAAAAAATTATTTTTAATTTGCAACCTGATGGAGGTCAGTATAGATGGACTAATAGAGAAAGTCCCACACACTGCTAGAAGGCCAAATATTTTTTCAGAGCTTGATGCAGATAAAAATTATTTTTAATTTGCAACCTGATGGAGGTCAGTATAGATGGACTAATAGAGAAAGTCCCACACACTGCTAGAAGGCCAAATATTTTTTCAGAGCTAGATGCAGAAAAAAATTATATTCAGTTTGCAACCTGATGGAGGTCAGTATAGATGGACTAATAGAACAAGTCCCACACACAGCTAGAAGCCCAAATATTTTTTCAGAGGTAGATGCAGATAAAAATTATTTTTAATTTGCAGCCTGATGGAGGTCAGTATAGATGGACTAATAGAGAAAGTCCCACACACTGCTAGAAGGCCAAATATTTTTTCAGAGCTATGTGCAGACAAAAAATTATTTTGAATTTGCAACCTGATGGAGGTCAGTATAGATGGACTATTAGAGAAAGTCCCACACACTGCTAGAAGGCCAAATATTTTTTCAGAGCTAGATGCAGACAAAAAATTATTTTTAATTTGCAACCTGATGGAGGTCAGTATAGATGGACTAATAGAGAAAGTCCCACACACTGCTAGAAGGCCAAATATTTTTTCAGAGCTAGATGCAGAAAAAAATTATATTCAGTTTGCAACCTGATGGAGGTCAGTATAGATGGACTAATAGAACAAGTCCCACACACAGCTAGAAGCCCAAATATTTTTTCAGAGGTAGATGCAGATAAAATTATTTTTAATTTGCAGCCTGATGGATGTCAGTATAGATGGACTAATAGAGAAAGTCCCACACACTGCTAGAAGGCCAAATATTTTTTCAGAGCTAGATGCGGACAAAAAATTATTTTCAATTTGCAACCTGATGGAGGTCAGTATAGATGGACTAATATAGAAAGTCCCACACACTGCTAGAAGGCCAAATATTTTTTCAGAGCTAGATGCAGACAAAAAATTATTTTGAATTTGCAACCTGATGGAGGTCAGTATAGATGGACTAATAGAGAAAGTCCCACACACTGCTAGAAGGCCAAATATTTTTTCAGAGCTAGATGCAGACAAAAAATTATTTTTAATTTGCAACCTGATGGAGGTCAGTATAGATGGACTAATAGAGAAAGTCCCACACACTGCTAGAAGGCCAAATATTTTTTCAGAGCTAGATGCAGATAAAAATTATTTTTAATTTGCAACTTGATGGAGGTCAGTATAGATGGACTAATAGAGAAAGTCCCACACACTGCTAGAAGGCCAAATATTTTTTCAGAGCTAGATGCAGACAAAAAATTATTTTTAATTTGCAACCTGATGGAGGTCAGTATAGATGGACTAATAGAGAAAGTCCCACACACTGCTAGAAGGCCAAATATTTTTTCAGAGCTAGATGCAGAAAAAAATTATATTCAGTTTGCAACCTGATGGAGGTCAGTATAGATGGACTAATAGAACAAGTCCCACACACAGCTAGAAGCCCAAATATTTTTTCAGAGGTAGATGCAGATAAAAATTATTTTTAATTTGCAGCCTGATGGAGGTCAGTATAGATGGACTAATAGAGAAAGTCCCACACACTGCTAGAAGGCCAAATATTTTTTCAGAGCTAGATGCAGACAAAAAATTATTTTGAATTTGCAACCTGATGGAGGTCAGTATAGATGGACTAATAGAGAAAGTCCCACACACTGCTAGAAGACCAAATATTTTTTCAGAGCTAGATGCAAACAAAAAATTATTTTTAATTTGCAACCTGATGGAGGTCAGTATAGATGGACTAATAGAGAGAGTCCCACACACTGCTAGAAGGCCAAATATTTTTTCAGAGCTTGATGCAGATAAAAATTATTTTTAATTTGCAACCTGATGGAGGTCAGTATAGATGGACTAATAGAGAAAGTCCCACACACTGCTAGAAGGCCAAATATTTTTTCAGAGCTAGATGCAGAAAAAAATTATATTCAGTTTGCAACCTGATGGAGGTCAGTATAGATGGACTAATAGAACAAGTCCCACACACAGCTAGAAGCCCAAATATTTTTTCAGAGGTAGATGCAGATAAAAATTATTTTTAATTTGCAGCCTGATGGAGGTCAGTATAGATGGACTAATAGAGAAAGTCCCACACACTGCTAGAAGGCCAAATATTTTTTCAGAGCTAGGTGCAGACAAAAAATTATTTTGAATTTGCAACCTGATGGAGGTCAGTATAGATGGACTATTAGAGAAAGTCCCACACACTGCTAGA
This sequence comes from Phyllobates terribilis, assembly GCF_046119375.1. Lineage (NCBI taxonomy): Eukaryota > Metazoa > Chordata > Amphibia > Anura > Dendrobatidae > Phyllobates > Phyllobates terribilis. The sequence goes on from NW_027362764.1 coordinate 613,510,618, forward strand.
AGGCCAAATATTTTTTCAGAGCTAGATGCAGACAAAAAATTATTTTTAATTTGCAACCTGATGGAGGTCAGTATAGATGGACTAATAGAGAAAGTCCCACACACTGCTAGAAGGCCAAATATTTTTTCAGAGCTGGATGCAGATAAAAATTATTTTTAATTTGCAACCTGATGGAGGTCAGTATAGATGGACTAATAGAGAAAGTCCCACACACTGCTAGAAGGCCAAATATTTTTTCAGAGCTAGATGCAGACAAAAAATTATATTCAGTTTGCAACCTGATGGAGGTCAGTATAGATGGACTAATAGAACAAGTCCCACACACAGCTAGAAGCCCAAATATTTTTTCAGAGGTAGATGCAGATAAAAATTCTTTTTAATTTGCAACCTGATGGAGGTCAGAATAGATGGACTAATAGAGAAAGTCCCACACACTGCTAGAAGGCCAAATAATTTTTCAGAGCTAGATGCAGATTAATATTATTTTTAATTTGCAACCTGATGGAGGTCAGTATAGATGGACTAATAGAGAAAGTCCCACACACTGCTAAAAGGCCAAATATTTTTTCAGAGCTAGATGCAGACAAAAAATTATTTTTAATTTGCAACCTGATGGAGGTCAGTATAGATGGACTAATAGAGAAAGTCCCACACACTGCTAGAAGGCCAAATATTTTTTCAGAGCTAGATGCAGAAAAAAATTATATTCAGTTTGCAACCTGATGGAGGTCAGTATAGATGAACTAATAGAACAAGTCCCACACACAGCTAGAAGGCCAAATATTTTTTCAGAGGTAGATGCAGATAAAAATTATTTTTAATTTGCAGCCTGATGTAGGTCAGTATAGATGGACTAATAGAGAAAGTCCCACACACTGCTAGAAGGCCAAATATTTTTTCAGAGCTAGATGCAGACAAAAAATTATTTTTAATTTGCAACCTGATGGAGGTCAGTATAGATGGACTAATAGAGAAAGTCCCACACACTGCTAGAAGGCCAAATATTTTTTCAGAGCTAGATGCAGATAAAAATTATTTTTAATTTGCAACCTGATGGAGGTCAGTGTAGATGGACTAATAGAGAAAGTCCCACACACTGCTAGAAGGCCAAATATTTTTTCAGAGCTAGATGCAGAAAAAAATTATATTCAGTTTGCAACCTGATGGAGGTCAGTATAGATGGACTAATAGAACAAGTCCCACACACAGCTAGAAGCCCAAATATTTTTTCAGAGGTAGATACAGATAAAAATTATTTTTAATTTGCAGCCTGATGGAGGTCAGTATAGATGGACTAATAGAGAAAGTCCCACACACTGCTAGAAGGCCAAATATTTTTTCAGAGCTAGATGCAGACAAAAAATTATTTTGAATTTGCAACCTGATGGAGGTCAGTATAGATGGACTAATAGAGAAAGTCCCACACCCTGCTAGAAGGCCAAATATTTTTTCAGAGCTAGATGCAGACAAAAAATTATTTTTAATTTGCAACCTGATGGAGGTCAGTATAGATGGACTAATAGAGAAAGTCCCACACACTGATAGAAGGCCAAATATTTTTTCAGAGCTAGATGCAGATAAAAATTATTTTTAATTTGCAACCTGATGGAGGTCAGTATAGATGGACTAATAGAGAAAGTCCCACACACTGCTAGAAGGCCAAATATTTTTTCAGAGCTAGATGCAGAAAAAAATTATATTCAGTTTGCAACCTGATGGTGGTCAGTATAGATGGACTAATAGAACAAGTCCCACACACAGCTAGAAGCCCAAATATTTTTTCAGAGGTAGATGCAGATACAAATTATTTTTAATTTGCAGCCTGATGGAGGTCAGTATAGATGGACTAATAGAGAAAGTCCCACACACTGCTAGAAGGCCAAATATTTTTTCAGAGCTAGATGCAGACAAAAAATTATTTTGAATTTGCAACCTGATGGAGGTCAGTATAGATGGACTAATAGAGAAAGTCCCACACACTGCTAGAAGGCCAAATATTTTTTCAGAGCTAGATGCAGAAAAAAATTATATTCAGTTTGCAACCTGATGGAGGTCAGTATAGATGGACTAATAGAACAAGTCCCACACACAGCTAGAAGCCCAAATATTTTTTCAGAGGTAGATGCAGATACAAATTATTTTTAATTTGCAGCCTGATGGAGGTCAGTATAGATGGACTAATAGAGAAAGTCCCACACACTGCTAGAAGGCCAAATATTTTTTCAGAGCTAGATGCAGACAAAAAATTATTTTTAATTTGCAACCTGATGGAGGTCAGTATAGATGGACTAATAGAGAAAGTCCCACACACTGCTAGAAGGCCAAATATTTTTTCAGAGCTAGATGCAGAAAAAAATTATATTCAGTTTGCAACCTGATGGAGGTCAGTATAGATGGACTAATAGAACAAGTCCCACACACAGCTAGAAGCCCAAATATTTTTTCAGAGGTAGATGCAGATAAAAGGTATTTTTAATTTGCAGCCTGATGGAGGTCAGTATAGATGGACTATTAGAGAAAGTCCCACACACTGCTAGAAGGCCAAATATTTTTTCAGAGCTAGATGCAGACAAAAAATTATTTTGAATTTGCAACCTGATGGAGGTCAGTATAGATGGACTAATAGAGAAAGTCCCACACACTGATAGAAGGCCAAATATTTTTTCAGAGCTAGATGCAGATAAAAATTATTTTTAATTTGCAACCTGATGGAGGTCAGTATAGATGGACTAATAGAGAAAGTCCCACACACTGCTAGAAGGCCAAATATTTTTTCAGAGCTAGATGCAGAAAAAAATTATATTCAGTTTGCAACCTGATGGTGGTCAGTATAGATGGACTAATAGAACAAGTCCCACACACAGCTAGAAGCCCAAATATTTTTTCAGAGGTAGATGCAGATACAAATTATTTTTAATTTGCAGCCTGATGGAGGTCAGTATAGATGGACTAATAGAGAAAGTCCCACACACTGCTAGAAGGCCAAATATTTTTTCAGAGCTAGATGCAGACAAAAAATTATTTTGAATTTGCAACCTGATGGAGGTCAGTATAGATGGACTAATAGAGAAAGTCCCACACACTGCTAGAAGGCCAAATATTTTTTCAGAGCTAGATGCAGAAAAAAATTATATTCAGTTTGCAACCTGATGGAGGTCAGTATAGATGGACTAATAGAACAAGTCCCACACACAGCTAGAAGCCCAAATATTTTTTCAGAGGTAGATGCAGATACAAATTATTTTTAATTTGCAGCCTGATGGAGGTCAGTATAGATGGACTAATAGAGAAAGTCCCACACACTGCTAGAAGGCCAAATATTTTTTCAGAGCTAGATGCAGACAAAAAATTATTTTTAATTTGCAACCTGATGGAGGTCAGTATAGATGGACTAATAGAGAAAGTCCCACACACTGCTAGAAGGCCAAATATTTTTTCAGAGCTAGATGCAGAAAAAAATTATATTCAGTTTGCAACCTGATGGAGGTCAGTATAGATGGACTAATAGAACAAGTCCCACACACAGCTAGAAGCCCAAATATTTTTTCAGAGGTAGATGCAGATAAAAGGTATTTTTAATTTGCAGCCTGATGGAGGTCAGTATAGATGGACTATTAGAGAAAGTCCCACACACTGCTAGAAGGCCAAATATTTTTTCAGAGCTAGATGCAGACAAAAAATTATTTTGAATTTGCAACCTGATGGAGGTCAGTATAGATGGACTAATAGAGAAAGTCCCACGCACTGCTAGAAGGCCAAATATTTTTTGAGAGCTAGATGCAAACAAAAAATTATTTTTAATTTGCAACCTGATGGAGGTCAGTATAGATGGACTAATAGAGAAAGTCCCACACACTGCTAGAAGGCCAAATATTTTTTCAGAGCTAGATGCAGATAAAAATTATTTTTAATTTGCAACCTGATGGAGGTCAGTATGGATGGACTAATAGAGAAAGTCCCACACACTGCTAGAAGGCCAAATATTTTTTCAGAGCTAGATGCAGAAAAAAATTATATTCAGTTTGCAACCTGATGGAGGTCAGTATAGATGGACTAATAGAACAAGTCCCACACACAGCTAGAAGCCCAAATATTTTTTCAGAGGTAGATGCAGATAAAAATTATTTTTAATTTGCAGCCTGATGGAGGTCAGTATAGATGGACTAATAGAGAAAGTCCCACACACTGCTAGAAGGCCAAATATTTTTTCAGAGCTAGGTGCAGACAAAAAATTATTTTGAATTTGCAACCTGATGGAGGTCAGTATAGATGGACTATTAGAGAAAGTCCCACACACTGGTAGAAGGCCAAATATTTTTTCAGAGCTAGATGCAGACAAAAAATTATTTTTAATTTGCAACCTGATGGAGGTCAGTATAGATGGACTAATAGAGAAAGTCCCACACACTGCTAGAAGGCCAAATATTTTTTCAGAGCTGGATGCAGATAAAAATTATTTTTCATTTGCAACCTGATGGAGGTCAGTATAGATGGACTAATAGAGAAAGTCCCACACACTGCTAGAAGGCCAAATATTTTTTCAGAGCTAGATGCAGACAAAAAATTATATTCAGTTTGCAACCTGATGGAGGTCAGTATAGATGGACTAATAGAACAAGTCCCACACACAGCTAGAAGCCCAAATATTTTTTCAGAGGTAGATGCAGATAAAAATTATTTTTAATTTGCAACCTGATGGAGGTCAGAATAGATGGACTAATAGAGAAAGTCCCACACACTGCTAGAAGGCCAAATAATTTTTCAGAGCTAGATGCAGATTAAAATTATTTTTAATTTGCAACCTGATGGAGGTCAGTATAGATGGACTAATAGAGAAAGTCCCACACACTGCTAAAAGGCCAAATATTTTTTCAGAGCTAGATGCAGACAAAAAATTATTTTTAATTTGCAACCTGATGGAGGTCAGTATAGATGGACTAATAGAGAAAGTCCCCCACACTGCTAGAAGGCCAAATATTTTTTCAGAGCTAGATGCAGAAAAAAATTATATTCAGTTTGCAACCTGATGGAGGTCAGTATAGATGAACTAATAGAACAAGTCCCACACACAGCTAGAAGGCCAAATATTTTTTCAGAGGTAGATGCAGATAAAAATTATTTTTAATTTGCAGCCTGATGTAGGTCAGTATAGATGGACTAATAGAGAAAGTCCCACACACTGCTAGAAGGCCAAATATTTTTTCAGAGCTAGATGCAGACAAAAAATTATTTTGAATTTGCAACCTGATGGAGGTCAGAATAGATGGACTAATAGAGAAAGTCCCACACACTGCTAGAAGGCCAAATATTTTTTCAGAGCTAGATGCAGACAAAAAATTATTTTTAATTTGCAACCTGATGGAGGTCAGTATAGATGGACTAATAGAGAAAGTCCCACACACTGCTAGAAGGCCAAATATTTTTTCAGAGCTAGATGCAGATAAAAATTATTTTAAATTTGCAACCTGATGGAGGTCAGTGTAGATGGACTAATAGAGAAAGTCCCACACACTGCTAGAAGGCCAAATATTTTTTCAGAGCTAGATGCAGAAAAAAATTATATTCAGTTTGCAACCTGATGGAGGTCAGTATAGATGGACTAATAGAACAAGTCCCACACACAGCTAGAAGCCCAAATATTTTTTCAGAGGTAGATACAGATAAAAATTATTTTTAATTTGCAGCCTGATGGAGGTCAGTATAGATGGACTAATAGAGAAAGTCCCACACACTGCTAGAAGGCCAAATATTTTTTCAGAGCTAGATGCAGACAAAAAATTATTTTGAATTTGCAACCTGATGGAGGTCAGTATAGATGGACTAATAGAGAAAGTCCCACACACTGCTAGAAGGCCAAATATTTTTTCAGAGCTAGATGCAGACAAAAAATTATTTTTAATTTGCAACCTGATGGAGGTCAGTATAGATGGACTAATAGAGAAAGTCCCACACATTGCTAGAAGGCCAAATATTTTTTCAGAGCTAGATGCAGATAAAAATTATTTTTAATTTGCAACCTGATGGAGGTCAGTATAGATGGACTAATAGAGAAAGTCCCACACACTGCTAGAAGGCCAAATATTTTTTCAGAGCTAGATGCAGAAAAAAATTATATTCAGTTTGCAACCTGATGGAGGTCAGTATAGATGGACTAATAGAACAAGTCCCACACACAGCTAGAAGCCCAAATATTTTTTCAGAGGTAGATGCAGATAAAAATTATTTTTAATTTGCAGCCTGATGGAGGTCAGTATAGATGGACTAATAGAGAAAGTCCCACACACTGCTAGAAGGCCAAATATTTTTTCAGAGCTAGATGCAGACAAAAAATTATTTTGAATTTGCAACCTGATGGAGGTCAGTATAGATGGACTAATAGAGAAAGTCCCACACACTGTTAGAAGGCCAAATATTTTTTCAGAGCTAGATGCAGACAAAAAATTATTTTTAATTTGCAACCTGATGGAGGTCAGTATAGATGGACTAATAGAGAAAGTCCCAAACACTGCTAGAAGGCCAAATATTTTTTCAGAGCTAGATGCAGAAAAAAATTATATTCAGTTTGCAACCTGATGGAGGTCAGTATAGATGGACTAATAGAACAAGTCCCACACACAGCCAGAAGCCCAAATATTTTTTCAGAGGTAGATGCAGATAAAAATTATTTTTAATTTGCAGCCTGATGGAGGTCAGTATAGATGGACTAATAGAGAAAGTCCCATACACTGCTAGAAGGCCAAATATGTTTTCAGAGCTAGATGCAGACAAAAAATTATTTTGAATTTGCAACCTGATGGAGGTCAGTATAGATGGACTAATAGAGAAAGTCCCACACACTGCTAGAAGGCCAAATATTTTTTCAGAGCTAGATGCAGACAAAAAATTATTTTAAATTTGCAACCTGATGGAGGTCAGTATAGATGGACTAATAGAGAAAGTCCCACACACTGCTAGAAGGCCAAATATTTTTTCAGAGCTAGATGCAAATAAAAATTATTTTTAATTTGCAACCTGATGGAGGTCAGTATAGATGGACTAATAGAGAAAGTCCCACACACTGCTAGAAGGCCAAATATTTTTTCAGAGCTAGATGCAGAAAAAAATTATATTCAGTTTGCAACCTGATGGAGGTCAGTATAGATGGACTAATAGAACAAGTCCCACACACAGCTAGAAGCCCAAATATTTTTTCAGAGGTAGATGCAGATAAAAATTATTTTTAATTTGCAGCCTGATGGAGGTCAGTATAGATGGACTAATAGAGAAAGTCCCACACACTGCTAGAAGGCCAAATATTTTTTCAGAGCTAGATGCAGACAAAAAATTATTTTGAATTTGCAACCTGATGGAGGTCAGAATAGATGGACTAATAGAGAAAGTCCCACACACTGCTAGAAGGCCAAATATTTTTTCAGAGCTAGATGCAGACAAAAAATTATTTTTAATTTGCAACCTGATGGAGGTCAGTATAGATGGACTAATAGAGAAAGTCCCACACACTGCTAGAAGGCCAAATATTTTTTCAGAGCTAGATGCAGAAAAAAATTATATTCAGTTTGCAACCTGATGGAGGTCAGTATAGATGGACTAATAGAACAAGTCCCACACACAGCTAGAAGCCCAAATATTTTTTCAGAGGTAGATGCAGATAAAAATTATTTTTAATTTGCAGCCTGATGGAGGTCAGTATAGATGGACTAATAGAGAAAGTCCCACACACTGCTAGAAGGCCAAATATTTTTTCAGAGCTAGATGCAGACAAAAAATTATTTTGAATTTGCAACCTGATGGAGGTCAGTATAGATGGACTAATAGAGAAAGTCCCACACACTGTTAGAAGGCCAAATATTTTTTCAGAGCTAGATGCAGACAAAAAATTATTTTTAATTTGCAACCTGATGGAGGTCAGTATAGATGGACTAATAGAGAAAGTCCCAAACACTGCTAGAAGGCCAAATATTTTTTCAGAGCTAGATGCAGAAAAAAATTATATTCAGTTTGCAACCTGATGGAGGTCAGTATAGATGGACTAATAGAACAAGTCCCACACACAGCCAGAAGCCCAAATATTTTTTCAGAGGTAGATGCAGATAAAAATTATTTTTAATTTGCAGCCTGATGGAGGTCAGTATAGATGGACTAATAGAGAAAGTCCCATACACTGCTAGAAGGCCAAATATGTTTTCAGAGCTAGATGCAGACAAAAAATTATTTTGAATTTGCAACCTGATGGAGGTCAGTATAGATGGACTAATAGAGAAAGTCCCACACACTGCTAGAAGGCCAAATATTTTTTCAGAGCTAGATGCAAATAAAAATTATTTTTAATTTGCAACCTGATGGAGGTCAGTATAGATGGACTAATAGAGAAAGTCCCACACACTGCTAGAAGGCCAAATATTTTTTCAGAGCTAGATGCAGAAAAAAATTATATTCAGTTTGCAACCTGATGGAGGTCAGTATAGATGGACTAATAGAACAAGTCCCACACACAGCTAGAAGCCCAAATATTTTTTCAGAGGTAGATGCAGATAAAAATTATTTTTAATTTGCAGCCTGATGGAGGTCAGTATAGATGGACTAATAGAGAAAGTCCCACACACTGCTAGAAGGCCAAATATTTTTTCAGAGCTAGATGCAGACAAAAAATTATTTTGAATTTGCAACCTGATGGAGGTCAGAATAGATGGACTAATAGAGAAAGTCCCACACACTGCTAGAAGGCCAAATATTTTTTCAGAGCTAGATGCAGACAAAAAATTATTTTTAATTTGCAACCTGATGGAGGTCAGTATAGATGGACTAATAGAGAAAGTCCCACACACTGCTAGAAGGCCAAATATTTTTTCAGAGCTGGATGCAGATAAAAATTATTTTTAATTTGCAACCTGATGTAGGTCAGTGTAGATGGACTAATAGAGAAAGTCCCACACACTGCTAGAAAGCCAAATATTTTTTCAGAGCTAGATGCAGAAAAAAATTATATTGAGTTTGCAACCTGATGGAGGTCAGTATAGATAGACTAATAGAACAAGTCCCACACACAGCTAGAAGCCCAAATATTTTTTCAGAGGTAGATGCAGATAAAAATTATTTTTAATTTGCAGCCTGATGGAGGTCAGTATAGATGGACTAATAGAGAAAGTCCCACACACTGCTAGAAGGCCAAATATTTTTTCAGAGCTAGATGCAGACAAAAAATTATTTTGAATTTGCAACCTGATGGAGGTCAGTATAGATGGACTAATAGAGAAAGTCCCACACACTGCTAGAAGGCCAAATATTTTTTCAGAGCTAGATGCAGACAAAAAATTATTTTTAATTTGCAACCTGATGGAGGTCAGTATAGATGGACTAATAGAGAAAGTCCCACACACTGCTAGAAGGCCAAATATTTTTTCAGAGCTAGATGCAGATAAAAATTATTTTTAATTTGCAGCCTGATGGAGGTCAGTATAGATGGACTAATAGAGAAAGTCCCACACACTGCTAGAAGGCCAAATATTTTTTCAGAGCTAGATGCAGAAAAAAATTATATTCAGTTTGCAACCTGATGGAGGTCAGTATAGATGGACTAATAGAACAAGTCCCACACACAGCTAGAAGCCCAAATATTTTTTCAGAGGTAGATGCAGATAAAAATTATTTTTAATTTGCAGCCTGATGGAGGTCAGTATAGATGGACTAATAGAGAAAGTCCCACACACTGCTAGAAGGCCAAATATTTTTTCAGAGCTAGATGCAGACAAAAAATTATTTTGAATTTGCAACCTGATGGAGGTTAGTATAGATGGACTAATAGAGAAAGTCCCACACACTGCTAGAAGGCCAAATATTTTTTCAGAGCTAGATGCAGACAAAAAATTATTTTTAATTTGCAACCTGATGGAGGTCAGTATAGATGAACTAATAGAGAAAGTCCCACACACTGCTAGAAGGCCAAATATTTTTTCATAGCTAGATGCAGATAAAAATTATTTTTAATTTGCAACCTGATGGAGGTCAGTATAGATGGACTAATAGAGAAAGTCCCACACACTGCTAGAAGGCCAAATATTTTTCAGAGCTAAATGCAGAAAAAAATTATATTCAGTTTGCAACCTGATGGAGGTCAGTATAGATGGACTAATAGAACAAGTCCCACACACAGCTAGAAGCCCAAATATTTTTTCAGAGGTAGATGCAGATAAAAATTATTTTTAATTTGCAACCTGATGGAGGTCAGTATAGATGGACTAATAGAGAAAGTCCCACACACTGCTAGAAGGCCAAATATTTTTTCAGAGCTAGATGCAGACAAAAAATTATTTTGAATTTGCAGCGTGATGGAGGTCAGTATAGATGGACTAATAGAACAAGTCCCACACACTGCTAGAAGGCCAAATATTTTTTCAGAGCTAGATGCAGAAAAAAATTATATTCAGTTTGCAACCTGATGGAGGTCAGTATAGATGGACTAATAGAACAAGTCCCACACACTGCTAGAAGCCCAAATATTTTTTCAGAGCTAGATTGCGAAAAAAATTATATTCAATTTGCAACCTGATGGAGGTCAGTATAGATGGACTAATAGAATGATGCTATGCCCAAAAGATTTTACTTCACTAGGTGCAGTAAAAAAATTGGTATTCTATACACAGGTGGTATATCTTGCAACACAAATAGGCTACTCCACTGACTAACACACTCTGCAATAGGCCAAAAAGGATTAGCTTTGCTAGATTCAGCCAAATGCTGTGAAAAAAACTTGCACAGCACTGGCACAGACCTGCCTGGCAAAAACTGATAGGAACTGATGTAACCTAGTCCTGAAAAGGACTGCAATTACAATTAGTCTTTACTCCCACAATCTATCTATTTAAGAGCACAGACCTGCCTGATAAAAGTCGTAGGAAATGCTGTAAACTAGTCCTTAAAAGTACTGCAATCACAACTATTCCCTACTCCCAAGCTATATGTAGATTTGTGCGAAAATTGGCTTGAAATTAACAAGGTATAGCGCACACAGCAACAGCGGTGCCGTCTAACACGCAGCTGCAGCAGTGAGAAAATGGTGGCGACGGGGATAATGGCTTGGTCTTATAGGGCAAGGACATGTAACATACACTGCCAATGACACATGCCCTTGCTTGTGTGAAAAAAAGCACTTCGCTCCGTGTGTGCGCTGCTGATAGGCTGACAGATTGCAACTCCCCACTGTAAATGCGAGAAAGAGAAAAAAAAATGGAGATCTTCATTATTCCTGCAGAGATCCATCCCCTGCCCCTCCCCCCACCCCGCTGTACACTCAAACTGCGTATTAACATTAATTTTCATCATTACTGAGAAAAAATCCAGTTATGATTTTGGTGCACGAACAGTTATCGAACATAACCTCGAACAGCCGAATTTTTCTCAAATCGTTCGTGTTCGCCGAACGGCTCGAACACCGCCCAAAACAGCTCGAATTTGAGATTGGCGAACAGTTCGAGTCGAACAACGCTCATCTCTATTTATTTTGCCTTATATACAAGTCATTACCCTGGAAAGGATGTTCCTTAACATACAGTTAGGTCCATATATATTTGGACAGAGACAACATTTTTCTAATTTTGGTTCTAGACATTGCCACAATGAATTTTAAACAAAACAATTCAGATGCAGCTGAAGTTCAGACTTTCAGCTTTCATTTGAGGGTATCCACTAGTGTTGAGCCACCCCCGTAGTGTTCGAGTCCGGTTCGGTTCGTCGAACACCCGTGTGTTCGCCGAACTGTTCGTCGAACTGTTCGTCGAACACCTTCGAACACCGTTAAAACCAATGGCAGGCAAACAAAAACACATAGAAACACATAGAAAACACCTTCAAAGGTGTCCAAAAGCTGACAAACTGCTCAGAAGACACAACTAACACATGGTAAAGTGACAAGTACATATAGTCATGCGAAAATAAAAGAGGTGGAGGAGTAAAAGGAGGGGGAGACACAGATATAGGCATGTCATGCCCTTCTAAAATCCAAAAAGTGAGAAGCCGACACGGCCAGTCCGCTCCTGCCCGTGCCACCTCCGTGTCGCCGGGTTTGTGCCAGAGCCGCGGTGAACCCTGATGGCCAGCCCCCCTCTCCCAATACTGGTGCCTGTCCGCTGGTGGGTCGAGCGAGCCCCCCTGTGGTGGAGGCAGCTCTAAGCTTTTTAATTTAAATTGTCTCTCTAATTTGAATGAATACACTTTAAATCTATTTACAAGGATCTATTGGAGGGCAAGTCTCATGCCAGCAGCCGCGTAATTCCAGCTCCAGTAGCGTCCACCAAAGCTGCTGCAGTTAAAAAGCTTTTATAAGGATCGAGCTCGGCTGTCCACCGCAAGGCATCCTACTGCCAGTCCCAGCCCCTATGCCTCCTGATGCTCTTCACTGAGTATCCCATGGTCCCGAAGCATTTCCTTTGAAAAAATTAAGTGTCTAAACTACAGGTGGTGTAGCTTGCTTAACAGCCGGGATAATCCGCTGACTAGCAGACACTGCTACTAGGCACAAAGTATTTCCTGGGCTAGATGCAGTTAAAAATTTGTAATTAGATACTCTCGTTGGATGCTGAGAAAGCATTCCATAGAGTCTCCTGGCACGCCATATATGATTCTCTTAAAAAGCTTGGGGTAGGGGTCTAGGGGACCCTTTTATAGCCAAAATCACGGCCCTGTATCGCAATACGTCACCTAGGCTGAAGATAAATGGAACTGTAGCACCCTGAGGGCTCGGTTGCTACAGACGTATTGCACCTCACCCAGAGGTGTGATATCTCACTCTCAGGTAAGGATGGAGTGTGGATCAGGACCCGACACCTGCATGCATTACACCACATTGCCGTGGGGCAGGGCGACCAATATGCCCCTGAGATGGGCACGACAGTCCCTGTCCCTGGCTGGAGTGGGGGGAGGGAACACTGAGGAAGGGGAACCCTGTAGTGCAGGAGCAGGGAGGAAGCAGTTCCTGGGTGCATTGAGAAGGGAGTATAAAAGGTGGGCACCATCTTAGTTCAGTGCAGATAAGTCTGAGCAGAAGTGGCAGGGAGCAGGGGCTCTGCATGAGCTCTGCTCCGGAGGCGGGCCTAGTAACAGAGGCCCAGGCCTGGAAGAGGGAGAAGGAAGGAAGAGGAGCGGAGAAGGCTCCAGGAACGAGGAATGAAGGGATCCCAGGGGTGCGGACGGGCGAGTCGCACCGCACGCCCGAATCCACCTGCGTGGAGGGGTCAGGCCAAAGGGGGAGACCGGTCCCGGAACTAGTGGAGGCAGGAAACGACCCTCAGCTAGAAACCGGAGGCTCTGACATTTTGTGTGGCGCAGCCCCTCGCTACACCCGCTAGGAAGGCACAACATAGGGTCAGGGAAACTGGCGCCAAGTTTACCAAGAGGAGGCCCGAGGCAGCCGGACAGAAGTGTTGGTAAGAAAGGCCAGACAAAGGACACACAAAGGGGGTCCTGTGAAGTGCTCCAAAGTTATCTGGGAGTTGTCTGAGCCCCTCACCTGGTGAGCACAGTACGACGTGGGCAGCCGTTACCTGCAGACGTGGTCTGGATAATAAGAACTGTGAGTAAAGGCCCTGGACTGCATCACTGACTCCGTGTCGTTACTGCTGCTGCCCTGCACCATCACCCCCATCCTCCGCATACACTGCCCTGAGGCTATACTCCTCCCGTGGGGAGTTATGCTACGCTCTGCCGCACCCACAACACCAGCCTCAGCGGTCTGCCCTGTAGCGGCGGTTCACTCTGACCGCAATCCACGGGTGGCGTAGTCGGACATTTAAACATCAAAACCACATAAATAGTTCCGCCACTGGTTTGACCGCCCTGAGCCACGGAACCGGGTCGCCGCCACGAAGACTACAACCACCAGCATCCACCAAAAAGGGTCCGGCTCCGGGTGTCCCAAGGCCCAGGGGGTGCGTCAGAACATTTTCATCACCTTTCACAATCACCAATGGGACAAGGCAGGGATGTCCTCTGTCCCCTCTCTTATACATCCTAGTGACGGAGCACCTGCTCTCATCAATTCGCCATAACCCCAATATTAGGTGGATTGAGGTGGGAGGCACCGAGTACAAGTGCTCTCTATTTGCTGATGATGTCCTAGTATATATCACTCAATCACATATATCCATCCCTGCTGTTATGGCTGAAATAGATCACTTTGTTACATGGTCAAATTTTAAAATCAATGCAGCGAAGTCTGAGGCCCTCGATGTCTCCCTCCCCAAATCCATATAGGATTCCATCCAGTCCAACTTTCCCTTTGCCTGTCCCTCACAGGGTATCAAATACTTAGGAATTCCTATTCATAGAGACCTCTCCCATCTATGTTATCTTAATTTTGGGCCCTTTATTGAACAACTCCATACAGACCACGTTTGGCAAGTTAGAACTGTAAGATTCACTACGTGAACCGCTGGTGTTTTGTGGAAAAGCACATGTACACCGCGTTCCAAATTATTATGCAAAAAGTGTTTAGGAGTGATAAGGGAAGAATTTGTTTGTTTGTCAGTTAAACTCATTGATGGTGATGTGTGTCAGGGCTCTTTATATCACTGTAAGCAATTGCAGACACCTGTGCTAATTAGTTTGGCAGGTGTGTCCAATGAAAGGCAAGACTACTTAAGAAGGCTCTCTCACATTATTAAGCAGCCTACATTTTCTGCCAAAATGGGAAAGAAAAAGGATGTGTCGGCTGCTGAGAAGCAACAAATTGTGGAGTGTTTAGGTCAAGGCATGACTACAATCAACATTGTGCGATGATCAGGGTGAAGTGTCTTGGCAATCAAGAAGTATGTAGCTGATTCACAGTACACACGTGTGCGTGCTGATAAGGGCAAATTGAGGACTCTTTCCTACAGGCAATTACGTCAGGTTGAAAGAGCAGCGGCAAAAAAGCCTTGTCATAGCAGCAGACAAGTTTTTGAAGCTGCTTGTGCCTCCAACGTCCCCCGAACAACAAGATGCAGGGTCCTTCAGAGGTTTGCAGCTGTGCATATGCCATCCTGTCGACCTCCTCTATCCACTTCACACAAGCAGAAACGGCTCCAGTGGGCCAAACATTACATGAAGACTGATTTCAAAACAGTTTTGTTCACGGATGAGTGCCGTGCAGCGCTCGATGGTCCAGATGGATGGAGTGGAGGATGGCTGGTTGATGGACACCCCACGCAAACACGGCTACAGCGCCAACAAGGAGGAGGTGGAGTAATGTTTTGGGCTGGAATCATGGGGAGAGAGATTGTCGGCCCCTTTAGGATCCCTGAAGGCGCTAAAGATGAACTCCATAATGTATGTGGATTTTCTCAAACAGCACTTCCTGCCATGGTTCAAGAAGAAGAACCGTGTATTTCACAGCAAGATCATTTTTCTGCATGATAATGCACCATCTCATGCTGCACATAAAACATCTGCATCTCTGGCTGATATGGGCATAAAAGGGGACAAACTTATGGTGTGACCCCCATGCTCCCCTGACCTCTACCCCATTCAGAACCTTTGGAGCATCATTAAAAGGAGTGTCTATGATGGCGGGAGGCAGTTCACATCTAAGCAACAGCTCTGGGAGGGTATTCTGTCCTCATGCAAAACAATTGAAGCAGAAACCATCCAAAACCTGACAAATTCAATGGACGAGAGAGTTCAGAAGCTCCTTTCGAACAAGGGGTCCTATGTGAAAATGTAACATCACCTAGAATAAAGTTTTGAGTTGAAAACTGTTTGATTTCAGTTTCTAACAACCTGCTAATGCTTATAATTTCAAAAATGACCATTTTTTTGGTCTTTATTAAAATGAAAAGGTTGATCGAAAAGTTTGGGGGATCTAAGAGTGTGGCAACCCAGTAGTCATGATTACTTCGAATTCTGACAATATGAGGGTCATGCTGCAGGTAGTGCAGCAAGAAGGCACTTATGTGTCTTGCGCATCTCGGAGCCCCAAAATTATTTTCCGGGCTAGATGCAGCTAAAAATTATTTTTAATTTTAAATCTGGTGAAGCTTTAGTATAGATGGCCTAATAGGATCAGTGCTGCACACTGCTACAAAGCCCAAATTATTTTCCAGTCAAGATACAGATAAACATGATTAGTAATTTGAAAGCTTAAAACGGTTGGTAGGGTGATTTTAACCAATCATCAAGCTTTTACTCTCCCCAGGATGACACGGGGGTAGAAAAGTCGTTTCAGATCCATGATTTGTTCATCTTTATGAACGTGAGTCTGTCTACATTATCAGTGGAGAGCCGCGTGCGCTTATCTGTCAGCACACCACCAGCAGCGCTGAACACACGTTCAGACAGAACGCTGGCTGCGGGGCATGACAAGATCTCCAAGGCGTAAGTGGCTAGCTCCGGCCATTTATCCAGATTGGAAGCCCAAAAAGAGCAAGGGTCCAGTGACACAGTCGTGGCTTCAATGTTTACTTAGAGATACTCCTGTACCATCGTCTCTAGGCGTTGACTATGTGTCAGACTTCTTGTCTCCTGTGGCCTTGCAAAGGATGGGCTAAAAAAGTGGTGAAATGATTCCGCAAAATTGATGTTACCAGCAGATACTGTGGTTCTGTTACGGTTTGAGTGCTGAACACTTGACGGTCCCACGGTTGGCAAGTTGGAACTGTGAGATTCACTACGTGCACCACTGGTATTTTGTGGAAAAGCACATGTAAGATTCTGCAACAGTCTCTGCTGATACTCCTGCATGTGTGCATCCCTTTCTATGGCAGGAATAATTTCTGCAAATTTACTTTTGTACCGGGGATCTAACAGTGTGGCAACCCAGTAGTCAGGATTATTTCTAATTCTCACAATTCGGGGGTCATGTTGCAGGTAGTGCAGCAAGAAGGCACTCATGTGTGTTGCGCATCCAGGAGCACCAAGTCCCTGTTGTGTTGGTGGCGAGGTAACAATCATGCTTCCTTCCTCTGTCCTCTCCCCCCAACCTCGCACAACAGAAATGTGATCAAGGTCTCCCTCATCTGATGAGTCTTCCATCAGTTCGTTCTCCACTTCTTCCTGGGCTCCTGCACCTTCCTCACTAGTTTGGCTGCTACCATGCGCCCTGGTAAAACCATCTCCCCCACCCTCACATGCCTGCCGCCTTGGTGCTGCCGACCGTCTGGACCTTTCAGATGTTAGCCCTTCCGCATACAACTCCTCCTCCTCTACTTCCTCCACCTCCTCTTGTGCCACCACCTGACTCCGAATTCTGTTTATCATGTGCTCCAGCATGTAAATCACCAGAATAGACATGCTGATAATGGCATCGTCAGCACTAAACATCTTCGTCGCCATTTCAAAACTGTGCAGAAGGGTGCATAGGTCCCTGATCTGAGACCACTCCTCCAGCGTGATTTGCCCCACCTCTGAATCTCGTTGGCCCAGGCTATACGTCAGAACGTATTGCACCAGGGCTTGTCGGTGCTGCCACAGTCGCTGCAACATGTGCAGAGTTGAATTCCACCGGGTAGGCACATCGCATTTTAGCCGGTGAAGTGGCAGGCCCAACGACTTCTGTAGAGATGTAAGTCGCTGAGCTGCGGGATGCGAACGGCGGAAGTGAGCACACAGCGACCGTGCCCTCTGCAGAAGGCCATCTAGTCTGGGATAGTGGGCTAAAAATTGCTGGACAACCAGGTTCAACACGTGAGCCATACAAGGCACGTGTGTGACATTGCCCCGGCGAAGGGCCGCACCCAGGTTTGCAGCATTGTCGCACACGGCCTTCCCTGGTTTCAGGTCCAGTGGAGACAACCATTCATGAAATTGGTTCTCCAGAGCTGACCACAACTCCTCAGCTGTGTGACTCACATTTCCCAGACATTTCAATGTAAAAACCGCCTGATGACGTTGAGCCCTACTGCCAGCATAGTAAGGACGTGTGCAGGATCCCTTCTGCGCAGTTAGAAAGCTTGTGGCATGACCAGACAGGCTTTGGGTGCAGGTGGAAGACCGAGAGGAGGTTGAGGAGGCAGAAGCAGTGGAGGAACTTTGACATAAAGAGGATTGACGCACAACTCGTGGGGACGGCAAGACTTGGACAGCAGCCCCTTGTCCTGCTGTCACCATAGTTACCCAGTGCCCAGTCAGCGACATGTAACGCCCCTGTCCATGCCTACTCGTCCAAGTGTCTGTGGTGAAATGCACCCTGTCACACACAGAGTTTCTCAAAGAAGCGGTGATGTTGTGTGCGACATGCTGGTGGAGCGCAGGCACACCTTTCTTTGAGAAGTAGTGCCGACTGGGCATCTGGTACTGGGGCACTGCGACGGACATAAGGTCTCGAAAATCCTCTGTGTCCACCAGGCGGAAAGGCAGCATTTCTGTAGCCAAGAGCTTGCAGATGGTGAAATTCAACCTCTTAGCTTTCTCATGGCTAGGAGGAAATGGTCTTTTACTTGTCCACATCTGAGGGACCGAGGGCTGGCTATTGTGCTTAGACGGGGTTGATAAGGGTGTCCCCGGCAAACTGCCGGTCTGTGAGGAAGATGCAGGCGGACATGTTAGGTTGCCTTGATCCAAAGGTGGTGCTATCGATGTCGGACAGCGCTCAACACCAGCTGGTGTTCCCACCTCCAAAGAAAATGATGACCTGCCAATCACGCTGGCTGTTGCGGGTAAAGAGGTGGCAGGTCTGCGCCCCAAAACAGGTGTGACTGCTGTCCCCCCAGTCACAGAGGATGAAGAGGCCGCGGATGCACAAGATATGGCAGACGGTGGTTGGCCCGGCCGGCTAGGCCGCATTGTAGCACACTGAGCTTCCCACTGCAACTTATGCTTCATGTCCATGTGCCGGTTCATGCATGAAGTACTCAAACTATGTATTTTTTGGCCTCTACTTAGCTTTTGCTGACAAATGTTACAGATAACACGAGTTGGGTCATCTTTATCGATCTGAAAAAATGCCCAGGCTATGCAAGGCTTAGCACCCATGCGACCTGAAGAGCCACCACGACTTGTGGTGAGAGGCAGAGTTGTGTTTGAGGATGCAGTTGTTGACGTGCTTCCAGTACTACGTCTCTGTCCAGGAAGGCGCAACCTGACCTCGTCGTCACTAGCATCTTCCTCCACCTCCTCTGCTGACCTCATCTCTTGGCTGACTGTGGGTTGACAGTAAGTGGGATCTCCAACCTCATCATCATCACCCTGTGCGTTATCACACCCGTCGTCCTCAGAGCCAACCTGTTCCTGCCCTGACAAAAAACTAAAGTTGTCGCTCCAATCAGGTATTTGAGTCTTCTCATCGTCTTCCTCATTGTCTCCACCAACAGGAGTTACAGTTTGGGAATGAGGGTCTACATTATGGTCAGAACCTTCTGCGTCTGGTCCTGGATCCGACTCATAAAGATTCTGGGCATCAGTGCAGATCATTTCCTCGTCTGGATTCACAGAAGCGCTGGAGTCGACCTCTGATTCCCAGGCTATAGTATGAGTAAACAGCTCTGCAGACTCAACCATCTGTTCTACCTCATACTCAGACGGGCAGCTGGAGATTTGGGAGCTGTGAGGAAGCAAGTGCGATTTGGGTGACACCTTTGAGGACTGGAGTATTTGTGATGTTGAAGTTGATGTGGAGGAGAGCCCACTTAAAGGAGCACTTGATATCCGTTGAAGCACCTGCTGTTTTTGTGCCTCATCTGGAATTTGTAGCGATTGGCGTGGCCGTAAGAAAGGGATCTTATCACATTGTCCGCTAAAAGAAGTAGACATTTTAGTTTGGCTGGAAGATGGTCTTTCTTCTGCAGATGTTACTGTTGCTTTAACACCGACCCCACGGACACAACCTTTTTTCCCCTTCCCAACACGCCTATTCCCCTTTCCACCAGCAGCAGGCCTTTTTCCACTCATTTTGGTGGTTAACTAATTCACAACTCTGGAGTTGTTTGCACAAAAAAACAATGGATGGTAACCGAGCAGAGCTGAGTGGCCAAACTGTGGTATTAGGCCAAAACTATTGGCTGGGTTAGATGCAGAAAAAAATTATTTTGAATTTGCAACCTGATGGAGGTCAGTATAGATGGACTAATACAACAAGTCCCACACACAGCTAGAAGCCCAAATATTTTTTCAGAGGTACTGTAGATGCAGATAAAAATTAGTTTTAATTTGCAACCTGATGGAGGTCAGTATAGATGGACTAATAGAGAAAGTCCGACACACTACTAGAAGGCCAAATATTTTTTCAGAGCTAGATGCAGAAAAAAATTATATTCAATTTGCATCCTGATGGAGGTCAGTATAGATGGACTAATAGAGAAAGTCCGACACACTACTAGAAGGCCAAATATTTTTTCAGAGGTAGATGCAGAAAAAAATATATTCAGTTTGAAACCTTATGGAGGTCAGTATAGATGGATTAATAGAACAAGACCCACACACAGCTAGAAGCCCAATATTTTTTCAGAGGTAGATGCAGAAAAAACTATATTCAGTTTGCAACCTGATGGAGGTCAGTATAGATGGACTAATAGAACAAGTCCCACACACTACTAGAAGCCCAAATATTTTTTCAGAGGTACTGTAGATGCAGATAAAAATTATTTTTAATTTGCAACCTGATGGAGGTCAGTATAGATGGACTAATAGAGAAAGTCCGACACACTACTAGAAGGCCAAATATTTTTTCAGAGCAAGATGCAGAAAAAAATTATATTCAGTTTGCAACCTGATGGAGGTCAGTATAGATGGACTAATAGAGAAAGTCCGACACACTACTAGAAGGCCAAATATTTTTTCAGAGGTAGATGCAGAAAAAAATATATTCAGTTTGCAACCTGATGGAGGTCAGTATAGATGGACTAATAGAACAAGTCCCACACACTGCTAGAAGCCCAAATATTTTTTCAGAAGTACTGTAGATGCAGATAAAAATTAGTTTTAATTTGCAACCTGATGGAGGTCAGTATAGATGGACTAATAGAGAAAGTCCGACACACTACTAGAAGGCCAAATATTTTTTCAGAGGTAGATGCAGAAAAAAATATATTCAGTTTGCAACCTGATGGAGGTCAGTATAGATGGATTAATAGAACAAGACCCACACACAGCTAGAAGCCCAGTATTTTTTCAGAGGTAGATGCAGAAAAAAATATATTCAGTTTGCAACCTCATGGAGGTCAGTATAGATGGATTAATAGAACAAGACCCACACACAGCTAGAAGCCCAATATTTTTTCAGAGGTAGATGCAGAAAAAACTATATTCAGTTTGCAACCTGATGGAGGTCAGTATAGATGGACTAATAGAACAAGTCCCACACACTGCTAGAAGCCCAAATATTTTTTCAGAGGTACTGTAGATGCAGATAAAAATTAGTTTTAATTTGCAACCTGATGGAGGTCAGTATAGATGGACTAATAGAGAAAGTCCGACACACTACTAGAAGGCCAAATATTTTTTCAGAGCTAGATGCAGAAAAAAATTATATTCAGTTTGCAACCTGATGGAGGTCAGTATAGATGGACTAATAGAGAAAGTCCGACACACTACTAGAAGGCCAAATATTTTTTCAGAGTTAGATGCAGAAAAAAATATATTCAGTTTGCAACCTGATGGAGGTCAGTATAGATCGATTAATAGAACAAGACCCACACACAGCTAGAAGCCCAATATTTTTTCAGAGGTAGATGCAGAAAAAAATATATTCAGTTTGCAACCTGATGGAGGTCAGTATACATGGACTAATAGAGAAAGTCCGACACACTACTAGAAGGCCAAATATTTTTTCAGAGGTAGCTGCAGAAAAAAATATATTCAGTTTGCAACCTGATGGAGGTCAGTATAGATGGACTAATACAACAAGTCCCGCACACAGCTAGAAGCCCAAATATTTTTTCAGAGGTACTGTAGATGCAGATAAAAATTATTTTTAATTTGCAACCTGATGGAGGTCAGTATAGATGGACTAATAGAGAAAGTCCGACACACTACTAGAAGGCCAAATATTTTTTCAGAGCTAGATGCAGAAAAAAATTATATTCAGTTTGCAACCTGATGGAGGTCAGTATAGATGGATTAATAGAACAAGACCCACACACAGCTAGAAGCCCAATATTTTTTCAGAGGTAGATGCAGAAAAAAATATATTCAGTTTGCAACCTGATGGAGGTCAGTATAGATCGATTAATAGAACAAGACCCACACAGCTAGAAGCCCAATATTTTTTCAGAGGTAGATGCAGAAAAAAATATATTCAGTTTGCAACCTGATGGAGGTCAGTATACATGGACTAATAGAGAAAGTCCGACACACTACTAGAAGGCCAAATATTTTTTCAGAGGTAGCTGCAGAAAAAAATATATTCAGTTTGCAACCTGATGGAGGTCAGTATAGATGGACTAATACAACAAGTCCCGCACACAGCTAGAAGCCCAAATATTTTTTCAGAGGTACTGTAGATGCAGATAAAAATTATTTTTAATTTGCAACCTGATGGAGGTCAGTATAGATGGACTAATAGAGAAAGTCCGACACACTACTAGAAGGCCAAATATTTTTTCAGAGCTAGATGCAGAAAAAAATTATATTCAGTTTGCAACCTGATGGAGGTCAGTATAGATGGATTAATAGAACAAGACCCACACACAGCTAGAAGCCCAATATTTTTTCAGAGGTAGATGCAGAAAAAAATATATTCAGTTTGCAACCTGATGGAGGTCAGTATAGATGGACTAATAGAACAAGTCCCACACACTGCTAGAAGCCCAAATATTTTTTCAGAGGTACTGTAGATGCAGATAAAAATTAGTTTTAATTTGCAACCTGATGGAGGTCAGTATAGATGGACTAATAGAATGATGCTATGCCCAAAAGATTTTACTTCACTAGGTGCAGTAAAAAAATTGGTATTCTATACACAGGTGGTATATCTTGCAACACAGATAGGCTACTCCACTGACTAACACACTCTGCAATAGGCCAAAAAGGATTAGCTTTGCTAGATTCAGCCAAATGCTGTGAAAAAAACTTGCACAGCACTGGCACAGACCTGCCTGGCAAAAACTGATAGGAACTCATGTAACCTAGTCCTGAAAAGGACTCCAATTACAATTAGTCTTTACTCCCACAACCTATCTATTTAAGAGCACAGACCTCCCTGATAAAAGTCGTAGGAAATGCTGTAACCTAGTCCTTAAAATGACTGCAATCACAACTATTCCCTACTCCCAAGCTATCTGTATATTTGTGCGAAAATTGGCTTGAAATTAACAAGGTATAGCGCACACAGCAACAGCGGTGCCATCTAACACGCAGCTGCAGCAGTGAGAAAATGGTGGCGACGGGGAAAATGGCTTGGTCTTATAGGGCAAGGACATATGACATACACTGCCAATGACACATGCCCTTGCTTGTGTGAAAAAAAGCACTTCGCTCTGTGTGTGCGCTGCTGATAGGCTGACAGATTGCACCTCCCCACTGTAAATGCGGGAAAGAGAAAAAAAAATGGAGATCTTCATTGTTCCTGCAGAGATCCATCCCCTGCCCCTCCCCCCACCCCGCTGTACACTCAAACTGCGTATTAACATTAATTTTCATCATTACTGAGAAAAAATCCAGTTATGATTTTGGTGCACGAACAGTTATCGAACATAACCTCGAACAGCCGAATTTTTCTCAAATTGTTCGTGTTCGCCGAACGGCTCGAACACCGCCCAAAACAGCTCGAATTTGAGATTGGCGAACAGTTCGAGTAGAACAACGCTCATCTCTAGTATCCACATTAAAATTGGATGAAGGGTTTAGGAGTTTCAGCTCCTTAACATGTGCCACCCTGTTTTTAAAGGGACCAAAAGTAATTGGACAATTGACTCCAAGGCTATTTCATGGACAGGTGTGGGCAATCCCTTCATTATGTCATTCTCAACTAAGCAGATAAAAGGCCTGGAGTTGATTTGAGGTGTGGTGCTTGCATTTGGAAGGTTTTGCGGTCAAAGGAGCTCTCCATGCAGGTGAAACAAGCCATCCTTAAGCTGCAAAAACAGAAAAAAACCATCCGAGAAATTGTTACAATATTAGGAGTGGCAAAATTTACAGTTTGGTACATCCTGAGAAAGAAAGAAAGCACTGGTGAACTCATCAATGCAAAAAGACCTGGGCGCCCACGGAAGACAACAGTGGTGGATGATCGCAGAATAATCTCCATGGTGAAGAGAAACCCCTTCACAACAGGCAACCAAGTGAACAACACTCTCCAGGAGGTAGGCGTATCAATATCAAAATCTACCATAAAGAGAAGACTGCATGAAAGTAAATACAGAGGGTTCACTGCACGGTGCAAGCCACTCATAAGCATCAAGAATAAAAAGGCTAGACTGGACTTTGTTAAAAAACATCTAAAAAAGCCAGCACAGTTCTGGAAGAACATTCTTTGGACAGATGAAATCCAGATCAACCTACCAGAATGATGGAAAGAGAAAAGTATGGTGAAGGCGTGGTACAGCTCATGATCCAAAGCATACCACATCATCGGTAAAACACAGCGGAGGCAGTGTGATGACTTGGGCATGCATGGCTGCCAGTGGCACTGGGTCACTAGTGTTTATTGATGATGTGACACAGGACAGAAGCAGCCGAATGAATTCTGATGTATTCAGAGCCATACTGTGTGCTCAGATCCAGCCAAATGCAGCCAAACTGATTTTTCATCGTTTCATACTGCAGATGGACAATGACCCAAAACATAAAGCCAAAGAAACCCAGGAGTTTATTAAAGCAAAGAAGTGGAATATTCTTGAATGGCCAAGTCAGCCACCTGATCTCAACCCAACTGAGCATGCATTTCACTTGTTAAAGACTAAACTTCAGACAGAAAGGCCCACAAACAAACAGCAACTGAAAACCACCGCAGTGAAGGCCTGGCAGAGCATCAAAAAGGAGGAAACACAGCGTGTGGTGATGTCCATGAGTTCAAGACTTCAGGCAGTCATTGCCAATAAAGGGTTTTCAACCAAGTACTAGAAATGAACATTTTATTTACATTTATTTAATCTGTCCAATTACTTTTGATCACTTTAAAAACAGGGTGGCACATGTTAAGGAGCTGAAACTCCTAAACCCTTCATCCAATTTTAATGTGGATACCCTCAAATGAAAGCTGAAAGTCTGAACTTCAACTGCATCTGAATTGTTTTGTTAAAATTCATTGTGGTAATGTCTAGAACCAAAATTAGAAAAATGTTGTCTCTGTCCAAATATATATGGACCTAACTGTATTTCCCAGGAAAAGTCATTTTGGTTTCTTATTTGTATGATTTATTGTGAGCCCGCAAAAGTGGTGTAATACCTCTGACAACGTTGTTGACAGCAGTTACCTTGGAGTCAGAAATGCTTCCAGGGGTCTTTCCCATGCTGTTCCCATGTCATTTGAGCACTGTTCCCATCGATTTGGGCAATTTTTAGGCCCTCTGCAGACCGCCGGGGGGAGCAGCCTGAAAAATGCTCGAGTTTCCCATAGACTTACATTGGGCTCGTTGCTCGGGTCAAGCACTCGAGTATTCCAATTTGCTCGACCCGAGCATCGAGCACCCGAGCATTTTTGTGCTCGCCCATCACTATTACTGTGTAATGGCGGTGTCTTGCTGTGAAGGAACATAATCTGATCATAGCACATCTCCTGGGCAGGGGAGTACGCAAAAGAGAGTATACAGATAGCAGAGCATGAGATCACAGCTGATTGTTTTTGTGAGTAAAACATTTCCCTGCCATTTTTAAACAATATTTTACCTCAAAGAGAGAATTATTTGCAATCCCTTGCTATAATGTCTGTATATTCTTTTGCTTTCTCCCCTTGACAGTAGCTGGTGTATGATCAGACCATGTTCCTGCACGGTCAGACACAGCCACTATACAGTACACAGCAGGGGCACATTTATAACATTATCTCGGGACAGGAACATTTTTTTTAAACATATCCAATTGTGGCGTTTATTTTTATTTCAAGATCTGTTGATTAAAATATACTTTTGTTCGTGGCACAACCCCTATAATAAATTGGATACATCTTACAAGTACTGTGCACCTCCGGCAAAAATATACTCCAGTCAAGGACATTTTGGGAGTAGGTTTACTACAAAAATGGTATAACTTTTCATGAACTAGATGTGTGTATCTGGCCGGGACTGGATAAAACGCGTAAAAATATATCAACCTATTAAGGTGTTTTACAGCAGAATTCTGGCATAGATACTAGAGATGAGCGAGCACTAAAATACTCGGATGCTCGTTACTCAAATCGAGCAATTTCTATTGATCGGGTGCTTGTTTCGAGTAACGAGTATAATGGGAGTCAATGGGAAATGTGAGAATTTTTCTGGCAGACCCTACTGTTAGAACTCTCCTGTTAGGTTTTTTTTAGTTTGCTGGTCACATGACCATTTTTGCCTATTTAATCCGGCTCCGCCCTCCTGGTCTTGCTGGACTTCATTGTATTTACTACTCTTGAGCTAGCTTGGTGCTCTGTTGCCGTTCTCTGTTAGTTTTGCTAGGTCTTCTGACCTCTATGCTTTTTGTTGTGTGTTTGTCTTTGACTGCTACTATTTCTGCTAGGAGGTGTCCAACTTATCCCAGTCCCTAGTTCTTGTAGGGATCCCTCCCTCACATCTATAGGTCTTCGTTCAGACTAGCCGAGGACTTTAGCGGGTCTGATCGCAGGATCAGGTTCCCCGTTACATCGTAGGGATCTAGTTTAGTTCTATTGTAGGGACAGTTCTCCTGTCTTTCCTTAGTCCCTGTAGCAGATCATAACAGTAAGTCCCGCCCTAAAAGAAAAAAAAAAAATTTTCTCTAAGGAAAGACCTCCAGTTTTCCATCATGGTCTCGGTTCAAGATTTGGCTCAACGCTTGCAGGGACTCTCTCTGGAGGTGGCCAAGCTCCAACAACACGTGAGTAGCTGTTCTGGAGCACATTTTGTGGAACCAAAGGTACGTCTGCCTGATTTATTTTTTGGCGAACAACAAGATTTTTTTTCTTTTAAAAATGCTTGTTTATTGTATTTTCGTTTGAGACCCGGATCCTCTGGTGATGAATCACAGCGCATAGGGTTCATAATGTCACTTTTGCGCAAAGATCCTCAGGGATGGGCCTTCTCTCTCCAACCTAGTGATCCGTGCTTTAGATCAGTGGATAGTTTTTTTTCTGCTTTGGGTTTGTTGTACGATGATCCTGATCGTGTCTCATCTGCTGAGTCTGAATTGAGACGTTTGAGGCAGGGATCAGGTAATGTGGAAAAATATTGTTCTCACTTCCGTCGGTGGTCTGCCCAGGTGGGGTGGAACGATTCAGCTTTGAAAACCTTGTTTCTTGAAGGGCTAGGTGAAAGGGTTAAGGATTTACTGATTGCTTATCCCACACCTGGAAACTTGCAGGAGGCAATGCAATTAGCTATGCGGGTGGACAGGAGACTGCGTGCAAGGGTTAATGAGAGCAAATCCTCTGCTATGTCAGCTCCGAGTCTTGAGAGGGTTTATGCTGACAATGGAGAGCCGATGGAGATTGGGGCGATGGCACCCCGCTCTCAGGAAAAAGATCGCAGGCTTTCTGAAGGCTTGTGCTTCTATTGCGGAAATTCTGGTCATTTTATTAAGAACTGTGTGCTTCGTTTGAAGAAAGAAAAAAAAATGGTCAGTTATGCCCGTATTGCCTGTTTAAATTCTAAGGGAGTATTCCTATCTGCCACTACTGCTGCTCAGGATGAATTAATTGAATTTCGGGTATTTGTGGATTGTGGTTCTACTCTGAATGTGATTGATGGGGGATTCGTGGAAAAACTTAGATTAGAACCTAAAACTTTGTCATCCCCTATTGCTGTGGTTTCTGTTGATGGCTCTCCCTTGAAGAGTGTTACTCATAAGGTCTGTGAATTTCCCCTCACTATTAATGGTATTCACCAAGAAAATTTGGATTTGGTGGTATTGGATAATTTGCCTTCTCCAGTAATATTGGGGTTACCCTGGTTAAAATTGCACAATCCTGTACTGGATTGGTCTACCAATGAAATTAAGTCCTGGAGCCCTAAGTGTTATGACAAGTGTTGTAACGGACGTATTGCTGCTGTGGATAAAGGGGAATTGCCTGTACCTATTCAGGATTTTTGGAGAGTTTTTTCTGAGGAGGAGTCACAAATTTTGCCTCCCCATAGAGACTATGATTGTACCATTGAATTTGTCCCTGGAGTGACTCTTCCTAAAAGTCGTTTATTTAATCTTACTATTCCTGAGAGAAAGGCTTTGGAGGAATACATACAGACAAGCTTGGCCGTCGGTCACATTAGGCCTTCCAAGTCTCCTGTGGCTGTTGGATTTTTTTTTGTAAAAAAAAAGATAGCGGTTTACGTCCTTGTCTGGACTTTCGTGAGATTAATAAAATTACTGTACGCAATCCTTACCCACTGCCATTGATTCCTGATTTATTTAACCAGTTAGTGGGGGCCAAGTGGTTCTCTAAAATTGATCTCTGGGGGGCATACAATTTGTTGCGCATGAAGGAGGGTGATGAATGGAAGACTGCTTTTAACACTCCTGTGGGTCATTTTGAGAATCTGGTTATGCCTTTTGGTCTTACCAATGCTCCAGCATTTTTTCAGAATCTTATTAATGACATCCTTAGACCTTTAATCGGCAAAAATGTGGTTGTGTATTTGGATGACATTCTGATTTATTCGCCTGATCTGGAGTCTCATTGGCGGAGCGTACGTGAGGTATTACAGTTATTAATGGACAATTCGCTTTTTGCTAAGCTGGAGAAATGTGAGTTCGCTGTACAGAGAATTAGTTTTTTGGGCTACATTATCTCCAGTGAAGGTTTTGAGATGGACCGGTTAAAGTTCAAGCTGTGCAGGAATGGCCTAGGCCTATTGGTTTGAAATCGATACAGAGGTTTTTGGGTTTCGCCAATTATTACAGAAAATTCATAAAAAAAATTTCTATTATTGTCAAACCGCTGACCGATCTCACCAGGAAAGGTGCTAATGCTGTTCAGTGGACTTCTGAGGCCATTGAAGCTTTTGTGTTTCTAAAGGAGAGGTTCACCTCTGCTCCCATCCTTATGCAGCCTGATGTGACTAAGCCGTTTTTGGTTGAGGTTGATGCTTCTTCGGTGGGGGTCGGTGCGGTGTTGTCTCAGGAAAACAAGGATGGAGTACATCCCTGTGCCTTTTTTTCAAAAAAATTTTCTGAGACTGAACTTAATTACGATATTGGCAATCGGGAATTGCTGGCGATTAAACTCGCATTTGAACACTGGCGTCACCTCTTGGAAGGTGCTGAATTTCCCATTCAGGTTTTCACTGATCATAAAAATCTGATCTATCTTGATGCTGCCAAGCGCTTGAATGCCCGTCAGGCTAGGTGGGCACTTTTTTTTCTCGCGGTTTAATTTTTCCGTTACTTACATCCCGGGTACCAAGAATGTTAAAGCGGATGCTTTGTCTCGCAGCTTTTCTCCCATGGTCGGTGTTGAGGAGGAAGAGGAGAGCATTTTACAAGAAGGTGTTGTGATTGCTGCTTTGGACTCCGTTTTGGAGGATGAGATTCTTAAAGCTCGGGAGAATGCCCCATCTAACACTCCCCATGGGAGGTTGTTTGTGCCTAGGACCTTTAGGAGAGATTTGTTTGTTGAGTGTCATGAGTCTCGGTTGGCAGGTCATCCAGGAATTTCTGAGACCAAGAGACTTGTGGGTCGCAGTTTTTGGTGGCCTGGATGGCAGAAGGAAGTCATTAAGTGGGTGCGCCAATGTACTGTGTGTGCTAGATCCAAGTCTTCGCATGCTCCTGCTGCGGAGTTGCTTTGCCCTCTGGAGGTTCCTAGTGCACCTTGGACACATCTGGCTATGGACTTTATTACTGACCTTCCCCCCTCTGAAGGTTTCACGGTCATCTGGGTGGTCGTGGACCGTTTTAGCAAGATGTGTCACTTGGTTCCCTTGATCAAACTGCCTTGCGCTAAGACACTCGCTAAGGCCTTTGTCAAGGAAATTGTCAGACTACATGGTGTTCCTACTGACATTGTTTCTGATAGGGGACCTCAGTTCGTGGCTCGTTTTTGGCGTGCCTTTTGTGACAGGTTGGGAGTTCATTTGTCGTTTTCATCTGGATATCATCCTGAGTCTAATGGCCAGACAGAAAGGAAGAACCAGGATGTTGAGCAGTTCTTGCGTTGTTTTGTGGCAGACAATCAAGAGGGGTGGTCTGAGTTTCTGCCACTTGCTGAATTTGCTCTTAACAACTATACATCCTCTTCTGCTGGGTGTTCGCCTTTTTTTTGTTGTTCTGGGAGACATCCGTCTTTTGGGTCATTCTCCAAATTGGTTTCGGCTGTGCCTGAGGAGGAGAGTTTTTCCGGTGATTTGGAGAGAGTTTGGACGGATGTGCGTGGTAATCTTCAGGAGGCTAACAAAAAATCTAAGAGGTACTTTGATAGGAAACGGCAAGAGGTTTTGTTTGCTGTTGGTGACATGGTTTGGTTGTCCTCTAAGAATCTGCGATTGAGGATTCCTTCTAAAAAATTGGGTCCCAAGTTCGTAGGGCCCTTTAAGGTGCTTCAGATAGTTAACCAATCTGCTGTTAGGTTGGAGGTTCCTACGTCCTGGAAGATTAACCCGGTGTTTCATGTTTCTCTGTTGAAAAAAGCTGATGTGTCTCATGGTGACGCTTCTGCCACTGTTCCTCCGGTGGTGGAGGACGGGGAATATGAAATTTCCCGCATCCTAAATTCTAGACGGTGTGATGAACCCGTAGCCGCCATCTTGGTAATGATAAATCATATCCAGGGATGGCCACACTTCAGCAGCCCCCACCCTTGGGACCTTCTGTTAAAACGTCAATTAGATAGTTTCCCCCATCCAGGCTCCTGTGAGATAAGAAGCCCCAGGGCCTACTTAACACTTGAATGCTAGGAGCTTCAAAGACTTCGAGAGGAAACACAGCCAGCATGGGGGGGTGCTTCGTCCATCTGTAACTGACCATTTGTCCCATAGGACTAGTTTCTTTGTCTGTCACAAGCATGGAGGCATAAGATATAGAAACATGAATAGTACACGCATGTTGCGTGGGATGGGCCAATAAAAAAATATCACGGAGTCCCGGAGCCATTGCGCACACAAGCCTCCGCGGTAGACGTTGGTACGTGCTCTGGAAGCCAAGATATAGCGCTGAGCCATTCCTGAGGACCGTATGGTATCATAATTGATATCAAAAGGTCGGTTACGGCGGCCCGAATCCATGGGAACCCCTGGGGGTATCCTGAGACCATCCCAGAAGAAGTTATTGGGTTCCTTAGAATTTGGGCTTCTGATCGAAGTTAGACCTGAGGGTGGAGACTGAGCCAGCTGACCTCACCAGCAGTGGGCGGGACGGGGCAGGTAAGATAGCAGGACAGACAAGAGATCAGGCAGTCTTGACCCAAGAGTGGTGCGCTGAACATCTGAGCACCAGCTGAGGCCACCAAGGGGAGGAGCAGTTTGACCATGCGGTGGTAGGCCTCAGCCTGTAACAAAGAACCGTGCCTGCGACCGCAGAATCCTCTCCCTGCGTCACAAGAAAATCAAGAAACCGGTAACTGATATGCTGTGGTGATTCTGTGTGTTGTATTCCATTGTTGTATAGTTTAGCCTGACCTTATACCTGTGTATATTTAGTTGTATATCGTGTATCTAGTGTATTATTATAATCAATTACCTCAAGTAATTGTGGGCCTGCCTTTTATTCTGCATAACGAACGCACGTCCGTGTGAGCTCGGCTCAAGCCAAAAACGCTACCCAGGGTTGGTTCCTGACCCGATATAGGCCCATTCACGGACTGGGCGTATATCTAAAATAGGGACTGGTGGCAGCATACCAACTGGGGATTGGGGAAGGCTGGTAGTGACGGTCGGTGGTTCAGATATATATATTCCTGGCGCGGCCAAGGAAGATATATATACCGCCCTCACTACAGAGGGCCCCGATACCCAGTAGGTTACAGGACAGTCTCTCTGGCGACCCCTTATCCTAGGTGCAGTTCCTTGACTGACCTGAGGCTAAGAGGGCGCTAGCGAGTTGTGCTGTGTAGTGACGTTACGGTTTAGTGACGTTGAAGGGATAACACTCTACCGTGTTCCCTGCTCTGGTTGCAGCTACCTGGCACTACTTTCTCTAGGTGCAGTACCTTGACTGACCTGAGAGGTAAAGGGGCGCCAGAGAGCTGCACCCACCGGCCGGCTTTCATCACATTGGTGGCAGAGCGGTGGGATTGCAGAATAATAGTGTTGTGGGACCCCTACTCCCAGGCACTAAAGACTGCCATTGGTAACTTCCACTGCTGGAGTCTTAAGGTCAGCCCAACGTTAGACGGTCAGGCTAAAAGTATAACAAGGTGTGTGCAAACTCAGGGTTGCAGCGGTGTCGGTTACCAAGATGGCAGACGGCACCAGGAGCAAGACCCTGCAAGAGGCTAATGCTACGGTCCGTGTGGCAGGAGGGGAGGACATTGTTACTCATGGCGAGGAGGAGTCCAGCCCGGGCACCTCAGGGAGCCAGTCCCCAGTATACGGTCCCGCAGTGGGCTGCCCACCACCTACCCAGCCCAGCCTGTCCAGATCACAAGCCCTTTTACAAGCGGCTATGGCAAGTCTCCAGTCTCATGGCGATGCCGTCTACAAAACCCTCCTGGCAGCATCAGAGAAGACAGCGGAGGAGGAGCGTGCAGAGCGGGCTGCGGAGCGGGCTGCAGAGTGGGCTGCGGAGCGTGAAGCTGCAGAACGCCGGGAGGCTGCGGAGCGTGAAGCTGCAGAGCGCCGGGAGGCTGCGGAGCGTGCAGAGCGAGCTGCGGAGCGCCAGCACCGACTGGACCTGGCCCAGCGGGGGCTTCCGCTAGAGCAACCAACCCATCAGGAGACCAAGTCGTCCAAAGTCCAAGCTGAGGACTTCCCTCTACTGGAGAAGGATGGGGACCTGGACTCCTTTCTGGTGGCATTTGAACGGACCTGTCTTCAGCACCATCTGGCCCGGGATCAGTGGGCCAGATACCTGACCCCCCGTTTGAGGGGTAAGTCCCTGGATGCCTTGGGGGACTTACCTGCCGGGGAGGTACAGAACTACGACTGCATCAAGCGGGCCCTGATCCGGCAGTACAACCTCACTCCCGAGTCGTACCGCCAGAAGTTCCGGAGCCTGCTGCGTGGCCCCAAGGACACCTGGACCGATCATATGCGGGCGCTGTTGAGAGCCGCAGAGCACTGGACCTCGGGTCTAGCGCTTACTACCCGCCAAGAGGTCCAGGAACTGTTCGTCACGGGGCAGTTCTTGTGGAACTGCCCAGAGGACCTCCGACAGTTCCTCCGTGACCGAAAACCAACAGGGGCTTCTGCTACAGCCGCCCTGGCAGACGAGTATGCCAATAACAGGGCGCCTGAGCTGAAGAAGTCTGCCAGCAGCACCTGGAGAGGGGGTAAGCCCAATCATGCCCCTGTTTCCCCGGCCCCTAGAACACAAGGGGTGTATACCCCTGTTGCCCTCTCCAGGCAAGGACCAGACGTAAGACGTTGTCATCTATGCAACAAACCAGGACACTTTAGGGCTGAGTGTCCCCAGCGCCAAAAGACCCCATCCCAGTCCCAGAAGCGCCCAATGTTTTGTGTGTGGGAGGGGGTGGTGGTAGGTCCCTGGACAATATCCAACCCGTCACCATAGGCCGTTCTGCGGTCATGGGACTGCGGGACACTGGCGCTGAACGAACACTGGTACGGCCTGAGGTGGTGTCCCCCCAGGACTTGGTACCAGGAAAGACTCTTTCCATCTCCGGGGTTGGAGGCGTGGAGCCGGCACTTCCCGTTGCCATGGTGTATTTGGACTGGGGTGCCGGGAGGGGGATGCGGGAGGTGGGAGTAACGCCAAATATTCCCGCAAATGTTTTATTAGGGACCGACTTGGGGCGTCTAGTATCGCAGCATGTACCCTCTGAACCCCCAAGTTCGGCCCCCCAAGAGTGTATTGATTTGTCTGCTGCTAATGCCAACCATGTTGTATGTAGTGTGCGTCCTGCTGAGGAGGAGGGAGTGAAACCTGAGGGTAACACCTGCACAGACACAACACAAACAGGGTTAGTGAGAGCAGGTGGGGAGTGTGGGGATGCCCGCAGAGGTGCTCAGCCGGCGTGCCGTGACCTCTTGTCCTCCGGTGAGGGAGGGGGCGGGCAGGATTCTGTAGAGGGAAGCTCAGGGATGGAGAGGGGGGCAGCTACCGGCAGTGTAGGGCTCCCAGGGGTATCCAGGCTGCTGAGTATAGGCCCACTGCAGGGGGAGGAACAGGCCATGGGGGGTGGGTGTGTCCCAAGAGAGGAGCCGCCAGGTAAGACCCCAGGGCAGGAGTTCCCCACATCCGAGATGTCCAAAGGCCTAGGAAGCCTGCCTGATCGGGCGGCTTGGTCAGAAACAGAGGGGAAGCGGGCACTACCCACGGTCACAGCGGTCATAGCCGCTGTCACCAGGAGTGGGAGCGCCGGAGCCCAAGGAGCCTTGCAGAGGTCCGACGGCTTCCCCACTTCTGACCAAGTGTCTGCCGGGTCAGACAGCGGCCAGGTGACATGCCCGGAGGGGCTGACGGAGGATGTGGCAGTTTCGTCGATTCTGGCCACATCAAGTCAGGAATTTCAGGCTGCGTTGGAAGCAGACGACAGCCTGAAAGCTCTCAAGGAACAGGCGGCACAGCCTCCCATGGAGTCAGACTGCGAGCGTGTGGTCTGGGACCAGGGACGGCTGTACCGGGTAACGGTCCAGCAGGGTTCACCGAAGGCGTGGCCCAGGGACCGACAGTTAGTGGTACCCTATCCGTTCAGGGCGGAATTGTTGCGGATCGCACACGAGATTCCGATGGCCGGACACCTAGGGATCGCTAAAACCAAGGCCAGGATAGCTCAGCATTTCTACTGGCCTGGGATGGGAGCCGCGGTGGGTGCCTACTGCCGTTCGTGTGACACCTGTCAGAGGGTGGGGAAGGCGGGGCCGCGCCCCAAAGCCCCACTGGTAACTCTGCCAATCATCGAAGAGCCTTTCTCGAGGGTCGCTGTGGATCTTATTGGACCTCTGTCCACTCCCAGCCACTCCGGGAAATGCTTCATACTCACGGTAGTGGACTATGCCACCCGGTACCCGGAAGCGGTAGCTTTGTCGTCCATTCGGGCCGACAAGGTGGCTACCGCCTTACTGGAGATCTTCTCCAGAGTGGGTTTCCCCCAGGAAATGCTCACCGACCGAGGGACCCAGTTCATGTCGCGGCTGATGGAGTCCCTCTGTAAGCAAATGCAGGTGCAACATCTGGTGGCCAGCCCGTATCACCCACAGACTAATGGCCTGTGTGAGCGGTTCAATGGCACCTTAAAGCAGATGCTTAAGATGTTGGTCGACTCCCATGGGAGAGACTGGGAGCGTTACCTCCCACACCTCCTATTTGCTTACCGGGAGGTTCCGCAGGCCTCAACGGGGTTCTCCCCCTTTGAGCTCCTGTACGGGCGATGGGTACGGGGCCCCCTGGCTCTGGTGAAGGAAGCATGGGAAGGGGATTTGGCCACCCCCGAGGTGTCGGTCATCGAGTATGTCGTGCGCCACCGGGACAGGATGATGGCCTTGGCAAAGCTGGTGCAGGACAATATGGCCCAGGCCCAGGCCGACCAGAAGCGGTGGTACGACCAGAATGCTTGTGAGAGGACCTACCAGGTGGGTCAAAAGGTGTGGGTACTGGTCCCCATACCACAGAACAAGCTTCAGGCAGCCTGGGAAGGTCCCTACTTCGTGCACCAGAAACTCAACGCCGTCACCTATCTGGTCACCCTGGATCACGCCCGTGGAAGGAGGAAGGCCTTCCACGTGAACATGATGAAGGCTCATCATGAGCGGGAAGCGACTGCCCACCCAGTGTGCAACCTTCCCGAGGAAGGAGAGGTAGAAACCCTCCTGGATCTGCTCACCCAAGCCAAGGCGGGTGGGTCCATCGAGGATGTGGGGGTTGGCCACCAGCTCACGGAGGACCAACGGTCCCAGCTGGGGACCACCCTGCACCCCTTCCGGGGGCTGTTCAGCAGCCTGCCCGGAAGGACTGAGATGGCTGTCCACGACGTGGACACTGGCGATCACCCGCCGATCCGGCGTTCAGCATATCGGGTCTCTTTCGAGGTGCAGGAAAACATGCGCCAAGAGATAGACGAGATGCTGAAGCTGGGGGTGATCCAGGCATCCAGCAGCGCGTGGGCCTCACCTGTAGTCCTCGTTCCAAAAAAGGACCGAACTACACGGTTCTGCGTGGACTACCGGGGGCTCAACGCTGTAACGGCCACCGATGCGTTCCCCATACCACGCATCGATGACCTGCTCGATCGGATGGCCGGGGCTAAGTACCTGACCATCATGGATCTGAGCCGGGGGTACTGGCAGATTCCTCTGACCCCCGCGGCAAGGGAACGCTCTGCCTTTATCACCCCTTTTGGACTGTATGAGTCCACAGTGATGCCATTCGGCATGAAGAATGCCCCTGCCACTTTTCAGCGAATGGTCAATACGCTGCTTGAGGGACTTGAAGGGTACGCGGCTGCGTACTTGGACGATATTGCAGTCTTCAGTCCCACTTGGGAGGATCACCTAGAGCACCTGCGGCAGGTGCTCGGTCGGATCCACCGGGCAGGCTTGACCATCAAGCCGGAAAAGTGCCAGCTGGGCATGAGTGAGGTCCTCTACCTGGGTCACCGGGTAGGCGGGGGGATTCTGAAGCTGGGAAAGTGGATTCCATCGCATCCTGGCCCACTCCTAGGACCAAAAGCAGGTGATGTCCTTCTTGGGGACCGCCGGGTACTATAGGAGGTTCGTCCCACACAATAGCACCCTGGCCAAGCCCCTGACGGACCTCACCAAGAAGAAGCTGCCCGTCGCAGTCGACTGGACAGTCGCCTGCGAGACAGCTTTCGGGGCACTCAAGGCCGCCCTAAATAGCTCCCCTGTACTGCAAGCTGCCGACTTCGACCGGCCGTTTGTGGTACAGACCGACGCCAGTGACTTTGGCCTCGGTGCTGTGCTAAGTCAGGTCAACACGACAGGCCAGGAACATCCTGTCTTGTACCTGAGCAGGAAGCTACTGCCCCGGGAGGTGGCTTACTCCACGGTGGAAAAAGAATGCCTGGCAATTGTATGGGCCCTGCAGCGTCTGCAGCCCTACTTGTACGGGAGCCATTTCACCGTGGAGACGGACCACAACTCCCTCAGCTGGTTACACACGGTCTCTGGGTCGAATGGCAGGTTGCTACGCTGGAGCCTCGCTCTCCAGCAGTACCACTTCTCCATTCGGCACAGAAGAGGCCGTGACCACGGTAATGCTGACGGGTTATCCCGGCAAGGGGAGGGTGCAGAAGGACGCACGGGGGAACACAGGAATGTGCTACCCCCTCGTGCCCTCGTATAGGGGGAGGTGTGATGAACCCGTAGCTGCCATCTTGGTAATGATAAATCATATCCAGGGATGGCCACACTTCAGCAGCCCCCACCCTTGGGACCTTCTGTTAAAAGGTCAACTAGATAGTTTCCCCCATCCAGGCTCCTGTGAGATAAGAAGCCCCAGGGCCTACTTAACACTTGAGTGCTAGGAGCTTCAAAGACTTCGAGAGGAAACACAGCCAGCAGGGGGGGGTGCTTCGTCCATCTGTAACTGACCATTTGTCCCATAGGACTAGTTTCTTTGTCTGTCACAAGCATGGAGGCATAAGATATAGAAACATGAATAGTACACGCATGTTGCGTGGGATGGGCCAATAAAAAAATATCACGGCGTCCCGGAGCCATTGCGCACACAAGCCTCCGCGGTAGACCTTGGTACGTGCTCTGGAAGCCAAGATATAGCGCTGAGCCATTCCTGAGGACCGTATGGTATCATAATTGATATCAAAAGGTCGGTTACGGCGGCCCGAATCCATGGGAACCCCTGGGGGTATCCTGAGACCATCCCAGAAGAAGTTATTGGGTTCCTTAGAATTTGGGCTTCTGATCGAAGTTAGACCTGAGGGTGGAGACTGAGCCAGCTGACCTCACCAGCAGTGGGCGGGACGGGGCAGGTAAGATAGCAGGACAGACAAGAGATCAGGCAGTCTTGACCCAAGAGTGGTGTGCTGAACATCTGAGCACCAGCTGAGGCCACCAAGGGGAGGAGCAGTTTGACCATGCGGTGGTAGGCCTCAGCCTGTAGCAAAGAACCGTGCCTGCGACCGCAGAATCCTCTCCCTGCGTCACAAGAAAATCAAGAAACCGGTAACTGATATGCTGTGGTGATTCTGTGTGTTGTATTCCATTGTTGTATAGTTTAGCCTGACCTTATACCTGTGTATATTTAGTTGTATATCGTGTATCTAGTGTATTATTATAATCAATTACCTCAAGTAATTGTGGGCCTGCCTTTTATTCTGCATAACGAACGCACGTCCGTGTGAGCTCGGCTCAAGCCAAAAACGCTACCCAGGGTTGGTTCCTGACCCGATATAGGCCCATTCACGGACTGGGCATATATCTAAAATAGGGACTGGTGGCAGCATATCAACTGGGGATTGGGGAAGGCTGGTAGTGACGGTCGGAGGTTCAGATATATATATTCCTGGCGCGGCCAAGGAAGATATATATACCGCCCTCACTACAGAGGGCCCCGATACCCAGTAGGTTACAGGACAGTCTCTCTGGCGACCGCTTATCCTAGGTGCAGTTCCTTGACTGACCTGAGGCTAAGAGGGCGCTAGCGAGTTGTGCTGTGTAGTGACGTTTCGGTTTAGTGACGTTGAAGGGATAACACTCTACCGTGTTCCCTGCTCTGGTTGCAGCTACCTGGCACTACTTTCTCTAGGTGCAGTACCTTGACTGACCTGAGAGGTAAAGGGGCGCCAGAGAGCTGCACCCACCGGCCGGCTTTCATCACAGACGGTATAGAGGGAGTTTGCAGTATCTCGTCGCTTGGAAGGGTTTTCGGACCTGAGGATAACTCATGGGTTAGGGCGGATGATGTTTCTGCTTCCAGACTTGTCAGAGCATTTCACAGGAGGTTTCCTGGTAAGCCTGGGCCTAGGGGATCCGGAGGATCCTTTTAGAAGAGGGGGTACTGTTAGAACTCTCCTGTTAGGTTTTTTTTAGTTTGCTGGTCACATGACCATTTTTGCCTATTTAATCCGGCTCCGCCCTCCTGGTCTTGCTGGACTTCATTGTATTTACTACTCTTGAGCTAGCTTGGTGCTCTGTTGCCGTTCTCTGTTAGTTTTGCTAGGTCTTCTGACCTCTATGCTTTTTGTTGTGTGTTTGTCTTTGACTGCTACTATTTCTGCTAGGAGGTGTCCAACTTATCCCAGTCCCTAGTTCTTGTAGGGATCCCTCCCTCACATCTATAGGTCTTCGTTCAGACTAGCCGAGGACTTTAGCGGGTCTGATCGCAGGATCAGGTTCCCCGTTACATCGTAGGGATCTAGTTTAGTTCTATTGTAGGGACAGTTCTCCTGTCTTTCCTTAGTCCCTGTAGCAGATCATAACACCTACAAGGAGGTCTGGGGGGCAGTGAAAATGTTGAAAATGATGGAAAAAGTTCTGAATGGAAGGAAAATAGCATGGGGAACACCACTGGAAGCATCTCTGACTCCCAGATCGCTGCTGAGAACAATGGTGTCACACTCTTACTTCAATTTAAGGAGTGACAATAAAACATTCAAAATCGAGTGGAAATTGGAGTTTACAGGAATAAAAATGTTAAGAAACATTTTGTCCTGTATAATGACTTGTATATAAGGGTAAATTTAAAAACAATTTAAAAAATATATATAATTTAAGAAAGCCAAAATTTATTTTTTTATATATTTATTTTTTATATATATTTTTTTATATTCTATATATATTTTCAGTGTAATTTATGAAGGAAGCAAGGAGTTCCAAAAATTAGGGACTCAGATACACCCAGTATTAGACATAAAGGATGGCCTCACACACATTCTGTTCAAATTGTCATGTAGTGGTACTCCTAAACTTATAAAGGCTATGCACTAAGTGCAAATCCTGGCCAAAATTACAAGAAGGGTCATCCATACACCCTTGAAGGCATCAACTGTAGTGCCTCAATCAAATATTGTGAACAAAGTGTAGTTGTGGTGCTCCTACACTCATAGAAGCTCTACATACAGTGCAAAGCCTGCCAATAATTACAAGCAAGGTCATCCATACACCCTTGAAGGCACCAACTGTAGTGCCTTATAAAAAATTAAGTGTACAGTGGTGGCCAAAAGTATTGGCACCCCTGCAATTCTGTCAGATAATACTCAGTTTCTTCCTGAAAATGATTGCAATCACAAATTCTTTGGTATTATTATCTTCATTTAATTTGCTTGCAAGGAAAAAACACAAAAGAGAATGAAGCAAAAATCAAATCATTGATCATTTCACACAAAACTCCAAAAATGGACCAGACAAAAGTATTGGCACCCTCAGCCTAATACTTGGTTGCACAACCTTTAGCCAAAATAACTGCGAACAACCGCTTCCGGTAACCATCAATGAGTTTCTT
This sequence comes from Phyllobates terribilis, assembly GCF_046119375.1. Classification (NCBI taxonomy): domain Eukaryota; kingdom Metazoa; phylum Chordata; class Amphibia; order Anura; family Dendrobatidae; genus Phyllobates; species Phyllobates terribilis. Next base: position 613,551,154 of record NW_027362764.1, read on the forward strand.
ACAATGCTCTGCTGGCATTGTAGACCATTCTTCTTTGGCAAACTGCTCCAGGTCCCTGATATTTGAAGGGTGCCTTCTCCAAACTGCCATTTTGAGATCTCTCCACAGGTGTTCTATGGGATTCAGGTCTGGACTCATTGCTGGCCATCTTAGAAGTCTCCAGTGCTTTCTCTCAAACCATTTTATAGTGCTTTTGGAAGTGTGTTTTGGGTCATTGTCCTGCTGGAAGACCCATGACCTCTGAGGGAGACCCAGCTTTCTCACACTGGGCCCTACATTATGCTGCAAAATTTGTTGGTTGTCTTCAGACTTCATAATGCCATGCACACGGTCAAGCAGTCCAGTGCCAGAGGCAGCAAAGCAACCCCAAAGCATCAGGGAACCTCGGCCATGTTTGACTGTAGGGACCGTGGTCTTTTCTTTGAATGCCTCTTTTTTTTCCTGTACATTCTATGTTGATGCTTTTTCCCAAAAAGCTCTACTTTTGTCTCATCTGACCAGAGAACATTCTTCCAAAACATTTTAGGCTTTCTCAGGTAAGTTTTGGCAAACTCCAGCCTGTCTTTTTTATGTCTCGGGGTAAGAAGTGGGGTCTTCCTGGGTATCCTACCATACAGTCCCTTTTCATTCAGACGCCGACGGATAGTACGGGTTGACACTGTTGTACCCTCGGACTGCAGGGCAGCTTGAACTTGTTTAGATGTTAGTCGAGGTTCTTTATCCACCATCCGCACAATCTTGCGTTGAAATCTCTTGTTAATTTTTCTTTTCTGTCCACATCTAGGGAGGTTAGTCACAGTGCCATGGGCTTTAAACTTCTTGATGACACTGTGCACGGAAGACACAGGAACATTCTGGTCTTTGGAGATAGACTTGTAGCTTTGAGATTGCTCATGCTTCCTCACAATTTGGTTTCTCAAGTCCTCAGACAGTTCTTTGGTCTTCTTTCTTTTCTCCATGCTCAATGTGGTACACACAAGGACACAGGACAGAGGTTGAGTCAACTTTAATCCATGTTAACTGGCTGCAAGTGTGATTTAGTTATTACCAACACCTGTTAGGTGCCACAGGTAAGTTACAGGTGCTGTTAATTACACGAATTAGAGAAGCATCACATGATTTTTCAAACAGTGCCAATACTTTTGTCCACCCCCTTTTTTAGGTTTGGTGTGGAATTGTACTGTATCCAATTTGGCTTTAGGACAATTCTTTTTGTGTTTTTTCATTGAAGACAAATGAAATGAAGATAATAATACCAAAGAATTTGTGATTGCAATCATTTTCAGGAAGAAACTGAGTATTATCTGACAGAATTGCAGAGGTGCCAATACTTTTGGCCACCACTGTATATGTGCTACTTTAGCACTCATAAAGGCTTTTCACAAAGTGGAATGCCAGGAAAAAAATTACAAGAAGTGTCACCCAGTCTTCCATAGGCCCTAGAAGGTAACAACTGGTGGGCCCCATTCAAATATTGAACATTAAAAACACTTTATGTGCCGTTGTCATCTGGTGGTGTGGAAAATTCAGGTTTAAACCAGGCTTTGTTCATTTTTATCAGCGTGAACGAGGGTTAGCACTTTTTGTCGACAGGTGAAAGCGCCTGTCTGTTATGACCCCCATGGTGGCACTGAAAACCCGCTCAGGCAAAATGCTATCGGCAGGGCAGTACAACACCTCCAAGGCATAGAGGGACAGTTCATGCCAGGTGTCCAGCTTTGTGACCCAGTAGCTGAAGGTCGCAGAGGAATTAGGGAGTAGTGTTGAGCCACCCCCGTAGTGTTCGAGTTCGGTTCGGTTCGTCGAACACCCGTGTGTTCGCCGAACTGTTCGTCGAACTGTTCGTCGAACACCTTCGAACACCGTTAAAACCAATGGCAGGCAAACAAAAACACATAGAAACACATAGAAAACACCTTCAAAGGTGTCCAAAAGCTGACAAACTGCTCAGAAGACACAACTAACACATGGAAAGGTGACAAGTACATATAGTCATGCGAAAAGAAAAGAGGTGGAGGAGTAAAAGGAGGGGGAGACACAGATATAGGCATGTCATGCCCTTCTAAAATCCAAAAAGTGAGAAGCCGAGACGGCCAGTCCGCTCCTGCCCGTGCCACCTCCGTGTCGCCGGGTTTGTGCCAGAGCCGCGATGAACCCTGACGGCCAGCCCCCCTCTCCCAATACTGGTGCCTGTCCGCTGGTGGGTTGAGAGAGCCCCCCTGTGGTGGAGGCAGCTCTAAGCTTTTTAATTTAAATTGTCCCTCTAATTTGAATGAATACACTTTAAATCCATTTACAAGGATCTATTGGAGGGCAAGTCTCATGCCAGCAGCCGCGTAATTCCAGCTCCAGTAGCGTCCACTAAAGCTGCTGCAGTTAAAAAGCTTTTATAAGGATCGAGCTCGGCTGTCCACCGCAAGGCATCCTAGTGCCAGTCCCAGCCCCTATGCCTTGGGGTGCCTCCTGATGCTCTTCACTAAGTATCCCGTGGTCCCGAAGCATTTCCTTTGAAAAAATTAAGTGTCCAAACTACAGGTGGTGTAGCTTGCTTAACAGCCGGGATAATCCGCTGACTAGCAGACACTGCTACTAGGCACAAAGTATTTCCTGGGCTAGATGCAGTTAAAAATTTGTAAGTAGATACTCTCGTTGGATGCTGAGAAAGCATTCCATAGAGTCTCCTGGCACGCCATATATGATTCTCTTAAAAAGCTTGGGGTAGGGGTCTAGGGGACCCTTTTATAGCCAAAATCACGGCCCTGTATCACAATACGTCACCTAGGCTGAAGATAAATGGAACTGTAGCACCGAGGGCTCGGTTGCTACAGACGTATTGCACCTCACCCAGAGGTGTGATATCTCACTCTCAGATAAGGATGGAGTGTGGATCAGGACCCGACACCTGCATGCATTACACCACATTGCCGTGGGGCAGGGCGACCAATATGCCCCTGAGATGGGCACGACAGTCCCTGTCCCTGGCTGGAGTGGGGGGAGGGAACACTGAGGAAGGGGAACCCTGCAGTGCAGGAGCAGGGAGGAAGCAGTTGATGGGTGCATTGAGAAGGGAGTATAAAAGGTGAGCACCATCTTAGTTCAGTGCAGAGAAGTCTGAGCAGAAGTGGCAGGGAGCAGGGGCTCTGCATGAGCTCTGCTCCAGAGGCGGGCCTAGTAACAGAGGCCCAGGCCTGCAAGAGGGAGAAGGAAGGAAGAGGAGCGGAGAAGGCTCCAGGAACGAGGAATGAAGGGATCCCAGGGGTGCGGACGGGCGACTCGCCACCGCACGCCCGAATCCACCTGCGTGGAGGGGTCAGGCCAAAGGGGGAGACCGGTCCCCGAACTAGTGGAGGCAGGAAACGACCCTCAGCTAGAAACCGGAGGCTCTGACATTTTATGTGGCGCAGCCCCTTGCTCCACCCGCTAGGAAGGCACCACATAGGGTCAGGGAAACTGGCGCCAAGTTTACCAAGAGGAGGCCCGAGGCAGCCGGACAGAAGTGTTGGTAAGAAAGGCCAGACAAAGGACACACAAAGGGGGTCCTGTGAAGCGCTCCAAAGTTATCTGGGAGTTGTCTGAGCCCCTCACCTGGTGAGCACAGTACGACGTGGGCAGCCGTTACCTGCAGACGTGGTCTGGATAATAAGAACTGTGAGTAAAGGCCCTGAACTGCATCACTGACTCCGTGTCGTTACTGCTGCTGCCCTGCACCATCACCCCCATCCTCCGCATACACTGCCCTGAGGCTATACTCCTCCCGTGGGGAGTTATGCTACGCTCTGCTGCACCCACAACACCAGCCTTAGCGGTCTGCCCTGTAGCGGCGGTTCACTCTGACCGCAATCCACGGGTGGCGTAGTCAGACATTTAAACATCAAAACCACATAAATAGTTCCGCCACTGGTTTGACCGCCCTGAGCCACGGAACCGGATCGCCGCCACGAAGACTACAACCACCAGCATCCACCAAAAAGTGTCCGGCTCCGGGTGTCCCAAGGCCCAGGGGGTGCGTCAGAACATTTTCATCACCTTTCACAATCACCAATGGGACAAGGCAGGGATGTCCTCTGTCCCCTCTCTTATACATCCTAGTGACGGAGCACCTGCTCTCATCAATTCGCCATAACCCCAATATTAGGTGGATTGAGGTGGGAGGCACCGAGTATAAGTGCTCTCTATTTGCTGATGATGTCCTAGTATATATCACTCAATCACATATATCCATCCCTGCTGTTATGGCTGAAATAGATCACTTTGTTACATGGTAAAATTTTAAAATCAATGCAGCGAAGTCTGAGGCCCTCGATGTCTCCCTCCCTAAATCCATATAGGATTCCATCCAGTCCAACTTTCCCTTTGCCTGGCCCTCACAGGGTATCAAATACTTAGGAATTCCTATTCATAGAGACCTCTCCCATCTATGTTATCTTAATTTTGGGCCCTTTATTGAACAATTCCATACAGACCACGGTTGGCAAGTTAGAACTGTAAGATTCACTACGTGAACCACTGGTGTTTTGTGGAAAAGCACATGTACACCGCGTTCCAAATTATTATGCAAAAAGTGTTTAGGAGTGATAAGGGAAGAATTTGTTTGTTTGTAAGTTAAACTCATTGATGGTGATGTGTGTCAGGGCTCTTTATATCACTGTAAGCAATTGCAGACACCTGTGCTAATTAGTTTGGCAGGTGTGTCCAATGAAAGGCAAGACTACTTAAGAAGGCTCTCTCACATTATTAAGCAGCCTACATTTTCTGCCAAAATGGGAAAGAAAAAGGATGTGTCGGCTGCTGAGAAGCAACAAATTGTGGAGTGTTTAGGTCAAGGCATGACTACAATCAACATTGTGCGATGATCAGGATGAAGTGTCTTGGCAATCAAGAAGTATGTAGCTGATTCACAGTACACACGTGTGCGTGCTGATAAGGGCAAATTGAGGACTCTTTCCTACAGGCAATTACGTCAGGTTGAAACAGCAGCGGCAAAAAAGCCTTGTCATAGCAGCAGACAAGTTTTTGAAGCTGCTTGTGCCTCCAACGTCCCCCGAACAACAAGATGCAGGGTCCTTCAGAGGTTTGCAGCTGTGCATATGCCATCCTGTCGACCTCCTCTATCCACTTCACACAAGCAGAAACGGCTCCAGTGGGCCAAACATTACATGAAGACTGATTTCAAAACTGTTTTGTTCACGGATGAGTGCCGTGCAGCGCTCGATGGTCCAGATGATTGGAGTGGAGGATGGCTGGTTGATGGACACCCCACGCAAACACGGCTACAGCGCCAACAAGGAGGAGGTGGAGTAATGTTTTGGGCTGGAATCATGGGGAGAGAGATTGTCGGCCCCTTTAGGATCCCTGAAGGCGCTAAAGATGAACTCCATAATGTATGTGGATTTTCTCAAACAGCACTTCCTGCCATGGTTCAAGAAGAAGAACCGTGTATTTCACAGCAAGATCATTTTTCTGCATGATAATGCACCATCTCATGCTGCACATAAAACATCTGCATCTCTGGCTGATATGGGCATAAAAGGGGACAAACTTATGGTGTGACCCCCATGCTCCCCTGACCTCTACCCCATTCAGAACCTTTGGAGCATCATTAAAAGGAGTGTCTATGATGGCGGGAGGCAGTTCACATCTAAGCAACAGCTCTGGGAGGGTATTCTGTCTTCATGCAAAACAATTGAAGCAGAAACCATCCAAAACCTGACAAATTCAATGGACGAGAGAGTTCAGAAGCTCCTTTCGAACAAGGGGTCCTATGTGAAAATGTAACATCACCTAGAATAAAGTTTTGAGTTGAAAACTGTTTGATTTCAGTTTCTAACAACCTGCTAATGCTTATAATTTCAAAAATGACCATTTTTTTGGTCTTTATTAAAATGAAAAGGTTGATCGAAAAGTTTGGGGGATCTAAGAGTGTGGCAACCCAGTAGTCATGATTACTTCGAATTCTGACAATATGAGGGTCATGCTGCAGGTAGTGCAGCAAGAAGGCACTTATGTGTCTTGCGCATCTCGGAGCCCCAAAATTATTTTCCGGGCTAGATGCAGCTAAAAATTATTTTTAATTTTAAATCTGGTGAAGCTTATTATAGATGGCCTAATAGGATCAGTGCTGCACACTGCTACAAAGCCCAAATTATTTTCCAGTCAAGATACAGATAAACATGATTAGTAATTTGAAAGCTTAAAACGGTTGGTAGGGTGATTTTAACCAATCATCAAGCTTTTACTCTCCCCAGGATGACACAGGGGTAGAAAAGTCGTTTCGGATCCATGATTTGTTCATCTTTATGAACGTGAGTCTGTCTACATTATCAGTGGAGAGCCGCGTGCGCTTATCTGTCAGCACACCACCAGCAGCGCTGAACACACGTTCAGACAGAACGCTGGCTGCGGGGCATGACAAGATCTCCAAGGCGTAAGTGGCTAGCTCCGGCCATTTATCCAGATTGGAAGCCCAAAAAGAGCAAGGGTCCAGTGACACAGTCGTGGCTTCAATGTTTACTTGGAGATACTCCTGTACCATCGTCTCTAGGCGTTGACTATGTGTCAGACTTCTTGTCTCCTGTGGCCTTGCAAAGGATGGGCTAAAAAAGTGGTGAAATGATTCCGCAAAATTGATGTTACCAGCAGATACTGTGGTTCTGTTACGGTTTGAGTGCTGAACACTTGACGGTCCCACGGTTGGCAAGTTGGAACTGTGAGATTCACTACGTGCACCACTGGTATTTTGTGGAAAAGCACATGTAAGATTCTGCAACAGTCTCTGCTGATACTCCTGCATGCGTGCATCCCTTTCTATGGCAGGAATAATTTCTGCAAATTTACTTTTGTACCGGGGATCTAACAGTGTGGCAACCCAGTAGTCAGGATTATTTCTAATTCTCACAATTCGAGGGTCATGTTGCAGGTAGTGCAGCAAGAAGGCACTCATGTGTGTTGCGCATCCAGGAGCACCAAGTCCCTGTTGTGTTGGTGGCGAGGTAGCAATCATGCTTCCTTCCTCTGTCCTCTCCCCCCAACCTCGCACAACAGAAATGTGATCAAGGTCTCCCTCATCTGATGAGTCTTCCATCAGTTCGTCCTCCACTTCTTCCTGGGCTCCTGCACCTTCCTCACTAGTTTGGCTGCTACCATGCGCCCTGGTAAAATCATCTCCCCCACCCTCACATGCCTGCCGCCTTGGTGCTGCCGACCGTCTGGACCTTGCAGATTTTAGCCCTTCCGCATACAACTCCTCCTCCTCTACTTCCTCCACCTCCTCTTGTGCCACCACCTGACTCCGAATTCTGTTTAACATGTGCTCCAGCATGTAAATCACCGGAATAGTCATGCTGATAATGGCATCGTCAGCACTAAACATCTTCGTCGCCATTTCAAAACTGTGCAGAAGGGTGCATAGGTCCCTGATCTGAGACCACTCCTCCAGCGTGATTTGCCCCACCTCTGAATCTCGTTGGCCCAGGCTATACGTCAGAACGTATTGCACCAGGGCTTGTCGGTGCTGCCACAGTCGCTGCAACATGTGCAGAGTTGAATTCCACCGGGTAGGCACATCGCATTTTAGCCGGTGAAGTGGCAGGCCCAACGACTTCTGTAGAGATGTAAGTCGCTGAGCTGCGGGATGCGAACGGCGGAAGTGAGCACACAGCGACCGTGCCCTCTGCAGAAGGCCATCTAGTCTGGGATAGTGGGCTAAAAATTGCTGGACAACCAGGTTCAACACGTGAGCCATACAAGGCACGTGTGTGACATTGCCCCGGCGAAGGGCCGCACCCAGGTTTGCAGCATTGTCGCACACGGCCTTCCCTGGTTTCAGGTCCAGTGGAGACAACCATTCATGAAATTGGTTCTCCAGAGCTGACCACAACTCCTCAGCTGTGTGACTCACATTTCCCAGACATTTCAATGTAAAAACCGCCTGATGACGTTGAGCCCTACTGCCAGCATTGTAAGGAGGTGTGCAGGATCCCTTCTGCGCAGTTAGAAAGCTTGTGGCATGACCAGACAGGCTTTGGGTGCAGGTGGAAGACCGAGAGGAGGTTGAGGAGGCAGAAGCAGTGGAGGAAAAATGACATAAAGAGGATTGACGCACAACTCGTGGGGACGGCAAGACTTGGACAGCAGCCCCTTGTCCTGCTGTCACCATAGTTACCCAGTGCCCAGTCAGCGACATGTAACGCCCCTGTCCATGCCTACTCGTCCAAGTGTCTGTGGTGAAATGCACCCTGTCACACACAGAGTTTCTCAAAGAAGCGGTGATGTTGTGTGCGACATGCTGGTGGAGCGCAGGCACACCTTTCTTTGAGAAGTAGTGCCGACTGGGCATCTGGTACTGGGGCACTGCGACGGACATAAGGTCTCGAAAATCCTCTGTGTCCACCAGGCGGAAAGGCAGCATTTCTGTAGCCAAGAGCTTGCAGATGGTGAAATTCAACCTCTTAGCTTTCTCATGGCTAGGAGGAAATGGTCTTTTACTTGTCCACATCTGAGGGACCGAGGGCTGGCTATTGTGCTTAGACGGGGTTGATAAGGGTGTCCCCGGCAAACTGACGGTCTGTGAGGAAGATGCAGGCGGACATGTTAGGTTGCCTTGATCCAAAGGTGGTGCTATCGATGTCGGACAGCGCTCAAGACCAGCTGGTGTTACCACCTCCAAAGAAAATGATGACCTGCCAATCACGCTGGCTGTTGCGGGTAAAGAGGTGGCAGGTCTGCGCCCCAAAACAGGTGTGACTGCTGTCCCCCCAGTTACAGAGGATGAAGAGGCCGCGGATGCACAAGATATGACAGACGGTGGTTGGCCCGGCCGGCTAGACCGCATTGTAGCACACTGAGCTTCCCACTGCAACTTATGCTTCATGTCCATGTGCCGGTTCATGCATGAAGTACTGAAACTATGTATTTTTTGGCCTCTACTTAGCTTTTGCTGACAAATGTTACAGATAACACGAGTTGGGTCATCTTTATCGATCTGAAAAAATGCCCAGGCTATGCAAGGCTTAGCACCCATGCGACCTGAAGAGCCACCACGACTTGTGGTGAGAGGCAGAGTTGTGTTTGAGGATGCAGTTGTTGACGTGCTTCCAGTACTACGTCTCTGTCCAGGAAGGCGCAACCTGACCTCGTCGTCACTAGCATCTTCCTCCACCTCCTCTGCTGACCTCATCTCTTGGCTGACTGTGGGTTGACAGTAAGTGGGATCTCCGACCTCATCATCATCACCCTGTGCGTTATCACACCCGTCGTCCTCAGAGCCAACCTGTTCCTGCCCTGACAAAAAACTAAAGTTGTCGCTCCAATCAGGTATTTGAGTCTTATCATCGTCTTCCTCATTGTCTCCACCAACAGGAGTTACAGTTTGGGAATGAGGGTCTACATTATGGTCAGAACCTTCTGCGTCTGGTCCTGGATCCGACTCATAAAGATTCTGGGCATCAGTGCAGATCATTTCCTCGTCTGGATTCACAGAAGCGCTGGAGTCGACCTCTGATTCCCAGGCTATAGTATGAGTAAACAGCTCTGCAGACTCAACCATCTGTTCTACCTCATACTCAGACGGGCAGCTGGAGATTTGGGAGCTGTGAGGAAGCAAGTGCGATTTGGGTGACACCTTTGAGGACTGGAGTATTTGTGATGTTGAAGTTGATGTGGAGGAGAGCCCACTTAAAGGAGCACTTGATATCCGTTGAAGCACCTGCTGTTTTTGTGCCTCATCTGGAATTTGTAGCGATTGGCGTGGCCGTAAGAAAGGGATCTTATCACATTGTCCGCTAAAAGAAGTAGACATTTTAGTTTGGCTGGAAGATGGTCTTTCTTCTGCACCTACCCCACGGACACAACCTTTTTTCCCCTTCCAAACACGCCTATTCCCCTTTCCACCAGCAGCAGGCCATTTTCCACTCATTTTGGTGGTTAACTAATTCACAACTCTGGAGTTGTTTGCACAAAAAAACAATGGATGGTAACCGAGCAGAGCTGAGTGGCCAAACTGTGGTATTAGGCCAAAACTATTGGCTGGGTTAGATGCAGAAAAAAATTATTTTTAATTTGCAACCTGATGGAGGTCAGTATAGATGGACTAATAGACCAAGTCCCACACACCGCTAGAAGCCCAAATATTTTTTCAGAGCTAGATGCAGAAAATTTTTTTATTCAATTTGCAACCTGATGGAGGTCAGTATAGATGGACTAATAGACCAAGTCCCACACACTGCTAGAAGCCCAAATATTTTTTCAGAGCTAGATGCAGAAAAAAATTATTTTTAATTTGCAACCTGATGGAGGTCAGTATAGATGGACTAATAGACCAAGTCCCACACACTGCTAGAAGCCCAAATATTTTTTCAGAGCTAGATGCAGAAAAAAATTATTTTTAATTTGCAACCTGATGGAGGTCAGTATAGATGGACTAATAGAACAAGTCCCACACGCTGCTAGAAGCCCAAATCTTTTTTCAGAGATAAATGAAGAAAAAAATTATTTTTAATTTGCAACCTGATGGAGGTCAGTATAGATGGACTAATAGACCAAGTCCCACACACTGCTAGAAGCCCAAATATTTTTTCAGAGCTAGATGCAGAAAAAAATTATTTTTAATTTGCAACCTGATGGAGGTCAGTATAGATGGACTAATAGACCAAGTCCCACACACCGCTAGAAGCCCAAATATTTTTTCAGAGCTAGATGCAGAAAAAAATTATATTCAATTTGCAACCTACTGGAGGTCAGTATAGAAGGACTAATAGAACAAGTCCCACACACTGCTAGAAGCCCAAATATTTTTTCAGAGCTAAATGAAGAAAAAAATTATTTTTAATTTGCAACCTGATGGAGGTCAGTATAGATGGACTAATAGACCAAGTCCCACACACTGCTAGAAGCCCAAATATTTTTTCAGAGCTAGATGCAGAAAAAAATTATTTTTAATTTGCAACCTGATGGAGGTCAGTATAGATGGACTAATAGACCAAGTCCCACACACCGCTAGAAGCCCAAATATTTTTTCAGAGCTAGATACAGAAAATTTTTTTATTCAATTTGCAACCTGATGGAGGTCAGTATAGATGGACTAATAGACCAAGTCCCACACACTGCTAGAAGCCCAAATATTTTTTCAGAGCTAGATGCAGAAAAAAATTATTTTTAATTTGCAACCTGATGGAGGTCAGTATAGATGGACTAATAGACCAAGTCCCACACACTGCTAGAAGCCCAAATATTTTTTCAGAGCTAGATGCAGAAAAAAATTATATTCAGTTTGCAACCTGATGGAGGTCAGTATAGATGGACTAATAGAATGATGCTATGCCCAAAAGATTTTACTTCACTAGGTGCAGTAAAAAAATTGGTATTCTATACACAGGTGGTATATCTTGCAACACAGATAGGCTACTCCACTGACTAACACACTCTGCAATAGGCCAAAAAGGATTAGCTTTGTTAGATTCAGCCAAATGCTGTGAAAAAAACTTGCACAGCACTGGCACAGACCTGCCTGGCAAAAACTGATAGGAACTGATGTAACCTAGTCCTGAAAAGGACTCCAATTACAATTAGTCTTTACTCCCACAATCTATCTATTTAAGAGCACAGACCTGCCTGATAAAAGTCGTAGGAAATGCTGTAACCTAGTCCTTAAAAGGACTGCAATCACAACTATTCCCTACTCCCAAGCTATCTGTATATTTGTGCGAAAATTGGCTTGAAATTAACAAGGTATAGCGCACACAGCAACAGCGGTGCCGTCTAACACGCAGCTGCAGCAGTGAGAAAATGGTGGCGACGGGGAAAATGGCTTGGTCTTATAGGGCAAGGACATGTGACATACACTGCCAATGACACATGCCCTTGCTTGTGTGAAAAAAAGCACTTCGCTCCGTGTGTGCGCTGCTGATAGGCTGACAGATTGCACCTCCCCACTGCAAATGCGGGAAAGAGAAAAAAAAATGGAGATCTTCATTGTTCCTGCAGAGATCCATCCCCTGCCCCTCCCCCCGCCCCGCTGTACACTCAAACTGCGTATTAACATTAATTTTCATCATTACTGAGAAAAAATCCAGTTATGATTTTGGTGCACGAACAGTTATCGAACATAACCTCGAACAGCCGAATTTTTCTCAAATTGTTCGTGTTCGCCGATCGGCTCGAACACCGCCCAAAACAGCTCGAATTTGAGATTGGCTTACAGTTCGAGTAGAACAACGCTCATCTCTATTAGGGAGTAGACTGGTTTTGTCAGCCAGGTATTGCTTGACCATCTTTAAAAATATTTCCCTCCTTGTTAAAAATGCCAGGTCATCAGGGCATGGATGCTGGGAGGGTGTCATGAAATTGGCCCAGGTCTTTGACAGTGTACCCCTGCCTCTGCTGTGTGTTTCCCTCGAGTCTCCTCCTTGGTTGGGCAAGAAAACATGCTACCTGCCGCTAGCGTCTGATGGTAATTTTTTCAATATATTTTTCACAATGGACTTCTGGTACAGCACCATTTTAGAAGACCAATCCCCATAAGGGGAAGAGATGCAAATTTCTCAATAGAGCGTGAGTCCAGCAGGGTGAACAACCAGTACTCTTTTTTTGAGCAAGATAAATGTAACACGAGGGACACGGGAAAGGCAGCGGTAAATAAAGTCTGCCATATGTGCCAAGGTCCCTACAGCCAACACTTCCATGTTTCCTCCATGATGACTCCTCTCCATCTCCTCCTCCTCATCCTCCATCACTTCCTTCTCATTTATCTTATCAGCCCATCAACGTAGGAGAGACGGGATGAAGCTTGGGTGATTACTATCTTCTTTTCAGCCAGCGACTCGTCTTCCTTCTCTTCCTCAGCCTCCATCTCCTCATTGTTACTGAGTCCGTGCTGACCAGATGAGATGACGCTGGGCTGGGTAGTATCTCCCTGTCTCATGTCTTTCACCATCTCCACCTAGTCCGCATGCAAAGCTTCATGTTTAATTGTCAGCAGCGACTGCTTAAGTAGGCACAGAAGCGAGATCGTTGCGCTGATAATGGCATCATTGCCGCTCACCATTTTTGTGGAGTCCTCAAAGTCTTGGAGAACCACACAAATGTCAGACATTCATGACATTCATGCCCACTCTTCAGTTGTTATGTGTGGAGGCTGACCAGAATACCGACAGGCGTGTTGGAGCTTGTATTCCACAACTGTCCTCTGCTGCTCACAAAGCCTTGCTAGCATGTGCAGTGTGGAGTTCCAGTATGTGGTCACGTCGCACATCAGTCGGGGAGTTGACATTTGCATGCGCTGCTGCAGCACTGTCAGAGCGGCGGCAGCTGTAGCTGACTCGTGGAAATGGGCTGCCATTCATCACAGCCATTATCACACATGACAATGTCCAGTTTGAGGTTCAGCAGCGAGGGCCACAGATCTGTCTGTTATTCCTTTCAATAACTCTTCCACGGTGTGCGGTTTGTCTCCTAGACAAATTAGTTTCTGCAGAGCCTGTTGCAGCTTCACTGAGACAGTGCTGCAGAGCTTCCAGCTTCCGGCTGATGAGAACGACATGCTCTGAGATAGTACATCGGAGATGGAGGATGAGGAGGAGCAGGAGGGGGTGCAGGAACTGGTGTAGGAGATGGAGGAAACCCTGATAGAAGTAGGGCCAGCAATCATCGGTGTTGGTAGCACATATGCTGTGCCAGACCGGCCTCTATAATGTTCACACAACGTGCTGTTGGGGAAATGTAGCGTCCCTGGCCACAAATGCCTGTCCACATGTCGGTCATTAAGTGGAAAATCACAGTAACCGTGTTGGTAAGGGCACTGGTGATGTTCCTGGACATGTGCTGGTAGAAGGCAGGGATGCCACACCGGGAGAAATAGTGGTGACTGGGGACCGGGTACTGAGAGACCAAATCTGTACACCTATAGCAGGAAAATTATTGTTTTTTATTTCAAACCAATGAAATTTCACAAACACCAAGTTTTACAGTATATGTGAAAGTAGTACATTTTTGAACAATCAAATTTCTACACATGTACCAGGCTAATTTTGTTTTTGTTTTTTAAAACCAAAGAAATTTCACAGAAACCAAGTTTAACAGTATGTGATAATAGTCAATTTTTGAACAATCAGATTTCTCCATCTGTACCAGCCCAACTTTTTTTTAAACTAACGAAATTTCACACAAACCAAGTTTTAGCGTATGAGACAATAGTCAATTTTTGGAACAAAAATATTTTGTTAACTGTTCCAGGTCAAGCAGTTTTAAAAAATTTTAACCCACTGTAATTTTACGTAACAACCACCCCCTGATGCCAATTGTTGGTACTTTGCAGCTAGCGGGCACGCTAGCATTTCTCCAGCCCTGGTCTTGGCTTGCCTCCTTGTCTCTTCCAACTAGCCTAGGCTCCGTAGTCCACTCATCAGTTCCTGGATCCTGGCTCTCCCATCCACAGTCTACAAGAACCCCAGCGGTCCTGGGTTCAGGACTTGGTGGCTCCGGGAAAGCGGCCGGTTACGGACCACAGGCTCCTGCCACCTCTGCTGTCGCCCCAGCTTCCTCTGGCTCCAATATTCCTCCAGTCACTCCCCCGGGAGTCTCACCATTTTTGTCCCCCACTAAGCACGTTACACTATATGGATGACTAATTGAATACAGAAAAAAAAATTAATCCTGCAAAATTTTTAACACTTTTTTGGAGTGTTATATATCACAGAAATGTACTGCAGGCTACGGAATACTGTATGGGTGAGTTATTTCACCCATTAACATTTTTTTATGCTTTTTTGGAGTGTTATATATCACATAAATGTACCGAAGACCATAGACTACTGTATGGGTGAGTTATTTAACCCAGCAACATTTTTTAACACTTTTTGGGAGTCTTTTATATCCCAGAAATATACGCCAGACCACATAATACTGTATGTGTCAGTTATTTCATCCAGCAAAATTTTAACACTTTTTTGGAGTGTTATATATCACTGAAATGTACTCCAGACTACGGAATACTGTATGGGTCAGTCATTTTACCCAGCAAAATTATTGAATGCTTTTTTGTAGTGTTATATATCACAGAAATGTACTCCAGACTACAGAATACTGTATGGGTGAAAAATTTAACCCAGCAACATTTTTTAACTCTTTTTTGGAGTGTTATGTATCACAGAAATGTACCTGAGACCACAGAATACAGCATAGGTGACTTATTTCACCCAGTAAAACATTTTAATGCATTTTTGGAGTGTTAAATATAATAGAAATGTACCTCAGACCACAGAATACAGTATAGGTGAGTAATTTCACCCAGCAACATTTTTAACGCTTTTTTGCACTGTTATATACTGTAGTTATATATCACAGAAATGTACCTGAGAGCATGGAATACTGTATGTGTAAGAAATTTCACCCAGCAAAATTGTAACACTTTTTTGGAGTCTTGTATATCACAGAAATGTACCCAAGACCATAGACTACTGTATGGATGAGTTATTTAACCCAGCAACATTTTTTAACACTTTTTGGGAGTCTTATATATCCCAGAAATATACCCCAGACCACATAATCCTGTATGTGTCAGTTATTTCATCCAGCAAAATGTTAACACTTTTTTGGAGTGTTATATATCACTGAAGTGTACTCCAGACCATGGAATACTGTATGGGTGAGTAATTTTACCCAGCAACATTTTTGAATGCTTTTTTATAGTGTTATATATCCCAGAAATGTACCCCAGACTACGGAATACTGTATGGGTGAAAAATTTAACCCAGCAACATTTTTTTAACACTTTTTTGGAGTGTTATGTATCACAGAAATGTAGCCCAGACCACAGAATACTATATGGGTGAGTTATTTTACCCAGTAAAAATTTGTAATGCTTTTTTGGAGTGTTATATATCATAGACATGTACCTCAGAGCACGGAATACTGTATGGGTGAGTTATTTCACCCAGAAAAATATTTTAACACATTTTTGTAGTGTTATATATCACAGAAATGTACCTCAGACCACGGAATACTGTATGGGTGAGAAATTTAACCCAGTAAAAAAAGAATTATGATTTTTTGGAGTGTTAAAGTGGGTACGGAAAGTATTCAGACCCCTTTAAATTTTTCACTCTTTGTTTCATTGCAGCCATTTGGTAAATTCTAAAAAGTATTTTTTTTCCTCATTTAAGTGCACTGTGCACCCCATCTTGACTGAAAAAAACAGAAATGTAGAAATGTTTGCAAATTTATTAAAAAAGAAAAACTGAAATATCACAAAAGTATTCAGACCCTTTGCTCAGACACTCATATTTAAGTCACATGCTGTCCATTTCCTTGTGATCCTCCTTGATATCTACTCCTTCATTGGAGTCCAGCTGTGTTTAACTAAACTGATAGGACTTGATTTGGAAAGACACACACCTGTCTATATAAGACCTCACAGCTCACAGTGCATGTCAGACCAAATGAGAATCATGAGCTCGAAGGAACTGCCCAAGGAGCTCAGAGACAGAATTGTGGCAAGGCATAGATCTGGCCAAGTTTACAAAAGAATTTATGCATTACTAAAGGTTCCTAAGGGTACAGTGGCCTCCATAATCCTTAAATGGAAGAAGTTTGGGACCAACAGAAGTCTTCCTAGACCTGGCCATCCAGCCAAACTGAGCAATCGTGGGAGAAGAGCCTTGGTGAGAGAGGTAAAGAAGAACCCCAAGATCACTGTGGCTGAGCTCCAGAAATGCAGTAGGGAGATGGGAGAAAGCTCCACAAAGTCAACTATCACTGCAGCCCACCACCAGTCGGACCTTTATGGCAGAGTGGCCCGACGGAAGCCTCTCCTCAGTGCAAGACATATGAAAGCCCGCATAGTTTGCTCAAAAACACATGAAGGACTCCCAGACTATGAGAAATACGATTCTCTGGTCTGATGAGACGAAGAGAGAACTTTTTGGTGATAATTCTAAGTGGTATATGTGGAGAAAACCAGGCACCGCTCATCACCTGTCCAATACAATCCCAACAGTGAAATATGGTGGTGGCAGCATCATGATATGGAGGTGTTTTTCAGCTGCAGGGACAGGATGACTGATTGCAATTGAAGAAAACATGAATGCGGCCAAGTACAGAGATATCCTGGATGAAAACCTCTTCCAGAGTGCTCTGGACCTCAGACTTGGCCAAAGGTTCACCTTCCAACAAGCCAATGAACCTAAGCACACAGCTAAAATAACAAAGGAGTGGCTTCAGAACAACTCTGTAACCATTCTTGACTGGCCCAGCCAGAGCCCTGACCTAAACCCAATTGAGCATCTCCGGAGAGACCTGAAAATGGCTGTCCACCACCGTTCACCATCCAACCTGATGGAACTAGAGAGGATCTGCAAGGAAGAATGGCAGAGGATCCCCAAATCCAGGTGTGAAAAACTTGTTGCATCAGTCCCAAGAATACTCATGGCTGTACTTGTTCAAAATGGTGCTTCTACTCAATACTGAGCAAAGGGTCTGAATACTTATGACCATGTAATATTTCAGTTTTTCTTTTTTAATAAATTTGCAAAAGTTTCTACATTTCTGTTTTTTTTTTCAGTCAAGATGGGGTACAGAGTGTACTTTAATGAGAAAAAAAAATGAACTTTTTAGAATTTACCAAATGGCTGCAATGAAATAAAGAGTGAAAAATTTAAAGGCGTCTGAATACTTCCCTTACCCACTGTATATATCACAGAAATGTACCCCAGACCACATAATACTGTATGTGTCAGTTTTTTCATGCAGCAACATTTTTAACACTTTTTTGGAGTGTTATATATCACAGAAATGTACCCCAGACCACATAATACTGTATGTGTCAGTTTTTTCATGCAGCAACATTTTTAACACTTTTTTGGAGTGTTATATATCACAGAAATGTACCCCAGACCATGGAATACTGTATGGGTGAGTTATTTCACCCATCAAAATGTTTTAATGCTTTTTTAGAGTGTTATGTAACAAAGAAATGTACTATAAACTATGGAATACTTTACGGGTGAGCAATTTCACCAAGCAAAATTTTTTAACGTTTTTTTTTCTGGAGTGTTATGTACCACAGAAATGTACCCCAAACCATTGAATACTTTATTTGTGAGTAATTTCACCCAGAAAAATTTTGTAATGCTTTTTTGGAGTGTTGTATATCACAGATATGTACCCCAGACCATGGAATACCGTAGGGGTGAGTAATTTAATCCAGAAAAAAATGTCAACACTTTTGGAGTGGTAAATAATACCAAAATGTACAACAAAGCACATACTACTCAATGGATTACAATATATTAAATTTTTCACAAAAAAAGTCTTAGCTATATATTCTGCAAGGGGCTGCAAAGCCTAATCCCTGCCTACAGATTGTATTCTGCCTGCTCCTGCAACTCTCTCTCCCTCCCTAGACTAAATGCAGAATGTATGTGATACAAATAGGAAATCAAAGGATTAGCCCTGATAAAGGCTCTTAGTATGATGGTTCAGCTTCAGCACTAGTATCAACACTACAGGACTCTGATTCGTTATATTGTGCACACATACGCCTGGACAAGCACTCTCTACCTCCAATACGAAGTGTCACAAAGCTGTGCAATGGGGTCAGTGTGAGAAACCTGTCTGTGCCTGTTCTTTTATAATCCTTGATGATGTCATGCAGCCAGCCGATCACAGTTATGCCACTACCAAGATGGCTACGGCATTACAGTAACTCGCTAGCAATCCCTGCATGCTTATTGGCTGTGTAACAGGCACCAAACATGCGGGTGGGGATTCAACTTTGAAATCGATCACCGCCCAATGCTCACCGAGTAACGAGCACATCTGAGCACCCAGATACTCGAGTGATATCCGAGTTTCACTGAGCACGTTCACTCATCCCTAGTAGATACCTTAAAGAGCACTGTGTGATGAATGCTGTCAAGGGTCTACTAGACTCTTCGACAAACCCTTGGTGGTATGCCTTAACTTGATCGAGGACAGAGAGCCAGGTACTTCCTGATAGGCTATTCAGCATATCTTGGATCTCTGGTATCGGGTGTCGATCAGGTACTGACTTTCGGTTTAGTTCCCGGTAAACACAACAGTGTCTCAACGTGCCATCCTTCTTCAACTGCAATGGCAGGATACAGCCTATATCAGAGTCATTTTTAGAGAATGCATGACACTCTTCTCTCAGCATCTGTTTTGCTATCTCTATATCTTCAGCACACAAGTGTTCCAGGGATACTGGGGGATCCCAGGAGCCTGAGGTGGGTCACACATATTTCTCCCCTGGGCAACTCCTGTTCCTTGGTGAGGAGACTGAACTCACGGTAGACCCCTGGGCGAGTCTCACTCTGGCTGGATATACCGTTTTAATGGTTTCAATGTGACCTAACCCAGTCTTTGGATCCAGTCTAATTTTGTGTTTTGTAGTATTTATCACCAGTACTGTCACTCAAGCAAACCCACCAGTAGGAATCGTAAGCGCAGTCTCACCTTGAACTAGGCCTTCTGGAAGTTCTGAGGAGTCTTTTGGCACGAACAGTCTTTTCTGGACTTTTCTTCCTGGTTCTACCCGGACTCCACACCTCACCCCCACCATTTGGTTTGCAGGGAAGATGGTTGGGCGCCAGCCTACCTTTACTTATTTTAGGTCCATTGTATTCTGTGATTTCTTTACTCTATAAATCACATTTTCCGCACAGCATTGGGTATGGCAAGTGATGTGGCAATTGCATCCACCACCAGCGTCCCTGATTTGTATTTTGTGATAACCTCACTGATTACATTATAGCCCAGGATAGGATCCTCTGCCATGATCTGATCACTGGTCACGAGAAAAGATACCAAAAGCTTATTGGTGTTACTGTTATTCGTGGCCCTCAGTTGGAAAATCACTTCCACCCAGCCTATGAAAGGGATTTCGATCTGGTTAACAGCTTTGCCGTGGAGTTCCACTGGTCCTAAGAGTTCTTTTAGCGACCGAAGGCAGGTATGTGGCAGGTAGCACCTTCTCCATTCCTCATGGGCTCGCTTGGGCTCCTGTGTCCCACAGTGCTTTTACCAGGAGTCCATCTAGCTGGCACTGTATAAAGCACCTTTCACCGATTAGGCTGATGAGGCTATATTTACTGACTGAGGAATCCTCCTCCCAGGAGCACATTGTTTGACCTCCGCACTGGGCATTAAGTAACTGATGCCCCTGTCTCTCTTGCAGCTGTTGTAGACAGGAACACACTTGGGGATAGCACTGAAGCAGCCGTTTTACCTCATGCTTTAATTTGCTTCTGGGGCCTCCTCTGTGTTGCGGTTACCAGTCGCCCTGCACTGGCAACCTCCTATCTTTAACCCAAACGACTGTGACCATTGGCACTCCTTGGCATAATGTCCTTCCTCACCATATCTTAGACAGTGGACACATACCATACTCTAATTTGATGAACAGCACGCTTCACAAGCTGGGTATCTTCTGTTTTGAAACCCACTCCTGGGTCTGAGGGATACAGGTTCTGGCCTGGAACTAATCCACTTTTTCACCTCAATCAATTCAGCTCGCAGTTCTCCTATTACTTCCCCCCAGTCAGGGCTGGCGGTCCTGTCTTTTGTTGGTGATTTAAGGTTCCCTCTCGGAGGTGGCACTGGAGGGTCTCTATGATGATCTTCGGTCTGGCCACCGGGGGTCTCCAATTCAGCTCACTCATTTTTGGTGATTTTAAGAGCAGAGCCTTTTAACTTCTGTTCGCTTTCTGACTCCAAATTAGCTGCCTCATTCATTTTTTCAATTAGGACTTTGTCCAGATTGCCAGGATTTTCTAGATACTGGTTCAGCTGCAACTTGATGATTAACCCTGTTCCCAATGATCTCAAGAACTTCTTCTGGACTAGTCCAGCATCAAACTTCTCCTCCGCTTTTACATCTCTGAATGCAAACAACAGTCTATCCTTAATTTCAATTGCTCTGAACAAGAAACTTTTGGGTAATTCATTATTTTCCTGTGAGATGTAAATGAGTTGGTGGAACAATTCTGAAGTACTCTCTTCTTTATAGTGCCCTTTTAAAATCATCTTCATCTGTGGCAAGGTCAATTGACTCTTCATTTCTAGCATACTACGGAGGTTCAGTCCTGGGCTGATCACTTTCACCACCCCCTCAACGATCTCATCTGGCTGGTAGCCTTTCTGTAATCCTGCATCAATCTGGTGCAACAAGTTCATATAAGACAGTTTCTCTTTCTGTTCACACTCTCCAATCTGTCCCAGGATCTTGAATTCTTTTCTTATGGTGATTTGTGGTGTTAGAGAGGACTGTCTTCCTGATTTATCTAACCCAAGCAGGTTAAAGGTTCTGTCTGAGTCTGTCATCTGTTCAGAGGTGTTGGTCGATTCCTGCAGGGCAGTTGGTAGGGCTTTGAGTTGTTCTTTCAATTCCTGTAGTTCTGCGGACGGAGATTCCCACTTTTGGTAATTTGTGCCGCCCCTCCATCCTCCAACTTCAACCCGGCTAGAAACTGTATTAGCTCCTGGAGGAACGCCCCCATGACGTCTTCAGCTTCTTTCTCCCCCAGCTCATCCATTTTTGCATTAATGGCAGCAAACAGTTACCTGAGGTTGTGTGCTTTAGAAATCTGTTCTTCTGACATCTTTATATGTTCTGCTACTGTTCTCAATTCTTCACAGGTTAACTGAATAAGCAGCTCACTAATTCTGTCCCATCCATTGCTGCCAGTGAGTTTTCTTTAGGGCTGGTCCCCTTTAACTGGTGCAGCAGCGTTAAGTTGAGGTGCTGTGCTGCTGTGTTTTTCCAGACACTTTTCCTCTTCTCCGTCTACACGCTAATTCCCACTCAGGATTCCCCGTACGGGCCACCAATGCTACACACATGCCGCCTAAGTTCAGATAGGGGCGAGACCGGTTACATGAATTCATTGGAATCCTGGGGGAACAGTTATTCCAGGCAACCATAGGCTGCAGCTTGTCTTAGGCACAGGACAGATTCAATTGCTGACCAGACACATTTGACAAGAGTTCTCATAAATGGTAGAACAGTAACATTTAATGAGGCACGGCCAGTGCAATGTAAATGTCTCTTGGAGCAACAGGCTCCAGTAATAACAGTACAATCTCCTTTGCAGCACAGCAGTACACAGTCTTTTATTCTGTAGCTCAGTGCAGCACAGTTTAATGCATATACAAACACAGGCTTTTCCTTCACAAGGACTCAATTGTACATAGCATTCTTTATCCTGCATGGATATGGAGGGGGGAGGGTTTGATGAGGGAGATGATCTCTGTGACACAATTCCTTCCAGTCCTTATCTTCCTGCCTGATGATAGATTTCCTGAACTAACAGTGCAGGGTATCTGACCTGTGTTGAGCTTCACCCTGGACTTGAATCCTGTTCTCTTTCCTGCACTTCTGTGAGATACAGATCACACACACCATCTATCCCTTTGGCTGCAGCCAGAATAGTAAACAAGTTCCCCACAATCCCCCTGGGGCTCTGCTAACCACTCCCTCTCTCTTGTGACTGTATTAACTCTTATAGTTGCTGGATGCTTTTGAAGCAACAGCACTACTTCTGCATGTCACATATGTGAAAAACACTGATGTCTGAATGAGGCCTTATCAACTAAAAGTAGGGTCACATAGGGGTAGAGTACATAATATAGTATTTACAGCATTGATCAATGCTATTCATGAATAAATAAAAGCAAAATTGTAATTCTATTGTTATTTATATGTTTTAAAACTCATAAAAGTTTGCATTTGAAGATTTATAAAAAAGTGAAATAAATAAAAGATTGCAACATAATAGATATGTTCTGGGAACAGTTCTTTTGAATTTATTCATTGTGAACCAAACTTTTTATTTTTATTTTCTTGTAGTTCTTAAAACAATTACAGGAGACAAAGCCTCCTAAAAATTATTCATTTACTTACTTATTTTTTAAAGATTGTTTTATTATGGCTTCAAGAGCACTAAACTTGGTGGAATGAAAGAAAATGACTTAAGTACAAAGAGCTAATAAAATAATAAGTTACATACAGTATAGTATTTAAAACTTACATATAAATATATGTATTTGATATGTTAAAGTATTTCACTGGTCAACAAATTTAAATTTTTGTTCTGTTTCATGTTTTAAAATATGTAATCTTCATGTATTTTCAGGTGCTGATTTTAGAAATGTAATCAGAATTTCTGTAGCACGTACCATTTCCGAGGTATTTTTATTTCACGATTATAATGATAAGGACTGTACATAGTGCATAATAAATTGGCACTTATGTTAAACTTTTTATTTCAGAAGTGGATTTTTGGTAGAAATAACCAATGAAATTCATAATATGGACTCTCTTTATTATAATATACACTTAAGCCCTGTCCAATCATGCATTGCATTAGTTGTGCACTCTCAGGCATGCCCAGACACAACTGTCAGACTTTGGTTTATTTCCAAGTAGAATTAGATAATAGCAGCAGTAACGGCGCTGTAGTCTTCATGTGTTTCGTCTGTTTAGCAGAAAATTTCATAAGGAGAAAAACTGTTTAATAACGAGTTGCAGAATGTCACGTCAGTGTCACAATAGTAGTGACCACTTTTGTTATATATGTGGAGATTATAGCCTTAAAGCCCAGAAAGGGAGTATAACTGCAGTTGTTAAGAAGGCCTATGAGTTATATTTTGGATGCAAAACAGAGACAGACAGAGCATGTGCTCCTCATATATGCTGCTCATCTTGTGCTACGAGTTTGAGGTCTTGGCTGAAGGGTGTGCAACCATTGATGCCATTTGCCATTCCAATGATCTGGAGGAAGCAGAAGGACCATATAACCGATTGTTACTTCTGCATGACAAATGTATCCGGTTTTTCTTCTAAGAATAGGAGGTTTATTGAATATCCCAACGTTGCTTCTGCAATTAGACCAGTGGCGCACGATGAAAGTCTGCCAGTTCCAAAACCACCGCCAGTGTGGAGAATAGAAGATGATGATGAAATGACGGTTGATTCATTAGAGATGGAAGCTGCTGCTGATTCAGATTTCGAACCATCAATATCAACTGCTCCACATTTAATATCTCAAGCAAGACTCAACGATCTGGTCAGAGATTTGGGTTTATCAAAGAGTCAGGCAGAACTTCTTGGATCAAGGTTGCAAGGGTGGAATCTGTTGCAGCCAGGTACAAAAATTTCAGTATTTCGCCGACGTCATAAAGATTTGACCAAATATTTCAGTCAAGTTGACAGTCTCACTTTTTGCAGTGATATTACTGCATTGTTTTCTGTCCTTGGAGTTGACCATGACCTAAGGGAACGGCGACTGTTCATTGATTCATCGGTCTTAATTTTGAAGGCTGTCTTGCTACACAATGGCAATGTCTACCCTTCGATAACTATCGAAGAACAGGTTGAAAGTCTTCTTCAGGCTTACAAGTCAATGAAGTGCAACATGTAACATAAAATACATTTCCTTTATACACACATAGACTTTTTCCCAACAAACCTCAGCGCTGTAAGTGATGAACATGGTGAAAGGTTTCAGCAAGACATTTTCCAGATGGAGAAATGGTACTAGGGGAGGTGGAGTCCCTTGATGCTGGGTGACTATTGTTGGAATCTTGTCCTTGAATCATCGTACAGTGATTATAAACGAAAATCAATGGCAAAACATTTCTAAACTTGATCGCTGTTGCTGACTTTGCATTCGGAATATCACATGCCACTTCGAATTTGACAGTATTGAATGCATAGATATAATTGCATTTTTCTCAAAAATCTTACGTGATAGAGCAATTCTGAAGTTATTTCTGAACTCGGCATGAAAAATCCGATAAGATTCACCCAATTTCATGCAGAAAGCAAAAACCTTGTTGAACACAGTTATTAACCCTCCCATTACTTTTTCCAAGCTTATAATGTTAGACTCACCCAGTGAGGTGGATCCTCCAAGCTCAAGGTCCATGTACACTGTAGGGATGGTACTCACTCAGGTGCGGTTTGAGGCAAACAGGAGGCATGTTCCTTTAAATGTCCGTAGTGGTTTATTGGCTTCATAAACCACTCAAAAGGAAAACGCAAACAAAACAGCCTTTAGTGCAGGCAAAAAGCAAAGATGACAGTCCTTATAGCAAAGTCTCTGGATGGCCAGCACTGTGGTCCTGGCTTGGTCTGGAGGCAAAACCGACACAGGAGGCCTTCTCCCTCCAAACACACAGAACATGTGCCAAGCAAACAGCCTCCATTTTATAGGCAGTTAACCACACCCAGAGGTGAGGTATATGGGATGCTGAACCCTCCCATCTCTCCTAGCAACCCGTACCCCGGCTCCCAGCAGCAACAACAAATTAACCCTCTTAGTGCATGCATGCACTAGAGAAAATAAACCGGGTTACATCCCAGAGACCAGCCACATCTGGGATACATACCTCCCATCGATTACAAGACCATTAGCCACCTTACATACCTCCCCCTCTGTCTAAAGCCATGGGGCTTGGCACCTTCTACCACTAGACAGGGAATTCTGGAGAGGGCATCAGGATTACCATGTAGCTTCCCTGCTCTATTTTCTACATGGAAGTTGAAATCCTGTATGGCTAAAAACCAACAGGTGATCCTGGCATTTTTCCTTTTTGTTTCCCTCATCCATCTGAGTGGGGCATGGTCGGATACCAACCTAAATTTTTGACTTAGCAGATAGTACCAAAACATGTCCACCACCCACTTTATGGCCAAGCACTCCTTCTCTATGACCGCATAATTTTTCTCGCAGGAGGACAGCTTCCTACTCAGGTATAGAACACGGTGCTCCTCCCATGTATCTCCTGGGAAAGGACTGCTCCCAAACCAACATCTGAGGCATCTGTCTGGAGTATGAACTCTTTCTTGAAGTCAGGGACAACCAGGACCGGTTGCCTACACAGAGCCACTTTCATCTCTTGATAGGCCAACTCCGCCTCTGCAGTCCACTTGGCCATGGCTGATATTGTCCCCTTAAGAAGGTCAGTCAGGGGTGCGGCCATCATGGCGAAGTTTAGGATGAACCTTCTGTAGTATCCCATGATCCCCAGGAAGTCTCTAACTAGTTATGAGCGAGTGTATTCATTACTATTCGCTATTCGCACGGATAGTGCGGTATTCGGATTACTCGTTATATTGCGAGTATTTGTGTACTTGCCTCGCTATATTCGTATGTCCCGCCCTGCAGTTTTGGCGCCTCGTTTGCAGCCACTAAACATGCTGGCCTTCTTATCCAATCACAGTAATGCCGCAGACATTTTGGTTGTGGCATTACTGTCATTGGCTGGCCGCCCAGCATCATAGGGTCTACTTAAGCCATGCCGCCGTCATTTTGTGCACATTGCGTCCGGAGCCTGCGTTCTATAAGCTTAGAGAGAGATCGCTGAGCTGCTAGGGAGAGTGTTTAGGCCTCTTGATAAGACAAAAGCCCTTTTAAGGGCTACCTGCAGTGTATACTAGTTCAGTGTTTAAAGGAGCCGCTGACTAGCTCCATAATACCACCAAAAAATAGCTCTTTTCAGAGCTGAAGACACACAACAAAGTCAGAGTACAGGGAGGGAGAGATTGTGTATTAGGTAGGGAGAGGTTAAAGTGTCCTTCCAGTGTTCCAGTGTCCATCTTAAAACAGCTCTTGTCAGAGGCAAAGCAATATTTTTCCAGCACACAGAGTAGTAGCATTTTGTGCTGCCTTTTTTTTTAAGTCCAAACATTTCCTACTGCCTGCTACCAAGCACGCGCCAGGCCATTTTAACCACTATTTTGGAAGCCACCATCGCAAGGCCCTCCAATCACAAATAGTAGTTAGGCTGGAGTAGTAATACTGTCCTGGTTTGTCCACTGCACAATGTGCATAGAGTTTGTAAAAATTAGTCTTTTGGGCTGAGTCATGGTTGATGCAGTAAACCACCATCCCAAGGGCCTCCAATCACAAATAGTAGTTAGGCTGAAGTAGGCTGAAGTAGGAATACTGTCCTGATTTGTCCGCTGCACAATGTGCATATGGTTTGTAAAAATTAGCCCTGTGGGCTGAGTCATGGTTGATGCAGGAAGCGAACATCCCAAGGGCCTCCAATCACAAATAGTAGTTAGGCTGGAGTAGGAATACTGTCCTAGTTTGTCCACTGCACAATGTGCATAGGGTTTGTAAAGATTAGCCCTATGGGCTGAGTCATGGTTGACGAAGGGAGGAAACAGGTTTTTATGGGAAGGGGGTGACGTTAACAGCAGTTGCATGAATCTGCATTTTTGCTGAATTTAGGTTGGGTTGCTGTCATCTGGAGGGATTACAAACTGTGGAGATATCCAGTCCTTGTTGAATTTAATCAGAGTAAGTCTGTCTGCATTTTCCTTGTAGAGGCGTGTGCGCCTATCAGTGATGATTGCCACAGCGGAACTGAAAACACGCTCTGACACCACATTAGCAGCCGGGCAGGCAAGCACCTCCAAGACATATAAGGAGAGGTCGGGCCAAGTGTTCAGCTTAGACACCCAATAATTAAAGGGAACGCACGTATGGTCACTTAAGTACCCCTTGACCATGTTCTGCAACTTATCCCTTCTTGGCATTGTTACAGGCACAGATAGCCCTTGCTGTTGAGCTGGTTTATTGAAAATTGCCCAATTTGTGCACATTTTCCCCCCACCTCTGTTGGAGCTGGTGTTCGTGTCTCTCCCCATTTTCCCTTGGTTCTGAAAAGAGCCGGTACTTCTGCCACCAGCAATGTCTGAAGGTGATGTTTTCAGCAACTGATCTACAATGATCCTCTTGAACGATTCCATTGTAAAACTCTTTGGTGACTCCATAAGGAGAGAAGGAAATTTCTGCTTGTACCGTGGATCGAGAAAGGTGGCCAACCAGCATAGGTCGCTCTTGTCACCTGCACCTTAAAAACATCTCCAGAATCCGACCTTTTCTCACCTTTGAAACTGCTAAAACTCTTACTGTCGCTCTTATTCACTGTCGTCTGGACTACTGCAACTCTCTTCTGATCGGTCTCCCTCTTACCAAACTTTCTTCTGTCCAATCGGTCCTGAATGCAGCAGCCAGGGTCGTATTTCTGTCCAGCCGCTTCACCAATGCTTCCATCTTGTGCCAGTCATTACACTGGTTGCCCATTCGCTACAGGATCTAATATAAACTCACATCATTCTCACCCACAAAGCTCTCCACAGTTCTGCACCGCCTTATAGCTCCTCTCTCATCTCTGTCTATCGCCCTACACGTGACCTCCATTCTACAAATGACCTAAGTCTAACATCCCCCATAATCCGAACCTCGCACCTCCGTCTCCAAGACTTCTCTCATGCTACACCAGTTCTCTGGAATGCTCTACTCCAGACGATCCAACTGATGCTTAGCCCCCACGTCTTCAAGAGTGCTTTAAAACCCATCACCTTAAACAAGCCTACCACCTCAACTACTCAGTAAACTAACTTTCCCCTGTTCCCTCCTTCTAAATATTATTCAGAATCTGCACCCTACTTTTCATCTGTCTCTACAACCTCCATGCACACGATAACTGCACTCAATACTTGATTATTGCACTTAAGCATACTGGCTGATGACTGGATCATGAAGCTTTATATGAAAATCCCTATTTATTATAATTGCCAGACCTGAAATAACAAGCACTTATCACCTATTGTGTCCACCCATTTCCTTGTAGATTGTAAGCTTGCGAGCAGGGACCTCACTCCTAATGGAATTGCTTAAACTGTCTTACCTTGTATTGAATTTATTGTATGTACGTGTCCCTGCTTAATTGTAAAGTGTTGCGGAATATGTTGGCGCTATATAAATAAAAATTATTATTATTATTGTTGGATAAAATGAGTATCACGCGAGAGTCTTGCAACAGACACTTACACATGAACTGTGCTATGTGGGCCAAGCTGCAAAAAGGCAAATGTTCTGTGTCCCCAATAGTAGAAACAGTACCCATCCTTTCCTCACGTTGACTCGCCTCCTGCTCCTCCACCTCCTCCTCTCCAGCCCATCCAGGCTGGACAGACATGAAGCTTGGCTTGGGTGTCCCCTCTGCAGCATTACGAGTCCCCTCGGTAGCACAGAAAAACAAGTCCTCTCCCTCCTCATCCTCCTTATGTTCCTCCTCAATGTTGCCTCAAAATATTGTCAGGACTGGGTAGTATCACCCATTGGGAAAACTGGCTCCTTACCAACATGCTGGGCATGCAAAGCTTCCTCTTTGGGATTATGCAATGATTGTTTCAAGAGACACTGCAGCGGGATGGTTACGCTGATAATAGCCTGATCACCGCTAACAAGGTTGGTGCAGTACTCAAAGTTCTCAAGAACCTCACAAATGTCAGCGATCCACACCCACTCGACAGTTGTTATGTGTGGTGGCTGACTCTCAGTCTGATGGGCATGTTGAAGCTGGTATTCAGCTACTGCCCTCTGCTGTTCACTAATCCTCGCCAACATATGATAGGTTGAGTTCCACCGGGTGGGCAGGTCACAAATTAGTCGGTGACTTGGCAAATTCAAGCGCTTTTGCAGCGCTGTAAGAGCGCTGGACGAACCTCCTACATCTCTACAGAAAACAACTGATAATGGAGGCTACTCAGTGCAGCCCACACTCAGAGTTCAGACCAGACCCTCTAATAGAAGAAATCCTCTCATTAACCAGGTTAGTGGCACCCAGGGAGGACTCCTTATAGTTAACCTTTCTTCATATGTTCTTATGGCGGCACAGGTGGAGGTCCTCAGCAGGGGTTTATCCTTTTCACCTACTAACTCCTTTGATTATTTTACAGCACTGAAGGACCTCCACCTGTTTGCCGCAAACTTGTGCTCAAGAAGCTCCATTCTCGGTCTCCAGGCTTGGACCCCCTGAGTGCGGCAGAGCGGGAAGCAATACAAAACCTGGAGGATTTGTTACAAGAGCAGGAGCCCTGTACTTCAGGTGGGTTACCACAATCGTTGATCCCCAAATCCACGAAATTTCCCCCCTTGTCATTAAGCCCCCCAGTGGACATTTTTGTGAAACTCGTCACAGAGGACCTAAAACAACTTTCCAAACGCCGTAAATATGACAATTTAACACAGTTACAACATGATGCAATCGATCAGTTACAGGCCTACCGTGACGTTGTTTTCAAGGCGGCAGACAAGGGGGGAAATATCGTCATTTGGCCCTGCTCCTTGTTTGAACGGGAAGCTCTCAGACAGCTGATGGATAAAAATACATACACCCGATTACACTTTAATCCCACTGCCTCCTTCACTGCTGCCGTTCAGGGGATCCTTGCCAGGGCCTGTGAGGGAAACGTGATTGACAAAAAAAACGGTTAATGCTCTTACTGTCCGCTTTCCTAAGACTGCAACCTTTTATCTTTTGCCAAAAATCCACAAAGACGCTGTCAACCCACTGGGGCGTCCGATCGTGTCTAGCCTTGGTGGAATGTGCAAACAAATTTGTAAATACATTGACCACTTAATGAAACCCTTTGTGGAAACTTTACCATCTTACGTTAAAGTCACGACGAACGTCCTCAAACTGGTTGACGGCGCCTTTGTCGAACCAGGAACTCTCATAGTCACCGCTGATGTTGAGTCCCTGTATACTTGAATTAGGGTTGGCAGCGGTCCGCCTCTTCCTAGGGGCTTCTGACCTGGGGGGCCCTTTTTGTGTCTTTCTTCTCGAGCTCCTCCACTTTGCCCTTACCCGCAATTATTTTTTGTTCAAGGATGTGGTATATCTGCAGAGGCGTGGCATGGCCATGGGGGTGCCCCCTCGTACGCCAATCTCTTCCTCTGAGCCTGGGAGAGGGAGATTTTTGGTGTCGAGGGGGCGGGGGCCGCGGACCTGGTCATGTCATGGCTCCTATACATCGGACTGTAAAAAATCACTGTCCTCTAATTCGATCTTAATTTCATCAATGTGACATTCTTGCTATCTGTAATGCGTTACTTATGCATTCCGGATCACCCTCTCTAATATATTTATGCTTTGGTGCTTTGTGCATTGTTTTTAATTGTTCTTTTTTATTTTTAACATAGGATCTAATCCGGTAATGGACCTTTTTCTTTCTTTCACCATCCCTTTGCTGCTATTAATGTCCGTGGTATGTGTTTCATATCATCATATCTGGAGAATGGCCTGACAGTGACCACCGCTAATAGGACCATAATCAATGAACATATGAAAGATTCCTTTCTATCATGTCTGTTGTGTACTTACTTTGTCTCTACTGCTGTGGTATTTGCCGGTCTATTGCCGCTTCTCCCTAGATGAGGTGCGCGTGCGCTGGGGGCTCGCCCGGCCGCGTGCACTCCCGGCCGTCTATTGGCCCACCCAGTGCTCCCGGGGCCCACCCTCGGTGGCATGTTTGACAGCCGGCGGGCGCGCGGCGGTCGGAGCGGGTTCCCGGCGCATGCACCGCAACACACCTTTTGGGCAGTCTCCACTATGACCACGTGACTTATCAATGCGGCGGTCATGTGACCAGCCGATTTACATAAAATCAGGTCATTTCCTTCATTCCCTTATCGCCTCTTGAGAAAGTCGGTCTCCTGTCTGCAAAATGCGCGTCGAGGCAAAATCTTGCACTATTAGCAACCACTTTCTTCCTCCCCTAAAACCTGGCCGCAGTCGATTCTTCAGTGGTGGTAAGGAAGCCCTATTCATGAAAATATCATGCACTACTGTTAAGCTTTATATGGTACCCACATGATTGTATATTTTAGGACTTACCTGCCAAACCACTTGTGCCCACACATGTGTGAGCACTTTACTATATGCACTTTTTGGGGGAGTTTATGAAATATGTTATTGCCACTCATTTCTTGTTTTTGTCTGATTATGTCGGTTTTATGACATACATTTCCCCCTTCCCCCCACCTTCCTCTTTCTTTATTTTTTGCATGAGAAAATAAAAAATTAACTTTTTATACCATTTTAGACTCTGCATTTCTCCTTGTTTTTTAACACCACATCCATTTCCACGTCCCTTACAGGCTTTTTTGGCATTTTGGGTTTTGTTGACAGATTTTCAGATGTTGATGGCACAAGCCAAGCTAGCTGTCTCAGCAAAAATAGTGAGTCAACCATGACTCAGCCCATAGGGCTAATTTTTACAAACTGTATGCATATTGTGCAGTGGACAAGCCAGGACAATATTCCTACTCCAGCCTAATTACTATTTGTGATTGGAGGCCCTTGGGATGGTGGCTTCCTGTGTCAACCATGACTCAGCCCATAGGGCTAATTTTTACAAACCCTATGCACATTGTGCAGTGGACAAATCTGGAATGTACAATGGTCCTACCAAACTAATATTTGTCATTCGAGGCCCTTGTCACAGGTTGTGCCACATTGTGACTGAGATAGGGGATACATATTCAATAGAAATTTACACTGACTGTTGATGACCGACTGATGGCCCTCTGAAAACTTGACAACTACTACAGTACTCCATCGTAGATAATGTTTGTCAAGGGAGGCCCTTGTCATGGAATCTTCCTGCACCTATGGCACAGCCCCCAGGAGTAATTTTTGGAAATACGATGCACATTCAGCACTGGACCAAGTAGTACAGTATTAAGAAGTCTTCTCTTGCTATACAATATGGGGAATATTGACAATCAAAATCTCTGAGCCATTTGGAGAAGCTTCTCCAAGCCATCCTGAAGGGGGGAACCATATATCCTTTGTCCATTGACTTGCACAAGTGATATATTTGAGCTCGTCAACCAGTTGACTAGTGCAGCTTTATTTTTCCGGTTCACAGAGTTCAGCCATACCTGAGGATCGCAGGCCGCACTCACTGCTACCTTCAAGTAGTCCATGTCTCTTGGCCTTTTTCTCTGTAGTCTCTGCCCTTACATGAGTTAAATAATAGAGTGAGGGCCCTACAATATGAATAAGTGAGGCCACTCTCAAATGTACACAAGAGGCACCTCCTAAATTTCTAGAGAAGGGCACTTCAAAATGTATGTTACAGGGCCACACGAGGGCTCTCACAAAACTCAGCGTTCCTGCGTACTGCTGGCCCTCTGAACATTTGAATTTAGGGCTGCAGTATCACATGATGGTGGTGGAGGAGGAGGAGGGTCAAGCCCAACGTTACAATGAGCACATTGTAAACTGCTATGGAATATGATTGAGGGACCGCCCAAATGTCTAAGTAACATCTGTCCCTCCAAAACACATGTTACAGAGCCACCTGGGCAGCACGGTGGCTCAGTAGTTAGCACTGCAGCCTTGCAGAGCTGCGGTCCTGGGTTCAAATCCCACCAAGGACAACATCTGCAAGGAGTTTGTATGTTCTCCCTGTGTTTGTGTGGGCTTCCTCTGGGTTCTCTCTTTTCCTCCCACACTCCAAAGACATACTCATAGGGAATCTAGATTCTAGACAGAGCCCAAAATGTCTGTAAATTGTGTGAATTGTAAAGCGCCACGGAATGTGTTGGGGCTATATAAATAAAAAAAAGATAGAAGATTATGCAGGAAAAACTGTTTCTTAACCCTTTTGGCCTGTTAAATGCAATTTAGGTTAGGTTTGGCAGTTGTTCTTGTGTGTCTGTAAAAGTGGCGTAATACTGCGACAAACTTATTCCCAGAAACTATATGTGAGTGAAAAATGCATGCAGGCATATTCTCCAGGCTCTTCCCATTCTGTTTCATTACTCTCCCATCCATTTCAGCCTTTTCTTCAGGCCCGCAGACCCCTTTGCAGGGTTCAGCATAAAATTACTCGCATTTCCCATTGACTTACATTGTACTCGCTATTCGGAACGAATACGCAATTATTACAAAGTACTCATTACGAGTATAGCGATTACGAATATTATGGTACTCGCTCATCACTAACTCTAACCTGTTTTTTTGACAGCGGTCTCTGCCAGGTTTGGGTTGCCTCCATTTTACTGATTTGGGGTTTGATCTCGCCTCTACCGACCACATAACCCAGGTATTTGACTTCTTCTTTCCCCATGGCACATTTCTTCAGGTTTATTGAAAACCCCGCCTTCCTGAGAGCATCAAACACTGCCCGGACCGTTTCCAGATGACTCTCCCAGTCCGGGCTGAAGATAATAATATCATCCAGGTATGCTGCGGCATATTGCTTATGGGGTGCAAGAATTCGATCCATAGCTCTCTGGAAGGTTGCAGGGACCCCCTTCAGTCCAAACAGCATCCAGACATACTGGAAGCATCCATCTAGTGTAGAAAACGTAGTCTTCTCTTTGGCTCCCTGTGCCATGGGGTTCAAACAATATCCCTTTGTCAAATCTAGGGTGGTTATGTACCTTGCTGGCTGAAGTCGCTTGATCAGCTCGATGCGTGGCATCGGATACGCATCGAACTTGGAGACCTCATTCAGCTTCCAATAGTCATTGCAGAACCTCCATTCCCCATCAGGCTTTTGGACCAGGGCAATCGCCTCGACTACCCACTCTTGGATTCCTCAATGACTCTGAGCATCAGCATGCGAGCCACCTCTTTGGAAATCAACTCTCGTCGGGCCTCAGATATCCGATAGGGCTTCAAGTTCACCCACACATGTGGCTCCATCAGAACCTCGTGTTCTATGACCCCTGTGCAACCCGGCAGTTCCGAAAACAGATCCCAGTTCTCCTGTATCAACTCCCGACACTGCTGTTTCTGGGCCTTCGTTAGTGTTTCCGCTATTGCGACTACTCCAACGTTAGGGAAGAAGAGTGGTGGTGGTGGGAGACTCACTACTGAGAGTAACAGAAGCAGCTATCTGCAGACCGGACCTAACCGCAAGAGAAGTATGTTGCCTCCCAGGGGCGAAGATCAAGGATGTTACCGATAGGATACCGAAGCTCATCAGTTCCAAGGATGTCTACCCATTTCTTCTGATACATGTTGGCACCAATGACACAGCAAAGAAGGACCTACCGACAATCTGCAAGGACTTTGAAGCATTGGGGAAGAAAGTAAAAGAACTGGATGCGCAGGTAGTTTTTTCTTCTATCCTTCCAGTAGACAGGCATGGCGTCAGGAGATGGAACAGGATCCTTGATGTGAACAACTGGCTGAGACGATGGTGCAGACAACAAGGATTTGGATTCCTGGACCACGGTGTGAATTACCTCTATGACGGACTCCTTGCCAGAGATGGACTACACCTCAACAAACCCAGGAAACACACATTCGCCAGGAGACTCGCAACACTCATCAGGAGGGCGTTAAACTAGAAGAAGAGGGGATGGGAAGAAAAACGCCGGACACGAACATGAAACCAGAGAACATACTAATGAAAGATATGAAGTGCGACGAAGAAGGTCCAAGACAAGATACTTGGAAGGGAGGTAAGAAAATTTCAAATACAATCCACAGGGAGAAGATTGGAACAAAACAAAATCGTGTAAACTGCGTGCTAGCAAATGCCGGGAGCCCGACAAACAAGATGGATGAACTGGAAGCAGAAATATCTACAGGTAACTATGACATAGTGGGAATAACCGAGACATGGTTAGATGAAAGCTATGACTGGGCAGTTAACTTACAGGGTTACAGTCTGTTTAGAAGGGATCGAAGAAGTCAGAAAGGGGGTGGAGTCTGTCTATATGTAAAGACGTGTCTAAAGCCTACAATACGGGAGGATGTATGGGAGGGAAATGAGGAGGTCGAGTCCTTATGGGTGGAGATACATGGGGCAAAAAACAATAATAAAATTATCATAGGAGTCTGTTATAAACCACCAAATATAGCAGAAGCCACGGAAAGTCTATTAATGAGACAAATAGACGAAGTAGCAAAAAATAACGAGGTGATTATTATGGGGGACTTCAACTACCCCGATATAGACTGGGAAACCGAAAGCTGTAGATCTCAGAAAGGAAACAGGTTTCTGTCAATTATCAAAGACAATTATTTGTCACAACTTGTGCAGGAACCAACTAGAGGGACGGCCCTTTTAGACTTAATATTAACTAACAGGCCAGACAGAATAACTGAGGTGCAGGTCGGGGGGCACCTGGGAAATAGTGACCACAACATTATACAATTCCACATGTGCTTCAGTAGGGAGCCCAGCAAGGGAGTCACAAAAACACTGAACTTCAGGAGGGCAAAGTTTGATCAGCTAAGAGATGCCCTTCACCTTATAGACTGGGATAGTATCTTCAGTAATAGGAGCACGGATAGAAAATGGGAAATTTTCAAAACAGTCCTACATAGTCACTGTAGAAGGTACATACCTTATGGGAATAAAAGGGCTAGGAATAGGAGGAAGCCAATGTGGCTAAATAAGGAAGTCAAAAGGGCAATGAAAAACAAAAAAAGGGCTTTCGGTAAACTTAAACAAGAAGGCAGCGAGGAAGCGCTAATATCTTATAGGGAAAAAACAAAATCTGTAAGAAACAAATAAGAATAGCAAAAGAGGAGACAGAGAGACTAATTGCCAAGGAAAGTAAAACGAATCCCAAACTGTTCTTTAACTATATAAACAGTAAAAGGATTAAAACTGATGGAGTTGGCCCATTGAAAAATAACCTGGGTAAAATCATAGAGGGCAATGAGGGTAAAGCAAACCTACTCAATAGCTTCTTCTCCACTGTTTTCACAAAAGAAAACAATTTATCGGAGGAAATGCAGAGTGATAAAGTAAACGCTCCGCTAAATATCACCCACCTAACCCAGGAGGAAGTTCAGAAACGCCTAAATAATATCAAAATGGACAAGTCACCAGGCCCAGATGGCATACACCCCCGGGTACTAAAAGAATTAAGTAATGTGATAGACAGGCCGCTGTATCTTATATTCAAGCACTCTTTATGGACAGGGACTGTCCCACTTGACTGGCGCCAAGCAAATGTGGTACCAATATTCAAAAAGGGGTTTAAAAGTGACCCTGGGAACTATAGACCAGTAAGCTTAACGTCTGTTTTGGGTAAATTGTTTGAAGGATTTCTTAGAGATGCTATTGTAGAATATCTTAATGATAATAACTGTCTAACTCCATATCAACATGGATTCATGAGGGATCGCTCCTGCCAAACAAACCTGATCGCCTTCTACGAGGAGGTGAGGTCACAGCTGGACCGGGGAGAGTCAGTGGATGTTGTATACCTTGACTTCTCCAAAGCGTTTGATACCGTGCTACACAAAATGTTGGTATATAAAATGAGAATGCTTGGTCTGGGGAATAATGTGTTCAAGTGGGTAAATAGCTGGCTGAGTGATAGAAAGCAGAGGGTGGTTATCAATGGAGTAAGCTCAGGGTGTGTCAGGGTTACTAGCGGGGTGCCTCAAGGATCTGTCTTGGGCCCTATATTATTTAATATATTTATTAATGATCTAGTGGAAGGGTTGCATAGTAAAATAGCAATATTTGCAGATGATACTAAACTTTGTAAAGTAGTTAATACAGATGAGGATAGGGCACAGCTACAGGAGGATTTAGATAAATTGGGGAGTTGGACCAAAAAATGGCAAATGGGGTTCAATGCCGATAAATGTAAGGTAATGCACATGGGAAAGAAAAACAGCAGTCACCCATACATATTAAATGGGAAACCGTTGGGGAAATCTGACATGGAGAAGGACCTGGGCGTCTTGGCTAATAGCAAATTAAATTGGAGTGCCCAGTGTCAGGCAGCAGCTGCGAAGGCAAATAGAGTCATGGCATGCATCAGAAGAGGAATAGGGGCATATGAAGAGAACATTGTTCTTCCTCTGTATAAAGCGCTGGTAAGGCCGCACTTAGGATATTGTGCACAGTTCTGGGCTCCGGTGCTCAGGAAAGACATATTGGAGCTAGAGAGGGTACAAAGGAGGGCGACTAAGGTAATAAAGGGAATGGAGGGACTAGAATACCCAGAGAGGTTGTCAAAATTAGGCCTATTTACGTTGGAAAAGAGAAGGCTTAGGGGAGACCTCTTAAACATGTATAAATACATCAGGGGGCAGTACAGAGATCTCTCCCATGACCTGTTTATACCAAGGATGGTGACAAAGACGAGGGGGCACACTATGCGTCTGGAGGAAAGGAGGTTCCTGCACCAGCATAGAAGGGGATTCTTTACGGTCAGAGCCGTGAGACTCTGGAACTCTCTGGGAGAGGAAGTGGTGATGTCCAACTCACTTAATGAGTTCAAGAGAGGCCTGGACGCCTTTCTTGAGAACAATAAAATTATATCTTATGCTTAGTGATAGTTAATTAATCCAGGGATTTAATCTGACTGCCAGATTGGAGTCGGGAAGTGAATTTTTCCTCAATGATGTAAATTGGCCTATACCGCATGGGTTTTTTTGCCTTCCCCTGGATCAACGCTGCGGAATAGCTGCAGTGCACAAGAAATAGGCTGAACTCGACGGACGCTAGTCTTTTTTCGGCCTTATAAACTATGTAACTATGTAACTATGTTACCTTCTGGTTTTCTCAGCAAGCATGGAGTCTCCACTGCCTCTCTGGCTTGCCAGGGCTTGATGAGGTTGATGTGGTATATTTGATATGGCTTACGTCATCCTGGTTGATGAACCTTGTAGTTCACTTCACCAACTTTTTCCACCACTTCATACGGCCCTTGCCATTTAGCCAAGAACTTAATCTCCACCATAGGTATTAGCACAAGGACTCGGTCTCCCGGATTGAATTGCCTCACCCTGGCTGACCGGTTGTAGATCCTGGCCTGAGCTTCTAGTGCTTGGAGGAGATGTTCTTTTACGATGGGCATCACCTTTGCAATCCTCTCTTGTATCAGAGCGATGTACTCAATGACGCTCCTGTGGGGCGTGACTTCGGCTTCCCAGGTTTCCTTTTCGACATCCAGGAGACCATGCAGATGTTGGCCATACAGGAGTTTGAATAGCGAGAACCCCGTAGAGGCCTGTGGAACCTCTCAGATGGAGAACAATAAATACAGAAGCAGACAGTCCCAGTCTCTACCGTCCTTTTCTATGGCCTTCCTGAGCATACTCTTTAGAGTCTTGTTAAACCTTTCCACAGGGCCATCTGTCTGGGAATGGTATACTGAAGTCTTGAGTTGAGAGATTTGCAGGACTTTGCACAGCTCTCTCAACATCTTACTCATAAAGGGAGTTCCCTGGTCAGTCAGTATCTCCTTTGGTAAGCCTGTTCAAGAAAAAACGTGGACCAACTCGCAGGCTATACTCTTTGCAGAGGAGTTTCTCAGTGGAATTGCTTCAGCATAGTGTGTGGCATAGTCGAGGATAACCAATATATATTGATGCCCACGAGCAGATTTAACCAGAGGACCGAAAAGGTCCATAGCAATTCTCTTAAACGGCACTTCAATAATGGGCAATGGCACGAAGAGACTTTGAAAGTGAGAGGTGGGGGCTGTTAACTGACATGTAGGGCAAGACCTGCAATACTTCAGTATTTCCCGGTGGCACCCGGGCAAATCGAACCTTTTCACGATCTGTTCCTGCTTTTTTTCCACTCCCAGATGTCCCCCTAAGACATGTGAATGGGCCATGTGTGTGACGCTCGCAGCCTTACCCTGGGCGATGGGCGACTCGGAGCCAGGTCCTATGTTGTCGATGGGGTGCAGCCGTGGCCCGGACCCGCTCCGTGCCCAGGGCCGTCACATTAAAAAAGGGTGGTACGGGCTTATCAGGGTTGAGTGGTTGATCTCGACTACACCACCTGTGGTACCTGGTGAAGGCCACCAGCGCTGCTGAAGTCCTCTGAGGCGGGATGTTGTGGCATCCGGCGTTGATACTACTCCCCACAGGCGGAGCAGGGCCTCAGGGCAGAGAGGACAGGATGGAGGGGGTTGTAGTGTAGGAGGTCTGGTGCTGCGTAGTGCGGTGCGGTGCAGAATAAAGAGTCCAGAGGCCATAGGGGTTGACTTCCAGGGTTTTTACTCACAGTGGAGAGTGCAGCTGAAAGGCTTCTCCCTGCTCCTTGCAGAGTTCTGCGGTCACCAGGAATGGGGGTCCGACAACCTCCGAGTAAGTCAAGTGTTTAATCAGGACCCCGCACCAGTGTGTTCCTAGACTTCAGACCGGGTCCTTTCCTGTCTGTGTGTGTGTAGATAGGCCGGGTCTCCCTCTGGACTTCGCTCAGAAAAAGGGTACGGGTGGCAGCTCCGCTCCTTCCGTTACCCGGTGGGATCCTCTGGGCCTACCGGGCTTCCCTGACCAGGATGTAAAGTAGCAAGGTCAGGTGTTGGGGGCCGGTACACCTCTTGCAGCCGGAATCCCTCTGACGTGATCAGATTAGCGAGGACAGGTGGCGTATACCACTCCGTCTGCATCCCCCTGGGATCCATTTGCGGTGGAGCTACACTCCTAAGCTCCGGGCCTTCTTGGTCATGGTCCTTGACCGGGCTGAGACATATGTTATCTGCAACCTGCTCCTCGACCCAAGGCCAGGGTACGAGGGCCGTGTCTCCATCCGCTGCAAGTCCACACAGGATCCACGTTCAGGGAGGGAGATCACAATCAAAGAACCAAGAGCCAAGATGGCTATGTATTAAATATGAAATATTAAGTGTCACTAAAATGTGAGTCCTCCACCCTCACCCACTAATTGGTTCCCCCTATCTCTTGGTTCCCCAGTCTCCAAATTTCCAGTAGGGGCAGCACTTAGTGCCTACTAGCCCCCTCTGGTGGGAGAAGTGTGGTGTTGGATGTGGAGGTGGGGTCCTGACCATCGCACCGTTCTTACCTCAAAGGAGGAACACTACATCCCATTAAAGAGGTGCAGCATCCCTGTAGCGGTCGAACCCTTAGGGGCGCCACACATGTCCAACACCTTCCGTCTATAGGGTCCTGGCACTATTAACTGCTCCACACGCTCCTCCCTCATTTTCATGACTCGGTACAACAACTCCCCACTCATCATAAAGTGGGGAAACCTTGTATCAGCCCCAGGCTTCTGTGCAACCCCATTTATGACAGTGACATTATTAAAGGCTTCCTTCAGAGTTAGGTCCCTATGTTGTGCAGACCCAAAATTTTCGCTGGTCACCCCTAACTCTGGAATGTCAATCTCAGGGAACACTACCTCATCATCCCCCACAAAAACACAAAAGGGAAACCCGCCTGATTCTGAGTGTTTGTCATGGGTGTGTCAGAGGTGACAGACAGTCACCCTGTAGTGGTTTGCAGGAGATCTCCACATTTGGCAATGCAGACAGCTGCCTAGATAGGAGGCTGTGTTTAGGACCCAGCGACTACTTCCCTTTAGTCTGGGTGTATATATACCAGGTGTGTCTAGGTGGGCGGCGACGGTTATACTCATTTCTACTTGGAACTTGGCTGAATCAGCATCACGTCCTCTCTGGAGTCTTGAGGCCGTGTGCCTTGTTGGAGTTCTTCTAAAGCTGAGTTGTTGTTCCCCTGTGTTGTCTTCCCCTTTGGTATTTAGAGTGCTAGCGGAGGTTGACTAGTGCTCATCTCCTTCCACTCCCAGCTATAGTCTTACGCCAGGGATAGGAGGGCGAGGCACGTGTTCGGCGACAGAGGCTGTATAGGGACGTTAGGGGAAGACAGGGTGACGCTGGTCCAGATTAGGAGGTCACCTCTTCCCCCTTTCCCTAGTGTCTGGACTCCCTTTTTCTTTCCCCTCTGTGTTGCACTCACTCCTGGCATGACAGTGTGGTGAAACCTCTTCAGGGTTACCTGGCTTCTCAACCGCGCCAGTGAACCCTGAACCCTTCCCCCACAGATCCCAAAATAAACAAAAGTCCCAGCCTATAATGATAAGGTGCAACAAGTCCAGAATGACGCCGACCTTGTGGGACTCGGCACCGTGGGCTGTTTCAATGTCCACTCTAGCCATCGGATAGTCCTTAGCATCGCCATGAATGCACCATATGACGATTTTTTCCCCAGGATCAGTTGGAGGGGAAGACTGGCCCTCACAAGGGTCACCAGTCTCCCGGGGTCTAGCAGTGCTGTTACCCGCCGCCCGTTCACTTTCACAGGACATGCTTGTGGCCCCTCGCTGGGTGGACAGTTCACACTGCAGGCTGGATACGCATAATAGGAACAACGCGTCCTATGCTGCAGTCCATCTGCTCGGGGGTCAGGGGACAATGGGCGGCTATATGACCTAGGCCGTGGCACCTCCAGCAGATCACATCACCCATAGGGACCTTGGGCATCACCTCCCCCACCACTTTGGGCCTTGGACGCCCCACCCCCTTTGGGCCTCCACCCCCTGCTGGGCCCCCCAGTATGGAGTGGATTGCCTTTCCCTCAACCTCCTGGTATCTCTCGACCAGTCCAATTAGTTGATCGCATTTTGGGGATCACCTTGGGCAACCCAAGTCTATATGGGCTTCAGTAGGAAGTGCACAAAACGTTCCATCACCACCCGCTCTACCATCTGCCAGGCATAGAGGACTCTGGCTGCAGCCACTTCTGGACCAGGTGTAACAGGTCAAACATTTAGGAGTGTGGCGGTTTGTCCCGGTGATATGCCCAGCAATGAACCTGCTGCGCCCTGATAGTCATTGTCACCCCCAAACGTGCAAGAATCTATAGTCTATAGTCTTTTCCCTAGAACATTCCTTGAATGTAAGTCCACACGAGTAGAAAGGGAAATTAACCCCATTCTGACGCAGGGCGTAAAAATACGTACCTGCGCCCTGGGCCTTAATTACCAGGTATGATCGCCACTGGGTGTCAGTTAATTCTAACAGCTGACACCTGGTACTATGTGCCAGGAGTGGTCCTGCACCGCTCCCGGTATATTAACCCCCGAAATGCTGCAATCTAAGTCGATCACAGCATTTCCAGGGCAAACAGAGATAAGAGCGCCCCACTTACCTTGGATCAGAGACCCAACGCTGTGTGCCGATCGTTGCCATGGTGACCCGATGTCGTCATGACGACATCCAGGTCACCAGGCATCAGGGAGTTAGATAGATCGTGTGCAGTGCACGATCTATCTAACTTGTGTCTGCAGGGCTCACAGCCTGCATAGCATAGGGGATGCTGCTGCATCTATATGCTATACAAGAGATCAGCCTGCAAAAAATGAAAGTCCCATAGTGGGACAAAGTGCAAAGGTAAAAAATTGTAAAAGTATTTACAAAAAATGAAAAAATAATAAAAAAAAAATATAAAAATATACTGTACCCATAAAAAAATATTATTATGGAAAAAAAACAATAAAAGTACACATATTTGGGATCGCCGCATCCGGAATGACCTGACCTATAAAACTGTCCCACTAGTTAACAGCTATAGTGAACACGGTAAAAAATAAAAATAAAAAACAATGCAAAAAACAATGCTTTATCATCATACCACCAAACAAAAAATGGAATAAAACGCGATCAAAAAGACGAATATAAATAAAAATGGTACCACTGAAAACGTCATCTTGTCCCGCAAAAAACAAGCCACCATACTGCTCCATCAGCTGTTGGATGTCTAGCAACCTAACAGTCTAATGAAGCATGTGGGGTGGGGACTCGAGCATGTCACTCATGCACCCGCGATACATGGTGCATACCTGAGTATCCGATGCAAACTCAAGTAGCGAGCATTTGCGGTCAACAGTAATGACAACTTATTCAATATGATGACCTAATGTTATCAAATTCTGTGTCGTACCTCTGGGCTCAAACTGTTCACTATACCCTTTGATAAAATCCTTGAGGTGGTCTAGTTTCCAAAATGGGGTCACTTGTGGAGGTTTCCACTGTTAGGCACATCAGGGGCTCTCCAAACGCGACATGGCGTCCGCTAATTATTCAAGCAAATTTTTCATTCAAAAAGTCAAATGGCGCTCTTTTCCTTCCGCCCTTCCGAGCCCTGCCGTTTGGCCAAACAATAGTTTTCCCCCACATATGGGGTATCGGTGTGCTCAGGAGAAATTGCACAACAAATTTTGTGGTCCATTTTTTCCTGCTACCCTTGCGAAAATAAAAAAATTTGGGTCTAAAATTAGATTTTT
The DNA here is from genome assembly GCF_046119375.1 of Phyllobates terribilis. NCBI lineage: Eukaryota > Metazoa > Chordata > Amphibia > Anura > Dendrobatidae > Phyllobates > Phyllobates terribilis. Next base: position 613,595,021 of record NW_027362764.1, read on the forward strand.
GTGAAAAAATGTTAAATGTTCATTGTTTTCTTCCACATTCCAAAAATTTCTGTGAAGCACCTGAAGGGTTAATAAAGTTCTTGAATGTGGTTTTGAGCACCTTAAGGGGTACAGTTTTTAGAATGGTGTCACTTTTGGGTATTTTCTGTCATAAAGGTCCCCCAAAGTCACTTTGATGTGATGTGGTCCCTAAAAAAATGGTTTTGTAAATTTTGCTGGAAAAATGAGAAATCGCTGGTCAACTTTTAACCCTCGTAACTTCCTAACCAAAAAAAAATTTGTTCCCAAAATTGTGCTTGTGTAAAGTAAAAATGTGGGAAATGTTATTTATTAACTAGTTTTTGTGACATATCTCTGATTTAAGGGCATGAAAATTCAAAGTTTGAAAATTGCAAATTTTTCAACATTTTTGCCAAATTTCCATTTTTTTTACAAAGTAAAACAAATCATATCGAAGAAATTTTATCATTATTATAAAGTACAATATGTCACGAAAAAACAGTCTCAGAATCAGGGGGATCCGTTTAAGCATTCCAGAGTTATTACCTCATAAAGTGACAGGACAGTGGTCAGAATTGTAAAAATTGGCCTGGTCATTAATGTGCAAACCACCTTCAGGGATAAAGGGGTTAAATCATCAAGTGAAGATTAGTGTTAAGCATTCCGATACTGAAATATCGGGTATCGGCCGATATTCGCGGTATCGGAATTCCGATACTTAATTCCGATACTTTTGCAATATCGTATACAGGAATCGGAAGTTCCCATAATGCAATGAGCCAGTTTCATTTTATTCAGCCAATGAGGATCCTAAGAAGTGTGGGCACATCCTGTTAGGCATGTAGGCATCTTAACTAATGGCATGGCTGTGATTGGCTGCTGAAATGATGTCATGATGCACTATAAAAGCCGCCGCCATTTTCAGCTGACTCTGCTGTGAACTCAGTTAGGGATAGGACGCTGTTGTTCTGAGGGACAGTTTTAGCTACCTATTTGGTCTATTCTGCTTTACCCAAGCTACTTTATAAATCGCTGTGCCTTGCAGCGCTAGTGCACAGTTCTCTGTGCTGTTCACCGCTTTCTGCAAGGTCTGTGTGTGTGAGTGCAGCTCACCCTGTAGTGTGTGCTTCAACCACGTCTGGTTGTAGTGCACTCAGTGTGTGTCACTGCCTCATACATTGTCGTTTTTTGCCAATTTATAATTTTTCCTGATATCTCCTATTAGTGTGGTGGTTCCTTCCGTATTCAGCTAAATTGGTTCCAAACACACTATATAGGAGTAGATAGAGAAATTTTTTTTGTCTTGCAGCGCTAGTGCACAGTGCTCTGCATCTGTACTGTTCACCGCTGACTGAAGGTCTGTGTGTGTGAGTGCAGCACGCCCTGTAGTGTGTACTTCAGCCACATCTGGTTGTAGTGCACTCAGTGTGTGTCACTGCCTCATACATTGTCGTTTTTTGCCAATTCATAATTTTTCCTGATATCTCCTATTAGTGTGGTGGTTCCATCCGTATTCAGCTAAAATGGTTCCAAACACACTATATAGGAGTAGATAGAGAATTTTTTTTTGTCTTGCAGCGCTAGTGCACAGTGCTCTGCATCTGCACTGTTCACCGCTGTCTGCAAGGTCTGTGTGTGTGAGTGAAGCTCACCCTGTAGTGTGTGCTTCAGCCACGTCTGGTTGTAGTGCACTCAGTGTGTGTCACTGCCTCATACATTGTCCTTTTTTGCCAATTCATAATTTATCCTGATTTCTCCTATTAGTGTGGTGGTTCCATCCGTATTCAGCTACATTGGTTCCAAACACAATATATAGGAGTAGTTAGAGGAGCCTTTCTGCAGCATTGTGCCCTGCAGCCCCAGCCAGATTAGTATTATCCTATTTTTTGTAGCCTCATCTATTGCATTGTAGGTTACCTTCCTACATTGCAATAGCTACAAAAAGTTTGTGATACTATTGGTATTACATCTTTGGGCACATCCAGTGTCTTTTTGTGACAAAAAAACCTAAATAAAGTTCACCAAACACTCCACTTTACAGTTGTGTAGGCCACATTAGCTCATATTAAAGTCTAGTCCACACTTTATAAAATTAGTGCTTCTTATACCTGTTAGCAGCTGTTCAGGAATAAGCACACTAAGCCCTTAGTACTTTTCTGCCTATCTTTATCAGTCTACCAAGATGAAGAAGGCAGGGAGTAAGGCATGTGGTCGTGGGCGTGGGCGTGGAGTTTCTGCAGGGAGAGGACGTGAGGATTCTGTGCCTGCAGGGGGAGGACGTGGGGATTCTGTGCCTGCTGCGGGCACCAGTGACTCAGCATCCCCCAGTTTTACCAGGGAACAGTCCTTTATGCGCAGCTTTGTAGGAGCTAGCCGTACCCCACTGCTGCGGGAGGACCAAATTGAAGCCGTTGTCGGATGGATGGCAGCTAACGCATCGATTTCAATTAGTTCCAGATCCTCTCAGGTCCGAAGCACTGAAGAGCACCCATCTGTCTCTTCACCACCTGCCAAATTGCCCAGGCAGTCAGAGAGCCCTGGACAGGAGCCATCTCTACTTCTGTTCTCTGAATCTCTTGGCTTGGAAAGAGGGGGCCAGCCAAGCAGAATTCGAGAATTTGAAGAAGAGGTAGTATGCAGTAATGCGCAACCATTTTGTCTCTCTGAATCTGAAGAGGCGGGTGGGACAGTGCCTATGGTCAGCAGCACACCTCAGTACGCATCTGATGATGAGACTCAGGTGCCACTTTCTGGTGCGTACTGTGCTGTCGAGACTACCCACGAGAAGCAGTTGTTTGAAGAGGGTGGTGTAGATGATGAGGTCCTTGACCCATCATGGTGTGAGGGACAGGAAGGTGGTGGGAGCAGCTCTGAGGAAGAGATTCCCCGAACAGCCCAAAAAGGAGGGAGAGGGAGGGGGCAGACTTGGTTGCCTGTAGCCTCCACTTCGGCACACATTAGGAGCATGGCTCTTCCAAAATCCAAAGAGGGCGCTCCCAAGACTTGCAGTGCCTGGTCCTTTTTTGACACAGTTGCAGATGACATTTGCTTTGTCAAATGCAAGCTGTGTAATCAGAAGGTGAAAAGAGGGAAAAGTGTCAGCAACCTAAATACCACAAATATGTGGAAACATGTGCGGACCAAGCACGTGGTGGAGTTACAAAAACACACTGAAGACCTAGGCCAACCTACAGCGCCACCTACCACCTCTTCAGCTCGTGTTGTAGCCTCTTCCTCCAGCTCACACACAGCTGGTTCGGCTTCCTCACAGGATCGCCATGGAAGAATCTTTGGCACTGTTGTACAGAGACACAGTGTAATTCCACCCACAGCACCACTTTCCCAGTCATCCTCACACTCCCAGGCCAGTCTACAGCCATCGTTAGCACAGGCATGGGAGAAAAGGCGCCCATACTCGGCAAACTACCACCGAGCACAGGCTCCGAATGCTGGCATTGCTAAACCACTGGCCCTTGAAATACTATCATTCAGGCTGGTGGAGACTGACACCTTCCGTAACTTTATGGCATTGGCAGTCCCACAATACAACGTGCCCAGCCGCTTTTATTTCATCAGGCAAGCCATCCCTGCCCTGCAACATCATGTGGAGGGAAAAATTAAACATGCGCTACAAAACGCCGTCAGTAGCAAGGTCCACCTGACCACCGATGCGTGGACCAGTAAGCATGGACAGGGACGATACCTTTCCCTCACTGCCCATTGGGTAAATGTTGTGGAGCCGGGTACAGATCTTGAGAGTGGCGCTGTACGTGTTCTGCCAACTCCAAGGATTGCAGGAATCCAGTCTGTACACATTGACTCCTCCTCATACTCCAGTTCCTCTGAATCAGCGCTGCAGGAGCCGTCACGGTCTACCTCCACATCGACCCGTGAACGGTTACCTGTTATGATGACCGATATGAGCACAGCCGTGGCCAAACGTCAACAGGCCGTATTAAAATTAATTTCTTTGGGGAATCGAAGCCACACAGGGCAGGAGCTCTGGAATGCCATCAAGCAGCAGAGCGACGTGTGGTTTGTGCCAGCGAATCTCCAGCCAGGCATGGTAGTGTGTGACAATTGCCGAAATCTTGTGGCAGCTCTGGGCCTAGGCAACCTCACTCACATCCCATGTCTGGCACATGTGCTCAACTTAGTCGTGCAGAGTTTTTTGAGGGACAATCCGGATCTTGATGCACTGCTTCACAAGGTCCGCATAGAGTGCGCTCACTTGCGGCGTTCCAGCAACGCAAGATCACGCATTGCAGCTCTGCAGCGCCGATTACATCTTCCGGAACATTGCATCATATGTGACCTACCCACCAGGTGGAATTCAATGTTACATATGTTGGAGAGGTTGTGTGAGCAGCAGGCAGCAGTAATGGAGTACCAGCTGCAGCAGGCGCAAACAAGTCGCAGTGCGCGCCGTTCACACTTCACCACCACTGAGTGGGATTCTATGAAGGACATTTGCCACGTTTTGCGTGCCTTCGATTATTCCACGCGGATGGCGAGTGCAGATGATGCACTAGTCAGCATGACTATCCCCCTTATCTGCCTGCTTGAAAAAACACTGCAAGCACTAAGGGACGAGGTTTTGGAAGAGGTGGAGGATGAGGAGTCACAAATGCCATCTGCTTCTCTACAGTCTGCGCAGCGTGGTTCCTCACAAAGGCCTAGGCAGGGGACACTTTGTGAGGAGGATGAGGAGGAGTCAATGGATGAGGAAGACATATGTCCAGAGGAGGGAGGTACACAATGCTCTAGTAGTCAGTATCTAGAGCGAGGGTGGGGTGATGCATAGAAGGCAGAGATCATGCCTCAAGCAGGGGACAGCGTTTCTTGGCCAGTTGGCAGTCTGCAGCACATGGTTGATTTCATGCTGCAATGCCTGAGAAATGACCGCCGCATCGCCCACATTCTCAACACGGCTGATTATTGGGTATCCACCCTCCTAGATCCTCGCTACCGGGACAACTTACAAAGCCTCATAACACCGTTGAACCGGGAGCGTAAAATGCGAGAGTACCAAGACGCACTGGTGCATTCCATCATGTTCTCCATTCCAACCGAGAGCAGTGCTGCTAGTGCTTTGCAAAGCAGCTCAGTGCGTCGAGGCAGTGGAGGAAGCTCTGCACAAAGAGGGAGCAGAAGCAGCGCCTCAGCACAAGGCAAGACCAGTATGGCTGAAAAGTGGCAAAGTTTTGTGTCCCCGCCGCCACAAATGTCTACACCATCACAGACGGCTCCAGTCAGCAGGAGGCAACGTTTCCGTCAGATGGTGACAGACTACATGTCTTGCCCTCTTAGTGTACTCCCAGACGGCTCTTCTCCCTTCAAGTTTTGGGTCTGTAAGCTGGATACATGGCCAGAGCTTAGTCAGTATGCATTGGAGGTGCTAGCTTGCCCTGCTGCTAGTGTATTATCGGAACGCGTCTTTAGTGCCGCAGGTGGTATACTAACAGACCGTCGCATACGACTATCCTCTGATAACGTTGACCGGCTTACTTTTCTCAAAATGAACAAGGCCTGGATCTCTCATGAATTTGCCAGTCCTCTTCCAGAATAAATAATTGGTTGGCAACAGTATCCAGGTCTCCTCTTGTGTTCATGTTTCTACCAGCTGAACTGTAATCCCTGAGCTCCAACACCGCCAGTTGGCGCTCGGAAGTGCCGTCTGCACAGTCAACATTTGCTGCCGTGTTATTGGGGTTCAGTAACGTCAGCTGTTCCCCTGCTGTGCGGATGGCAATTTCTCCTGCTCTGTCCACATTCTCACCACTACAGATTTTAAAGTTGCTCCAATTACACCTCTGGCTCCTCTGTTTTTAGCATTTACTCTGGGCTCCAATATTGCTAGTTGCTGCTCAGAAGTGCCGTCTGCACAGTCAACGCTTGCTCCAGTGTTATTGGGGTTCAGTAACGTCAGCTGTTCCCCAGCTGTGTGTCCGGCAAATTCTCCTGCTTTGTCCACATCCACTGTACTACTGATTTAAAACTTGCTCCAATTACACCTCTAGCTCCTCTGTTTTTAGTATTTACCCTGGGTTCCAGCACCGCCAGCTGTTTCCTAGCAGTGTCTTTGGCACGGGTACTCCCTCCTGCCCAGCCTGGTTCCAGCACGCCAGCTGTTTCCGGGTAGTGTCAACGTCACTTTGCCTCCAATGCGTTGTCCTGTCGTGTTGCGGTCGGGTTAGCCGACTCTATGGTGCCTGCAGTTTAGGTGACTCCTATGTGGGCTGCGGGATCTGGCAATGAAGGCTGGTTCCATAGTGCCAATAGGACAAGCACCCCCTGTAGGACTGTGGGTTTTGGTAACTGCGGCCGGCTCGCGGCCTTGAAACTTTTTTTTACATGGGTACCTTCTGCTACCCATCCGGGTTCCAGTACCGTCAGCTGGTTCTCAGCAGTGCCTTTGGATTAGGTGCCTCCTTCTCGGTATCCAAGTTCCACCAATGTCTGCTGGTCCTTGGTAGTGCTTTCTGGCACAGGTACCTCCTGCTTAGTAACCGAGTTCCAGTACCGTCAGCTGGTCTTCGGTAGTTCCATTGGCTCTTGTACCTTCTGCTACCCATCCGGGTTCCAGTACCGTCAGCTGGTTCTCAGTAGTTCCATTTGCTCTTGTACCTTCTACTACCCATCCGGGTTCCAGCACCGTCAGCTGGTTCTCGGCAGTGTCTTTGGATTAGGTGCCTCTTTCTCGGTATCCATGTTCCACCAACGTCTGCTGGTCCTTGGTAGTGCTTTCTGGCACAGGTACCTCCTGCTTAGTAACCGAGTTCCAGAACCGTCAGCTGGTCTTCGGTAGCTCTATTGGCTCTTGTTCCTTCTGCTACCCATCCGGGTTCCAGTACCGACAGCTGGTTCTCGGCAGTGTCTTTGACATGGGTACTCCCTCCTGCCCAGCCTTGTTCCAGCACGCCAGCTGTTTCCAGGTAGTGTCAACGTCACTTTGCCTCCAATGCGTTGTCCTGTCGTGTTGCGGTCGGGTTAGCCGACTCTATGGTGCCTGCAGTTTAGGTGACTCCTATGTGGGCTGCGGGATCTGGCAATGAAGGCTGGTTCCATAGTGCCAATAGGACAAGCACCCCCTGTAGGACTGGGGGTTTTGGTAACTGCGGCCGGCTCGCAGCCTTGAAACTTTTTTTTACATGGGTACCTTCTGCTACCCATCCGGGTTTCAGTACCGTCAGCTGGTTCTCGGCAGTGCCTTTGGATTAGGTGCCTCCTTCTCGGTATCCAAGTTCCACCAACGTCTGCTGGTCCTTGGTAGTGCTTTCTGGCACAGGTACCTCCTGCTTAGTAACCGAGTTCCAGTACCATCAGCTGGTCTTCGGTAGTTCCATTGGCTCTTGTACCTTCTGCTATCCATCCTGGTTCCAGTACCGTCAGCTGGTTCTCGGTAGTTCCATTTGCTCTTGTACCTTCTACTACCCATCCGGGTTCCAGTACCGTCAGCTGGTTCTCGGCAGTGCCTTTGGATTAGGTGCCTCCTTCTCGGTATCCAAGTTCCACCAACATTTGCTGGTCCTTGGTAGTGCTTTCTGGCACAGGTACCTCCTGCTTAGTAACCGAGTTACAGTACCGTTAGCTGGTCTTCGGTAGTTCATTGGCTCTTGTACCTTCTGCTACCCATCCGGGTTCCAGTACCGTCAGCTGGTTCTCGGTAGTTCCTCAACCTTCTGCTACATTTCCAAGTTCAAGCTTTTGGAAATGGTTCTTGGTAATCACTCTGGATCTTCCTGACGAGGACCCTGAAGATGAGGACCCTGAAGACCACCCCGAAGAAGACGAGGACCCCGAAGACGAGGACCCCAAAGACGACGACCCTGAAGACGAGGACCCCGAAGACGACGACCCTGAAGACCACCCCGAAGAAGACCAAGAAGATGACCCTGAAGAAGTTGACCAAGAGGACAAAGAAGAGAAGACAATCACCAAGATACAGAAGAACAAGAGACAGAAAACCAAGAAGCAGAAGTACAAGAAGCTGCAGAACAAAAAGCGGAAGAACATTAAGCATAAGACTAAAAATCAGAGCAAAAAGATAATATCTAAATTATAAGCAGAAGATGACTAAGCAGTGTATGGGGGTGAGTCCGTTCCTCCTCGTGGTGCCCCTGGAAAAGACCTGCTGCTGCAGGGCAAACTGAACGCGGACAAATCCTGTTGTAAATCTTTTGTGACGGGCAGAACGAAAGGTGTAATGTTCAAACTTTTATAGATAGCAACTACAGGAATGCCTGTCACAAATAAGAATATGATGAAGAAGAAGAAGATGAAGAAGATGACGAAGTAGAATATGAAGAAGAATAATAGTTGAATAAGAAGAATATGAAGAATGTAAAAAAAAAGAATAATACGAAGAAGGTGAAAAAGAAGAAGATGAAGAAGGTGAAGAAGAAGTTGATGAAAAAGATGCTGATGCTGAGGATGATGAAGGAGAAAGTATGGGAGAAGTAAAAAAGAAGGTGAAGAGCATGGAAGTAGTGAAACATAAATATCTGACAAAATATAAAAATACTTAACATAGTCAATATTTCCGTAACTCAGAACGTCTTAAAAAAAATATTAATTCCTGCTATTCCATTTGATTGGGCTAAACCTCTATGCCTTTATTGTCTCCCCCACCTCCCCCAATACATTCTACATTATTCTTAGTTGTTTTCCTTCATGTAGAATTAATCTACAAGGAAAGAAAGGGTTTATTTTCATTCCGATATTTCTGTCCCATTGACTTGCATTGGTTTCCGGTATCGGAATCGGCGATATCCGATACTTTTTGGGTATCGGTCCGATCCAATCCGATCCAATATCGGAAAGTATCGCTCAACACTAGTGAAGATGGCAAATCTTTACTTGCAAGTTCACATTTCACAAGGCTGGACAGGCCAGCGTAGAAGATGGCAAGGAGTGTGCCGTTGTTCCTGGCCAATTCAGCAGACGGGGTTACTGAATTGGATGGCATAATGTTCCACAAAGCTAGTCTCTTGTTATAGCCACAGTATGGAATCAGTAGCTGAGTGAGCACAACATGGTTCATCAAACACTCGGTGGAAAGCTGATAGAGAATTCATCATGGTGTTCCCAAAATGGAGTAGCCCATGCCAAAGCATCACCAGACTATACCTAAAAAAAGTATGCCACTTTAAACTGGTCAGAAAAAAAATGTTGAGGTCATAATTCAAAGTGTACAATGGATTGATTTATAAAATCCTGACAGGCTTTAGGATCGCCATTAAATTGTGTAGGCAGAGGTAAATGCGGAGCAATGTTGCTCATTAGGATGTGGTAGGTGTTGAGGGGCTGGTGGAAGGACTGCAGGAGTTTTGGGCAGTGCATCCATATGGGCAGTGAGATTTTGCATAGCCTGAAAAAGTTCACGTGACAGGCAATTGCACCACAATTCCAGGCAATTTATCCATATCCCACGGCAATGGTGTTGTCACTGCTGCACTTTTGGGATCCATTGTGTTGGTATTCTGTTAAACTCACCAGGTGAGGTGGATCCTCAAAGTCCTAGGTCTGGGTGGGCCCCCGGGCGTCGGTGCAGCAGCTAGGAGGAGCATGTGGAACACAGACAGCTGAGGGACTGGAAACCGCAGGTAGACCGATGGAATGCTGAATACTGTAGGAAAACAGGTGGGAAGCATCAAGTAGACCGCAGGCAGCAAGCTGGAAACAGCTGGCAGATGGGAGACGTCCATAAGACTGCAGGCAGGCAGGAAGCTAGAAAAAGCTGGCATGTGGGACACATCTATTAGACTGCAGGCTGGCAAACAGACTGCTCGAAACCACTGGTAGATGGAAGGCTTCCAGGAGACCACAGGCACGTGGGAGACATCCAGGAGACCGAAGGCAGGCAAAATGCTGGACACTTCTTAGCAGGCGGAAGACGCCCAGGAGACCACAGATAGCAGCTGAGCAGATTGAGGTGTATGGAGCAAGCGAGAGTCTTAGCAATACTGAAGTCTTAATATCAAGACATACGTGTGTGTCTTGGTGAGCCTTATATCGGCCCATATGGATGCTCACATGGAATCATGTCAGACCATCGCAAAGCCTGACGTGGGGCACAACAGAATCTAGCGGACAAGGATGAAGGAAGCAAGGCATGGATCCAGGATAGGTGCACAATACAGAAATTTATCGAATTGACCTAAAAAAAATTGCTGTAGATGTCCAGGTTTGAGCCCACATTAGTGATGATTATGTTGTCATTAAACAGTCTTCTATTCTGTGGTAGTCAGCTTGATATGGCTAAAATAACTTATTATTCATTTTATATTTCTATAAACATAGCATATTTAAAATGGGTTGTCATGGCTTAAACTACAAGTCACTCTACGTAACTGCAGACTTGTGAATCCTCACATCACATGCACTTTGCCACGCTGTGAGGATTCTCCGATCGTGGCAGTCATGTAAGCGCAAGGATGATGTGATATGTATACTATCGGCCACATCCCTACTAGACTGTTTGCAGCCTCGCTCAATACACTTGCATTGAGTGAGGCTGCGCCCATTTAGTTGGAATGCGGTCAGAAGTATGCAATGCATGCAACGTAATGATTCACAAGTCTGCAGTCACATAGACCAGACAACTTCTTTAACACTTTGGCTCACACCTTGAGATGTAAAAACTTTTAAGCAATTGGGGTATCAACATTGTTGAAGCCTCTTCAAACTTATGTTACATTTTTCTTATCATATTGCCATTTCTGACAATTTATTATACTTGCTCATATATACTTATATAGCACCAATATATTTTGCCGCATTGTACAGACATCATCAGCATTGTCCCCGTTGAGTCTCACAATCTAAATTCGATATCAAGTATGTCTTTGGAATGTATGGGAGCATACAAACTCCTTGCAGATGTTGTCCTTGGTGGGATTTCAACCCACTACCCCAGCACTACAAAGCAACAGTGCTAACCACTGAGCCACCGTGCATAATGTAATTTGAGGGAAAAACATTTGAAACACTAAGGTAATAGCTCACTGTTTTATGACTGTCTTATATGTTAATTGTAGAAAAATGAAAGAGAAATATGATACCTTAAAGGGAATTTGTCAGAAGGATCAACCCTGCTAAGCAGTCTATATGGGCATGCAGGTCATAGAAAGTTGAATAAAATTATATCTTGATAGCTGCAATCTGATGTCTGATTCCATAGAAATCCATGTTTTCTATTGTATTCAAATGAGCTGTTCAGGATTGTGGATTGGACACTGATCTGCATGAGAATCTGTTAATTCATTTTGTGTGCAGTCATCATAAGTGAAAACTGACAACAGCATATACAGATTCAACTTCAACTTAAAATAATAGTTTTAGTAATTTTTTAAACTCATCCTAGTTGTAGTTGTTGAAGTCAGAAATTTGGTATTAAACTATAACAGTCTACAAAAAGTCAAATTCCAGTTCTTTTTTTATTTAAATGCATGTATTTTGGGCTTCAAATATTGTTTGCAATTGGGTTTCATTAAACACTTTGAGCCGTTTGTCTCCTATATCCTCTATGTGTGTATTGCTGGCTGCAGAATCCATCAGTTAGCCTGGTATGACCGTCTGACGAGGAGTTTGTAATTATTTTACCAGTCTTTCTCTGAGGTCCTCTCAGCTAATTTATGACCACAGAGCACATCAAAGTTGAATGTGCAGGGAAACAAGGAGGCTGTAAAAAACATACAGCACATAACTGCAAAATTTATTTTTAGCAACAATTACACATATGTAGGTGAATAAAAATTGTCCCCAAAGGTGGAAAACACCTTAAATCTGACTCACTTTTCAGAATGGTGGATGAAGCATTTGAATCACTTGTGCACTGACCTAAGGTGATTTATTTGTCTGTGTCTTGGTATTAAGACTTCAGTGTTGCTAGGCTTTGGCTTGCTCTACACACCTTGCCCTGCTCAGCTGCTGTCTGCAGTCTCCTGGATGTCTCCCGCCTACCAGCGGTTTCTAGCATTCCCTTTTCTTGCCTGTGGACTCCTGGAAGTCTCCCACCTGCCAGCAGTTTCCAGCAGCCCGCCTGTTTGCCTGCAGTCTCCTGGGCATCTCCAGCCAGTTTGCCTGTGGTCTCCTGGACGTCTCCCACCTTCCAGCAGTTTCCAGAATCCCACCTGTTTGCCTGAGTCTCCTGAACATCTCCCACCTGTTTGCCTGTGGTCTCCTGGATGTCTCCCATTTGCCAAAGTTTCCCACATCCCATCCGTTTGTCTATGGTCTCCTAGACGTCTCCCACCTGCCAGCAGTTTCTAGCAGTCTCCTGCCTGCCTGCGGTTTCCAATACTCTGCCTGCCTTCAGTCTCTGGATGTCTCCCATCCCTCTGTCTGTGATTTCCTGCATCCCGCTTGCCAGCGATCCCTTGGACGTCTTTGACCTGCCTGCATTTTCCATCTTTCCGCCTGCCTGCTGTTTCCTGGATGTATTTCGCATGCCTGGGGTTTCATATATTCCACCTACCTGCCTATGATTTCCTGTTCCTCTCTAAATCCCGCGTGCCCCACCTATCTGCTGCACCAATGCCGGTGGCCTGTGTGCCCATCCGGACCTTAGGTTTGGAGGATCCACCTCACCTGGTGCATCTAGCAATAAACGTATACTTCTATAAAAGGGAATTAGCATGCACTTGCTTGCTAGCTCAGTGCATCATCTACTGTTTAAGCTGGAATGTTAGCTGGAATCTAACATAAACTCTACAACTATGTGACCACACACTGAGCATTAGAGCTCCATATCAGAAAAAAACAGATCTCTGACCCCTTTATATTATGAAATCAATCATTAAGTAATTTTGGACCTAAAATAAAAATAATGTTCATAACTGGATTCACACTTGAGAAATAACATTGGTTTACTTCCGTTTTAACTAACACCATTATAGTCATCTATGAGGGTCAGTCAATAAGTAATGCCTCCTATTTTTTTCTCCTTAAATAAGGTAGTTATGTTAAATATTCGAATTTGGCACAATTCCTCAAACCTTCTTCTCCAATCCACAGCAATTGCAACTTCCTGCACCAATAGGTGGCAGGACTGTATCCATTTGCAAAATGGCTGACATCGATGTTCGTATTAGACAACGTTCTGTGATTGAATTCTTGCATGCAGAAGGTGAAACGCCCATTCGAATTCATGAGAGACGGAAAAATGTGTACGGTGATGCAACAGTGGATGTCAGTACTGTTAGACGATGGGTTCGTCGCTGTAACACAGCTGAAGGGCCATCACTGTTGGCTGACAAAATGCGGAGTGGCAGGCTAGTAACCACAGTGACTCCAAGCAACATTCAGCGAGTCGATGACATCATTCATGGTGACCGCCGGGTGACTGCAGATGAATTGTGTGGCATTATCTGCCTTAGTAAAGGCAGTGTGATGAAAATTATTGGACAACTGGGATACAGAAAATTTTGTACACGGTGGGTCCCAAGAATGCTTTTTACCATGCTGGAATACATGTCCTTGTTAAACGGTGGACCAAGACTGTGGAAATGGATGGAGATTATATTGAAAAGTGACAAATTATTCGCATTACTTATTGACTGACCCTCGTAGTATTTCAAAAGTTGCAAAATCGCCCAGTTATCCAACATGTCCTCTCGTTAATTGCATGATTTGTAATTCAGAAGTCTTTTAAGGCAACATTTTCCAGAAACAGATACATGTTCTGTTGCTGAACAGAAATTTTAACATTTTGACAGATGACAACTTAATGATTTCAACTTTAGAAGGGATTTTAGGAGAAACTGTTATTTATTATATTTTTTGTGATTCGCTCTGACATTGGAAATGTTTTGGACTGAGTTGTACATTATAAATATAAGATCTTAATGAAATGAAAAATGGTGTGAATGCCCTTATACTTTATGATCCAAACTGAGTTTGGAGAATGGCCATTACAATACCCAAACAATCATTAGATCTCTTTAATTTTAATAGCCTGAATACAAAAAACTAGCATTACTCAACAGAGATCAATTAAAATCAGGATCTGGCTGTATATCCAAACATCATAGGATTAGCAAAAGTAGAGACATCTGTTCTCAAATCTCTGTTATTATAGACGCAACCTGTTACGAATCGTGGTTCTGTGCTCCCACCTGGCAATGGAGCAGGTCCGGTACGGTGCTACTCCGGTTGCAAGCGCCGCCATTGTCCTGACCCGGGAGGCGGAATTACCACACGTGCAGGGAAATTGTCCCAATCTTGTGGAGCGTCGAGTTCTGGTGTTGTGGGATGTGTGAGGACACGGGACGCCGTGTCCCTCACTGATTTCTCCGCCCAGGGAAGATGGGATGCTCTCTTCCCTGGTTGTCAAGCAACTCAGGACGCTGTTTTGTTTGGCAATAGGCAATGGTGGGATTTTGTCCTGCCTGCTGTTGAAGATAGCAGAGCATGGCTGTCTGGGGTTGAATGGGAGGTAGTCAGCACCTGATCTTTAGGCGGGCTATATAATCCTGCTCCCTGCTCAGTCCTTTGCTGTTTATTGCAGTTTCCCATGTGCTTGGTGGTATGTGGTGTTAGCATTAGGTTTTGCTAATACAGCAGGGTTTTTTCATTCTCTCTTTTGGTTACGCTTTCTGGGGTTCCAGCAGAGGTACTCACCTGGTCCTAGACTGGGCACTAGCCGCGTCACCAGACACCAGCTGTCCGGTGACAGTGGGCCTGGGAAGGACTCTGCCAAAGTCCCCCTTCCATTTTATGGGAGCTGGATGAAGACTATTCTCGGTCCTCAAGGGCTCACCTAGCTGGGCAGCTTGTGCCAAGTGCTTCTGTGGCTGCGCCTTTGCTGGTTTGGTGCCAGTCTTTTTGGGTCCCTCTTTTAAGCGCAAAACACAACCAAACACCTAAATATAAATTGATTTCATAGTTAACAAATATGAACTATTAGTAACCAAGATACTTTATTATCATTAACCCCTTCCTGATGTATGATACACATGTAAGCCACATGTTGAGTGCCAGTGTATGAAATCGGATCAGGAGCCTGTGAGCCTGTACTATACCCAGCAGACATCAGCTGTGTGAGGCTATGTTAACATTGTGCATTGGGTGAAAAAACAAGGTCATTCACTTTTTTTATGTTGTAGACAAAGCCACTTTGATTTTATGCTCTGTCATGCATCCGCTTTAGTAGTGACTGCTTTTTTGAGGCAGGCACAAATGCAAGGAGAGTCATGCTTTGTCCTCCCATCAAAAAGTTGGAAACTGCCAAAATGATGGCAAAACTGAGCACAAAGTGACTCAGTCTGCCTCATTAAATAATATGGATTTGTTGAGGGTCGCTCCTAAATCCCATTTTATAAGGGTTCAGGCAGAAGCCCCGATGGAGCCACAGATGTGTAGCCCAAATGCAATGTGGACACAGCCTTATACAACCAGAATCCAACAGTAACAGCAGCAACTGGAGATAGCTGAGATTGCTGATGATTAATCCCTTAAATACTGCTGCCAGTTTCTGACAACGGCATTTAAGGTGTGCAATCATGGTGCATTTGTGGAATGCCGATGGGTTGTCATGGCAGCTCTGGACTTACTGTAGACTGCAATCTTGGTACTGCTACTGGCTGGACTTCATTACATAGAATTCAGATCACAAGTTCAAGTCCCCTATGGAGATTGAAAAATAAAGTGAAAAGACTGCTTTTAAAAATAAAAAAATAAATAGAAATTCAAATCACCTTCTTTTTTACTAGTTTAAAAATAAAGAAATAAAACATAAAGAAACATATTGTATTCCGGCATCCATAAAAACCTGATCTATCAAAATATTAAATGATTTAACCATTATTATAAAGCAAAAAAATATCAAAACTGAACTCCAGAATTGCTGTATTTAAATCAGTGTTTCCCCCCCAAAAAAATAAAAACCAAAGTGGTACTAATAAATACATCCCATCACCATGCAGAAAAACAAGCCCTCATACAGTTCCATTGATGAAGTGAAAACGTTATAAGTCTCAGAAAATGGCGACACAAACCAATTAAAAAAATTTTAACAAATTTCTACATACATTTTCACTACTTAACTGTAAAAAACTAACTTTACAAGTTTGATTTCACCGTAATCATACTGACCTGGAGAATCATGTTGACAGGTCATTTTTATTTTAAAATGAACACTGTTACCATAAAGCCACCATTTCAGTGCACCTGGAATTTTTTCTTCTATTTTCTAGTACACTGTATGGTCAGGGTCGTCATTATGGGAAGGCGAGCTGGGAAATTGCTCAGGACCCCATCCCTAAAAATGGCCCCCAGCCTTTACAAGCAAAAAACTGCACTGATAATTCCAGTCCTTCACACCGTCGGAGTATAGAGGAACTGAAGAGGAGGAGAGAGCTTAGAAAAAGTCTTCTGCACTATGTGTGTGTAACATGCAGTGTGTGTATTTGTAACATACAACATATGTCGGTGTGAAACATGTAGTGTGTGAAACATGCAGTTTGTGTGTGTTTGTTTGTGTGTGTCTGTGTGTCACATGTAGTGTGTGTATGTGTAACATGTAGTGTTTGCCTGTGTAGCATGCAGAGTGCTTGCGGCATGTAGTGTGTGTAGCATTCAGTAAGACTTTAACATGCAGTGTGTATATGTAAAATGGAGTGTGGAACATGCAGCGTGTGTGCCTATGTGTAACATGAAGTATGTGTGTAACATGCAGCATAAAATATGCACTGTGTGTGTTTGTGAGTGTAAAAAATATATACATATAACATGCAATGTAAGTGTGTGAGTGACAGTGTGTATGTGTGATGTAAACAGGCAATTCAGACTATTGGATAGTTCCTGATGACCTAGAACATTATGTGTGTGCAATAATGGAACATTAGCAGAACAAGATATAGGCCTCATTCAGAAGTTATTACTGAACATGTTCGATCTATGATTTTCATGGATAAAAAATTTACCCATTAAATCTATAGGTATGTTCACGTGCCCATTTTATTTGTGGATTGATTGTTCCAGGATTTCCCTCTTCCTCTAAAAGAAAAAAAAAAGGAAGAATCAGTTTTTTCTCTAGTATTTAGGTCACACTCGTAACGGCATCTATGTGTCATCTGTGTGTCATCTGAGTGCTGTCTTTCACTAAGTAGATGATGGGAGAAACTTTTCATGAGTAACTTCTCCAATTCATAAAAGAAAATCGGCTGACACATGGCAAAATCAGAATCAGAGCACTCATAAAATTGTCAATCTTACCCTTTAAAGAAAAAGAAAATGGAAGTCAAAATTAGGCCTTAGACAGAGGTAAGATGCTATAGTATAGGGATAGCAAGGAGTAACATAGAGCAGTCAGTATGTAACGTACAGTAAGTAATGGGTGGCACCTTGACAATCATCTCCAATTAATTTATTATAACCACTATCAATACCTGTTATGATGGGTAAAATCGACCGATCAAATTTTAGAATAATTTAGCACTGTAAATCTACTAATGTATTTGAATATATTTAAGTGGCTGCTTATATAAGGGAATAAAGCTGTAATAGGGCCATGTGGATTTAGCCTTAACATTCTCATGCAATTCTCTATTCAATGCTATGTGGCACCAGATGAAGTAATTGCACCGCTGGTAAGTTCTCTCCACACAAATAATATATAATACAATATAGCCTGAAAAGGGTATGTGAGGTGGAGCTTGCTCTAATTAAACATTTGGGAAATATGAGCCATCAAACAAATATGTAAACTGCATTTTTTTCCTGTGACTCCGTACAGAGCACGTCACAGTTCTGTTTGACAGAATTTCCATTTTAAATATACAAAGGTTGTAAAACGTGACATATGACAGGTTAGATATATATAAATTCTTAGCAATTGTTTTATGTTTTCATTCTTAAGAGATGAACAAAATCCTGGCAATTTCACACTTACAGGATTTTTTGTGGACATAGTAAGCGCTTGTCTCCTTGCTTTTGCAAATATCACTTAAATGAAGCCTCTTTTCTAAATATGATACGTTCTAACATTTTTGATAAACACTTCAGCAAAAGTAAATATTACTCAGCAAAGATAGATTCTAATGCTCAGTATTAAAAGGACATGGCAGACTCGGGGCTAGCTGATTGTTTCATTAGACAAACTTACTATATAGGTATAGATATAGGTATAGGATGCCATTTGTAACCCTCAAAAATCAAACAAATATATTTTGCTTCTCAAAGTTTATGTCATAAAATATTATTACTCTGTAAGGAGATAGATGAGAAGATAAGCACAGCTAATGCTTAACAGAGCAGCTACAAGCGAACACTGCCAACTGCTGGTCAAAGACTATAGGGAAAGTGGAAGCAAAAAGGATTACAGTAGTAGGAACCCAAGGGTGAAGGACCAGTTCCCTCGGGAAAGAGATTGAAGAAGACACCAGGTCAGTTGATACCTATGGCGTAGTTATTAATTATAAAAGCCTGGAAAAGAAAAGGAAAGGGAGGAGTTAGCATCTAGACTTGTCGCAGGACGGACTTGTACGCAGCAGAGTTGACTTATATAGCCGCCATTGCAAGAGGTCCCAAGAGTGAAGACCTGGAGATGAGAAGTCCCAAGAGGGAAGACACGGAGACGAAAGGTTCCAAGAGTGAAGACCCGGAGTCCAGAGTTGGAAGAATGGTGCTGAGTAAGTGGGGTCAAGTCCGAAAAGGAGAAGACCAGACTGCTGCAGAGAGAGGCATTGGTGTGGGCTGTGACTTTTAGCGTAGACGTACATTATAGAGCATGGGTCAGGGCCGTGATTCAGGGAATGATAAAGGCCAGTGTTACAAGCATACTGTTTACCAAGTGACGAGCATATCTAGGACTTGCAGCCTAGCAGGAAATACCGATGACCTCTGTTAGGGCCTGTTTAACAATTGGAGTAGCTTAAAGAGAATACAACAGTGATGGGCCTGGTAGGGAGAGTGATGCCCATTAATCTGAAACATAAAGGCTAAGAATTGCTGATCAACTGTCGTTTACTTGCTAGATAATAAGTACAGTATATATAAATAGAACATTGAATATCTAGATATCGTATTTAGTTTATACGGTATTGCAAAAAAATGCAAAAAATTCTAAAATACTCACGGTGCAAGCCTCCTGGACCAACAATCCCATAATCCGTCAGATCTATGACGATAAAAAGAGGAAGCACTTCATTAATAAGCAAAATGTGTGGACTTTATTAGCCCATGTGGCGACATTTCGCTCCTATCACAGAACCTTTCTCAAGCAAGTGAATACAACCATCAAGTGCATATAAATATAGTGACCAATTAGTACATCATTTACATTAAAATTTTCAAATCTAACAAACAATTCCACTATAGTTCATTATTTTCATGCACTATTGCTGATTATTTATTTACTGCAGGGTATCTGCTTATTATGTTTTTATCTTACACGCTGTATGTACTAACTTATATCCCAGTTAATTTCTTTAACGTTTTTGTTTCTGTTTTTTTGCACCAAAGTGCAAATAAAGGTGTGGCCTGCCTTTTCTTTTAGCTGGACATTACATTCATGTTGTTCTCCATGGTTGAGTGTCCACTAGCTGGGTCTCAGTCCTTCTCAGCACTTATCCACATGCACTTCACTTGAGAAATGGTCAAGTTTTAATATTAGAAGTTTGGACTGTCCCGAATAGGGTCACAGTGACATGATGGGATGGTTTTTACATTTTTTTGATCAGAATTATGTTAACTAAGAATCCTATATTATTTACATGCACTATTGGTGTTTATTTATTTACTGCACTGTATTTTCTTATTATGTTTTTATCTTGGGTTCTGACCTTTAAGCAAGAGGCACCACTAACCAAAAACCAACATGAAGACAAAGGAGATCTCCAAACAAGTCAGGGACAAAGTTGTTGAGAAGTACAAGTCAGGATTTTTGGTTAGAAAATAATATCCCAATCTCTGATGGTCCCCCGAAGCACCATCAAATCAATTATGGAAAGAGCATGGTACCAATACAAACATGCCGAGAGAGGGCCACCCACCAAAACTCTCAGCCTGGGCAAGGAGGGCATTATTCAGAGAGGCAGCACAGATACGAAAAGGTAACTCTAGAGGAGCAGCAGAGCTCCCAAGCAGAGACTGGAGTATCTGTCCATACGACTACAATGAGCCGTACACTCCACATAGGTGGCCTATTTGGAAGAGTTGGCAGAAAAAAACCTTTACTTACACACAAAAATTGTAAAGCTTGTTTTGAGTTTGCCAAAAGACATGTGGGAGACTCCCCAAATGTATGGAGGAAGGTGGTGTGGTTAGATGAGACCAAAATTGAACTTTTTCGCCACCAAGATAAACGCCATGTCTGGTGCCAAACCAACACAGCTCATAACCTCAAGAACACCATCCCCACAGTGAAACATGGTGGGGGCATAATCATGCAATGGGGATGTTTCTTATCAGAAGGGAAAGGGAAAATGGTCCAAATTGAGGGGAAGACAGAGGATGCGAAATACAGGGATATTCTTGAGCAAAACCTGCTGCAGTGAGTGATTTGAGACTGGGACAGAGGTTCACCTTCCAACAAGACAATGACCCTAAGCATACTGCTGAAGCAACATTTGAGTGGTTTAAGGGAAAACGTGTAAATGTTTTGGAGTGGACTAGTCAAAGCCCAGACCTTAATCGAATTGAGAACCTGGGGTCAGACTTGAAAATTGATGTTCACCAGAGGAAACCATCTAACTTGAAGGAGCTGGAGCAGTTTTGCCTTGATGAATGGGCAAAAATCCCAGTGGCAAGATGTGGAATGCTCAAAGAGACTTATCCAAAGTGACTTGCAGCTGTAATTGTCACAAAAGAAGGCTCTACAAAGTACTGACTTTAGGAGGGTGAATAGTTATGCACACTGACATTTTCAGTTATTTTGTCCTATTTGTTGTTTGCTTCACAATAAAAAGAAAACCCATTGTTCACAGTTGTAGGCATGCACTTCAACAGCACTTCCTTCACTGAAAGAAAATTATTTATCTCTTTTATAATGTAGTGCAACACATATCCATAGGGCTGGTCAAAGCACATTTTCAAGGTAACCTCTCTTGACAGCAGTGGTCTGCAGTATCTGTTGTCTGGAAACTTGCACACTCTTTCAGGCTATTCACTTAGTCATTGCGTCATATACTGTATTTTCAAATATTTTCACACAGAGGCACTGGTTTCTGAAGTGGTGATTCTCTTCACACTCTGATGTGGCAAATCATCACTTTTATGGCAGCTAATTTTCACCCTGCATGTGAATACACTTCTCTAGTGATGAGCGAGCATGCTCGCTACTGCTCGGTACTCTCCCGAGCATCTCACTGCTCGAGATGCTTGGAGCTAGCCGAGTATTTTCGGGGTTGCTCGGCAGGAGCTCGGGTCCTCTCCCTGCATGGTTGGTGCTCTTAAGAGAGCCAATGAACATGCAGAGATTGTCTGCCACTCACTGTAATGCCACAGCCATGTTGGTTGTGGCATTACAGTGATTGGCTGGCCACACAGCATCATCAGGTCTATATCAGACCTGGTGCCGCCATGCTCGTCACAGTCTAGTCCGGAACGAGGCAGTGTAGGGAGACAGGCTGCTGAGCTAGGGAGAGATTTGCTTGATTCTTAGTTAGTGTAGGTATACTACCATATATTATACACATATCTTTGGCGCCCCTGCGGGTTCAGTCGCCACAGAGGTACTGCATCTCACTCTCAGGTAAGGAGGGAGTACTACCCGGGACCCACACACCCTCATCCAACACACTCCACCACTTTAGTAGGGAAGGGTGAGATTGCTCCTAAGGGAGAGCACAGTCCCTGGTCCCTAACTGGAGGGTGGAACCATGCAGTGGGTGTGGGTGGAGGAAGTAGATCACAGGAGCAATGTCAGAAGGAGTATAAAAAGAAAGGGAACCATCTAGAAGGGAGTTCAGTCAGAGGGAGAGTTCAGAGCAGGAGCTCAGGAGGAGAGAGAGAGGAGTCGGGCCTAGTCTGAGAGGCCCAGGAGAGAGAGTGAGAGATGACGGAAGCAGAGGAAAGGCTCCAGAGACAGAGGGGATCCCAGGGGCACTGTGAGTGCAGGAAGCCACCCGTGCGCCCGAATCTACACGGACGTGGAGGAATCAGGTCGCAGAGGGGACCGGCCCCTAACTAGTGGAGAACAACCAGGCTCAGCTTGACAACCGGAGGCTGCTGCATTTGCAAGGTGCTGCAGCCAACAGCCACAATTACTTCACCGAAAAGGTGGCCGCATAGGGTCCAGGGGATTGCAAGTCGCCCGACAAGACTACTGGCTTGGGACACTGATTGTGAGGCGCAGGGCAGGAGGGCGAGAGCCAGCGCAGGGAAGACGACCGGGAGAGGCATATAGAATGGGGTCCCATTTAAGTACTCCTGAGAGACTTGAGAGTTTGCTGAACCCCTTCCTTGGTGGACACAGGCTCGACGTGGGAGGTTACACACTGGCCTTGGTAACCGGGGTCTTGTGCAACCGTGAGTAAAACCTGAAGACTGCACCCCATTGTGTCCTGGAATTATTGCTGCGCCATCACCGTCCCTGCACTACACAGCACAGCAACATCTACCTGATACAAATCATCTACACTGCCCTGGAGCTAAGCTCTGCCTGTGGAGAGCTGAACCAACTCTGCTGCATCACCATCAGCTCCAGAGGATCTGCACCGCAGTGGCGGCCCCACATAGCCGCATACCACAGTTGGTGTCATGAACATTATCTCTAAAAACTTTATTCCCCTATTACTTTCCCATTTTATTGACCGTCCTGGGTCACGGATCGGGTCACTGCCACCGTGACATCCCCCAGCATCGACCGGCCCGGTTACCAAGTACCACACAGCCCAGGGGGCACGTCATATCCATCTCAACTAACAGTCCTTCTGAGAACTAATCCAGCTGCATAGATATCAGTGCTAGGCAGGCAGGCAGGGTATATAGCAGACTGCAGTGCATATAGCAAGAGGGTCCATTCCAGTTCTGCCTGCTGCTGGTGCTTTTACAGATATTTCTAGAAATAGCCCCAGGTAAAAGGGGCCAGGAATAATTTTTTTTTGGATCTTAATCCTGATTACATGCTTAAAAAGCAATCCAGAGAACACCGTTTTTCTGCTCCAATTGCTTGTTGGCACTGCAGAATACAGCCAGATCCTTTCCATATTACAGCACTAAAAATCTATCTATTTAAAACTGTGGTTTGTCTGTCTCACAGATCACATATAAGTGCGCTGAAAATTCTGTTATTTCTGGCCTCCATTGAAATTTTGTTGCAGTGTTTTCGTGAAGTTATTGACACCAGTTCGCTGTCAAAAATAGTTATCTACAGGCCAGCTATTTAAAACTGTGGTTTGTCCGTCACACGGATCACATATAAGTGCGCTGAAAATTCTGCCATTTCTGGCCTCCATTTAAATTTTGTTGCAGTGGGTTAGCGAAGTTATTGACACCAGTTCGCTGTCAAAAATAGTTATCTACAGGCCAGTTATTTAAAACTGTGGTTTGTCCGTCACACGGATCACATATAAGTGTGTTGAAAATTCTGCCATTTCTGGACTTCATTGAAATTTTGTTGCAGTGTGTCACTGAAGGTATTGACATGAGGTCACTGTTAAAAATAGTTACCTACAGGCCAGCTATTTAAAACTGTGGTTTTCCGTCACACGTATTACATATCACTGCGGTTCAAATCCAGCCATTTGTAGTGAAAGTGGAAAATGTTGTCCTCCATTTAAAATGGGCAGGGCACGTGGCAAAGGACGGGGAAATGCATGTGATGGTGATGATGGTGCATGCAGAGGTTGAGGCCGAGGCCGTGGGCTAGTTAAAATTGTGCCACAACAAACACCCATATCTTCTCGCTCGGAATTCCTGTCCCATTTATGGCGGACCGCAGAACACCACTATTAAACACAGAGCAGTGTGAAAAGGTTATTAATTGGATAGTGAATAATGCTTCCAGTCACTAAGCCACAACCACCCTGTCTTCCACACGGTCAAGTCTCAGTAGCCGTGAGTCTGGACTACAAATTCCTCACCCTGATCTTCCTTCCTCCCACCATGCCGAGTGCCCGGAGACAACTGATCCCACACTTGGACACTCCGAAGAGCTGTTCACTTTTCCATTTATAGATTTGGGCCTCTCGCCCGGTCCACTTGAAGTGGGGCAAGAGGAGATCGCATGTAGCGATGCCCAAATATTTGAGCAGTCACGGTCACACCAATGCGACGGTGGGAAACTGTCACAAGAGGTGGACGATGATGAGACACAATTGCCAGAAAGTCAGGAGGAGGACCAGGGTACGGAAGTGGAAGATGAGGTGGTGGATGATATAGTAACTGACCCAACCTGGCAGTGGGACATACAGAGCGAGGACAGCAGCATACAGGGGGAGGGAGGCATAGCACCACAACAGACAGGAAGAAGCAGTGTGGTGGCCGCAGATGGAAGGCGGGAAAACATTCCCCGTAACATCAACACGACGGAAGTTGCCAGTACAACAGTTGGGTCTTCACAAGCCTGGTTCTTTTTTAAAGACTCTGACGATAACCCCAAAAAGACCATTTGCACCACCTGCCAGGCCAGCATCAGTAGGAGTAGCAAAACTACCAGCCTGACCACCACCAGCATGATCAGGCACATGGCAGCAAAGCATCCGACTAAGTGGGCCGAACCCCAGGATCCAGGAACAGTGTCTGCGGGTGGCACCACTGCTTCTTCTGCTGTTGTGTGTGCAAGCCAATCCCCTGTCCATGGCGCATGCAAACATGCCTCCTGTCCTGCACCTGTCATTGCACACTCTCAACTAGCATTATCAGCAAGCACGTCCACATCATGTCCCAGCGCAGAGTTCAGTTGTCCCTACCCCAGTCCTTGGAACGCAAGCGCAAATACACAGCCAACGCCCCACAGACCACTCTACTAAATTCACACATTTCGCGACTGCTTGTGCTCTAAATGTTGCCTTTTAGGCCCATGGAGACAGAAGCTTTCCACAACCTGATGGCGGCGGCTGTCCCTCGGTACTCGGTCCTCAGGCGCCACTATTTCTCCCGGTGTGCCGTCCCCGCATTACACGAGCCCGTGTCCCACAACATTAGCTGTGCCTCAACAACGCAGTTACTGGGAAAGTCCGCCTAACCACGGACACGTGGACAAGTGCTTTTGGGCAGGGATGGTACATCTCGCTGACGGCACACTGGGTTAACATAGTGGAAGCCGGGACCCAGTCGGACTTTGGGATGGAACAGGTCCTCCCGACACCGAGGGTTGCGGGTCCTGAACCAATCAGGGTTGCCCCCACATTCTACAGCTCCTTCACCTCCTCTTATTCAGCATCCATCTCGGAAATGACCACATCAATCGCAAGCTGGAAGCACTGCAGCACTGCCTCGGCCAAGCGGCAACAGGCTGTGCTGAAGCTAATATGATTAGGTGATAAACCACACAACCCTGAAGAGTTGTGGACAGCTCTGAAAGAGCAGGCAGATCTGCGGCTGACACCGCTGACGCTACAGCCAGGCATGGTCGTGTGTGACTATGGCTGGAACCTGGTTGTGGCTCTGAGGCGAGGCGAGCTCACACACATACTATGCCTGGCCCATTTAAGTAACCTCGTGGTTCAGCGGTTTCTTAAAACCTACCCGGAGCTGCGGGATCTGCTTGTCAAAGTACGCCACCTGTGTGCCCATTTTATAAAGTCACCTGCAGCTTCTGCCACCCTTGCCATGTTTCAGCAGAGTTTGCAGCTTCTGGCTCACCGACTGGTGTGTGATGTCCCCACACGTCGAAAGTCTACATTTAAGATGTTGGGAAGGATTTGTGAGCAGAATAGTGCAGTTGTTGACTACCATCATCAACAAGGCTTTCGTTATTCAGTTCAGACTCCACACATAAGACCTCAGGAGTGGACAGGGATGTCAGACAGATGTACCATCCTCCAAAACTTTGAGGACTCCTCCAAGATGGTGAGCAGTGATGACACCATAATTAGCGTCACAATCCCGCTTCTCTGTCTTCTGAAATGCTCTCTGCGTTGCAGGCAGAGCACGATGAGATGGAGAAATGAACCATATAGGGTGATTACACACAGCCCAGCCTCATCTCATCCCAACGTGGATTGGGTGACAATGAGGAATATGAGGAGGAGGAGGAAGAACACGAGCTAGTTTCAAGCGCTATTGACGGTACTACCTGCACAACTGTCATACCGTCTGTTCAACGTGGATGGCCTGAGGACAGGGAAGAGGAGGAGAGCATGGTCAATCAACCTCTTGGTGAGGACACGGAAGTCTTGCCTGTTAGCAGTCTGGCACGCATGGCTGAGTTTATGTTACGCTGCCTTTCCCGTGACCCTCGCGTTCTCCAAATTTTGGGTGACAGTCATTACTGGTCGGTGACACTTCTAGACCCACACTACAAGGAGAACTTTCTACGCGGACAGGTCTACTATAATGGGGCAGTACCAGAAGGCCCTTGTTGCGGAATTGTTAAAAAAATTCCCATCTGAAAAAGCTGGTGGCAGAGGTCACAGTTCGTTGGACAACCAAGGAGTACAGGCGAGAGAGACACAACTCCAATCCAGCAGAGGCAGGGGAACACTGTCCAACTTCTTGGACAGTTTCCTCAGACCCTCCCATCTTACAGGCCCTGAGGCACACGGTACTCTCACAAGGAGTGCAAGTTTGGGAAGATGATGGGGGAGTACCTTGCTGACCGTACCAACGTCCTCCTTGATTCCTCTGTGCCTTATAATTATTGGGTGTCCAAGCTGGACACGTGGCATGAACTGGTTCTCTACACCTTAGAAGTCCTGGCCTGCCCTGCCACTAGCGTTTTGTCAGAGCGGGTTTTTAGTGCCGCTGGTGGAATTATAACTGATAAGCACATCCACCTGTCAGCTGAAAATGCTGACAGGCTGCCTCTTATAAAAATGAACAAGTGCTGGATTGGGTCAGACTTCTCAACACCACTGAATGACAGCAGCATAACATAAACTCAAATCCAGTGTCTTTTTTGGGAGGTCTATTCCCATGCTCCTCTTCACACCTGCACATGGGTATACGCTTCCTGATTTTGTCTATTTGCTCTTGTCTTCCTCCTTCTCCTCATCCTCCAACACCATATCATTCACCACCATATCTACCATATCACCTCCTCTACGTGTCTTGCAAAGGGCATTGGAGTTCCTCCAAATTTTTGGCAGCTTTTGCATTCACTGCATAGACAAACACTATGGGAGACCCACTTCCTAATAATGGGAACATTGTTTTTAGGAGGCTCTCTGACCTCTACGTCTCTTGCAAGGGGCATCGGAGTTCCTCCAAATTTTTGGCAGCTTTTGCATTTACTGCATAGACAAACACTATGGGAGACCCACTTCCTAATAATGGGAACATTGTTTTTAGGAAGCTCTCTGACCTCTACGTCTCTTGCAAGGGGCATTGGAGTTCCTCCAAATTTTTGGCAGCCCTTGCAGTCTCTGCATACGCAATAACAGTATAGGAGACCCACTCTTTAATAATGGGAACAACAAAGCATAGCCGGCTGATAGCTCTCTAACAATAGCAAGGGCCGACTGCTGGCCCTTTAAGAATAGTAAGGGCCGCCTGATGACCCTATAAAAATAGTATTTGTGATTTTCAGAGTCCCTCCATCAATGAAACAGGATGTGTCTGATGATTAGAGATGAGCGTTGTTCTACTCGAACTGTTCGCCAATCTCAAATTCGAGCTGTTTTGGGCGGTGTTCGAGCCGGTCGGCGAACACGAACAATTTGAGAAAAATTCGGCTGTTCGAGGTTATGTTCGATAACTGTTCGTGCACCAAAATCATAACTGGATTTTTTCTCAGTAATGATGAAAATTAATGTTAATACGCAGTTTGAGTGTACAGCGGGGCGGGGGGAGGGGCAGGGGATGGATCTCTGCAGGAACAATGAAGATCTCCATTTTTTTTTCTCTTTCCCGCATTTGCAGTGGGGAGGTGCAATCTGTCAGCCTATCAGCAGCGCACACACGGAGCGAAGTGCTTTTTTTCACACAAGCAAGGGCATGTGTGATTGGCAGTGTATGTCACATGTCCTTGCCCTATAAGACCAAGCCATTTTCCCCGTCGCCACCATTTTCTCACTGCTGCAGCTGCGTGTTAGACGGCACCGCTGTTGCTGTGTGCGCTATACCTTGTTAATTTCAAGCCAATTTTCGCACAAATATACAGATAGCTTGGGAGTAGGGAATAGTTGTGATTGCAGTCCTTTTAAGGACTAGGTTACAGCATTTCCTACGACTTTTATCAGGCAGGTCTGTGCTCTTAAATAGATAGATTGTGGGAGTAAAGACTAATTGTAATTGGAGTCCTTTTCAGGACTAGGTTACATCAGTTCCTATCAGTTTTTGCCAGGCAGGTCTGTGCCAGTGCTGTGCAAGTTTTTTTCACAGCATTTGGCTGAATCTAGCAAAGCTAATCCTTTTTGGCCTATTGCAGAGTGTGTTAGTCAGTGGAGTAGCCTATCTGTGTTGCAAGATATACCACCTGTGTATAGAATACCAATTTTTTTACTGCACCTAGTGAAGTAAAATCTTTTGGGCATAGCATCATTCTATTAGTCCATCTATACTGACCTCCATCAGGTTGCAAACTGAATATAATTTTTTTCTGCATCTAGCTCTGAAAAAATATTTGGGCTTCTAGCAGTGTGTGGGACTTGGTCTATTAGTCCATCTATACTGACCTCCATCAGGTTGCAAATTAAAAATAATTTTTTTCTTCATTTAGCTCTGAAAAAATATTTGGGCTTCTAGCAGTGTGTGGGACTTGTTCTATTAGTCCTTCTATACTGACCTCCAGCAGGTTGCAAATTGAATATAATTTTTTTCTGCATCTAGCTCTGAAAAAATATTTGGGCTTCTAGCGGTGTGTGGGACTTGGTCTATTAGTCCATCTATACTGACCTCCATCAGGTTGCAAATTAAAAATAATTTTTTTCTTCATTTAGCTCTGAAAAAATATTTGGGCTTCTAGCAGTGTGTGGGACTTGGTCTATTAGTCCATCTATACTGACCTCCATCAGGTTGCAAATTAAAAATAATTTTTTTCTTCATTTATCTCTGAAAAAATATTTGGGCTTCTAGCAGCGTGTGGGACTTGTTCTATTAGTCCATCTATACTGACCTCCATCAGGTTGCAAATTAAAAATAATTTTTTTCTGCATCTAGCTCTGAAAAAATATTTGGGCTTCTAGCAGTGTGTGGGACTTGGTCTATTAGTCCATCTATACTGACCTCCATCAGGTTGAAAATTAAAAATAATTTTTTTCTGCATCTAGCTCTGAAAAAATATTTGGGCTTCTAGCAGTGTGTGGGACTTGGTCTATTAGTCCATCTATACTGACCTCCATCAGGTTGCAAATTGAATAAAAAAACTTTCTGCATCTAGCTCTGAAAAAATATTTGGGCTTCTAGCGGTGTGTGGGACTTGGTCTATTAGTCCATCTATACTGACCTCCATCAGGTTGCAAATTAAAAATAATTTTTTTCTGCATCTAGCTCTGAAAAAATATTTGGGCTTCTAGCAGTGTGTGGGACTTGGTCTATTAGTCCATCTATACTGACCTCCATCAGGTTGCAAATTAAAAATAATTTTTTTCTTCATTTAGCTCTGAAAAAATATTTGGGCTTCTAGCAGTGTGTGGGACTTGTTCTATTAGTCCTTCTATACTGACGTCCAGCAGGTTGCAAATTGAATATAATTTTTTTCTGCATCTAGCTCTGAAAAAATATTTGGGCTTCTAGCGGTGTGTGGGACTTGGTCTATTAGTCCATCTATACTGACCTCCATCAGGTTGCAAATTAAAAATAATTTTTTTCTGCATCTAACCCAGCCAATAGTTTTGGCCTAATACCACAGTTTGGCCACTCAGCTCTGCTCGGTTACCATCCATTGTTTTTTTGTGCAAACAACTCCAGAGTTGTGAATTAGTTAACCACCAAAATGAGTGGAAAAAGGCCTGCTGCTGGTGGAAAGGGGAATAGGCGTGTTGGGAAGGGGAAAAAAGGTTGTGTCCGTGGGGTAGGTGCAGAAGAAAGACCATCTTCCAGCCAAACTAAAATGTCTACTTCTTTTAGCGGACAATGTGATAAGATCCCTTTCTTACGGCCACGCCAATCGCTACAAATTCCAGATGAGGCACAAAAACAGCAGGTGCTTCAACGGATATCAAGTGCTCCTTTAAGTGGGCTCTCCTCCACATCAACTTCAACATCACAAATACTCCAGTCCTCAAAGGTGTCACCCAAATCGCACTTGCTTCCTCACAGCTCCCAAATCTCCAGCTGCCCGTCTGAGTATGAGGTAGAACAGATGGTTGAGTCTGCAGAGCTGTTTACTCATACTATAGCCTGGGAATCAGAGGTCGACTCCAGCGCTTCTGTGAATCCAGACGAGGAAATGATCTGCACTGATGCCCAGAATCTTTATGAGTCGGATCCAGGACCAGACGCAGAAGGTTCTGACCATAATGTAGACCCTCATTCCCAAACTGTAACTCCTGTTGGTGGAGACAATGAGGAAGACGATGATAAGACTCAAATACCTGATTGGAGCGACAACTTTAGTTTTTTGTCAGGGCAGGAACAGGTTGGCTCTGAGGACGACGGGTGTGATAACGCACAGGGTGATGATGATGAGGTCGGAGATCCCACTTACTGTCAACCCACAGTCAGCCAAGAGATGAGGTCAGCAGAGGAGGTGGAGGAAGATGCTAGTGACGACGAGGTCAGGTTGCGCCTTCCTGGACAGAGACGTAGTACTGGAAGCACGTCAACAACTGCATCCTCAAACACAACTCTGCCTCTCACCACAAGTCGTGGTGGCTCTTCAGGTCGCATGGGTGCTAAGCCTTGCATAGCCTGGGCATTTTTTCAGATCGATAAAGATGACCCAACTCGTGTTATCTGTAACATTTGTCAGCAAAAGCTAAGTAGAGGCCAAAAAATACATAGTTTCAGTACTTCATGCATGAACCGGCACATGGACATGAAGCATAAGTTGCAGTGGGAAGCTCAGTGTGCTACAATGCGGTCTAGCCGGCCGGGCCAACCACCGTCTGCCATATCTTGTGCATCCGCGGCCTCTTCATCCTCTGTGACTGGGGGGACAGCAGTCACACCTGTTTTGGGGCGCAGACCTGCCACCTCTTTACCCGCAACAGCCAGCGTGATTGGCAGGTCATCATTTTCTTTGGAGGTGGTAAAACCAGCTGGTCTTGAGCGCTGTCCGACATCGATAGCACCACCTTTGGATCAAGGCAACCTAACATGTCCGCCTGCATCTTCCTCACAGACCGTCAGTTTGCCGGGGACACCCTTATCAACCCCGTCTAAGCACAATAGCCAGCCCTCGGTCCCTCAGATGTGGACAAGTAAAAGACCATTTCCTCCTAGTCATGAGAAAGCTAAGAGGTTGAATTTCACCATCTGCAAGCTCTTGGCTACAGAAATGCTGCCTTTCCGCCTGGTGGACACAGAGGATTTTCGAGACCTTATGTCCGTCGCAGTGCCCCAGTACCAGATGCCCAGTCGGCACTACTTCTCAAAGAAAGGTGTGCCTGCGCTCCACCAGCATGTCGCACACAACATCACCGCTTCTTTGAGAAACTCTGTGTGTGACAGGGTGCATTTCACCACAGACACTTGGACGAGTAGGCATGGACAGGGGCGTTACATATCGCTGACTGGGCACTGGGTAACTATGGTGACAGCAGGACAAGGGGCTGCTGTCCAAGTCTTGCCGTCCCCACGAGTTGTGCGTCAATCCTCTTTATGTCATTTTTCCTCCACTGCTTCTGCCTCCTCAACCTCCTCTCGGTCTTCCACCTGCACCCAAAGCCTGTCTGGTCATGCCACAAGCTTTCTAACTGCGCAGAAGGGATCCTGCACACCTCCTTACTATGCTGGCAGTAGGGCTCAACGTCATCAGGCGGTTTTTACATTGAAATGTCTGGGAAATGTGAGTCACACAGCTGAGGAGTTGTGGTCAGCTCTGGAGAACCAATTTCATGAATGGTTGTCTCCACTGGACCTGAAACCAGGGAAGGCCGTGTGCGACAATGCTGCAAACCTGGGTGCGGCCCTTCGCCGGGGCAATGTCACACACGTGCCTTGTATGGCTCACGTGTTGAACCTGGTTGTCCAGCAATTTTTAGCCCACTATCCCAGACTAGATGGCCTTCTGCAGAGGGCACGGTCGCTGTGTGCTCACTTCCGCCGTTCGCATCCCGCAGCTCAGCGACTTACATCTCTACAGAAGTCGTTGGGCCTGCCACTTCACCGGCTAAAATGCGATGTGCCTACCCGGTGGAATTCAACTCTGCACATGTTGCAGCGACTGTGGCAGCACCGACAAGCCCTGGTGCAATACGTTCTGACGTATAGCCTGGGCCAACGAGATTCAGAGGTGGGGCAAATCACGCTGGAGGAGTGGTCTCAGATCAGGGACCTATGCACCCTTCTGCACAGTTTTGAAATGGCGACGAAGATGTTTAGTGCTGACGATGCCATTATCAGCATGACTATTCCGGTGATTTACATGCTGGAGCACATGTTAAACAGAATTCGGAGTCAGGTGGTGGCACAAGAGGAGGTGGAGGAAGTAGAGGAGGAGGAGTTGTATGCGGAAGGGCTAACATCTGCAAGGTCCAGACGGTCGGCAGCACCAAGGCGGCAGGCATGTGAGGGTGGGGGAGATGGTTTTACCAGGGCGCATGGTAGCAGCCAAACTAGTGAGGAAGGTGCAGGAGCCCAGGAAGAAGTGGAGGACGAACTGATGGAAGACTCATCAGATGAGGGAGACCTTGATCACATTTATGTTGTGCGAGGTTGGGGGGAGAGGACAGAGGAAGGAAGCATGATTGCTACCTCGCCACCAACACAACAGGGACTTGGTGCTCCTGGATGCGCAACACACATGAGTGCCTTCTTGCTGCACTACCTGCAACATGACCCTCGAATTGTGAGAATTAGAAATAATCCTGACTACTGGGTTGCCACACTGTTAGATCCCCGGTACAAAAGTAAATTTGCAGAAATTATTCCTGCCATAGAAAGGGATGCACGCATGCAGGAGTATCAGCAGAGACTGTTGCAGAATCTTACATGTGCTTTTCCACAAAATACCAGTGGTGCACGTAGTGAATCTCACAGTTCCAACTTGCCAACCGTGGGACCGTCAAGTGTTCAGCACTCAAACCGTAACAGAACCACAGTATCTGCTGGTAACATCAATTTTGCGGAATCATTTCACCACTTTTTTAGCCCATCCTTTGCAAGGCCACAGGAGACAAGAAGTCTGACACATAGTCAACGCCTAGAGACGATGGTACAGGAGTATCTCCAAGTAAACATTGAAGCCACGACTGTGTCACTGGACCCTTGCTCTTTTTGGGCTTCCAATCTGGATAAATGGCCGGAGCTAGCCACTTACGCCTTGGAGATCTTGTCATGCCCCGCAGCCAGCGTTCTGTCTGAACGTGTGTTCAGCGCTGCTGGTGGTGTGCTGACAGATAAGCGCACGCGGCTCTCCACTGATAATGTAGACAGACTCACGTTCATAAAGATGAACAAATCATGGATCCGAAACGACTTTTCTACCCCTGTGTCATCCTGGGGAGAGTAAAAGCTTGATGATTGGTTAAAATCACCCTACCAACCGTTTTAAGCTTTCAAATTACTAATCATGTTTATCTGTATCTTGACTGGAAAATAATTTGGGCTTTGTAGCAGTGTGCAGCACTGATCCTATTAGGCCATCTATAATAAGCTTCACCAGATTTAAAATTAAAAATAATTTTTAGCTGCATCTAGCCCGGAAAATAATTTTGGGGCTCCGAGATGCGCAAGACACATAAGTGCCTTCTTGCTGCACTACCTGCAGCATGACCCTCATATTGTCAGAATTCGAAGTAATCATGACTACTGGGTTGCCACACTCTTAGATCCCCAAACTTTTCGATCAACCTTTTCATTTTAATAAAGACCAAAAAAATGGTCATTTTTGAAATTATAAGCATTAGCAGGTTGTTAGAAACTGAAATCAAACAGTTTTCAACTCAAAACTTTATTCTAGGTGATGTTACATTTTCACATAGGACCCCTTGTTCGAAAGGAGCTTCTGAACTCTCTCGTCCATTGAATTTGTCAGGTTTTGGATGGTTTCTGCTTCAATTGTTTTGCATGAGGACAGAATACCCTCCCAGAGCTGTTGCTTAGATGTGAACTGCCTCCCGCCATCATAGACACTCCTTTTAATGATGCTCCAAAGGTTCTGAATGGGGTAGAGGTCAGGGGAGCATGGGGGTCACACCATAAGTTTGTCCCCTTTTATGCCCATATCAGCCAGAGATGCAGATGTTTTATGTGCAGCATGAGATGGTGCATTATCATGCAGAAAAATGATCTTGCTGTGAAATACACGGTTCTTCTTCTTGAACCATGGCAGGAAGTGCTGTTTGAGAAAATCCACATACATTATGGAGTTCATCTTTAGCGCCTTCAGGGATCCTAAAGGGGCCGACAATCTCTCTCCCCATGATTCCAGCCCAAAACATTACTCCACCTCCTCCTTGTTGGCGCTGTAGCCGTGTTTGCGTGGGGTGTCCATCAACCAGCCATCCTCCACTCCATTCATCTGGACCATCGAGCGCTGCACGGCACTCATCCGTGAACAAAACAGTTTTGAAATCAGTCTTCATGTAATGTTTGGCCCACTGGAGCCGTTTCTGCTTGTGTGAAGTGGATAGAGGAGGTCGACAGGATGGCGTATGCACAGCTGCAAACCTCTGAAGGACCCTGCATCTTGTTGTTCGGGGGACGTTGGAGGCACAAGCAGCTTCAAAAACTTGTCTGCTGCTATGACAAGGCTTTTTTGCCGCTGCTCTTTCAACCTGACGTAATTGCCTGTAGGAAAGAGTCCTCAATTTGCCCTTATCAGCACGCACACGTGTGTACTGTGAATCAGCTACATACTTCTTGATTGCCAAGACACTTCATCCTGATCATCGCACAATGTTGATTGTAGTCATGCCTTGACCTAAACACTCCACAATTTGTTGCTTCTCAGCAGCCGACACATCCTTTTTCTTTCCCATTTTGGCAGAAAATGTAGGCTGCTTAATAATGTGAGAGAGCCTTCTTAAGTAGTCTTGCCTTTCATTGGACACACCTGCCAAACTAATTAGCACAGGTGTCTGCAATTGCTTACAGTGATATAAAGAGCCCTGACACACATCACCATCAATGAGTTTAACTGACAAACAAACAAATTCTTCCCTTATCACTCCTAAACACTTTTTGCATAATAATTTGGAACGCGGTGTACATGTGCTTTTCCACAAAACACCAGTGGTTCACGTAGTGAATCTTACAGTTCTAACTTGCCAACCGTGGTCTGTATGGAATTGTTCAATAAAGGGCCCAAAATTAAGATAACATAGATGGGAGAGGTCTCTATGAATAGGAATTCCTAAGTATTTGATACCCTGTGAGGGCCAGGCAAAGGGAAAGTTGGACTGGATGGAATCCTATATGGATTTAGGGAGGGAGACATCGAGGGCCTCAGACTTCGCTGCATTGATTTTAAAATTTTACCATGTAACAAAGTGATCTATTTCAGCCATAACAGCAGGGATGGATATATGTGATTGAGTGATATATACTAGGACATCATCAGCAAATAGAGAGCACTTGTACTCGGTGCCTCCCACCTCAATCCACCTAATATTGGGGTTATGGCGAATTGATGAGAGCAGGTGCTCCGTCACTAGGATGTATAAGAGAGGGGACAGAGGACATCCCTGCCTTGTCCCATTGGTGATTGTGAAAGGTGATGAAAATGTTCTGACGCACCCCCTGGGCCTTGGGACACCCGGAGCCGGACCCTTTTTGGTGGATGCTGGTGGTTGTAGTCTTCGTGGTGGCGATCCGGTTCCGTGGCTCAGGGCGGTCAAACCAGTGGCGGAACTATTTATGTGGTTTTGATGTTTAAATGTCCGACTACGCCACCCGTGGATTGCGGTCAGAGTGAACCGCCGCTACAGGGCAGACCGCTAAGGCTGGTGTTGTGGGTGCAGCAGAGCGTAGCATAACTCCCCACGGGAGGAGTATAGCCTCAGGGCAGTGTATGCGGAGGATGGGGGTGATGGTGCAGGGCAGCAGCAGTAACGACACGGAGTCAGTGATGCAGTTCAGGGCCTTTACTCACAGTTCTTATTATCCAGACCACGTCTGCAGGTAACGGCTGCCCACGTCGTACTGTGCTCACCAGGTGAGGGGCTCAGACAACTCCCAGATAACTTTGGAGCGCTTCACAGGACCCCCTTTGTGTGTCCTTTGTCTGGTCTTTCTTACCAACACTTCTGTCCGGCTGCCTCGGGCCTCCTCTTGGTAAACTTGGCGCCAGTTTCCCTGACCCTATGTGGTGCCTTCCTAGCGGGTGGAGCAAGGGGCTGCGCCACATAAAATGTCAGAGCCTCCGGTTTCTAGCTGAGGGTCGTTTCCTGCATCCACTAGTTCGGGGACCGGTCTCCCCCTTTGGCCTGACCCCTCCACGCAGGTGGATTCGGGCGTGCGGTGGCGACTCGCCCGTCCGCACCCCTGGGATCCCTTCATTCCTCGTTCCTGGAGCCTTCTCCGCTCCTCTTCCTTCCTTCTCCCTCTTGCAGGCCTGGGCCTCTGTTACTAGGCCCGCCTCCGGAGCAGAGCTCATGCAGAGCCCCTGCTCCCTGCCACTTCTGCTCAGACTTCTCTGCACTGAACTAAGATGGTGCCCACCTTTTATACTCCCTTCTCAATGCACCCAGGAACTGCTTCCTCCCTGCTCCTGCACTGCAGGGTTCCCCTTCCTCAGTGATCCCTCCCCCCACTCCAGCCAGGGACAGGGACTGTCGTGCCCATCTCAGGGGCATATTGGTCGCCCTGCCCCACGGCAATGTGGTGTAATGCATGCAGGTGTCGGGTCCTGATCCACACTCCATCCTTATCTGAGAGTGAGATATCACACCTCTGGGTGAGGTGCAATACGTCTGTAGCAACCGAGCCCTCGGTGCTACAGTTCCATTTATCTTCAGCCTAGGTGACGTATTGTGATACAGGGCCGTGATTTTGGCTATAAAAGGGTCCCCTAGACCCCTACCCCAAGCTTTTTAAGAGAATCATATATGGCGTGCCAGGAGACTCTATGGAATGCTTTCTCAGCATCCAACGAGAGTATCTACTTACAAATTTTTAACTGCATCTAGCCCAGGAAATACTTTGTGCCTAGTAGCAGTGTCTGCTAGTCAGCGGATTATCCCGGCTGTTAAGCAAGCTACACCACCTGTAGTTTGGACACTTAATTTTTTCAAAGGAAATGCTTCGGGACCACGGGATACTTAGTGAAGAGCATCAGGAGGCACCCCAAGGCATAGGGGCTGGGACTGGCACTAGGATGCCTTGCGGTGGACAGCCGAGCTCGATCCTTATAAAAGCTTTTTAACTGCAGCAGCTTTAGTGGACGCTACTGGAGCTGGAATTACGCGGCTGCTGGCATGAGACTTGCCCTCCAATAGATCCTTGTAAATGGATTTAAAGTGTATTCATTCAAATTAGAGGGACAATTTAAATTAAAAAGCTTAGAGCTGCCTCCACCACAGGGGGGCTCTCTCGACCCACCAGCGGACAGGCACCAGTATTGGGAGAGGGGGGCTGGCCGTCAGGGTTCACCGCGGCTCTGGCACAAACCCGGCGACACGGAGGTGGCACGGGCAGGAGCGGACTGGCCGTCTCGGCTTCTCACTTTTTGGATTTTAGAAGGGCATGACATGCCTATATCTGTGTCTCCCCCTCCTTTTACTCCTCCACCTCTTTTCTTTTCGCATGACTATATGTACTTGTCACTTTTCCATGTGTTAGTTGTGTCTTCTGAGCAGTTTGTCAGCTTTTGGACACCTTTGAAGGTGTTTTCTATGTGTTTCTATGTGTTTTTGTTTGCCTGCCATTGGTTTTAACGGTGTTCGAAGGTGTTCGACGAACAGTTCGACGAACAGTTCGGCGAACACACGGGTGTTCGACGAACCGAACCGAACTCGAACACTACGGGGGTGGCTCAACACTACTGATGATGTGTCGCACACCACATTGCCAGATAAGGTTGTAAAGTGTTAAAATTACATTTCCCAGGGAATACATTTGTCTTGGTTGAAAGCAATGCAAAAGTGCAAAAGCGCATAAAAAACGCTACATGTGAACATAGCCCAAGGTGTGGAGGAGCATTTTTGCTTTTGGTTATTTATTTTGTCTTATATACAAGTCATTACCCTGGAAAGGTTGTAAAGGATACCCTGGAAAGGATGTTCCTTAACATATTTTCCAGGAAAAAACATTTTGATTTTGCTTTTGTATGTTTTATTGTGAGTCAGTAAAATTGGCGTAATAGCTCTGACAACATTGTTGACAGCAGTGACTTGGGAGTCAGAAATGCTTCCAGGGGTCTTCCCCATGCTGTTCCCATGTCATTTGAGCACTGTTCCCATTGATTTGGGCAATTTTTAGACCCTCTGCAGACCGCCGGGTGGAGTTGCCAGAAAATGCTTGAGTTTCCCATAGACTTACATTGGGCTCGTTGCTCGGATCGAGCACCCGATCATTCCAGTTTGCTCAACTCGAGCAATGAGCACCCGAGCATTTTAGTGCTCGCTTATCACTACACTTCTCTAACAGGAATTAGCCTTTATGCTCCCAGTCCTTGCTCTCTCTGTAATGGGGTCTCCCTCAGCAAGGTTAGCTAATATTTTGCATCTGGGGCAGACTACATAAAATGCAATGCAGGTTGGTGCTGTGTACATGCTCTTTTTTGGCCATATTTAGTCACTTTGGGTGTCACAGCAATTGGAAAGTGTTACCTCTTTCTATCTAGCAGATCTTGCTGACATCTTCAGTTGGGCTCTCTCCTCTTTTGCCTGCCAGCTTGTCTGCAAGCCTCTCCCCTCTCTAGAGAAGCAAGCTTTTTGTGCACATTCAGAGGGCTTTAGCTAGTATGCTAATGCTAATTCCACATTCCCATGACTCAGCATTTCACACATTAAACTCAGTGTGCTAACTCTTTATGCTCTGAATTCATTAGTGGACATAACAATGTCCCGCGTTAACCATAATCTATGGATTTATTTTTTATTCATTCATAACTTTTTATGGAGCAGGGGGCACATGTGTACCCTTTAACTGATTTTAAACAAAATGTTTATAGATGGTATCGTTATACAGACAAGCTGCTCTTGTTGTGGACAGGTTCAGCTGAGCAATGTCAGAAGTTCATTTCAGTTCTGCACTCTAATGATTGTAATATTCACCTCACTTTATACACTTGCTCTACATCTTTAAGTTTCCAGGACGTTGAACTCACTATACAGTATATCATCAAAATATTCATTCCAACCTGTACCGAAAGACGACTTCCACCAATAGTTTGTTGCACTACATTAGCTTCCACCCAACACACCTCAAAAAAGGAATTCCCTTTAGCCAGCTCATTAGAGCAAAACTGAATTTGAGTAATACATCTGATTTTTCTTTACAGGTAGATGATCTTAAATCTCTCTTTAAAGCTAGGGATTATCCCAAGAAAGTTATCGAGGAGGCTGTTGAGTGTAACAGGTTAATAGAGTGGATCTGCTACAACCATGACTAGTGTTGAGCGATACCTTCCGATATCAGGAAATATCATATCGGATTGGATCGGACCGATACTCAAAAAGAATCGGATATCGCCGATTCCGATACCGGAAAACAATGCAAGTCAATGGGACAGAAATATCGGAATGAAAATAAACCCTTTCTTTCCTTGCAGGTTAATTCTACATGAAGTAAAACAACTAAGAATAATGTAGAATGTATTATGCGAAAAGCCGGCAATTCATCAGCGGCATACACCGGTACCCGACAATTTACAACAGAAAGAATAGAGCTTCACACATAGATTAGATAGATAGAAACATGTCAGTCACATATATATGAAGTACAGTGACAGTGTTGCTTAATGTACTTGTCATTTAGTGCAAAGGATTTATTTAAAAAAATATTAGTGTTTTCATGCACCGTCTCTTTAAAAAAGCCGGCCGGCAATTCAGCAGCGGTACCCGACAATTTATAACAGACAGAATAGAGCTTCACACATAGATTAGATAGATAGAAACATGTCAGTCACATATATATGAAGTACAGTGACAGTGTTGCTTACTGTACTTGTCATTTAGTGTAAAGGATTTATTTAAAAAAATAATAGTGTTTTCATGCACCGTCTCTTTAAGAAAGCCGGCCGGCAATTCAGCATCTGTACCCGACAATTTAGAATAGAAGGAATAGAGAATCATACATAGATTAGATAGATAAAAACATGTTAGTCACATATATATGAAGTACAGTGACAGTGTTGCTTACTGTACTTGTCATTTAGTGTTAAAATAAAGGATTTATTTAAAAAAAAATTGGCGTGGGGTTCCCCTTAATTTTAGTCTCTAGCGGAGGTTAAGCAGACGGCTGGGGCAGATGTTTGAAGCCTGGGAAGGGGGTAATACCCACGGAGCTTCCCAGGCTGCTAATATCAGCCCCCAGCGGAATACTTAGCCTTTACTAGCTATTAAAATGGGGGACCCCCCCAAAAAAATGACGTGGGGTCCCCCCTAATTTAATAGCTAGCAAAGGCTAGGCAGACAGCTGGGGGCTGATATTAATAGCCCAGGAAGGGTGCCATGAATATTGGCCCCCTCCCAGGCTAGAAACACCAGCTGTCAGCCGCCCCAGAAATGGCGCATCCATAGGATGCGCCAATTCTGGCACTTAGCCTCGCTCTTCCCACTGCCCTGTAGCGGTGGCAGTGGGGTAATAGGGTTGGGGTTGATGTCAGCTTATAATACCAGCTGACATCAAGCCCAGGTTAGTAATGGAGAGGCGTCTATAAGACACCCCCATTACTAACCCCATAGTCAAAGTTAAATAAAAAAACACAAACACCCAGAATAAAGTCCTTTAATTGAAATAAACACAAAATTCTTTATTGTTCTAAATTAAACCATACTTACCGTCACGCCCATTCCAGCTGAAGCCAACGATCTCCTGCAATAAAAGAAAAATAATAAAGCAACATCATCCTTACCTTTCCATGGTTCCCACGACAGCTTCAGCTCTGCTACATCGAGATGACAGGCTGGACTGCAGGAGAAAGCTGCCATCCAGCCTGTCATCCCGCAGACACTGAGAAGCGCAGGCATGCTTGCGCTCCTCAGTGTCTCTCTGTGACGGCATCCAGATGAGCCGACAATGAACTCAGCTCACCTCATGCACGTCACTGACAACGTGGGAGAATTCTCACGCTGAAGCGCTGAGTGCAGGAGAATTCTCCCACGCTGTCAGTGACATGCATGAGGTGAGCCGAGTTCATTGGACATGAACTCGGCTCATCTGGATGACGTCACAGAGAGACACTGAGGAGCGCAAGCATGCCTGCGCTTCTCAGTGTCTGCGGGATGACAGGCTGGATTGCAGCGTTCTGCTGCGGTCCAGCCTGTCATCTCGATGTAGCAGAGCTGAAGCTGTCGTGGGAACCATGGAAAGGTAAGGATGATGTTGGTTTATTATTTTTCTTTTATTGCAGGAGATCGTTGGCTTCAGCTGGAATGGGCGTGACGGTAAGTATGGTTTAATTTAGAACAATAAAGAATTGTGTCTTTATTTCAATTAAAGGACTTTTGTAGCGCTGGCGTCCCTGCCCTCTGCTAGGCAGGGACGCTGCTCCCCTCACCGCTCTGCTCCGTGCCCGGCGTCCTCTCCCCGCTCTGCTGTCAGCGCGCGCTCCTTCCCGGCGTCCTCCTCCCGCTCTGCTCTCAGCGCGCGCTCCTTCCCGGCCCCTGTGCTTAGGGCGCGCGCGTGCGCGCTCCCCTCCTCTTAAAGGGGCCGCGCGCGCCGTCCTAAGGAGTCCCCGGCCAATGGCCGGAGGACTTCATCATATATAAGGCACCTCCTCCAAAATGGAGGTGCCCGAGCAATGTTGTTTGCACCTGTGTCTCACCTGTGCTTCAGCCCTCAGGTCCCGTTGCCAGTTACCTGCCAGTTTCCTGCCAGTTTCCTGCTAGTTACCTGCCAGTTACCTGCCTGATTCCTGCCTGAATACTTGTTACCTGTCTGCCAGTCTGAGGTCCGACGGTCTGCCTTACTACTCCTGTCAGTCTGTCTAAAGGACCAGCCTGCCCGCTCACCTGGGAGCGCATATCAGCTACCTGCCTGCTTGCCTGAGGTCCGACGGTCTGCCTTACTACTCCGGTCAGTCTGTCTATGGACCAGCTTGCCCGCTCACCTGGGAGCGCTTCTCCGTTATCTGCCTGCTTGCCAGCCCGGAGGTCCTGTTGTCACGTGCGGTGACCACCAGCTATTCCAGAGACTCTTGCCCACTCACCTGGGAGCGCTTCTCCGTTACCTACCTGCCTGCCAGCCCGGAAGTTCCGCCGTCACGTGCCGTGACCACCTGCTATTCCAGAGACTCTCGCTTGCTCACCTGGGAGCACACATCTACCATCTGCCTGCTAGCCTACCCGGAGGCTCTGCCATCACAGGTCGTACCTACCCCTTACCCAGAGACTGCCCTGATCACTTGCCGTAACTCCCTGTCCGTTCACCCAGAGACTGCCACCCGCTCCCTTACAAGGGCCGCCCCCTTGTATAGTAGCTCAGAGGTTCCGCCTCCCGGACCCGTTACAACTTTATTCTGGGTGTTGTGTTTTTTTTAAATACTTTACTAGAAATTCATGGTGGTCATGTCTAATATTGGCGTGACCCCATGAATTTCGGGCTTAGGGCCAGCTGATAATGCCAAGCTGGCTTTAACCCCTTTATTACCCAGTGAGCCACCGCACCAGGGCCCTGGATGAGTTGGGTACAGCGCCAGAAGATGGCGCTTCTATGAACGCGCCATTTTCCGGGGCAGCTGCGGACTGCAATTTGCAGCGGGTGGGGCCCAGAAAGCTTGGGCCTCCCTGCGCTGCAGATTCCAGCCCCCAGCTGCCTAGATGTACCTGGCTGGACACAAAAATAGGGCGAAGCCCCACGTACTTTTTTTTTAAATTATTTCATGAAATTCATGAAATAATTAAGAAAAAAAGGGCTTCCCTATATTGTTGTGTCCGGCCAGGTACAAATAGGCAGCTGGTGGTTGGGGGCAGTCCGTTCCTGCCTGCTGTACCTGGCTGGACACAAATATAGTGCGAAGCCCCACGTCAATTTTTTTTTAATTATTTCATGAATTTCCTGAAATAATTTAAAAAAATTGAAGTGGGGCTTCGCACTATATTTGTGTCCAGCCAGGTACAACTAGGCAGCTGGGGGATGGAATCTGCAGTGCAGGGAGACCCAAGCTTTCTGGGCCTCCC
Organism: Phyllobates terribilis; assembly: GCF_046119375.1. Taxonomy (NCBI): domain Eukaryota; kingdom Metazoa; phylum Chordata; class Amphibia; order Anura; family Dendrobatidae; genus Phyllobates; species Phyllobates terribilis. The sequence continues at coordinate 613,638,457 of NW_027362764.1, forward strand.
CCCCACTGCAAATTGCAGTCCGCAGCCACCCCAGAAAATGGCGCGTTCATAGAAGCTGGATGCTGTACCTGGCTGGCATACAAAAATATGGCAAAGCCCACGTCAAAATTTTGGGGAAAAATTAATTAAAAAATAAATAATAATTTAGGGACTGCATCTTTATTAACTCCTCAAATGTCATTTAGTGTTAAAATAAAGGATTTATTTAAAAAAAAAATTGGCGTGGGATGCCCCATAATTTTTGTCTCTAGCGGAGGTTAAGCAGACGGCTGGGGCAGATGTTTGAAGCCTGGGAAGGGGGTAATACCCACGGAGCTTCCCAGGCTACTAATATCAGCCCCCAGATGAATACATAGCCTTTACTAGCTATTAAAATGGGGGACCCCCCCAAAAAAATGACGTGGGGTCCCCCCTATTTTAATAGCTAGCAAAGGCTAGGCAGACAGCTGGGGGCTGATATTAATAGCCCAGGAAGGGTGCCATGAATATTGGCCCCCTCCCAGGCTATAAACACCAGCCGTCAGCCGCCCCAGAAATGGCGCATCCATAGGATGCGCCAACTCTGGCACTTAGCCTCGCTCTTCCACGCTGCCCTGGTGCGGTGGCAGGGGGTAATGGGGCTGGGGTTCATGTCAGCGCCAGCTGCCATGAAGCCCAGGTTAGTAATGATGGGCGTCTATAAGACACCCCCATTACTAACCTACAAAGTGTTAAAAATAAAAAAACACACTACACCCAGAAAAAAATAATTTATTTGAAATAAAACACACCATTTTATTTAATTCTTAGTTTACTAAAAAAAAAATAGTTACCTGTCCACGTTCCTGCGCTGATCTCCCATGCACAGCTGTCACATCTGGAGATGGTGACAGCTGTGCATGGCTGCTGTAAGCTCACGCTGCCGGGAACACGTCTGCTCCCGGCAGCGGGAGCCTCTGACTGAGGTCACCGGAGTGCATTCAGTCAGCGCAGCTCCGGAGACCTCCTTTACGGCACTGCTGTACCGTGGGAATTTCTCACGGTACAGCGGGGCCGTAAAGCAGCTAACCGGAGCAGCGCTGCCTGAACTCCGGCGAACCCGCTTATGCAATGACTGGGCTGCTTTACGGCCCCGTCATTCTAGCGGCGGCAGCGGTTCAGAGCGGTCACATTCTATGTGGCTGCTCTGAACTGGAGATCTTCGTGGGACACTCGTGGACTACTACGGAGGGGTAAGGATAAGGTTGTGGTTTATTATTTTATATTTTATTACAGGAGATCGATGGCTTCGGGGAATTAGGTGTCTTGGTGAGTATAGGTGTAGTTTTTTATTTTTTACTTTATTTTAGGTGGCGATTGGCGGGGACAGGTAATGTATGAACTAATTTATTGTAGGTAACCACTGGCCACCAATGACATGTATTTAAAATTTATTGGGGACACAGTAGGGCAATTTAAATAGCAGGATCAGGCTGATGGGAACTACTGCTCCCATCGAGCTGATCCTGCTGGCACGAGTGGACGGGGGACAGACATAGGCCGATGGGAGTAGTAGTGTCACATCGGCCTATGTCTGCCTGCACGCACACACCCGCACACATCGCACAGACACCGCGCACACCCGCAGACATCACACAGACACCGCACACATCGCACAGACACCGCACACACCCCCAGATATCGCACAGACACCGCGCACACCCGCACACACCCGCAGACATCGCACAGACACCGCGCACACCCGCAGACATCGCACACACCCGCAGACATCGCACAGACATCGCACAGACACCGCGCACACCCGCAGACATCGCACACACCCGCAGACATCGCACAGACACCGCACACACCCGCAGACATCGCGCAGACACCGCACAGACACCGCACACACCCGCAGACACCGCACACACCCGCAGACACCGCACAGACACCCACACACACACCAATCATGACCGGTCTGGGAGGTGAGGCTGACCTGTGCGACCGTGGGAAAGTTCATGTGAGTTCATGCAATGCAGTCAAGCATGAACTCACATGAACCCTCCGAGGGCACCGCGGCTACTTCAAATGAACAGCTGATCAGCATCACCTGATACCTCAGCTGTTCATTTGAAATAACCGGCGGGAGAGAGCAGCACAGAACGGGAAAGCCGGCGGTGAAGTCTTTTCACTGCCGGCTTCTCCGCCCGGGTCCTTCGCTCCCCGCTCCTTGGTGCTGCGCTCCCCGCCCGGTCCTAACTTACGATCGGGATGGGAGGTGGCGAGGGGAGAGGAGGATCGGGGTGGGAGGCTGCGGGGAAGCAGTATGGGGCTGTGTGATTGTTTAAAAGCCGGCGGCTTTTTACCGCCCGCTGGCTTTTAAACAATCAGGAGAATTCTCCCACGCTGGGATTTCATTCTGATGACAGGCTGGATCGCAGCTGAGTGCTGCCATCCAGCTTGTCATCCTTCAGAGACACTGCAGAGCGCAGGCATTATGGGAACTTCCGATTCCGGTATTCGATATTGTAAAAGTATCAGAATTAAGTATCGGAATTCCGATACAGCGAATATCGGCCGATACCCGATATTTCAGTATCGGAATGCTCAACACTAACCATGACCCAAAAGTGAGGATGCATCTATCCAGCTAATTATCAGTTACAACAAATGGAGGGATCTCCATCAGTTGCTTTATAAGAATTGGAGTATTCTTACATTTGAATTTAAGTTAAAGAACATTATTTCTACTAGACCATTGCTTACGGCTAGGAGAGCCAAGAATCTTAAAGATCATCTTGTCAGAAGTCTCTTTACCCGCCCCATTAATAGGCTGGCCAGAGGCGTTTCCATCAAGGATCGTATGCCTGTGGGGGCTGTTCCATTTGGCTCTCTGTGCTTTCGGCACATATTTTTATTAATCCAGTTGACCAAAAGTAATATGTACTGGATAAGTACATTAACTGTCGATCAAAAAATTTAATATACGCCTTAATATGCCCATGTCAACAATTGTATGTGGGTCAAACGTCACAAAATCTACGTAAACGGATTCAGCAGCATTTTTCTAACTTTGCATTGGTCGATATACATTTTAAATCTGGCAGAACTCTCTCAACGGTGGCTTTGCACTTCATGCGATAAAATGAATGTAAGATGGGTGGCACAACCATTGTTGGGTTCATTTCAGTCCCTTCCAGCATTCGTGGTGGTGAGATGACCCCAGGCGTCCTACTCTTAGAATCCCGTTGTATTTACAGATTGGATTGTGTGTAGTGTTGAGCGAGCACTAAAATGCTCGGGTGCTCGAAGCTCAGGCCGAGCTCGCCGTGACACTCGGGTGCTCGACCCGAGCAACGAGCCCAATGTTAGTCTATGGGAGACTCGAGCATTTTTGCGGTGGCACCCCCGGCAGTCTTTTAAAAGCCAAACAAGTGCCCAAAACGATAGTGACAGTGCTCAAATGACATGGGGACAGCATGGGGATCGCCCCAGGAAGCATTTCTGACCCCCAGGTCACTGCTGTCAACAACGTGGTCAGAGGTATTAATCCACTTTTACGGGCTCACAATAAAACATTCAAAAACGAAAGTGAAACTTTTTTCCTGTGAAATATGTTAAGGAAGTTCCTTTCCAGGGAAAAGACTTGTGTATAAGTTAAAATAAATCACCAAAAACAAAAATACTCCTCCACACCTTCGGCTATGTTCACAAGTAGCATTTTTTATGCGTCTTTGCACTTTTGTATTGCTTTCAACTATGACAAATGCATTCACCGGGAAATGTCATTTTAACATTTTACAACCTTATCTGGCCATGTGCTGGGTGACACATGCATAAAGTGCTGAAAAGACATGGGAACAGCATGGGGAAGACCCCTGGAAGTATCTCTGACTCCCAGGTCACTGTCTAAAAGTGTGCCCATCATAAGTGATCATTGCCGCATTAGAAGATGCAGACTTGCAACTATCCCCATGCAAGTTCTAGTCCCAGGGCAGTGTTCAATTGTACCTCCCCCATTCCTTGCAACACAAGCGCAAGTATGCAGCCTGCCACCCACCCACCCCCAGGCTGCAATACCATACTGCTTGCTTGCTTGAACTTGAAATTGTTCCATACTCAGTCCCCAGCCGCCCGGCGGCCGGGTGTCCATACTCAGTCCCCAGCCGCCCCGCGGCCGGGTGTCCACACATGGTCCCCAGCCACCTGGGGGCAGCCGGGTGTCCATAAACGGTCCCCAGCCGCCCCTATTTCTCCTTGGAACATCCCCCAACACACTTTTCTTAGCCTGGCCTGCTTTAGGCAGCATTGGACGAGCCCACCAGAGAACCAGACTCCTCCGGTGGGCCCTGACTTCTCCATCGGTGGAGTTGAGAGTGCCAAGGTGAGGAGCATGATGATGATGACAGAAGTTAGCATCTGCTATGTTTTCTTTTAATACAAGTGTAAGTGTGCAGCCTGCCACCCACCCACCCCCAGACAGCAATTCCATACTGCTAGCTTGCACTTGAAATGGGGCCTTTTAGTTTGGAGGAGGCCGAACCTGGCCACTACCTCATGGCTGCTTCGGCAGCGAGGTATCCATACTCAGTCCCCAGCCGCCCCTATTTGTCCTGGTGTGCCTTATACATAAGATTAAGTGCGTATACCAAAACATTACCTGTGCCCTCCCCAGTGCATTTAGTGGGAAGGAGAGCCTATTCCGCTGTAGTGTGTGCATGCCAATTCCATGTTCATGGTACATGTGAAGATGCCCCCCACTTGCACCTGTCGTTGCAGACTTGCAACTATCCCCATTCAAGTCCTTGTCCCAGGGCAGTGTTCAATTGTACCTCTCCCATTCCTTGCAATGCAAGCGCAAGTATGTAGCCTGCCACCCACCCACCCCCAGGCTGCAATACCATACTGCTTGCTTTCTTGCACTTTAAATTGGGCCTTTTAGGCATGTGGAGGTGGAATCTGGCCACCACGCCATGGCTGTGTCGGCGGCCTGGTATCCATACTCAATCCCCAGCCGCCTGGTGGCCGGGTGTCCCCGCTTGCTCCCCAGCCTCCAGGGGGTGGCTGGGTGTCCATAATCGATCTCCAGCCACCCCTATTTGTCCCAGTAACCTTTCCCACACTTTTCTTAGCTTAGCCTTGCCTGCTTTAGGGCAGCATTGGCCGAGCCCACTGGACTATCAGACTCCTCCGGTGGGCCCCGGCTTCTCCATAAGGGGAGTTGAGATTGCCAAGGTGAGGAGCATGATGAGGATGATAGAAGTTAGCATCTGCTTTGTTTTGTTGTAATGCAAGCGCATGTATGTAGTAGCGGCTAGGCCTGAGGTGGTCAGCGTTTTGGCGCATATCCTACCTCCTCCAAGGATTGCTGGATGTTTTCCTGCTACTATCCAAGTTCTATGACTCCCGTTAAAACAAAGCTTCAGGTGATAAATGATGGATGAGGTAGTGGCAAAGGAGAAAGAGCAGGAGGAACAGGGACCATTCACATCAATATCAGGCCAGTCAACCAGATATGTCTTGTAGGATATGTTTCTGTAACAAAAGGAGCGGTTCGGCTACACAGTTATAGGGCATACAGTGAGTGCAATACCTACCAAATATTTCGAGGCACTCCAATGCCCCTTGGAAATGACATGGAGGTCAGAGGGCGTTAACTAAACCTTTTTTTCCATTTATAGCAACTGGGTCTCCTGTGCACTGTTGGCCTAAGCAGTAAATGGAAGGCTTTCCAAAAATTATGAGGAACTGCAATGCCCCTTACAAGAGCCATGTGTGGCACCCCAGGGGTCTGGTCACCACAGTAATAGAGATATTACGTCGGAGAGCAAGTGGGAGGTTTCCTGGTCAGGATCCCTTAAACATGCAAAATCCTCCTGCCCCAGTCCTGGGAGGGGAGAATTCTGCCCTTATAAACTGGATCTGGAGCGGGGTTGAGTGAGTCAGAGAACAGAGAACAGTCAGAGTCAGAGTGAGAGCAAGGGAAAGTAACAGCATGGAGCTCTGTAGGAGCTAGGAGCTAAAGACCAGGGGCTGGAAGCTGAGCAGAGCTCGCCCTGGCAGAAGACAATAGGAACCGGACACAGGAGTCCGAGGCTGTGAGGACTTATATATCCAGCAGCAGAAACCAGCCGGCAGGGGATTTCAGGTCCTCTGGCCATAGAAGCCCGGAGGCTCAGTCACAAGCAAGGGACCAGCACCGCCGTCGTGGAGCGGAGGCTAACAGATGGCCCAAAGTCACCAGCCATACGGGTGAGCACTACACGGTACACTCAGGAACGTGGGCTACTTCTACCCGCTTACAGCAAGGTAGCCAGGAAGAGTGCAGACAGACTGGGAGGCCTACAACTCCACCTGGCCAGGGGAACTGCTGCTTGCTCACAGACTGACCAGGCCTCTTATGCTAGCCAGTACTCCCGGGAGGGTCTACCTTATAATCATCAGCAAAGACCCTGAACTGCACTGCAAAGACTCTGAGCCGTTCCTGCTGCGCTCGTGCACCATCACCCCCATCATCCACACTCACTGCCATGAGGCTATACTCCTTCCGTGGGGAGTTATCCCATTCTCTGCTGCGCACACAACACCAGCCTCAGCGGTCTGCCTCGCAGCGGTGGTACTCCCTGACCCCAATCCACGGGTGGCGCAGTCGGACAATTAACCTCAAAACCTAAGAAAGACTGCCACTGGTTTGACCAGCCTGAGCCACGGGACCGGGTCACCGCCACGGAGACTACAGACCCCAGAGACCCGGCACTGGGTATCCCACACACGTGTACACACGGCCCAGGGGGCACGTCACATGCAGTACAGCATATTGCAAACATAAGTCCCATTATTGGGGAGTGGGTGTCCCATAGTATTTGCTTATGCCTTGCAAGCAAAAGCTGCCAAAAATTAGGACGGAGCAACTTGCAATGCCCCTTACAAGAGCCATGCAGTACAGCATATTACAAACATACGTCCCATTATTGGGGAGTGGGTCTCCCATAGTATTTGCTTATGCCTTGCAAGCAAAAGCTGCCAAAAATTAGGGCGGAGCAACTTGCAATGCCCCTTACAAGAGCCATGCAGTATAGCATATTACAAACATAAGTCCCATTATTGGGGAGTGGGTCTCCCATAGTATTTGCTTATGCCTTGCAAGCAAAAGCTGCCAAAAATTAGGACGGAGCAACTTGCAATGCCCCTTACAAGAGCCATGCAGTACAGCATATTACAAACATAAGTCCCATTATTGGGGAGTGGGTCTCCCATAGTATTTGCTTATGCCTTGCAAGCAAAAGCTGCCAAAAATTAGGACGGAGCAACTTGCAATGCCCTTTACAAGAGCCATGCAGTACAGCATATTACAAACATAAGTCCCATTATTGGGGAGTGGGTGTCCCATAGTATTTGCTTATGCCTTACAAGCAAAAGCTGCCAAAAATAAGGACGGAGGAACTGGCAATGCTGGCACCCTGGTGGTATAGTGGTGGTGGAGACTGAGGATAAGGAGAAGAAGATAAAACAGCCGAAACGAGGAAGCGTATACCCATGTGTGGGTGTGAAGCGGTGCATGTGAATACACCTCCCGAAATAACACAGTGGATTTGACTTTATGTTACTCTGCTGTCATTTGGTGGTGATGAGAAGTCTGGCCCAATCCAGCCCTTGTTCATTTTGATAAGGGTCAGCTTGTCAGCATTGTCAGTTGACAGGCGAGTGCGCTTATCAGTTATAATTCCGGCACTAAAAACACGCTCCGATAACACGCTAGCAGCAGGGCAGGCCAGGACCTCCAAGGCATACAGAGTGAGTTCATTCCAAGTGTCCAGCTTGGATACCCAATAATTAAAAGGCACAGAGGAATCACGGAGGACGCTGGTACAGTCGGCAAGGTACTCCCTCACCATCTTTTGAAACTTTCCACTCCTTGTGAGAGTACCCCGCGCCTCACGGCCTGTAAGCTGGGCGGGTGTCAGACAACTGTCCCAGAACGTTGAAAGTGTTCCCTTGCCTCTGCTGGATTGGAGTTGCATCTCTCTCGCCTGTACGCCTTGGTTGGGCAATGAACTGTGACCTCTGCCGCTAGCGTGTTCAGATGGGAATTTTTTTAAGAGTTCTGCAGCAAGGGCCTTCTGGTACTGCCCCATTTTTGTAGACCTCTCCACCTCAGGAATAAGAGAGTGAAAGTTCTCCTTGTAGCGGGGGTCTACAAGTGTCACAAACCAGTAATGACTGTCACCCAACATTTTGACAACGCGAGGGTCACGGTTAAGGCAGTGTAACATAAAGTCAGCCATGCGTGCCAGACTGGTAACGGGCAAGATTTCCGTGTCCTCACCAAGAAGACGACTGACCATGCTCTCCTCCTCCTCCTCTTCCTCCTCCCCCCTGTCCTCAGGCCACCCACGCTGAACCGACGGTATGACACTTGTACAGGTACTACCGTCTACAACGCATGATAGCAGCTCCTGTTCTTCCTCCTCCTCCTCTCCCTCATTGTCCCCCAATGCACGTTGGGATGAGATGAGGCTGGGCTGTGTGTAATCGCCCGCTACGGCTTCTTGATCCATCTCATCACACTCTGGCTGCAATGCCTCCTCTTTAATTCTCTGCAGAGAGCGTTGCAAAAGACAGACAAGTGGGATGCTGACACTAATGATGGCGTCATCGCCACTCACCATCTTGGTGGACTCCTCAAAGTTTGTCAGGATGGTACATATGTCAGACATCCAGGTCCACTCATAAGGTCTTATGTGTGGAGTCTGACCTGAATATCGACGGCCTTGTTGCAGCTGGTACTCCACAACTGCTCTCTTCTGCTCAGAAATCCTTTGCAACATGTGGAGGGTAGAGTTCCAACATGTGGGGACATCACACACCAGTCGGTGTGCCGGAAGCTGCAAACGCTGCTGCAACACAGCAAGGGCGGCGGAAGCTGTAGCCGACTTGCGAAAATGAGCTGACAGGCGGCGTACTTTCACGAGCAGATCTGGCAATTCGGGGTATGATTTAAGAAACTGCTGAACCACGAGGTTAAGCACATGAGCCAGGCATGGTACGTGTGTGATCTCACCTCGCCTCAGAGCCGCCACCAGGTTACGGCCATTGTCACACACGACCATGCCGGGATGTAGGTTCAGCGGTCTCAGCCACAGATCTGCCTGCTCTTTCACAGCTGTCCACAACTCACAAGCAGTGTGAGGTTTATCACCTAAGCTTATGAGTTTCAGCACAGCCTGTTGCCGCTTGGCGGAGGCAGTACTGCAATGCTTCCAGCTTGTAACTGATGTGATATCTGAGATGGAGGCTGAAAATGAGGAGGAGGAGGATGCGCAGGAGCTGTACACTGTGGGGGCAACTCTGACTGACATAGGGCCTGCAATCCTCTGTGTGGGGAGGATGTGTTCCGTCCCAAGGTCCGACTGGGTCCCGGCTTCCACTATGTTTACCCAGTGTGCCGTCAGAGAGATGTACCGTCCCTGGCCACAAGCACTTGTCCACGTGTCCGTTGTCAGATGGACTCTCCCAGTAACTGAGTTGTTGAGGGCACGGCAGATGCTTTGGGACACGTGCTTGTGTAGTGCGGGGATGGCACACCGGGCAAAATAATGTCAGCTGGGGACCGAGTACCAAGTGACGGCCACCGCCATAAGATTGCGGAAGGATTCCGTCTCCACCAGCCTAAAAGGCAGCATTTCCAACGCAAGCAGTCGTGAAATGTGCGAATTTAGAACTGTGGCCTGTGGGGCGTTAGCTGCGAATTTCTGCTTTCGTTCAAAGGTCTGGGATATGGACAATTGAATGCTGCGGTGGGACGTGGACGTGGACGTTGATGCTGTTTCTTGAGAAACTGCCATAACAAGTGAAGACTGAGAGGAGGGGGCATCTTTACATGCAGTATGGACAGGGGATTGCCTTGCACACACAACAGGGGGTTCTATTGCACGCACAACAGTGGAAGAAGCAGTGGTGACACCCGCTGACACTGGTCGTGGACCCTGGGTTTCGCCCCACAAAGTCGGGTGCTTTGCTGCCATGTGCCTGATCATGCTGGTGGTGGTCAGGCTGGTAGTTTTGTCTCCCCTGCTGATGCTGGCATGGCAGGTGGAACATATGGCCTTTTTGGGGTTATCAGCAGAGTCTTTAAAAAAATTCTAGACTCTGGAAAACCTACCGCTTGTACTGGCAACGTCCCTCGTCTTGGTATTACGGAGAACGTTTGCCTGCCTTCTGTCTGCGGCCACCACACTGCTTCTTACTGCCTGTTGGGGTACTCTGCCTCCCTCCCCCTGTGTGCTGCTGGCCTCACTCTGCATGTCCTCCTTCCACGTTGGGTCAGTTACTAGATCATCCACCACCTCCTCCTCTTCCACTTGCGCACCACGATCCTCCTCCTCACTTCCTGGCAATTGTGTCTCGTCATCATCCACCTCTTGTGACCGATTGCCAATGTCGACTTCCTGTGGCCGTGGCTGTTCAAATATTTGGGCATCGCAACATGGGATCTCCTTTTCCACCACTTCAAGCGTATCAGGCGAGGGGACCAAATATGGAAATGGACCAGTGAACAGCTCTTCAGAGTGCCCAAGTGTGGGATCACTTGCTGTCTGACGACACTCGGCATGGTGGGAGGAAGGAGCATCAGGGTGAGGAGGAGTATGCGGTCGAGACTCACGGCTACCAAGAGTTGACCGTGTGGAAGACAGACCGGAGGTGGTGGTGCTCAGGTAACTGGAAGTATTATCTGCTATCCAATTAATAACCTGTTCACACTGATCAGTTCTCAATACTGGTGTTGCTCTGGGCTTCCCTAGTAATTCGGTCAAGAAGTGGGAGCGAGAAGATGTGGCTGTTGGTTGTGGCACATTTTCACTTTGGCCACGGCCCCGTCCTCTGCACGAACCATCACCAAAACGTCCACTTCCACGTCCCTTGCCACGCGCCTTGCCCATTGTAAAAGAAGTAAAATAGCTTACACTTGCACTATCAATGGGAAAAGGGTAATAAAGAGATTAGAACCGTGGAAGAGGAAAACCACAGTTATTGTTTACTGGGGTATACCACCCTTTTTTAAATAGAGATATTTGCGGCTGAACAGTGAGCGACACACTCAAACTGTTTTTTCTTTTAGATACCAAAGGCCCAAAACTGGATAATACAGCGATTTGACCTATGGAACTACGAAACCACACAGGGATGTCGGGCCTACACAAGACTATTTTCAACAGATATATTTTTGTGTCACAACAGTCAGGAGACACTACTGTTTTTCTTTACGGAAAAAACTACCAAAAGCTGAATAATAGAGATTTTTTACCGTGGGATGGCAAAACCACAGTTATTGTTTACTGGGGTATACCACACTTTTTTAAATAGAGATATTTGAGGCTGAACAGTGAGCGACACACTCAAACTGCTTTTTTTTAGATACCAAAGGCCCAAAACTGGATAGTACAGCGATTTGACCCGTGGAACTGCGAAACCACACTGGGATGTCGGGCCTACACAAGACTATTTTCAACAGATATATTTTTGTGTCACAACAGTCAGGAGACACTACTGTTTTTCTTTACGGAAAAAACTACCAAAAGCTGAATAATAGCGATTTTTTACCGTGGGATGGCAAAACCACAGTTATTGTTTACTGGGGTATACCACACTTTTTTAAATAGAGATATTTGCGGCTGAACAGTGAGCGACACACTCAAACTGCTTTTTTTTTAGATACCAAAGGCCCAAAACTGGATAGTACAGCGATTTGACCCGTGGAACTGCAAAACCACACTGGGATGTCGGGCCTACACAAGACTATTTTCAACAGATATACTTTTGTGTCACAACAGTCAGGAGACACTACTGTTTTTCTTTATGGAAAAAACTACCAAAAGCTGAATAATAGAGATTTTTTACCGTGGGATGGCAAAACCACAGTTATTGTTTACTGGGGTATACCACACTTTTTTAAAAAGAGATATTTGCGGCTGAACAGTGAACGACACACTCAAACTGCTTATTTTTTAGACACCAAAGGCCCAAAACTGGATAGTACAGCGATTTGACCCGTGGAACTGCGAAACCACACTGGGATGTCGGGCCTACACAAGACTATTTTCAACAGATATATTTTTGTGTCACAACAGTCAGGAGACACTACTGTTTTTCTTTACGGAAAAAACTACCAAAAGCTGAATAATAGAGATTTTTTACCGTGGGATGGCAAAACCACAGTTATTGTTTACTGGGGTATACCACACTTTTTTAAATAGAGATATTTGCGGCTGAACAGTGAGCGACACACTCAAACTGCTTTTTTTTTAGATACCAAAGGCCCAAAACTGGATAGTACAGCGATTTGATCCGTGGAACTGCGAAACCACACTGGGATGTCGGGCCTACACAAGACTATTTTCAACAGATATATTTTTGTGTCACAACAGTCAGGAGACACTACTGTTTTTCTTTACGGAAAAAATTACCAAAAGCTGAATAATAGAGATTTTTTACCGTGGGATGGCAAAACCACAGTTATTGTTTACTGGGGTATACCACACTTTTTTAAAAAGAGATATTTGCGGCTGAACAGTGAACGACACACTCAAACTGCTTTTTTTTTAGACACCAAAGGCCCAAAACTGGATAGTACAGCGATTTGACCCGTGGAACTGCGAAACCACACTGGGATGTCGGGCCTACACAAGACTATTTTCAACAGATATATTTTTGTGTCACAACAGTCAGGAGACACTACTGTTTTTCTTTACGGAAAAAACTACCAAAAGCTGAATAATAGCGATTTTTTACCGTGGGATGGCAAAACCACAGTTATTGTTTACTGGGGTATACCACACTTTTTTAAATAGAGATATTTGCGGCTGAACAGTGAGCGACACACTCAAACTGCTTTTTTTTTAGATACCAAAGGCCCAAAACTGGATAGTACAGCGATTTGACCCGTGGAACTGCAAAACCACACTGGGATGTCGGGCCTACACAAGACTATTTTCAACAGATATACTTTTGTGTCACAACAGTCAGGAGACACTACTGTTTTTCTTTATGGAAAAAACTACCAAAAGCTGAATAATAGAGATTTTTTACCGTGGGATGGCAAAACCACAGTTATTGTTTACTGGGGTATACCACACTTTTTTAAAAAGAGATATTTGCGGCTGAACAGTGAACGACACACTCAAACTGCTTATTTTTTAGACACCAAAGGCCCAAAACTGGATAGTACAGCGATTTGACCCGTGGAACTGCGAAACCACACTGGGATGTCGGGCCTACACAAGACTATTTTCAACAGATATATTTTTGTGTCACAACAGTCAGGAGACACTACTGTTTTTCTTTACGGAAAAAACTACCAAAAGCTGAATAATAGAGATTTTTTACCGTGGGATGGCAAAACCACAGTTATTGTTTACTGGGGTATACCACACTTTTTTAAATAGAGATATTTGCGGCTGAACAGTGAGCGACACACTCAAACTGCTTTTTTTTTAGATACCAAAGGCCCAAAACTGGATAGTACAGCGATTTGATCCGTGGAACTGCGAAACCACACTGGGATGTCGGGCCTACACAAGACTATTTTCAACAGATATATTTTTGTGTCACAACAGTCAGGAGACACTACTGTTTTTCTTTACGGAAAAAATTACCAAAAGCTGAATAATAGAGATTTTTTACCGTGGGATGGCAAAACCACAGTTATTGTTTACTGGGGTATACCACACTTTTTTAAAAAGAGATATTTGCGGCTGAACAGTGAACGACACACTCAAACTGCTTTTTTTTTAGACACCAAAGGCCCAAAACTGGATAGTACAGCGATTTGACCCGTGGAACTGCGAAACCACACTGGGATGTCGGGCCTACACAAGACTATTTTCAACAGATATATTTTTGTGTCACAACAGTCAGGAGACACTACTGTTTTTCTTTACGGAAAAAACTACCAAAAGCTGAATAATAGAGATTTTTTACCGTGGGATGGCAAAACCACAGTTATTGTTTACTGGGGTATACCACACTCTTTTAAATAGAGATATTTGCGGCTGAACAGTGAGCGACACACTCAAACTGCTTTTTTTTTAGATACCAAAGGCCCAAAACTGGATAGTACAGCGATTTGACCCGTGGAACTGCGAAACCACACTGGGATGTCGGGCCTACACAAGACTATTTTCAACAGATATATTTTTGTGTCACAACAGTCAGGAGACACTACTGTTTTTCTTTACGGAAAAAACTACCAAAAGCTGAATAATAGAGATTTTTTACCGTGGGATGGCAAAACCACAGTTATTGTTTACTGGGGTATACCACACTTTTTTAAATAGAGATATTTGCGGCTGAACAGTGAGCGACACACTCAAACTGCTTTTTTTTTAGATACCAAAGGCCCAAAACTGGATAGTACAGCGATTTGACCCGTGGAACTGCGAAACCACACTGGGATGTCGGGCCTACACAAGACTATTTTCAACAGATATATTTTTGTGTCACAACAGTCAGGAGACACTACTGATTTTCTTTACGGAAAAAACTACCAAAAGCTGAATAATAGAGATTTTTTACCGTGGGATGGCAAAACCACAGTTATTGTTTACTGGGGTATACCACACTCTTTTAAATAGAGATATTTGCGGCTGAACAGTGAGCGACACACTCAAACTGCTTTTTTTTTAGATACCAAAGGCCCAAAACTGGATAGTACAGCGATTTGATCCGTGGAACTGCGAAACCACACTGGGATGTCGGGCCTACACAAGACTATTTTCAACAGATATATTTTTGTGTCACAACAGTCAGGAGACACTACTGTTTTTCTTTACGGAAAAAACTACCAAAAGCTGAATAATAGAGATTTTTTACCGTGGGATGGCAAAACCACAGTTATTGTTTACTGGGATATGCCACACTTTTTTAAATAGAGATATTTGTGGCTGAACAGTGATTGACACACTCAAATTGCTGTTTTTTAAATACCAAAGGCCCAAAACTGGATAGTACAGCGATTTGACCCGTGGACCTGCGAAACCATACTGGGATGTCGGGCCTACACAAGACTATTTTCAACAGATATATTTTTGTGTCACAACAGTCAGGAGACACTACTGTTTTTCTTTACGGAAAAAACTACCAAAAGCTGAATAATAGAGATTTTTTACCGTGGGATGGCAAAACCACAGTTATTGTTTACTGGGGTATGCCACACTTTTTTAAATAGAGATATTTGTGGCTGAACAGTGATTGACACACTCAAATTGCTGTTTTTTAAATACCAAAGGCAAAAAACTGGATAGTACAGCGATTTGACCCGTGGACCTGCGAAACCATACTGGGATGTCGGGCCTACACAAGACTATTTTCAACAGATATATTTTTGTGTCACAACAGTCAGGAGACACTACTGTTTTTCTTTACGGAAAAAACTACCAAAAGCTGAATAATAGAGATTTTTTACTGTGGGATGGCAAAACCACAGTTATTGTTTACTGGGGTATACCACACTTTTTTAAATAGAGATATTTGCGGCTGAACAGTGAGCGACACACTCTAACTGCTTTTTTTTAGATACCAAAGGCCCAAAACTGGATAATACAGCGATTTGACCCGTGGAACTGCGAAACCACACTGGGATGTCGGGCCTACACAAGACTATTTTCAACAGATATATTTTTGTGTCACAACAGTCAGGAGACACTACTGTTTTTCTTTACGGAAAAAACTACCAAAAGCTGAATAATAGAGATTTTTTTCCGTGGGATAGCAAAACCACAGTTATTGTTTACTGGGGTATACCACACTTTTTTAAATAGAGATATTTGTGGCTGAACAGTGAGCGACACACTCAAACTGCTTTTTTTTTAGATACCAAAGGCCCAAAACTGGACAGTACAGCGATTTGACCCATGGAACTGCGAAACCACACTGGGATGTCGGGCCTACACAAGACTATTTTCAACAGATATATTTTTGTGTCACAACAGTCAGGAGACACTACTGTTTTTCTTTACGGAAAAAACTACCAAAAGCTGAATAATAGAGATTTTTTACCGTGGGATGGCAAAACCACAGTTATTGTTTACTGTGGTATACCACCCTTTTTTAAATAGAGATATTTACGGCTGAACAGTGAGCGACACACTCAAACTGCTTTTTTGTTAGATACCAAAGGCCCAAAACTGGATAGTACAGCGATTTGACCCGTGGAACTGCGAAACCACACTGGGATGTCGGGCCTACACAAGACTATTTTCAACAGATATATTTTTGTGTCACAACAGTCAGGAGACACTACTGTTTTTCTTTACGGAAAAACTACCAAAAGCTGAATAATAGAGATTTTTTTCCGTGGGATGGCAAAACCACAGTTATTGTTTACTGGGGTATACCACACTTTTTTAAATAGAGATATTTGTGGCTGAACAGTGAGCGACACACTCAAACTGTTTTTTTTTTAGATACCAAAGGCCCAAAACTGGACAGTACAGCGATTTGACCCATGGAACTGCGAAACCACACTGGGATGTCGGGGCTACACAAGACTATTTTCAAGAGATATATTTTTGTGTCACAACAGTCAGGAGACACTACTGTTTTTCTTTACGGAAAAAACTACCAAAAGCTGAATAATAGAGATTTCTTACCGTGGGATGGCAAAACCACAGTTATTGTTTACTGGGGTATACCACTCTTTTTTAAATAGAGATATTTGCGGCTGAACAGTGAGCGACACACTCAAACTGCTTTTTTTTAAGATACCAAAGGCCCAAAACTGGATAGTACAGCGATTTGACCCGTGGAACTGCGAAACCACACTGGGATGTCGGGCCTACACAAGACTATTTTCAACAGATATATTTTTGTGTCACAACAGTCAGGAGACACTACTGTTTTTCTTTACGGAAAAAACTACCAAAAGCTGAATAATAGAGATTTTTTACCGTGGGATGGCAAAACCACAGTTTTTGTTTACTGGTGTATGCCACACTTTTTTAAATAGAGATATTTGTGGCTGAACAGTGAGTGACACACTCAAACTGCTGTTTTTTAGATACCAAAGGCCCAAAACTGGATAGTACAGCGATTTGACCCGTGGACCTGCGAAACCATACTGGGATGTCGGGCCTACACAAGACTATTTTCAACAGATATATTTTTGTGGCACAACAGTCAGGAGACACTACGGTTTTTCTTTACGGAAAAAACTACCAAAAGCTGAATAATAGAGATTTTTTACCCCGGGATGGCAAAACCACAGTTATTGTTTACTGGGGTATACCACACTTTTTTAAATAAAGATATTTGCGGCTGAACAGTGAGCGACACACTCAAACTGCTTTTTTTTAGATACCAAAGGCCCAAAACTGGACAGTACAGCGATTTGACCCATGGAACTGCGAAACCACACTGGGATGTCGGGCCTACACAAGACTATTTTCAACAGATATATTTTTGTGTCACAACAGTCAGGAAACACTACTGTTTTTCTTTACGGAAAAAACTACCAATAGCTGAATAATATAGATTTTTTACCGTGGGATGGCAAAACCACAGTTATTGTTTACTGGGGTATGCCACACTTTTTTAAATAGAGATATTTGTGGCTGAACAGTGATTGACACACTCAAATTGCTGTTTTTTTAAATACCAAAGGCAAAAAACTGGATAGTACAGCGATTTGACCCGTGGACCTGCGAAACCATACTGGGATGTCGGGCCTACACAAGACTATTTTCAACAGATATATTTTTGTGTCACAACAGTCAGGAGACACTACTGTTTTTCTTTACGGAAAAAACTACCAAAAGCTGAATAATAGAGATTTTTTACTGTGGGATGGCAAAACCACAGTTATTGTTTACTGGGGTATACCACACTTTTTTAAATAGAGATATTTGCGGCTGAACAGTGAGCGACACACTCTAACTGCTTTTTTTTAGATACCAAAGGCCCAAAACTGGATAATACAGCGATTTGACCCGTGGAACTGCGAAACCACACTGGGATGTCGGGCCTACACAAGACTATTTTCAACAGATATATTTTTGCGTCACAACAGTCAGGAGACACTACTGTTTTTCTTTACGGAAAAAACTACCAAAAGCTGAATAATAGAGATTTTTTTCCGTGGGATAGCAAAACCACAGTTATTGTTTACTGGGGTATACCACACTTTTTTAAATAGAGATATTTGTGGCTGAACAGTGAGCGACACACTCAAACTGCTTTTTTTTTAGATACCAAAGGCCCAAAACTGGACAGTACAGCGATTTGACCCATGGAACTGCGAAACCACACTGGTATGTCGGGCCTACACAAGACTATTTTCAACAGATATATTTTTGTGTCACAACAGTCAGGAGACACTACTGTTTTTCTTTACGGAAAAAACTACCAAAAGCTGAATAATAGAGATTTTTTACCGTGGGATGGCAAAACCACAGTTATTGTTTACTGTGGTATACCACCCTTATTTAAATAGAGATATTTACGGCTGAACAGTGAGCGACACACTCAAACTGCTTTTTTGTTAGATACCAAAGGCCCAAAACTGGATAGTACAGCGATTTGACCCGTGGAACTGCGAAACCACACTGGGATGTCGGGCCTACACAAGACTATTTTCAACAGATATATTTTTGTGTCACAACAGTCAGGAGACACTACTGTTTTTCTTTACGGAAAAACTACCAAAAGCTGAATAATAGAGATTTTTTTCCGTGGGATGGCAAAACCACAGTTATTGTTTACTGGGGTATACCACACTTTTTTAAATAGAGATATTTGTGGCTGAACAGTGAGCGACACACTCAAACTGTTTTTTTTTTAGATACCAAAGGCCCAAAACTGGACAGTACAGCGATTTGACCCATGGAACTGCGAAACCACACTGGGATGTCGGGGCTACACAAGACTATTTTCAAGAGATATATTTTTGTGTCACAACAGTCAGGAGACACTACTGTTTTTCTTTACGGAAAAAACTACCAAAAGCTGAATAATAGAGATTTTTTACCGTGGGATGGCAATACCACAGTTATTGTTTACTGGGGTATACCACTCTTTTTTAAATAGAGATATTTGCGGCTGAACAGTGAGCGACACACTCAAACTGCTTTTTTTTAAGATACCAAAGGCCCAAAACTGGATAGTACAGCGATTTGACCCGTGGAACTGCGAAACCACACTGGGATGTCGGGCCTACACAAGACTATTTTCAACAGATATATTTTTGTGTCACAACAGTCAGGAGACACTACTGTTTTTCTTTACGGAAAAAACTACCAAAAGCTGAATAATAGAGATTTTTTACCGTGGGATGGCAAAACCACAGTTTTTGTTTACTGGGGTATGCCACACTTTTTTAAATAGAGATATTTGTGGCTGAACAGTGAGTGACACACTCAAACTGCTGTTTTTTAGATACCAAAGGCCCAAAACTGGATAGTACAGCGATTTGACCCGTGGACCTGCGAAACCATACTGGGATGTCGGGCCTACACAAGACTATTTTCAACAGATATATTTTTGTGGCACAACAGTCAGGAGACACTACGGTTTTTCTTTACGGAAAAAACTACCAAAAGCTGAATAATAGAGATTTTTTACCCCGGGATGGCAAAACCACAGTTATTGTTTACTGGGGTATACCACACTTTTTTAAATAAAGATATTTGCGGCTGAACAGTGAGCGACACACTCAAACTGCTTTTTTTTTAGATACCAAAGGCCCAAAACTGGATAGTACAGCGATTTGACCCATGGAACTGCGAAACCACACTGGGATGTCGGGCCTACACAAGACTATTTTCAACAGATATATTTTTGTGTCACAACAGTCAGGAGACACTACTGTTTTTCTTTACGGAAAAAACTACCAAAAGCTGAATAATAGAGATTTTTTACCGTGGGATGGCAAAACCACTGTTATTGTTTACTGGGGTATACCACTCTTTTTTAAATAGAGATATTTGCGGCTGAACAGTGAGCGACACACTCAAACTGCTTTTTTTTTAGATACCAAAGGCCCAAAACTGGATAGTACAGCGATTTGACACGTGGAACTGCGAAACCACACTGGGAAACAAGGGCCTACACAAGACTATTTTCAACAGATATAATTTTGTGTCACAACAGTTAGGAGACACTACTGTTTTTCTTTACGGAAAAAACTACCAAAAGCTGAATAATAGAGATTTTTTACCGTGGGATGGCAAAACCACAGTTATTGTTTACTGGGGTATAGCACACTTTTTTAAATAGAGATATTTGCGGCTGAACAGTGAGCGACACACTCAAACTGCTTTTTTTTTAGATACCAAAGGCCCAAAACTGGATAGTACAGCGATTTGACCCGTGGAACTGCGAAACCACACTGGGATGGCGGGCCCACACAAGACTATTTTCAACAGATATATTTTTGTGTCACAACAGTCAGGAGACACTACTGTTTTTCTTTACGGAAAAAACTACCAAAAGCTGAATAATAGAGATTTTTTACCGTGGGATGGCAAAACCACAGTTATTGTTTACTGGGGTATACCACTCTTTTTTAAATAGAGATATTTGCGGCTGAACAGTGAGCGACACACTCAAACTGCTTTTTTTTTAGATACCAAAGGCCCAAAACTGGATAGTACAGCGATTTGACACGTGGAACTGCGAAACCACACTGGGAAACACGTGCCTACACAAGACTATTTTCAACAGATATATTTTTGTGTCACAACAGTTAGGAGACACTACTGTTTTTCTTTACGGAAAAAACGACCAAAAGCTGAATAATAGAGATTTTTTACCCTGGGATGGCAAAACCACAGTTATTGTTTACTGGGGTATAGCACAATTTTTTAAATAGAGATATTTGCGGCTGAACAGTGAGCGACACACTCAAACTGCTTTTTTTTTAGATACCAAAGGCCCAAAACTGGATAGTACAGCGATTTGACCCGTGGAACTGCGAAACCACACTGGGATGGCGGGCCTACACAAGACTATTTTCAACAGATATATTTTTGTGTCACAACAGTCAGGAGACACTACTGTTTTTCTTTACGGAAAAAACTACTAAAAGCTGAATAATAGAGATTTTTTACCGTGGGATGGCAAAACCACAGTTATTGTTTACTGGGGTATGGCACACTTTTTTAAATAGAGATATTTTCAGCTGAACAGTGAGCGACACACTCAAACTGCTTTTTTTTTAGATACCAAAGGCCCAAAACTGGATAGTACAGCGATTTGACACGTGGAACTGCGAAACCACACTGGGAAAGTCGGGCCTACACAAGACTATTTTCAACAGATATATTTTTGTGTCACAACAGTCAGGAGACACTACTGTTTTTCTTTACGGAAAAAACTACCAAAAGCTGAATAATAGAGATTTTTTACCGTGGGATGGCAAAACCACAGTTATTGTTTATTGGGGTATAGCACACTTTTTTAAATAGAGATATTTGCGGCTGAACAGTGAGCGACACACTCAAACTGCTTTTTTTTTAGATACCAAAGGCCCAAAACTGGATAGTACAGCGATTTGACACGTGGAACTGCGAAACCACACTGGGAAAGTCGGGCCTACACAAGACTATTTTCAACAGATATATTTTTGTGTCACAACAGTCAGGAGATACTACTGTTTTTCTTTACGGAAAAATCTACCAAAAGCTGAATAATAGAGATTTTTTACCGTGGGATGGCAAAACCACAGTTATTGTTTACTGGGGTATAGCACACTTTTTTCAATAGAGATATTTGCGGCTGAACAGTGAGCGACACACTCAAACTGCTTTTTTTTTAGATACCAAAGGCCAAAAACAGGATAGTACAGCAATTTGACACGTGGAACTGCGAAACCACACTGGGAAAGTCGGGCCTACACAAGACTATTTTCAACACATCTATTTTTGTGTCACAACAGTCAGGAGACACTACTGTTTTTCTTTACGGAAAAAACTACCAAAAGCTGAATAATAGAGATTTTTTACCGTGGGATGGCAAAGCCACAGTTATTGTTTACTGGGGTATACCACACTTTTTTAAATAGAGATATTTGCGGCTGAACAGTGAGCGACACACTCAAACTGCTTTTTTTTTAGATACCAAAGGCCAAAAACTGGATAGTACAGCGATTTGACCAGTCGAACTGCGAAACCACACTGGGATGTCGGGCCTACACAAGACTATTTTCAACAGATATATTTTTGTGTCAGGAGACACTACTGTTTTTCTTTACGGAAAAAACTACCAAAAGCTGAATAATAGAGATTTTTTACCGTGGGATGGCAAAACCACAGTTATTGTTTACTGGGGTATGGCACACTTTTTAAATAGAGATATTTGCGGCTGAACATTGAGTGACACACTCAAACTGCTTTTTTTTTAGATACCAAAGGCCCAAAACTGGATAGTACAGCGATTTGACACGTGGAACTGCGAAACCACACTGCGAAAGTCGGGCCTACACAACACTATTTTCAACAGATATATTTTTGTGTCACAACAGTCAGGAGACACTACTGTTTTTCTTTACGGAAAAAACTACCAAAAGCTGAATAATAGAGATTTTTTACCGTGGGATGGCAAAACCACAGTTATTGTTTACTGGGGTATACCACTCTTTTTTAAATAGAGATATTTGCGGCTGAACAGTGAGCGACACACTCAAACTGCTTTTTTTTTAGATACCAAAGGCCCAAAACTGGATAGTACAGCGATTTGACACGTGGAACTGCGAAACCACACTGGGAAACACGGGCCTACACAAGACTATTTTCAACAGATATATTTTTGTGTCACAACAGTTAGGAGACACTACTGTTTTTCTTTACGGAAAAAACTACCAAAAGCTGAATAATAGAGATTTTTTACCGTGGGATGGCAAAACCACAGTTATGGTTTACTGGGGTATAGCACACTTTTTTAAATAGAGATATTTGCGGCTGAACAGTGAGCGACACACTCAAACTGCTTTTTTTTTAGATACCAAAGGCCCAAAACTGGATAGTACAGCGATTTGACCCGTGGAACTGCGAAACCACACTGGGATGGCGGGCCTACACAAGACTATTTTCAACAGATATATTTTTGTGTCACAACAGTCAGGAGACACTACTGTTTTTCTTTACGGAAAAAACTACCAAAAGCTGAATAATAGAGATTTTTTACCGTGGGATGGCAAAGCCACAGTTATTGTTTACTGGGGTATACCACGCTTTTTTAAATAGAGATATTTGCGGCTGAACAGTGAGCGACACACTCAAACTGCTTTTTTTTTAGATACCAAAGGCCCAAAACTGGATAGTACAGCGATTTGACCCGTGGAACTGCGAAACCACACTGGGATGTCGGGCCTACACAAGACTATTTTCAACAGATATATTTTTGTGTCACAACAGTCAGGAGACACTACTGTTTTTCTTTACGGAAAAAACTGCCAAAAGCTGAATAATAGAGATTTTTTACTGTGGGATGGCAAAACCACAGTTATTGTTTACTGGGGTATAGCACACTTTTTTAAATAGAGATATTTACGGCTGAACAGTGAGCGACACACTCAAACTGCTTTTTTTTTAGATACCAAAGGCCCAAAACTGGATAGTACAGCGATTTGACACGTGGAACTGCGATACCACACTGGGAAAGTCGGGCCTACACAAAACTATTTTCAACAGATATATTTTTGTGTCACAACATGCAGGAGACACTACTGTTTTTCTTTACGGAAAAAACTACCAAAAGCTGAAAAATAGAGATTTTTTACCGTGGGATGGCAAAACCACAGTTATTGTTTACTGGGGTATACCACACTTTTTTAAATAGAGATATTTGCGGCTGAACAGTGAGCGACACACTCAAACTGCTTTTTTTTTAGACACCAAAGGCCCAAAACTGGATAGTACAGCGATTTGACACGTGGAACTGCAAAACCACACTGGGAAAGTCGGGCCTACACAAGACTATTTTCAACAGATATATTTTTGTGTCACAACAGTCAGGAGACACTACTGTTTTTCTTTACGGAAAAAACTACCAAAAGCTGAATAATAGAGATTTTTTACTGTGGGATGGCAAAACCACAGTTATTGTTTACTGGGGTATACCACACTTTTTTAATTAGAGATATTTGCGTCTGAACAGTGAGCGACACACTCTAACTGCTTTTTTTTAGATACCAAAGGCCCAAAACTGGATAATACAGCGATTTGACCCGTGGAACTGCGAAACCACACTGGGATGTCGGGCCTACACAAGACTATTTTCAACAGATATATTTTTGTGTCACAACAGTCAGGAGACAGTACTGTTTTTCTTTACGGAAAAAACTACCAAAAGCTGAATAATAGAGATTTTTTTCCGTGGGATGGCAAAACCACAGTTATTGTTTACTGGGGTATACCACACTTTTTTAAATAGAGATATTTGTGGCTGAACAGTGAGCGACACACTCAAACTGCTTTTTTTTTAGATACCAAAGGCCCAAAATTGGACAGTACAGCGATTTGACCCATGGAACTGCGAAACCACACTGGGATGTCGGGCCTACACAAGACTATTTTCAACAGATATATTTTTGTGTCACAACAGTCAGGAGACACTACTGTTTATCTTTACGGAAAAAACTACCAAAAGCTGAATAATAGAGATTTTTTACCGTGGGATGGCAAAACCACAGTTATTGTTTACTGGGGTATACCACACTTTTTTAAATAGAGATATTTACGGCTGAACAGTGAGCGACACACTCAAGCTGCTTTTTTTTTAGATACCAAAGGCCCAAAACTGGATAGTACAGCGATTTGACCCGTGGAACTGCGAAACCACACTGGGATGTCGGGCCTACACAAGACTATTTTCAACAGATATATTTTTGTGTCACAACAGTCAGGAGACACTACTGTTTTTCTTTACGGAAAAACTACCAAAACTGAATAATAGAGATTTTTTTCCGTGGGATGGCAAAACCACAGTTATTGTTTACTGGGGTATACCACACTTTTTTAAATAGAGATATTTGCGGCTGAACAGTGAGCGACACACTCAAACTGCTTTTTTTTTAGATACCAAAGGCCCAAAACTGGATAGTACAGCGATTTGACACGTGGAACTGCGAAAACAAACTGGGAAACACGGGCCTACACAAGACTATTTTCAACAGATATATTTTTGTGTCACAACAGTTAGGAGACACTACTGTTTTTCTTTACGGAAAAAACTACCAAAAGCTGAATAATAGAGATTTTTTACCGTGGGATGGCAAAACCACAGTTATTGTTTACTGGGGTATAGCACACTTTTTTAAATAGAGATATTTGCGGCTGAACAGTGAGCGACACACTCAAACTGCTTTTTTTTTAGATACCAAAGGCCCAAAACTGGTAGTACAGCGATTTGACCCGTGGAACTGCGAAACCACACTGGGATGGCGGGCCTACACAAGACTATTTTCAACAGATATATTTTTGTGTCACAACAGTCAGGAGACACTACTGCTTTTCTTTACGGAAAAAACTACCAAAAGCTGAATAATAGAGATTTTTTACCGTGGGATGGCAAAACCACAGTTATTGTTTACTGGGGTATGGCACACTTTTTTAAATAGAGATATTTGCGGCTGAACAGTGAGCGACACACTCAAACTGCTTTTTTTTTAGATACCAAAGGCCCAAAACTGGATAGTACAGCGATTTGACACGTGGAACTGCGAAACCACACTGGGAAAGTCAGGCCTACACAAGACTATTTTCAATAGATATATTTTTGTGTCACAACAGTCAGGAGATACTACTGTTTTTCTTTACGGAAAAATCTACCAAAAGCTGAATAATAGAGATTTTTCACCGTGGGATGGCAAAACCACAGTTATTGTTTACTGGGGTATAGCACACTTTTTTCAATAGAGATATTTGCGGCTGAACAGTGAGCGACACACTCAAACTGCTTTTTTTTTAGATACCAAAGGCCCAAAACAGGATAGTACAGCGATTTGACACGTGGAACTGCGAAACCACACTGGGAAAGTCGGGCCTACACAAGACTATTTTCAACAGATATATTTTTGTGTCACAACAGTCAGGAGACACTACTGTTTTTCTTTACGGAAAAAACTACCAAAAGCTGAATAATAGAGATTTTTTACTGTGGGATGGCAAAGCCACAGTTATTGTTTACTGGGGTATACCACGCTTTTTTAAATAGAGATATTTGCGGCTGAACAGTGAGAGACACACTCAAACTGCTTTTTTTTTAGATACCAAAGGCCCAAAACTGGATAGTACAGCGATTTGACACGTGGAACTGCGAAACCACACTGGGAAAGTCGGGCCTACACAAGACTATTTTCAACAGATATATTTTTGTGTCACAACAGTCAGGAGATACTACTGTTTTTCTTTACGGAAAAATCTACCAAAAGCTGAATAATAGAGATTTTTTACCGTGGGATGGCAAAACCACAGTTATTGTTTACTGGGGTATAGCACACTTTTTTCAATAGAGATATTTGCGGCTGAACAGTGAGCGACACACTCAAACTGCTTTTTTTTTAGATACCAAAGGCCCAAAACAGGATAGTACAGCGATTTGACACGTGGAACTGCGAAACCACACTGGGAAAGTCGGGCCTACACAAGACTATTTTCAACAGATATATTTTTGTGTCACAACAGTCAGGAGACACTACTGTTTTTCTTTACGGAAAAAACTACCAAAAGCTGAATAATAGAGATTTTTTACTGTGGGATGGCAAAGCCACAGTTATTGTTTACTGGGGTATACCACGCTTTTTTAAATAGAGATATTTGCGGCTGAACAGTGAGCGACACACTCAAACTGCTTTTTTTTTAGATACCAAAGGCCCAAAACTGGATAGTACAGCGATTTGACACGTGGAACTGCGAAACCACACTGGGATGTCGGGCCTACACAAGACTATTTTCAACAGATATATTTTTGTGTCACAACAGTCAGGAGACACTACTGTTTTTCTTTACGGAAAAAACTACCAAAAGCTGAATAATAGAGATTTTTTACTGTGGTATGGCAAAGCCACAGTTATTGTTTACTGGGGTATAGCACACTTTTTTAAATAGAGATATTTGCGGCTGAACAGTGAGCGACACACTCAAACTGATTTTTTTTTAGATACCAAAGGCCCAAAACTGGATAGTACAGCGATTTGACACGTGGAACTGCGAAACCACACTGGGAAAGTCGGGCCTACACAAAACTATTTTCAACAGATATATTTTTGTGTCACAACAGGCAGGAGACACTACTGTTTTTCTTTACGGAAAAAACTACCAAAAGCTGAAAAATAGAGATTTTTTACCGTGGGATGGCAAAACCACAGTTATTGTTTACTGGGGTATACCACACTTTTTTAAATAGAGATATTTGCGGCTGAACAGTGAGCGACACACTCAAACTGCTTTTTTTTTAGATACCAAAGGCCCAAAACTGGATAGTACAGTGATTTGACACGTGGAACTGCAAAACCACACTGGGAAAGTCGGTCCTACACAAGACTATTTTCAACAGATATATTTTTGTGTCACAACAGTCAGGAGACACTACTGTTTTTCTTTACGGAAAAAACTACCAAAAGCTGAATAATAGAGATTTTTTACCGTGGGATGGCAAAACCACAGTTATTGTTTACTGGGGTATAGCACATTTTTTTAAATAGAGATATTTGCGGCTGAACAGTGAGCGACACACTCAAACTGCTTTTTTTTTAGATACCAAAGGCCCAAAACTGGATAGTACAGCGATTTGACCCGTGGAACTGCGAAACCACACTGGGATGTCGGGCCTACACAAGACTATTTTCAACAGATATATTTTTGTGTCACAACAGTCAGGAGACACTACTGTTTTTCTTTACGGAAAAAACTACCAAAAGCTGAATAATAGAGATTTTTTACCGTGGGATGGCAAAACCACAGTTATTGTTTACTGGGGAATAGCACACTTTTTTAAATAGAGATATTTGCGGCTGAACAGTGAGCGACACACTCAAACTGCTTTTTTTTTAGATACCAAAGGCCCAAAACTGGATAGTACAGCGATTTGACCCGTGGAACTGCGAAACCACACTGGGATGTCGGGCCTACACAAGACTATTTTAAACAGATATATTTTTGTGTCACAACAGTCAGGAGACACTACTGTTTTTCTTTACGGAAAAACTACCAAAAGCTGAATAATAGAGATTTTTTACCGTGGGATGGCAAAACCACAGTTATTGTTTACTGGGGTATACCACACTTTTAAATAAAGATATTTGCGGCTGAACAGTGAGCGACACACTCAAACTGCTTTTTTTTCAGATACCAAAGGCTTAAAACTGGATAGTACAGCGATTTGACCCATGGAACTGCGTAACCACACTGGGATGTCGGGCCTACACAAGACTATTTTCAACAGATATATTTTTGTGTCACAACAGTCAGGAGACACTACTGTTTATCTTTACGGAAAAAACTACCAAAAGCTGAATAATAGAGTTTTTTTTTTACCGTGGGATGGCAAAACCACAGTTATTGTTTACTGGGGTATACCACACTTTTTTAAATAGAGATATTTACGGCTGAACAGTGAGCGACACACTCAAGCTGCTTTTTTTTTAGATACCAAAGGCCCAAAACTGGATAGTACAGCGATTTGACCCGTGGAACTGCGAAACCACACTGGGATGTCGGGCCTACACAAGACTATTTTCAACAGATATATTTTTGTGTCACAACAGTCAGGAGACACTACTGTTTTTCTTTACGGAAAAAACTACCAAAAGCTGAATAATAGAGATTTTTTACCATGGGAAGGCAAAACCACAGTTATTGTTTACTGGGGTATAGCACACTTTTTTAAATAGAGATATTTGCGGCTGAACATTGAGTGACACACTCAAACTGCTTTTTTTTTAGATACCAAAGGCCCAAAACTGGATAGTACAGCGATTTGACACGTGGAACTGCGAAACCACACTGCGAAAGTCGGGCCTACACAAGACTATTTTCAACAGATATATTTTTGTGTCACAACAGTCAGGAGACACTACTGTTTTTCTTTACGGAAAAAACTATCAAAAGCTGAATAATAGAGATTTTTTACCATGGGAAGGCAAAACCACAGTTATTGTTTACTGGGGTATAGCACACTTTTTTAAATAGAGATATTTGCGGCTGAACAGTGAGCGACACACTCAAACTGCTTTTTTTTTACATACCAAAGGCCCAAAACTGGATAGTACAGCGATTTGACCCGTGGAACTGCGAAACCACATTGGGATGTCGGGCCTACACAAGACTATTTTCAACAGATATATTTTTGTGTCACAACAGTCAGGAGACACTACTGTTTTTCTTTACGGAAAAAACTACCAAAAGCTGAATAATAGAGATTTTTTACCGTGGGATGGCAAAACCACAGTTATTGTTTACTGGGGTATAGCACATTTTTTTAAATAGAGATATTTGCGGCTGAACAGTGAGCGACACACTCAAACTGCTTTTTTTTTAGATACCAAAGGCCCAAAACTGGATAGTACAGCGATTTGACCCGTGGAACTGCGAAACCACACTGGGATGTCGGGCCTACACAAGACTATTTTCAACAGATATATTTTTGTGTCACAACAGTCAGGAGACACTACTGTTTTTCTTTACGGAAAAAACTACCAAAAGCTGAATAATAGAGATTTTTTACCGTGGGATGGCAAAACCACAGTTATTGTTTACTGGGGTATGGCACACTTTTTTAAATAGAGATATTTGCGGCTGAACAGTGAGCGACACACTCAAACTGCTTTTTTTTTTAGATACCAAAGGCCCAAAACTGGATAGTACAGCGATTTGACACGTGGAACTGCGAAACCACACTGGGATGTCGGGCCTACACAAGACTATTTTCAACAGATATATTTTTGTGTCACAACAGTCAGGAGACACTACTGTTTTTCTTTACGGAAAAAACTACCAAAAGCTGAATAAGAGAGATTTTTTACTGTGGGATGGCAAAACCACAGTTATTGTTTACTGGGGTATACCACACTTTTTTAATTAGAGACATTTGCGGCTGAACAGTGAGCGACACACTCTAACTGCTTTTTTTTTAGATACCAAAGGCCCAAAACTGGACAGTGCAGCGATTTGACCCATGGAACTGCGAAACCACACTGGGATGTCGGGCCTACACAAGACTATTTTCAACAGATATATTTTTGTGTCACAACAGTCAGGAGACACTACTGTTTATCTTTACGGAAAAAACTACCAAAAGCTGAATAATAGAGATTTTTTACCATGGGATGGCAAAACCACAGTTATTGTTTACTGGGGTATAGCACACTTTTTTAAATAGAGATATTTGCGGCTGAACATTGAGTGACACACTCAAACTGCTTTTTTTTTAGATACCAAAGGCCCAAAACTGGATAGTACAGCGATTTGACACGTGGAACTGCGAAACCACACTGCGAAAGTCGGGCCTACACAAGACTATTTTCAACAGATATATTTTTGTGTCACAACAGTCAGGAGACACTACTGTTTTTCTTTACGGAAAAAACTACCAAAAGCTGAATAATAGAGATTTTTTACCGTGGGATGGCAAAACCACAGTTATTGTTTACTCGGGTATACCACTCTTTTTTAAATAGAGATATTTGCGGCTGAACAGTGAGCGACACACTCAAACTGCTTTTTTTTTAGATACCAAAGGCCCAAAACTGGATAGTACAGCGATTTGACACGTGGAACTGCGAAAACACACTGGGAAACACGTGCCTACACAAGACTATTTTCAACAGATATATTTTTGTGTCACAACAGTTAGGAGACACTACTGTTTTTCTTTACGGAAAAAACTACCAAAAGCTGAATAATAGAGATTTTTTACCGTGGGATGGCAAAACCACAGTTATTGTTTACTGGGGAATAGCACACTTTTTTAAATAGAGATATTTGCGGCTGAACAGTGAGCGACACACTCAAACTGCTTTTTTTTTAGATACCAAAGGCCCAAAACTGGATAGTACAGCGATTTGACCCGTGGAACTGCGAAACCACACTGGGATGTCGGGCCTACACAAGACTATTTTCAACAGATATATTTTTGTGTCACAACAGTCAGGAGACACTACTGTTTTTCTTTACGGAAAAACTACCAAAAGCTGAATAATAGAGATTTTTTACCGTGGGATGGCAAAACCACAGTTATTGTTTACTGGGGTATACCACACTTTTAAATAAAGATATTTGCGGCTGAACAGTGAGCGACACACTCAAACTGCTTTTTTTTCAGATACCAAAGGCTTAAAACTGGATAGTACAGCGATTTGACCCATGGAACTGCGTAACCACACTGGGATGTCGGGCCTACACAAGACTATTTTCAACAGATATATTTTTGTGTCACAACAGTCAGGAGACACTACTGTTTATCTTTACGGAAAAAACTACCAAAAGCTGAATAATAGAGTTTTTTTTTTACCGTGGGATGGCAAAACCACAGTTATTGTTTACTGGGGTATACCACACTTTTTTAAATAGAGATATTTACGGCTGAACAGTGAGCGACACACTCAAGCTGCTTTTTTTTTAGATACCAAAGGCCCAAAACTGGATAGTACAGCGATTTGACCCGTGGAACTGCGAAACCACACTGGGATGTCGGGCCTACACAAGACTATTTTCAACAGATATATTTTTGTGTCACAACAGTCAGGAGACACTACTGTTTTTCTTTACGGAAAAAACTACCAAAAGCTGAATAATAGAGATTTTTTACCATGGGAAGGCAAAACCACAGTTATTGTTTACTGGGGTATAGCACACTTTTTTAAATAGAGATATTTGCGGCTGAACATTGAGTGACACACTCAAACTGCTTTTTTTTTAGATACCAAAGGCCCAAAACTGGATAGTACAGCGATTTGACACGTGGAACTGCGAAACCACACTGCGAAAGTCGGGCCTACACAAGACTATTTTCAACAGATATATTTTTGTGTCACAACAGTCAGGAGACACTACTGTTTTTCTTTACGGAAAAAACTATCAAAAGCTGAATAATAGAGATTTTTTACCATGGGAAGGCAAAACCACAGTTATTGTTTACTGGGGTATAGCACACTTTTTTAAATAGAGATATTTGCGGCTGAACAGTGAGCGACACACTCAAACTGCTTTTTTTTTACATACCAAAGGCCCAAAACTGGATAGTACAGCGATTTGACCCGTGGAACTGCGAAACCACATTGGGATGTCGGGCCTACACAAGACTATTTTCAACAGATATATTTTTGTGTCACAACAGTCAGGAGACACTACTGTTTTTCTTTACGGAAAAAACTACCAAAAGCTGAATAATAGAGATTTTTTACCGTGGGATGGCAAAACCACAGTTATTGTTTACTGGGGTATACCACACTTTTTAAATAAAGATATTTGCGGCTGAACAGTGAGCGACACACTCAAACTGCTTTTTTTTCAGATACCAAAGGCTTAAAACTGGATAGTACAGCGATTTGACCCATGGAACTGCGAAACCACACTGGGATGTCGGGCCTACACAATACTATTTTCAACAGATATATTTTTGTGTCACAACAGTCAGGAGACACTACTGTTTTTCTTTACGGAAAAAACTACCAAAAGCTGAATAATAGAGATTTTTTACTGTGGGATGGCAAAACCACAGTTATTGTTTACTGGGGTATACCACACTTTTTTAATTAGAGATATTTGCGGCTGAACAGTGAGCGACACACTCTAACTGCTTTTTTTTAGATACCAAAGGCCCAAAACTGGATAATACAGCGATTTGACCCGTGGAACTGCGAAACCACACTGGGAAAGTCGGGCCTACACAAGACTATTTTCAACAGATATATTTTTGTGTCACAACAGTCAGGAGACACTACTGTTTTTCTTTACGGAAAAAACTACCAAAAGCTGAATAATAGAGATTTTTTTCCGTGGGATGGCAAAACCACAGTTATTGCTTACTGGGGTATACCACACTTTTTTAAATAGAGATATTTGTGGCTGAACAGTGAGCGACACACTCAAACTGCTTTTTTTTTAGATACCAAAGGCCCAAAACTGGACAGTACAGCGATTTGACCCATGGAACTGCGAAACCACACTGGGATGTCGGGCCTACACAAGACTATTTTCAACAGATATATTTTTGTGTCACAACAGTCAGGAGACACTACTGTTTTTCTTTACGGAAAAAACTACCAAAAGCTGAATAATAGAGATTTTTTACCGTGGGATGGCAAAACCACAGTTATTGTTTACTGGGGTATACCACACTTTTTAAATAAAGATATTTGCGGCTGAACAGTGAGCGACACACTCAAACTGCTTTTCTTTCAGATACCAAAGGCTTAAAACTGGATAGTACAGCGATTTGACCCATGGAACTGCGAAACCACACTGGGATGTCGGGCCTACACAATACTATTTTCAACAGATATATTTTTGTGTCACAACAGTCAGGAGACACTACTGTTTTTCTTTACGGAAAAAACTACCAAAAGCTGAATAATAGAGATTTTTTACTGTGGGATGGCAAAACCACAGTTATTGTTTACTGGGGTATACCACACTTTTTTAATTAGAGATATTTGCGGCTGAACAGTGAGCGACACACTCTAACTGCTTTTTTTTAGATACCAAAGGCCCAAAACTGGATAATACAGCGATTTGACCCGTGGAACTGCGAAACCACACTGGGATGTCGGGCCTACACAAGACTATTTTCAACAGATATATTTTTGTGTCACAACAGTCAGGAGACACTACTGTTTTTCTTTACGGAAAAAACTACCAAAAGCTGAATAATAGAGATTTTTTACCGTGGGATGGCAAAACCACAGTTATTGTTTACTGGGGTATACCACACTTTTTTAAATAGAGATATTTACGGCTGAACAGTGAGCGACACACTCAAGCTGCTTTTTTTTTAGATACCAAAGGCCCAAAACTGGATAGTACAGCGATTTGACCCGTGGAACTGCGAAACCACACTGGGATGTCGGGCCTACACAAGACTATTTTCAACAGATATATTTTTGTGTCACAACAGTCAGGAGACACTACTGTTTTTCTTTACGGAAAAACTACCAAAACTGAATAATAGAGATTTTTTTCCGTGGGATGGCAAAACCACAGTTATTGTTTACTGGGGTATACCACACTTTTTTAAATAGATATTTGCGGCTGAACAGTGAGCGACACACTCAAACTGCTTTTTTTTTAGATACCAAAGGCCCAAAACTGGACAGTACAGCGATTTGACCCATGGAACTGCGAAACCACACTGGGATGTCGGGCCTACACAAGACTATTTTCAACAGATATATTTTTGTGTCACAACAGTCAGGAGACACTACTGTTTTTCTTTACGGAAAAAACTACCAAAAGCTGAATAATAGAGATTTTTTACCATGGGATGTCAAAACCACAGTTATTGTTTACTGGGGTATAGCACACTTTTTTAAATAGAGATATTTGCGGCTGAACATTGAGTGACACACTCAAACTGCTTTTTTTTTAGATACCAAAGGCCCAAAACTGGATAGTACAGCGATTTGACACGTGGAACTGCGAAACCACACTGCGAAAGTCGGGCCTACACAAGACTATTTTCAAGAGATATATTTTTGTGTCACAACAGTCAGGAGACACTACTGTTTTTCTTTACGGAAAAAACTACCAAAAGCTGAATAATAGAGATTTTTTACCGTGGGATGGCAAAACCACAGTTATTGTTTACTGGGGTATACCACTCTTTTTTAAATAGAGATATTTGCGGCTGAACAGTGAGCGACACACTCAAACTGCTTTTTTTTTAGATACCAAAGGCCCAAAACTGGATAGTACAGCGATTTGACACGTGGAACTGCGAAAACACACTGGGAAACACGGGACTACACAAGACTATTTTCAACAGAAATATTTTTGTGTCACAACAGTTAGGAGACACTACTGTTTTTCTTTACGGAAAAAACTACCAAAAGCTGAATAATAGAGATTTTTTACCGTGGGATGGCAAAACCACAGTTATTGTTTACTGGGGTATAGCACACTTTTTTAAATAGAGATATTTGCGGCTGAACAGTGAGCGACACACTCAAACTGCTTTTTTTTTAGATACCAAAGGCCCAAAACTGGATAGTACAGCGATTTGACCCGTGGAACTGCGAAACCACACTGGGATGTCGGGCCTACACAAGACTATTTTCAACAGATATATTTTTGTGTCACAACAGTCAGGAGACACTACTGTTTTTCATTACGGAAAAAACTACCAAAAGCTGAATAATAGAGATTTTTTACCGTGGGATGGCAAAACCACAGTTATTGTTTACTGGGGTATGGCACACTTTTTTAAATAGAGATATTTGCGGCTGAACAGTGAGCGACACACTCAAACTGCTTTTTTTTTAGATACCAAAGGCCCAAAACTGGATAGTACAGCGATTTGACACGTGGAACTGCGAAACCACACTGGGAAAGTCGGGCCTACACAAGACTATTTTCAACAGATATATTTTTGTGTCACAACAGTCAGGAGATACTACTGTTTTTCTTTACGGAAAAATCTACCAAAAGCTGAATAATAGAGATTTTTTACCGTGGGATGGCAAAACCACAGTTATTGTTTACTGGGGTATAGCACACTTTTTTCAATAGAGATATTTGCGGCTGAACAGTGAGCGACACACTCAAACTGCTTTTTTTTTAGATACCAAAGGCCCAAAACAGGATAGTACAGCGATTTGACACGTGGAACTGCGAAACCACACTGGGAAAGTCGGGCCTACACAAGACTATTTTCAACAGATATATTTTTGTGTCACAACAGTCAGGAGACACTACTGTTTTTCTTTACGGAAAAAACTACCAAAAGCTGAATAATAGAGATTTTTTACTGTGGGATGGCAAAGCCACAGTTATTGTTTACTGGGTATACCACGCTTTTTTAAATAGAGATATTTGCGGCTGAACAGTGAGCGACACACTCAAACTGCTTTTTTTTTAGATACCAAAGGCCCAAAACTGGATAGTACAGCGATTTGACCAGTGGAACTGCGAAACCACACTGGGATGTCGGGACTACACAAGACTATTTTCAACAGATATATTTTTGTGTCACAACAGTCAGGAGACACTACTGTTTTTCTTTACGGAAAAAACTACCAAAAGCTGAATAATAGAGATTTTTTACCGTGGGATGGCAAAGCCACAGTTATTGTTTACTGGGGTATACCACCTTTTTTAAATAGAGATATTTGCGGCTGAACAGTGAGCGACACACTCAAACCGCTTTTTTTTTAGATACTAAAGGCCCAAAACTGGATAGTACAGCGATTTGACCCGTGGAACTGCGAAACCACACTGGGATGTCGGGCCTACACAAGACTATTTTCAACAGATATATTTTTGTGTCACAACAGTCAGGAGACACTACTGTTTTTTTTTCGTAAAAAACTACCAAAAGCTGAGTAATAGAGATTTTTTACCGTGGGATGGCAAAACCACAGTTATTATTTACTGGGGTATACCACACTTTTTTAAATAGAGATATTTGCGGCTGAAAAGTGAGCGACACACTCAAACTGCTTTTTTTTTAGATACCAAAGGCCCAAAACTGGATAGTACAGCGATTTGACACGTGGAACTACAAAACCACACTGGGAAAGCCGGGCCTACACAAGACTATTTTCAACAGATATATTTTTGTGTCACAACAGTCAGGAGACACTACTGTTTTTCTTTACGGAAAAAACTACCAAAAGCTGAATAATAGAGATTTTTTACCGTGGAATGGCAAAACCACAGTTATTGTTTACTGGGGTATAGCACATTTTTTTAAATAGAGATATTTGCGGCTGAACAGTGAGCGACACACTCAAACTGCTTTTTTTTTAGATACCAAAGGCCCAAAACTGGATAGTACAGCGATTTGACACGTGGAACTGCGAAACCACACTGGGAAAGTCGGGCCTACACAAGACTATTTTCAACAGATATATTTTTGTGTCACAACAGTCAGGAGACACTACTGTTTTTCTTTACGGAAAAACTACCAAAACTGAATAATAGAGATTTTTTTCCGTGGGATGGCAAAACCACAGTTATTGTTTACTGGGGTATACCACACTTATTTAAATAGATATTTGCGGCTGAACAGTGAGCGACACACTCAAACTGCTTTTTTTTTAGATACCAAAGGCCCAAAACTGGACAGTACAGCGATTTGACCCATGGAACTGCGAAACCACACTGGGATGTCGGGCCTACACAAGACTATTTTCAACAGATATATTTTTGTGTCACAACAGTCAGGAGACACTACTGTTTTTCTTTACGGAAAAAACTACCAAAAGCTGAATAATAGAGATTTTTTACCATGGGATGTCAAAACCACAGTTATTGTTTACTGGGGTATAGCACACTTTTTTAAATAGAGATATTTGCGGCTGAACATTGAGTGACACACTCAAACTGCTTTTTTTTTAGATACCAAAGGCCCAAAACTGGATAGTACAGCGATTTGACACGTGGAACTGCGAAACCACACTGCGAAAGTCGGGCCTACACAAGACTATTTTCAAGAGATATATTTTTGTGTCACAACAGTCAGGAGACACTACTGTTTTTCTTTACGGAAAAAACTACCAAAAGCTGAATAATAGAGATTTTTTACCGTGGGATGGCAAAACCACAGTTATTGTTTACTGGGGTATACCACTCTTTTTTAAATAGAGATATTTGCGGCTGAACAGTGAGCGACACACTCAAACTGCTTTTTTTTTAGATACCAAAGGCCCAAAACTGGATAGTACAGCGATTTGGCACGTGGAACTGCGAAAACACACTGGGAAACACGGGACTACACAAGACTATTTTCAACAGAAATATTTTTGTGTCACAACAGTTAGGAGACACTACTGTTTTTCTTTACGGAAAAAACTACCAAAAGCTGAATAATAGAGATTTTTTACCGTGGGATGGCAAAACCACAGTTATTGTTTACTGGGGTATAGCACACTTTTTTAAATAGAGATATTTGCGGCTGAACAGTGAGCGACACACTCAAACTGCTTTTTTTTTAGATACCAAAGGCCCAAAACTGGATAGTACAGCGATTTGACCCGTGGAACTGCGAAACCACACTGGGATGTCGGGCCTACACAAGACTATTTTCAACAGATATATTTTTGTGTCACAACAGTCAGGAGACACTACTGTTTTTCATTACGGAAAAAACTACCAAAAGCTGAATAATAGAGATTTTTTACCGTGGGATGGCAAAACCACAGTTATTGTTTACTGGGGTATGGCACACTTTTTTAAATAGAGATATTTGCGGCTGAACAGTGAGCGACACACTCAAACTGCTTTTTTTTTAGATACCAAAGGCCCAAAACTGGATAGTACAGCGATTTGACACGTGGAACTGCGAAACCACACTGGGAAAGTCGGGCCTACACAAGACTATTTTCAACAGATATATTTTTGTGTCACAACAGTCAGGAGATACTACTGTTTTTCTTTACGGAAAAATCTACCAAAAGCTGAATAATAGAGATTTTTTACCGTGGGATGGCAAAACCACAGTTATTGTTTACTGGGGTATAGCACACTTTTTTCAATAGAGATATTTGCGGCTGAACAGTGAGCGACACACTCAAACTGCTTTTTTTTTAGATACCAAAGGCCCAAAACAGGATAGTACAGCGATTTGACACGTGGAACTGCGAAACCACACTGGGAAAGTCGGGCCTACACAAGACTATTTTCAACAGATATATTTTTGTGTCACAACAGTCAGGAGACACTACTGTTTTTCTTTACGGAAAAAACTACCAAAAGCTGAATAATAGAGATTTTTTACTGTGGGATGGCAAAGCCACAGTTATTGTTTACTGGGTATACCACGCTTTTTTAAATAGAGATATTTGCGGCTGAACAGTGAGCGACACACTCAAACTGCTTTTTTTTTAGATACCAAAGGCCCAAAACTGGATAGTACAGCGATTTGACCAGTGGAACTGCGAAACCACACTGGGATGTCGGGACTACACAAGACTATTTTCAACAGATATATTTTTGTGTCACAACAGTCAGGAGACACTACTGTTTTTCTTTACGGAAAAAACTACCAAAAGCTGAATAATAGAGATTTTTTACCGTGGGATGGCAAAGCCACAGTTATTGTTTACTGGGGTATACCACCTTTTTTAAATAGAGATATTTGCGGCTGAACAGTGAGCGACACACTCAAACCGCTTTTTTTTTAGATACTAAAGGCCCAAAACTGGATAGTACAGCGATTTGACCCGTGGAACTGCGAAACCACACTGGGATGTCGGGCCTACACAAGACTATTTTCAACATATATATTTTTGTGTCACAACAGTCAGGAGACACTACTGTTTTTTTTTCGTAAAAAACTACCAAAAGCTGAGTAATAGAGATTTTTTACCGTGGGATGGCAAAACCACAGTTATTATTTACTGGGGTATACCACACTTTTTTAAATAGAGATATTTGCGGCTGAAAAGTGAGCGACACACTCAAACTGCTTTTTTTTTAGATACCAAAGGCCCAAAACTGGATAGTACAGCGATTTGACACGTGGAACTACAAAACCACACTGGGAAAGTCGGGCCTACACAAGACTATTTTCAACAGATATATTTTTGTGTCACAACAGTCAGGAGACACTACTGTTTTTCTTTACGGAAAAAACTACCAAAAGCTGAATAATAGAGATTTTTTACCGTGGAATGGCAAAACCACAGTTATTGTTTACTGGGGTATAGCACATTTTTTTAAATAGAGATATTTGCGGCTGAACAGTGAGCGACACACTCAAACTGCTTTTTTTTTAGATACCAAAGGCCCAAAACTGGATAGTACAGCGATTTGACACGTGGAACTGCGAAACCACACTGGGAAAGTCGGGCCTACACAAGACTATTTTCAACAGATATATTTTTGTGTCACAACAGTCAGGAGACACTACTGTTTTTCTTTTTTTCTTTACGGAAAAAACTACCAAAAGCTGAATAATAGAGATTTTTGACCATGGAATGGCAAAACCACAGTTATTGTTTACTGGGGTATAGCACACTTTTTTAAATAGAGATATTTGCGGCTGAACAGTGAGCGACACACTCAAACTGCTTTTTTTTTAGATACCAAAGGCCCAAAACTGGATAGTACAGCGATTTGACACGTGGAACTGCGAAACCACACTGAGAAAGTCGGGCCTACACAAGACTATTTTCAACAGATATATTTTTGTGTCACAACTGTCAGGAGACACTACTGTTTTTCTTTACGGAAAAAACTACCAAAAGCTGAATAATAGAGATTTTTTACCGTGGGATGGCAAAGCCACAGTTATTGTTTACTGGGGTATACCACACTTTTTTAAATAGAGATATTTGTGGCTGAACAGTGAGCGACACACTCAAACTGCTTTTTTTTTAGATACTAAAGGCCCAAAACTGGATAGTACAGCGATTTGACCCGTGGAACTGCGAAACCACACTGGGATGTCGGGCCTACACAAGACTATTTTCAACAGATTTATTTTTGTGTCACAACAGTCAGGAGACACTACTGTTTTTCTTTACGGAAAAAACTACCAAAAACCTGAATAATAGAGATTTTTTACCGTGGGATGGCAAAACCAGTTATTATTTACTGGGGTATACCACACTTTTTTAAATAGAGATATTTGCGGCTGAACAGTGAGCGACACACTCAAACTGCTTTTTTTTTAGATACCAAAGGCCCAAAACTGGATAGTACAGCGATTTGACACGTGGAACTGCGAAACCACACTGGGAAAGTCGGGCCTACACAAGACTATTTTCAACAGATATATTTTTGTGTCACAACAGTCAGGAGACACTACTGTTTTTCTTTACGGAAAAAGCTACCAAAAGCTGAATAATAGAGATTTTTTACCGTGGGATGGCAAAACCACAGTTATTGTTTACTGGGGTATACCACACTTTTTTAAATAGAGATATTTGCGGCTGAACAGTGA
Source organism: Phyllobates terribilis (assembly GCF_046119375.1). Classification (NCBI taxonomy): domain Eukaryota; kingdom Metazoa; phylum Chordata; class Amphibia; order Anura; family Dendrobatidae; genus Phyllobates; species Phyllobates terribilis. The sequence continues at coordinate 613,679,503 of NW_027362764.1, forward strand.
GCGACATACTCAAACTGCTTTTTTTTTAGATACCAAAGGCCCAAAACTGGATAGTACAGCTATTTGACCCATGGAACTGCGAAACCAGACTGGGATGTCGGGCCTACACAAGACTATTTTCAGCAGATATATTTTTGTGTCACAACAGTCAGGAGACACTACTGTGTTTCTTTACGGAAAAAACTACCAAAAGCTGAATAATAGAGATTTTTTTACAGTGGGATGGCAAAACCACAGTTATTGTTTACTGGGGAATACCACACTTTTTTAAATAGAGATATTTGTGGCTGAACAGTGAGCGACACACTCAAACTGCTTTTTTTTTAGATACCAAAGGCCCAAAACTGGATAGTACAGCGATTTGACACGTGGAACTGCAAAACCACACTGGGAAAGTCGGGCCTACACAAGACTATTTTCAACAGATATATTTTTGTGTCACAACAGTCAGGAGACACTACTGTTTTTCTTTACGGAAAAAACTACCAAAAGCTGAATAATAGAGATTTTTTACCGTGGAATGGCAAAACCACAGTTATTGTTTACTGGGGTATAGCACATTTTTTTAAATAGAGATATTTGCGGCTGAACAGTGAGCGACACACTCAAACTGCTTTTTTTTTAGATACCAAAGGCCCAAAACTGGATAGTACAGCGATTTGACACGTGGAACTGCGAAACCACACTGGGAAAGTTGGGCCTACACAAGACTATTTTCAACAGATATATTTTTGTGTCACAACAGTCAGGAGACACTACTGTTTTTCTTTACGGAAAAAACTACCAAAAGCTGAATAATAGAGATTTTTTACCGTGGAATGGCAAAACCACAGTTATTGTTTATTGGGGTATAGCACACTTTTTTAAATAGAGATATTTGCGGCTGAACAGTGAGCGACACACTCAAACTGCTTTTTTTTAGATACCAAAGGCCCAAAACTGGATAGTACAGCGATTTGACACGTGGAACTGCGAAACCACACTGAGAAAGTCGGGCCTACACAAGACTATTTTCAACAGATATATTTTTGTGTCACAACAGTCAGGAGACACTACTGTTTTTCTTTACGGAAAAAACTACCAAAAGCTGAATAATAGAGATTTTTTACTGTGGGATGGCAAAACCACAGTTATTGTTTACTGGGGTATACCACACTTTTTTAATTAGAGATATTTGCGGCTGAACAGTGAGCGACACACTCTAACTGCTTTTTTTTAGATACCAAAGGCCCAAAACTGGATAATACAGCGATTTGACCCGTGGAACTGCGAAACCACACTGGGAAAGTCGGGCCTACACAAGACTATTTTCAACAGATATATTTTTGTGTCACAACAGTCAGGAGACACTACTGTTTTTCTTTACGGAAAAAACTACCAAAAGCTGAATAATAGAGATTTTTTTCCGTGGGATGGCAAAACCACAGTTATTGCTTACTGGGGTATACCACACTTTTTTAAATAGAGATATTTGTGGCTGAACAGTGAGCGACACACTCAAACTGCTTTTTTTTTAGATACCAAAGGCCCAAAACTGGACAGTACAGCGATTTGACCCATGGAACTGCGAAACCACACTGGGATGTCGGGCCTACACAAGACTATTTTCAACAGATATATTTTTGTGTCACAACAGTCAGGAGACACTACTGTTTTTCTTTACGGAAAAAACTACCAAAAGCTGAATAATAGAGATTTTTTACCGTGGGATGGCAAAACCACAGTTATTGTTTACTGGGGTATACCACACTTTTTAAATAAAGATATTTGCGGCTGAACAGTGAGCGACACACTCAAACTGCTTTTTTTTCAGATACCAAAGGCTTAAAACTGGATAGTACAGCGATTTGACCCATGGAACTGCGAAACCACACTGGGATGTCGGGCCTACACAATACTATTTTCAACAGATATATTTTTGTGTCACAACAGTCAGGAGACACTACTGTTTTTCTTTACGGAAAAAACTACCAAAAGCTGAATAATAGAGATTTTTTACTGTGGGATGGCAAAACCACAGTTATTGTTTACTGGGGTATACCACACTTTTTTAATTAGAGATATTTGCGGCTGAACAGTGAGCGACACACTCTAACTGCTTTTTTTTAGATACCAAAGGCCCAAAACTGGATAATACAGCGATTTGACCCGTGGAACTGCGAAACCACACTGGGATGTCGGGCCTACACAAGACTATTTTCAACAGATATATTTTTGTGTCACAACAGTCAGGAGACACTACTGTTTTTCTTTACGGAAAAAACTACCAAAAGCTGAATAATAGAGATTTTTTTCCGTGGGATGGCAAAACCACAGTTATTGCTTACTGGGGTATACCACACTTTTTTAAATAGAGATATTTGTGGCTGAACAGTGAGCGACACACTCAAACTGCTTTTTTTTTAGATACCAAAGGCCCAAAACTGGACAGTACAGCGATTTGACCCATGGAACTGCGAAACCACACTGGGATGTCGGGCCTACACAAGACTATTTTCAACAGATATATTTTTGTGTCACAACAGTCAGGAGACACTACTGTTTTTCTTTACGGAAAAAACTACCAAAAGCTGAATAATAGAGATTTTTTACCGTGGGATGGCAAAACCACAGTTATTGTTTACTGGGGTATACCACACTTTTTTAAATAGAGATATTTACGGCTGAACAGTGAGCGACACACTCAAGCTGCTTTTTTTTTAGATACCAAAGGCCCAAAACTGGATAGTACAGCGATTTGACCCGTGGAACTGCGAAACCACACTGGGATGTCGGGCCTACACAAGACTATTTTCAACAGATATATTTTTGTGTCACAACAGTCAGGAGACACTACTGTTTTTCTTTACGGAAAAACTACCAAAACTGAATAATAGAGATTTTTTTCCGTGGGATGGCAAAACCACAGTTATTGTTTACTGGGGTATACCACACTTTTTTAAATAGATATTTGCGGCTGAACAGTGAGCGACACACTCAAACTGCTTTTTTTTTAGATACCAAAGGCCCAAAACTGGACAGTACAGCGATTTGACCCATGGAACTGCGAAACCACACTGGGATGTCGGGCCTACACAAGACTATTTTCAACAGATATATTTTTGTGTCACAACAGTCAGGAGACACTACTGTTTTTCTTTACGGAAAAAACTACCAAAAGCTGAATAATAGAGATTTTTTACCATGGGATGTCAAAACCACAGTTATTGTTTACTGGGGTATAGCACACTTTTTTAAATAGAGATATTTGCGGCTGAACATTGAGTGACACACTCAAACTGCTTTTTTTTTAGATACCAAAGGCCCAAAACTGGATAGTACAGCGATTTGACACGTGGAACTGCGAAACCACACTGCGAAAGTCGGGCCTACACAAGACTATTTTCAACAGATATATTTTTGTGTCACAACAGTCAGGAGACACTACTGTTTTTCTTTACGGAAAAAACTACCAAAAGCTGAATAATAGAGATTTTTTACCGTGGGATGGCAAAACCACAGTTATTGTTTACTGGGGTATACCACTCTTTTTTAAATAGAGATATTTGCGGCTGAACAGTGAGCGACACACTCAAACTGCTTTTTTTTTAGATACCAAAGGCCCAAAACTGGATAGTACAGCGATTTGACACGTGGAACTGCGAAAACACACTGGGAAACACGGGACTACACAAGACTATTTTCAACAGAAATATTTTTGTGTCACAACAGTTAGGAGACACTACTGTTTTTCTTTACGGAAAAAACTACCAAAAGCTGAATAATAGAGATTTTTTACCGTGGGATGGCAAAACCACAGTTATTGTTTACTGGGGTATAGCACACTTTTTTAAATAGAGATATTTGCGGCTGAACAGTGAGCGACACACTCAAACTGCTTTTTTTTTAGATACCAAAGGCCCAAAACTGGATAGTACAGCGATTTGACCCGTGGAACTGCGAAACCACACTGGGATGTCGGGCCTACACAAGACTATTTTCAACAGATATATTTTTGTGTCACAACAGTCAGGAGACACTACTGTTTTTCATTACGGAAAAAACTACCAAAAGCTGAATAATAGAGATTTTTTACCGTGGGATGGCAAAACCACAGTTATTGTTTACTGGGGTATGGCACACTTTTTTAAATAGAGATATTTGCGGCTGAACAGTGAGCGACACACTCAAACTGCTTTTTTTTTAGATACCAAAGGCCCAAAACTGGATAGTACAGCGATTTGACACGTGGAACTGCGAAACCACACTGGGAAAGTCGGGCCTACACAAGACTATTTTCAACAGATATATTTTTGTGTCACAACAGTCAGGAGATACTACTGTTTTTCTTTACGGAAAAATCTACCAAAAGCTGAATAATAGAGATTTTTTACCGTGGGATGGCAAAACCACAGTTATTGTTTACTGGGGTATAGCACACTTTTTTCAATAGAGATATTTGCGGCTGAACAGTGAGCGACACACTCAAACTGCTTTTTTTTTAGATACCAAAGGCCCAAAACTGGATAGTACAGCGATTTGACCAGTGGAACTGCGAAACCACACTGGGATGTCGGGACTACACAAGACTATTTTCAACAGATATATTTTTGTGTCACAACAGTCAGAAGACACTACTGTTTTTCTTTACGGAAAAAACTACCAAAAGCTGAATAATAGAGATTTTTTACCGTGGGATGGCAAAACCACAGTTATTGTTTACTGGGGTATAGCACACTTTTTTCAATAGAGATATTTGCGGCTGAACAGTGAGCGACACACTCAAACTGCTTTTTTTTTAGATACCAAAGGCCCAAAACTGGATAGTACAGCGATTTGACCAGTGGAACTGCGAAACCACACTGGGATGTCGGGACTACACAAGACTATTTTCAACAGATATATTTTTGTGTCACAACAGTCAGGAGACACTACTGTTTTTCTTTACGGAAAAAACTACCAAAAGCTGAATAATAGAGATTTTTTACCGTGGGATGGCAAAGCCACAGTTATTGTTTACTGGGGTATACCACCTTTTTTAAATAGAGATATTTGCGGCTGAACAGTGAGCGACACACTCAAACCGCTTTTTTTTTAGATACTAAAGGCCCAAAACTGGATAGTACAGCGATTTGACCCGTGGAACTGCGAAACCACACTGGGATGTCGGGCCTACACAAGACTATTTTCAACAGATATATTTTTGTGTCACAACAGTCAGGAGACACTACTGTTTTTTTTTCGTAAAAAACTACCAAAAGCTGAGTAATAGAGATTTTTTACCGTGGGATGGCAAAACCACAGTTATTATTTACTGGGGTATACCACACTTTTTTAAATAGAGATATTTGCGGCTGAAAAGTGAGCGACACACTCAAACTGCTTTTTTTTTAGATACCAAAGGCCCAAAACTGGATAGTACAGCGATTTGACACGTGGAACTACAAAACCACACTGGGAAAGTCGGGCCTACACAAGACTATTTTCAACAGATATATTTTTGTGTCACAACAGTCAGGAGACACTACTGTTTTTCTTTACGGAAAAAACTACCAAAAGCTGAATAATAGAGATTTTTTACCGTGGAATGGCAAAACCACAGTTATTGTTTACTGGGGTATAGCACATTTTTTTAAATAGAGATATTTGCGGCTGAACAGTGAGCGACTGTTAGAACCTTGCTGTTAGGTTTTTTTTTCCTTTGCTGGTCACATGACCTTGTTGGCCTATTTAATCCTGCTCCGCCCTTCTGGCTTTGCTGGACTTCATTGTATATCTACTTTCTAGCTAGCCTGTGCTCTGTATCTAACTCTGTTAGTTTGCTTGGTCTACGGACCTCTAGGTTCTATCTATTTTGTTTGTTCGTCTGTCTGCTGCTATTTCTGTTAGGAGGTGTCCCTTATTCCTCCCAGTCCTTAGTACTTGTAGGGATTCCCTCCCCAAATCTATAGGTCTCCGTACAGACTAGATTAGGACTTTAGCAGGTCTGATCGCAGGATCAGGTTCCCTGTTACATCGTAGGGATTCAGCTGAGTCTTATAGTAGGGACAGATCTCCTCTCTTTCCTTAGCTTTGGTAGCAGAACATAACAGTAAGTCCAGCCTGTAAATTCTCTAAGGAAAGATTTTTTTTTGTTCCATCATGGTGTCGGTTCAGGATTTGGCTAAACACCTGCAGGGACTCTCTCTGGAAGTGGCCGAGCTCCGTCAGCACGTGAGTAACTGTCCTGGAGCATATTTCTTGGAGCCTAAGGTATGTTTGCCGGATTTATTTTTTGGTGAACATCGAGAATTTTTTTCATTTAAAAATGCTTGCTTATTGTATTTTCGTTTGAGACCCAAGTCCTCTGGGGATGAATCCCAGCGCGTAGGGTTCATAATGTCACTTTTGCGCAAAGAGCCTCAGGAGTGGGCCTTTTCTTTGCAACCTAGTGATACATGCTTCAGATCAGTGGATAGTTTTTTTTCTGCTTTAGGACTATTATATGATGATCCTGACCGTGTGGCATCAGCTGAGACTGAGTTGAGACGTTTAAAACAAGGATCAGGTAATATGGAAAAATATTGTACACATTTTCGTCGTTGGTCCACTCAAACAGGGTGGAACGATTCTGCTCTGAAAAGTCTATTTCTTGCTGGGCTCAGTGAAAAGGTTAAAGACCTGCTAATTGCTTATCCTACACCTGAGGATTTGCAACAGGCTATGCAATTAGCTATACGGGTGGACAGAAGACTGCGTGCTAGGGTTAATGAGAGCAAATCCTCTGCTATGTCAGTTTCTGGTTATGATAATGTGTGTACTAACAGTGGTGAACCGATGGAGATTGGATCGGTGGCACCTCGCTCTCAAGAAAAACACCGTCGTTTTTCAGAAGGCTTGTGTTTCTATTGTGGAAAATCTGGTCATTTGATTAAAGGCTGTGAGCTTCGTATGAAGAAAGAAAAAAAAATGGTCAGTCACGCCCGTATTGCCTGTTTAAATTCCAAGGGTATATTTTTAGCTGCTTCCACGATTGCTCAGGAAAAATTAATGGAATTTCGGGTGTTTGTTGATTGCGGGTCTACACTGAATGTTATTGATGGGGGATTCGTGGAAAAACTCAATTTAAAACCTGAACCTTTATCATCCCCCATTGCTGTGGTTTCTGTGGATGGCTCCCCTTTGAAGAATATTACTCTCAAGGTCAGTGAATTTCCTCTCACTATTAATGGTGTTCACCATGAGAAATTGGATTTGGTAGTGATGAATAACTTGCCTTCTCCAGTAATATTGGGTTTGCCCTGGTTAAAATTTCACAATCCTGTACTGGATTGGTCTACCAGTGAAATTAAATCCTGGAGCCATAAATGTTATGACAAGTGTTGTAACGGGCGTATTGCAGCTTTGGATAGGGGAGAATTGCCTGTTCCTATTCAGGATTTTTGGAGAGTTTTTTCTGAGAAAGAATCGCAGGTTTTGCCTCCCCATAGAGACTATGATTGTTCTATTGAATTTGTCCCTGGAGCGACTCTTCCTAAAAGTCGTTTATTTAACCTTACTATTCCTGAGAGGAAGGCTTTGGAGGAATACATACAGACAAGTTTGGCCGCCGGTCACATTAGGCCCTCTAAGTCTCCTGTGGCGGTTGGATTTTTTTTTGTAAAAAAAAAGGACGGCGGTTTACGTCCTTGTCTGGATTTTCGTGAGATTAACAAAATTACGGTACGCAATCCTTACCCACTGCCATTGATTCCTGATCTGTTTAACCAGTTATTGGGGGCCAAGTGGTTCTCTAAAATTGACCTTAAGGGGGCATACAATCTGTTGCGCATGAAGGAGGGTGATGAATGGAAGACTGCTTTTAACACTCCTGTGGGTCATTTTGAGAATCTGGTTATGCCTTTTGGTCTTACTAATGCTCCTGCATTTTTTCAGAATCTGATTAATGACATCCTTAGACCTTTGATCGGTAAAAATGTGGTTGTGTATTTGGATGACATTTTGATTTATTCGCCAGATCTGGAGTCTCATTGGCGGAGCGTGCGTGAGGTATTACAGTTATTAATGGACAATTCGCTTTTTGCTAAGCTGGAGAAATGTGAGTTCGCTGTACAGAGAATTAGTTTTTTGGGCTACATTATCTCCAGCAAAGGTTTTGAGATGGATCCGGTTAAGGTTCAGGCTGTGCAGGAATGGCCTAGGCCTATTGGTTTGAAATCAATACAGAGGTTTTTGGGTTTCGCCAATTACTATAGAAAATTCATAAAAAATTTTTCTAGTATTGTCAAACCTCTGACTGATCTCACCAGGAAAGGTGCTGATGCGGTTCAGTGGTCTTCTGAGGCCATTGAAGCTTTTGTGTATCTCAAGGAGAGGTTCACCTCTGCTCCCATCCTTATGCAGCCTGATGTTACTAGGCCGTTTTTGGTTGAGGTTGATGCTTCCTCTGTGGGGGTTGGCGCAGTATTGTCTCAGGATAACGGGGATGGATTACATCCCTGTGCATTTTTTTCAAAAAAATTTTCGGAGACTGAATTGAATTACGATATTGGTAATCGGGAATTATTGGCTATTAAACTCGCATTTGAACACTGGCGCCACTTCTTGGAAGGTGCGGAATTTCCCGTTCAGGTTCTTACGGATCATAAAAATCTGATATATCTTGACGCTGCCAAGCGCCTGAATGCCCGTCAGGCTAGGTGGGCACTGTTTTTCTCGCGGTTTAATTTCTCCGTTACTTACATCCCTGGTACTAAGAATGTTAAGGCGGATGCCTTGTCTCGCAGTTTTTCTCCCATAGTCGGTGCTGAGAAAGAGGAAAACATTTTACAAGAAGGTGTTGTGATAGCTGCTTTAGACTCCGTTTTGGAAGATGAGATTCTTAAAGCTCAGGAGAATGCCCCATCTAACACTCCTCATGGGAGGTTGTTTGTGCCTGGGACCTTTAGGAGAGATTTGTTTGTTGAGTGTCACGAATCTCGGTTGGCAGGTCATCCCGGAATCTCTGAGACCAAGAGACTGGTGGGTCGCAGTTTTTGGTGGCCTGGATGGCAGAAGGAAGTCATTAAGTGGGTGCGCCAATGTACTATATGTGCTAGATCTAAGTCCTCACATACTCCTGCTGCGGGGTTGCTTTGTCCTTTGGAGGTCCCCAGTGCTCCTTGGACACATTTGGCTATGGACTTTATAACTGACCTTCCCCCCTCTGAGGGTTTTACTGTCATCTGGGTGGTCGTGGACCGTTTTAGCAAGATGTGTCACTTGGTTCCCTTCGTCAAACTGCCCTGCGCTAAAACTCTCGCTAAGGCCTTTGTCAAGGAAATTGTCAGACTTCATGGCGTTCCTACTGACATTGTTTCTGATAGGGGTCCTCAGTTCGTGGCTCGTTTTTGGCGTGCCTTTTGTGACAGGTTGGGAATTCATTTGTCGTTTTCGTCCGGATATCATCCTGAATCTAATGGCCAGACAGAAAGGAAAAACCAGGATGTTGAGCAGTTCTTGCGTTGTTTTGTGGCAGACAATCAAGAGAGTTGGTCTGAGTTTCTGCCACTTGCCGAATTTGCTCTGAACAATCATACATCTTCTTCTGCTGGTTGTTCGCCTTTTTTTTGTTGTTCTGGGAGACATCCGTCGTTTGGGTCGTTCTCCAAGTTGGGATCTGCCGTGCCTGAGGAGGAGAATTTTTCCGGTGATTTGGAAAGAGTTTGGACGGATGTGCGTGGTAATCTTCAGGAGGCCAACAGAAAATCTAAAGACTACTTTGATAGGAAACGACAGGAGGTTTTGTTCGCTGTTGGTGACATGGTTTGGTTGTCCTCTAGGAATCTGCGGTTGAGGATTCCTTCTAAGAAATTGGGTCCCAAGTTTGTAGGGCCCTTTAAGGTGCTTCAGGTTGTCAACCAATCTGCTGTTAGGTTGGAGGTTCCTACCTCCTGGAGAATTAATCCGGTCTTTCATGTCTCTCTGTTAAAAAAAGCTGTTGTGTCGGATGGTGACGCCTCTGCCTCTGTTCCTCCGGTGGTGGAGGACGGGGAATATGAAATTTCTCGCATCCTTGACTCTAGACGGTATAGAGGTAGTTTGCAGTATCTTGTGGCCTGGAAAGGTTTCGGACCCGAGGATAACTCTTGGGTGAGGTCAGATGATGTTTCCGCGTCCAGACTTATCAGAGCGTTTCACAGGAGATTTCCTGATAAGCCTGGTCCTAGGGGATCCGGAGGATCCTCTTAGAAGGGGGGGTACTGTTAGAACCTTGCTGTTAGGTTTTTTTTTCCTTTGCTGGTCACATGACCTTGTTGGCCTATTTAATCCTGCTCCGCCCTTCTGGCTTTGCTGGACTTCATTGTATATCTACTTTCTAGCTAGCCTGTGCTCTGTATCTAACTCTGTTAGTTTGCTTGGTCTACGGACCTCTAGGTTCTATCTATTTTGTTTGTTCGTCTGTCTGCTGCTATTTCTGTTAGGAGGTGTCCCTTATTCCTCCCAGTCCTTAGTACTTGTAGGGATTCCCTCCCCAAATCTATAGGTCTCCGTACAGACTAGATTAGGACTTTAGCAGGTCTGATCGCAGGATCAGGTTCCCTGTTACATCGTAGGGATTCAGCTGAGTCTTATAGTAGGGACAGATCTCCTCTCTTTCCTTAGCTTTGGTAGCAGAACATAACAGCGACACACTCAAACTGCTTTTTTTTTAGATACCAAAGGCCCAAAACTGGATAGTACAGCGATTTGACACGTGGAACTGCGAAACCACACTGGGAAAGTCGGGCCTACACAAGACTATTTTCAACAGATATATTTTTGTGTCACAACAGTCAGGAGACACTACTGTTTTTCTTTTTTTCTTTACGGAAAAAACTACCAAAAGCTGAATAATAGAGATTTTTGACCATGGAATGGCAAAACCACAGTTATTGTTTACTGGGGTATAGCACACTTTTTTAAATAGAGATATTTGCGGCTGAACAGTGAGCGACACACTCAAACTGCTTTTTTTTAGATACCAAAGGCCCAAAACTGGATAGTACAGCGATTTGACACGTGGAACTGCGAAACCACACTGAGAAAGTCGGGCCTACACAAGACTATTTTCAACAGATATATTTTTGTGTCACAACTGTCAGGAGACACTACTGTTTTTCTTTACGGAAAAAACTACCAAAAGCTGAATAATAGAGATTTTTTACCGTGGGATGGCAAAGCCACAGTTATTGTTTACTGGGGTATACCACACTTTTTTAAATAGAGATATTTGCGGCTGAACAGTGAGCGACACACTCAAACTGCTTTTTTTTTAGATACTAAAGGCCCAAAACTGGATAGTACAGCGATTTGACCCGTGGAACTGCGAAACCACACTGGGATGTCGGGCCTACACAAGACTATTTTCAACAGATTTATTTTTGTGTCACAACAGTCAGGAGACACTACTGTTTTTCTTTACGGAAAAAACTACCAAAAGCTGAATAATAGAGATTTTTTACCGTGGGATGGCAAAACCAGTTATTATTTACTGGGGTATACCACACTTTTTTAAATAGAGATATTTGCGGCTGAACAGTGAGCGACACACTCAAACTGCTTTTTTTTTAGATACCAAAGGCCCAAAACTGGATAGTACAGCGATTTGACACGTGGAACTGCGAAACCACACTGGGAAAGTCGGGCCTACACAAGACTATTTTCAACAGATATATTTTTGTGTCACAACAGTCAGGAGACACTACTGTTTTTCTTTACGGAAAAAGCTACCAAAAGCTGAATAATAGAGATTTTTTACCGTGGGATGGCAAAACCACAGTTATTGTTTACTGGGGTATACCACACTTTTTTAAATAGAGATATTTGCGGCTGAACAGTGAGCGACATACTCAAACTGCTTTTTTTTTAGATACCAAAGGCCCAAAACTGGATAGTACAGCTATTTGACCCATGGAACTGCGAAACCAGACTGGGATGTCGGGCCTACACAAGACTATTTTCAGCAGATATATTTTTGTGTCACAACAGTCAGGAGACACTACTGTGTTTCTTTACGGAAAAAACTACCAAAAGCTGAATAATAGAGATTTTTTTACAGTGGGATGGCAAAACCACAGTTATTGTTTACTGGGGAATACCACACTTTTTTAAATAGAGATATTTGCGGCTGAACAGTGAGCGACACACTCAAACTGCTTTTTTTTTAGATACCAAAGGCCCAAAACTGGATAGTACAGCGATTTGACACGTGGAACTGCAAAACCACACTGGGAAAGTCGGGCCTACACAAGACTATTTTCAACAGATATATTTTTGTGTCACAACAGTCAGGAGACACTACTGTTTTTCTTTACGGAAAAAACTACCAAAAGCTGAATAATAGAGATTTTTTACCGTGGAATGGCAAAACCACAGTTATTGTTTACTGGGGTATAGCACATTTTTTTAAATAGAGATATTTGCGGCTGAACAGTGAGCGACACACTCAAACTGCTTTTTTTTTAGATACCAAAGGCCCAAAACTGGATAGTACAGCGATTTGACACGTGGAACTGCGAAACCACACTGGGAAAGTCGGGCCTACACAAGACTATTTTCAACAGATATATTTTTGTGTCACAACAGTCAGGAGACACTACTGTTTTTCTTTACGGAAAAAACTACCAAAAGCTGAATAATAGAGATTTTTTACCGTGGAATGGCAAAACCACAGTTATTGTTTACTGGGGTATAGCACACTTTTTTAAATAGAGATATTTGCGGCTGAACAGTGAGCGACACACTCAAACTGCTTTTTTTTTAGATACCAAAGGCCCAAAACTGGATAGTACAGCGATTTGACACGTGGAACTGCGAAACCACACTGAGAAAGTCGGGCCTACACAAGACTATTTTCAACAGATATATTTTTGTGTCACAACTGTCAGGAGACACTACTGTTTTTCTTTACGGAAAAAACTACCAAAAGCTGAATAATAGAGATTTTTTACCGTGGGATGGCAAAGCCACAGTTATTGTTTACTGGGGTATACCACACTTTTTTAAATAGAGATATTTGCGGCTGAACAGTGAGCGACACACTCAAACTGCTTTTATTTTAGATACTAAAGGCCCAAAACTGGATAGTACAGCGATTTGACCCGTGGAACTGCGAAACCACACTGGGATGTCGGGCCTACACAAGACTATTTTCAACAGATTTATTTTTGTGTCACAACAGTCAGGAGACACTACTGTTTTTCTTTACGGAAAAAACTACCAAAAGCTGAATAATAGAGATTTTTTACCGTGGGATGGCAAAACCAGTTATTATTTACTGGGGTATACCACACTTTTTTAAATAGAGATATTTGCGGCTGAACAGTGAGCGACACACTCAAACTGCTTTTTTTTTAGATACCAAAGGCCCAAAACTGGATAGTACAGCGATTTGACACGTGGAACTGCGAAACCACACTGGGAAAGTCGGGCCTACACAAGACTATTTTCAACAGATATATTTTTGTCTCACAACAGTCAGGAGACACTACTGTTTTTCTTTACGGAAAAAACTACCAAAAGCAGAATAATAGAGATTTTTTACCGTGGGATGGCAAAACCACAGTTATTGTTTACTGGGGAATACCACACTTTTTTAAATAGAGATATTTGCGGCTGAACAGTGAGCGACACACTCAAACTGCTTTTTTTTTTAGATACCAAAGGCCCAAAACTGGATAGTACAGCGATTTGACCTGTGGAACTGCAAAACCACACTGGGATGTCGGGCCTACCCAAGACTGTTTTCAACAGATATATTTTTGTGTCACAACAGTCAGGAGACACTACTGTTTTTCTTTACAGAAAAAACTACCAAAAGCTGAATAATAGAGATTTTTTACCGTGGGATGTCAAAACCACAGTTATTGTTTACTGGGGTATACCACACTTTTTTAAATAGAGATATTTGCGGCTGAACAGTGAGAGACACACTCAAACTGCTTTTTTTTTAGATACTAAAGGCCCAAAACTGGATAGTACAGCGATTTGACCCGTGGAACTGCGAAACCACACTGGTATGTCGGGCCTACACAAGACTATTTTCAACAGATATATTTTTGTGTCACAACAGTCAGGAGACACTACTGTTTTTCTTTACGGAAAAAACTACCAAAAGCTGAATAATAGAGATTTTTTACCATGGGATGGCAAAACCACAGTTATTATTTACTGGGGTATACTACACTTTTTTAAATAGAGATATTTGCGGCTGAACAGTGAGCGACACACTCAAACTGCTTTTTTTTAGATACCAAAGGCCCAAAACTGGATAGTACAGCGATTTGACCCGTGGAACTGCGAAACCACACTGAGATGTCTGGCCTACACAAGACTATTTTCAACAGATATATTTTTGTGTCACAACAGTCAGGAGACACTAATGTTTTTCTTTACGGAAAAAACTACCAAAAGCTGAATAATAGAGATTTTTTACCATGGGATGGCAAAACCACAGTTATTGTTTACTGGGGTATAGCACACTTTTTTAAATAGAGATATTTGCGGCTGAACAGTAAGCGACACAGTCAAACTGCTTTTTTTTCAGATACCAAAGGCCCAAAACTGGATAGTACAGCGATTTGACACGTGGAACTGCGAAACCACACTGGGAAAGTCGGGCCTACACAAGACTATTTTCAACAGATAGATTTTTGTGTCACAACAGTCAGGAGACACTACTGTTTTTCTTTACGGAAAAAACTACCAAAAGCTGAATAATAGAGATTTTTTACCGTGGGATGGCAAAGCCACAGATATTGTTTACTGGGGTATACCACACTTTTGTAAATAGAGATATCTGCGGCTGAACAGTGAGCGACACACTCAAACTGCTTTTTTTTTAGATACCAAAGGCCCAAAACTGGATAGTACAGCGATTTGACCCGTGGAACTGCGAAACCACACTGGGATGTCGGGCCTACACAAGACTATTTTCAACAGATATATTTTTGTGTCACAACAGTCAGGAGACACTACTGTTTTTCTTTACGGAAAAAACTACCAAAAGCTGAATAATAGAGATTTTTTACTGTGGGATGGCAAAACCACAGTTATTATTTACTGGGGTATACCACACTTTTTTAAATAGAGATATTTGCGGCTGAACAGTGAGCGACACACTCAAACTGCTTTTTTTTTAGATACCAAAGGCCCAAAACTGGTTAGTACAGCGATTTGACCCGTGGAACTGCGAAACCATAGTGGGATGTCCGGCCTACACAAGACTATTTTCAACAGATATATTTTTGTGTCACAACAGTCAGGAGACACTACTGTTTTTCTTTACGGAAAAAACTACCAAAAGCTGAATAATAGAGATTTTTTACCGTGGGATGGCAAAACCACAGTTATTGTTTTCTGAGGTATACCACACTTTTTGAATAGAGATATTTGCGGCTGAACAGTGAGCGACACACTCAAACTGCTTTTTTTTTAGATACCAAAGGCCCAAAACTGGATAGTACAGCGATTTGACCCGTGGAACTGCGAAACCACACTGGGATGTCGGGCCTACACAAGACTATTTTCAACAGATATATTTTTGTGTCACAACATTCAGGAGACACGACTGTTTTTCTTTACGGAAAAAACTACCAAAAGCTGAATAATAGAGATTTTTTTACAGTGGGATGGCAAAACCACAGTTATTGTTTACTGGGGAATACCACACTTTTTTAAATAGAGATATTTGCGGCTGAACAGTGAGCGACACACTCAAACTGCTTTTTTTTTTAGATACCACAGGCCCAAAACTGGATAGTACAGCGATTTGACCTGTGGAACTGCAAAACCACACTGGGATGTCGGGCCTACCCAAAACTGTTTTCAACAGATATATTTTTGTGTCACAACAGTCAGGAGACACTACTGTTTTTCTTTACAGAAAAAACTACCAAAAGCTGAATAATAGAGATTTTTTACCGTGGGATGTCAAAACCACAGTTATTGTTTACTGGGGTATACCACACTTTTTTAAATAGAGATATTTGCGGCTGAACAGTGAGAGACACACTCAAACTGCTTTTTTTTTAGATACTAAAGGCCCAAAACTGGATAGTACAGCGATTTGACACGTGGAACTGCGAAACCACACTGGTATGTCGGGCCTACACAAGACTATTTTCAACAGATATATTTTTGTGTCACAACAGTCAGGAGACACTACTGTTTTTCTTTACGGAAAAAACTACCAAAAGCTGAATAATAGAGATTTTTTACCATGGGATGGCAAAACCACAGTTATTATTTACTGGGGTATACTACACTTTTTTAAATAGAGATATTTGCGGCTGAACAGTGAGCGACACACTCAAACTGCTTTTTTTTAGATACCAAAGGCCCAAAACTGGATAGTACAGCGATTTGACCCGTGGAACTGCGAAACCACACTGAGATGTCGGGCCTACACAAGACTATTTTCAACAGATATATTTTTGTGTCACAACAGTCAGGAGACACTACTGTTTTTCTTTACGGAAAAAACTACCAAAAGCTGAATAATAGAGATTTTTTACCGTGGGATGGCAAAACCACAGTTATTGTTTACTGGGGTATAGCACACTTTTTTAAATAGAGATATTTGCGGCTGAACAGTAAGCGACACAGTCAAACTGCTTTTTTTTCAGATACCAAAGGCCCAAAACTGGATAGTACAGCGATTTGACACGTGGAACTGCGAAACCACACTGGGAAAGTCGGGCCTACACAAAACTATTTTCAACAGATATGTTTTTGTGTCACAACAATCAGGAGACACTACTGTTTTTCTTTACGGAAAAAACTACCAAAAGCTGAATAATAGAGATTTTTTTACCCCGGGATAGCAAAACCACAGTTATTGTTTACTGGGGTATACCACACTTTTTGAATAGAGATATTTGCAGCTGAACAGTGAGCGACACACTCAAACTGCTTTTTTTTTAGATACCAAAGGCCCAAAACTGGATAGTACAGCGATTTGACCCGTGGAACTGCGAAACCACACTGGGATGTCGGGCCTACACAAGACTATTTTCAACAGATATATTTTTGTGTCACAACAATCATGAGACACGACTGTTTTTCTTTACGGAAAAAACTACCAAAAGCTGAATAATAGAGATTTTTTTACTGTGGGATGGCAAAACCACAGTTATTGTTTACTGGGGTGTACCACACTTTTTTAAATAGAGATATTTGCGGCTGAACAGTGAGCGACACACTCAAACTGCTTTTTTTTTTAGATACCAAAGGCCCAAAACTGGATAGTACAGCGACTTGACCCGTGGAACTGCGAAACCACACTGGGATGTCGGGCCTACACAAGACTATTTTCAACAGATATATTTTTGTGTCACAAAAGTCAGGAGACACTACTGTTTTTCTTTACGGAAAAAACTATCAAAAGCTGAATAATAGAGATTTTTTACCGTGGGATGGCAAAACCACAGTTATTATTTACTGGGGTATAGCACACTTTTTTAAATAGAGATATTTGCGGCTGAACAGTGAGCGACACACTCAAACTGCTTTTTTTTTAGATACCAAAGGCCCAAAACTGGATAGTACAGCGATTTAACCCGTGGAACTGCGAAACCACACTGAGATGTCGGGCCTACACAAGACTATTTTCAACAGATATATTTTTTGTGTCACAACAGTCAGGAGACACTACTGTTTTCCTTTACGGAAAAAACTACCAAAAGCTGAATAATAGAGATTTTTTACCGTGGGATGGCAAAGCCACAGATATTGTTTACTGGGGTATACCACACTTTTGTAAATAGAGATATTTGCGGCTGAACAGTGAGCGACACACTCAAACTGCTTTTTTTTTAGATACCAAAGGCCCAAAACTGGTTAGTACAGCAATTTGACCGGTGGAACTGCGAAACCATACTGGGATGTCGGGCCTACACAAGACTATTTTCAACAGATATATTTTTGTGTCACAAAAGTCAGGAGACACTACTGTTTTTCTTTATGGAAAAAACTACCAAAAGCTGAATAATAGAGATTTTTTACCGTGGGATGGCAAAACCACAGTTATTGTTCACTGAGGTATACCACACTTTTTAAATAGAGATATTTGCGGCTGAACAGTGAGCGACACACTCAAACTGCTTTTTTTTTAGATACCAAAGGCCCAAAACTGGATAGTACAGCGATTTGACCCGTGGAACTGCGAAACCACACTGGGATGTCGGGCCTACACAAGACTATTTTCAACAGATATATTTTTGTGTCACAACAATCAGGAGACATGACTGTTTTTCTTTACGGAAAAAACTACCAAAAGATGAATAATAGAGATTTTTTTACCATGGGATGGCAAAACCACAGTTATTGTTTACTAGGGTGTACCACACTTTTTTAAATAGAGATATTTGCGGCTGAACAGTGAGCGACACACTCAAACTGCTTTTTTTTTAGATACCAAAGGCCCAAAACTGGATAGTACAGCGATATGACCCGTGGAACTGCGAAACCACACTGGGATGTCGGGCCTACCCAAGACTGTTTTCAACAGATATATTTTTGTGTCACAACAGTCAGGAGACACTACTGTTTTTCTTTACGGAAAAAAATTCCAAAAGCTGAATAATAGAGATTTTTTACCGTGGGATGGCAAAACCACAGTTATTGTTTACTGGGGTATAGCACACTTTTTTAAATAGAGATATTTGCGGCTGAACAGTGAGCGACACACTCAAACTGCTTTTTTTTTAGATACCAAAGGCCCAAAACTGGATAGTACAGCGATTTGACACGTGGAACTGCGAAACCACACTGGGAAAGTCGGGCCTACACAAGACTATTTTCAACAGATATATTTTTGTGTCACAACAGTCAGGAGACACTACTGTGTTTCTTTACGGAAAAAACTACCAAAAGCTGAATAATAGAGATTTTTTACCGTGGGATGGCAAAACCACAGTTATTATTTACTGGGGTATAGCACACTTTTTTAAATAGAGATATTTGCGGCTGAACAGTGAGCGACACACTCAAACTGCTTTTTTTTTAGATACCAAAGGCCGAAAACTGGATAGTACAGTGATTTGACACGTGGAACTGCGAAACCACACTGGGAAAGTCGGGCCTACACAAGACTATTTTCAACAGATAGATTTTTGTGTCACAACAGTCAGGAGACACTACTGTTTTTCTTTACGGAAAAAACTACCAAAAGCTGAATAATAGAGATTTTTTACCGTGGGATGGCAAAGCCACAGATATTGTTTACTGGGGTATACCACACTTTTTTAAATAGAGATATTTGCGGCTGAACAGTGAGCGACACACTCAAACTGCTTTTTTTTTAGATACCAAAGGCCCAAAACTGGATAGTACAGCGATATGACCCGTGGAACTGCGAAACCACACTGGGATGTCGGGCCTACCCAAGACTGTTTTCAACAGATATATTTTTGTGTCACAACAGTCAGGAGACACTACTGTTTTTCTTTACGGAAAAAACTACCAAAAGCTGAATAATAGAGATTTTTTACCGTGGGATGGCAAAACCACAGTTATTGTTTACTGGGGTATAGCACACTTTTTTAAATAGAGATATTTGCGGCTGAACAGTGAGCGACACACTCAAACTGCTTTTTTTTTAGATACCAAAGGCCCAAAACTGGATAGTACAGCGATTTGACACGTGAAACTGCGAAACCACACTGGGAAAGTCGGGCCTACACAAGACTATTTTCAACAGATATATTTTTGTGTCACAACAGTCAGGAGACACTACTGTTTTTCTTTACGGAAAAAACTACCAAAAGCTGAATAATAGAGATTTTTTACCGTGGGATGGCAAAGCCACAGTTATTGTTTACTGGGGTATACCACACTTTTTTAAATAGAGATATTTGCGGCTGAACAGTGAGCGACACACTCAAACTGCTTTTTTTTAAATACTAAAGGCCCAAAACTGGACAGTACAGCGATTTGACCCGTGGAACTGCGAAACCACACTGGGATGTCGGGCCTACACAAGACTATTTTCAACAGATATATTTTTGTGTCACAACAGTCAGGAGACACTACTGTTTTTCTTTACGGAAAAAACTACCAAAAGCTGAATAATAGAGATTTTTTACCGTGGGATGGCAAAACCACAGTTATTATTTACTGGGGTATAGCACACTTTTTTAAATAGAGATATTTGCGGCTGAACAGTGAGCGACACACTCAAACTGCTTTTTTTTTAGATACCAAAGGCCCAAAACTGGATAGTACAGCGATTTAACCCGTGGAACTGCGAAACCACACTGAGATGTCGGGCCTACACAAGACTATTTTCAACAGATATATTTTTGTGTCACAACAGTCAGGAGACACTACTGTTTTTCTTTACGGAAAAAACTACCAAAAGCTGAATAATAGAGATTTTTTACCGTGGGATGGCAAAGCCACAGATATTGTTTACTGGGGTATACCACACTTTTGTAAATAGAGATATTTGCGGCTGAACAGTGAGCGACACACTCAAACTGCTTTTTTTTTAGATACGAAAGGCCCAAAACTGGTTAGTACAGCAATTTGACCCGTGGAACTGCGAAACCATACTGGGATGTCGGGCCTGCACAAGACTATTTTCAACAGATATATTTTTGTGTCACAAAAGTCAGGAGACACTACTGTTTTTCTTTATGGAAAAAACTACCAAAAGCTGAATAATAGAGATTTTTTACCGTGGGATGGCAAAACCACAGTTATTGTTCACTGAGGTATACCACACTTTTTAAATAGAGATATTTGCGGCTGAACAGTGAGCGACACACTCAAACTGCTTTTTTTTTAGATACCAAAGGCCCAAAACTGGATAGTACAGCGATTTGACCCGTGGAACTGCGAAACCACACTGGGATGTCGGGCCTACACAAGACTATTTTCAACAGATATATTTTTGTGTCACAACAATCAGGAGACATGACTGTTTTTCTTTACGGAAAAAACTACCAAAAGCTGAATAATAGAGATTTTTTTACCATGGGATGGCAAAACCACAGTTATTGTTTACTGGGGTGTACCACACTTTTTTAAATAGAGATATTTGCGGCTGAACAGTGAGCGACACACTCAAACTGCTTTTTTTTTAGATACCAAAGGCCCAAAACTGGATAGTACAGCGATATGACCCGTGGAACTGCGAAACCACACTGGGATGTCGGGCCTACCCAAGACTGTTTTCAACAGATATATTTTTGTGTCACAACAGTCAGGAGACACTACTGTTTTTCTTTACGGAAAAAACTACCAAAAGCTGAATAATAGAGATTTTTTACCGTGGGATGGCAAAACCACAGTTATTGTTTACTGGGGTATAGCACACTTTTTTAAATAGAGATATTTGCGGCTGAACAGTGAGCGACACACTCAAACTGCTTTTTTTTTAGATACCAAAGGCCCAAAACTGGATAGTACAGCGATTTGACACGTGGAACTGCGAAACCACACTGGGAAAGTCGGGCCTACACAAGACTATTTTCAACAGATATATTTTTGTGTCACAACAGTCAGGAGACACTACTGTTTTTCTTTACGGAAAAAACTACCAAAAGCTGAATAATAGAGATTTTTTACCGTGGGATGGCAAAACCACAGTTATTATTTACTGGGGTATAGCACACTTTTTTAAATAGAGATATTTGCGGCTGAACAGTGAGCGACACACTCAAACTGCTTTTTTTTTAGATACCAAAGGCCCAAAACTGGATAGTACAGTGATTTGACACGTGGAACTGCGAAACCACACTGGGAAAGTCGGGCCTACACAAGACTATTTTCAACAGATAGATTTTTGTGTCACAACAGTCAGGAGACACTATTGTTTTTCTTTACGGAAAAAACTACCAAAAGCTGAATAATAGAGATTTTTTACCGTGGGATGGCAAAGCCACAGATATTGTTTACTGGGGTATACCACACTTTTTTAAATAGAGATATTTGCGGCTGAACAGTGAGCGACACACTCAAACTGCTTTTTTTTTAGATACCAAAGGCCCAAAACTGGATAGTACAGCGATATGACCCGTGGAACTGCGAAACCACACTGGGATGTCGGGCCTACCCAAGACTGTTTTCAACAGATATATTTTTGTGTCACAACAGTCAGGAGACACTACTGTTTTTCTTCACGGAAAAAACTACCAAAAGCTGAATAATAGAGATTTTTTACCGTGGGATGGCAAAACCACAGCTATTGTTTACTGGGGTATAGCACACTTTTTTAAATAGAGATATTTGCGGCTGAACAGTGAGCGACACACTCAAACTGCTTTTTTTTTAGATACCAAAGGCCCAAAACTGGATAGTACAGCGATTTGACACGTGGAACTGCGAAACCACACTGGGAAAGTCGGGCCTACACAAGACTATTTTCAATAGATATATTTTTGTGTCACAACAGTCAGGAGACACTACTGTTTTTCTTTACGGAAAAAACTACCAAAAGCTGAATAATAGAGATTTTTTACCGTGGGATGGCAAAGCCACAGTTATTGTTTACTGGGGTATACCACACTTTTTTAAATAGAGATATTTGCGGCTGAACAGTGAGCGACACACTCAAACTGCTTTTTTTTAGATACTAAAGGCCCAAAACTGGATAGTACAGCGATTTGACCCGTGGAACTGCGAAACCACACTGGGATGTCGGGCCTACACAAGACTATTTTCAACAGATATATTTTTGTGTCACAACAGTCAGGAGACACTACTGTTTTTCTTTACGGAAAAAACTACCAAAAGCTGAATAATAGAGATTTTTTACCGTGGGATGGCAAAACCACAGTTATTATTTACAGGGGTATAGCACACTTTGTTAAATAGAGATATTTGCGGCTGAACAGTGAGCGACACACTCAAACTGCTTTTTTTTTAGATACCAAAGGCCCAAAACTGGATAGTACAACGAATTGACCCATGGAACTGCGAAACCATACTGGGATGTCGGGCCTACACAAGACTATTTTCAACAGATATATTTTTGTGTCACAACAGTCAGGAGACACTACTGTTTTTCTTTACGGAAAAAACTACCAAAAGCTGAATAATAGAGATTTTTTACCGTGGGATGGCAAAACCACAGTTATTATTTACAGGGGTATAGCACACTTTTTTAAATAGAGATATTTGCGGCTGAACAGTGAGCGACACACTCAAACTGCTTTTTTTTTAGATACCAAAGGCCCAAAACTGGATAGTACAGCAATTTGACCCGTGGAACTGCGAAACCACACTGGGATGTCGGACCTACACAAGACTATTTTCAACAGATATATTTTTGTGTCACAACAATCAGGAGACACTACTGTTTTTCTTTACGGAAAAAACTACCAAAAGCTGAATAATAGAGATTTTTTTACCGCGGGATGGCAAAACCACAGTTATTGTTTACTGGGGTATACCACACTTTTTTAAATAGAGATATTTGCGGCTGAACAGTGAGCGACACACTCAAACTGCTTTTTTTTTAGATACCAAAGGCCCAAAACTGGATAGTACAGCGATTTGACCCATGGAACTGCGAAACCATACTGGGATGTCGGGCCTACACAACACTATTTTCAACAGATAGATTTTTGTGTCACAACAGCCAGGAGACACTACTGTTTTTCTTTACGGAAAAAACTATTAAAAGCTGAATAATAGAGATTTTTTACTGTGGGATGGCAAAACCACAGTTATTGTTTACTGGGGTATACCACACTTTTTTAAATAGAGATATTTGAGGCTGAACAGTGAGCTACACACTCAAACTGCTTTTTTTTGAGATACCAAAGGCCCAAAACTGGATAGTACAACGATTTGACACGTGAAACTGCGAAACCACACTGGGAAAGTCGGGCCTACACAAGACTATCTTCAACAGATATATTTTTGTGTCACAACAGTCAGGAGACACTACTGTTTTTCTTTACGGAAAAAACTACCAAAAGCTGAATAATAGAGATTTTTTACCGTGGGATGGCAAAGCCACAGTTATTTTTTACTGGGGTATACCACACTTTTTTAAATTGAGATATTTGCGGCTGAACAGTGAGCGACACACTCAAACTGCTTTTTTTTTAGATACCAAAGGCCCAAAACTGGATAGTACAGCGATATGACCCGTGGAACTGCGAAACCACACTGGGATGTCGGGCCTACCCAAGACTGTTTTCAACAGATATATTTTTGTGTCACAACAGTCAGGAGACACTACTGTTTTTCTTTACGGAAAAAACTACCAAAAGCTGAATAATAGAGATTTTTTACCGTGGGATGGCAAAGCCACAGTTATTGTTTACTGGGGTATACCACACTTTTTTAAATAGAGATATTTGCGGCTGAACAGTGAGCGACACACTCAAGCTGCTTTTTTTTAGATACTAAAGGCCCAAAACTGGATAGTACAGCGATTTGACCCGTGGAACTGCGAAACCACACTGGGATGTCGGGCCTACACAAGACTATTTTCAACAGATATATTTTTGTGTCACAACAGTCAGGAGACACTACTGTTTTTCTTTACGGAAAAAACTACCAAAAGCTAAATAATAGAGATTTTTTACCGTGGGATGGCAAAACCACAGTTATTATTTACAGGGGTATAGCACACTTTTTTAAATAGAGATATTTGCGGCTGAACAGTGAGCAACACACTCAAACTGCTTTTTTTTTAGATACCAAAGGCCCAAAACTGGATAGTACAGCGATTTGACCCATGGAACTGCGAAACCATACTGGGATGTCCGGCCTACACAAGACTATTTTCAACAGATATATTTTTGTGTCACAACAGTCAGGAGACACTACTGTTTTTCTTTACGGAAAAAAATTCCAAAAGCTGAATAATAGAGATTTTTTTTCGTGGGATGGCAAAGCCACAGATATTGTTTACTGGGTTATACCACACTTTTTTAAATAGAGATATTTGCGGCTGAACAGTGAGTGACACACTCAAACTGCTTTTTTTTGAGATACCAAAGGCCCAAAACTGGATAGTACAGCGATTTGACACGTGAAACTGCGAAACCACACTGGGAAAGTCGGGCCTACACAAGACTATTTTCAACAGATATATTTTTGTGTCACAACAGTCAGGAGACACTACTGTTTTTCTTTACGGAAAAAACTACCAAAAGCTGAATAATAGAGATTTTTTACCGTGGGATGGCAAAGCCACAGTTATTGTTTACTGGGGTATACCACACTTTTTTAAATAGAGATATTTGCGGCTGAACAGTGAGCGACACACTCAAACTGCTTTTTTTTAGATACTAAAGGCCCAAAACTGGATAGTACAGCGATTTGACCCGTGGAACTGCGAAACCACACTGGGATGTCGGGCCTACACAAGACTATTTTCAACAGATATATTTTTGTGTCACAACAGTCAGGAGACACTACTGTTTTTCTTTACGGAAAAAACTACCAAAAGCTGAATAATAGAGATTTTTTACCGTGGGATGGCAAAACCACAGTTATTATTTACTGGGGTATAGCACACTTTTTTAAATAGAGATATTTGCGGCTGAACAGTGAGCGACACACTCAAACTGCTTTTTTTTTAGATACCAAAGGCCCAAAACTGGATAGTACAGGGATTTGACACGTGGAACTGCGAAACCACACTGGGAAAGTCGGGCCTACACAAGACTATTTTCAACAGATAGATTTTTGTGTCACAACAGTCAGGAGACACTACTGTTTTTCTTTACGGAAAAAACTACCAAAAGCTGAATAATAGAAATTTTTTACCGTGGGATGGCAAAGCCACAGATATTGTTTACTGGGGTATACCACACTTTTTTAAATAGAGATATTTGCGGCTGAACAGTGAGCGACACACTCAAACTGCTTTTTTTTTAGATACCAAAGGCCCAAAACTGGATAGTACAGCGATATGACCCGTGGAACTGCGAAACCACACTGGGATGTCGGGCCTACCCAAGACTGTTTTCAACAGATATATTTTTGTGTCACAACAGTCAGGAGACACTACTGTTTTTCTTTACGGAAAAAACTACCAAAAGCTGAATAATAGAGATTTTTACCGTGGGATGGCAAAACCACAGTTATTGTTTACTGGGGTATAGCACACTTTTATAAATAGAGATATTTGCGGCTGAACAGTGAGCGACACACTCAAACTGCTTTTTTTTTAGATACCAAAGGCCCAAAACTGGATAGTACAGCGATTTGACACGTGGAACTGCGAAACCACACTGGGAAAGTCGGGCCTACACAAGACTATTTTCAACAGATATATTTTTGTGTCACAACAGTCAGGAGACACTACTGTTTTTCTTTACGGAAAAAACTACCAAAAGCTGAATAATAGAGATTTTTTACCGTGGGATGGCAAAGCCACAGTTATTGTTTACTGGGGTATACCACACTTTTTTAAATAGAGATATTTGCGGCTGAACAGTGAGCGACACACTCAAACTGCTTTTTTTTAGATACTAAAGGCCCAAAACTGGATAGTACAGTGATTTGACCCGTGGAACTGCGAAACCACACTGGGATGTCGGGCCTACACAAGACTATTTTCAACAGATATATTTTTGTGTCACAACAGTCAGGAGACACTACTGTTTTTCTTTACGGAAAAAACTACCAAAAGCTGAATAATAGAGATTTTTTACCGTGGGATGGCAAAACCACAGTTATTATTTACAGGGGTATAGCACACTTTTTTAAATAGAGATATTTGCGGCTGAACAGTGAGCGACACACTCAAACTGCTTTTTTTTTAGATACCAAAGGCCCAAAACTGGATAGTACAGCGATTTGACCCATGGAACTGCGAAACCATACTGGGATGTCGGGCCTACACAAGACTATTTTCAACAGATATATTTTTGTGTCACAACAGTCAGGAGACACTACTGTTTTTCTTTACGGAAAAAACTACCAAAAGCTGAATAATAGAGATTTTTTACCGTGGGATGGCAAAACCACAGTTATTATTTACAGGGGTATAGCACACTTTTTTAAATAGAGATATTTGCGGCTGAACAGTGAGCGACACACTCAAACTGCTTTTTTTTTAGATACCAAAGACCCAAAACTGGATAGTACAGTGATTTGACACGTGGAACTGCGAAACCACACTGGGAAAGTCGGGCCTACACAAGACTATTTTCAACAGATAGATTTTTGTGTCACAACAGTCAGGAGACACTACTGTTTTTCTTTACGGAAAAAACTACCAAAAGCTGAATAATAGAGATTTTTTTTCGTGGGATGGCAAAGCCACAGATATTGTTTACTGGGTTATACCACACTTTTTTAAATAGAGATATTTGCGGCTGAACAGTGAGCGACACACTCAAACTGCTTTTTTTTTAGATACCAAGGGCCCAAAACTGGATAGTACAGCGATTTGACCCGTGGAACTGCGAAACCACACTGGGATGTCGGACCTACACAAGACTATTTTCAACAGATATATTTTTGTGTCACAACAATCAGGAGACACTACTGTTTTTCTTTACGGAAAAAACTACCAAAAGCTGAATAATAGAGATTTTTTTACCGCGGGATGGCAAAACCACAGTTATTGTTTACTGGGGTATACCACACTTTTTTAAATAGAGATATTTGCGGCTGAACAGTGAGCAACACACTCAAACTGCTTTTTTTTGAGATACCAAAGGCCCAAAACTGGATAGTACAGCGATTTGACACGTGAAACTGCGAAACCACACTGGGAAAGTCGGGCCTACACAAGACTATTTTCAACAGATATATTTTTGTGTCACAACAGTCAGGAGACACTACTGTTTTTCTTTACGGAAAAAACTACCAAAAGCTGAATAATAGAGATTTTTTACCGTGGGATGGCAAAGCCACAGTTATTGTTTACTGGGGTATACCACACTTTTTTAAATAGAGATATTTGCGGCTGAACAGTGAGCGACACACTCAAACTGCTTTTTTTTAGATACTAAAGGCCCAAAACTGGATAGTACAGCGATTTGACCCGTGGAACTGCGAAACCACACTGGGATGTCGGGCCTACACAAGACTATTTTCAACAGATATATTTTTGTGTCACAACAGTCAGGAGACACTACTGTTTTTCTTTACGGAAAAAACTACCAAAAGCTGAATAATAGAGATTTTTTACCGTGGGATGGCAAAACCACAGTTATTATTTACTGGGGTATAGCACACTTTTTTAAATAGAGATATTTGCGGCTGAACAGTGAGCGACACACTCAAACTGCTTTTTTTTTAGATACCAAAGGCCCAAAACTGGATAGTACAGTGATTTGACACGTGGAACTGCGAAACCACACTGGGAAAGTCGGGCCTACACAAGACTATTTTCAACAGATAGATTTTTGTGTCACAACAGTCAGGAGACACTACTGTTTTTCTTTACGGAAAAAACTACCAAAAGCTGAATAATAGAGATTTTTTACCATGGGATGGCAAAGCCACATATATTGTTTACTGGGGTATACCACACTTTTTTAAATAGAGATATTTGCGGCTGAACAGTGAGCGACACACTCAAACTGCTTTTTTTTTAGATACCAAAGGCCCAAAACTGGATAGTACAGCGATATGACCCGTGGAACTGCGAAACCACACTGGGATGTCGGGCCTACCCAAGACTGTTTTCAACAGATATATTTTTGTGTCACAACAGTCAGGAGACACTACTGTTTTTCTTTACGGAAAAAACTACCAAAAGCTGAATAATAGAGATTTTTTACCGTGGGATGGCAAAACCACAGTTATTGTTTACTGGGGTATAGCACACTTTTTTAAATAGAGATATTTGCGGCTGAACAGTGAGCGACACACTCAAACTGCTTTTTTTTTAGATACCAAAGGCCCAAAACTGGATAGTACAGCGATTTGACACGTGGAACTGCGAAACCACACTGGGAAAGTCGGGCCTACACAAGACTATTTTCAACAGATATATTTTTGTGTCACAACAGTCAGGAGACACTACTGTTTTTCTTTACGGAAAAAACTACCAAAAGCTGAATAATAGAGATTTTTTACCGTGGGATGGCAAAGCCACAGTTATTGTTTACTGGGGTATACCACACTTTTTTAAATAGAGATATTTGCGGCTGAACAGTAAGCGACACACTCAAACTGCTTTTTTTTAGATACTAAAGGCCCAAAACTGGATAGTACAGCGATTTGACCCGTGGAACTGCGAAACCACACTGGGATGTCGGACCTACACAAGACTATTTTCAACAGATATATTTTTGTGTCACAACAATCAGGAGACACTACTGTTTTTCTTTACGGAAAAAACTACCAAAAGCTGAATAATAGAGATTTTTTTACCGCGGGATGGCAAAACCACAGTTATTGTTTACTGGGGTATACCACACTTTTTTAAATAGAGATATTTGCGGCTGAACAGTGAGCGACACACTCAAACTGCTTTTTTTTTAGATACAAAAGGCCCAAAACTGGATAGTACAGCGATTTGACCCATGGAACTGCGAAACCATACTGGGATGTCGGGCCTACACAAGACTGTTTTCAACAGATAGATTTTTGTGTCACAACAGTCAGGAGACACTACTGTTTTTCTTTACGGAAAAAACTACCAAAAGCTGAATAATAGAGATTTTTTACCGTGGGATGGCAAAACCACAGTTATTATTTACTGGGGTATAGCACACTTTTTTAAATAGAGATATTTGCGGCTGAACAGTGAGCGACACACTCAAACTGCTTTTTTTTTAGATACCAAAGGCCCAAAACTGGATAGTACAGTGATTTGACACGTGGAACTGCGAAACCACACTGGGAAAGTCGGGCCTACACAAGACTATTTTCAACAGATAGATTTTTGTGTCACAACAGTCAGGAGACACTACTGTTTTTCTTTACGGAAAAAACTACCAAAAGCTGAATAATAGAAATTTTTTACCGTGGGATGGCAAAGCCACAGATATTGTTTACTGGGGTATACCACACTTTTTTAAATAGAGATATTTGCGGCTGAACAGTGAGCGACACACTCAAACTGCTTTTTTTTTAGATACCAAAGGCCCAAAACTGGATAGTACAGCGATATGACCCGTGGAACTGCGAAACCACACTGGGATGTCGGGCCTACCCAAGACTGTTTTCAACAGATATATTTTTGTGTCACAACAGTCAGGAGACACTACTGTTTTTCTTTACGGAAAAAACTACCAAAAGCTGAATAATAGAGATATTTACCGTGGGATGGCAAAACCACAGTTATTGTTTACTGGGGTATAGCACACTTTTATAAATAGAGATATTTGCGGCTGAACAGTGAGCGACACACTCAAACTGCTTTTTTTTTAGATACCAAAGGCCCAAAACTGGATAGTACAGCGATTTGACACGTGGAACTACGAAACCACACTGGGAAAGTCGGGCCTACACAAGACTATTTTCAACAGATATATTTTTGTTTCACAACAGTCAGGAGACACTACTGTTTTTCTTTACGGAAAAAACTACCAAAAGCTGAATAATAGAGATTTTTTACCGTGGGATGGCAAAGCCACAGTTATTGTTTACTGGGGTATACCACACTTTTTTAAATAGAGATATTTGCGGCTGAACAGTGAGCGACACACTCAAACTGCTTTTTTTTAGATACTAAAGGCCCAAAACTGGATAGTACAGCGATTTGACCCGTGGAACTGCGAAACCACACTGGGATGTCGGGCCTACACA
Source organism: Phyllobates terribilis (assembly GCF_046119375.1). Lineage (NCBI taxonomy): Eukaryota > Metazoa > Chordata > Amphibia > Anura > Dendrobatidae > Phyllobates > Phyllobates terribilis. The sequence goes on from NW_027362764.1 coordinate 613,710,160, forward strand.
AGACTATTTTCAACAGATATATTTTTGTGTCACAACAGTCAGGAGACACTACTGTTTTTCTTTACGGAAAAAACTACCAAAAGCTGAATAATAGAGATTTTTTACCATGGGATGGCAAAACCACAGTTATTATTTACAGGGGTATAGCACACTTTTTTAAATAGAGATATTTGCGGCTGAACAGTGAGCGACACACTCAAACTGCTTTTTTTTTAGATACCAAAGGCCCAAAACTGGATAGTACAGCGATTTGACCCATGGAACTGCGAAACCATACTGGGATGTCGGGCCTACACAAGACTATTTTCAACAGATATATTTTTGTGTCACAACAGTCAGGAGACACTACTGTTTTTCTTTACGGAAAAAACTACCAAAATCTGAATAATAGAGATTTTTTACCGTGGGATGGCAAAACCACAGTTATTATTTACAGGGGTATAGCACACTTTTTTAAATAGAGATATTTGCGGCTGAACAGTGAGCGACACACTCAAACTGCTTTTTTTTTAGATACCAAAGACCCAAAACTGGATAGTACAGTGATTTGACACGTGGAACTGCGAAACCACACTGGGAAAGTCGGGCCTACACAAGACTATTTTCAACAGATAGATTTTTGTGTCACAACAGTCAGGAGACACTACTGTTTTTCTTTACGGAAAAAACTACCAAAAGCTGAATAATAGAGATTTTTTTTCGTGGGATGGCAAAGCCACAGATATTGTTTACTGGGTTATACCACACTTTTTTAAATAGAGATATTTGCGGCTGAACAGTGAGCGACACACTCAAACTGCTTTTTTTTTAGATACCAAAGGCCCAAAACTGGATAGTACAGCGATTTGACCCGTGGAACTGCGAAACCACACTGGGATGTCGGACCTACACAAGACTATTTTCAACAGATATATTTTTGTGTCACAACAATCAGGAGACACTACTGTTTTTCTTTACGGAAAAAACTACCAAAAGCTGAATAATAGAGATTTTTTTACCGCGGGATGGCAAAACCACAGTTATTGTTTACTGGGGTATACCACACTTTTTTAAATAGAGATATTTGCGGCTGAACAGTGAGCGACACACTCAAACTGCTTTTTTTTGAGATACCAAAGGCCCAAAACTGGATAGTACAGTGATTTGACACATGAAACTGCGAAACCACACTGGGAAAGTCGGGCCTACACAAGACTATTTTCAACAGATATATTTTTGTGTCACAACAGTCAGGAGACACTACTGTTTTTCTTTACGGAAAAAACTACCAAAAGCTGAATAATAGAGATTTTTTACCGTGGGATGGCAAAGCCACAGTTATTGTTTACTGGGGTATACCACACTTTTTTAAATAGAGATATTTGCGGCTGAACAGTGAGCGACACACTCAAACTGCTTTTTTTTAGATACTAAAGGCCCAAAACTGGATAGTACAGCGATTTGACCCGTGGAACTGCGAAACCACACTGGGATGTCGGGCCTACACAAGACTATTTTCAACAGATATATTTTTGTGTCACAACAGTCAGGAGACACTACTGTTTTTCTTTACGGAAAAAACTACCAAAAGCTGAATAATAGAGATTTTTTACCGTGGGATGGCAAAACGACAGTTATTATTTACTGGGGTATAGCACACTTTTTTAAATAGAGATATTTGCGGCTGAACAGTGAGCGACACACTCAAACTGCTTTTTTTTTAGATACCAAAGGCCCAAAACTGGATAGTACAGTGATTTGACACGTGGAACTGCGAAACCACACTGGGAAAGTCGGGCCTACACAAGACTATTTTCAACAGATAGATTTTTGTGTCACAACAGTCAGGAGACACTACTGTTTTTCTTTACGGAAAAAACTACCAAAAGCTGAATAATAGAGATTTTTTACCATGGGATGGCAAAGCCACATATATTGTTTACTGGGGTATACCACACTTTTTTAAATAGAGATATTTGCGGCTGAACAGTGAGCGACACACTCAAACTGCTTTTTTTTTAGATACCAAAGGCCCAAAACTGGATAGTACAGCGATATGACCCGTGGAACTGCGAAACCACACTGGGATGTCGGGCCTACCCAAGACTGTTTTCAACAGATATATTTTTGTGTCACAACAGTCAGGAGACACTACTGTTTTTCTTTACGGAAAAAACTACCAAAAGCTGAATAATAGAGATTTTTTACCGTGGGATGGCAAAACCACAGTTATTGTTTACTGGGGTATAGCACACTTTTTTAAATAGAGATATTTGCGGCTGAACAGTGAGCGACACACTCAAACTGCTTTTTTTTGAGATACCAAAGGCCCAAAACTGGATAGTACAGCGATTTGACACGTGGAACTGCGAAACCACACTGGGAAAGTCGGGCCTACACAAGACTATTTTCAACAGATATATTTTTGTGTCACAACAGTCAGGAGACACTACTGTTTTTCTTTACGGAAAAAACTACCAAAAGCTGAATAATAGAGATTTTTTACCGTGGGATGGCAAAGCCACAGTTATTGTTTACTGGGGTATACCACACTTTTTTAAATAGAGATATTTGCGGCTGAACAGTAAGCGACACACTCAAACTGCTTTTTTTTAGATACTAAAGGCCCAAAACTGGATAGTACAGCGATTTGACCCGTGGAACTGCGAAACCACACTGGGATGTCGGACCTACACAAGACTATTTTCAACAGATATATTTTTGTGTCACAACAATCAGGAGACACTACTGTTTTTCTTTACGGAAAAAACTACCAAAAGCTGAATAATAGAGATTTTTTTACCGCGGGATGGCAAAACCACAGTTATTGTTTACTGGGGTATACCACACTTTTTTAAATAGAGATATTTGCGGCTGAACAGTGAGCGACACACTCAAACTGCTTTTTTTTTAGATACAAAAGGCCCAAAACTGGATAGTACAGCGATTTGACCCATGGAACTGCGAAACCATACTGGGATGTCGGGCCTACACAAGACTATTTTCAACAGATAGATTTTTGTGTCACAACAGTCAGGAGACACTACTGTTTTTCTTTACGGAAAAAACTATCAAAAGCTGAATAATAGAGATTTTTTACTGTGGGATGGCAAAACCACAGTTATTGTTTACTGGGGTATACCACACTTTTTTAAATAGAGATATTTGCGGCTGAACAGTTAGCGACACACTCAAACTGCTTTTTTTTTAGATACCAAAGGCCCAAAACTGGATAGTACAGCGATTTGACACGTGGAACTGCGAAACCACACTGGGAAAGTCGGGCCTACACAAGACTATTTTCAACAGATAGATTTTTGTGTCACAACAGTCAGGAGACACTACTGTTTTTCTTTACGGAAAAAACTACCAAAAGCTGAATAATAGAGATTTTTTGCCGTGGGATGGCAAAGCCACAGATATTGTTTACTGGGGTATACCACACTTTTTTAAATAGAGATATTTGCGGCTGAACAGTGAGCGACACACTCAAACTGCTTTTTTTTTAGATACCAAAGGCCCAAAACTGGATAGTACAGCGATATGACCCGTGGAACTGCGAAACCACACTGGGATGTCGGGCCTACCCAAGACTGTTTTCAACAGATATATTTTTGTGTCACAACAGTCAGGAGACACTACTGTTTTTCTTTACGGAAAAAACTACCAAAAGCTGAATAATAGAGATTTTTTACCATGGGATGGCAAAACCACAGTTATTGTTTACTGGGGTATAGCACACTTTTTTAAATAGAGATATTTGCGGCTGAACAGTGAGCGACACACTCAAACTGCTTTTTTTTTAGATACCAAAGGCCCAAAACTGGATAGTACAGCGATTTGACACGTGGAACTGCGAAACCACACTGGGAAAGTCGGGCCTACACAAGACTATTTTCAACAGATATATTTTTGTGTCACAACAGTCAGGAGACACTACTGTTTTTCTTTACGGAAAAAACTACCAAAAGCTGAATAATAGAGATTTTTTACCGTGGGATGGCAAAGCCACAGTTATTGTTTACTGGGGTATACCACACTTTTTTAAATAGAGATATTTGCGGCTGAACAGTGAGCGACACACTCAAACTGCTTTTTTTTAGATACTAAAGGCCCAAAACTGGATAGTACAGCGATTTGACCCGTGGAACCGCGAAACCACACTGGGATGTCGGGCCTACACAAGACTATTTTCAACAGATATATTTTTGTGTCACAACAGTCAGGAGACACTACTGTTTTTCTTTACGGAAAAAACTACCAAAAGCTGAATAATAGAGATTTTTTACCGTAGGATGGCAAAACCACAGTTATTATTTACAGGGGTATAGCACACTTTTTTAAATAGAGATATTTGCGGCTGAACAGTGAGCGACACACTCAAACTGCTTTTTTTTTAGATACCAAAGGCCCAAAACTGGATAGTACAGCGATTTGACCCATGGAACTGCGAAACCATACTGGGATGTCGGGCCTACACAAGACTATTTTCAACAGATAGATTTTTGTGTCACAACAGTCAGGAGACACTACTGTTTTTCTTTACGGAAAAAACTACCAAAAGCTGAATAATAGAGATTTTTTTTCGTGGGATGGCAAAGCCACAGATATTGTTTACTGGGTTATACCACACTTTTTTAAATAGAGATATTTGCGGCTGAACAGTGAGCGACACACTCAAACTGCTTTTTTTTTAGATACCAAAGGCCCAAAACTGGATAGTACAGCGATTTGACCCGTGGAACTGCGAAACCACACTGGGATGTCGGACCTACACAAGACTATTTTCAACAGATATATTTTTGTGTCACAACAATCAGGAGACACTACTGTTTTTCTTTACGGAAAAAACTACCAAAAGCTGAATAATAGAGATTTTTTTACCGCGGGATGGCAAAACCACAGTTATTGTTTACTGTGGTATACCACACTTTTTTAAATAGAGATATTTGCGGCTGAACAGTGAGCGACACACTCAAACTGCTTTTTTTTGAGATACCAAAGGCCCAAAACTGGATAGTACAGCGATTTGACACGTGAAACTGCGAAACCACACTGGGAAAGTCGGGCCTACACAAGACTATTTTCAACAGATATATTTTTGTGTCACAACAGTCAGGAGACACTACTGTTTTTCTTTACGGAAAAAACTACCAAAAGCTGAATAATAGAGATTTTTTACCGTGGGATGGCAAAGCCACAGTTATTGTTTACTGGGGTATACCACACTTTTTTAAATAGAGATATTTGCGGCTGAACAGTGAGCGACACACTCATACTGCTTTTTTTTAGATACTAAAGGCCCAAAACTGGATAGTACAGCGATTTGACCCGTGGAACTGCGAAACCACACTGGGATGTCGGGCCTACACAAGACTATTTTCAACAGATGTATTTTTGTGTCACAACAGTCAGGAGACACTACTGTTTTTCTTTACGGAAAAAACTACCAAAAGCTGAATAATAGAGATTTTTTACCGTGGGATGGCAAAACCACATTTATTATTTACTGGGGTATACCACACTTTTTTAAATAGAGATATTTGCGGCTGAACAGTGAGCGACACACTCAAACTGCTTTTTTTTTAGATACCAAAGGCCCAAAACTGGATAGTACAGTGATTTGACACGTGGAACTGCGAAACCACACTGGGAAAGTCGGGCCTACACAAGAATATTTTCAACAGATAGATTTTTGTGTCACAACAGTCAGGAGACACTACTATTTTTCTTTACGGAAAAAACTACCAAAAGCTGAATAATAGAGATTTTTTACCGTGGGATGGCAAAGCCACATATATTGTTTACTGGGGTATACCACACTTTTTTAAATAGAGATATTTGCGGCTGAACAGTGAGCGACACACTCAAACTGCTTTTTTTTTAGATACCAAAGGCCCAAAACTGGATAGTACAGCGATATGACCCGTGGAACTGCGAAACCACACTGGGATGTCGGGCCTACCCAAGACTGTTTTCAACAGATATATTTTTGTGTCACAACAGTCAGGAGACACTACTGTTTTTCTTTACGGAAAAAACTACCAAAAGCTGAATAATAGAGATTTTTTACCGTGGGATGGCAAAACCACAGTTATTGTTTACTGGGGTATAGCACACTTTTTTAAATAGAGATATTTGCGGCTGAACAGTGAGCGACACACTCAAACTGCTTTTTTTTTAGATACCAAAGGCCCAAAACTGGATAGTACAGCGATTTGACACGTGGAACTGCGAAACCACACTGGGAAAGTCGGGCCTACACAAGACTATTTTCAACAGATATATTTTTGTGTCACAACAGTCAGGAGACACTACTGTTTTTCTTTACGGAAAAAACTACCAAAAGCTGAATAATAGAGATTTTTTACCGTGGGATGGCAAAGCCACAGTTATTGTTTACTGGGGTATACCACACTTTTTTAAATAGAGATATTTGCGGCTGAACAGTGAGCGACACACTCAAACTGCTTTTTTTTAGATACTAAAGGCCCAAAACTGGATAGTACAGCGATTTGACCCGTGGAACTGCGAAACCACACTGGGATGTCGGACCTACACAAGACTATTTTCAACAGATATATTTTTGTGTCACAACAGTCAGGAGACACTACTGTTTTTCTTTACGGAAAAAACTACCAAAAGCTGAATAATAGAGATTTTTTACCGTGGGATGGCAAAGCCACAGTTATTGTTTACTGGGGTATACCACACTTTTTTAAATAGAGATATTTGCGGCTGAACAGTGAGCGACACACTCATACTGCTTTTTTTTAGATACTAAAGGCCCAAAACTGGATAGTACAGCGATTTGACCCGTGGAACTGCGAAACCACACTGGGATGTCGGGCCTACACAAGACTATTTTCAACAGATGTATTTTTGTGTCACAACAGTCAGGAGACACTACTGTTTTTCTTTACGGAAAAAACTACCAAAAGCTGAATAATAGAGATTTTTTACCGTGGGATGGCAAAACCACATTTATTATTTACTGGGGTATACCACACTTTTTTAAATAGAGATATTTGCGGCTGAACAGTGAGCGACACACTCAAACTGCTTTTTTTTTAGATACCAAAGGCCCAAAACTGGATAGTACAGTGATTTGACACGTGGAACTGCGAAACCACACTGGGAAAGTCGGGCCTACACAAGAATATTTTCAACAGATAGATTTTTGTGTCACAACAGTCAGGAGACACTACTATTTTTCTTTACGGAAAAAACTACCAAAAGCTGAATAATAGAGATTTTTTACCGTGGGATGGCAAAGCCACATATATTGTTTACTGGGGTATACCACACTTTTTTAAATAGAGATATTTGCGGCTGAACAGTGAGCGACACACTCAAACTGCTTTTTTTTTAGATACCAAAGGCCCAAAACTGGATAGTACAGCGATATGACCCGTGGAACTGCGAAACCACACTGGGATGTCGGGCCTACCCAAGACTGTTTTCAACAGATATATTTTTGTGTCACAACAGTCAGGAGACACTACTGTTTTTCTTTACGGAAAAAACTACCAAAAGCTGAATAATAGAGATTTTTTACCGTGGGATGGCAAAACCACAGTTATTGTTTACTGGGGTATAGCACACTTTTTTAAATAGAGATATTTGCGGCTGAACAGTGAGCGACACACTCAAACTGCTTTTTTTTTAGATACCAAAGGCCCAAAACTGGATAGTACAGCGATTTGACACGTGGAACTGCGAAACCACACTGGGAAAGTCGGGCCTACACAAGACTATTTTCAACAGATATATTTTTGTGTCACAACAGTCAGGAGACACTACTGTTTTTCTTTACGGAAAAAACTACCAAAAGCTGAATAATAGAGATTTTTTACCGTGGGATGGCAAAGCCACAGTTATTGTTTACTGGGGTATACCACACTTTTTTAAATAGAGATATTTGCGGCTGAACAGTGAGCGACACACTCAAACTGCTTTTTTTTAGATACTAAAGGCCCAAAACTGGATAGTACAGCGATTTGACCCGTGGAACTGCGAAACCACACTGGGATGTCGGACCTACACAAGACTATTTTCAACAGATATATTTTTGTGTCACAACAATCAGGAGACACTACTGTTTTTCTTTACGGAAAAAACTACCAAAAGCTGAATAATAGAGATTTTTTTACCGCGGGATGGCAAAACCACAGTTATTGTTTACTGGGGTATACCACACTTTTTTAAATAGAGATATTTGCGGCTGAACAGTGAGCGACACACTCAAACTGCTTTTTTTTTAGATACCAAAGGCCCAAAACTGGATAGTACAGCGATTTGACCCATGGAACTGCGAAACCATACTGGGATGTCGGGCCTACACAAGACTATTTTCAACAGATAGATTTTTGTGTCACAACAGTCAGGAGACACTACTGTTTTTCTTTACGGAAAAAACTATCAAAAGGTGAATAATAGAGATTTTTTACCGTGGGATGGCAAAACCACAGTTATTGTTTACTGGGGTATACCACACTTTTTTAAATAGAGATATTTGCGGCTGAACAGTGAGCGACACACTCAAACTGCTTTTTTTTAGATACTAAAGGCCCAAAACTGGATAGTACAGCGATTTGACCCGTGGAACTGCGAAACCACACTGGGATGTCGGGCCTACACAAGACTATTTTCAACAGATGTATTTTTGTGTCACAACAGTCAGGAGACACTACTGTTTTTCTTTACGGAAAAAACTACCAAAAGCTGAATAATAGAGATTTTTTACCGTGGGATGGCAAAACCACAGTTATTATTTACTGGGGTATAGCACACTTTTTTAAATAGAGATATTTGCGGCTGAACAGTGAGCGACACACTCAAACTGCTTTTTTTTTAGATACCAAAGGCCCAAAACTGGATAGTACAGTGATTTGACACGTGGAACTGCAAAACCACACTGGGAAAGTCAGGCCTACACAAGACTATTTTCAACAGATAGATTTTTGTGTCACAACAGTCAGGAGACACTACTGTTTTTCTTTACGGAAAAAACTACCAAAAGCTGAGTAATAGAGATTTATTACCGTGGGATGGCAAAGCCACATATATTGTTTACTGGGGTATACCACACTTTTTTAAATAGAGATATTTGCGGCTGAACAGTGAGCGACACACTCAAACTGCTTTTTTTTTAGACACCAAAGGCCCAAAACTGGATAGTACAGCGATATGACCCGTGGAACTGCGAAACCACACTGGGATGTCGGGCCTACCCAAGACTGTTTTCATCAGATATATTTTTGTGTCACAACAGTCAGGAGACACTACTGTTTTTCTTTACGGAAAAAACTACCAAAAGCTGAATAATAGAGATTTTTTACCGTGGGATGGCAAAACCACAGTTATTGTTTACTGGGGTATAGCACACTTTTTTAAATAGAGATATTTGCGGCTGAACAGTGAGCGACACACTCAAACTGCTTTTTTTTTAGATACCAAAGGCCCAAAACTGGATAGTACAGCGATTTGACACGTGGAACTGCGAAACCACACTGGGAAAGTCGGGCCTACACAAGACTATTTTCAACAGATATATTTTTGTGTCACAACAGTCAGGAGACACTACTGTTTTTCTTTACGGAAAAAACTAAAAAAAGCTGAATAATAGAGATTTTTTACCGTGGGATGGCAAAGCCACAGTTATTGTTTACTGGGGTATACCACACTTTTTTAAATAGAGATATTTGCGGCTGAACAGTGAGCGACACACTCAAACTGCTTTTTTTTAGATACTAAAGGCCCAAAACTGGATAGTACAGCGATTTGACCCGTGGAACTGCGAAACCACACTGGGATGTCGGACCTACACAAGACTATTTTCAACAGATATATTTTTGTGTCACAACAATCAGGAGACACTACTGTTTTTCTTTACGGAAAAAACTACCAAAAGCTGAATAATAGAGATTTTTTTACCGCGGGATGGCAAAACCACAGTTATTGTTTACTGGGGTATACCACACTTTTTTAAATAGAGATATTTGCGGCTGAACAGTGAGCGACACACTCAAACTGCTTTTTTTTTAGATACCAAAGGCCCATAACTGGATAGTACAGCGATTTGACCCATGGAACTGCGAAACCATACTGGGATGTCGGGCATACACAAGACTATTTTCAACAGATAGATTTTTGTGTCACAACAGTCAGGAGACACTACTGTTTTTCTTTACGGAAAAAACTATCAAAAGCTGAATAATAGAGATTTTTTACCGTGGGATGGCAAAACCACAGTTATTGTTTACTGGGGTATACCACACTTTTTTAAATAGAGATATTTGCGGCTGAACAGTGAGCGACACACTCAAACTGCTTTTTTTTGAGATACCAAAGGCCCAAAACTGGATAGTACAGCGATATGACCCGTGGAACTGCGAAACCACACTGGGATGTCGGGCCTACCCAAGACTGTTTTCAACAGATATATTTTTGTGTCACAACAGTCAGGAGACACTACTGTTTTTCTTTACGGAAAAAACTACCAAAAGCTGAATAATAGAGATTTTTTACCGTGGGATGCTAAAGCCACAGTTATTGTTTACTGGGGTATACCACACTTTTTTAAATAGAGATATTTGCGGCTGAACAGTGAGCGACACACTCAAACTGCTTTTTTTTAGATACTAAAGGCCCAAAACTGGATAGTACAGCGATTTGACCCGTGGAACTGCGAAACCACACTGGGATGTCGGGCCTTCACAAGACTATTTTCAACAGATATATTTTTGTGTCACAACAGTCAGGAGACACTACTGTTTTTCTTTACGGAAAAAACTACCAAAAGCTGAATAATAGAGATTTTTTACCGTGGGATGGCAAAACCACAGTTATTGTTTACTGGGGTATAGCACACTTTTTTAAATAGAGATATTTGCGGCTGAACAGTGAGCGACACACTCAAACTGCTTTTTTTTTAGATACCAAAGGCCCAAAACTGGATAGTACAGCGATTTGACACGTGGAACTGCGAAATCACACTGGGAAAGTCGGGCCTACACAAGACTATTTTAAACAGATATATTTTTGTGTCACAACAGTCAGGAGACACTACTGTTTTTCTTTACGGAAAAAACTACCAAAAGCTGAATAATAGAGATTTTTTACCGTGGGATGGCAAAGCCACAGTTATTGTTTACTGGGGTATACCACACTTTTTTAAATAGAGATATTTGCGGCTGAACAGTGAGCGACACACTCAAACTGCTTTTTTTTAGATACTAAAGGCCCAAAACTGGATAGTACAGCGATTTGACCCGTGGAACTGCGAAACCATACTGGGATGTCGGGCCTACACAAGACTATTTTCAACAGATATATTTTTGTGTCACAACAGTCAGGAGACACTACTGTTTTTCTTTACGGAAAAAACTACCAAAAGCTGAATAATAGAGATTTTTTACCGTGGGATGGCAAAACCACAGTTATTATTTACAGGGGTATAGCACACTTTTTTAAATAGAGATATTTGCGGCTGAACAGTGAGCGACACACTCAAACTGCTTTTTTTTTAGATACCAAAGGCCCAAAACTGGATAGTACAGCGATTTGACCCATGGAACTGCGAAACCATACTGGGATGTCGGGCCTACACAAGACTATTTTCAACAGATATATTTTTGTGTCACAACAGTCAGGAGACACTACTGTTTTTCTTTACGGAAAAAACTACCAAAAGCTGAATAATAGAGATTTTTTACCGTGGGATGGCAAAACCACAGTTATTATTTACAGGGGTATAGCACACTTTTTTAAATAGAGATATTTGTGGCTGAACAGTGAGCGACACACTCAAACTGCTTTTTTTTTAGATACCAAAGACCCAAAACTGGATAGTACAGTGATTTGACACGTGGAACTGCGAAACCACACTGGGAAAGTCGGGCCTACACAAGACTATTTTCAACAGATAGATTTTTGTGTCACAACAGTCAGGAGACACTACTGTTTTTCTTTACGGAAAAAACTACCAAAAGCTGAATAATAGAGATTTTTTTTCGTGGGATGGCAAAGCCACAGATATTGTTTACTGGGTTATACCACACTTTTTTAAATAGAGATATTTGCGGCTGAACAGTGAGCGACACACTCAAACTGCTTTTTTTTTTAGATACCAAAGGCCCAAAACTGGATAGTACAGCGATTTGACCCGTGGAACTGCGAAACCACACTGGGATGTCGGACCTACACAAGACTATTTTCAACAGATATATTTTTGTGTCACAACAATCAGGAGACACTACTGTTTTTCTTTACGGAAAAAACTACCAAAAGCTGAATAATAGAGATTTTTTTACCGCGGGATGGCAAAACCACAGTTATTGTTTACTGGGGTATACCACACTTTTTTAAATAGAGATATTTGCGGCTGAACAGTGAGCGACACACTCAAACTGCTTTTTTTTGAGATACCAAAGGCCCAAAACTGGATAGTACAGCGATTTGACACGTGAAACTGCGAAACCACACTGGGAAAGTCGGGCCTACACAAGACTATTTTCAACAGATATATTTTTGTGTCACAACAGTCAGGAGACACTACTGTTTTTCTTTACGGAAAAAACTACGAAAAGCTGAATAATAGAGATTTTTTACCGTGGGATGGCAAAGCCACAGTTATTTTTTACTGGGGTATACCACACTTTTTTAAATAGAGATATTTGCGGCTGAACAGTGAGCGACACACTCAAACTGCTTTTTTTTAGATACTAAAGGCCCAAAACTGGATAGTACAGCGATTTGACCCGTGGAACTGCGAAACCACACTGGGATGTCGGGCCTACACAAGACTATTTTCAACAGATATATTTTTGTGTCACAACAGTCAGGAGACACTACTGTTTTTCTTTACGGAAAAAACTACCAAAAGCTGAATAATAGAGATTTTTTACCGTGGGATGGCAAAACCACAGTTATTATTTACTGGGGTATAGCACAATTTTTTAAATAGAGATATTTGCGGCTGAACAGTGAGCGACACACTCAAACTGCTTTTTTTTTAGATACCAAAGGCCCAAAACTGGATAGTACAGTGATTTGACACGTGGAACTGCGAAACCACACTGGGAAAGTCGGGCCTACACAAGACTATTTTCAACAGATAGATTTTTGTGTCACAACAGTCAGGAGACACTACTATTTTTCTTTATGGAAAAAACTACCAAAAGCTGAATAATAGAGATTTTTTACCGTGGGATGGCAAAGCCACATATATTGTTTACTGGGGTATACCACACTTTTTTAAATAGAGATATTTGCGGCTGAACAGTGAGCGACACACTCAAACTGCTTTTTTTTTAGATACCAAAGGCCCAAAACTGGATAGTACAGCGATATGACCCGTGGAACTGCGAAACCACACTGGGATGTCGGGCCTACCCAAGACTGTTTTCAACAGATATATTTTTGTGTCACAACAGTCAGGAGACACTACTGTTTTTCTTTACGGAAAAAACTACCAAAAGCTGAATAATAGAGATTTTTTACCGTGGGATGGCAAAACCACAGTTATTGTTTACTGGGGTATAGCACACTTTTTTAAATAGAGATATTTGCGGCTGAACAGTGAGCGACACACTCAAACTGCTTTTTTTTTAGATACCAAAGGCCCAAAACTGGATAGTACAGCGATTTGACACGTGGAACTGCGAAACCACACTGGGAAAGTCGGGCCTACACAAGACTATTTTCAACAGATAGATTTTTGTGTCACAACAGTCAGGAGACACTACTGTTTTTCTTTACGGAAAAAACTACCAAAAGCTGAATAATAGAGATTTTTTACCGTGGGATGGCAAAGCCACAGTTATTGTTTACTGGGGTATACCACACTTTTTTAAATAGAGATATTTGCGGCTGAACAGTGAGCGACACACTCAAACTGCTTTTTTTTAGATACTAAAGGCCCAAAACTGGATAGTACAGCGATTTGACCCGTGGAACTGCGAAACCACACTGGGATGTCGGACCTACACAAGACTATTTTCAACAGATATATTTTTGTGTCACAACAATCAGGAGACACTACTGTTTTTCTTTACGGAAAAAACTACCAAAAGCTGAATAATAGAGATTTTTTTACCGCGGGATGGCAAAACCACAGTTATTGTTTACTGGGGTATACCACACTTTTTTAAATAGAGATATTTGCGGCTGAACAGTGAGCGACACACTCAAACTGCTTTTTTTTTAGATACTAAAGGCCCAAAACTGGATAGTACAGCGATTTGACCCGTGGAACTGCGAAACCACACTGGGATGTCGGGCCTACATAAGACTATTTTCAACAGATATATTTTTGTGTCACAACAGTCAGGAGACACTACTGTTTTTCTTTACAGAAAAAACTACCAAAAGCTGAATAATAGAGATTTTTTACCGTGGGATGGCAAAACCACAGTTATTATTTACTGGGGTATAGCACACTTTTTTAAATAGAGATATTTGCGGCTGAACAGTGAGCGACACACTCAAACTGCTTTTTTTTTAGATACCAAAGGCCCAAAACTGGATAGTACAGTGATTTGACACGTGGAACTGCGAAACCACACTGGGAAAGTCGGGCCTACACAAGACTATTTTCAACAGATAGATTTTTGTGTCACAACAGTCAGGAGACACTACTGTTTTTCTTTACGGAAAAAACTACCAAAAGCTGAATAATAGAGATTTTTTACCGTGAGATGGCAAAGCCACAGATATTGTTTACTGTGGTATACCACACTTTTTTAAATAGAGATATTTGCGGCTGAACAGTGAGCGACACACTCAAACTGCTTTTTTTTTAGATACCAAAGGCCCAAAACTGGATAGTACAGCGATATGACCCGTGGAACTGCGAAACCACACTGGGATGTCGGGCCTACCCAAGACTGTTTTCAACAGATATATTTTTGTGTCACAACAGTCAGGAGACACTACTGTTTTTCTTTACGGAAAAAACTACCAAAAGCTGAATAATAGAGATTTTTTACCGTGGGATGGCAAAACCACAGTTATTGTTTACTGGGGTATAGCACACTTTTTTAAATAGAGATATTTGCGGCTGAACAGTGAGCGACACACTCAAACTGCTTTTTTTTTAGATACCAAAGGCCCAAAACTGGATAGTACAGCGATTTGACACGTGGAACTGCGAAACCACACTGGGAAAGTCGGGCCTACACAAGACTATTTTCAACAGATATATTTTTGTGTCACAACAGTCAGGAGACACTACTGTTTTTATTTACGGAAAAAACTACCAAAAGCTGAATAATAGAGATTTTTTACCGTGGGATGGCAAAGCCACAGTTATTGTTTACTGGGGTATACCACACTTTTTTAAATAGAGATATTTGCGGCTGAACAGTGAGCGACATACTCAAACTGCTTTTTTTTAGATACTAAAGGCCCAAAACTGGATAGTACAGCGATTTGACCCGTGGAACTGCGAAACCACACTTGGATGTCGGGCCTACACAAGACTATTTTCAACAGATATATTTTTGTGTCACAACAGTCAGGAGACACTACTGTTTTTCTTTACGGAAAAAACTACCAAAAGCTGAATAATAGAGATTTTTTACCATGGGATGGCAAAACCACAGTTATTATTTACAGGGGTATAGCACACTTTTTTAAATAGAGATATTTGCGGCTGAACAGTGAGCGACACACTCAAACTGCTTTTTTTTTAGATACCAAAGGCCCAAAACTGGATAGTACAGCGATTTGACCCATGGAACTGCGAAACCATACTGGGATGTCGGGCCTACACAAGACTATTTTCAACAGATATATTTTTGTGTCACAACAGTCAGGAGACACTACTGTTTTTCTTTACGGAAAAAACTACCAAAAGCTGAATAATAGAGATTTTTTACCGTGGGATGGCAAAACCACAGTTATTATTTACAGGGGTATAGCACACTTTTTTAAATAGAGATATTTGCGGCTGAACAGTGAGCGACACACTCAAACTGCTTTTTTTTTAGATACCAAAGACCCAAAACTGGATAGTACAGTGATTTGACACGTGGAACTGCGAAACCACACTGGGAAAGTCGGGCCTACACAAGACTATTTTCAACAGATAGATTTTTGTGTCACAACAGTCAGGAGACACTACTGTTTTTCTTTACGGAAAAAACTACCAAAAGCTGAATAATAGAGATTTTTTTCCGTGGGATGGCAAAGCCACAGATATTGTTTACTGGGTTATACCACACTTTTTTAAATAGAGATATTTGCGGCTGAACAGTGAGCAACACACTCAAACTGCTTTTTTTTTAGATACCAAAGGCCCAAAACTGGATAGTACAGCGATTTGACCCATGGAACTGCGAAACCACAATGGGATGTCGGACCTACACAAGACTATTTTCAACAGATATATTTTTGTGTCTCAACAATCAGGAGACACTACTGTTTTTCTTTACGGAAAAAACTACCAAAAGCTGAATAATAGAGATTTTTTTACCGCGGGATGGCAAAACCACAGTTATTGTTTACTGGGGTATACCACACTTTTTTAAATAGAGATATTTGCGGCTGAACAGTGAGCGACACACTCAAACTGCTTTTTATTTAGATACCAAAGGCCCAAAACTGGATAGTACAGCGATTTGACACGTGAAACTGCGAAACCACACTGGGAAAGTCGGGCCTACACAAGACTATTTTCAACAGATATATGTTTGTGTCACAACAGTCAGGAGACACAACTGTTTTTCTTTACGGAAAAAAATACCAAAAGCTGAATAATAGAGATTTTTTACCGTGGGATGACAAAGCCACAGTTATTGTTTACTGGGGTATACCACACTTTTTAAATAGAGATATTTGCGGCTGAACAGTGAGCGACACACTTAAACTGCTTTTTTTTAGATACTAAAGGCCCAAAACTGGATAGTACAGCGATTTGACACGTGGAACTGCGAAACCACACTGGGATGTCGGGCCTACACAAGACTATTTTCAACAGATATATTTTTGTGTCACAACAGTCAGGAGACACTACTGTTTTTCTTTACGGAAAAAACTACCAAAAGCTGAATAATAGAGATTTTTTACCGTGGAATGGCAAAACCACAGTTATTATTTACTGGGGTATAGCACACTTTTTTAAATAGAGATATTTGCGGCTGAACAGTGAGCGACACACTCAAACTGCTTTTTTTTTAGATACCAAAGGCCCAAAACTGGATAGTACAGTGATTTGAAACGTGGAACTGCGAAACCACACTGGGAAAGTCGGGCCTACACAAGACTATTTTCAACAGATAGATTTTTGTGTCACAACAGTCAGGAGACACTACTGTTTTTCTTTACGGAAAAAACTACCAAAAGCTGAATAATAGAGATTTTTTACCGTGGGATGGCAAAGCCACAGATATTGTTTACTGGGGTATACCACACTTTTTTAAATAGAGATATTTGCGGCTGAACAGTGAGCGACACACTCAAACTGCTTTTTTTTTAGATACCAAAGGCCCAAAACTGGATAGTACAGCGATTTGACCCGTGGAACTGCGAAACCACACTGGGATGTCGGGCCTACAGAAGACTATTTTCAACAGATATATTTTTGTGTCACAACAGTCAGGAGACACTACTGTTTTTCTTTACGGAAAAAACTACCAAAAGCTGAATAATAGAGATTTTTTACCGTGGGATGGCAAAACCACAGTTATTATTTACTGGGGTATACCACACTTTTTTAAATAGAGATATTTGCGGCTGAACAGTGAGCGACACACTCAAACTGCTTTTTTTTTAGATACCAAAGGCCCAAAACTGGATAGTACAGCGATTTGACCCGTGGAACTGCGAAACCACACTGGGATGTCGGACCTACACAAGATTATTTTCAACAGATATATTTTTGTGTCACAACAATCAGGAGACACTACTGTTTTTCTTTACGGAAAAAACTACCAAAAGCTGAATAATAGAGATTTTTTTACCGCGGGATGGCAAAACCACAGTTATTGTTTACTGGGGTATACCACACTTTTTTTAATAGAGATATTTGCGGCTGAACAGTGAGCGACACACTCAAACTGCTTTCTTTTTAGATACCAAAGGCCCAAAACTGGATAGTACAGTGATTTGACCCATGGAACTGCGAAACCATACTGGGATGTCGGGCCTACACAAGACTATTTTCAACAGATATATTTTTGTGTCACAACAGTCAGGAGACACTACTGTTTTTCTTTACGGAAAAAACTACCAAAAGCTGAATAATAGAGATTTTTTACCGTGGGATGGCAAAACCACAGTTATTGTTTACTGCGGTGTACCACACTTTTTTAAATAGAGATATTTGCGGCTGAACAGTGAGCGACACACTCAAACTGCTTTTTTTTTAGATACCAAAGGCCCAAAACTGGATAGTACAGCGATTTGACCCGTGGAACTGTGAAACCACACTGGGATGTCGGGCCTACACAACACTATTTTCAACAGATATATTTTTGTGTCACAACAGTCAGGAGACACTACTGTTTTTCTTTACGGAAAACACTACCAAAAGCTGAATAATAGAGATTTTTTACCGTGGGATGGCAAAACCACAGTTATTGTTTACTGAGGTATACCACACTTTTTAAAATAGAGATATTTGCAGCTGAACAGTGAGCGCCACACTCAAATTGCTTTGTTTTTAGATACCAAAGCCCCATAACTGGATAGTACAGCGATTTGACCCGTGGAACTGCGAAACCACACTGGGATGTCGGGCCTACACAAGACTATTTTCAACAGATATATTTTTGTGTCACAACAGTCAGGAGACACTACTGTTTTTCTTTACAGAAAAAGCTACCAGAAGCTGATTAATAGAGATTTTTTACCGTGGGATGGCAAATCCACAGTTATTGTTTACTGGGGTATACCACACTTTTTTAAATAGAGATATTTGCGGCTGAACAGTGAGCGACCCACTCAAACTGCTTTGTTTTTAGATACCAAAGGCCCAAAACTGGATAGTACAGCGATTTGACCCGTGGAACTGCGAAAACACAATGGGAAAGTCAGGCCTGCACAAGACTATTTTCAACAGATATATTTTTGTGTCACAACAGTCAGGAGACACTACTGTTTTTCTTTACTGAAAAATCTACCAAAAGCTGAATAATAGAGATTTTTTACCGTGGGATGGAAAAACCACAGTTATTGTTTACTGGGGTATAGCACACTTTTTTAAATAGAGATATTTGCGGCTGAACAGTGAGCGACACACTCAAACTGCTTTTTTTTTAGATACTAAAAGCCCAAAACTGGATAGTACAGCGATTTGACCCGTGGAACTGCGAAACCACACTGGGATGTCGGGCCTACACAAGACTTTTTTCAACAGATATATTTTTGTGTCACAACAGTCAGGAGACACTACTGTTTTTCTTTACGGAAAAAACTACCAAAAGCTGAATAATAGAGATTTTTTACCGTGGGATGGCAAAACCACAGTTATTATTTACTGGGGTATACTACACTTTTTTAAATAGAGATATTTGCGGCTGAACAGTGAGCAACACACTCAAACTGCTTTTTTTTTAGATACCAAAGGCCCAAAACTGGATAGTACAGCGATTTAACCCGTGGAACTGCGAAACCACACTGAGATGTCGGGCCTACACAAGACTATTTTCAACAGATATATTTTTGTGTCACAACAGTCAGGAGACACTACTGTTTTTCTTTACGGAAAAAACTACCAAAAGCTGAATAATAGAGATTTTTTACCGTGGGATGGCAAAGCCACAGATATTGTTTACTGGGGTATACCACACTTTTGTAAATAGAGATATTTGCGGCTGAACAGTGAGTGACACACTCAAACTGCTTTTTTTTTAGATACCAAAGGCCCAAAACTGGTTAGTACAGCAATTTGACCCGTGGAACTGCGAAACCATACTGGGATGTCGGGCCTACACAAGACTATTTTCAACAGATATATTTTTGTGTCACAACAGTCAGGAGACACTACTGTTTTTCTTTATGGAAAAAACTACCAAAAGCTGAATAATAGAGATTTTTTACCGTGGGATGGCAAAACCACAGTTATTGTTCACTGAGGTATACCACACTTTTTAAATAGAGATATTTGCAGCTGAACAGTGAGCGACACACTCAAACTGCTTTTTTTTTAGATAACAAAGGCCCAAAACTGGATAGTACAGCGATTTGACCCGTGGAACTGCGAAACCACACTGGGATGTCGGGCCTACACAAGACTATTTTCAACAGATATATTTTTGTGTCACAACAATCAGGAGACACTACCGTTTTTCTTTACGGAAAAAACTACCAAAAGCTGAATAATAGAGATTTTTATACCATGGGATGGCAAAACCACAGTTATTGTTTACTGGGGTGTACCACACTTTTTTAAATAGAGATATTTGCGGCTGAACAGTGAGCGACACACTCAAACTGCTTTTTTTTTAGATACCAAAGGCCCAAAACTGGGTAGTACAGCGATTTGACCCGTGGAACTGCGAAACCACACTGGGATGTCGGGCCTACCCAAGACTGTTTTCAACAGATATATTTTTGTGTCACAACAGTCAGGAGACACTACTGTTTTTCTTTACGGAAAAAACTACCAAAAGCTGAATAATAGAGATTTTTTACCGTGGGATGGCAAAACCACAGTTCTTGTTTACTGGGGTATAGCACACTTTTTTAAATAGAGATATTTGCGGCTGAACAGTGAGCGACACTCTCAAACTGCTTTTTTTTTAGATAACAAAGGCCCAAAACTGGATAGTACAGCGATTTGACACGTGGAACTGCGAAACCACACTGGGAAAGTCGGGCCTACACAAGACTATTTTCAACAGATATATTTTTGTGTCACAACAGTCAGGAGACACTACTGTTTTTCTTTACGGAAAAAACTACCAAAAGCTGAATAATAGAGATTTTTTACCGTGGGATGGCAAAGCCACAGTTATTGTTTACTGGGGTATACCACACTTTTTTAAATAGAGATATTTGCGGCTGAACAGTGAGCGACACACTCAAACTGCTTTTTTTTAGATACTAAAGGCCCAAAACTGGATAGTACAGCGATTTGACCCGTGGAACTGCGAAACCACACTGGGATGTCGGGCCTACACAAGACTATTTTCAACAGATATATTTTTGTGTCACAACAGTCAGGAGACACTACTGTTTTTCTTTACGGAAAAAACTACCAAAAGCTGAATAATAGAGATTTTTTACAGTGGGATGGCAAAACCACAGTTATTATTTACAGGGGTATAGCACACTTTTTTAAATAGAGATATTTGCGGCTGAACAGTGAGCGACACACTCAAACTGCTTTTTTTTTAGATACCAAAGGCCCAAAACTGGGTAGTACAGCGATTTGACCCGTGGAACTGCGAAACCACACTGGGATGTCGGGCCTACCCAAGACTGTTTTCAACAGATATATTTTTGTGTCACAACAGTCAGGAGACACTACTGTTTTTCTTTACGGAAAAAACTACCAAAAGCTGAATAATAGAGATTTTTTACCGTGGGATGGCAAAACCACAGTTCTTGTTTACTGGGGTATAGCACACTTTTTTAAATAGAGATATTTGCGGCTGAACAGTGAGCGACACTCTCAAACTGCTTTTTTTTTAGATAACAAAGGCCCAAAACTGGATAGTACAGCGATTTGACACGTGGAACTGCGAAACCACACTGGGAAAGTCGGGCCTACACAAGACTATTTTCAACAGATATATTTTTGTGTCACAACAGTCAGGAGACACTACTGTTTTTCTTTACGGAAAAAACTACCAAAAGCTGAATAATAGAGATTTTTTACCGTGGGATGGCAAAGCCACAGTTATTGTTTACTGGGGTATACCACACTTTTTTAAATAGAGATATTTGCGGCTGAACAGTGAGCGACACACTCAAACTGCTTTTTTTTAGATACTAGAGGCCCAAAACTGGATAGTACAGCGATTTGACCCGTGGAACTGCGAAACCACACTGGGATGTCGGGCCTACACAAGACTATTTTCAACAGATATATTTTTGTGTCACAACAGTCAGGAGACACTACTGTTTTTCTTTACGGAAAAAACTACCAAAAGCTGAATAATAGAGATTTTTTACAGTGGGATGGCAAAACCACAGTTATTATTTACAGGGGTATAGCACACTTTTTTAAATAGAGATATTTGCGGCTGAACAGTGAGCGACACACTCAAACTGCTTTTTTTTTAGATACCAAAGGCCCAAAACTGGATAGTACAGTGATTTGACACGTGGAACTGCGAAACCACACTGGGAAAGTCGGGCCTACACAAGACTATTTTCAACAGATAGATTTTTTGTCACAACAGTCAGGAGACACTACTGTTTTTCTTTACGGAAAAAACTACCAAAAGCTGAATAAAAGAGATTTTTTACCGTGGGATGGCAAAACCACAGTTATTATTTACAGGGGTATAGCACACTTTTTTAAATAGAGATATTTGCGGCTGAACAGTGAGCGACACACTCAAACTGCTTTTTTTTTAGATACCAAAGACCCAAAACTGGATAGTACAGCGATTTGACCCGTGGAACTGCGAAACCACACTGTGATGTCGCACCTACACAAGACTATTTTCAACAGATATATTTTTGTGTCACAACAATCAGGAGACACTACTGTTTTTCTTTACGGAAAAAACTACCAAAAGCTGAATAATAGAGATTTTTTTACCGCGGGATGGCCAAACCACAGTTATTGTTTACTGGGGTATACCACACTTTTTTAAATAGAGATATTTGCGGCTGAACAGTGAGCGACACACTCAAACTGCTTTTTTTTTAGATACCAAAGGCCCAAAACTGGATAGTACAGCGATTTGACCCATGGAACTGCGAAACCATACTGGGCTGTCGGGCCTACACAAGACTATTTTCAACAGATATATTTTTGTGTCACAACAGTCAGGAGACACTACTGTTTTTCTTTACGGAAAAAACTATCAAAAGATGAATAATAGAGATTTTTTACCGTGGGATGGCAAAACCACAGTTATTGTTTATTGGGGTATACCACACTTTTTTAAATAGAGATATTTGCGGCTGAACAGTGAGCGACACACTCAAACTGCTTTTTTTTGAGATACCAAAGGCCCAAAACTGGATAGTACAGCGATTTGACACGTGAAACTACGAAACCACACTGGGAAAGTCGGGCCTACACAAGACTATTTTCAACAGATATATTTTTGTGTCACAACAGTCAGGAGACACTACTGTTTTTCTTTACGGAAAAAACTACCAAAAGCTGAATAATAGAGATTTTTTACCGTGGGATGGCAAAGCCACAGTTATTGTTTACTGGGGTATACCACACTTTTTTAAATAGAGATATTTGCGGCTGAACAGTGAGCGACACACTCAAACTGCTTTTTTTTAGATACTAAAGGCCCAAAACTGGATAGTACAGCGATTTGACCCGTGGAACTGCGAAACCACACTGGGAAAGTCGGGCCTACACAAGACTATTTTCAACAGATAGATTTTTGTGTCACAACAGTCAGGAGACACTACTGTTTTTCTTTACGGAAAAAACTACCAAAAGCTGAATAATAGAGATTTTTTTACCGCGGGATGGCCAAACCACAGTTATTGTTTACTGGGGTATACCACACTTTTTTAAATAGAGATATTTGCGGCTGAACAGTGAGCGACACACTCAAACTGCTTTTTTTTTAGATACCAAAGGCCCAAAACTGGATAGTACAGCGATTTGACCCATGGAACTGCGAAACCATACTGGGATGTCGGGCCTACACAAGACTATTTTCAACAGATATATTTTTGTGTCACAACAGTCAGGAGACACTACTGTTTTTCTTTACGGAAAAAACTATCAAAAGGTGAATAATAGAGATTTTTTACCGTGGGATGGCAAAACCACAGTTATTGTTTATTGGGGTATACCACACTTTTTTAAATAGAGATATTTGCGGCTGAACAGTGAGCGACACACTCAAACTGCTTTTTTTTGAGATACCAAAGGCCCAAAACTGGATAGTACAGCGATTTGACACGTGAAACTGCGAAACCACACTGGGAAAGTCGGGCCTACACAAGACTATTTTCAACAGATATATTTTTGTGTCACAACAGTCAGGAGACACTACTGTTTTTCTTTACGGAAAAAACTACCAAAAGCTGAATAATAGAGATTTTTTACCGTGGGATGGCAAAGCCACAGTTATTGTTTACTGGGGTATACCACACTTTTTTAAATAGAGATATTTGCGGCTGAACAGTGAGCGACACACTCAAACTGCTTTTTTTTTAGATACCAAAGGCCCAAAACTGGATAGTACAGCGATTTGACCCGTGGAACAACGAAACCACACTGGGATGTCGGACCTACACAAGACTATTTTCAACAGATATATTTTTGTGTCACAACAATCAGGAGACACTACTGTTTTTCTTTACGGAAAAAACTACCAAAAGCTGAATAATAGAGATTTTTTTACCGCGGGATGGCAAAACCACAGTTATTGTTTACTGGGGTATACCACACTTTTTTAAATAGAGATATTTGCGGCTGAACAGTGAGCGACACACTCAAACTGCTTTTTTTTTAGATACCAAAGGCCCAAAACTGGATAGTACAGCGATTTGACCCATGGAACTGCGAAACCATACTGGGCTGTCGGGCCTACACAAGACTATTTTCAACAGATATATTTTTGTGTCACAACAGTCAGGAGACACTACTGTTTTTCTTTACGGAAAAAACTACCAAAAGCTGAATAATAGAGATTTTTTACCGTGGGATGGCAAAACCACAGTTATTATTTACAGGGGTATAGCACACTTTTTTAAATAGAGATATTTGCGGCTGAACAGTCAGCGACACACTCAAACTGCTTTTTTTTTAGATACCAAAGGCCCAAAACTGGATAGTACAGCGATTTGACCCGTGGAACTGCGAAACCACACTGTGATGTCGGACCTACACAAGACTATTTTCAACAGATATATTTTTGTGTCACAACAATCAGGAGACACTACTGTTTTTCTTTACGGAAAAAACTACCAAAAGCTGAATAATAGAGATTTTTTTACCGCGGGATGGCCAAACCACAGTTATTGTTTACTGGGGTATACCACACTTTTTTAAATAGAGATATTTGCGGCTGAACAGTGAGCGACACACTCAAACTGCTTTTTTTTTAGATACCAAAGGCCCAAAACTGGATAGTACAGCGATTTGACCCATGGAACTGCGAAACCATACTGGGATGTCGGGCCTACACAAGACTATTTTCAACAGATATATTTTTGTGTCACAACAGTCAGGAGACACTACTGTTTTTCTTTACTGAAAAATCTACCAAAAGCTGAATAATAGAGATTTTTTACCGTGGGATGGCAAAACCACAGTTATTGTTTACTGGGGTATAGCACACTTTTTTAAATAGAGATATTTGCGGCTGAACAGTGAGCGACACACTCAAACTGCTTTTTTTTTAGATACTAAAAGCCCAAAACTGGATAGTACAGCGATTTGACCCGTGGAACTGCGAAACCACACTGGGATGTCGGGCCTACACAAGACTTTTTTCAACAGATATATTTTTGTGTCACAACAGTCAGGAGACACTACTGTTTTTCTTTACGGAAAAAACTACCAAAAGCTGAATAATAGAGATTTTTTACCGTGGGATGGCAAAACCACAGTTATTATTTACTGGGGTATACTACACTTTTTTAAATAGAGATATTTGCGGCTGAACAGTGAGCAACACACTCAAACTGCTTTTTTTTTAGATACCAAAGGCCCAAAACTGGATAGTACAGCGATTTAACCCGTGGAACTGCGAAACCACACTGAGATGTCGGGCCTACACAAGACTATTTTCAACAGATATATTTTTGTGTCACAACAGTCAGGAGACACTACTGTTTTTCTTTACGGAAAAAACTACCAAAAGCTGAATAATAGAGATTTTTTACCGTGGGATGGCAAAGCCACAGATATTGTTTACTGGGGTATACCACACTTTTGTAAATAGAGATATTTGCGGCTGAACAGTGAGTGACACACTCAAACTGCTTTTTTTTTAGATACCAAAGGCCCAAAACTGGTTAGTACAGCAATTTGACCCGTGGAACTGCGAAACCATACTGGGATGTCGGGCCTACACAAGACTATTTTCAACAGATATATTTTTGTGTCACAACAGTCAGGAGACACTACTGTTTTTCTTTATGGAAAAAACTACCAAAAGCTGAATAATAGAGATTTTTTACCGTGGGATGGCAAAACCACAGTTATTGTTCACTGAGGTATACCACACTTTTTAAATAGAGATATTTGCAGCTGAACAGTGAGCGACACACTCAAACTGCTTTTTTTTTAGATACCAAAGGCCCAAAACTGGGTAGTACAGCGATTTGACCCGTGGAACTGCGAAACCACACTGGGATGTCGGGCCTACCCAAGACTGTTTTCAACAGATATATTTTTGTGTCACAACAGTCAGGAGACACTACTGTTTTTCTTTACGGAAAAAACTACCAAAAGCTGAATAATAGAGATTTTTTACAGTGGGATGGCAAAACCACAGTTATTATTTACAGGGGTATAGCACACTTTTTTAAATAGAGATATTTGCGGCTGAACAGTGAGCGACACACTCAAACTGCTTTTTTTTTAGATACCAAAGGCCCAAAACTGGATAGTACAGTGATTTGACACGTGGAACTGCGAAACCACACTGGGAAAGTCGGGCCTACACAAGACTATTTTCAACAGATAGATTTTTGTGTCACAACAGTCAGGAGACACTACTGTTTTTCTTTACGGAAAAAACTACCAAAAGCTGAATAAAAGAGATTTTTTACCGTGGGATGGCAAAACCACAGTTATTATTTACAGGGGTATAGCACACTTTTTTAAATAGAGATATTTGCGGCTGAACAGTGAGCGACACACTCAAACTGCTTTTTTTTTAGATACCAAAGACCCAAAACTGGATAGTACAGCGATTTGACCCATGGAACTGCGAAACCATACTGGGCTGTCGGGCCTACACAAGACTATTTTCAACAGATATATTTTTGTGTCACAACAGTCAGGAGACACTACTGTTTTTCTTTACGGAAAAAACTATCAAAAGATGAATAATAGAGATTTTTTACCGTGGGATGGCAAAACCACAGTTATTGTTTATTGGGGTATACCACACTTTTTTAAATAGAGATATTTGCGGCTGAACAGTGAGCGACACACTCAAACTGCTTTTTTTTGAGATACCAAAGGCCCAAAACTGGATAGTACAGCGATTTGACACGTGAAACTACGAAACCACACTGGGAAAGTCGGGCCTACACAAGACTATTTTCAACAGATATATTTTTGTGTCACAACAGTCAGGAGACACTACTGTTTTTCTTTACGGAAAAAACTACCAAAAGCTGAATAATAGAGATTTTTTACCGTGGGATGGCAAAGCCACAGTTATTGTTTACTGGGGTATACCACACTTTTTTAAATAGAGATATTTGCGGCTGAACAGTGAGCGACACACTCAAACTGCTTTTTTTTAGATACTAAAGGCCCAAAACTGGATAGTACAGCGATTTGACCCGTGGAACTGCGAAACCACACTGGGAAAGTCGGGCCTACACAAGACTATTTTCAACAGATAGATTTTTGTGTCACAACAGTCAGGAGACACTACTGTTTTTCTTTACGGAAAAAACTACCAAAAGCTGAATAATAGAGATTTTTTACCGTGGGATGGCAAAGCCACAGATATTGTTTACTGGGGTATACCACACTTTTTTAAATAGAGATATTTGCGGCTGAACAGTGAGCGACACACTCAAACTGCTTTTTTTTTAGATACCAAAGGCCCAAAACTGGATAGTACAGCGATTTGACCCGTGGAACTGTGAAACCACACTGGGATGTCGGGCCTACACAAGACTATTTTCAACAGATATATTTTTGTGTCACAACAATCAGGAGACACTACTGTTTTTCTTTACGGAAAAAACTACCAAAAGCTGAATAATAGAGATTTTTTTACCGCGGGATGGCCAAACCACAGTTATTGTTTACTGGGGTATACCACACTTTTTTAAATAGAGATATTTGCGGCTGAACAGTGAGCGACACACTCAAACTGCTTTTTTTTTAGATACCAAAGGCCCAAAACTGGATAGTACAGCGATTTGACCCATGGAACTGCGAAACCATACTGGGATGTCGGGCCTACACAAGACTATTTTCAACAGATATATTTTTGTGTCACAACAGTCAGGAGACACTACTGTTTTTCTTTACGGAAAAAACTATCAAAAGGTGAATAATAGAGATTTTTTACCGTGGGATGGCAAAACCACAGTTATTGTTTATTGGGGTATACCACACTTTTTTAAATAGAGATATTTGCGGCTGAACAGTGAGCGACACACTCAAACTGCTTTTTTTTGAGATACCAAAGGCCCAAAACTGGATAGTACAGCGATTTGACCCGTGGAACTGCGAAACCACACTGGGAAAGTCGGGCCTACACAAGACTATTTTCAACAGATAGATTTTTGTGTCACAACAGTCAGGAGACACTACTGTTTTTCTTTACGGAAAAAACTACCAAAAGCTGAATAAAAGAGATTTTTTACCGTGGGATGGCAAAACCACAGTTATTATTTACTGGGGTATACCACACTTTTTTAAATAGAGATATTTGCGGCTGAACAGTGAGCGACACACTCAAACTGCTTTTTTTTTAGATACCAAAGGCCCAAAACTGGATAGTGCAGTGATTTGACCCGTGGAACAGCGAAACCACACTGGGATGTCGGACCTACACAAGACTATTTTCAACAGATATATTTTTGTGTCACAACAATCAGGAGACACTACTGTTTTTCTTTACGGAAAAAACTACCAAAAGCTGAATAATAGAGATTTTTTTACCGCGGGATGGCAAAACCACAGTTATTGTTTACTGGGGTATACCACACTTTTTTAAATAGAGATATTTGCGGCTGAACAGTGAGCGACACACTCAAACTGCTTTTTTTTTAGATACCAAAGGCCCAAAACTGGATAGTACAGCGATTTGACCCATGGAACTGCGAAACCATACTGGGCTGTCGGGCCTACACAAGACTATTTTCAACAGATATATTTTTGTGTCACAACAGTCAGGAGACACTACTGTTTTTCTTTACGGAAAAAACTACCAAAAGCTGAATAATAGAGATTTTTTACCGTGGGATGGCAAAACCACAGTTATTATTTACTGGGGTATACCACACTTTTTTAAATAGAGATATTTGCGGCTGAACAGTGAGCGACACACTCAAACTGCTTTTTTTTTAGATACCAAAGACCCAAAACTGGATAGTACAGCGATTTGACCCGTGGAACTGCGAAACCACACTGTGATGTCGGACCTACACAAGACTATTTTCAACAGATATATTTTTGTGTCACAACAATCAGGAGACACTACTGTTTTTCTTTACGGAAAAAACTACCAAAAGCTGAATAATAGAGATTTTTTTACCGCGGGATGGCCAAACCACAGTTATTGTTTACTGGGGTATACCACACTTTTTTAAATAGAGATATTTGCGGCTGAACAGTGAGCGACACACTCAAACTGCTTTTTTTTTAGATACCAAAGGCCCAAAACTGGATAGTACAGCGATTTGACCCATGGAACTGCGAAACCATACTGGGCTGTCGGGCCTACACCAGACTATTTTCAACAGATATATTTTTGTGTCACAACAGTCAGGAGACACTACTGTTTTTCTTTACGGAAAAAACTATCAAAAGGTGAATAATAGAGATTTTTTACCGTGGGATGGCAAAACCACAGTTATTGTTTATTGGGGTATACCACACTTTTTTAAATAGAGATATTTGCGGCTGAACAGTGAGCGACACACTCAAACTGCTTTTTTTTGAGATACCAAAGGCCCAAAACTGGATAGTACAGCGATTTGACACGTGAAACTGCGAAACCACACTGGGAAAGTCGGGCCTACACAAGACTATTTTCAACAGATATATTTTTGTGTCACAACAGTCAGGAGACACTACTGTTTTTCTTTACGGAAAAAAACTACCAAAAGCTGAATAATAGAGATTTTTTACCGTGGGATGGCAAAGCCACAGTTATTGTTTACTGGGGTATACCACACTTTTTTAAATAGAGATATTTGCGGCTGAACAGTGAGCGACACACTCAAACTGCTTTTTTTTAGATACTAAAGGCCCAAAACTGGATAGTACAGCGATTTGACCCGTGGAACTGCGAAACCACACTGGGAAAGTCGGGCCTACACAAGACTATTTTCAACAGATAGATTTTTGTGTCACAACAGTCAGGAGACACTACTGTTTTTCTTTACGGAAAAAACTACCAAAAGCTGAATAATAGAGATTTTTTACCGTGGGATGGCAAAGCCACAGATATTGTTTACTGGGGTATACCACACTTTTTTAAATAGAGATATTTGCGGCTGACCAGTGAGCGACACACTCAAACTGCTTTTTTTTTAGATACCAAAGGCCCAAAACTGGATAGTACAGCGATTTGACCCGTGGAACTGTGAAACCACACTGGGATGTCGGGCCTACACAAGACTATTTTCAACAGATATATTTTTGTGTCACAACAATCAGGAGACACTACTGTTTTTCTTTACGGAAAAAACTACCAAAAGCTGAATAATAGAGATTTTTTTAACGCGGGATGGCCAAACCACAGTTATTGTTTACTGGGGTATACCACACATTTTTAAATAGAGATATTTGCGGCTGAACAGTGAGCGACACACTCAAACTGCTTTTTTTTTAGATACCAAAGGCCCAAAACTGGATAGTACAGCGATTTGACCCATGGAACTGCGAAACCATACTGGGCTGTCGGGCCTACACAAGACTATTTTCAACAGATATATTTTTGTGTCACAACAGTCAGGAGACACTACTGTTTTTCTTTACGGAAAAAACTACCAAAAGCTGAATAATAGAGATTTTTTACCGTGGGATGGCAAAACCACAGTTATTATTTACAGGGGTATAGCACACTTTTTTAAATAGAGATATTTGCGGCTGAACAGTGAGCGACACACTCAAACTGCTTTTTTTTTAGATACCAAAGACCCAAAACTGGATAGTACAGCGATTTGACCCGTGGAACTGCGAAACCACACTGTGATGTCGGACCTACACAAGACTATTTTCAACAGATATATTTTTGTGTCACAACAATCAGGAGACACTACTGTTTTTCTTTACGGAAAAAACTACCAAAAGCTGAATAATAGAGATTTTTTTACCGCGGGATGGCCAAACCACAGTTATTGTTTACTGGGGTATACCACACTTTTTTAAATAGAGATATTTGCGGCTGAACAGTGAGCGACACACTCAAACTGCTTTTTTTTTAGATACCAAAGGCCCAAAACTGGATAGTACAGCGATTTGACCCATGGAACTGCGAAACCATACTGGGATGTCGGGCCTACACAAGACTATTTTCAACAGATATATTTTTGTGTCACAACAGTCAGGAGACACTACTGTTTTTCTTTACGGAAAAAACTATCAAAAGGTGAATAATAGAGATTTTTTACCGTGGGATGGCAAAACCACAGTTATTGTTTATTGGGGTATACCACACTTTTTTAAATAGAGATATTTGCGGCTGAACAGTGAGCGACACACTCAAACTGCTTTTTTTTGAGATACCAAAGGCCCAAAACTGGATAGTACAGCGATTTGACACGTGAAACTGCGAAACCACACTGGGAAAGTCGGGCCTACACAAGACTATTTTCAACAGATATATTTTTGTGTCACAACAGTCAGGAGACACTACTGTTTTTCTTTACGGAAAAAACTACCAAAAGCTGAATAATAGAGATTTTTTACCGTGGGATGGCAAAGCCACAGTTATTGTTTACTGGGGTATACCACACTTTTTTAAATAGAGATATTTGCGGCTGAACAGTGAGCGACACACTCAAACTGCTTTTTTTTTAGATACCAAAGGCCCAAAACTGGATAGTACAGCGATTTGACCCGTGGAACAGCGAAACCACACTGGGATGTCGGACCTACACAAGACTATTTTCAACAGATATATTTTTGTGTCACAACAATCAGGAGACACTACTGTTTTTCTTTACGGAAAAAACTACCAAAAGCTGAATAATAGAGATTTTTTTACCGCGGGATGGCAAAACCACAGTTATTGTTTACTGGGGTATACCACACTTTTTTAAATAGAGATATTTGCGGCTGAACAGTGAGCGACACACTCAAACTGCTTTTTTTTTAGATACCAAAGGCCCAAAACTGGATAGTACAGCGATTTGACCCATGGAACTGCGAAACCATACTGGGCTGTCGGGCCTACACAAGACTATTTTCAACAGATATATTTTTGTGTCACAACAGTCAGTAGACACTACTGTTTTTCTTTACGGAAAAAACTACCAAAAGCTGAATAATAGAGATTTTTTACCGTGGGATGGCAAAACCACAGTTATTATTTACAGGGGTATAGCACACTTTTTTAAATAGAGATATTTGCGGCTGAACAGTGAGCGACACACTCAAACTGCTTTTTTTTTTAGATACCAAAGACCCAAAACTGGATAGTACAGCGATTTGACCCGTGGAACTGCGAAACCACACTGTGATGTCGGACCTACACAAGACTATTTTCAACAGATATATTTTTGTGTCACAACAATCAGGAGACACTACTGTTTTTCTTTACGGAAAAAACTACCAAAAGCTGAATAATAGAGATTTTTTTACCGCGGGATGGCCAAACCACAGTTATTGTTTACTGGGGTATACCACACTTTTTTAAATAGAGATATTTGCGGCTGAACAGTGAGCGACACACTCAAACTGCTTTTTTTTTAGATACCAAAGGCCCAAAACTGGATAGTACAGCGATTTGACCCATGGAACTGCGAAACCATACTGGGATGTCGGGCCTACACAAGACTATTTTCAACAGATATATTTTTGTGTCACAACAGTCAGGAGACACTACTGTTTTTCTTTACGGAAAAAACTATCAAAAGGTGAATAATAGAGATTTTTTACCGTGGGATGGCAAAACCACAGTTATTGTTTATTGGGGTATACCACACTTTTTTAAATAGAGATATTTGCGGCTGAACAGTGAGCGACACACTCAAACTGCTTTTTTTTGAGATACCAAAGGCCCAAAACTGGATAGTACAGCGATTTGACACGTGAAACTGCGAAACCACACTGGGAAAGTCGGGCCTACACAAGACTATTTTCAACAGATATATTTTTGTGTCACAACAGTCAGGAGACACTACTGTTTTTCTTTACGGAAAAAACTACCAAAAGCTGAATAATAGAGATTTTTTACCGTGGGA
The DNA here is from genome assembly GCF_046119375.1 of Phyllobates terribilis. Classification (NCBI taxonomy): domain Eukaryota; kingdom Metazoa; phylum Chordata; class Amphibia; order Anura; family Dendrobatidae; genus Phyllobates; species Phyllobates terribilis. Next base: position 613,743,574 of record NW_027362764.1, read on the forward strand.
TGGCAAAGCCACAGTTATTGTTTACTGGGGTATACCACACTTTTTTAAATAGAGATATTTGCGGCTGAACAGTGAGCGACACACTCAAACTGCTTTTTTTTAGATACTAAAGGCCCAAAACTGGATAGTACAGCGATTTGACCCGTGGAACTGCGAAACCACACTGGGAAAGTCGGGCCTACACAAGACTATTTTCAACAGATATATTTTTGTGTCACAACAGTCAGGAGACACTACTGTTTTTCTTTACGGAAAAAACTACCAAAAGCTGAATAATAGAGATTTTTTACCGTGGGATGGCAAAACCACAGTTATTGTTTACTGGGGTGTACCACACTTTTTTAAATAGAGATATTTGCGGCTGAACAGTGAGCGACACACTCAAACTGCTTTTTTTTTTAGATACCAAAGGCCCAAAACTGGATAGTACAGCGATTTGACCCGTGGAACTGCGAAACCACACTGGGATGTCGGGCCTACACAAGACTATTTTCAACAGATATATTTTTGTGTCACAACAGTCAGGACACACTACTGTTTTTCTTTACGGAAAAAACTACCAAAAGCTGATTAATAGAGATTTTTTACCGTGGGATGGCAAAACCACAGTTATTGTTTACTGAGGTATACCACACTTTTTAAAATAGAGATATTTGCGGCTGAACAGTGAGCGCCACACTCAAACTGCTTTGTTTTTAGATACCAAAGGCCCATAACTGGATAGTACAGCGATTTGACCCGTGGAACTGCAAAACCACACTGGGATGTCGGGCCTACAAAAGACTATTTTCAACAGATAGATTTTTGTGTCACAACAGTCAGGAGACACTACTGTTTTTCTTTACAGAAAAAGCTACCAGAAGCTGATTAATAGAGATTTTTTACCGTGGGATGGCAAAACCACAGTTATTGTTTACTGGGGTATACCACACTTTTTTAAATAGAGATATTTGCGGCTGAACAGTGAGCGACCCACTCAAACTGCTTTGTTTTTAGATACCAAAGGCCCAAAACTGGATAGTACAGCGATTTGACCCGTGGAACTGTGAAACCACACTGGGAAAGTCAGGCCTGCACAAGACTATTTTCAACAGATATATTTTTGTGTCACAACAGTCAGGAGACACTACTGTTTTTCTTTACAGAAAAAACTACCAAAAGCTGAATAATAGAGATTTTTTACCGTGGGATGGCAAAACCACAGTTATTGTTTACTGGGGTATACCACACTTTTTTAAATAGAGATATTTGCGGCTGAACAGTCAGCGACACACTCAAACTGCTTTTTTTTTAAATACCAAAGGCCCAAAACTGGATAGTACAGTGATTTGACCTGTGGAACTGCTAAACCACACTGGGATGTCGGGCCTACACAAGACTATTTTCAACAGATATATTTTTGTGTCACAACAGTCAGAAGACACTACTGTTTTCTTTACGGAAAAAACTGCCAAAAGCTGAATAATAGAGATTTTTTGCCGTGGGATTTCAAAACAACAGTTATTGTTTACTGGGGTTTACCACACTTTTTTAAATAGAGATATTTGCGGCTGAACAGTGAGCGACACACTCAAACTGCTTTTTTTTTAGATACCAAAGGCCCAAAACTGGATAGTACAGCGATTTGAGCCGTGGAACTGCGAAACCACACTGGGATGTCGGGCCTACACAAGACTATTTTCAACAGATATATTTTTGTGTCACAACAGTCAGGAGACACTACTGTTTTTCTTTACGGAAAAAGCTACCAAAAGCTGAATAGTAGAGATTTTTTACCGTGGGATGGCAAAACCACAGTTATTGTTTACTGGGGTATACCACACTTTTTTAAATAGAGATATTTGCGGCTGAACCGTGAGCGACACACTCAAACTGCATTTTTTTCTGATACCAAAGGCCCAAAACTGGATAGTACAGCGATTTGACCCATGGAACTGCGAAACCACACTGGGATGTCGGGCCTACACAAGACTATTTTCAACAGATATAATTTTGTGTCACAACAGTCAGGAGACACTACTGTTTATCTTTACGGAAAAAACTACCAAAAGCTGAATAATAGAGATTTTTTACTGTGGGATGGCAAAACCACAGTTATTGTTTACTGGGGTATACCACACTTTTTTAAATAGAGATATTTGCGGCTGAACAGTGAGCGAAACACTCAAACTGCTTTTTTTTTAGATACCAAAGGCCCAAAACTGGATAGTACAGCGATTTGACCCGTGGAACTGCGAAACCACACTGGGATGTCGGGCCTACACAAGACTATTTTCAACAGATAGATTTTTGTGTCACAACAGTCAGGAGACACTACTGTTTTTCTTTACAGAAAAAACTACCAAAAGCTGAATAATAGAGATTTTTTACCGTGGAATGGCAAAACCACAGTTATTGTTTACTGGGGTATACCACACTTTTTTAAATAGAGATATTTGCGGCTGAACAGTGAGCGACACACTCAAACTGCTTTTTTTTTAGATACCAAAGGCCCAAAACTGGATAGTACAGTGATTTGACCCGTGGAACTGCTAAACCACACTGGGATGTCGGGCCTACACAAGACTATTTTCAACAGATATATTTTTGTGTCACAACAGTCAGGAGACACTACTGTTTTTCTTTACGGAAAAAGCTACCAAAAGCTGAATAATAGAGATTTTTTACCGTGGGATGGCAAAACCACAGTTATTGTTTAATGGGGTATACCACACTTTTTTAAATAGAGATATTTGCGGCTGAACAGTGAGCGACACGCTCAAACTGCTTTGTTTTTAGATACCAAAGGCCCAAAACTGGATAGTACAGTGATTTGACCCGTGGAACTGCGAAACCACACTGGGATGTCGGGCCTACACAAGACTATTTTCAACAGATATATTTTTGTGTCACAACAGTCAGGAGACACTACTGTTTTTCTTTACGGAAAAAACTACCAAAAGCTGAATAATAGAGATTTTTTACCGTGGGATGGCAAAACCACAGTTATTGTTTACTGGGGTATGCCACACATTTTTAAATAGAGAAATTTGCGGCTGAACAGTGAGCGACACACTCAAACTGCTTTTTTTTTAGATACCAAAGGCCCAAAACTGGATAGTACAGCGATTTGACCCGTGGAACTGCGAAACCACACTGGGATGTCGGGCCTACACAAGACTATTTTCAACAGATATATTTTTGTGTCACAACAGTCAGGAGACACTACTGTTTTTCTTTACGGAAAAAGCTACCAAAAGCTGAATAATAGAGATTTTTTACCGTGGGATGGCAAAACCACAGTTATTGTTTACTGGGGTATACCACACTTTTTTAAATAGAGATATTTGCGGCTGAACACTGAGCGACACACTCAAACTGCATTTTTTTCTGATACCAAAGGCCCAAAACTGGATAGTACAGCGATTTGACCCATGGAACTGCGAAACCACACTGGGATGTCGGGCCTACACAAGACTACTTTCAACAGATATATTTTTGTGTCACAACAGTCAGGAGACACTACTGTTTTTCTTTACAGAAAAAACTACCAAAAGCTGAATAATAGAGATTTTTTACCGTGGGATGGCAAAACCACAGTTATTGTTTACTGGGGTATACCACACTTTTTTAAATAGAGATATTTGCGGCTGAACAGTGAGCGACACACTCAAACTGCTTTTTTTTTAGCTACCAAAGGCCCAAAACTGGATAGTACAGCGATTTGACCCGTGGAACTGCGAAACCACACTGGGATGTCGGGCCTACACAAGACTATTTTCAACAGATATATTTTTGTGCCACAACAGTTAGAAGACACTACTGTTTTTCTTTACAGAAAAAACTACCAAAAGCTGAATAATAGAGATTTTTTACCGTGGGATGGCAAAACCACAGTTATTGTTTACTGGGGTATACCACACTTTTTTAAATAGAGATATTTGCGGCTGAACACTGAGCGACACACTCAAACTGCATTTTTTTCTGATACCAAAGGCCCAAAACTGGATAGTACAGCGATTTGACCCATGGAACTGCGAAACCACACTGGGATGTCGGGCCTACACAAGACTACTTTCAACAGATATATTTTTGTGTCACAACAGTCAGGAGACACTACTGTTTTTCTTTACAGAAAAAACTACCAAAAGCTGAATAATAGAGATTTTTTACCGTGGGATGGCAAAACCACAGTTATTGTTTACTGGGGTATACCACACATTTTTAAATAGAGAAATTTGCGGCTGAACAGTGAGCGACACACTCAAACTGCTTTTTTTTTAGATACCAAAGGCCCAAAACTGGATAGTACAGCGGTTTGACCCATGGAACTGCGAAACCACACTGGGATGTCGGGCCTACACAAGACTATTTTCAACATATATATTTTTGTGTCACAACAGTCAGGAGACACTACTGTTTTTCTTTACGGAAAAAACTACTAAAAGCTGAATGATAGAGATTTTTTACCGTGGGATGGCAAAACCACAGTTATTGTTTACTGGGTATACCACACTTTTTTAAATAGAGATATTTGCGGATGAACAGTGAGCGACACACTCAAACTGCTTTTTTTTTTAGATAACAAAGGCCCAAAACTGGATAGTACAGCGATTTCACCCGTGGAACTGCGAAACCACACTGGGATGTCGGGCCTACACAAGACTATTTTCAACAGATATATTTTTGTGTCACAACAGTCAGGAGACACTACTGTTTTTCTTTACGGAAAAAGCTACCAAAAGCTGAATAATAGAGATTTTTTACCGTGGGATGGCAAAACCACAGTTATTGTTTACTGGGGTATACCACACTTTTTTAAATAGAGATATTTGCGGCTGAACACTGAGCGACACACTCAAACTGCATTTTTTTCTGATACCAAAGGCCCAAAACTGGATAGTACAGCGATTTGACCCATGGAACTGCGAAACCACACTGGGATGTCGGGCCTACACAAGACTACTTTCAACAGATATATTTTTGTGTCACAACAGTCAGGAGACACTACTGTTTTTCTTTACAGAAAAAACTACCAAAAGCTGAATAATAGAGATTTTTTACCGTGGGATGGCAAAACCACAGTTATTGTTTACTGGGGTATACCACACTTTTTTAAATAGAGATATTTGCGGCTGAACAGTGAGCGACACACTCAAACTGCTTTTTTTTAGCTACCAAAGGCCCAAAACTGGATAGTACAGCGATTTGACCCGTGGAACTGCGAAACCACACTGGGATGTCGGGCCTACACAAGACTATTTTCAACAGATATATTTTTGTGTCACAAAAGTTAGAAGACACTACTGTTTTTCTCTACGGAAAAAACGACCAAAAGCTGAATAATAGAGATTTTTTACCGTGGGATGGCAAAACCACAGTTATTGTTTACTGGGGTATACCACACTTTTTTAAATAGAGATATTTGCGGCTGAACAGTGAGCGACACACTCAAACTGCTTTGTTTTTAGATACCAAAGGCCCAAAACTGGATAGTACAGCGATTTGACCCGTGGAACTGCGAATCCACACTGGGAAAGTCAGGCCTGCACAAGACTATTTTCAACAGATATATTTTTGTGTCACAACAGTCAGGAGACACTACTGTTTTTCTTTACAGAAAAAACTACCAAAAGCTGAGTAATAGAGACTTTTTACCGTGGGATGGCAAAACCACAGTTATTGTTTACTGGGGTATGCCAAACTTTTTTAAATAGAGATATTTGCGGCTGAATAGTGAGCGACACACTCAAACTGCTTTTTTTTTAGATACCAAAGGCCCAAAACTGGATAGTACAGCGATTTGACCCGTGGAACTGCGAAACAACACTGGGTTGTCGGGCCTACACAAGACTATTTTCAACAGATATATTTTTGTGTCACAACAGTCAGGAGACACTACTGTTTTTCTTTACGGAAAAAGCTACCAAAAGCTGAATAATAGAGATTTTTTACCGTGGGATGGCAAAACCACAGTTATTGTTTACTGGGGTATACCACACTTTTTTAAATAGAGATATTTGCGGCTGAACAGTGAGCGACACACTCAAACTGCATTTTTTTCTGATACCAAAGGCCCAAAACTGGATAGTACAGCGATTTGACCCATGGAACTGCGAAACCACACTGGGATGTCGGGCCTACACAAGACTATTTTCAACAGATATATTTTTGTGTCACAACAGTCAGGAGACACTACTGTTTATCTTTACGGAAAAAAACTACCAAAAGCTGAATAATAGAGATTTTTTACCGTGGGATGGCAAAACCACAGTTATTGTTTACTGGGGTATACCACACTTTTTTAAATAGAGATATTTGCGACTGAACAGTGAGCGACACACTCAAACTGCTTTTTTTTTAGATACCAAAGGCCCAAAACTGGATAGTACAGCGATTTGACCCGTGGAACTGCGAAACCACACTGGGATGTCGGGCCTACACAAGACTATTTTCAACCGATATATTTTTGTGTCACAACAGTCAGGAGACACTACTGTTTTTCTTTACGGAAAAAACTACAAAAAGCTGAACAATAGAGGTTTTTTACCGTGGGATGGCAAAACCACAGTTATTGTTTACTGGGGTATACCACACTTTTTTAAACAGAGATATTTGCGGCTGAACAGTGAGCGACACACTCAAACTACATTTTTTTCTGATACCAAAGGCCCAAAACTGGATAGTACAGCGATTTGACGCATGGAACTGCGAAACCACACTGGGATGTCGGGCCTACACAAGACTATTTTCAACAGATATATTTTTGTGTCACAACAGTCAGGAGACACTACTGTTTATCTTTACAGAAAAAAACTACCAAAAGCTGAATAATAGAGATTTTTTACCGTGGGATGGCAAAACCACAGTTATTGTTTACTGGGGTATACCACACTTTTTTAAATAGAGATATTTGCGGCTGAACAGTGAGCGACACACTCAAACTGCTTTTTTTTTAGATACCAAAGGCCCTAAACTGGATAGTACAGCGATTTGACACGTGGAACTGCGAAACCACACTGGGATGTCGGGCCTACACAAGACTATTTTCAACCGATATATTTTTGTGTCACAACAGTCAGGAGACACTACTGTTTTTCTTTACGGAAAAAACTACAAAAAGCTGAACAATAGAGATTTTTTACCGTGGGATGGCAAAACCACAGTTATTGTTTACTGGGGTATACCACACTTTTTAAAATAGAGATATTTGCGGCTGAACAGTGAGCGATACACTCAAACTGCTTTTTTTTTTAAATACCAAAGGCCCAAAACTTGATAGTACAGCGATTTGACCCGTGGAACTGCGAAACCACACTGGGATGTCGGGCCTACACAAGACTATTTTCAACAGATATATTTTTGTGTCACAACAGTCAGAAGACACTACTGTTTTCTTTACGGAAAAAACGACCAAAAGCTGAATAATAGAGATTTTTTACCGTGGGATGGCAAAACCACAGTTATTGTTTACTGGGGTATACCACACTTTTTTAAATAGAGATATTTGCGGCTGAACAGTGAGCGACACACTCAAACTGCTTTTTTTTTAGATACCAAAGGCCCAAAACTGGATAGTACAGCGATTTGACCCGTGGAACTGCGAAACCACACTGGGATGTCGGGCCTACACAAGACTATTTTCAACAGATATATTTTTGTGTCACAACAGTCAGGAGACACTACTGTTTTTCTTTACGGAAAAAGCTACCAAAAGCTGAATTTTAGAGATTTTTTACCGTGGGATGGCAAAACCACAGTTATTGTTTACTGGGGTATACCACACTTTTTTAAATAGAGATATTTGCGGCTGAACAGTGAGCGACACACTCAAGCTGCATTTTTTTCTGATACCAAAGGCCCAAAACTGGATAGTACAGCGATTTGACCCATGGAATTGCGACACCAGACTAGGATGTCGGGCCTACACAAGACTATTTTCAACAGATATATTTTTGTGTCACAACAGTCAGGAGACACTACTGTTTATCTTTACGGAAAAAAACTACCAAAAGCTGAATAATAGAGATTTTTTACCGTGGAATGGCAAAACCACAGTTATTGTTTACTGGGGTATACCACACTTTTTTAAATAGAGATATTTGCGGCTGAACAGTGAGCGACACACTCAAACTGCTTTTTTTTTAGATACCAAAGGCCCAAAACTGGATAGTACAGCGATTTGACCCGTGGAACTGCGAAACCACACTGGGATGTCGGGCCTACACAAGACTATTTTCAACCGATATATTTTTGTGTCACAACAGTCAGGAGACACTACTGTTTTTCTTTACGGAAAAAACTACAAAAAGCTGAACAATAGAGGTTTTTTACCGTGGGATGGCAAAACCACAGTTATTGTTTACTGGGGTATACCACACTTTTTTAAACAGAGATATTTGCGGCGGAACAGTGAGCGACACACTCAAACTGCTTTTTTTTTAAATACCAAAGGCCTAAAACTGGATAGTACAGCGATTTGACCCGTGGAACTGCGAAACCACACTGGGATGTCGGGCCTACACAAGACTATTTTCAACAGATATATTTTTGTGTCACAACAGTCAGAAGACACTACTGTTTTCTTTACAGAAAAAACTACCAAAAGCTGAATAATACAGATTTTTTACCGTGGGATGGCAAAACCACAGTTATTGTTTACTGGGGTATGCCAAACTTTTTTAAATAGAGATATTTGCGGCTGAACAGTGAGCGACACACTCAAACTGCTTTTTTTTTAGATACCAAAGGCCCAAAACTGGATAGTACAGCGATTTGACCCGTGGAACTGCGAAACAACACTGGGTTGTCGGGCCTACACAAGACTATTTTCAACAGATATATTTTTGTGTCACAACAGTCAGGAGACACTACTGTTTTTCTTTACGGAAAAAGCTACCAAAAGCTAAATAATAGAGATTTTTTACCGTGGGATGGCAAAACCACAGTTATTGTTTACTGGGGTATACCACACTTTTTTAAATAGAGATATTTGCGGCTGAACAGTGAGCGACACACTCAAACTGCATTTTTTTCTGATACCAAAGGCCCAAAACTGGATAGTACAGCGATTTGACCCATGGAACTGCGAAACCACACTGGGATGTCGGGCCTACACAAGACTATTTTCAACAGATATATTTTTGTGTCACAACAGTCAGGAGACACTACTGTTTATCTTTACGGAAAAAAACTACCAAAAGCTGAATAATAGAGATTTTTTACCGTGGGATGGCAAAACCACAGTTATTGTTTACTGGGGTATACCACACTTTTTTAAATAGAGATATTTGCGGCTGAACAGTGAGCGACACACTCAAACTGCTTTTTTTTTAGATACCAAAGGCCCAAAACTGGATAGTACAGCGATTTGACCCGTGGAACTGCGAAACCACACTGGGATGTCGGGCCTACACAAGACTATTTTCAACCGATATATTTTTGTGTCACAACAGTCAGGAGACACTACTGTTTTTCTTTACGGAAAAAACTACAAAAAGCTGAACAATAGAGGTTTTTTACCGTGGGATGGCAAAACCACAGTTATTGTTTACTGGGGTATACCACACTTTTTTAAACAGAGATATTTGTGGCTGAACAGTGAGCGACACACTCAAAGTACATTTTTTTCTGATACCAAAGGCCCAAAACTGGATAGTACAGCGATTTGACGCATGGAACTGCGAAACCACACTGGGATGTCGGGCCTACACAAGACTATTTTCAACAGATATATTTTTGTGTCACAACAGTCAGGAGACACTACTGTTTATCTTTACAGAAAAAAACTACCAAAAGCTGAATAATAGAGATTTTTTACCGTGGGATGGCAAAACCACAGTTATTGTTTACTGGGGTATACCACACTTTTTTAAATAGAGATATTTGCGGCTGAACAGTGAGCGACACACTCAAACTGCTTTTTTTTTAGATACCAAAGGCCCAAAACTGGATAGTACAGCGATTTGACCCGTGGAACTGCGAAACCACACTGGGATGTCGGGCCTACACAAGACTATTTTCAACCGATATATTTTTGTGTCACAACAGTCAGGAGACACTACTGTTTTTCTTTACGGAAAAAACTACAAAAAGCTGAACAATAGAGATTTTTTACCGTGGGATGGCAAAACCACAGTTATTGTTTACTGGGGTATACCACACTTTTTTAAATAGAGATATTTGCGGCTGAACAGTGAGCGACACACTCAAACTGCTTTTTTTTTAAATACCAAAGGCCCAAAACTTGATAGTACAGCGATTTGACCCGTGGAACTGCGAAACCACACTGGGATGTCGGGCCTACACAAGACTATTTTCAACAGATATATTTTTGTGTCACAACAGTCAGAAGACACTACTGTTTTCTTTACGGAAAAAACGACCAAAAGCTGAATAATAGAGATTTTTTACCGTGGGATGGCAAAACCACAGTTATTGTTTACTGGGGTATACCACACATTTTTAAATAGAGATATTTGCGGCTGAACAGTGAGCGACACACTCAAACTGCTTTTTTTTTAGATACCAAAGGCCCAAAACTGGATAGTACAGCGATTTGACCCGTGGAACTGCGAAACCACACTGGGATGTCGGGCCTACACAAGACTATTTTCAACAGATATATTTTTGTGTCACAACAGTCAGGAGACACTACTGTTTTTCTTTACGGAAAAAGCTACAAAAAGCTGAATAATAGAGATTTTTTACCGTGGGATGGCAAAACCACAGTTATTGTTTACTGGGGTATACCACACTTTTTTAAACAGAGATATTTGCGGCTGAACAGTGAGCGACACACTCAAACTGCATTTTTTTCTGATACCAAAGGCCCAAAACTGGATAGTACAGCGATTTGACGCATGGAACTGCGAAACCACACTGGGATGTCGGGCCTACACAAGACTATTTTCAACAGATATATTTTTGTGTCACAACAGTCAGGAGACACTACTGTTTATCTTTACAGAAAAAAACTACCAAAAGCTGAATAATAGAGATTTTTTACCGTGGGATGGCAAAACCACAGTTATTGTTTACTGGGGTATACCACACTTTTTTAAATAGAGATATTTGCGGCTGAACAGTGAGCGACACACTCAAACTGCTTTTTTTTTAGATACCAAAGGCCCAAAACTGGATAGTACAGCGATTTGACCCGTGGAACTGCGAAACCACACTGGGATGTCGGGCCTACACAAGACTATTTTCAACCGATATATTTTTGTGTCACAACAGTCAGGAGACACTACTGTTTTTCTTTACGGAAAAAACTACAAAAAGCTGAACAATAGAGATTTTTTACCGTGGGATGGCAAAACCACAGTTATTGTTTACTGGGGTATACCACACTTTTTTAAATAGAGATATTTGCGGCTGAACAGTGAGCGACACACTCAAACTGCTTTTTTTTTAAATACCAAAGGCCCAAAACTTGATAGTACAGCGATTTGACCCGTGGAACTGCGAAACCACACTGGGATGTCGGGCCTACACAAGACTATTTTCAACAGATATATTTTTGTGTCACAACAGTCAGAAGACACTACTGTTTTCTTTACGGAAAAAACGACCAAAAGCTGAATAATAGAGATTTTTTACCGTGGGATGGCAAAACCACAGTTATTGTTTACTGGGGTATACCACACTTTTTTAAATAGAGATATTTGCGGCTGAACAGTGAGCGACACACTCAAACTGCTTTTTTTTTAGATACCAAAGGCCCAAAACTGGATAGTACAGCGATTTGACCCGTGGAACTGCGAAACCACACTGGGATGTCGGGCCTACACAAGACTATTTTCAACAGATATATTTTTGTGTCACAACAGTCAGGAGACACTACTGTTTTTCTTTACGGAAAAAGCTACCAAAAGCTGAATAATAGAGATTTTTTACCGTGGGATGGCAAAACCACAGTTATTGTTTACTGGGGTATACCACACTTTTTTAAATAGAGATATTTGCGGCTGAACAGTGAGCGACACACTCAAACTGCATTTTTTTCTGATACCAAAGGCCCAAAACTGGATAGTACAGCGATTTGACCCATGGAACTGCGAAACCACACTGGGATGTCGGGCCTACACAAGACTACTTTCAACAGATATATTTTTGTGTCACAACAGTCAGGAGACACTACTGTTTTTCTTTACAGAAAAAACTACCAAAAGCTGAATAATAGAGATTTTTTACCGTGCGATGGCAAAACCACAGTTATTGTTTACTGGGGTATACCACACTTTTTTAAATAGAGATATTTGCGGCTGAACAGTGAGCGACACACTCAAACTGCTTTTTTTTTAGCTACCAAAGGCCCAAAACTGGATAGTACAGCGATTTGACCCGTGGAACTGCGAAACCACACTGGGATGTTGGGCCTACACAAGACTATTTTCAACAGATATATTTTTGTGTCACAACAGTCAGAAGACACTACTGTTTTTCTTTACGGAAAAAACGACCAAAAGCTGAATAATAGAGATTTTTTACCGTGGGATGGCAAAACCACAGTTATTGTTTACTGGGGTATACCACACTTTTTTAAATAGAGATATTTGCGGCTGAACAGTGAGCGACACACTCAAACTGCTTTTTTTTTAGATACCAAAGGCCCAAAACTGGATAGTACAGCGATTTGACCCGTGGAACTGCGAAACCACACTGGGATGTCGGGCCTACACAAGACTATTTTCAACAGATATATTTTTGTGTCACAACAGTCAGGAGACACTACTGTTTTTCTTTACGGAAAAAACTACCAAAAGCTGAATAATAGAGATTTTTTACCGTGGGATGGCAAAACCACAGTTATTGTTTACTGGGGTATACCACACTTTTTTAAATAGAGATATTTGCAGCTGAACAGTGAGCGACACACTCAAACTGCTTTTTTTTTAGATACCAAAAGCCCAAAACTGAATAGTACAGCGATTTGACCCGTGGAACTGCGAAAACACACTGGGATGTCGGGCCTGCACAAGACTATTTTCAACAGATATATTTTTGTGTCACAACAGTCAGGAGACACTACTGTTTTTCTTTACGGAAAAAACTACAAAAAGCTGAATAATAGAGATTTTTTACCGTGGGATTGCAAAACCACAGTTATTGTTTACTGGGGTATGCCACACTTTTTTAAATAGAGATATTTGCGGCTGAACAGTGAGCGACACACTCAAACTGCTTTTTTTTTAGATAAAAAAAGCCAAAAACTGGATAGTACAGCGATTTGACCCGTGGAACTGCGAAACCACACTGGGATGTCGGTCCTACACAAGACTATTTTCAACAGATATATTTTTGTGTCACAACAGTCAGGAGACACTACTGTTTTTCTTTACGGAAAAAACTACCAAAAGCTGAATAATAGAGATTTTTTACCGTGGGATTGCAAAACCACAGTTATTGTTTACTGGGGTATACCACACTTTTTTAAATAGAGATATTTGCGGCTGAACAGTGAGCGACACACTCAAACTGCTTTTTTTTTAGATACCAAAAGCCCAAAACTGGATAGTACAGCGATTTGACCCGTGGAACTGCGAAACCACACTGGGATGTCAGGCCTACACAAGACTATTTTCAACAGATATATTTTTGTGTCACAACAGTCAGGAGACACTACTGTTTTTCTTTACAGAAAAAACTACCAAAAGCTGAATAATAGAGATTTTTTACCGTGGGATGGCAAAACCACAGTTATTGTTTACTGGGGTATACCACACTTTTTTAAATAGAGATATTTGCGGCAGAACAGTGAGTGACACACTCAAACTGCTTTTTTTTTAGATACCAAAGGCCCAAAACTGGATAGTACAGCGATTTGACCCGTGGAACTGCGAAACCACACTGGGATGTCGGGCCTACACAAGACTATTTTCAACAGATATATTTTTGTGTCACAACAGTCAGAAGACACTGCTGTTTTTCTTTACGGAAAAAACGACCAAAAGCTGAATAATAGAGATTTTTTACCATGGGATGGCAAAACCACAGTTATTGTTTACTTGGGTATACCACACTTTTTTAAACAGAGATATTTGTGGCTGAACAGTGAGCGACACACTCAAACTGCATTTTTTTCTGATACCAAAGGCCCAAAACTGGAAAGTACAGCGATTTGACGCATGGAACTGCGAAACCACACTGGGATGTCGGGCCTACACAAGACTATTTTCAACAGATATATTTTTGTGTCACAACAGTCAGGAGACACTACTGTTTATCTTTACGGAAAAAAACTACCAAAAGCTGAATAATAGAGATTTTTTACCGTGGGATGGCAAAACCACAGTTATTGTTTACTGGGGTATACCACACTTTTTTAAATAGAGATATTTGCGGCTGAACAGTGAGCGACACGCTCAAACTGCTTTGTTTTTAGATACCAAAGGCCCAAAACTGGATAGTAGAGTGATTTGACCCGTGGAACTGCGAAACCACACTGGGATGTCGGGCCTACACAAGACTATTTTCAACCGATATATTTTTGTGTCACAACAGTCAGGAGACACTACTGTTTTTCTTTACGGAAAAAACTACAAAAAGCTGAACAATAGAGGTTTTTTACCGTGGGATGGCAAAACCACAGTTATTGTTTACTGGGGTATACCACACTTTTTTAAACAGAGATATTTGCGGCTGAACAGTGAGCGACACACTCAAACTTCATTTTTTTCTGATACCAAAGGCCCAAAACTGGATAGTACAGCGATTTGACGCATGGAACTGCGAAACCACACTGGGATGTCGGGCCTACACAAGACTATTTTCAACAGATATATTTTTGTGTCACAACAGTCAGGAGACACTACTGTTTATCTTTACAGAAAAAAACTACCAAAAGCTGAATAATAGAGATTTTTTACCGTGGGATGGCAAAACCACAGTTATTGTTTACTGGGGTATACCACACTTTTTTAAATAGAGATATTTGCGGCTGAACAGTGAGCGACACACTCAAACTGCTTTTTTTTTAGATACCAAAGGCCCAAAACTGGATAGTACAGCGATTTGACCCGTGGAACTGCAAAACCACACTGGGATGTTGGGCCTACACAAGACTATTTTCAACCGATATATTTTTGTGTCACAACAGTCAGGAGACACTACTGTTTTTCTTTACGGAAAAAACTACAAAAAGCTGAACAATAGAGATTTTTTACCGTGGGATGGCAAAACCACAGTTATTGTTTACTGGGGTATACCACACTTTTTTAAATAGAGATATTTGCGGCTGAACAGTGAGCGACACACTCAAACTGCTTTTTTTTTAAATACCAAAGGCCCAAAACTTGATAGTACAGCGATTTGACCCGTGGAACTGCGAAACCACACTGGGATGTCGGGCCTACACAAGACTATTTTCAACAGATATATTTTTGTGTCACAACAGTCAGAAGACACTACTGTTTTCTTTACGGAAAAAACGACCAAAAGCTGAATAATAGAGATTTTTTACCGTGGGATGGCAAAACCACAGTTATTGTTTACTGGGGTATACCACACTTTTTTAAATAGAGATATTTGCGGCTGAACAGTGAGCGACACACTCAAACTGCTTTTTTTTTAGATACCAAAGGCCCAAAACTGGATAGTACAGCGATTTGACCCGTGGAACTGCGAAACCACACTGGGATGTCGGGCCTACACAAGACTATTTTCAACAGATATATTTTTGTGTCACAACAGTCAGGAGACACTACTGTTTTTCTTTACGGAAAAAACTACCAAAAGCTGAATAATAGAGATTTTTTACCGTGGGATGGCAAAACCACAGTTATTGTTTACTGGGGTATACCACACTTTTTTAAATAGAGATATTTGCAGCTGAACAGTGAGCGACACACTCAAACTGCTTTTTTTTTAGATACCAAAAGCCCAAAACTGAATAGTACAGCGATTTGACCCGTGGAACTGCGAAAACACACTGGGATGTCGGGCCTGCACAAGACTATTTTCAACAGATATATTTTTGTGTCACAACAGTCAGGAGACACTACTGTTTTTCTTTACGGAAAAAACTACAAAAAGCTGAATAATAGAGATTTTTTACCGTGGGATTGCAAAACCACAGTTATTGTTTACTGGGGTATTCCACACTTTTTTAAATAGAGATATTTGCGGCTGAACAGTGAGCGACACACTCAAACTGCTTTTTTTTTAGATAAAAAAAGCCAAAAACTGGATAGTACAGCGATTTGACCCGTGGAACTGCGAAACCACACTGGGATGTCGGTCCTACACAAGACTATTTTCAACAGATATATTTTTGTGTCACAACAGTCAGGAGACACTACTGTTTTTCTTTACGGAAAAAACTACCAAAAGCTGAATAATAGAGATTTTTTACCGTGGGATTGCAAAACCACAGTTATTGTTTACTGGGGTATACCACACTTTTTTAAATAGAGATATTTGCGGCTGAACAGTGAGCGACACACTCAAACTGCTTTTTTTTTAGATACCAAAAGCCCAAAACTGGATAGTACAGCGATTTGACCCGTGGAACTGCGAAACCACACTGGGATGTCAGGCCTACACAAGACTATTTTCAACAGATATATTTTTGTGTCACAACAGTCAGGAGACACTACTGTTTTTCTTTACAGAAAAAACTACCAAAAGCTGAATAATAGAGATTTTTTACCGTGGGATGGCAAAACCACAGTTATTGTTTACTGGGGTATACCACACTTTTTTAAATAGAGATATTTGCGGCAGAACAGTGAGTGACACACTCAAACTGCTTTTTTTTTAGATACCAAAGGCCCAAAACTGGATAGTACAGCGATTTGACCCGTGGAACTGCGAAACCACACTGGGATGTCGGGCCTACACAAGACTATTTTCAACAGATATATTTTTGTGTCACAACAGTCAGAAGACACTGCTGTTTTTCTTTACGGAAAAAACGACCAAAAGCTGAATAATAGAGATTTTTTACCATGGGATGGCAAAACCACAGTTATTGTTTACTTGGGTATACCACACTTTTTTAAACAGAGATATTTGCGGCTGAACAGTGAGCGACACACTCAAACTGCATTTTTTTCTGATACCAAAGGCCCAAAACTGGAAAGTACAGCGATTTGACGCATGGAACTGCGAAACCACACTGGGATGTCGGGCCTACACAAGACTATTTTCAACAGATATATTTTTGTGTCACAACAGTCAGGAGACACTACTGTTTTTCTTTACGGAAAAAACTACCAAAAGCTGAATAATAGAGATTTTTTACCGTGGGATGGCAAAACCACAGTTATTGTTTACTGGGGTATGCCACACTTTTTTAAATAGAGATATTTGCGGCTGAACAGTGAGCGACACACTCAAACTGCTTTTTTTTTAGATACCAAAGGCCCAAAACTGGATAGTACAGCGGTTTGACCCATGGAACTGCGAAACCACACTGGGATGTCGGGCCTACACAAGACTATTTTCAACAGATATATTTTTGTGTCACAACAGTCAGGAGACACTACTGTTTTTCTTTACGGAAAAAGCTACCAAAAGCTGAATAATAGAGATTTTTTACCGTGGGATGGCAAAACCACAGTTATTGTTTACTGGGGTATACCACACTTTTTTAAATAGAGATATTTGCGGCTGAACACTGAGCGACACACTCAAACTGCATTTTTTTCTGATACCAAAGGCCCAAAACTGGATAGTACAGCGATTTGACCCATGGAACTGCGAAACCACACTGGGATGTCGGGCCTACACAAGACTACTTTCAACAGATATATTTTTGTGTCACAACAGTCAGGAGACACTATTGTTTTTCTTTACAGAAAAAACTACCAAAAGCTGAATAATAGAGATTTTTTACCGTGGGATGGCAAAACCACAGTTATTGTTTACTGGGGTATACCACACTTTTTTAAATAGAGATATTTGCGGCTGAACAGTGAGCAACACACTCAAACTGCTTTTTTTTTAGCTACCAAAGGCCCAAAACTGGATAGTACAGCGATTTGACCCGTGGAACTGCGAAACCACACTGGGATGTCGGGCCTACACAAGACTATTTTCAACAGATATATTTTTGTGTCACAACAGTCAGAAGACACTACTGTTTTTCTCTACAGAAAAAACGACCAAAAGCTGAATAATAGAGATTTTTTACCGTGGGATGGCAAAACCACAGTTATTGTTTACTGGGGTATACCACACTTTTTTAAATAGAGATATTTGCGGCTGAACAGTGAGCGACACACTCAAACTGCTTTTTTTTTAGATACCAAAGGCCCAAAACTGGATAGTACAGCGATTTGACCCGTGGAACTGCGAAACCACACTGGGATGTCGGGCCTACACAAGACTATTTTCAACAGATATATTTTTGTGTCACAACAGTCAGGAGACACTACTGTTTTTCTTTACGGAAAAAACTACCAAAAGCTGAATAATAGAGATTTTTTACCGTGGGATGGCAAAACCACAGTTATTGTTTACTGGGGTATACCACACTTTTTTAAATAGAGATATTTGCGGCTGAACAGTGAGCGACACACTCAAACTGCTTTGTTTTTAGATACCAAAGGCCCAAAACTGGATAGTACAGCGATTTGACCCGTGGAACTGCGAAACCACACTGGGAAAGTCAGGCCTGCACAAGACTATTTTCAACAGATATATTTTTGTGTCACAACAGTCAGGAGACACTACTGTTTTTCTTTACAGAAAAAACTACCAAAAGCTGAGTAATAGAGATTTTTTACCGTGGGATGGCAAAACCACAGTTATTGTTTACTGGGGTATACCACACTTTTTTAAATAGAGATATTTGCGGCGGAACAGTGAGCGACACACTCAAACTGCTTTTTTTTTAAATACCAAAGGCCTAAAACTGAATAGTACAGCGATTTGACCCGTGGAACTGCGAAACCACACTGGGATGTCGGGCCTACACAAGACTATTTTCAACAGATATATTTTTGTGTCACAACAGTCAGAAGACACTACTGTTTTCTTTACGGAAAAAACTACCAAAAGCTGAATAATACAGATTTTTTACCGTGGGATGGCAAAACCACAGTTATTGTTTACTGGGGTATGCCACACTTTTTTAAATAGAGATATTTGCGGCTGAACAGTGAGCGACACACTCAAACTGCTTTTTTTTTAGATACCAAAGGCCCAAAACTGGATAGTACAGCGATTTGACCCGTGGAACTGCGAAACAACACTGGGTTGTCGGGCCTACACAAGACTATTTTCAACAGATATATTTTTGTGTCACAACAGTCAGGAGACACTACTGTTTTTCTTTACGGAAAAAGCTACCAAAAGCTGAATAATAGAGATTTTTTACCGTGGGATGGCAAAACCACAGTTATTGTTTACTGGGGTATACCACACTTTTTTAAATAGAGATATTTGCGGCTGAACAGTGAGCGACACACTCAAACTGCATTTTTTTCTGATACCAAAGGCCCAAAACTGGATAGTACAGCGATTTGACCCATGGAACTGCGAAACCACACTGGGATGTCGGGCCTACACAAGACTATTTTCAACAGATATATTTTTGTGTCACAACGATCAGGAGACACTACTGTTTATCTTTACGGAAAAAAACTACCAAAAGCTGAATAATAGAGATTTTTTACCGTGGGATGGCAAAACCACAGTTATTGTTTACTGGGGTATACCACACTTTTTTAAATAGAGATATTTGCGGCTGAACAGTGAGCGACACGCTCAAACTGCTTTGTTTTTAGATACCAAAGGCCCAAAACTGGATAGTAGAGTGATTTGACCCGTGGAACTGCGAAACCACACTGGGATGTCGGGCCTACACAAGACTATTTTCAACAGATATATTTTTGTGTCACAACAGTCAGGAGACACTACTGTTTTTCTTTACGGAAAAAACTACCAAAAGCTGAATAATAGAGATTTTTTACCGTGGGATGGCAAAACCACAGTTATTGTTTACTGGGGTATGCCACACTTTTTTAAATAGAGATATTTGCGGCTGAACAGTGAGCGACACACTCAAACTGCTTTTTTTTTAGATACCAAAGGCCCAAAACTGGATAGTACAGCGGTTTGACCCATGGAACTGCGAAACCACACTGGGATGTCGGGCCTACACAAGACTATTTTCAACAGATATATTTTTGTGTCACAACAGTCAGGAGACACTACTGTTTTTCTTTACGGAAAAAGCTACCAAAAGCTGAATAATAGAGATTTTTTACCGTGGGATGGCAAAACCACAGTTATTGTTTACTGGGGTATACCACACTTTTTTAAATAGAGATATTTGCGGCTGAACACTGAGCGACACACTCAAACTGCATTTTTTTCTGATACCAAAGGCCCAAAACTGGATAGTACAGCGATTTGACCCATGGAACTGCGAAACCACACTGGGATGTCGGGCCTACACAAGACTACTTTCAACAGATATATTTTTGTGTCACAACAGTCAGGAGACACTATTGTTTTTCTTTACAGAAAAAACTACCAAAAGCTGAATAATAGAGATTTTTTACCGTGGGATGGCAAAACCACAGTTATTGTTTACTGGGGTATACCACACTTTTTTAAATAGAGATATTTGCGGCTGAACAGTGAGCAACACACTCAAACTGCTTTTTTTTTAGCTACCAAAGGCCCAAAACTGGATAGTACAGCGATTTGACCCGTGGAACTGCGAAACCACACTGGGATGTCGGGCCTACACAAGACTATTTTCAACAGATATATTTTTGTGTCACAACAGTCAGAAGACACTACTGTTTTTCTCTACAGAAAAAACGACCAAAAGCTGAATAATAGAGATTTTTTACCGTGGGATGGCAAAACCACAGTTATTGTTTACTGGGGTATACCACACTTTTTTAAATAGAGATATTTGCGGCTGAACAGTGAGCGACACACTCAAACTGCTTTTTTTTTAGATACCAAAGGCCCAAAACTGGATAGTACAGCGATTTGACCCGTGGAACTGCGAAACCACACTGGGATGTCGGGCCTACACAAGACTATTTTCAACAGATATATTTTTGTGTCACAACAGTCAGGAGACACTACTGTTTTTCTTTACGGAAAAAACTACCAAAAGCTGAATAATAGAGATTTTTTACCGTGGGATGGCAAAACCACAGTTATTGTTTACTGGGGTATACCACACTTTTTTAAATAGAGATATTTGCGGCTGAACAGTGAGCGACACACTCAAACTGCTTTGTTTTTAGATACCAAAGGCCCAAAACTGGATAGTACAGCGATTTGACCCGTGGAACTGCGAAACCACACTGGGAAAGTCAGGCCTGCACAAGACTATTTTCAACAGATATATTTTTGTGTCACAACAGTCAGGAGACACTACTGTTTTTCTTTACAGAAAAAACTACCAAAAGCTGAGTAATAGAGATTTTTTACCGTGGGATGGCAAAACCACAGTTATTGTTTACTGGGGTATACCACACTTTTTTAAATAGAGATATTTGCGGCGGAACAGTGAGCGACACACTCAAACTGCTTTTTTTTTAAATACCAAAGGCCTAAAACTGAATAGTACAGCGATTTGACCCGTGGAACTGCGAAACCACACTGGGATGTCGGGCCTACACAAGACTATTTTCAACAGATATATTTTTGTGTCACAACAGTCAGAAGACACTACTGTTTTCTTTACGGAAAAAACTACCAAAAGCTGAATAATACAGATTTTTTACCGTGGGATGGCAAAACCACAGTTATTGTTTACTGGGGTATGCCACACTTTTTTAAATAGAGATATTTGCGGCTGAACAGTGAGCGACACACTCAAACTGCTTTTTTTTTAGATACCAAAGGCCCAAAACTGGATAGTACAGCGATTTGACCCGTGGAACTGCGAAACAACACTGGGTTGTCGGGCCTACACAAGACTATTTTCAACAGATATATTTTTGTGTCACAACAGTCAGGAGACACTACTGTTTTTCTTTACGGAAAAAGCTACCAAAAGCTGAATAATAGAGATTTTTTACCGTGGGATGGCAAAACCACAGTTATTGTTTACTGGGGTATACCACACTTTTTTAAATAGAGATATTTGCGGCTGAACAGTGAGCGACACACTCAAACTGCATTTTTTTCTGATACCAAAGGCCCAAAACTGGATAGTACAGCGATTTGACCCATGGAACTGCGAAACCACACTGGGATGTCGGGCCTACACAAGACTATTTTCAACAGATATATTTTTGTGTCACAACGATCAGGAGACACTACTGTTTATCTTTACGGAAAAAAACTACCAAAAGCTGAATAATAGAGATTTTTTACCGTGGGATGGCAAAACCACAGTTATTGTTTACTGGGGTATACCACACTTTTTTAAATAGAGATATTTGCGGCTGAACAGTGAGCGACACACTCAAACTGCTTTTTTTTTAGATACCAAAGGCCCAAAAGTGGATAGTACAGCGATTTGACCCGTGGAACTGCGAAACCACACTGGGATGTCGGGCCTACACAAGACTATTTTCAACCGATATATTTTTGTGTCACAACAATCAGGAGACACTACTGTTTTTCTTTACGGAAAAAACTACAAAAAGCTGAACAATAGAGGTTTTTTACCGTGGGATGGCAAAACCACAGTTATTGTTTACTGGGGTATACCACACTTTTTTAAACAGAGATATTTGCGGCTGAACAGTGAGCGACACACTCAAACTGCATTTTTTTCTGATACCAAAGGCCCAAAACTGGATAGTACAGCGATTTGACGCATGGAACTGCGAAACCACACTGGGATGTCGGGCCTACACAAGACTATTTTCAACAGATATATTTTTGTGTCACAACAGTCAGGAGACACTACTGTTTATCTTTACGGAAAAAAACTACCAAAAGCTGAATAATAGAGATTTTTTACCGTGGGATGGCAAAACCACAGTTATTTTTTACTGGGGTATACCACACTTTTTTAAATAGAGATATTTGCGGCTGAACAGTGAGCGACACACTCAAACTGCTTTTTTTTTAGATACCAAAGGCCCAAAACTGGATAGTACAGCGATTTGACCCGTGGAACTGTGAAACCACACTGGGATGTCGGGCCTACACAAGACTATTTTCAACCGATATATTTTTGTGTCACAACAGTCAGGAGACACTACTGTTTTTCTTTACGGAAAAAACTACAAAAAGCTGAACAATAGAGATTTTTTACCGTGGGATGGCAAAACCACAGTTGTTGTTTACTGGGGTATACCACACTTTTTTAAATAGAGATATTTGCGGCTGAACAGTGAGCGACACACTCAAACTGCTTTTTTTTTAGATACCAAAGGCCCAAAACTGGATAGTACAGCGATTTGACCCGTGGAACTGCGAAACCACACTGGGATGTCGGGCCTACACAAGACTGTTTTCAACAGATATATTTTTGTGTCACAACAGTCAGGAGACACTACTGTTTTTCTTTACGGAAAAAGCTACCAAAAGCTGAATAATAGAGATTTTTTACCGTGGGATGGCAAAACCACAGTTATTGTTTACTGGGGTATACCACACTTTTTTAAATAGAGATATTTGCGGCTGAACAGTGAGCGACACACTCAAACTGCATTTTTTTCTGATACCAAAGGCCCAAAACTGGATAGTACAGCGATTTGACCCATGGAACTGCGAAACCACACTGGGATGTCGGGCCTACACAAGACTACTTTCAACAGATATATTTTTGTGTCACAACAGTCAGGAGACACTACTGTTTTTCTTTACAGAAAAAACTACCAAAAGCTGAATAATAGAGATTTTTTACCGTGGGATGGCAAAACCACAGTTATTGTTTACTGGGGTATACCACACTTTTTTAAATAGAGATATTTGCGGCTGAACAGTGAACGACACACTCAAACTGCTTTTTTTTTAGCTACCAAAGGCCCAAAACTGGATAGTACAGCGATTTGACCCGTGGAACTGCGAAACCACACTGGGATGTCGGGCCTACACAAGGCTATTTTCAACAGATATATATTTGTGTCACAACAGTCAGAAGACACTACTGTTTTTCTTTACGGAAAAAACGACCAAAAGCTGAATAATAGAGATTTTTTACCGTGGGATGGCAAAACCACAGTTATTGTTTACTGGGGTATACCACACTTTTTTAAATAGAGATATTTGCGGCTGAACAGTGAGCGACACACTCAAACTGCTTTTTTTTTAGATACCAAAGGCCCAAAACTGGATAGTACAGCGATTTGACCCGTGGAACTGCGAAACCACACTGGGATGTCGGGCCTACACAAGACTATTTTCAACAGATATATTTTTGTGTCACAACAGTCAGGAGACACTACTGTTTTTCTTTACGGAAAAAACTACCAAAAGCTGAATAATAGAGATTTTTTACCGTGGGATGGCAAAACCACAGTTATTGTTTACTGGGGTATACCACACTTTTTTAAATAGAGATATTTGCGGCTGAACAGTGAGCGACACACTCAAACTGCTTTTTTTTTAGATACCAAAACCCCAAAACTGAATAGTACAGCGATTTGACCCGTGGAACTGCGAAAACACACTGGGATGTCGGGCCTGCACAAGACTATTTTCAACAGATATATTTTTGTGTCACAACAGTCAGGAGACACTACTGTTTTTCTTTACGGAAAAAAATACAAAAAGCTGAATAATAGAGATTTTTTACCGTGGGATTGCAAAACCACAGTTATTGTTTACTGGGGTATGCCACACTTTTTTAAATAGAGATATTTGCGGCTGAACAGTGAGCGACACACTCAAACTGCTTTTTTTTTAGATAAAAAAAGCCCAAAACTGGATAGTACAGCGATTTGACCCGTGGAACTGCGAAACCACACTGGGATGTCGGTCCTACACAAGACTATTTTCAACAGATATATTTTTGTGTCACAACAGTCAGGAGACACTACTGTTTTTCTTTACGGAAAAAACTACCAAAAGCTGAATAATAGAGATTTTTTACCGTGGGATTGCAAAACCACAGTTATTGTTTACTGGGGTATACCACACTTTTTTAAATAGAGATATTTGTGGCTGAACAGTGAGCGACACACTCAAACTGCTTTTTTTTTAGATACCAAAAGCCCAAAACTGGATAGTACAGCGATTTGACCCGTGGAACTGCGAAACCACACTGGGATGTCAGGCCTACACAAGACTATTTTCAACAGATATATTTTTGTGTCACAACAGTCAGGAGACACTACTGTTTTTCTTTACAGAAAAAACTACCAAAAGCTGAATAATAGAGATTTTTTACCGTGGGATGGCAAAACCACAGTTATGTTTACTGGGGTATACCACACTTTTTTAAATAGAGATATTTGCGGCAGAACAGTGAGTGACACACTCAAACTGCTTTTTTTTTAGATACCAAAGGCCCAAAACTGGATAGTACAGCGATTTGACCCGTGGAACTGCGAAACCACACTGGGATGTCGGGCCTACACAAGACTATTTTCAACAGATATATTTTTGTGTCACAACAGTCAGAAGACACTGCTGTTTTTCTTTACGGAAAAAACGACCAAAAGCTGAATAATAGAGATTTTTTACCGTGGGATGGCAAAACCACAGTTATTGTTTACTGGGGTATACCACACTTTTTTAAATAGAGATATTTGCGGCTGAACAGTGAGCGACACACTCAAACTGCTTTTTTTTTTAGATACCAAAGGCCCAAAACTGGATAGTACAGCGATTTGACCCGTGGAACTGCGAAACCACACTGGGATGTCGGGCCTACACAAGACTATTTTCAACAGATATATTTTTGTGTCACAACAGTCAGGAGACACTACTGTTTTTCTTTACGGAAAAAGCTACCACAAGCTGAATAATAGAGATTTTTTACCCTGGGATGGCAAAACCACAGTTATTGTTTACTGGGGTATACCACACTTTTTTAAACAGAGATATTTGCGGCTGAACAGTGAGCGACACACTCAAACTGCATTTTTTTCTGATACCAAAGGCCCAAAACTGGATAGTACAGCGATTTGACCCGTGGAACTGCGAAACCACACTGGGATGTCGGGCCTACACAAGACTATTTTCAACCGATATATTTTTGTGTCACAACAGTCAGGAGACACTACTGTTTTTCTTTACGGAAAAAACTACAAAAAAGCTGAACAATAGAGATTTTTTACCGTGAGATGGCAAAACCACAGTTATTGTTTACTGGGGTATACCACACTTTTTTAAATAGAGATATTTGCGGCTGAACAGTGAGCGACACACTCAAACTGCTTTTTTTTTAAATACCAAAGGCCCAAAACTTGATAGTACAGCGATTTGACCCATGGAACTGCGAAACCACACTGGGATGTAGGGCCTACACAAGACTATTTTCAACAGATATATTTTTGTGTCACAACAGTCAGAAGACACTACTGTCTTCTTTACGGAAAAAACGACCAAAAGCTGAATAATAGAGATTTTTTACCGTGGGATGGCAAAACCACAGTTATTGTTTACTGGGGTATACCACACTTTTTTAAATAGAGATATTTGCGGCTGAACAGTGAGCGACACACTCAAACTGCTTTTTTTTTTAGATACCAAAGGCCCAAAACTGGATAGTACAGCGATTTGACCCGTGGAACTGCGAAACCACACTGGGATGTCGGGCCTACACAATACTATTTTCAACAGATATATTTTTGTGTCACAACAGTCAGGAGACACTACTGTTTTTCTTTACGGAAAAAGCTACCAAAAGCTGAATAATAGAGATTTTTTACCCTGGGATGGCAAAACCACAGTTATTGTTTACTGGGGTATACCACACTTTTTTAAACAGAGATATTTGCGGCTGAACAGTGAGCGACACACTCAAACTGCATTTTTTTCTGATACCAAAGGCCCAAAACTGGATAGTACAGCGATTTGACCCGTGGAACTGCGAAACCACACTGGGATGTCGAGCCTACACAAGACTATTTTCAACCGATATATTTTTGTGTCACAACAGTCAGGAGACACTACTGTTTTTCTTTACGGAAAAAACTACAAAAAAGCTGAACAATAGAGATTTTTTACCGTGGGATGGCAAAACCACAGTTATTGTTTACTGGGGTATACCACACTTTTTTAAATAGAGATATTTGCGGCTGAACAGTGAGCGACACACTCAAACTGCTTTTTTTTTAAATACCAAAGGCCCAAAACTTGATAGTACAGCGATTTGACCCATGGAACTGCGAAACCACACTGGGATGTAGGGCCTACACAAGACTATTTTCAACAGATATATTTTTGTGTCACAACAGTCAGAAGACACTACTGTCTTCTTTACGGAAAAAACGACCAAAAGCTGAATAATAGAGATTTTTTACCGTGGGATGGCAAAACCACAGTTATTGTTTACTGGGGTATACCACACTTTTTTAAATAGAGATATTTGCGGCTGAACAGTGAGCGACACACTCAAACTGCTTTTTTTTTTAGATACCAAAGGCCCAAAACTGGATAGTACAGCGATTTGACCCGTGGAACTGCGAAACCACACTGGGATGTCGGGCCTACACAATACTATTTTCAACAGATATATTTTTGTGTCACAACAGTCAGGAGACACTACTGTTTTTCTTTACGGAAAAAGCTACCAAAAGCTGAATAACAGAGATTTTTTACCCTGGGATGGCAAAACCACAGTTATTGTTTACTGGGGTATACCACACTTTTTTAAACAGAGATATTTGCGGCTGAACAGTGAGCGACACACTCAAACTTAATTTTTTTCTGATACCAAAGGCCCAAAACTGGATAGTACAGCGATTTGACCCGTGGAACTGCGAAACCACACTGGGATGTCGGGCCTACACAAGACTATTTTCAACCGATATATTTTTGTGTCACAACAGTCAGGAGACACTACTGTTTTTCTTTACGGAAAAAACTACAAAAAGCTGAACAATAGAGATTTTTTACCGTGGGATGGCAAAACCACAGTTATTGTTTACTGGGGTATACCACACTTTTTTAAATAGACATATTTGCGGCTGAACAGTGAGCGACACACTCAAACTGCTTTTTTTTTAAATACCAAAGGCCCAAAACTTGATAGTACAGCGATTTGACCCGTGGAACTGCGAAACCACACTGGGATGTCGGGCCTACACAAGACTATTTTCAACAGATATATTTTTGTGTCACAACAGTCAGAAGACACTACTGTTTTCTTTACGGAAAAAACGACCAAAAGCTGAATAATAGAGATTTTTTACCGTGGGATGGCAAAACCACAGTTATTGTTTACTGGGGTATACCACACTTTTTTAAATAGAGATATTTGCGGCTGAACAGTGAGCGACACACTCAAACTGCTTTTTTTTTAGATACCAAAGGCCCAAAACTGGATAGTACAGCGATTTGACCCGTGGAACTGCGAAACCACACTGGGATGTCGGGCCTACACAAGACTATTTTCAACAGATATATTTTTGTGTCACAACAGTCAGGAGACACTACTGTTTTTCTTTACGGAAAAAGCTACCAAAAGCTGAATAATAGAGATTTTTTACCGTGGGATGGCAAAACCACAGTTATTGTTTACTGGGGTATACCACACTTTTTTAAATAGAGATATTTGCGGCTGAACAGTGAGCGACACACTCAAACTGCATTTTTTTTAGATACCAAAAGCCCAAAACTGAATAGTACAGCGATTTGACCCGTGGAACTGCGAAACCACACTGGGATGTCGGGCCTACACAAGACTATTTTCAATAGATATATTCTTGTGTCACAACAGTCAGAAGACACTACTGTTTTCTTTACGGAAAAAACGACCAAAATCTAAATAATAGAGATTTTTTACCGTGGGATGGCAAAACCACAGTTATTGTTTACTGGGGTATACCACACTTTTTTAAATAGAGATATTTGCGGCTGAACAGTGAGCGACACACTCAAACTGCTTTTTTTTTAGATACCAAAGGCCCAAAACTGGATAGTACAGCGATTTGACCCGTGGAACTGCGAAACCACACTGGGATGTCGGGCCTACACAAGACTATTTTCAACAGATATATTTTTGTTTCACAACAGTCAGGAGACACTACTGTTTTTCTTTACGGAAAAAACTACCAAAAGCTGAATAATAGAGATTTTTTACTGTGGGATGGCAAAACCACAGTTATTGTTTACTGGGGTATACCACACTTTTTTAAATAGAGATATTTGCGGCTGAACAGTGAGCGACACACTCAAACTGCTTTTTTTTTAGATACCAAAAGGCCAAAACTGAATAGTACAGCGATTTGACCCGTGGAACTGCGAAAACACACTGGGATGTCGGGCCTGCACAAGACTATTTTCAACAGATATATTTTTGTGTCACAACAGTCAGGAGACACTACTGTTTTTCTTTACGGAAAAAACTACAAAAAGCTGAATAATAGAGATTTTTTACCGTGGGATTGCAAAACCACAGTTATTGTTTACTGGGGTATACCACACTTTTTTAAATAGAGATATTTGCGGCTGAACAGTGAGCGACACACTCAAACTGCTTTTTTTTTAGATGCCAAAAGCCCAAAACTGGATAGTACAGCGATTTGACCCGTGGAACTGCGAAACCACACTGGGATGTCGGGCCTACACAAGACTATTTTCAACAGATATATTTTTGTGTCACAACAGTCAGGAGACACTACTGTTTTTCTTTACGGAAAAAACTACCAAAAGCTGAATAATAGAGATTTTTTACCGTGGGATGGCAAAACCACAGTTATTGTTTACTGGGGTATACCACACTTTTTTAAATAGAGATATTTGCGGCAGAACAGTGAGTGACACACTCAAACTGCTTTTTTTTTAGATACCAAAGGCCCAAAACTGGATAGTACAGCGATTTGACCCGTGGAACTGCGAAACCACACTGGGATGTCGGGCCTACACAAGACTATTTTCAACAGATATATTTTTGTGTCACAACAGTCAGAAGACACTGCTGTTTTTCTTTACGGAAAAAATGACAAAAAGCTGAATAATAGAGATTTTTTACCGTGGGATGGCAAAACCACAGTTATTGTTTACTGGGGTATACCACACTTTTTTAAATAGAGATATTTGCGGCTGAACAGTGAGCGACACACTCAAACTGCTTTTTTTTTTAGATACCAAAGGCCCAAAACTAGATAGTACAGCGATTTGACCCGTGGAACTGCGAAACCACACTGGGATGTCGGGCCTTCACAAGACTATTTTCAACAGATATATTTTTGTGTCACAACAGTCAGGAGACACTACTGTTTTTCTTTATGGAAAAAGCTACCAAAAGCTGAATAATAGAGATTTTTTACCCTGAGATGGCAAAACCACAGTTATTGTTTACTGGGGTATACCACACTTTTTTAAATAGAGATATTTGCGGCTGAACAGTGAGCGACACACTCAAACTGCTTTTTTTTTAGATACCAAAAGCCCAAAACTGAATAGTACAGCGATTTGACCCGTGGAACTGCGAAACCACACTGGGATGTCGGGCCTACACAAGACTATTTTCAACAGATATATTTTTGTGTCACAACAGTCAGGAGACACTACTGTTTTTCTTTACGGAAAAAGCTACCAAAAGCTGAATAATAGAGATTTTTTACCGTGGGATGGCAAAACCACAGTTATTGTTTACTGGGGTATACCACACTTTTTTAAATAGAGATATTTGCGGCTGAACAGTGAGCGAAGCACTCAAACTGCTTTTTTTTTTAGATACCAAAGGCCCAAAACTGGATAGTACAGCGATTTGACCCGTGGAACTGCGAAACCACACTGGGATGTCGGGCCTACACAAGACTATTTTCAACAGATATATTTTTGTGTCACAACAGTCAGGAGACACTACTGTTTTTCTTTACGGAAAAAGCTACCAAAAGCTGAATAATAGAGATTTTTTACCGTGGGATGGCAAAACCACAGTTATTGTTTACTGGGGTATACCACACTTTTTTAAATAGAGATATTTGCGGCAGAACAGTGAGTGACACACTCAAACTGCTTTTTTTTTAGATACCAAAGGCCCAAAACTGGATAGTACAGCGATTTGACCCGTGGAACTGCGAAACCACACTGGGATGTCGGGCCTACAGAAGACTATTTTCAACAGATATATTTTTGTGTCACAACAGTCAGAATACACTGCTGTTTTTCTTTACGGAAAAAACGACCAAAAGCTGAATAATAGAGATTTTTTACCGTGGGATGGCAAAACCACAGTTATTGTTTACTGGGGTATACCACACTTTATTAAATAGAGATATTTGCGGCTGAACAGTGAGCGAAACACTCAAACTGCTTTTTTTTTTAGATACCAAAGGCCCAAAACTGGATAGTACAGCGATTTGACCCGTGGAACTGCGAAACCACACTGGTATGTCGGGCCTACACAAGACTATTTTCAACAGATATATTTTTGTGTCACAACAGTCAGGAGACACTACTGTTTTTCTTTACGGAAAATGCTGCCAAAAGCTGAATAATAGAGATTTTTTACCCTGAGATGGCAAATCCGCAGTTATTGTTTACTGGGGTATACCACACTTTTTTAAATAGAGATATTTGCGGCTGAACAGTGAGCGACACACTCAAACTGCATTTTTTTCAGATAACAAAGGCCCAAAACTGGATAGTACAGCGATTTGACCCATGGAACTGCGAAGCCACACTGGGATGTCGGGCCTACACAAGGCTATTTTCAACAGATATATTTTTGTGTCACAACAGTCAGGAGACACTACTGTTTTTCTTTACGGAAAAAACTACCAAAAGCTGAATAATAGAGATTTTTTACCGTGGGATGGCAAAACCACAGGTATTGTTTACTGGGGTATACCACACTTTTTTAAATAGAGATATTTGCGGCTGAACAGTGAGCGACACACTCAAACTGCTTTTTTTTTAGATACCAAAGGCCCAAAACTGGATAGTACAGCGATTTGACCCGTGGAACTGCGAAACCACTCTGGGATGTCGGGCCTACACAAGACTATTTTCAACAGATATATTTTTGTGTCACAACAGTCAGGAGACACTACTGTTTTTCTTTACGGAAAAAACTACCAAAAGCTGAATAATAGAGATTTTTTACCGTGGGATGGCAAAACCACAGTTATTGTTTACTGGGGTATACCACACTTTTTTGAATAGAGAAATTTGCGGCTGAACAGTGAGCGACACACTCAAACTGCTTTTTTTTTAGATACCAAAGGCCCAAAACTGGATAGTACAGCGATTTGACCCGTGGAACTGCGAAACCACACTGGGATGTCGGGCCTACACAAGACTATTTTCAACAGATATATTTTTGTGTCACAACAGTCAGGAGACACTACTGTTTTTCTTTACGGAAAAAGCTACCAAAAGCTGAATAATAGAGATTTTTTACCGTGGGATGGCAAAACCACAGTTATTGTTTACTGGGGTATACCACACTTTTTTAAATAGAGATATTTGCGGCAGAACAGTGAGTGACACACTCAAACTGCTTTTTTTTTAGATACCAAAGGCCCAAAACTGGATAGTACAGCGATTTGACCCGTGGAACTGCAAAACCACACTGGGATGTCGGGCCTACAGAAGATTATTTTCAACAGATATATTTTTGTGTCACAACAGTCAGAATACACTGCTGTTTTTCTTTACGGAAAAAACGACCAAAAGCTGAATAATAGAGATTTTTTACCGTGGGATGGCAAAACCACAGTTATTGTTTACTGGGGTATACCACACTTTTTTAAATAGAGATATTTGCGGCTGAACAGTGAGCGAAACACTCAAACTGCTTTTTTTTTTAGATACCAAAGGCCCAAAACTGGGTAGTACAGCGATTTGACCCGTGGAACTGCGAAACCACACTGGTATGTCGGGCCTACACAAGACTATTTTCAACAGATATATTTTTGTGTCACAACAGTCAGGAGACACTACTGTTTTTCTTTACGGAAAAAGCTAACAAAAGCTGAATAATAGAGTTTTTTTACCCTGGGATGGCAAATCCGCAGTTATTGTTTACTGGGGTATACCACACTTTTTTAAATAGAGATATTTGCGGCAGAACAGTGAGTGACACACTCAAACTGCTTTTTTTTTAGATACCAAAGGCCCAAAACTGGATAGTACAGCGATTTGACCCGTGGAACTGCGAAACCACACTGGGATGTCGGGCCTACACAAGACTATTTTCAACAGATATATTTTTGTGTCACAACAGTCAGAAGACACTGCTGTTTTTCTTTACGGAAAAAACGACCAAAAGCTGAATAATAGAGATTTTTTACCGTGGGATGGCAAAACCACAGTTATTGTTTACTGGGGTATACCACACTTTTTTAAATAGAGATATTTGCGGCTGAACAGTGAGGGAAACACTCAAACTGCTTTTTTTTTTAGATACCAAAGGCCCAAAAGTGGATAGTACAGCGATTTGACCCGTGGAACTGCGAAACCACACTGGGATGTCGGGCCTACACAAGACTATTTTCAACAGATATATTTTTGTGTCACAACAGTCAGGAGACACTACTGTTTTTCTTTATGGAAAAAGCTACCAAAAGCTGAATAATATAGATTTTTTACCGTGGGATGGCAAAACCACAGTTATTGCTTTACTGGGGTATACCACACTTTTTTAAATAGAGATATTTGCGGCAGAACAGTGAGTGACACACTCAAACTGTTTTTTTTTAGATACCAAAGGTCCAAAACTGGATAGTACAGCGATTTGACACGTGGAACTGCGAAACCACACTGGGATGTCGGGCCTACAGAAGACTATTTTCAACAGATATATTTTTGTGTCACAACAGTCAGAATACACTGCTGTTTTTCTTTACGGAAAAAACGACCAAAAGCTGAATAATAGAGATTTTTTACCGTGGGATGGCAAAACCACAGTTATTGTTTACTGGGGTATACCACACTTTATTAAATAGAGATATTTGCGGCTGAACAGTGAGCGAAACACTCAAACTGCTTTTTTTTTTAGATACCAAAGGCCCAAAACTGGATAGTACAGCGATTTGACCCGTGGAACTGCGAAACCACACTGGTATGTCGGGCCTACACAAGACTATTTTCAACAGATATATTTTTGTGTCACAACAGTCAGGAGACACTACTGTTTTTCTTTACGGAAAATGCTGCCAAAAGCTGAATAATAGAGATTTTTTACCCTGGGATGGCAAATCCGCAGTTATTGTTTACTGGGGTATACCACACTTTTTTAAATAGAGATATTTGCGGCTGAACAGTGAGCGACACACTCAAACTGCATTTTTTTCAGATAACAAAGGCCCAAAACTGGATAGTACAGCGATTTGACCCATGGAACTGCGAAACCACACTGGGATGTCGGGCCTACACAAGGCTATTTTCAACAGATATATTTTTGTGTCACAACAGTCAGGAGACACTACTGTTTTTCTTTACGGAAAAAACTACCAAAAGCTGAATAATAGAGATTTTTTACCGTGGGATGGCAAAACCACAGGTATTGTTTACTGGGGTATACCACACTTTTTTAAATAGAGATATTTGCGGCTGAACAGTGAGCGACACACTCAAACTGCTTTTTTTTTAGATACCAAAGGCCCAAAACTGGATAGTACAGCGATTTGACCCGTGGAACTGCGAAACCACACTGGGATGTCGGGCCTCCACAAGACTATTTTCAACAGATATATTTTTGTGTCACAACAGTCAGGAGACACTACTGTTTTTCTTTACGGAAAAAACTACCAAAAGCTGAATAATAGAGATTTTTTACCGTGGGATGGCAAAACCACAGTTATTGTTTACTGGGGTATACCACACTTTTTTGAATAGAGAAATTTGCGGCTGAACAGTGAGCGACACACTCAAACTGTTTTTTTTTTAGATACCAAAAGCCCAAAACTGAATACTACAGCGATTTGACCCGTGGAACTGCGAAAACACACTGGGATGTCGGGCCTGCACAAGACTATTTTCAACAGATATATTTTTGTGTCACAACAGTCAGGAGACACTACTGTTTTTCTTTATGGAAAAAACTACAAAAAGCTGAATAATAGAGATTTTTTACCCTGGGATTGCAAAACCACAGTTATTGTTTACTGGGGTATACCACACTTTTTTAAATAGAGATATTTGCGGCTGAACAGTGAGCGACACACTCAAACTGCTTTTTTTTTAGATACCAAAAGCCCAAAACTGGATAGTACAGTGATTTGACCCGTGGAACTGCGAAACCACACTGGGATGTCGGGCCTACACAAGACTATTTTCAACAGATATATTTTTGTGTCACAACAGTCAGGAGACACTACTGTTTTTCTTTACGGAAAAAACTACCAAAAGCTGAATAATAGAGATTTTTTACCGTGGGATGGCAAAACCACAGTTATTGTTTACTGCGGTATACCACACTTTTTTAAATAGAGATATTTGCGGCAGAACAGTGAGTGACACACTCAAACTGCTTTTTTTTTAGATACCAAAGGCCCAAAACTGGATAGTACAGCGATTTGACCCGTGGAACTGCGAAACCACACTGGGAAAGTCGGGCCTACACAAGACTATTTTCAACAGATATATTTTTGTGTCACAACAGTCAGAAGACACTGCTGTTTTTCTTTACGGAAAAAACGACCAAAAGCTGAATAATAGAGATTTGTTACCGTGGAATGGCAAAACCACAGTTATTGTTTACTGGGGTATACCACACTTTTTTAAATAGAGATATTTGCGGCTGAACGGTGAGCGACACACTCAAACTGCTTTTTTTTTTAGATACCAAAGGCCCAAAACTGGATAGTACAGCGATTTGACCCGTGGAACTGCGAAACCACACTGGGATGTCGGGCCTACACAAGACTATTTTCAACATATATATTTTTGTGTCACAACAGTCAGAAGACACTGCTGTTTTTCTTTACGGAAAAAAACGACCAAAAGCTGAATAATATAGATTTTTTACCGTGGGATGGCAAAACCACAGTTATTGTTTACTGGGGTATACCACACTTTTTTAAATAGAGATATTTGCAGCTGATCAGTGAGCGAAACACTCAAACTGCTTTTTTTTTTAGATACCAAAGGCCCAAAACTGGATAGTACAGCGATTTGACCCATGGAACTGCGAAACCACACTGGGATGTCGGGCCTACACAAGACTATTTTCAACAGATATATTTTTGTGTCACAACAGTCAGGAGACACTACTGTTTTTCTTTACGGAAAAAACTACCAAAAGCTGAATAATAGAGATTTTTTACCGTGGGATGGCAAAACCACAGTTATTGTTTACAGGGGTATACCACACTTTTTTAAATAGAGATATTTGCGGCTGAACAGTGAGCGACACACTCAAACTGCCTTTTTTTTAAATACCAAAGGCCCAAAACTGGATAGTACAGCGATTTGACCCGTGGAACTGCGAAACCACACTGGGATGTCGGGCCTACACAAGACTATTTTCAACAGATATATTTTTGTGTCACAACAGTCAGAAGACACTACTGTTTTTCTTTACGGAAAAAAAGACCAAAAGCTGAATAATAGAGATTTTTTACTGTGGGATGGCAAAACCACAGTTATTGTTTACTGGGGTATACCACACTTTTTTAAATAGAGATATTTGCGGCTGAACAGTGAGCGACACACTCAAACTGCATTTTTTTCAGATAACAAAGGC
Source organism: Phyllobates terribilis (assembly GCF_046119375.1). NCBI lineage: Eukaryota > Metazoa > Chordata > Amphibia > Anura > Dendrobatidae > Phyllobates > Phyllobates terribilis. Next base: position 613,780,238 of record NW_027362764.1, read on the forward strand.
CCAAAACTGGATAGTACAGCGATTTGACCCATGGAACTGCGAAACCAAACTGGGATGTCGGGCCTACACAAGACTATTTTCAACAGATATATTTTTGTGTCACAACAGTCAGGAGACACTACTGTTTTTCTTTACGGAAAAAACTACCAAAAGCTGAATAATAGAGATTTTTTACCGTGGGATGGCAAAACCACAGTTATTGTTTACTGGGGTATACCACACTTTTTTAAATAGAGATATTTGCGGCTGAACAGTGAGCGACACACTCAAACTGCTTTTTTTTTAAATACCAAAGGCCCAAAACTGGATAGTACAGCGATTTGACCCGTGGAACTGCGAAACCACACTGGGATGTCGGGCCTACACAAGACTATTTTCAACAGATATATTTTTGTGTCACAACAGTCAGAAGACACTGCTGTTTTTCTTTACGGAAAAAAACGACCAAAAGCTGAATAATAGAGATTTTTTACCGTGGGATGGCAAAACCACAGTTATTGTTTACTGGGGTATACCACACTTTTTTAAATAGAGATATTTGCAGCTGAACAGTGAGCGAAACACTCAAATTGCTTTTTTTTTTAGATACCAAAGGCCCAAAACTGGATAGTACAGCGATTTGACCCATGGAACTGCGCAACCACACTGGGATGTCGGGCCTACACAAGGCTATTTTCAACAGATATATTTTTGTGTCACAACAGTCAGGAGACACTACTGTTTTTCTTTACGGAAAAAACTACCAAAAGCTGAATAATAGAGATTTTTTACCGTGGGATGGCAAAACCACAGTTATTGTTTACTGGGGTATACCACACTTTTTTAAATAGAGATATTTGCGGCTGAACAGTGAGCGACACACTCAAACTGCTTTTTTTTTAAATACCAAAGGCCCAAAACTGGATAGTACAGCGATTTGACCCGTGGAACTGCGAAACCACACTGGGATGTCGGGCCTACACAAGACTATTTTCAACAGATATATTTTTGTATCACAACAGTCAGAAGACACGACTGTTTTTCTTTACGGAAAAAACGACCAAAAGCTGAATAATAGAGATTTTTTACAGTGGGATGGCAAAACCACAGTTATTGTTTACTGGGGTATACCACACTTTTTTAAATAGAGATATTTGCAGCTGAACAGTGAGCGACACACTCAAACTGCATTTTTTTCAGATAACAAAGGCCCAAAACTGGATAGTACAGCGATTTGACCCATGGAACTGCGAAACCAAACTGGGATGTCGGGCCTACACAAGACTATTTTCAACAGATATATTTTTGTGTCACAACAGTCAGGAGACACTACTGTTTTTCTTTACGGAAAAAACTACCAAAAGCTGAATAATAGAGATTTTTTACCGTGGGATGGCAAAACCACAGTTATTGTTTACTGGGGTATACCACACTTTTTTAAATAGAGATATTTGCGGCTGAACAGTGAGCGACACACTCAAACTGCTTTTTTTTTAAATACCAAAGGCCCAAAACTGGATAGTACAGCGATTTGACCCGTGGAACTGCGAAACCACACTGGGATGTCGGGCCTACACAAGACTATTTTCAACAGATATATTTTTGTGTCACAACAGTCAGAAGACACTACTGTTTTTCTTAACGGAAAAAACGACCAAAAGCTGAATAATAGAGATTTTTTACTGTGGGATGGCAAAACCACAGTTATTTTTTACTGGGGTATACCACACTTTTTTAAATAGAGATATTTGCGGCTGAACAGTGAGCGACACACTCAAACTGCTTTTTTTTTAGATATCAAAGGCCCAAAACTGGATAGTACAGCGATTTGACCCGTGGAACTGCGAAACCACACTGGGATGTCGGGCCTACACAAGACTATTTTCAACAGATATATTTTTGTGTCACAACAGTCAGGAGACACTACTGTTTTTCTTTACGGAAAAAACTACCAAAAGCTGAATAATAGAGATTTTTTACCGTGGGAAGGCAAAACCACAGTTATTGTTTACTGGGGTATACCACACTTTTTTGAATAGAGATATTTGCGGCTGAACAGTGAGCGACACACTCAAACTGCTTTTTTTTAGATACCAAAAGCCCAAAACTGAATAGTACAGCGATTTGACCCGTGGAACTGCGAAAACACACTGGGATGTCGGGCCTGCACAAGACTATTTTCAACAGATATATTTTTGTGTCACAACAGTCAGAAGACACTACTGTTTTTCTTTACGGAAAAAACGACCAAAAGCTGAATAATAGAGATTTTTTACTGTGGGATGGCAAAACCACAGTTATTGTTTACTGGGGTATACCACACTTTTTTAAATAGAGATATTTGCAGCTGATCAGTGAGCGAAACACTCAAACTGCTTTTTTTTTAGATACCAAAGGCCCAAAACTGGATAGTACAGCGATTTGACCCATGGAACTGCGAAACCACACTGGGATGTCGGGCCTACACAAGGCTATTTTCAACAGATATATTTTTGTGTCACAACAGTCAGGAGACACTACTGTTTTTCTTTACGGAAAAAACTACCAAAAGCTGAATAATAGAGATTTTTTACCGTGGGATGGCAAAACCACAGTTATTGTTTACAGGGGTATACCACACTTTTTTAAATAGAGATATTTGCGGCTGAACAGTGAGCGACACACTCAAACTGCTTTTTTTTTAAATACCAAAGGCCCAAAACTGGATAGTACAGCGATTTGACCCGTGGAACTGCAAAACCACACTGGGATGTCGGGCCTACACAAGACTATTTTCAACAGATATATTTTTGTGTCACAACAGTCAGAAGACACTACTGTTTTTCTTTACGGAAAAAACGACCAAAAGCTGAATAATAGAGATTTTTTACTGTGGGATGGCAAAACCACAGTTATTGTTTACTGGGGTATACCACACTTTTTTAAATAGAGATATTTGCGGCTGAACAGTGAGCGACACACTCAAACTGCATTTTTTTCAGATAACAAAGGCCCAAAACTGGATAGTACAGCGATTTGACCCATGGAACTGCGAAACCAAACTGGGATGTCGGGCCTACACAAGACTATTTTCAACAGATATATTTTTGTGTCACAACAGTCAGGAGACACTACTGTTTTTCTTTACGGAAAAAACTACCAAAAGCTGAATAATAGAGATTTTTTACCGTGGGATGGCAAAACCACAGTTATTGTTTACTGGGGTATACCACACTTTTTTAAATAGAGATATTTGCGGCTGAACAGTGAGCGACACACTCAAACTGCTTTTTTTTTAAATACCAAAGGCCCAAAACTGGATAGTACAGCGATTTGACCCGTGGAACTGCGAAACCACACTGGGATGTCGGGCCTACACAAGACTATTTTCAACAGATATATTTTTGTGTCACAACAGTCAGAAGACACTACTGTTTTTCTTTACGGAAAAAACGAACAAAAGCTGAATAATAGAGATTTTTTACTGTGGGATGGCAAAACCACAGTTATTTTTTACTGGGGTATACCACACTTTTTTAAATAGAGATATTTGCGGCTGAACAGTGAGCGACACACTCAAACTGCTTTTTTTTAGATACCAAAGGCCCAAAACTGGATAGTACAGCGATTTGACCCGTGGAACTGCGAAACCACACTGGGATGTCGGGCCTACACAAGACTATTTTCAACAGATATATTTTTGTGTCACAACAGTCAGGAGACACTACTGTTTTTCTTTACGGAAAAAACTACCAAAAGCTGAATAATAGAGATTTTTTACCGTGGGAAGGCAAAACCACAGTTATTGTTTACTGGGGTATACCACACTTTTTTGAATAGAGATATTTGCGGCTGAACAGTGAGCGACACACTCAAACTGCTTTTTTTTTTAGATACCAAAGGCCCAAAACTGGATAGTACAGCGATTTGACCCGTGGAACTGCGAAACCACACTGGGATGTCGGGCCTACACAAGACTATTTTCAACAGATATATTTTTGTGTCACAACAGTCAGGAGACACTACTGTTTTTCTTTACGGAAAAAGCTACCAAAAGCTGAATAATAGAGATTTTTTACCCTGGGATGGCAAAACCACAGTTATTGTTTACTGGGGTATACCACACTTTTTTAAATAGAGATATTTGCGGCTGAACAGTGAGCGACACACTCAAACTGTTTTTTTTTTAGATACCAAAAGCCCAAAACTGAATAGTACAGCGATTTGACCCGTGGAACTGCGAAAACACACTGGGATGTCGGGCCTGCACAAGACTATTTTCAACAGATATATTTTTGTGTCACAACAGTCAGGAGACACTACTGTTTTTCTTTACGGAAAAAACTACCAAAAGCTGAATAATAGAGATTTTTTACCGTGGGATGGCAAAACCACAGTTATTGTTTACTGGGGTATACCACACTTTTTTAAATAGAGATATTTGCGGCAGAACAGTGAGTGACACACTCAAACTGCTTTTTTTTTAGATACCAAAGGCCCAAAACTGGATAGTACAGCGATTTGACCCGTGGAACTGCGAAACCACACTGGGATGTCGGGCCTACACAAGACTATTTTCAACAGATATATTTTTGTGTCACAACAGTCAGAAGACACTGCTGTTTTTCTTTACGGAAAAAAACGACCAAAAGCTGAATAATAGAGATTTTTTACCGTGGGATGGCAAAACCACAGTTATTGTTTACTGGGGTATACCACACTTTTTTAAATAGAGATATTTGCAGCTGAACTGTGAGCGAAACACTCAAACTGCTTTTTTTTTTAGATACCAAAGGCCCAAAACTGGATAGTACAGCGATTTGACCCATGGAACTGCGAAACCACACTGGGATGTCGGGCCTACACAAGGCTATTTTCAACAGATATATTTTTGTGTCACAACAGTCAGGAGACACTACTGTTTTTCTTTACGGAAAAAACTACCAAAAGCTGAATAATAGAGATTTTTTACCGTGGGATGGCAAAACCACAGTTATTATTTACAGGGGTATACCACACTTTTTTAAATAGAGATATTTGCGGCTGAACAGTGAGCGACACACTCAAACTGCTTTTTTTTTAAATACCAAAGGCCCAAAACTGGATAGTACAGCGATTTGACCCGTGGAACTGCGAAACCACACTGGGATGTCGGGCCTACACAAGACTATTTTCAACAGATATATTTTTGTGTCACAACAGTCAGAAGACACTACTGTTTTTCTTTACGGAAAAAACGACCAAAAGCTGAATAATAGAGATTTTTTACAGTGGGATGGCAAAACCACAGTTATTGTTTACTGGGGTATACCACACTTTTTTAAATAGAGATATTTGCAGCTGAACAGTGAGCGACACACTCAAACTGCATTTTTTTCAGATAACAAAGGCCCAAAACTGGATAGTACAGCGATTTGACCCATGGAACTGCGAAACCAAACTGGGATGTCGGGCCTACACAAGACTATTTTCAACAGATATATTTTTGTGTCACAACAGTCAGAAGACACTACTGTTTTTCTTTACGGAAAAAACGACCAAAAGCTGAATAATAGAGATTTTTTACTGTGGGATGGCAAAACCACAGTTATTGTTTACTGGGGTATACCACAATTTTAAATAGAGATATTTGCGGCTGAACAGTGAGCGACACACTCAAACTGCATTTTTTTCAGATAACAAAGGCCCAAAACTGGATAGTACAGCGATTTGACCCATGGAACTGCGAAACCAAACTGGGATGTCGGACCTACACAAGACTATTTTCAACAGATATATTTTTGTGTCACAACAGTCAGGAGACACTACTGTTTTTCTTTACGGAAAAAACTACCAAAAGCTGAATAATAGAGATTTTTTACCGTGGGATGGCAAAACCACAGTTATTGTTTACTGGGGTATACCACACTTTTTTAAATAGAGATATTTGCGGCTGAACAGTGAGCGACACACTCAAACTGCTTTTTTTTTAAATACCAAAGGCCCAAAACTGGATAGTACAGCGATTTGACCCGTGGAACTGCGAAACCACACTGGGATGTCGGGCCTACACAAGACTATTTTCAACAGATATATTTTTGTGTCACAACAGTCAGAAGACACTACTGTTTTTCTTTACGGAAAAAACGACCAAAAGCTGAATAATAGAGATTTTTTACTGTGGGATGGCAAAACCACAGTTATTTTTTACTGGGGTATACCACACTTTTTTAAATAGAGATATTTGCGGCTGAACAGTGAGCGACACACTCAAACTGCTTTTTTTTTAGATACCAAAGGCCCAAAACTGGATAGTACAGCGATTTGACCCGTGGAACTGCGAAACCACACTGGGATGTCGGGCCTACACAAGACTATTTTCAACAGATATATTTTTGTGTCACAACAGTCAGGAGACACTACTGTTTTTCTTTACGGAAAAAACTACCAAAAGCTGAATAATAGAGATTTTTTACCGTGGGAAGGCAAAACCGCAGTTATTGTTTACTGGGGTATACCACACTTTTTTGAATAGAGATATTTGCGGCTGAACAGTGAGCGACACACTCAAACTGCTTTTTTTTTTAGATACCAAAGGCCCAAAACTGGATAGTACAGCGATTTGACCCGTGGAACTGCGAAACCACACTGGGATGTCGGGCCTACACAAGACTATTTTCAACAGATATATTTTTGTGTCACAACAGTCAGGAGACACTACTGTTTTTCTTTACGGAAAAAGCTACCAAAAGCTGAATAATAGAGATTTTTTACCCTGGGATGGAAAAACCACAGTTATTGTTTACTGGGGTATACCACACTTTTTTAAATAGAGATATTTGCGGCTGAACAGTGAGCGACACACTCAAACTGCTTTTTTTTTAGATACCAAAAGCCCAAAACTGAATAGTACAGCGATTTGACCCGTGGAACTGCGAAAACACACTGGGATGTCGGGCCTGCACAAGACTATTTTCAACAGATATATTTTTGTGTCACAACAGTCAGGAGACACTACTGTTTTTCTTTACGGAAAAAACTACCAAAAGCTGAATAATAGAGATTTTTTACCGTGGGATGGCAAAACCACAGTTATTGTTTACTGGGGTATACCACACTTTTTTAAATAGAGATATTTGCGGCAGAACAGTGAGTGACACACTCAAACTGCTTTTTTTTTAGATACCAAAGGCCCAAAACTGGATAGTACAGCGATTTGACCCGTGGAACTGCGAAACCACACTGGGATGTCGGGCCTACACAAGACTATTTTCAACAGATATATTTTTGTGTCACAACAGTCAGAAGACACTGCTGTTTTTCTTTATGGAAAAAAACGACCAAAAGCTGAATAATAGAGATTTTTTACCGTGGGATGGCAAAACCACAGTTATTGTTTACTGGGGTATACCACACTTTTTTAAATAGAGATATTTGCAGCTGAGCAGTGAGCGAAACACTCAAACTGCTTTTTTTTTTAGATACCAAAGGCCCAAAACTGGATAGTACAGCGATTTGACCCATGGAACTGCGAAACCACACTGGGATGTCGGGCCTACACAAGGCTATTTTCAACAGATATATTTTTGTGTCACAACAGTCAGGAGACACTACTGTTTTTCTTTACGGAAAAAACTACCAAAAGCTGAATAATAGAGATTTTTTACCGTGGGATGGCAAAACCACAGTTATTGTTTACAGGGGTATACCACACTTTTTTAAATAGAGATATTTGCGGCTGAACAGTGAGCGACACACTCAAACTGCTTTTTTTTTAAATACCAAAGGCCCAAAACTGGATAGTACTGCGATTTGACCCGTGGAACTGCGAAACCACACTGGGATGTCGGGCCTACACAAGACTATTTTCAACAGATATATTTTTGTGTCACAACAGTCAGAAGACACTACTGTTTTTCTTTACGGAAAAAACGACCAAAAGCTGAATAATAGAGATTTTTTACAGTGGGATGGCAAAACCACAGTTATTGTTTACTGGGGTATACCACACTTTTTTAAATAGAGATATTTGCAGCTGAACAGTGAGCGACACACTCAAACTGCATTTTTTTCAGATAACAAAGGCCCAAAACTGGATAGTACAGCGATTTGACCCATGGAACTGCGAAACCAAACTGGGATGTCGGGCCTACACAAGACTATTTTCAACAGATATATTTTTGTGTCACAACAGTCAGGAGACACTACTGTTTTTCTTTACGGAAAAAACTACCAAAATCTGAATAATAGAGATTTTTTACCGTGGGATGGCAAAACCACAGTTATTGTTTACTGGGGTATACCACACTTTTTTAAATAGAGATATTTGCGGCTGAACAGTGAGCGACACACTCAAACTGCTTTTTTTTTAAATACCAAAGGCCCAAAACTGGATAGTAAAGCGATTTGACCCGTGGAACTGCGAAACCACACTGGGATGTCGGGCCTACACAAGACTATTTTCAACAGATATATTTTTGTGTCACAACAGTCAGAAGACACTACTGTTTTTCTTTACGGAAAAAACGACCAAAAGCTGAATAATAGAGATTTTTTACTGTGGGATGGCAAAACCACAGTTATTTTTTACTGGGGTATACCACACTTTTTTAAATAGAGATATTTGCGGCTGAACAGTGAGCGACACACTCAAACTGCTTTTTTTTTAGATACCAAAGGCCCAAAACTGGATAGTACAGCGATTTGACCCGTGGAACTGCGAAACCACACTGGGATGTCGGGCCTACACAAGACTATTTTCAACAGATATATTTTTGTGTCACAACAGTCAGGAGACACTACTGTTTTTCTTTACGGAAAAAACTACCAAAAGCTGAATAATAGAGATTTTTTACCGTGGGAAGGCAAAACCACAGTTATTGTTTACTGGGGTATACCACACTTTTTTGAATAGAGATATTTGCGGCTGAACAGTGAGCGACACACTCAAACTGCTTTTTTTTTAGATACCAAAAGCCCAAAACTGAATAGTACAGCGATTTGACCCGTGGAACTGCGAAAACACACTGGGATGTCGGGCCTGCACAAGACTATTTTCAACAGATATATTTTTGTGTCACAACAGTCAGGAGACACTACTGTTTTTCTTTACGGAAAAAACTACAAAAAGCTGAATAATAGAGATTTTTTACCGTGGGATTGCAAAACCACAGTTATTGTTTACTGGGTATACCACACTTTTTTAAATAGAGATATTTGCGGCTGAACAGTGAGCGACACACTCAAACTGCTTTTTTTTTAGATACCAAAAGCCCAAAACTGGATAGTACAGCGATTTGACCCGTGGAACTGCGAAACCACACTGGGATGTCGGGCCTACACAAGACTATTTTCAACAGATATATTTTTGTGTCACAACAGTCAGGAGAAACTACTGTTTTTCTTTACGGAAAAAACTACCAAAAGCTGAATAATAGAGATTTTTTACTGTGGGATGGCAAAACCACAGTTATTGTTTACTGGGGTATACCACACTTTTTTAAATAGAGATATTTGCGGCAGAACAGTGAGTGACACACTCAAACTGCTTTTTTTTTAGATATCAAAGGCCCAAAACTGGATAGTACAGCGATTTGACCCGTGGAACAGCGAAACCACACTGGGATGTCGGGCCTACACAAGACTATTTTCAACAGATATATTTTTGTGTCACAACAGTCAGAAGACACTGCTGTTTTTCTTTACGGAAAAAACGACCAAAAGCTGAATAATAGAGATTTTTTACCGTGGGATGGCAAAACCACAGTTATTGTTTACTGGGGTATACCACACTTTTTTAAATAGAGATATTTGCGGCTGAACAGTGAGCGACACACTCAAACTGCTTTTTTTTTTAGATACCAAAGGCCCAAAACTGGATAGTACAGCGATTTGACCCGTGAAACTGCGAAACCACACTGGGATGTAGGGCCTACACAAGACTATTTTCAACAGATATATTTTTGTGTCACAACAGTCAGGAGACACTACTGTTTTTCTTTACGGAAAAAGCTACCAAAAGCTGAATAATAGAGATTTTTTACCGTGGGATGGCAAAACCACAGTTATTGTTTACTGGGGTATACCACACTTTTTTAAATAGAGATATTTGCGGCTGAACAGTGAGCGACACACTCAAACTGCTTTTTTTTTTAAATACCAAAGGCCCAAAACTGGATAGTACAGCGATTTGACCCGTGGAACTGCGAAACCACACTGGGATGTCGGGCCTACACAAGACTATTTTCAACAGATATATTTTTGTGTCACAACAGTCAGAAGACACTACTGTTTTCTTTACGGAAAAAAACTACCAAAAGCTGAATAATAGAGATTTTTTACCGTGGGATGGCAAAACCACAGTTATTGTTTACTGGGGTATACCACACTTTTTTAAATAGAGATATTTGCAGCTGAACAGTGAGCGAAACACTCAAACTGCTTTTTTTTTTAGATACCAAAGGCCCAAAACTGGATAGTACAGCGATTTGACCCATGGAACTGCGAAACCACACTGGGATGTCGGGCCTACACAAGGCTATTTTCAACAGATATATTTTTGTGTCACAACAGTCAGGAGACACTACTGTTTTTCTTTACGGAAAAAACTACCAAAAGCTGAATAATAGAGATTTTTTACCGTGGGATGGCAAAACCACAGTTATTGTTTACAGGGGTATACCACACTTTTTTAAATAGAGATATTTGCGGCTGAACAGTGAGCGACACACTCAAACTGCTTTTTTTTTAAATACCAAAGGCCCAAAACTGGATAGTACAGCGATTTGACCCGTGGAACTGCGAAACCACACTGGGATGTCGGGCCTACACAAGACTATTTTCAACAGATATATTTTTGTGTCACAACAGTCAGAAGACACTACTGTTTTTCTTTACGGAAAAAACGACCAAAAGCTGAATAATAGAGATTTTTTACAGTGGGATGGCAAAACCACAGTTATTGTTTACTGGGGTATACCACACTTTTTTAAATAGAGATATTTGCAGCTGAACAGTGAGCGACACACTCAAACTGCATTTTTTTCAGATAACAAAGGCCCAAAACTGGATAGTACAGCGATTTGACCCATGGAACTGCGAAACCAAACTGGGATGTCGGGCCTACACAAGACTATTTTCAACAGATATATTTTTGTGTCACAACAGTCAGGAGACACTACTGTTTTTCTTTACGGAAAAAACTACCAAAAGCTGAATAATAGAGATTTTTTACCGTGGGATGGCAAAACCACAGTTATTGTTTACTGGGGTATACCACACTTTTTTAAATAGAGATATTTGCGGCTGAACAGTGAGCGACACACTCAAACTGCTTTTTTTTAAATACCAAAGGCCCAAAACTGGATAGTACAGCGATTTGACCCGTGGAACTGCGAAACCACACTGGGATGTCGGGCCTACACAAGACTATTTTCAACAGATATATTTTTGTGTCACAACAGTCAGAAGACACTACTGTTTTTCTTTACGGAAAAAACGACCAAAAGCTGAATAATAGAGATTTTTTACTGTGGGATGGCAAAACCACAGTTATTTTTTACTGGGGTATACCACACTTTTTTAAATAGAGATATTTGCGGCTGAACAGTGAGCGACACACTCAAACTGCTTTTTTTTTAGATACCAAAGGCCCAAAACTGGATAGTACAGCGATTTGACCCGTGGAACTGCGAAAACACACTGGGATGTCGGGCCTACACAAGACTATTTTCAACAGATATATTTTTGTGTCACAACAGTCAGGAGACACTACTGTTTTTCTTTACGGAAAAAACTACCAAAAGCTGAATAATAGAGATTTTTTACTGTGGGAAGGCAAAACCACAGTTATTGTTTACTGGGGTATACCACACTTTTTTGAATAGAGATATTTGCGGCTGAACAGTGAGCGACACACTCAAACTGCTTTTTTTTTAGATACCAAAAGCCCAAAACTGAATAGTACAGCGATTTGACCCGTGGAACTGCGAAAACACACTGGGATGTCGGGCCTGCACAAGACTATTTTCAACAGATATATTTTTGTGTCACAACAGTCAGGAGACACTACTGTTTTTCTTTACGGAAAAAACTACAAAAAGCTGAATAATAGAGATTTTTTACCGTGGGATTGCAAAACCACAGTTATTGTTTACTGGGTATACCACACTTTTTTAAATAGAGATATTTGCGGCTGAACAGTGAGCGACACACTCAAACTGCTTTTTTTTTAGATACCAAAAGCCCAAAACTGGATAGTACAGCGATTTGACCCGTGGAACTGCGAAACCACACTGGGATGTCGGGCCTACACAAGACTATTTTCAACAGATATATTTTTGTGTCACAACAGTCAGGAGACACTACTGTTTTTCTTTACGGAAAAAACTACCAAAAGCTGAATAATAGAGATTTTTTACTGTGGGATGGCAAAACCACAGTTATTGTTTACTGGGGTATACCACACTTTTTTAAATAGAGATATTTGCGGCAGAACAGTGAGTGACACACTCAAACTGCTTTTTTTTTAGATACCAAAGGCCCAAAACTGGATAGTACAGCGATTTGACCCGTGGAACTGCGAAACCACACTGGGATGTCGGGCCTACACAAGACTATTTTCAACAGATATATTTTTGTGTCACAACAGTCAGAAGACACTGCTGTTTTTCTTTACGGAAAAAGGACCAAAAGCTGAATAATAGAGATTTTTTACCGTGGGATGGCAAAACCACAGTTATTGTTTACTGGGGTATACCACACTTTTTTAAATAGAGATATTTGCGGCTGAACAGTGAGCGACACACTCAAACTGCATTTTTTTCAGATAACAAAGGCCCAAAACTGGATAGTACAGTGATTTGACCCATGGAACTGCGAAACCAAACTGGGATGTCGGGCCTACACAAGACTATTTTCAACAGATATATTTTTGTGTCACAACAGTCAGGAGACACTACTGTTTTTCTTTACGGAACAAACTACCAAAAGCTGAATAATAGAGATTTTTTACCGTGGGATGGCAAAACCACAGTTATTGTTTACTGGGGTATACCACACTTTTTTAAATAGAGATATTTGCGGCTGAACAGTGAGCGACACACTCAAACTGCTTTTTTTTTTAAATACCAAAGGCCCAAAACTGGATAGTACAGCGATTTGACCCGTGGAACTGCGAAACCACACTGGGATGTCGGGCCTACACAAGACTATTTTCAACAGATATATTTTTGTGTCACAACAGTCAGAAGACACTACTGTTTTCTTTACGGAAAAAAACTACCAAAAGATGAATAATAGAGATTTTTTACCGTGGGATGGCAAAACCACAGTTATTGTTTACTGGGGTATACCACACTTTTTTAAATAGAGATATTTGCAGCTGAACAGTGAGCGAAACACTCAAACTGCTTTTTTTTTTAGATACCAAAGGCCCAAAACTGGATAGTACAGCGATTTGACCCATGGAACTGCGAAACCACACTGGGATGTCGGGCCTACACAAGGCTATTTTCAACAGATATATTTTTGTGTCACAACAGTCAGGAGACACTACTGTTTTTCTTTACGGAAAAAACTACCAAAAGCTGAATAATACAGATGTTTTACCGTGGGATGGCAAAACCACAGTTATTGTTTACAGGGGTATACCACACTTTTTTAAATAGAGATATTTGCGGCTGAACAGTGAGCGACACACTCAAACTGCTTTTTTTTTAAATACCAAAGGCCCAAAACTGGATAGTACAGCGATTTGACCCGTGGAACTGCGAAACCACACTGAGATGTCGGGCCTACACAAGACTATTTTCAACAGATATATTTTTGTGTCACAACAGTCAGAAGACACTACTGTTTTTCTTTACGGAAAAAACGACCAAAAGCTGAATAATAGAGATTTTTTACAGTGGGATGGCAAAACCACAGTTATTGTTTACTGGGGTATACCACACTTTTTTAAATAGAGATATTTGCAGCTGAACAGTGAGCGACACACTCAAACTGCATTTTTTTCAGATAACAAAGGCCCAAAACTGGATAGTACAGCGATTTGACCCATGGAACTGCGAAACCAAACTGGGATGTCGGGCCTACACAAGACTATTTTCAACAGATATATTTTTGTGTCACAACAGTCAGGAGACACTACTGTTTTTCTTTACGGAAAAAACTACCAAAAGCTGAATAATAGAGATTTTTTACCGTGGGATGGCAAAACCACAGTTATTGTTTACTGGGGTATACCACACTTTTTTAAATAGAGATATTTGCGGCTGAACAGTGAGCGACACACTCAAACTGCTTTTTTTTTAAATACCAAAGGCCCAAAACTGGATAGTACAGCGATTTGACCCGTGGAACTGCGAAACCACACTGGGATGTCGGGCCTACACAAGACTATTTTCAACAGATATATTTTTGTGTCACAACAGTCAGAAGACACTGCTGTTTTTCTTTACGGAAAAAACGACCAAAAGCTGAATAATAGAGATTTTTTACCCTGGGATGGCAAAACCACAGTTATTGTTTACTGGGGTATACCACACTTTTTTAAATAGAGATATTTGCGGCTGAACAGTGAGCGACACACTCAAACTGCTTTTTTTTTAGATACCAAAAGCCCAAAACTGAATAGTACAGCGATTTGACCCGTGGAACTGCGAAAACACACTGGGATGTCGGGCCTGCACAAGACTATTTTCAACAGATATATTTTTGTGTCACAACAGTCAGGAGACACTACTGTTTTTCTTTACGGAAAAAACTACCAAAAGCTGAATAATAGAGATTTTTTACCGTGGGAAGGCAAAACCACAGTTATTGTTTACTGGGGTATACCACACTTTTTTGAATAGAGATATTTGCGGCTGAACAGTGAGCGACACACTCAAACTGCTTTTTTTTTAGATACCAAAAGCCCAAAACTGAATAGTACAGCGATTTGACCCGTGGAACTGCGAAAACACACTGGGATGTCGGGCCTGCACAAGACTATTTTCAACAGATATATTTTTGTGTCACAACAGTCAGGAGACACTACTGTTTTTCTTTACGGAAAAAACTACAAAAAGCTGAATAATAGAGATTTTTTACCGTGGGATTGCAAAACCACAGTTATTGTTTACTGGGTATACCACACTTTTTTAAATAGAGATATTTGCGGCTGAACAGTGAGCGACACACTCAAACTGCTTTTTTTTTAGATACCAAAAGCCCAAAACTGGATAGTACAGCGATTTGACCCGTGGAACTGCGAAACCACACTGGGATGTCGGGCCTACACAAGACTATTTTCAACAGATATATTTTTGTGTCACAACAGTCAGGAGACACTACTGTTTTTCTTTACGGAAAAAACTACCAAAAGCTGAATAATAGAGATTTTTTACTGTGGGATGGCAAAACCACAGTTATTGTTTACTGGGGTATACCACACTTTTTTAAATAGAGATATTTGCGGCAGAACAGTGAGTGACACACTCAAACTGCTTTTTTTTTAGATACCAAAGGCCCAAAACTGGATAGTACAGCGATTTGACCCGTGGAACTGCGAAACCACACTGGGATGTCGGGCCTACACAAGACTATTTTCAACAGATATATTTTTGTGTCACAACAGTCAGAAGACACTGCTGTTTTTCTTTACGGAAAAAACGACCAAAAGCTGAATAATAGAGATTTTTTACCGTGGGATGGCAAAACCACAGTTATTGTTTACTGGGGTATACCACACTTTTTTAAATAGAGATATTTGCGGCTGAACAGTGAGCGACACACTCAAACTGCTTTTTTTTTTAGATACCAAAGGCCCAAAACTGGATAGTACAGCGATTTGACCCGTGAAACTGCGAAACCACACTGGGATGTAGGGCCTACACAAGACTATTTTCAACAGATATATTTTTGTGTCACAACAGTCAGGAGACACTACTGTTTTTCTTTACGGAAAAAGCTACCAAAAGCTGAATAATAGAGATTTTTTACCCTGGGATGGCAAAACCACAGTTATTGTTTACTGGGGTATACCACACTTTTTTAAATAGAGATATTTGCGGCTGAACAGTGAGCGACACACTCAAACTGCATTTTTTTCAGATAACAAAGGCCCAAAACTGGATAGTACAGTGATTTGACCCATGGAACTGCGAAACCAAACTGGGATGTCGGGCCTACACAAGACTATTTTCAACAGATATATTTTTGTGTCACAACAGTCAGGAGACACTACTGTTTTTCTTTACGGAACAAACTACCAAAAGCTGAATAATAGAGATTTTTTACCGTGGGATGGCAAAACCACAGTTATTGTTTACTGGGGTATACCACACTTTTTTAAATAGAGATATTTGCGGCTGAACAGTGAGCGACACACTCAAACTGCTTTTTTTTTTAAATACCAAAGGCCCAAAACTGGATAGTACAGCGATTTGACCCGTGGAACTGCGAAACCACACTGGGATGTCGGGCCTACACAAGACTATTTTCAACAGATATATTTTTGTGTCACAACAGTCAGAAGACACTACTGTTTTCTTTACGGAAAAAAACTACCAAAAGCTGAATAATAGAGATTTTTTACCGTGGGATGGCAAAACCACAGTTATTGTTTACTGGGGTATACCACACTTTTTTAAATAGAGATATTTGCGGCTGAACAGTGAGCGACACACTCAAACTGCTTTTTTTTTAGATACCAAACGCCCAAAACTGGATAGTACAGCGATTTGACCCGTGGAACTGCGAAACAACACTGGGTTGTCGGGCCTACACAAGACTATTTTCAACAGATATATTTTTGTGTCACAACAGTCAGGAGACACTACTGTTTTTCTTTACGGAAAAAGCTACCAAAAGCTGAATAATAGAGATTTTTTACCGTGGGATGGCAAAACCACAGTTATTGTTTACTGGGGTATAGCACACTTTTTTAAATAGAGATATTTGCGGCTGAACAGTGAGCGACACACTCAAACTGCATTTTTTTCTGATACCAAATGCCCAAAACTGGATAGTACAGCGATTTGACCCATGGAACTGCGAAACCACACTGGGATGTCGGGCCTACACAAGACTATTTTCAACAGATATATTTTTGTGTCACAACAGTCAGGAGACACTACTGTTTATCTTTACGGAAAAAAACTACCAAAAGCTGAATAATAGAGATTTTTTACCGTGGGATGGCAAAACCACAGTTATTGTTCACTGGGGTATACCACACTTTTTTAAATAGAGATATTTGCGGCTGAACAGTGAGCGACACACTCAAACTGCTTTTTTTTTAGATACCAAAGGCCCAAAACTGGATAGTACAGCGATTTGGCCCGTGGAACTGCGAAACCACACTGGGATGTCGGGCCTACACAAGACTATTTTCAACCGATATATTTTTGTGTCACAACAGTCAGGAGACACTACTGTTTTTCTTTAAGGAAAAAACTACAAAAAGCTGAACAATAGAGATTTTTTACCGTGGGATGGCAAAACCAGTTATTGTTTACTGGGGTATACCACACTTTTTTAAAGAGAGATATTTGCGGCTGAACAGTGAGCGACACACTGAAACTGCTTTTTTTTAAATACCAAAGGCCCAAAACTGGATAGTACAGCGATTTGACCCGTGGAACTGCGAAACCACACTGGGATGTCGGGCCTACACAAGACTATTTTCAACAGATATATTTTTGTGTCACAACAGTCAGGAGACACTACTGTTTTTCTTTACGGAAAAAACTACCAAAAGCTGAATAATAGAGTTTTTTTACCGTGGGATGGCAAAACCACAGTTATTGTTTACTGGGGTATACCACACTTTTTTAAATAGAGATATTTGCGGCAGAACAGTGAGTGACACACTCAAACTGCTTTTTTTTTAGATACCAAAGGCCCAAAACTGGATAGTACAGCGATTTGACCCGTGGAACTGCGAAACCACACTGGGATGTCGGGCCTACACAAGACTATTTTCAACAGATATATTTTTGTGTCACAACAGTCAGAAGACACTGCTGTTTTTCTTTACGGAAAAAACGACCAAAAGCTGAATAATAGAGATTTTTTACCCTGGGATGGCAAAACCACAGTTATTGTTTACTGGGGTATACCACACTTTTTTAAATAGAGATATTTGCGGCTGAACAGTGAGCGACACACTCAAACTGCTTTTTTTTTAGATACCAAAAGCCCAAAACTGAATAGTACAGCGATTTGACCCGTGGAACTGCGAAAACACACTGGGATGTCGGGCCTGCACAAGACTATTTTCAACAGATATATTTTTGTGTCACAACAGTCAGGAGACACTACTGTTTTTCTTTACGGAAAAAACTACCAAAAGCTGAATAATAGAGATTTTTTACCGTGGCATGGCAAAACCACAGTTATTGTTTACTGGGGTATACCACACTTTTTTAAATAGAGATATTTGCGGCAGAACAGTGAGTGACACACTCAAACTGCTTTTTTTTTAGATACCAAAGGCCCAAAACTGGATAGTACAGCGATTTGACCCGTGGAACTGCGAAACCACACTGGGATGTCGGGCCTACACAAGACTATTTTCAACAGATATATTTTTGTGTCACAACAGTCAGAAGACACTGCTGTTTTTCTTTACGGAAAAAAACGACCAAAAGCTGAATAATAGAGATTTTTTACCGTGGGATGGCAAAACCACAGTTATTGTTTACTGGGGTATACCACACTTTTTTAAATAGAGATATTTGCAGCTGAACAGTGAGCGAAACACTCAAACTGCTTTTTTTTTTAGATACCAAAGGCCCAAAACTGGATAGTACAGCGATTTGACCCATGGAACTGCGAAACCACACTGGGATGTCGGGCCTACACAAGGCTATTTTCAACAGATATATTTTTGTGTCACAACAGTCAGGAGACACTACTGTTTTTCTTTACGGAAAAAACTACCAAAAGCTGAATAATAGAGATTTTTTACCGTGGGATGGCAAAACCACAGTTATTGTTTACAGGGGTATACCACACTTTTTAAATAGAGATATTTGCGGCTGAACAGTGAGCGACACACTCAAACTGCTTTTTTTTTAAATACCAAAGGCCCAAAACTGGATAGTACAGCGATTTGACCCGTGGAACTGCGAAACCACACTGGGATGTCGGGCCTACACAAGACTATTTTCAACAGATATATTTTTGTGTCACAACAGTCAGAAGACACTAATGTTTTTCTTTACGGAAAAAACGACCAAAAGCTGAATAATAGAGATTTTTTACTGTGGGATGGCAAAACCACAGTTATTGTTTACTGGGGTATACCACACTTTTTTAAATAGAGATATTTGCGGCTGAACAGTGAGCGACACACTCAAACTGCATTTTTTTCAGATAACAAAGGCCCAAAACTGGATAGTACAGCGATTTGACCCATGGAACTGCGAAACCAAACTGGGATGTCGGGCCTACACAAGACTATTTTCAACAGATATATTTTTGTGTCACAACAGTCAGGAGACACTACTGTTTTTCTTTACGGAAAAAACTACCAAAAGCTGAATAATAGAGATTTTTTACCGTGGGATGGCAAAACCACAGTTATTGTTTACTGGGGTATACCACACTTTTTTGAATAGAGATATTTGCGGCTGAACAGTGAGCGACACACTCAAACTGCTTTTTTTTTAGATACCAAAAGCCCAAAACTGAATAGTACAGCGATTTGACCCGTGGAACTGCGAAAACACACTGGGATGTCGGGCCTCCACAAGACTATTTTCAACAGATATATTTTTGTGTCACAACAGTCAGGAGACACTACTGTTTTTCTTTACGGAAAAAAATACAAAAAGCTGAATAATAGAGATTTTTTACCGTGGGATTGCAAAACCACAGTTATTGTTTACTGGGGTATACCACACTTTTTTAAATAGAGATATTTGCGGCTGAACAGTGAGCGACACACTCAAACTGCTTTTTTTTTAGATACCAAAAGCCCAAACTGGATAGTACAGCGATTTGACCCGTGGAACTGCGAAACCACACTGGGATGTCGGGCCTACACAAGACTATTTTCAACAGATATATTTTTGTGTCACAACAGTCAGGAGACACTACTGTTTTTCTTTACGGAAAAAACTACCAAAAGCTGAATAATAGAGATTTTTTACTGAGGGATGGCAAAACCACAGTTATTGTTTACTGTGGTATACCACACTTTTTTAAATAGAGATATTTGCGGCTGAACAGTGAGCGACACACTCAAACTGCTTTTTTTTTTAGATACCAAAGGCCCAAAACTGGATAGTACAGCGATTTGACCCGTGGAACTGCGAAACCACACTGGGATGTCGGGCCTACACAAGACTATTTTCAACAGATATATTTTTGTGTCACAACAGTCAGGAGACACTACTGTTTTTCTTTACGGAAAAAGCTACCAAAAGCTGAATAATAGAGATTTTTTACCCTGGGATGGCAAAACCACAGTTATTGTTTACTGGGGTATACCACACTTTTTTAAATAGAGATATTTGCGGCTGAACAGTGAGCGACACACTCAAACTGCATTTTTTTCAGATAACAAAGGCCCAAAACTGGATAGTACAGCGATTTGACCCATGGAACTGCGAAACCAAACTGGGATGTCGGGCCTACACAAGACTATTTTCAACAGATATATTTTTGTGTCACAACAGTCAGGAGACACTACTGTTTTTCTTTACGGAAAAAACTACCAAAAGCTGAATAATAGAGATTTTTTACCGTGGGATGGCAAAACCACAGTTATTGTTTACTGGGGTATACCACACTTTTTTAAATAGAGATATTTGCGGCTGAACAGTGAGCGACACACTCAAACTGCTTTTTTTTTAAATACCAAAGGCCCAAAACTGGATAGTACAGCGATTTGACCCGTGGAACTGCGAAACCACACTGGGATGTCGGGCCTACACAAGACTATTTTCAACAGATATATTTTTGTGTCTCAACAGTCAGAAGACACTACTGTTTTCTTTACGGAAAGAAACTACCAAAAGCTGAATAATAGAGATTTTTTACCGTGGGATGGCAGAACCACAGTTATTGTTTACTGGGGTATACCACACTTTTTTAAATAGAGATATTTGCGGCTGAACAGTGAGCGACACACTCAAACTGCTTTTTTTTTAGATAACAAAGGCCCAAAACTGGATAGTACAGCGATTTGACCCGTGGAACTGCGAAACAACACTGGGTTGTCGGGCCTACACAAGACTATTTTCAACAGATATATTTTTGTGTCACAACAGTCAGGAGACACTACTGTTTTTCTTTACGGAAAAAGCTACCAAAAGCTGAATAATAGAGATTTTTTACCGTGGGATGGCAAAACCACAGTTATTGTTTACTGGGGTATAGCACACTTTTTTAAATAGAGATATTTGCGGCTGAACAGTGAGCGACACACTCAAACTGCATTTTTTTCTGATACCAAATGCCCAAAACTGGATAGTACAGCGATTTGACCCATGGAACTGCGAAACCACACTGGGATGTCGGGCCTACACAAGACTATTTTCAACAGATATATTTTTGTGTCACAACAGTCAGGAGACACTACTGTTTATCTTTACGGAAAAAAACTACCAAAAGCTGAATAATACAGATTTTTTACCGTGGGATGGCAAAACCACAGTTATTGTTCACTGGGGTATACCAAACTTTTTTAAATAGAGATATTTGCGGCTGAACAGTGAGCGACACACTCAAACTGCTTTTTTTTTAGATACCAAAGGCCCAAAACTGGATAGTACAGCGATTTGACCCGTGGAACTGCGAAACCACACTGGGATGTCGGGCCTACACAAGACTATTTTCAACCGATATATTTTTGTGTCACAACAGTCAGGAGACACTACTGTTTTTCTTTAAGGAAAAAACTACAAAAAGCTGAACAATAGAGATTTTTTACCGTGGGATGGCAAAACCACAGTTATTGTTTACTGGGGTATACCACACTTTTTTAAATAGAGATATTTGCGGCTGAACAGTGAGCGACACACTCAAACTGCTTTTTTTTAAATACCAAAGGCCCAAAACTGGATAGTACAGCGATTTGACCCGTGGAACTGCGAAACCACACTGGGATGTCGGGCCTACACAAGACTGTTTTCAACAGATATATTTTTGTGTCACAACAGTCAGGAGACACTACTGTTTTTCTTTACGGAAAAAGCTACCAAAAGCTGAATAATAGAGATTTTTTACCCTGGGATGGCAAAACCACAGTTATTGTTTACTGGGGTATACCACACTTTTTTAAATAGAGATATTTGCGGCTGAACAGTGAGCGACACACTCAAACTGCTTTTTTTTTAGATACCAAAAGCCCAAAACTGAATAGTACAGCGATTTGACCCGTGGAACTGCGAAAACACACTGGGATGTCGGGCCTGCACAAGACTATTTTCAACAGATATATTTTTGTGTCACAACAGTCAGGAGACACTACTGTTTTTCTTTACGTAAAAAACTACCAAAAGCTGAATAATAGAGATTTTTTACCGTGGCATGGCAAAACCACAGTTATTGTTTACTGGGGTATACCACACTTTTTTAAATAGAGATATTTGCGGCAGAACAGTGAGTGACACACTCAAACTGCTTTTTTTTTAGATACCAAAGGCCCAAAACTGGATAGTACAGCGATTTGACCCGTGGAACTGCGAAACCACACTGGGATGTCGGGCCTACACAAGACTATTTTCAACAGATATATTTTTGTGTCACAACAGTCAGAAGACACTGCTGTTTTTCTTTACGGAAAAAAACGACCAAAAGCTGAATAATAGAGATTTTTTACCGTGGGATGGCAAAACCACAGTTATTGTTTACTGGGGTATACCACACTTTTTTAAATAGAGATATTTGCAGCTGAACAGTGAGCGAAACACTCAAACTGCTTTTTTTTTTAGATACCAAAGGCCCAAAACTGGATAGTACAGCGATTTGACCCATGGAACTGCGAAACCACACTGGGATGTCAGGCCTACACAAGGCTATTTTCAACAGATATATTTTTGTGTCACAACAGTCAGGAGACACTACTGTTTTTCTTTACGGAAAAAACTACCAAAAGCTGAATAATAGAGATTTTTTACCGTGGGATGGCAAAACCACAGTTATTGTTTACAGGGGTATACCACACTTTTTAAATAGAGATATTTGCGGCTGAACAGTGAGCGACACACTCAAACTGCTTTTTTTTTAAATACCAAAGGCCCAAAACTGGATAGTACAGCGATTTGACCCGTGGAACTGCGAAACCACACTGGGATGTCGGGCCTACACAAGACTATTTTCAACAGATATATTTTTGTGTCACAACAGTCAGAAGACACTAATGTTTTTCTTTACGGAAAAAACGACCAAAAGCTGAATAATAGAGATTTTTTACTGTGGGATGGCAAAACCACAGTTATTGTTTACTGGGGTATACCACACTTTTTTAAATAGAGATATTTGCGGCTGAACAGTGAGCGACACACTCAAACTGCATTTTTTTCAGATAACAAAGGCCCAAAACTGGATAGTACAGCGATTTGACCCATGGAACTGCGAAACCAAACTGGGATGTCGGACCTACACAAGACTATTTTCAACAGATATATTTTTGTGTCACAACAGTCAGGAGACACTACTGTTTTTCTTTACGGAAAAAACTACCAAAAGCTGAATAATAGAGATTTTTTACCGTGGGATGGCAAAACCACAGTTATTGTTTACTGGGGTATACCACACTTTTTTGAATAGAGATATTTGCGGCTGAACAGTGAGCGACACACTCAAACTGCTTTTTTTTTAGATACCAAAAGCCCAAAACTGAATAGTACAGCGATTTGACCCGTGGAACTGCGAAAACACACTGGGATGTCGGGCCTCCACAAGACTATTTTCAACAGATATATTTTTGTGTCACAACAGTCAGGAGACACTACTGTTTTTCTTTACGGAAAAAAATACAAAAAGCTGAATAATAGAGATTTTTTACCGTGGGATTGCAAAACCACAGTTATTGTTTACTGGGGTATACCACACTTTTTTAAATAGAGATATTTGCGGCTGAACAGTGAGCGACACACTCAAACTGCTTTTTTTTTAGATACCAAAAGCCCAAACTGGATAGTACAGCGATTTGACCCGTGGAACTGCGAAACCACACTGGGATGTCGGGCCTACACAAGACTATTTTCAACAGATATATTTTTGTGTCACAACAGTCAGGAGACACTACTGTTTTTCTTTACGGAAAAAACTACCAAAAGCTGAATAATAGAGATTTTTTACCGTGGGATGGCAAAACCACAGTTATTGTTTACTGGGGTATACCACACTTTTTTAAATAGAGATATTTGCGGCTGAACAGTGAGCGACACACTCAAACTGCTTTTTTTTTAAATACCAAAGGCCCAAAACTGGATAGTACAGCGATTTGACCCGTGGAACTGCGAAACCACACTGGGATGTCGGGCCTACACAAGACTATTTTCAACAGATATATTTTTGTGTCTCAACAGTCAGAAGACACTACTGTTTTCTTTACGGAAAGAAACTACCAAAAGCTGAATAATAGAGATTTTTTACCGTGGGATGGCAGAACCACAGTTATTGTTTACTGGGGTATACCACACTTTTTTAAATAGAGATATTTGCGGCTGAACAGTGAGCGACACACTCAAACTGCTTTTTTTTTAGATACCAAAGGCCCAAAACTGGATAGTACAGCGATTTGACCCGTGGAACTGCGAAACAACACTGGGTTGTCGGGCCTACACAAGACTATTTTCAACAGATATATTTTTGTGTCACAACAGTCAGGAGACACTACTGTTTTTCTTTACGGAAAAAGCTACCAAAAGCTGAATAATAGAGATTTTTTACCGTGGGATGGCAAAACCACAGTTATTGTTTACTGGGGTATAGCACACTTTTTTAAATAGAGATATTTGCGGCTGAACAGTGAGCGACACACTCAAACTGCATTTTTTTCTGATACCAAATGCCCAAAACTGGATAGTACAGCGATTTGACCCATGGAACTGCGAAACCACACTGGGATGTCGGGCCTACACAAGACTATTTTCAACAGATATATTTTTGTGTCACAACAGTCAGGAGACACTACTGTTTATCTTTACGGAAAAAAACTACCAAAAGCTGAATAATACAGATTTTTTACCGTGGGATGGCAAAACCACAGTTATTGTTCACTGGGGTATACCAAACTTTTTTAAATAGAGATATTTGCGGCTGAACAGTGAGCGACACACTCAAACTGCTTTTTTTTTAGATACCAAAGGCCCAAAACTGGATAGTACAGCGATTTGACCCGTGGAACTGCGAAACCACACTGGGATGTCGGGCCTACACAAGACTATTTTCAACCGATATATTTTTGTGTCACAACAGTCAGGAGACACTACTGTTTTTCTTTAAGGAAAAAACTACAAAAAGCTGAACAATAGAGATTTTTTACCGTGGGATGGCAAAACCACAGTTATTGTTTACTGGGGTATACCACACTTTTTTAAATAGAGATATTTGCGGCTGAACAGTGAGCGACACACTCAAACTGCTTTTTTTTAAATACCAAAGGCCCAAAACTGGATAGTACAGCGATTTGACCCGTGGAACTGCGAAACCACACTGGGATGTCGGGCCTACACAAGACTATTTTCAACAGATATATTTTTGTGTCACAACAGTCAGGAGACACTACTGTTTTTCTTTACGGAAAAAAATACAAAAAGCTGAATAATAGAGATTTTTTACCGTGGGATTGCAAAACCACAGTTATTGTTTACTGGGGTATACCACACTTTTTTAAATAGAGATATTTGCGGCTGAACAGTGAGCGACACACTCAAACTGCTTTTTTTTTAGATACCAAAAGCCCAAACTGGATAGTACAGCGATTTGACCCGTGGAACTGCGAAACCACACTGGGATGTCGGGCCTACACAAGACTACTTTCAACAGATATATTTTTGTGTCACAACAGTCAGGAGACACTACTGTTTTTCTTTACGGAAAAAACTACCAAAAGCTGAATAATAGAGATTTTTTACTGTGGGATGGCAAAACCACAGTTATTGTTTACTGTGGTATACCACACTTTTTTAAATAGAGATATTTGCGGCTGAACAGTGAGCGACACACTCAAACTGCTTTTTTTTTTAGATACCAAAGGCCCAAAACTGGATAGTACAGCGATTTGACCCGTGGAACTGCGAAACCACACTGGGATGTCGGGCCTACACAAGACTATTTTCAACAGATATATTTTTGTGTCACAACAGTCAGGAGACACTACTGTTTTTCTTTACGGAAAAAGCTACCAAAAGCTGAATAATAGAGATTTTTTACCCTGGGATGGCAAAACCACAGTTATTGTTTACTGGGGTATACCACACTTTTTTAAATAGAGATATTTGCGGCTGAACAGTGAGCGACACACTCAAACTGCATTTTTTTCAGATAACAAAGGCCCAAAACTGGATAGTACAGCGATTTGACCCATGGAACTGCGAAACCAAACTGGGATGTCGGGCCTACACAAGACTATTTTCAACAGATATATTTTTGTGTCACAACAGTCAGGAGACACTACTGTTTTTCTTTACGGAAAAAACTACCAAAAGCTGAATAATAGAGATTTTTTACCGTGGGATGGCAAAACCACAGTTATTGTTTACTGGGGTATACCACACTTTTTTAAATAGAGATATTTGCGGCTGAACAGTGAGCGACACACTCAAACTGCTTTTTTTTTAAATACCAAAGGCCCAAAACTGGATAGTACAGCGATTTGACCCGTGGAACTGCGAAACCACACTGGGATGTCGGGCCTACACAAGACTATTTTCAACAGATATATTTTTGTGTCTCAACAGTCAGAAGACACTACTGTTTTCTTTACGGAAAGAAACTACCAAAAGCTGAATAATAGAGATTTTTTACCGTGGGATGGCAGAACCACAGTTATTGTTTACTGGGGTATACCACACTTTTTTAAATAGAGATATTTGCGGCTGAACAGTGAGCGACACACTCAAACTGCTTTTTTTTTAGATACCAAAGGCCCAAAACTGGATAGTACAGCGATTTGACCCGTGGAACTGCGAAACAACACTGGGTTGTCGGGCCTACACAAGACTATTTTCAACAGATATATTTTTGTGTCACAACAGTCAGGAGACACTACTGTTTTTCTTTACGGAAAAAGCTACCAAAAGCTGAATAATAGAGATTTTTTACCGTGGGATGGCAAAACCACAGTTATTGTTTACTGGGGTATAGCACACTTTTTTAAATAGAGATATTTGCGGCTGAACAGTGAGCGACACACTCAAACTGCATTTTTTTCTGATACCAAATGCCCAAAACTGGATAGTACAGCGATTTGACCCATGGAACTGCGAAACCACACTGGGATGTCGGGCCTACACAAGACTATTTTCAACAGATATATTTTTGTGTCACAACAGTCAGGAGACACTACTGTTTATCTTTACGGAAAAAAACTACCAAAAGCTGAATAATACAGATTTTTTACCGTGGGATGGCAAAACCACAGTTATTGTTCACTGGGGTATACCAAACTTTTTTAAATAGAGATATTTGCGGCTGAACAGTGAGCGACACACTCAAACTGCTTTTTTTTTAGATACCAAAGGCCCAAAACTGGATAGTACAGCGATTTGACCCGTGGAACTGCGAAACCACACTGGGATGTCGGGCCTACACAAGACTATTTTCAACCGATATATTTTTGTGTCACAACAGTCAGGAGACACTACTGTTTTTCTTTAAGGAAAAAACTACAAAAAGCTGAACAATAGAGATTTTTTACCGTGGGATGGCAAAACCACAGTTATTGTTTACTGGGGTATACCACACTTTTTTAAATAGAGATATTTGCGGCTGAACAGTGAGCGACACACTCAAACTGCTTTTTTTTAAATACCAAAGGCCCAAAACTGGATAGTACAGCGATTTGACCCGTGGAACTGCGAAACCACACTGGGATGTCGGGCCTACACAAGACTATTTTCAACAGATATATTTTTGTGTCACAACAGTCAGAAGACACTACTGTTTTCTTTACGGAAAAAACGACCAAAAGCTGAATAATAGAGATTTTTTACCGTGGGATGGCAAAACCACAGTTATTGTTTACTGGGGTATACCACACTTTTTTAAATAGAGATATTTGCGGCTGAACAGTGAGCGACACACTCAAACTGCTTTTTTTTTAGATACCAAAGGCCCAAAACTGGATAGTACAGCGATTTGACCCGTGGAACTGCGAAACCACACTGGGATGTCGGGCCTACACAAGACTATTTTCAACAGATATATTTTTGTGTCACAACAGTCGGAAGACACTACTGTTTTTCTTTACGGAAAAAACGACCAAAAGCTGAATAATAGAGATTTTTTACTGTGGGATGGCAAAACCACAGTTATTTTTTACTGGGGTATACCACACTTTTTTAAATAGAGATATTTGCGGCTGAACAGTGAGCGACACACTCAAACTGCTTTTTTTTTAGATACCAAAGGCCCAAAACTGGATAGTACAGCGATTTGACCCGTGGAACTGCGAAACCACACTGGGATGTCGGGCCTACACAAGACTATTTTCAACAGATATATTTTTGTGTCACAACAGTCAGAAGACACTGCTGTTTTTCTTTACGGAAAAAACGACCAAAAGCTGAATAATAGAGATTTTTTACCGTGGGATGGCAAAACCACAGTTATTGTTTACTGGGGTATACCACACTTTTTTAAATAGAGATATTTGCGGCTGAACAGTGAGCGACACACTCAAACTGCTTTTTTTTTTAGATACCAAAGGCCCAAAACTGGATAGTACAGCGATTTGACCCGTGAAACTGCGAAACCACACTGGGATGTAGGGCCTACACAAGACTATTTTCAACAGATATATTTTTGTGTCAAAACAGTCAGGAGACACTACTGTTTTTCTTTACGGAAAAAGCTACCAAAAGCTGAATAATAGAGATTTTTTACCCTGGGATGGCAAAACCACAGTTATTGTTTACTGGGGTATACCACACTTTTTTAAATAGAGATATTTGCGGCTGAACAGTGAGCGACACACTCAAACTGCATTTTTTTCAGATAACAAAGGCCCAAAACTGGATAGTACAGTGATTTGACCCATGGAACTGCGAAACCAAACTGGGATGTCGGGCCTACACAAGACTATTTTCAACAGATATATTTTTGTGTCACAACAGTCAGGAGACACTACTGTTTTTCTTTACGGAACAAACTACCAAAAGCTGAATAATAGAGATTTTTTACCGTGGGATGGCAAAACCACAGTTATTGTTTACTGGGGTATACCACACTTTTTTAAATAGAGATATTTGCGGCTGAACAGTGAGCGACACACTCAAACTGCTTTTTTTTTAAATACCAAAGGCCCAAAACTGGATAGTACAGCGATTTGACCCGTGGAACTGCGAAACCACACTGGGATGTCGGGCCTACACAAGACTATTTTCAACAGATATATTTTTGTGTCACAACAGTCAGAAGACACTACTGTTTTCTTTACGGAAAAAAACTACCAAAAGCTGAATAATAGAGATTTTTTACCGTGGGATGGCAAAACCACAGTTATTGTTTACTGGGGTATACCACACTTTTTTAAATAGAGATATTTGCGGCTGAACAGTGAGCGACACACTCAAACGGCTTTTTTTTTAGATACCAA
Organism: Phyllobates terribilis; assembly: GCF_046119375.1. Classification (NCBI taxonomy): domain Eukaryota; kingdom Metazoa; phylum Chordata; class Amphibia; order Anura; family Dendrobatidae; genus Phyllobates; species Phyllobates terribilis. The sequence goes on from NW_027362764.1 coordinate 613,809,939, forward strand.
ACACCCAAAACTGGATAGTACAGCGATTTGACCCGTGGAACTGCGAAACAACACTGGGTTGTCGGGCCTACACAAGACTATTTTCAACAGATATATTTTTGTGTCACAACAGTCAGGAGACACTACTGTTTTTCTATACGGAAAAAGCTACCAAAAGCTGAATAATAGAGATTTTTTACCGTGGGATGGCAAAACCACAGTTATTGTTTACTGGGGTATAGCGCACTTTTTTAAATAGAGATATTTGCGGCTGAACAGTGAGCGACACACTCAAACTGCATTTTTTTCTGATACCAAATGCCCAAAACTGGATAGTACAGCGATTTGACCCATGGAACTGCGAAACCACACTGGGATGTCGGGCCTACACAAGACTATTTTCAACAGATATATTTTTGTGTCACAACAGTCAGGAGACACTACTGTTTATCTTTACGGAAAAAAACTACCAAAAGCTGAATAATAGAGATTTTTTACCGTGGGATGGCAAAACCACAGTTATTGTTCACTGGGGTATACCACACTTTTTTAAATAGAGATATTTGCGGCTGAACAGTGAGCGACACACTCAAACTGCTTTTTTTTTAGATACCAAAGGCCCAAAACTGAATAGTACAGCGATTTGACCCGTGGAACTGCGAAACCACACTGGGATGTCGGGCCTACACAAGACTATTTTCAACCGATATATTTTTGTGTCACAACAGTCAGGAGACACTACTGTTTTTCTTTAAGGAAAAAACTACAAAAAGCTGAACAATAGAGATTTTTTACCGTGGGATGGCAAAACCACAGTTATTGTTTACTGGGGTATACCACACTTTTTTAAAGAGAGATATTTGCGGCTGAACAGTGAGCGACACACTGAAACTGCTTTTTTTTAAATACCAAAGGCCCAAAACTGGATAGTACAGCGATTTGACCCGTGGAACTGCGAAACCACACTGGGATGTCGGGCCTACACAAGACTATTTTCAACAGATATATTTTTGTGTCACAACAGTCAGGAGACACTACTGTTTTTCTTTACGGAAAAAACTACCAAAAGCTGAATAATAGAGTTTTTTTACCGTGGGATGGCAAAACCACAGTTATTGTTTACTGGGGTATACCACACTTTTTTAAATAGAGATATTTGCGGCAGAACAGTGAGTGACACACTCAAACTGCTTTTTTTTTAGATACCAAAGGCCCAAAACTGGATAGTACAGCGATTTGACCCGTGGAACTGCGAAACCACACTGGGATGTCGGGCCTACACAAGACTATTTTCAACAGATATATTTTTGTGTCACAACAGTCAGACGACACTGCTGTTTTTCTTTACGGAAAAAACGACCAAAAGCTGAATAATAGAGATTTTTTACCGTGGGATGGCAAAACCACAGTTATTGTTTACTGGGGTATACCACACTTTTTTAAATAGAGATATTTGCGGCTGAACAGTGAGCGACACACTCAAACTGCTTTTTTTTTTAGATACCAAAGGCCCAAAACTGGATAGTACAGCGATTTGACCCGTGGAACTGCGAAACCACACTGGGATGTCGGGCCTACACAAGACTATTTTCAACAGATATATTTTTGTGTCACAACAGTCAGGAGACACTACTGTTTTTCTTTACGGAAAAAGCTACCAAAAGCTGAATAATAGAGATTTTTTACCCTGGGATGGCAAAACCACAGTTATTGTTTACTGGGGTATACCACACTTTTTTAAATAGAGATATTTGCGGCTGAACAGTGAGCGACACACTCAAACTGCTTTTTTTTTAGATACCAAAAGCCCAAAACTGAATAGTACAGCGATTTGACCCGTGGAACTGCGAAAACACACTGGGATGTCGGGCCTGCACAAGACTATTTTCAACAGATATATTTTTGTGTCACAACAGTCAGGAGACACTACTGTTTTTCTTTACGGAAAAAACTACCAAAAGCTGAATAATAGAGATTTTTTACCGTGGCATGGCAAAACCACAGTTATTGTTTACTGGGGTATACCACACTTTTTTAAATAGAGATATTTGCGGCAGAACAGTGAGTGACACACTCAAACTGCTTTTTTTTTAGATACCAAAGGCCCAAAACTGGATAGTACAGCGATTTGACCCGTGGAACTGCGAAACCACACTGGGATGTCGGGCCTACACAAGACTATTTTCAACAGATATATTTTTGTGTCACAACAGTCAGAAGACACTGCTGTTTTTCTTTACGGAAAAAAACGACCAAAAGCTGAATAATAGAGATTTTTTACCGTGGGATGGCAAAACCACAGTTATTGTTTACTGGGGTATACCACACTTTTTTAAATAGAGATATTTGCAGCTGAACAGTGAGCGAAACACTCAAACTGCTTTTTTTTTTAGATACCAAAGGCCCAAAACTGGATAGTACAGCGATTTGACCCATGGAACTGCGAAACCACACTGGGATGTCGGGCCTACACAAGGCTATTTTCAACAGATATATTTTTGTGTCACAACAGTCAGGAGACACTACTGTTTTTCTTTACGGAAAAAACTACCAAAAGCTGAATAATAGAGATTTTTTACCGTGGGATGGCAAAACCACAGTTATTGTTTACAGGGGTATACCACACTTTTTTAAATAGAGATATTTGCGGCTGAACAGTGAGCGACACACTCAAACTGCTTTTTTTTTAAATACCAAAGGCCCAAAACTGGATAGTACAGCGATTTGACCCGTGGAACTGCGAAACCACACTGGGATGTCGGGCCTACACAAGACTATTTTCAACAGATATATTTTTGTGTCACAACAGTCAGAAGACACTACTGTTTTCTTTACGGAAAAAAACTACCAAAAGCTGAATAATAGAGATTTTTTACCGTGGGATGGCAAAACCACAGTTATTGTTTACTGGGGTATACCACACTTTTTTAAATAGAGATATTTGCGGCTGAACAGTGAGCGACACACTCAAACGGCTTTTTTTTTAGATACCAAACGCCCAAAACTGGATAGTACAGCGATTTGACCCGTGGAACTGCGAAACAACACTGGGTTGTCGGGCCTACACAAGACTATTTTCAACAGATATATTTTTGTGTCACAACAGTCAGGAGACACTACTGTTTTTCTATACGGAAAAAGCTACCAAAAGCTGAATAATAGAGATTTTTTACCGTGGGATGGCAAAACCACAGTTATTGTTTACTGGGGTATAGCACACTTTTTTAAATAGAGATATTTGCGGCTGAACAGTGAGCGACACACTCAAACTGCATTTTTTTCTGATACCAAATGCCCAAAACTGGATAGTACAGCGATTTGACCCATGGAACTGCGAAACCACACTGGGATGTCGGGCCTACACAAGACTATTTTCAACAGATATATTTTTGTGTCACAACAGTCAGGAGACACTACTGTTTATCTTTACGGAAAAAAACTACCAAAAGCTGAATAATAGAGATTTTTTACCGTGGGATGGCAAAACCACAGTTATTGTTCACTGGGGTATACCACACTTTTTTAAATAGAGATATTTGCGGCTGAACAGTGAGCGACACACTCAAACTGCTTTTTTTTTAGATACCAAAGGCCCAAAACTGGATAGTACAGCGATTTGACCCGTGGAACTGCGAAACCACACTGGGATGTCGGGCCTACACAAGACTATTTTCAACAGATATATTTTTGTGTCACAACAGTCAGACGACACTGCTGTTTTTCTTTACGGAAAAAACGACCAAAAGCTGAATAATAGAGATTTTTTACCGTGGGATGGCAAAACCACAGTTATTGTTTACTGGGGTATACCACACTTTTTTAAATAGAGATATTTGCGGCTGAACAGTGAGCGACACACTCAAACTACTTTTTTTTTTAGATACCAAAGGCCCAAAACTGGATAGTACAGCGATTTGACCCGTGGAACTGCGAAACCACACTGGGATGTCGGGCCTACACAAGACTATTTTCAACAGATATATTTTTGTGTCACAACAGTCAGGAGACACTACTGTTTTTCTTTACGGAAAAAGCTACCAAAAGCTGAATAATAGAGATTTTTTACCCTGGGATGGCAAAACCACAGTTATTGTTTACTGGGGTATACCACACTTTTTTAAATAGAGATATTTGCGGCTGAACAGTGAGCGACACACTCAAACTGCTTTTTTTTTAGATACCAAAAGCCCAAAACTGAATAGTACAGCGATTTGACCCGTGGAACTGCGAAAACACACTGGGATGTCGGGCCTGCACAAGACTATTTTCAACAGATATATTTTTGTGTCACAACAGTCAGGAGACACTACTGTTTTTCTTTACGGAAAAAACTACCAAAAGCTGAATAATAGAGATTTTTTACCGTGGCATGGCAAAACCACAGTTATTGTTTACTGGGGTATACCACACTTTTTTAAATAGAGATATTTGCGGCAGAACAGTGAGTGACACACTCAAACTGCTTTTTTTTTAGATACCAAAGGCCCAAAACTGGATAGTACAGCGATTTGACCCGTGGAACTGCGAAACCACACTGGGATGTCGGGCCTACACAAGACTATTTTCAACAGATATATTTTTGTGTCACAACAGTCAGAAGACACTGCTGTTTTTCTTTACGGAAAAAAACGACCAAAAGCTGAATAATAGAGATTTTTTACCGTGGGATGGCAAAACCACAGTTATTGTTTACTGGGGTATACCACACTTTTTTAAATAGAGATATTTGCAGCTGAACAGTGAGCGAAACACTCAAACTGCTTTTTTTTTTAGATACCAAAGGCCCAAAACTGGATAGTACAGCGATTTGACCCATGGAACTGCGAAACCACACTGGGATGTCGGGCCTACACAAGGCTATTTTCAACAGATATATTTTTGTGTCACAACAGTCAGGAGACACTACTGTTTTTCTTTACGGAAAAAACTACCAAAAGCTGAATAATAGAGATTTTTTACCGTGGGATGGCAAAACCACAGTTATTGTTTACAGGGGTATACCACACTTTTTTAAATAGAGATATTTGCGGCTGAACAGTGAGCGACACACTCAAACTGCTTTTTTTTTAAATACCAAAGGCCCAAAACTGGATAGTACAGCGATTTGACCCGTGGAACTGCGAAACCAAACTGGGATGTCGGGCCTACACAAGACTATTTTCAACAGATATATTTTTGTGTCACAACAGTCAGGAGACACTACTGTTTTTCTTTACGGAACAAACTACCAAAAGCTGAATAATAGAGATTTTTTACCGTGGGATGGCAAAACCACAGTTATTGTTTACTGGGGTATACCACACTTTTTTAAATAGAGATATTTGCGGCTGAACAGTGAGCGACACACTCAAACTGCTTTTTTTTTAAATACCAAAGGCCCAAAACTGGATAGTACAGCGATTTGACCCGTGGAACTGCGAAACCACACTGGGATGTCGGGCCTACACAAGACTATTTTCAACAGATATATTTTTGTGTCACAACAGTCAGAAGACACTACTGTTTTCTTTACGGAAAAAAACTACCAAAAGCTGAATAATAGAGATTTTTTACCGTGGGATGGCAAAACCACAGTTATTGTTTACTGGGGTATACCACACTTTTTTAAATAGAGATATTTGCGGCTGAACAGTGAGCGACACACTCAAACTGCTTTTTTTTTAGATACCAAACGCCCAAAACTGGATAGTACAGCGATTTGACCCGTGGAACTGCGAAACAACACTGGGTTGTCGGGCCTACACAAGACTATTTTCAACAGATATATTTTTGTGTCACAACAGTCAGGAGACACTACTGTTTTTCTATACGGAAAAAGCTACCAAAAGCTGAATAATAGAGATTTTTTACCGTGGGATGGCAAAACCACAGTTATTGTTTACTGGGGTATAGCACACTTTTTTAAATAGAGATATTTGCGGCTGAACAGTGAGCGACACACTCAAACTGCATTTTTTTCTGATACCAAATGCCCAAAACTGGATAGTACAACGATTTGACCCATGGAACTGCGAAACCACACTGGGATGTCGGGCCTACACAAGACTATTTTCAACAGATATATTTTTGTGTCACAACAGTCAGGAGACACTACTGTTTATCTTTACGGAAAAAAACTACCAAAAGATGAATAATAGAGATTTTTTACCGTGGGATGGCAAAACCACAGTTATTGTTCACTGGGGTATACCACACTTTTTTAAATAGAGATATTTGCGGCTGAACAGTGAGCGACACACTCAAACTGCTTTTTTTTTAGATACCAAAGGCCCAAAACTGGATAGTACAGCGATTTGACCCGTGGAACTGCGAAACCACACTGGGATGTCGGGCCTACACAAGACTATTTTCAACCGATATATTTTTGTGTCACAACAGTCAGGAGACACTACTGTTTTTCTTTAAGGAAAAAACTACAAAAAGCTGAACAATAGAGATTTTTTACCGTGGGATGGCAAAACCACAGTTATTGTTTACTGGGGTATACCACACTTTTTTAAAGAGAGATATTTGCGGCTGAACAGTGAGCGACACACTGAAACTGCTTTTTTTTAAATACCAAAGGCCCAAAACTGGATAGTACAGCGATTTGACCCGTGGAACTGCGAAACCACACTGGGATGTCGGGCCTACACAAGACTATTTTCAACAGATATATTTTTGTGTCACAACAGTCAGGAGACACTACTGTTTTTCTTTACGGAAAAAACTACCAAAAGCTGAATAATAGAGTTTTTTTACCGTGGGATGGCAAAACCACAGTTATTGTTTACTGGGGTATACCACACTTTTTTAAATAGAGATATTTGCGGCAGAACAGTGAGTGACACACTCAAACTGCTTTTTTTTTAGATACCAAAGGCCCAAAACTGGATAGTACAGCGATTTGACCCGTGGAACTGCGAAACCACACTGGGATGTCGGGCCTACACAAGACTATTTTCAACAGATATATTTTTGTGTCACAACAGTCAGACGACACTGCTGTTTTTCTTTACGGAAAAAACGACCAAAAGCTGAATAATAGAGATTTTTTACCGTGGGATGGCAAAACCACAGTTATTGTTTACTGGGGTATACCACACTTTTTTAAATAGAGATATTTGCGGCTGAACAGTGAGCGACACACTCAAACTGCTTTTTTTTTTAGATACCAAAGGCCCAAAACTGGATAGTACAGCGATTTGACCCGTGAAACTGCGAAACCACACTGGGATGTCGGGCCTACACAAGACTATTTTCAACAGATATATTTTTGTGTCACAACAGTCAGGAGACACTACTGTTTTTCTTTACGGAAAAAGCTACCAAAAGCTGAATAATAGAGATTTTTTACCCTGGGATGGCAAAACCACAGTTATTGTTTACTGGGGTATACCACACTTTTTTAAATAGAGATATTTGCGGCTGAACAGTGAGCGACACACTCAAACTGCTTTTTTTTTAGATACCAAAAGCCCAAAACTGAATAGTACAGCGATTTGACCCGTGGAACTGCGAAAACACACTGGGATGTCGGGCCTGCACAAGACTATTTTCAACAGATATATTTTTGTGTCACAACAGTCAGGAGACACTACTGTTTTTCTTTACGGAAAAAACTACCAAAAGCTGAATAATAGAGATTTTTTACCGTGGCATGGCAAAACCACAGTTATTGTTTACTGGGGTATACCACACTTTTTTAAATAGAGATATTTGCGGCAGAACAGTGAGTGACACACTCAAACTGCTTTTTTTTTAGATACCAAATGCCCAAAACTGGATAGTACAGCGATTTGACCCGTGGAACTGCGAAACCACACTGGGATGTCGGGCCTACACAAGACTATTTTCAACAGATATATTTTTGTGTCACAACAGTCAGAAGACACTGCTGTTTTTCTTTACGGAAAAAAACGACCAAAAGCTGAATAATAGAGATTTTTTACCGTGGGATGGCAAAACCACAGTTATTGTTTACTGGGGTATACCACACTTTTTTAAATAGAGATATTTGCAGCTGAACAGTGAGCGAAACACTCAAACTGCTTTTTTTTTTAGATACCAAAGGCCCAAAACTGGATAGTACAGCGATTTGACCCATGGAACTGCGAAACCACACTGGGATGTCGGGCCTACACAAGGCTATTTTCAACAGATATATTTTTGTGTCACAACAGTCAGGAGACACTACTGTTTTTCTTTACGGAAAAAACTACCAAAAGCTGAATAATAGAGATTTTTTACCGTGGGATGGCAAAACCACAGTTATTGTTTACAGGGGTATACCACACTTTTTTAAATAGAGATATTTGCGGCTGAACAGTGAGCGACACACTCAAACTGCTTTTTTTTTAAATACCAAAGGCCCAAAACTGGATAGTACAGCAATTTGACCCGTGGAACTGCGAAACCACACTGGGATGTCGGGCCTACACAAGACTATTTTCAACAGATATATTTTTGTGTCACAACAGTCAGAAGACACTACTGTTTTTCTTTACGGAAAAAACGACCAAAAGCTGAATAATAGAGATTTTTTACTGTGGGATGGCAAAACCACAGTTATTGTTTACTGGGGTATACCACACTTTTTTAAATAGAGATATTTGCGGCTGAACAGTGAGCGACACACTCAAACTGCATTTTTTTCAGATAACAAAGGCCCAAAACTGGATAGTACAGCGATTTGACCCATGGAACTGCGAAACCAAACTGGGATGTCGGGCCTACACAAGACTATTTTCAACAGATATATTTTTGTGTCACAACAGTCAGGAGACACTACTGTTTTTCTTTACGGAAAAAACTACCAAAAGCTGAATAATAGAGATTTTTTACCGTGGGATGGCAAAACCACAGTTATTGTTTACTGGGGTATACCACACTTTTTTGAATAGAGATATTTGCGGCTGAACAGTGAGCGACACACTCAAACTGCTTTTTTTTTAGATACCAAAAGCCCAAAACTGAATAGTACAGCGATTTGACCCGTGGAACTGCGAAAACACACTGGGATGTCGGGCCTCCACAAGACTATTTTCAACAGATATATTTTTGTGTCACAACAGTCAGGAGACACTACTGCTTTTCTTTACGGAAAAAACTACAAAAAGCTGAATAATAGAGATTTTTTACCGTGGGATTGCAAAACCACAGTTATTGTTTACTGGGGTATACCACACTTTTTTAAATAGAGATATTTGCGGCTGAACAGTGAGCGACACACTCAAACTGCTTTTTTTTTAGATACCAAAAGCCCAAAACTGGATAGCACAGCGATTTGACCCGTGGAACTGCGAAACCACACTGGGATGTCGGGCCTACACAAGACTATTTTCAACAGATATATTTTTGTGTCACAACAGTCAGGAGACACTACTGTTTTTCTTTACGGAAAAAACTACCAAAAGCTGAATAATAGAGATTTTTTACTGTGGGATGGCAAAACCACAGTTATTGTTTACTGGGGTATACCACACTTTTTTAAATAGAGATATTTGCGGCTGAACAGTGAGCGACACACTCAAACTGCTTTTTTTTTTAGATACCAAAGGCCCAAAACTGGATCGTACAGCGATTTGACCCGTGGAACTGCGAAACCACACTGGGATGTCGGGCCTACACAAGACTATTTTCAACAGATATATTTTTGTGTCACAACAGTCAGGAGACACTACTGTTTTTCTATACGGAAAAAGCTACCAAAAGCTGAATAATAGAGATTTTTTACCGTGGGATGGCAAAACCACAGTTATTGTTTACTGGGGTATAGCACACTTTTTTAAATAGAGATATTTGCGGCTGAACAGTGAGCGACACACTCAAACTGCATTTTTTTCTGATACCAAATGCCCAAAACTGGATAGTACAGCGATTTGACCCATGGAACTGCGAAACCACACTGGGATGTCGGGCCTACACAAGACTATTTTCAACAGATATATTTTTGTGTCACAACAGTCAGGAGACACTACTGTTTATCTTTACGGAAAAAAACTACCAAAAGATGAATAATAGAGATTTTTTACCGTGGGATGGCAAAACCACAGTTATTGTTCACTGGGGTATACCACACTTTTTTAAATAGAGATATTTGCGGCTGAACAGTGAGCGACACACTCAAACTGCTTTTTTTTTAGATACCAAAGGCCCAAAACTGGATAGTACAGCGATTTGACCCGTGGAACTGCGAAACCACACTGGGATGTCGGGCCTACACAAGACTATTTTCAACCGATATATTTTTGTGTCACAACAGTCAGGAGACACTACTGTTTTTCTTTAAGGAAAAAACTACAAAAAGCTGAACAATAGAGATTTTTTACCGTGGGATGGCAAAACCACAGTTATTGTTTACTGGGGTATACCACACTTTTTTAAAGAGAGATATTTGCGGCTGAACAGTGAGCGACACACTGAAACTGCTTTTTTTTAAATACCAAAGGCCCAAAACTGGATAGTACAGCGATTTGACCCGTGGAACTGCGAAACCACACTGGGATGTCGGGCCTACACAAGACTATTTTCAACAGATATATTTTTGTGTCACAACAGTCAGGAGACACTACTGTTTTTCTTTACGGAAAAAACTACCAAAAGCTGAATAATAGAGTTTTTTTACCGTGGGATGGCAAAACCACAGTTATTGTTTACTGGGGTATACCACACTTTTTTAAATAGAGATATTTGCGGCAGAACAGTGAGTGACACACTCAAACTGCTTTTTTTTTAGATACCAAAGGCCCAAAACTGGATAGTACAGCGATTTGACCCGTGGAACTGCGAAACCACACTGGGATGTCGGGCCTACACAAGACTATTTTCAACAGATATATTTTTGTGTCACAACAGTCAGACGACACTGCTGTTTTTCTTTACGGAAAAAACGACCAAAAGCTGAATAATAGAGATTTTTTACCGTGGGATGGCAAAACCACAGTTATTGTTTACTGGGGTATACCACACTTTTTTAAATAGAGATATTTGCGGCTGAACAGTGAGCGACACACTCAAACTGCTTTTTTTTTTAGATACCAAAGGCCCAAAACTGGATAGTACAGCGATTTGACCCGTGAAACTGCGAAACCACACTGGGATGTCGGGCCTACACAAGACTATTTTCAACAGATATATTTTTGTGTCACAACAGTCAGGAGACACTACTGTTTTTCTTTACGGAAAAAGCTACCAAAAGCTGAATAATAGAGATTTTTTACCCTGGGATGGCAAAACCACAGTTATTGTTTACTGGGGTATACCACACTTTTTTAAATAGAGATATTTGCGGCAGAACAGTGAGTGACACACTCAAACTGCTTTTTTTTTAGATACCAAATGCCCAAAACTGGATAGTACAGCGATTTGACCCGTGGAACTGCGAAACCACACTGGGATGTCGGGCCTACACAAGACTATTTTCAACAGATATATTTTTGTGTCACAACAGTCAGAAGACACTGCTGTTTTTCTTTACGGAAAAAAACGACCAAAAGCTGAATAATAGAGATTTTTTACCGTGGGATGGCAAAACCACAGTTATTGTTTACTGGGGTATACCACACTTTTTTAAATAGAGATATTTGCAGCTGAACAGTGAGCGAAACACTCAAACTGCTTTTTTTTTTAGATACCAAAGGCCCAAAACTGGATAGTACAGCGATTTGACCCATGGAACTGCGAAACCACACTGGGATGTCGGGCCTACACAAGGCTATTTTCAACAGATATATTTTTGTGTCACAACAGTCAGGAGACACTACTGTTTTTCTTTACGGAAAAAACTACCAAAAGCTGAATAATAGAGATTTTTTACCGTGGGATGGCAAAACCACAGTTATTGTTTACAGGGGTATACCACACTTTTTTAAATAGAGATATTTGCGGCTGAACAGTGAGCGACACACTCAAACTGCTTTTTTTTTAAATACCAAAGGCCCAAAACTGGATAGTACAGCAATTTGACCCGTGGAACTGCGAAACCACACTGGGATGTCGGGCCTACACAAGACTATTTTCAACAGATATATTTTTGTGTCACAACAGTCAGAAGACACTACTGTTTTTCTTTACGGAAAAAACGACCAAAAGCTGAATAATAGAGATTTTTTACTGTGGGATGGCAAAACCACAGTTATTGTTTACTGGGGTATACCACACTTTTTTAAATAGAGATATTTGCGGCTGAACAGTGAGCGACACACTCAAACTGCATTTTTTTCAGATAACAAAGGCCCAAAACTGGATAGTACAGCGATTTGACCCATGGAACTGCGAAACCAAACTGGGATGTCGGGCCTACACAAGACTATTTTCAACAGATATATTTTTGTGTCACAACAGTCAGGAGACACTACTGTTTTTCTTTACGGAAAAAACTACCAAAAGCTGAATAATAGAGATTTTTTACCGTGGGATGGCAAAACCACAGTTATTGTTTACTGGGGTATACCACACTTTTTTGAATAGAGATATTTGCGGCTGAACAGTGAGCGACACACTCAAACTGCTTTTTTTTTAGATACCAAAAGCCCAAAACTGAATAGTACAGCGATTTGACCCGTGGAACTGCGAAAACACACTGGGATGTCGGGCCTCCACAAGACTATTTTCAACAGATATATTTTTGTGTCACAACAGTCAGGAGACACTACTGCTTTTCTTTACGGAAAAAACTACAAAAAGCTGAATAATAGAGATTTTTTACCGTGGGATTGCAAAACCACAGTTATTGTTTACTGGGGTATACCACACTTTTTTAAATAGAGATATTTGCAGCTGAACAGTGAGCGAAACACTCAAACTGCTTTTTTTTTTAGATACCAAAGGCCCAAAACTGGATAGTACAGCGATTTGACCCATGGAACTGCGAAACCACACTGGGATGTCGGGCCTACACAAGGCTATTTTCAACAGATATATTTTTGTGTCACAACAGTCAGGAGACACTACTGTTTTTCTTTACGGAAAAAACTACCAAAAGCTGAATAATAGAGATTTTTTACCGTGGGATGGCAAAACCACAGTTATTGTTTACAGGGGTATACCACACTTTTTTAAATAGAGATATTTGCGGCTGAACAGTGAGCGACACACTCAAACTGCTTTTTTTTTAAATACCAAAGGCCCAAAACTGGATAGTACAGCAATTTGACCCGTGGAACTGCGAAACCACACTGGGATGTCGGGCCTACACAAGACTATTTTCAACAGATATATTTTTGTGTCACAACAGTCAGAAGACACTACTGTTTTTCTTTACGGAAAAAACGACCAAAAGCTGAATAATAGAGATTTTTTACTGTGGGATGGCAAAACCACAGTTATTGTTTACTGGGGTATACCACACTTTTTTAAATAGAGATATTTGCGGCTGAACAGTGAGCGACACACTCAAACTGCATTTTTTTCAGATAACAAAGGCCCAAAACTGGATAGTACAGCGATTTGACCCATGGAACTGCGAAACCAAACTGGGATGTCGGGCCTACACAAGACTATTTTCAACAGATATATTTTTGTGTCACAACAGTCAGGAGACACTACTGTTTTTCTTTACGGAAAAAACTACCAAAAGCTGAATAATAGAGATTTTTTACCGTGGGATGGCAAAACCACAGTTATTGTTTACTGGGGTATACCACACTTTTTTGAATAGAGATATTTGCGGCTGAACAGTGAGCGACACACTCAAACTGCTTTTTTTTTAGATACCAAAAGCCCAAAACTGAATAGTACAGCGATTTGACCCGTGGAACTGCGAAAACACACTGGGATGTCGGGCCTCCACAAGACTATTTTCAACAGATATATTTTTGTGTCACAACAGTCAGGAGACACTACTGCTTTTCTTTACGGAAAAAACTACAAAAAGCTGAATAATAGAGATTTTTTACCGTGGGATTGCAAAACCACAGTTATTGTTTACTGGGGTATACCACACTTTTTTAAATAGAGATATTTGCGGCTGAACAGTGAGCGACACACTCAAACTGCTTTTTTTTTAGATACCAAAAGCCCAAAACTGGATAGCACAGCGATTTGACCCGTGGAACTGCGAAACCACACTGGGATGTCGGGCCTACACAAGACTATTTTCAACAGATATATTTTTGTGTCACAACAGTCAGGAGACACTACTGTTTTTCTTTACGGAAAAAACTACCAAAAGCTGAATAATAGAGATTTTTTACTGTGGGATGGCAAAACCACAGTTATTGTTTACTGGGGTATACCACACTTTTTTAAATAGAGATATTTGCGGCTGAACAGTGAGCGACACACTCAAACTGCTTTTTTTTTTAGATACCAAAGGCCCAAAACTGGATCGTACAGCGATTTGACCCGTGGAACTGCGAAACCACACTGGGATGTCGGGCCTACACAAGACTATTTTCAACAGATATATTTTTGTGTCACAACAGTCAGGAGACACTACTGTTTTTCTTTACGGAAAAAACTACCAAAAGCTGAATAATAGAGATTTTTTACCGTGGGATGGCAAAACCACAGTTATTGTTTACTGGGGTATACCACACTTTTTTAAATAGAGATATTTGCGGCTGAACAGTGAGCGACACACTCAAACTGCTTTTTTTTTAAATACCAAAGGCCCAAAACTGGATAGTACAGCGATTTGACCCGTGGAACTGCGAAACCACACTGGGATGTCGGGCCTACACAAGACTATTTTCAACAGATATATTTTTGTGTCACAACAGTCAGAAGACACTACTGTTTTCTTTACGGAAAGAAACTACCAAAAGCTGAATAATAGAGATTTTTTACCGTGGGATGGCAAAACCACAGTTATTGTTTACTGGGGTATACCAGACTTTTTTAAATAGAGATATTTGCGGCTGAACAGTGAGCGACACACTCAAACTGCATTTTTTTCTGATACCAAATGCCCAAAACTGGATAGTACAGCTATTTGACCCATGGAACTGCGAAACCACACTGGGATGTCGGGCCTACACAAGACTATTTTCAACAGATATATTTTTGTGTCACAACAGTCAGGAGACACTACTGTTTATCTTTACGGAAAAAAACTACCAAAAGCTGAATAATAGAGATTTTTTACCGTGGGATGGCAAAACCACAGTTATTGTTCACTGGGGTATACCAAACTTTTTTAAATAGAGATATTTGCGGCTGAACAGTGAGCGACACACTCAAACTGCTTTTTTTTTAGATACCAAAGGCCCAAAACTGGATAGTACAGCGATTTGACCCGTGGAACTGCGAAACCACACTGGGATGTCGGGCCTACACAAGACTATTTTCAACCGATATATTTTTGTGTCACAACAGTCAGGAGACACTACTGTTTTTCTTTAAGGAAAAAACTACAAAAAGCTGAACAATAGAGATTTTTTACCGTGGGATGGCAAAACCACAGTTATTGTTTTCTGGGGTATACCACACTTTTTTAAATAGAGATATTTGCGGCTGAACAGTGAGCGACACACTCAAACTGCTTTTTTTTAAATACCAAAGGCCCAAAACTGGATAGTACAGCGATTTGACCCGTGGAACTGCGAAACCACACTGGGATGTCGGGCCTACACAAGACTATTTTCAACAGATATATTTTTGTGTCACAACAGTCAGAAGACACTACTGTTTTCTTTACGGAAAAAACGACCAAAAGCTGAATAATAGAGATTTTTTACCGTGGGATGGCAAAACCACAGTTATTGTTTACTGGGGTATACCACACTTTTTTAAATAGAGATATTTGCGGCTGAACAGTGAGCGACACACTCAAACTGCTTTTTTTTTAGATACCAAAGGCCCAAAACTGGATAGTACAGCGATTTGACCCGTGGAACTGCAAAACCACACTGGGATGTCGGGCCTACACAAGACTATTTTCAACAGATATATTTTTGTGTCACAACAGTCAGGAGACACTACTGTTTTTCTTTACGGAAAAAACTACCAAAAGCTGAATAATAGAGATTTTTTACCGTGGGATGGCAAAACCACAGTTATTGTTTCCTGGGGTATACCACACTTTTTTAAATAGAGATATTTGCGGCTGAACAGTGAGCGACACACTCAAACTGCTTTTTTTTTAAATACCAAAGGCCCAAAACTGGATAGTACAGCGATTTGACCCGTGGAACTGCGAAACCACACTGGGATGTCGGGCCTACACAAGACTATTTTCAACAGATATATTTTTGTGTCACAACAGTCAGAAGACACTACTGTTTTCTTTACGGAAAAAAACTACCAAAAGCTGAATAATAGAGATTTTTTACCGTGGGAAGCAAAACCACAGTTATTGTTTACTGGGGTATACCACACTTTTTTAAATAGAGATATTTGCGGCTGAACAGTGAGCGACACACTCAAACTGCTTTTTTTTTAGATACCAAAAGCCCAAAACTGAATAGTACAGCGATTTGACCCGTGGAACTGCGAAAACACACTGGGATGTCGGGCCTGCACAAGACTATTTTCAACAGATATATTTTTGTGTCACAACAGTCAGGAGACACTACTGTTTTTCTTTACGGAAAAAACTACAAAAAGCTGAATAATAGAGATTTTTTACCGTGGGATTGCAAAACCACAGTTATTGTTTACTGGGGTATACCACACTTTTTTAAATAGAGATATTTGCGGCTGAACAGTGAGCGACACACTCAAACTGCTTTTTTTTTAGATATCAAAAGCCCAAAACTGGATACTACAGCGATTTGACCCGTGGAACTGCGAAACCACACTGGGATGTCGGGCCTACACAAGACTATTTTCAACAGATATATTTTTGTGTCACAACAGTCAGGAGACACTACTGTTTTTCTTTACGGAAAAAGCTACCAAAAGCTGAATAATAGAGATTTTTTACCCTGGGATGGCAAAACCACAGTTATTGTTTACTGGGGTATACACACTTTTTAAATAGAGATATTTGCGGCTGAACAGTGAGCGACACACTCAAACTGCATTTTTTTCAGATAACAAAGGCCCAAAACTGGATAGTACAGCGATTTGACCCATGGAACTGCGAAACCACACTGGGATGTCGGGCCTACACAAGACTATTTTCAACAGATATATTTTTGTGTCACAACAGTCAGGAGACACTACTGTTTTCTTTACGGAAAAAACTACCAAAAGCTGAATAATAGAGATTTTTTTCCGTGGGATGGCAAAACCACAGTTATTGTTTACTGGGGTATACCACACTTTTTTAAATAGAGATATTTGTGGCTGAACAGTGAGCGACACACTCAAACTGCTTTTTTTTAAAATACCAAAGGCCAAAAACTGGATAGTACAGCGATTTGACCCGTGGAACTGCGAAACCACACTGGGATGTCGGGCCTACACAAGACTATTTTCAACAGATATATTTTTGTGTCACAACAGTCAGAGGACACTACTGTTTTCTTTACGGAAAAAAACTACCAAAAGCTGAATAATAGAGATTTTTTAACGTGGGATGGCAAAACCACAGTTATTGTTTACTGGGGTATACCACACTTTTTTAAATAGAGATATTTGCGGCTGAACAGTGAGCGACACACTCAAACTGCTTTTTTTTTAGATACCAAAGGCCCAAAACTGGATAGTACAGCGATTTGACCCGTGGAACTGTGAAACAACACTGGGTTGTCGAGCCTACACAAGACTATTTTCAACAGATATATTTTTGTGTCACAACAGTCAGGAGACACTACTGTTTTTCTTTACGGAAAAAGCTACCAAAAGCTGAATAATAGAGATTTTTTAACGTGGGATGGCAAAACCACAGTTATTGTTTACTGGGGTATACCACACTTTTTTAAATAGAGATATTTGCGGCTGAACAGTGAGCGACACACTCAAACTGAATTTTTTTCTGATACCAAAGGCCCAAAACTGGATAGTACAGCGATTTGACCCATGGAACTGCGAAACCACACTGGGATGTCGGGCCTACACAAGACTATTTTCAACAGATATATTTTTGTGTCACAACAGTCAGGAGACACTACTGTTTATCTTTACGGAAAAAAACTACCAAAAGCTGAATAATAGAGATTTTTTACCGTGGGATGGCAAAACCACAGTTATTGTTCACTGGGGTATACGACACTTTTTTAAATAGAGATATTTGCGGCTGAACAGTGAGCGACACACTCAAACTGCTTTTTTTTTTAGATACCAAAGGCCCAAAACTGGATAGTACAGCGATTTGACCCGTGGAACTGCGAAACCACACTGGGATGTCGGGCCTACACAAGACTATTTTCAACCGATATATTTTTGTGTCACAACAGTCAGGAGACACTACTGTTTTTCTTTACGGAAAAAACTACAAAAAGCTGAACAATAGAGATTTTTTACCGTGGGATGGCAAAACCACAGTTATTGTTTACTGGGGTATACCACACTATTTTAAATAGAGATATTTGCGGCTGAACAGTGAGCGACACACTCAAACTGCTTTTTTTTAAATACCAAAGGCCCAAAACTGGATAGTACAGCGATTTGACCCGTGGAACTGCGAAACCACTCTGGGATGTCGGGCCTACACAAGACTATTTTCAACAGATATATTTTTGTGTCACAACAGTCAGAAGACACTACTGTTTTCTTTACGGAAAAAACGACCAAAAGCTGAATAATAGAGATTTTTTACCGTGGGATGGCAAAACCACAGTTATTGTTTACTGGGGTATACCACACTTTTTTAAATAGAGATATTTGCGGCTGAACAGTGAGCGACACACTCAAACTGCTTTTTTTTTAGATACCAAAGGCCCAAAACTGGATAGTACAGCGATTTGACCCGTGGAACTGCAAAAACACTGGGATGTCGGGCCTACACAAGACTATTTTCAACAGATATATTTTTGTGTCACAACAGTCAGGAGACACTACTGTTTTTCTTTACGGAAAAAACTACCAAAAGCTGAATAATAGAGATTTTTTACCGTGGGATGGCAAAACCACAGTTATTGTTTACTGGGGTATACCACACTTTTTTAAATAGAGATATTTGCGGCTGAACAGTGAGCGACACACTCAAACTGCTTTTTTTCTAGATACCAAAGGCCCAAACTGGATAGTACAGCGATTTGACCGTGGAACTGCGAAACAACACTGGGTTGTCGGGCCTACACAAGACTATTTTCAACAGATATATTTTTCTGTCACAACAGTCAGGAGACACTACTGTTTTTCTTTAAGGAAAAAGCTACCAAAAGCAGAATAATAGAGATTTTTTACCGTGGGATGGCAAAACCACAGTTATTGTTCACTGGGGTATACCACACTTTTTTAAATAGAGATATTTGCGGCTGAACAGTGAGCGACACACAAAACTGCTTTTTTTTTAGATAAAAAAGGCCCAAAACTGGATAGTACAGCGATTTGACCCGTGGAACTGCGAAACCACACTGGGATGTCGGGCCTACACAAGACTATTTTCAACCGATATATTTTTGTGTCACAACAGTCAGGAGACACTACTATTTTTCTTTACGGAAAACACTACAAAAAGCTGAAGAATAGAGATTTTTTACCGTGGGATGGCAAAACCACAGTTATTGTTTACTGGGGTATACCACACTTTTTTAAATAGAGATATTTGCGGCTGAACAGTGAGCGACACACTCAAACTGCTTTTTTTTAAATACCAAAGGCCCAAAACTGGATAGTACAGCGATTTGACCCGTGGAACTGCGAAACCACACTGGGATGTCGGGCCTACACAAGACTATTTTCAACAGATAGATTTTTGTGTCACAACAGTCAGAAGACACTACTGTTTTCTTTACGGAAAAAACGACCAAAAGCTGAATAATAGAGATTTTTTACCGTGGGATGGCAAAACCACAGTTATTGTTTACTGGGGTATACCACACTTTTTTAAATAGAGATATTTGCGGCTGAACAGTGAGCGACACACTCAAACTGCTTTTTTTTTAGATACCAAAGGCCCAAAACTGGATAGTACAGCGATTTGACCCGTGGAACTGTGAAACAACACTGGGTTGTCGAGCCTACACAAGACTATTTTCAACAGATATATTTTTGTGTCACAACAGTCAGGAGACACTACTGTTTATCTTTACGGAAAAAAACTACCAAAAGCTGAATAATAGAGATTTTTTACCGTGGGATGGCAAAACCACAGTTATTGTTCACTGGGGTATACGACACTTTTTTAAATAGAGATATTTGCGGCTGAACAGTGAGCGACACACTCAAACTGCTTTTTTTTTAGATACCAAAGGCCCAAAACTGGATAGTACAGCGATTTGACCCGTGGAACTGCGAAACCACACTGGGATGTCGGGCCTACACAAGACTATTTTCAACCGATATATTTTTGTGTCACAACAGTCAGGAGACACTACTGTTTTTCTTTACGGAAAAAACAACAAAAAGCTGAACAATAGAGATTTCTTACCGTGGGATGGCAAAACCACAGTTATTGTTTACTGGGGTTTACCACACTATTTTAAATAGAGATATTTGCGGCTGAACAGTGAGCGACACACTCAAACTGCTTTTTTTTAAATACCAAAGGCCCAAAACTGGATAGTACAGCGATTTGACCCGTGGAACTGCGAAACCACTCTGGGATGTCGGGCCTACACAAGACGATTTTCAACAGATATATTTTTGTGTCACAACAGTCAGAAGACACTACTGTTTTCTTTACGGAAAAAACGACCAAAAGCTGAATAATAGAGATTTTTTACCGTGTGATGGCAAAACCACAGTTATTGTTTACTGGGGTATACCACACTTTTTTAAATAGAGATATTTGCGGCTGAACAGTGAGCGACACACTCAAACTGCTTTTTTTTTAGATACCAAAGGCCCAAAACTGGATAGTACAGCGATTTGACCCGTGGAACTGCAAAAACACTGGGATGTCGGGCCTACACAAGACTATTTTCAACAGATATATTTTTGTGTCACAACAGTCAGGAGACACTATTGTTTTTCTTTACGGAAAAAACTACCAAAAGCTGAATAATAGAGATTTTTTACCGTGGGATGGCAAAACCACAGTTATTGTTTACTGGGGTATACCACACTTTTTTAAATAGAGATATTTGCGGCTGAACAGTGAGCGACACACTCAAACTGCTTTTTTTCTAGATACCAAAGGCCCAAACTGGATAGTACAGCGATTTGACCGTGGAACTGCGAAACAACACTGGGTTGTCGGGCCTACACAAGACTATTTTCAACAGATATATTTTTGTGTCACAACAGTCAGGAGACACTACTGTTTTTCTTTAAGGAAAAAGCTACCAAAAGCTGAATAATAGAGATTTTTTACCGTGGGATGGCAAAACCACAGTTATTGTTCACTGGGGTATACCACACTTTTTTAAATAGAGATATTTGCGGCTGAACAGTGAGCGACACACAAAACTGCTTTTTTTTTAGATACCAAAGGCCCAAAACTGGATAGTACAGCGATTTGACCCGTGGAACTGCGAAACCACACTGGGATGTCGGGCCTACACAAGACTATTTTCAACCGATATATTTTTGTGTCACAACAGTCAGGAGACACTACTGTTTTTCTTTACGGAAAACACTACAAAAAGCTGAAGAATAGAGATTTTTTACCGTGGGATGGCAAAACCACAGTTATTGTTTACTGGGGTATACCACACTTTTTTAAATAGAGATATTTGCGGCTGAACAGTGAGCGACACACTCAAACTGCTTTTTTTTAAATACCAAAGGCCCAAAACTGGATAGTACAGCGATTTGACCCGTGGAACTGCGAAACCACACTGGGATGTCGGGCCTACACAAGACTATTTTCAACAGATAGATTTTTGTGTCACAACAGTCAGGAGACACTACTGTTTTCTTTACGGAAAAAATGACCAAAAGCTGAATAATAGAGATTTTTTACCGTGGGATGGCAAAACCACAGTTATTGTTTACTGGGGTATACCACACTTTTTTAAATAGAGATATTTGCGGCTGAACAGTGAGCGACACACTCAAACTGCTTTTTTTTTAGATACCAAAGGCCCAAAACTGGATAGTACAGCGATTTGACCCGTGGAACTGTGAAACAACACTGGGTTGTCGAGCCTACACAAGACTATTTTCAACAGATATATTTTTGTGTCACAACAGTCAGGAGACACTACTGTTTTTCTTTACGGAAAAAGCTACCAAAAGCTGAATAATAGAGATTTTTTACCGTGGGATGGCAAAACCACAGTTATTGTTTACTGGGGTATACCACACTTTTTTAAATAGAGATATTTGCGGCTGAACAGTGAGCGACACACTCAAACTGCATTTTTTTCTGATACCAAAGGCCCAAAACTGGATAGTACAGCGATTTGACCCATGGAACTGCGAAACCACACTGGGATGTCGGGCCTACACAAGACTATTTTCAACAGATATATTTTTGTGTCACAACAGTCAGGAGACACTACTGTTTATCTTTACGGAAAAAAACTACCAAAAGCTGAATAATAGAGATTTTTTACCGTGGGATGGCAAAACCACAGTTATTGTTCACTGGGGTATACGACACTTTTTTAAATAGAGATATTTGCGGCTGAACAGTGAGCGGCACACTCAAACTGCTTTTTTTTTAGATACCAAAGGCCCAAAACTGGATAGTACAGCGATTTGACCCGTGGAACTGCGAAACCACACTGGGATGTCGGGCCTACACAAGACTATTTTCAACCGATATATTTTTGTGTCACAACAGTCAGGAGACACTACTGTTTTTCTTTACGGAAAAAACTACAAAAAGCTGAACAATAGAGATTTCTTACCGTGGGATGGCAAAACCACAGTTATTGTTTACTGGGGTTTACCACACTATTTTAAATAGAGATATTTGCGGCTGAACAGTGAGCGACACACTCAAACTGCTTTTTTTTAAATACCAAAGGCCCAAAACTGGATAGTACAGCGATTTGACCCGTGGAACTGCGAAACCACTCTGGGATGTCGGGCCTACACAAGACTATTTTCAACAGATATATTTTTGTGTCACAACAGTCAGAAGACACTACTGTTTTCTTTACGGAAAAAACGACCAAAAGCTGAATAATAGAGATTTTTTACCGTGTGATGGCAAAACCACAGTTATTGTTTACTGGGGTATACCACACTTTTTTAAATAGAGATATTTGCGGCTGAACAGTGAGCGACACACTCAAACTGCTTTTTTTTTAGATACCAAAGGCCCAAAACTGGATAGTACAGCGATTTGACCCGTGGAACTGCAAAAACACTGGGATGTCGGGCCTACACAAGACTATTTTCAACAGATATATTTTTGTGTCACAACAGTCAGGAGACACTACTGTTTTTCTTTACGGAAAAAACTACCAAAAGCTGAATAATAGAGATTTTTTACCGTGGGATGGCAAAACCACAGTTATTGTTTACTGGGGTATACCACACTTTTTTAAATAGTGATATTTGCGGCTGAACAGTGAGCGACACACTCAAACTGCTTTTTTTCTAGATACCAAAGGCCCAAACTGGATAGTACAGCGATTTGACCGTGGAACTGCGAAACAACACTGGGTTGTCGGGCCTACACAAGACTATTTTCAACAGATATATTTTTGTGTCACAACAGTCAGGAGACACTACTGTTTTTCTTTAAGGAAAAAGCTACCAAAAGCTGAATAATAGAGATTTTTTACCGTGGGATGGCAAAACCACAGTTATTGTTCACTGGGGTATACCACACTTTTTTAAATAGAGATATTTGCGGCTGAACAGTGAGCGACACACTCAAACTGCTTTTTTTTTAGATACCAAAGGCCCAAAACTGGATAGTACAGCGATTTGACCCGTGGAACTGTGAAACAACACTGGGTTGTCGAGCCTACACAAGACTATTTTCAACAGATATATTTTTGTGTCACAACAGTCAGGAGACACTACTGTTTTTCTTTACGGAAAAAGCTACCAAAAGCTGAATAATAGAGATTTTTTACCGTGGGATGGCAAAACCACAGTTATTGTTTACTGGGGTATACCACACTTTTTTAAATAGAGATATTTGCGGCTGAACAGTGAGCGACACACTCAAACTGCATTTTTTTCTGATACCAAAGGCCCAAAACTGGATAGTACAGCGATTTGACCCATGGAACTGCGAAACCACACTGGGATGTCGGGCCTACACAAGACTATTTTCAACAGATATATTTTTGTGTCACAACAGTCAGGAGACACTACTGTTTATCTTTACGGAAAAAAACTACCAAAAGCTGAATAATAGAGATTTTTTACCGTGGGATGGCAAAACCACAGTTATTGTTCACTGGGGTATATGACACTTTTTTAAATAGAGATATTTGCGGCTGAACAGTGAGCGACACACTCAAACTGCTTTTTTTTTAGATACCAAAGGCCCAAAACTGGATAGTACAGCGATTTGACCCGTGGAACTGCGAAACCACACTGGGATGTCGGGCCTACACAAGACTATTTTCAACCGATATATTTTTGTGTCACAACAGTCAGGAGACACTACTGTTTTTCTTTACGGAAAAAACTACAAAAAGCTGAACAATAGAGATTTCTTACCGTGGGATGGCAAAACCACAGTTATTGTTTACTGGGGTTTACCACACTATTTTAAATAGAGATATTTGCGGCTGAACAGTGAGCGACACACTCAAACTGCTTTTTTTTAAATACCAAAGGCCCAAAACTGGATAGTACAGCGATTTGACCCGTGGAACTGCGAAACCACTCTGGGATGTCGGGCCTACACAAGACTATTTTCAACAGATATATTTTTGTGTCACAACAGTCAGAAGACACTACTGTTTTCTTTACGGAAAAAACGACCAAAAGCTGAATAATAGAGATTTTTTACCGTGTGATGGCAAAACCACAGTTATTGTTTACTGGGGTATACCACACTTTTTTAAATAGAGATATTTGCGGCTGAACAGTGAGCGACACACTCAAACTGCTTTTTTTTTAGATACCAAAGGCCCAAAACTGGATAGTACAGCGATTTGACCCGTGGAACTGCAAAAACACTGGGATGTCGGGCCTACACAAGACTATTTTCAACAGATATATTTTTGTGTCACAACAGTCAGGAGACACTACTGTTTTTCTTTACGGAAAAAACTACCAAAAGCTGAATAATAGAGATTTTTTACCGTGGGATGGCAAAACCACAGTTATTGTTTACTGGGGTATACCACACTTTTTTAAATAGAGATATTTGCGGCTGAACAGTGAGCGACACACTCAAACTGCTTTTTTTCTAGATACCAAAGGCCCAAACTGGATAGTACAGCGATTTGACCGTGGAACTGCGAAACAACACTGGGTTGTCGGGCCTACACAAGACTATTTTCAACAGATATATTTTTGTGTCACAACAGTCAGGAGACACTACTGTTTTTCTTTAAGGAAAAAGCTACCAAAAGCTGAATAATAGAGATTTTTTACCGTGGGATGGCAAAACCACAGTTATTGTTCACTGGGGTATACCACACTTTTTTAAATAGAGATATTTGCGGCTGAACAGTGAGCGACACACAAAACTGCTTTTTTTTTAGATACCAAAGGCCCAAAACTGGATAGTACAGCGATTTTACCCGTGGAACTGCGAAACCACACTGGGATGTCGGGCCTACACAAGACTATTTTCAACCGATATATTTTTGTGTCACAACAGTCAGGAGACACTACTGTTTTTCTTTACGGAAAAAACTACAAAAAGCTGAAGAATAGAGATTTTTTACCGTGGGATGGCAAAACCACAGTTATTGTTTACTGGGGTATACCACACATTTTTAAATAGAGATATTTGCGGCTGAACAGTGAGCGACACACTCAAACTGCTTTTTTGTAAATACCAAAGGCCCAAAACTGGATAGTACAGCGATTTGACCCGTGGAACTGCGAAACCACACTGGGATGTCGGGCCTACACAAGACTATTTTCAACAGATAGATTTTTGTGTCACAACAGTCAGAAGACACTACTGTTTTCTTTACGGAAAAAACGACCAAAAGCTGAATAATAGAGATTTTTTACCGTGGGATGGCAAAACCACAGTTATTGTTTACTGGGGTATACCACACTTTTTTAAATAGAGATATTTGCGGCTGAACAGTGAGCGACACACTCAAACTGCTTTTTTTTTAGATACCAAAGGCCCAAACTGGATAGTACAGCGATTTGACCGTGGAACTGCGAAACAACACTGGGTTGTCGGGCCTACACAAGACTATTTTCAACAGATATATTTTTGTGTCACAACAGTCAGGAGACACTACTGTTTTTCTTTAAGGAAAAAGCTACCAAAAGCAGAATAATAGAGATTTTTTACCGTGGGATGGCAAAACCACAGTTATTGTTCACTGGGGTATACCACACTTTTTTAAATAGAGATATTTGCGGCTGAACAGTGAGCGACACACAAAACTGCTTTTTTTTTAGATACCAAAGCCCCAAAACTGGATAGTACAGCGATTTGACCCGTGGAACTGCGAAACCACACTGGGATGTCGGGCCTACACAAGACTATTTTCAACCGATATATTTTTGTGTCACAACAGTCAGGAGACACTACTGTTTTTCTTTACGGAAAACACTACAAAAAGCTGAAGAATAGAGATTTTTTACCGTGGGATGGCAAAACCACAGTTATTGTTTACTGGGGTATACCACACTTTTTTAAATAGAGATATTTGCGGCTGAACAGTGAGCGACACACTCAAACTGCTTTTTTTTAAATACCAAAGGCCCAAAACTGGATAGTACAGCGATTTGACCCGTGGAACTGCGAAACCACACTGGGATGTCGGGCCTACACAAGACTATTTTCAACAGATAGATTTTTGTGTCACAACAGTCAGAAGACACTACTGTTTTCTTTACGGAAAAAACGACCAAAAGCTGAATAATAGAGATTTTTTACCGTGGGATGGCAAAACCACAGTTATTGTTTACTGGGGTATACCACACTTTTTTAAATAGAGATATTTGCGGCTGAACAGTGAGCGACACACTCAAACTGCTTTTTTTTTAGATACCAAAGGCCCAAAACTGGATAGTACAGCGATTTGACCCGTGGAACTGTGAAACAACACTGGGTTGTCGAGCCTACACAAGACTATTTTCAACAGATATATTTTTGTGTCACAACAGTCAGGAGACACTACTGTTTTTCTTTACGGAAAAAGCTACCAAAAGCTGAATAATAGAGATTTTTTACCGTGGGATGGCAAAACCACAGTTATTGTTTACTGGGGTATACCACACTTTTTTAAATAGAGATATTTGCGGCTGAACAGTGAGCGACAAACTCAAACTACATTTTTTTCTGATACCAAAGGCCCAAAACTGGATAGTACAGCGATTTGACCCATGGAACTGCGAAACCACACTGGGATGTCGGGCCTACACAAGACTATTTTCAACAGATATATTTTTGTGTCACAACAGTCAGGAGACACTACTGTTTATCTTTACGGAAAAAAACTACCAAAAGCTGAATAATAGAGATTTTTTACCGTGGGATGGCAAAACCACAGTTATTGTTCACTGGGGTATACGACACTTTTTTAAATAGAGATATTTGCGGCTGAACAGTGAGCGACACACTCAAACTGCTTTTTTTTTAGATACCAAAGGCCCAAAACTGGATAGTACAGCGATTTGACCCGTGGAACTGCGAAACCACACTGGGATGTCGGGCCTACACAAGACTATTTTCAACCGATATATTTTTGTGTCACAACAGTCAGGAGACACTACTGTTTTTCTTTACGGAAAAAACTACAAAAAGCTGAACAATAGAGATTTCTTACCGTGGGATGGCAAAACCACAGTTATTGTTTACTGGGGTTTACCACACTATTTTAAATAGAGATATTTGCGGCTGAACAGTGAGCGACACACTCAAACTGCTTTTTTTTAAATACCAAAGGCCCAAAACTGGATAGTACAGCGATTTGACCCGTGGAACTGCGAAACCACTCTGGGATGTCGGGCCTACACAAGACTATTTTCAACAGATATATTTTTGTGTCACAACAGTCAGAAGACACTACTGTTTTCTTTACGGAAAAAACGACCAAAAGCTGAATAATAGAGATTTTTTACCGTGGGATGGCAAAACCACAGTTATTGTTTACTGGGGTATACCACACTTTTTTAAATAGAGATATTTGCGGCTGATCAGTGAGCGACACACTCAAACTGCTTTTTTTTTAGATACCAAAGGCCCAAAACTGGATAGTACAGCGATTTGACCCGTGGAACTGCAAAAACACTGGGATGTCGGGCCTACACAAGACTATTTTCAACAGATATATTTTTGTGTCACAACAGTCAGGAGACACTACTGTTTTTCTTTACGGAAAAAACTACCAAAAGCTGAATAATAGAGATTTTTTACCGTGGGATGGCAAAACCACAGTTATTGTTTACTGGGGTATACCACACTTTTTTAAATAGAGATATTTGCGGCTGAACAGTGAGCGACACACTCAAACTGCTTTTTTTTTAGATACCAAAGGCCCAAACTGGATAGTACAGCGATTTGACCGTGGAACTGCGAAACAACACTGGGTTGTCGGGCCTACACAAGACTATTTTCAACAGATATATTTTTGTGTCACAACAGTCAGGAGACACTACTGTTTTTCTTTAAGGAAAAAGCTACCAAAAGCAGAATAATAGAGATTTTTTACCGTGGGATGGCAAAACCACAGTTATTGTTCACTGGGGTATACCACACTTTTTTAAATAGAGATATTTGCGGCTGAACAGTGAGCGACACACAAAACTGCTTTTTTTTTAGATACCAAAGCCCCAAAACTGGATAGTACAGCGATTTGACCCGTGGAACTGCGAAACCACACTGGGATGTCGGGCCTACACAAGACTATTTTCAACCGATATATTTTTGTGTCACAACAGTCAGGAGACACTACTGTTTTTCTTTACGGAAAACACTACAAAAAGCTGAAGAATAGAGATTTTTTACCGTGGGATGGCAAAACCACAGTTATTGTTTACTGGGGTATACCACACTTTTTTAAATAGAGATATTTGCGGCTGAACAGTGAGCGACACACTCAAACTGCTTTTTTTTAAATACCAAAGGCCCAAAACTGGATAGTACAGCGATTTGACCCGTGGAACTGCGAAACCACACTGGGATGTCGGGCCTACACAAGACTATTTTCAACAGATAGATTTTTGTGTCACAACAGTCAGAAGACACTACTGTTTTCTTTACGGAAAAAACGACCAAAAGCTGAATAATAGAGATTTTTTACCGTGGGATGGCAAAACCACAGTTATTGTTTACTGGGGTATACCACACTTTTTTAAATAGAGATATTTGCGGCTGAACAGTGAGCGACACACTCAAACTGCTTTTTTTTTAGATACCAAAGGCCCAAAACTGGATAGTACAGCGATTTGACCCGTGGAACTGTGAAACAACACTGGGTTGTCGAGCCTACACAAGACTATTTTCAACAGATATATTTTTGTGTCACAACAGTCAGGAGACACTACTGTTTTTCTTTACGGAAAAAGCTACCAAAAGCTGAATAATAGAGATTTTTTACCGTGGGATGGCAAAACCACAGTTATTGTTTACTGGGGTATACCACACTTTTTTAAATAGAGATATTTGCGGCTGAACAGTGAGCGACAAACTCAAACTACATTTTTTTCTGATACCAAAGGCCCAAAACTGGATAGTACAGCGATTTGACCCATGGAACTGCGAAACCACACTGGGATGTCGGGCCTACACAAGACTATTTTCAACAGATATATTTTTGTGTCACAACAGTCAGGAGACACTACTGTTTATCTTTACGGAAAAAAACTACCAAAAGCTGAATAATAGAGATTTTTTACCGTGGGATGGCAAAACCACAGTTATTGTTCACTGGGGTATACGACACTTTTTTAAATAGAGATATTTGCGGCTGAACAGTGAGCGACACACTCAAACTGCTTTTTTTTTAGATACCAAAGGCCCAAAACTGGATAGTACAGCGATTTGACCCGTGGAACTGCGAAACCACACTGGGATGTCGGGCCTACACAAGACTATTTTCAACCGATATATTTTTGTGTCACAACAGTCAGGAGACACTACTGTTTTTCTTTACGGAAAAAACTACAAAAAGCTGAACAATAGAGATTTCTTACCGTGGGATGGCAAAACCACAGTTATTGTTTACTGGGGTTTACCACACTATTTTAAATAGAGATATTTGCGGCTGAACAGTGAGCGACACACTCAAACTGCTTTTTTTTAAATACCAAAGGCCCAAAACTGGATAGTACAGCGATTTGACCCGTGGAACTGCGAAACCACTCTGGGATGTCGGGCCTACACAAGACTATTTTCAACAGATATATTTTTGTGTCACAACAGTCAGAAGACACTACTGTTTTCTTTACGGAAAAAACGACCAAAAGCTGAATAATAGAGATTTTTTACCATGGGATGGCAAAACCACAGTTATTGTTTACTGGGGTATACCACACTTTTTTAAATAGAGATATTTGCGGCTGATCAGTGAGCGACACACTCAAACTGCTTTTTTTTTAGATACCAAAGGCCCAAAACTGGATAGTACAGCGATTTGACCCGTGGAACTGCAAAAACACTGGGATGTCGGGCCTACACAAGACTATTTTCAACAGATATATTTTTGTGTCACAACAGTCAGGAGACACTACTGTTTTTCTTTACGGAAAAAACTACCAAAAGCTGAATAATAGAGATTTTTTACCGTGGGATGGCAAAACCACAGTTATTGTTTACTGGGGTATACCACACTTTTTTAAATAGAGATATTTGCGGCTGAACAGTGAGCGACACACTCAAACTGCTTTTTTTCTAGATACCAAAGGCCCAAACTGGATAGTACAGCGATTTGACCGTGGAACTGCGAAACAACACTGGGTTGTCGGGCCTACACAAGACTATTTTCAACAGATATATTTTTGTGTCACAACAGTCAGGAGACACTACTGTTTTTCTTTAAGGAAAAAGCTACCAAAAGCTGAATAATAGAGATTTTTTACCGTGGGATGGCAAAACCACAGTTATTGTTCACTGGGGTATACCACACTTTTTTAAATAGAGATATTTGCGGCTGAACAGTGAGCGACACACAAAACTGCTTTTTTTTTAGATACCAAAGGCCCAAAACTGGATAGTACAGCGATTTGACCCGTGGAACTGCGAAACCACACTGGGATGTCGGGCCTACACAAGACTATTTTCAACCGATATATTTTTGTGTCACAACAGTCAGGAGACACTACTGTTTTTCTTTACAGAAAAAACTACAAAAAGCTGAAGAATAGAGATTTTTTACCGTGGGATGGCAAAACCACAGTTATTGTTTACTGGGGTATACCACACATTTTTAAATAGAGATATTTGCGGCTGAACAGTGAGCGACACACTCAAACTGCTTTTTTTTAAATACCAAAGGCCCAAAACTGGATAGTACAGCGATTTGACCCGTGGAACTGCGAAACCACACTGGGATGTCGGGCCTACACAAGACTATTTTCAACAGATAGATTTTTGTGTCACAATAGTCAGAAGACACTACTGTTTTCTTTACGGAAAAAACGACCAAAAGCTGAACAATAGAGATTTTTTACCGTGGGATGGCAAAACCACAGTTATTGTTTACTGGGGTATACCACACTTTTTTAA
This sequence comes from Phyllobates terribilis, assembly GCF_046119375.1. Lineage (NCBI taxonomy): Eukaryota > Metazoa > Chordata > Amphibia > Anura > Dendrobatidae > Phyllobates > Phyllobates terribilis. The sequence goes on from NW_027362764.1 coordinate 613,841,617, forward strand.
ATAGAGATATTTGCGGCTGAACAGTGAGCGACACACTCAAACTGCATTTTTTTCTGATACCAAAGGCCCAAAACTGGATAGTACAGCGATTTGACCCATGGAACTCCGAAACCACACTGGGATGTCGGGCCTACACAAGACTACTTTCAACAGATATATTTTTGTGTCACAACAGTCAGGAGACACTACTATTTTTCTTTACAGAAAAAACTACCAAAAGCTGAATAATAGAGATTTTTTACCGTGGGATGGCAAAACTACAGTTATTGTTTACTGGGGTATACCACACTTTTTTAAATAGAGATATTTGCGGCTGAACAGTGAGCGACACACTCAAACTGCTTTTTTTTTAGCTACCAAAGGCCCAAAACTGGATAGTACAGCGATTTGACCCGTGGAACTGTGAAACCACACTGGGATGTCGGGCCTACACAAGACTATTTTCAACAGATATATTTTTGCGTCACAACAGTCAGAAGACACTACTGTTTTTCTTTACGGAAAAAACTACCAAAAGCTGAATAATAGAGATTTTTTACCGTGGGATGGCAAAACCACAGTTATTGTTTACTGGGGTATACCACACTTTTTTAAATAGAGATATTTGCGGCTGAACAGTGAGCGACACACTCAAACTGCTTTTTTTTTAGATACCAAAGGCCCAAAACTGGATGGTACAGCGATTTGACCCATGGAACTGCGAAACCACACTGGGATGTCGGGCCTACACAAGACTATTTTCAACAGATATATTTTTGTGTCACAACAGTCAGGAGACACTACTGTTTTTCTTTACGGAAAAAACTACCAAAAGCTGAATAATAGAGATTTTTTACCATGGGATGGCAAAACCACAGTTATTGTTTACTGGGGTATACCACACTTTTTTAAATAGAGATATTTGCGGCTGAACAGTGAGCGACACACTCAAACTGCTTTTTTTTTAGATACCAAAAGCACAAAACTGAATAGTACAGTGATTTGACCCGTGGAACTGCGAAAACACACTGGGATGTCGGGCCTGCACAAGACTATTTTCAACAGATATATTTTTGTGTCACAACAGTCAGGAGACACTACTGTTTTTCTTTACGGAAAAAACTACAAAAAGCTGAATAATAGAGATTTTTTACCGTGGGATTGCAAAACCACAGTTATTGTTTACTGGGGTATGCCACACTTTTTAAATAGAGATATTTGCGGCTGAACAGTGAGCGACACACTCAAACTGCTTTTTTTTTAGATACCAAAAGCCCAAAACTGGATAGTACAGCGATTTGACCCGTGGGACTGCGAAACCACACTGGGATGTCGGGCCTACACAAGACTATTTTCAACAGATATATTTTTGTGTCACAACAGTCAGGAGACACTACTGTTTTTCTTTACGGAAAAAACGACCAAAAGCTGAATAATAGAGATTTTTTACCGTGGGATGGCAAAACCACAGTTATTGTTTACTGGGGTATACCACACTTTTTTAAATAGAGATATTTGCGGCAGAACAGTGAGTGACACACTCAAACTGCTTTTTTTTTAGATACCAAAGGCCCAAAACTGGATAGTACAGCGATTTGACCCGTGGAACTGCGAAACCACACTGGGATGTCGGGCCTACCAAGACTATTTTCAACAGATATATTTTTGTGTCACAACAGTCAGAAGACACTACTGTTTTTCTTTACGGAAAAAACGACCAAAAGCTGAATAATAGAGATTTTTTACCGTGGGATGGCAAAACCACAGTTATTGTTTACTGGGGTATACCACACTATTTTAAATAGAGATATTTGCGGCTGAACAGTGAGCGACACACTCAAACTGCTTTTTTTTAAATACCAAAGGCCCAAAAATGGATAGTACAGCGATTTGACCCGTGGAACTGCGAAACCACTCTGGGATGTCGGGCCTACACAAGACTATTTTCAACAGATATATTTTTGTGTCACAACAGTCAGAAGACACTACTGTTTTCTTTACGGAAAAAACGACCAAAAGCTGAATAATAGAGATTTTTTACCGTGGGATGGCAAAACCACAGTTATTGTTTACTGGGGTATACCACACTTTTTTAAATAGAGATATTTGCGGCTGAACAGTGAGCGACACACTCAAACTGCTTTTTTTTTAGATACCAAAGGCCCAAAACTGGATAGTACAGCGATTTGACCCGTGGAACTGCAAAACCACACTGGGATGTCGGGCCTACACAAGACTATTTTCAACAGATATATTTTTGTGTCACAACAGTCAGGAGACACTACTGTTTTTCTTTACGGAAAAAACTACCAAAAGCTGAATAATAGAGATTTTTTACCGTGGGATGGCAAAACCACAGTTATTGTTTACTGGGGTATACCACACTTTTTTAAATAGAGATATTTGCGGCTGAACAGTGAGCGACACACTCAAACTGCTTTTTTTCTAGATACCAAAGGCCCAAAACTGGATAGTACAGCGATTTGACCGTGGAACTGCGAAACAACACTGGGTTGTCGGGCCTACACAAGACTATTTTCAACAGATATATTTTTGTGTCACAACAGTCAGGAGACACTACTGTTTTTCTTTAAGGAAAAAGCTACCAAAAGCTGAATAATAGAGATTTTTTACCGTGGGATGGCAAAACCACAGTTATTGTTTACTGGGGTATACCACACTTTTTTAAATAGAGATATTTGCGGCTGAACAGTGAGCGACACACTCAAACTGCATTTTTTTCTGATACCAAAGGCCCAAAACTGGATAGTACAGCGATTTGAACCATGGAACTTCGAAACCACACTGGGATGTCGGGCCTACACAAGACTATTTTCAACAGATATATTTTTGTGTCACAACAGTCAGGAGACACTACTGTTTATCTTTACGGAAAAAAACTACCAAAAGCTGAATAATAGAGATTTTTTACCGTGGGATGGCAAAACCACAGTTATTGTTCACTGGGGTATACCACACTTTTTTAAATAGAGATATTTGCGGCTGAACAGTGAGCGACACACTCAAACTGCTTTTTTTTTAGATACCAAAAGCACAAAACTGAATAGTACAGTGATTTGACCCGTGGAACTGCGAAAACACTCTGGGATGTCGGGCCTGCACAAGACTATTTTCAACAGATATATTTTTGTGTCACAACAGTCAGGAGACACTACTGTTTTTCTTTACGGAAAAAACTACAAAAGGCTGAATAATAGAGATTTTTTACCGTGGGATTGCAAAACCACAGTTATTGTTTACTGGGGTATGCCACACTTTTTAAATAGAGATATTTGCGGCTGAACAGTGAGCGACACACTCAAACTGCTTTTTTTTTAGATACCAAAAGCCCAAAACTGGATAGTACAGCGATTTGACCCGTGGGACTGCGAAACCACACTGGGATGTCGGGCCTACACAAGACTATTTTCAACAGATATATTTTTGTGTCACAACAGTCAGGAGACACTACTGTTTTTCTTTACGGAAAAAACTACCAAAAGCTGAATAATAGAGATTTTTTACCGTGGGATGGCAAAACCACAGTTATTGTTTACTGGGGTATACCACACTTTTTTAAATAGAGATATTTGCGGCAGAACAGTGAGTGACACACTCAAACTGCTTTTTTTTTAGATACCAAAGGCCCAAAACTGGATAGTACAGCGATTTGACCCGTGGAACTGCGAAACCACACTGGGATGTCGGGCCTACACAAGACTATTTTCAACAGATATATTTTTGTGTCACAACAGTCAGAAGACACTACTGTTTTTCTTTACGGAAAAAACGACCAAAAGCTGAATAATAGAGATTTTTTACCGTGGGATGGCAAAACCACAGTTATTGTTTACTGGGGTATACCACACTATTTTAAATAGAGATATTTGCGGCTGAACAGTGAGGGACACACTCAAACTGCTTGTTTTTAAATACCAAAGGCCCAAAACTGGATAGTACAGCGATTTGACCCGTGGAACTGCGAAACAACTCTGGGATGTCGGGCCTACACAAGACTATTTTCAACAGATATATTTTTGTGTCACAACAGTCAGAAGACACTACTGTTTTCTTTACGGAAAAAACGACCAAAAGCTGAATAATAGAGATTTTTTACCGTGGGATGGCAAAACCACAGTTATTGTTTACTGGGGTATACCACACTTTTTTAAATAGAGATATTTGCGGCTGAACAGTGAGCGACACACTCAAACTGCTTTTTTTTTAGATACCAAAGGCCCAAAACTGGATAGTACAGCGATTTGACCCGTGGAACTGCAAAACCACACTGGGATGTCGGGCCTACACAAGACTATTTTCAACAGATATATTTTTGTGTCACAACAGTCAGGAGACACTACTGTTTTTCTTTACGGAAAAAACTACCAAAAGCTGAATAATAGAGATTTTTTACCGTGGGATGGCAAAACCACAGTTATTGTTTACTGGGGTATACCCCACTTTTTTAAATAGAGATATTTGCGGCTGAACAGTGAGCGACACACTCAAACTGCTTTTTTTCTAGATACCAAAGGCCCAAAACTGGATAGTACAGCGATTTGACCGTGGAACTGCGAAACAACACTGGGTTGTCGGGCCTACACAAGACTATTTTCAACAGATATATTTTTGTGTCACAACAGTCAGGAGACACTACTGTTTTTCTTTAAAGAAAAAGCTACCAAAAGCTGAATAATAGAGATTTTTTACCGTGGGATGGCAAAACCACAGTTATTGTTTACTGGGGTATAACACACTTTTTTAAATAGAGATATTTGCGGCTGAACAGTGAGCGACACACTCAAACTGCATTTTTTTCTGATACCAAAGGCCCAAAACTGGATAGTACAGCGATTTGACCCATGGAACTGCGAAACCACACTGGGATGTCGGGCCTACACAAGACTATTTTCAACAGATATATTTTTGTGTCACAACAGTCAGGAGACACTACTGTTTATCTTTACGGAAAAAAACTACCAAAAGCTGAATAATAGAGATTTTTTACCGTGGGATGGCAAAACCACAGTTATTGTTCACTGGGGTATACCACACTTTTTTAAATAGAGATATTTGCGGCTGAACAGTGAGCGACACACTCAAACTGCTTTTTTTTTAGATACCAAAGGCCCAAAACTGGATAGTACAGCGATTTGACCCGTGGAACTGCGAAACCACACTGGGATGTCGGGCCTACACAAGACTATTTTCAACCGATATATTTTTGTGTCACAACAGTCAGGAGACACTACTGTTTTTCTTTACGGAAAAAACTACAAAAAGCTGAACAATAGAGATTTTTTACCGTGGGATGGCAAAACCACAGTTATTGTTTACTGGGGTATACCACACTTTTTTAAATAGAGATATTTGCGGCTGAACAGTGAGCGACACACTCAAACTGCTTTTTTTTAAATACCAAAGGCCCAAAACTGGATAGTACAGCGATTTGACCCGTGGAACTGCGAAACCACACTGGGATGTCGGGCCTACACAAGACTATTTTCAACAGATATATTTTTGTGTCACAACAGTCAGAAGACACTACTGTTTTCTTTACGGAAAAAACAAACAAAAGCTGAATAATAGAGATTTTTTACCGTGGGATGGCAAAACCACAGTTATTGTTTACTGGGGTATACCACACTTTATTAAATAGAGATATTTGCGGCTGAACAGTGAGCGACACACTCAAACTGCTTTTTTTTTAGATACCAAAGGCCCAAAACTGGATAGTACAGCGATTTGACCCGTGGAACAGCAAAACCACACTGGGATGTCGGGCCTACACAAGACTATTTTCAACAGATATATTTTTGTGTCACAACAGTCAGGAGACACTACTGTTTTTCTTTACGGAAAAAGCTACCAAAAGCTGAAAAATAGAGATTTTTTACCGTGGGATGGCAAAACCACAGTTATTGTTTACTGGGGTATACCACACTTTTTTAAATAGAGATATTTGCGGCTGAACAGTGAGCGACACACTCAAACTGCATTTTTTTCTGATACCAAAGGCCCAAAACTGGATAGTACAGCGATTTGACCCATGGAACTGCGAAACCACACTGGGATGTCGGGCCTACACAAGACTACTTTCAACAGATATATTTTTGTGTCACAACAGTCAGGAGACACTACTATTTTTCTTTACAGAAAAAACTACCAAAAGCTGAATAATAGAGATTTTTTACCGTGGGATGGCAAAACCACAGTTATTGTTTACTGGGGTATACCACACTTTTTTAAATAGAGATATTTGCGGCTGAACAGTGAGCGACACACTCAAACTGCTTTTTTTTTAGCTACCAAAGGCCCAAAACTGGATAGTACAGCGATTTGACCCGTGGAACTGCGAAACCACACTGGGATGTCGGGCCTACACAAGACTATTTTCAACAGATATATTTTTGCGTCACAACAGTCAGAAGACACTACTGTTTTTCTTTACGGAAAAAACTACCAAAAGCTGAATAATAGAGATTTTTTACCATGGGATGGCAAAACCACAGTTATTGTTTACTGGGGTATACCACACTTTTTTAAATAGAGATATTTGCGGCTGAACAGTGAGCGACACACTCAAACTGCTTTTTATTTAGACACCAAAAGCACAAAACTGAATAGTACAGTGATTTGACCCGTGGAACTGCGAAAACACACTGGGATGTCGGGCCTGCACAAGACTATTTTCAACAGATATATTTTTGTGTCACAACAGTCAGGAGACACTACTGTTTTTCTTTACGGAAAAAACTACAAAAAGCTGAATAATAGAGATTTTTTACCGTGGGATTGCAAAACCACAGTTATTGTTTACTGGGGTATGCCACACTTTTTAAATAGAGATATTTGCGGCTGAACAGTGAGCGACACACTCAAACTGCTTTTTTTTTACATACCAAAAGCCCAAAACTGGATAGTACAGCGATTTGACCCGTGGGACTGCGAAACCACACTGGGATGTCGGGCCTACACAAGACTATTTTCAACAGATATATTTTTGTGTCACAACAGTCAGGAGACACTACTGTTTTTCTTTACGGAAAAAACTACCAAAAGCTGAATAATAGAGATTTTTTACCGTGGGATGGCAAAACCACAGTTATTGTTTACTGGGGTATACCACACTTTTTTAAATAGAGATATTTGCGGCAGAACAGTGAGTGACACACTCAAACTGCTTTTTTTTTAGATACCAAAGGCCCAAAACTGGATAGTACAGCGATTTGACCCGTGGAACTGCGAAACCACACTGGGATGTCGGGCCTACACAAGACTATTTTCAACAGATATATTTTTGTGTCACAACAGTCAGAAGACACTACTGTTTTTCTTTACGGAAAAAACGACCAAAAGCTGAATAATAGAGATTTTTTACCCTGGGATGGCAAAACCACAGTTATTGTTTACTGGGGTATACCACACTTTTTAAATAGAGATATTTGCGGCTGAACAGTGAGCGACACACTCAAACTGCTTTTTTTTTAGATACCAAAAGCACAAAACTGAATAGTACAGTGATTTGACCCGTGGAACTGCGAAAACACACTGGGATGTCGGGCCTGCACAAGACTATTTTCAACAGATATATTTTTGTGTCACAACAGTCAGGAGACAGTACTGTTTTTCTTTACGGAAAAAACTACCAAAAGCTGAATAATAGAGATTTTTTACCGTGGGATTGCAAAACCACAGTTATTGTTTACTGGGGTATGCCACACTTTTTAAATAGAGATATTTGCGGCTGAACAGTGAGCGACACACTCAAACTGCTTTTTTTTTACATACCAAAAGCCCAAAACTGGATAGTACAGCGATTTGACCCGTGGGACTCCGAAACCACACTGGGATGTCGGGCCTACACAAGACTATTTTCAACAGATATATTTTTGTGTCACAACAGTCAGGAGACACTACTGTTTTTCTTTACGGAAAAAACTACCAAAAGCTGAATAATAGAGATTTTTTACCGTGGGATGGCAAAACCACAGTTATTGTTTACTGGGGTATACCACACTTTTTTAAATAGAGATATTTGCGGCAGAACAGTGAGTGACACACTCAAACTGCTTTTTTTTTAGATACCAAAGGCCCAAAACTGGATAGTACAGCGATTTGACCCGTGGAACTGCGAAACCACACTGGGATGTCGGGCCTACACAAGACTATTTTCAACAGATATATTTTTGTGTCACAACAGTCAGAAGACACTACTGTTTTTCTTTACGGAAAAAACGACCAAAAGCTGAATAATAGAGATTTTTTACCCTGGGATGGCAAAACCACAGTTATTGTTTACTGGGGTATACCACACTTTTTTAAATAGAGATATTTGCGGCTGAACAGTGAGCGACACACTCAAACTGCTTTTTTTTTAGATACCAAAAGCACAAAACTGAATAGTACAGTGATTTGACCCGTGGAACTGCGAAAACACACTGGGATGTCGGGCCTGCACAAGACTATTTTCAACAGATATATTTTTGTGTCACAACAGTCAGGAGACAGTACTGTTTTTCTTTACGGAAAAAACTACCAAAAGCTGAATAATAGAGATTTTTTACCGTGGGATTGCAAAACCACAGTTATTGTTTACTGGGGTATGCCACACTTTTTAAATAGAGATATTTGCGGCTGAACAGTGAGCGACACACTCAAACTGCTTTTTTTTTTAGATACCAAAAGCCCAAAACTGGATAGTACAGCGATTTGACCCGTGGGACTGCGAAACCACACTGGGATGTCGGGCCTACACAAGACTATTTTCAACAGATATATTTTTGTGTCACAACAGTCAGGAGACACTACTGTTTTTCTTTACGGAAAAAACTACCAAAAGCTGAATAATAGAGATTTTTTACCGTGGGATGGCAAAACCACAGTTATTGTTTACTGGGGTATACCACACTTTTTTAAATAGAGATATTTGCGGCAGAACAGTGAGTGACACACTCAAACTGCTTTTTTTTTAGATACCAAAGGCCCAAAATTGAATAGTACAGCGATTTGACCCGTGGAACTGCGAAACCACACTGGGATGTCGGGCCTACACAAGACTATTTTCAACAGATATATTTTTGTGTCACAACAGTCAGAAGACACTACTGTTTTTCTTTACGGAAAAAACGACCAATAGCTGAATAATAGAGATTTTTTACCGTGGGATGGCAAAACCACAGTTATTGTTTACTGGGGTATACCACACTTTTTTAAATAGAGATATTTGCGGCTGAACAGTGAGCGACACACTCAAACTGCTTTTTTTTTAGATACCAAAGGCCCAAAACTGGATAGTACAGCGATTTGACCCGTGGAACTGCAAAACCACACTGGGATGTCGGGCCTACACAAGACTATTTTCAACAGATATATTTTTGTGTCACAACAGTCAGGAGACACTACTGTTTTTCTTTACGGAAAAAACTACCAAAAGCTGAATAATAGAGATTTTTTACCGTGGGATGGCAAAACCACAGTTATTGTTTACTGGGGTATACCCCACTTTTTTAAATAGAGATATTTGCGGCTGAACAGTGAGCGACACACTCAAACTGCTTTTTTTCTAGATACCAAAGGCCCAAAACTGGATAGTACAGCGATTTGACCGTGGAACTGCGAAACAACACTGGGTTGTCGGGCCTACACAAGACTATTTTCAACAGATATATTTTTGTGTCACAACAGTCAGGAGACACTACTGTTTTTCTTTAAGGAAAAAGCTACCAAAAGCTGAATAATAGAGATTTTTTACCGTGGGATGGCAAAACCACAGTTATTGTTTACTGGGGTATACCACACTTTTTTAAATAGAGATATTTGCGGCTGAACAGTGAGCGACACACTCAAACTGCTTTTTTTTAAATACCAAAGGCCCAAAACTGGATAGTACAGCGATTTGACCCGTGGAACTGCGAAACCACACTGGGATGTCGGGCCTACACAAGACTATTTTCAACAGATATATTTTTGTGTCACAACAGTCAGAAGACACTACTGTTTTCTTTACGGAAAAAACAACCAAAAGCTGAATAATAGAGATTTTTTACCGTGGGATGGCAAAACCACAGTTATTGTTTACTGGGGTATACCACACTTTATTAAATAGAGATATTTGCGGCTGAACAGTGAGCGACACACTCAAACTGCTTTTTTTTTAGATACCAAAGGCCCAAAACTGGATAGTACAGCGATTTGACCCGTGGAACTGCAAAACCACACTGGGATGTCGGGCCTACACAAGACTATTTTCAACAGATATATTTTTGTGTCACAACAGTCAGGAGACACTACTGTTTTTCTTTACGGAAAAAGCTACCAAAAGCTGAATAATAGAGATTTTTTACCGTGGGATGGCAAAACCACAGTTATTGTTTACTGGGGTATACCACACTTTTTTAAATAGAGATATTTGCGGCTGAACAGTGAGCGACACACTCAAACTGCATTTTTTTCTGATACCAAAGGCCCAAAACTGGATAGTACAGCGATTTGACCCATGGAACTGCGAAACCACACTGGGATGTCGGGTCTACACAAGACTATTTTCAACAGATATATTTTTGTGTCACAACAGTCAGGAGACACTACTGTTTTTCTTTACGGAAAAAGCTACCAAAAGCTGAATAATAGAGATTTTTTACCGTGGGATGGCAAAACCACAGTTATTGTTTACTGGGGTATACCACACTTTTTTAAATAGAGATATTTGCGGCTGAACAGTGAGCGACACACTCAAACTGCATTTTTTTCTGATACCAAAGGCCCAAAACTGGATAGTACAGCGATTTGACCCATGGAACTGCGAAACCACACTGGGATGTCGGGCCTACACAAGACTACTTTCAACAGATATATTTTTGTGTCACAACAGTCAGGAGACACTACTATTTTTCTTTACAGAAAAAACTACCAAAAGCTGAATAATAGAGATTTTTTACCGTGGGATGGCAAAACCACAGTTATTGTTTACTGGGGTATACCACACTTTTTTAAATAGAGATATTTGCGGCTGAACAGTGAGCGACACACTCAAACTGCTTTTTTTTTGCTACCAAAGGCCCAAAACTGGATAGTACAGCGATTTGACCCGTGGAACTGCGAAACCACACTGGGATGTCGGGCCTAAACAAGACTATTTTCAACAGATATATTTTTGCGTCACAACAGTCAGAAGACACTACTGTTTTTCTTTACGGAAAAAACTACCAAAAGCTGAATAATAGAGATTTTTTACCGTGGGATGGCAAAACCACAGTTATTGTTTACTGGGGTATACCACACTTTTTTAAATAGAGATATTTGCGGCTGAACAGTGAGTGACACACTCAAACTGCTTTTTTTTTAGATACCAAAGGCCCAAAACTGGATAGTACAGCGATTTGACCCATGGAACTGCGAAACCACACTGGGATGTCGGGCCTACACAAGACTATTTTCAACAGATATATTTTTGTGTCACAACAGTCAGGAGACACTACTGTTTTTCTTTACGGAAAAAACTACCAAAAGCTGAATAATAGAGATTTTTTACCATGGGATGGCAAAACCACAGTTATTGTTTACTGGGGTATACCACACTTTTTTAAATAGAGATATTTGCGGCTGAACAGTGAGCGACACACTCAAACTGCTTTTTTTTTAGACACCAAAAGCACAAAACTGAATAGTACAGTGATTTGACCCGTGGAACTGCGAAAACACACTGGGATTTCGGGCCTGCACAAGACTATTTTCAACAGATATATTTTTGTGTCACAACAGTCAGGAGACACTACTGTTTTTCTTTACGGAAAAAACTACAAAAAGCTGAATAATAGAGATTTTTTACCGTGGGATTGCAAAACCACAGTTATTGTTTACTGGGGTATGCCACACTTTTTAAATAGAGATATTTGCGGCTGAACAGTGAGCGACACACTCAAACTGCTTTTTTTTTAGATACCAAAAGCCCAAAACTGGATAGTACAGCGATTTGACCCGTGGGACTGCGAAACCACACTGGGATGTCGGGCCTACACAAGACTATTTTCAACAGATATATTTTTGTGTCACAACAGTCAGGAGACACTACTGTTTTTCTTTACGGAAAAAACTACCAAAAGCTGAATAATAGAGATTTTTTACCGTGGGATGGCAAAACCACAGTTATTGTTTACTGGGGTATACCACACTTTTTTAAATAGAGATATTTGCGGCAGAACAGTGAGTGACACACTCAAACTGCTTTTTTTTTAGATACCAAAGGCCCAAAACTGGATAGTACAGCGATTTGACCCGTGGAACTGCGAAACCACACTGGGATGTCGGGCCTACACAAGACTATTTTCAACAGATATATTTTTGTGTCACAACAGTCAGAAGACACTACTGTTTTTCTTTACGGAAAAAACGACCAAAAGCTGAATAATAGAGATTTTTTACCCTGGGATGGTAAAACCACAGTTATTGTTTACTGGGGTATACCACACTTTTTTAAATAGAGATATTTGCGGCTGAACAGTGAGCGACACACTCAAACTGCTATTTTTTTAGATACCAAAAGCACAAAACTGAATAGTACAGTGATTTGACCCGTGGAACTGCGAAAACACACTGGGATGTCGGGCCTGCACAAGACTATTTTCAACAGATATATTTTTGTGTCACAACAGTCAGGAGACACTACTGTTTTTCTTTACGGAAAAAACTACAAAAAGCTGAATAATAGAGATTTTTTACCGTGGGATTGCAAAACCACAGTTATTGTTTACTGGGGTATGCCACACTTTTTAAATAGAGATATTTGCGGCTGAACAGTGAGCGACACACTCAAACTGCTTTTTTTTTAGATACCAAAAGCCCAAAACTGGATAGTACAGCGATTTGACCCGTGGGACTGCGAAACCACACTGGGATGTCGGGCCTACACAAGACTATTTTCAACAGATATATTTTTGTGTCACAACAGTCAGGAGACACTACTGTTTTTCTTTACGGAAAAAACTACCAAAAGCTGAATAATAGAGATTTTTTACCGTGGGATGGCAAAACCACAGTTATTGTTTACTGGGGTATACCACACTTTTTTAAATAGAGATATTTGCGGCAGAACAGTGAGTGACACACTCAAACTGCTTTTTTTTTAGATACCAAAGGCCCAAAATTGGATAGTACAGCGATTTGACCCGTGGAACTGCGAAACCACACTGGGATGTCGGGCCTACACAAGACTATTTTCAACAGATATATTTTTGTGTCACAACAGTCAGAAGACACTACTGTTTTTCTTTACGGAAAAAAAGACCAAAAGCTGAATAATAGAGATTTTTTACCGTGGCATGGCAAAACCACAGTTATTGTTTACTGGGGTATACCACACTATTTTAAATAGAGATATTTGCGGCTGAACAGTGAGCGACACACTCAAACTGCTTTTTTTTAAATACCAAAGGCCCAAAACTGGATAGTACAGCGATTTGACCCGTGGAACTGCGAAACCACTCTGGGATGTCGGGCCTACACAAGACTATTTTCAACAGATATATTTTTGTGTCACAACAGTCAGAAGACACTACTGTTTTCTTTACGGAAAAAACGACCAAAAGCTGAATAATAGAGATTTTTTACCGTGGGATGGCAAAACCACAGTTATTGTTTACTGGGGTATACCACACTTTTTTAAATAGAGATATTTGCGGCTGAACAGTGAGCGACACACTCAAACTGCTTTTTTTTTAGATACCAAAGGCCCAAAACTGGATAGTACAGCGATTTGACCCGTGGAACTGCAAAACCACACTGGGATGTCGGGCCTACACAAGACTATGTTCAACAGATATATTTTTGTGTCACAACAGTCAGGAGACACTACTGTTTTTCTTTACGGAAAAAACTACCAAAAGCTGAATAATAGAGATTTTTTACCGTGGGATGGCAAAACCACAGTTATTGTTTACTGGGGTATACCACACTTTTTTAAATAGAGATATTTGCGGCAGAACAGTGAGTGACACACTCAAACTGCTTTTTTTTTAGATACCAAAGGCCCAAAATTGGATAGTACAGCGATTTGACCCGTGGAACTGCGAAACCACACTGGGATGTCGGGCCTACACAAGACTATTTTCAACAGATATATTTTTGTGTCACAACAGTCAGAAGACACTACTGTTTTTCTTTACGGAAAAAACGACCAAAAGCTGAATAACAGAGATTTTTTACCGTGGGATGGCAAAACCACAGTTATTGTTTACTCGGGTATACCACACTATTTTAAATAGAGATATTTGCGGCTGAACAGTGAGCGACACACTCAAACTGCTTTTTTTTAAATACCAAAGGCCCAAAACTGGATAGTACAGCGATTTGACCCGTGGAACTGCGAAACCACTCTGGGATGTCGGGCCTACACAAGACTATTTTCAACAGATATATTTTTGTGTGACAACAGTCAGAAGACACTACTGTTTTCTTTACGGAAAAAACGACCAAAAGCTGAATAATAGAGATTTTTTACCGTGGGATGGCAAAACCACAGTTATTGTTTACTGGGGTATACCACACTTTTTTAAATAGAGATATTTGCGGCTGAACAGTGAGCGACACACTCAAACTGCTTTTTTTTTAGATACCAAAGGCCCAAAACTGGATAGTACAGCGATTTGACCCGTGGAACTGCAAAACCACACTGGGATGTCGTGCCTACACAAGACTATTTTCAACAGATATATTTTTGTGTCACAACAGTCAGGAGACACTACTGTTTTTCTTTACGGAAAAACCTACCAAAAGCTGAATAATAGAGATTTTTTACCGTGGGATGGCAAAACCACAGTTATTGTTTACTGGGGTATACCACACTTTTTTAAATAGAGATATTTGCGGCTGAACAGTGAGCGACACACTCAAACTGCTTTTTTTCTAGATACCAAAGGCCCAAAACTGGATAGTACAGCGATTTGACCCGTGGAACTGCGAAACAACACTGGGTTGTCGGGCCTACACAAGACTATTTTCAACAGATATATTTTTGTGTCACAACAGTCAGGAGACACTACTGTTTTTCTTTAAGGAAAAAGCTACCAAAAGCTGAATAATAGAGATTTTTTACCGTGGGATGGCAAAACCACAGTTATTGTTTACTGGGGTATACCACACTTTTTTAAATAGACATATTTGCGGCTGAACAGTGAGCGACACACTAAAACTGCATTTTTTTCTGACACCAAAGGCCCAAAACTGGATAGTACAGCGATTTGACCCATGGAACTGCGAAACCACACTGGGATGTCGGGCCTACACAAGACTATTTTCAACAGATATATTTTTGTGTCACAACAGTCAGGAGACACTACTGTTTATCTTTACGGAAAAAAACTACAAAAAGCTGAACAATAGAGATTTTTTACCGTGGGATGGCAAAACCACAGTTATTGTTTACTGGGGTATACCACACTTTTTTAAATAGAGATATTTGCGGCTGAACAGTGAGCGACACACGCAAACTGCTTTTTTTTAAATACAAAAGGCCCAAAACTGGATAGTACAGCGATTTGACCCGTGGAACTGCGAAACCACACTGGGATGTCGGGCCTACACAAGACTATTTTCAACAGATATATTTTTGTGTCACAACAGTCAGAAGACACTACTGTTTTCTTTACGGAAAAAACGACCAAAAGCTGAATAATAGAGATTTTTTACCGTGGGATGGCAAAACCACAGTTATTGTTTACTGGGGTATACCACACTTTATTAAATAGAGATATTTGCGGCTGAACAGTGAGCGACACACTCAAACTGCTTTTTTTTTAGATACCAAAGGCCCAAAACTGGATAGTACAGCGATTTGACCCGTGGAACTGCAAAACCACACTGGGATGTCGGGCCTACACAAGACTATTTTCAACAGATATATTTTTGTGTCACAACAGTCAGGAGACACTACTGTTTTTCTTTACGGAAGAAGCTACCAAAAGCTGAATAATAGAGATTTTTTACCGTGGGATGGCAAAACCACAGTTATTGTTTACTGGGGTATACCACACTTTTTTAAATAGAGATATTTGCGGCTGAACAGTGAGCGACACACTCAAACTGCATTTTTTTCTGATACCAAAGGCCCAAAACTGGATAGTACAGCGATTTGACCCATGGAACTGCGAAACCACACTGGGATGTCGGGCCTACACAAGACTACTTTCAACAGATATATTTTTGTGTCACAACAGTCAGGAGACACTACTATTTTTGTTTACAGAAAAAACTACCAAAAGCTGAATAATAGAGATTTTTTACCGTGGGATGGCAAAACCACAGTTATTGTTTACTGGGGTATACCACACTTTTTTAAATAGAGATATTTGCGGCTGAACAGTGAGCGACACACTCAAACTGCTTTTTTTTTAGCTACCAAAGGCCCAAAACTGGATAGTACAGCGATTTGACCCGTGGAACTGCGAAACCACACTGGGATGTCGGGCCTACACAAGACTATTTTCAACAGATATATTTTTGCGTCACAACAGTTAGAAGACACTACTGTTTTTCTATACGGAAAAAACTACCAAAAGCTGAATAATAGAGATTTTTTACCGTGGGATGGCAAAACCACAGTTATTGTTTACTGGGGTATACCACACTTTTTTAAATAGAGATATTTGCGGCTGAACAGTGAGTGACACACTCAAACTGCTTTTTTTTTAGATACCAAAGGCCCAAAACTGGATAGTACAGCGATTTGACCCATGGAACTGCGAAACCACACTGGGATGTCGGGCCTACACAAGACTATTTTCAACAGATATATTTTTGTGTCACAACAGTCAGGAGACACTACTGTTTTTCTTTAAGGAAAAAACTACCAAAAGCTGAATAATAGAGATTTTTTACCATGGGATGGCAAAACCACAGTTATTGTTTACTGGGGTATACCACACTTTTTAAAATAGAGATATTTGCGGCTGAACAGTGAGCGACACACTCAAACTGCTTTTTTTTTAGATACCAAAAGCACAAAACTGAATAGTACAGTGATTTGACCCGTGGAACTGCGAAAACACACTGGGATGTCGGGCCTGCACAAGACTATTTTCAACAGATATATTTTTGTGTCACAACAGTCAGGAGACACTACTGTTTTTCTTTACGGAAAAAACTACAAAAAGCTGAATAATAGAGATTTTTTACCGTGGGATTGCAAAACCACAGTTATTGTTTACTGGGGTATGCCACACTTTTTAAATAGAGATATTTGCGACTGAACAGTGAGCGACACACTCAAACTGCTTTTTTTTTAGATACCAAAAGCCCAAAACTGGATAGTACAGCGATTTGACCCGTGGGACTGCGAAACCACATTGGGATGTCGGGCCTACACAAGACTATTTTCAACAGATATATTTTTGTGTCACAACAGTCAGGAGACACTACTGTTTTTCTTTACGGAAAAAACTACCAAAAGCTGAATAATAGAGATTTTTTACCGTGGGATGGCAAAACCACAGTTATTGTTTACTGGGGTATACCACACTTTTTTAAATAGAGATATTTGCGGCAGAACAGTGAGTGACACACTCAAACTGCTTTTTTTTTAGATACCAAAGGCCCAAAACTGGATAGTACAGCGATTTGACCCGTGGAACTGCGAAACCACACTGGGATGTCGGGCCTACACAAGACTATTTTCAACAGATATATTTTTGTGTCACAACAGTCAGAAGACACTACTGTTTTTCTTTACGGAAAAAACAACCAAAAGCTGAATAATAGAGATTTTTTACCCTGGGATGGCAAAACCACAGTTATTGTTTACTGGGGTATACCACACTTTTTTAAATAGAGATATTTGCGGCTGAACAGTGAGCGACACACTCAAACTGCATTTTTTTCAGATAACAAAGGCCCAAAACTGGATAGTACAGCGATTTGACCCATGGAACTGCGAAACCACACTGGGATGTCGGGCCTACACAAGACTATTTTCAACAGATATATTTTTGTGTCACAACAGTCAGGAGACACTACTGTTTTTCTTTACGGAAAAAACTACCAAAAGCTGAATAATAGAGATTTTTTACTGTGGGATGGCAAAACCACAGTTATTGTTTACTGGGGTATACCACACTTTTTTAAATAGAGATATTTGCGGCTGAACAGTGAGCGACACACTCAAACTGCTTTTTTTTTAAATACCAAAGGCAAAAACCTGGATAGTACAGCGATTTGACCCGTGGAACTGCGAAACCACACTGGGATGTCGGGCCTACACAAGACTATTTTCAACAGATATATTTTTGTGTCACAACAGTCAGAAGACACTACTGTTTTCTTTACGGAAAGAAACTACCAAAAGCTGAATAATAGAGATTTTTTACCGTGGGATGGCAAAACCACAGTTATTGTTTACTGGGGTATACCACACTTTTTTAAATAGAGATATTTGCGGCTGAACAGTGAGCGACACACTCAAACTGCTTTTTTTTTAGATACCAAAGGCCCAAAACTGGATAGTACAGCGATTTGACCCGTGGAACTGCGAAACAACAATGGGCTGTCGGGCCTACACAAGACTATTTTCAACAGATATATTTTTGTGTCACAACAGTCAGGAGACACTACTGTTTTTCTTTACGGAAAAAGCTACCAAAAGCTGAATAATAGAGATTTTTTACCGTGGGATGGCAAAACCAGTTATTGTTTACTGGGGTATACCACACTTTTTTAAATAGAGATATTTGCGGCTGAACAGTGAGCGACACACTCAAACTGCATTTTTTTCTGATTCCAAAGGCCCAAAACTGGATAGTACAGCGATTTGACCCATGGAACTGCGAAACCACACTGGGATGTCGGGCCTACACAAGACGGGTTTCAACAGATATATTTTTGTGTCACAACAGTCAGGAGACACTACTGTTTATCCTTACGGAAAAAAACTACCAAAAGCTGAATAATAGAGATTTTTTACCGTGGGATGGCAAAACCACAGTTATTGTTTACTGGGGTATACCACACTTTTTTAAATAGAGATATTTGCGGCTGAACAGTGAGCGACACACTCAAACTGCTTTTTTTTTTAGATACCAAAGGCCCAAAACTGGATAGTACAGCGATTTGACCCGTGGAACTGCAAAACCACACTGGGATGACGGGCCTACACAAGACTATTTTCAACCGATATATTTTTGTGTCACAACAGTCAGAAGACACTACTGTTTTCTTTACGGAAAAAACGACCAAAAGCTGAATAATAGAGATTTTTTACTGTGGGATGGCAAAACCACAGTTATTGTTTACTGGGGTATACCACACTTTTTTAAATAGAGATATTTGCGGCTGAACAGTGAGCGACACACTCAAACTGCTTTTTTTTTTAGATACCAAAGGCCCAAAACTGGATTGTACAGCGATTTGACCCGTGGAACTGCAAAACCACACTGGGATGTCGGGCCTACACAAGACTATTTTCAACAGATATATTTTTGTGTCACAACAGTCAGGACACACTACTGTTTTTCTTTACGGAAAAAGCTACCAAAAGCTGAATAATAGAGATTTTTTACCGTGGGATGGCAAAACCACAGTTATTGTTTACTGGGGTATACCACACTTTTTTAAATAGAGATATTTGCGGCTGAACAGTAAGCGACACACTCAAACTGCATTTTTTTCTGATACCAAAGGCCCAAAACTGGATAGTACAGCGATTTGACACATGGAACTGCGAAACCACACTGGGATGTCGGGCCTACACAAGACTACTTTCAACAGATATATTTTTGTGTCACAACAGTCAGGAGACACTACTGTTTTTCTTTACAGAAAAAACTACCAAAAGCTGAATAATAGAGATTTTTTACCGTGGGATGGCAAAACCACAGTTATTGTTTACTGGGGTATACCACACTTTTTTAAATAGAGATATTTGCGGCTGAACAGTGAGCGACACACTCAAACTGCTTTTTTTTTAGATACCAAAGGCCCAAAACTGGATTGTACAGCGATTTGACCCATGGAACTGCAAAACCACACTGGGATGTCGGGCCTACACAAGACTATTTTCAACAGATATATTTTTGTGTCACAACAGTCAGGACACACTACTGTTTTTCTTTACGGAAAAAGCTACCAAAAGCTGAATAATAGAGATTTTTTACCGTGGGATGGCAAAACCACAGTTATTGTTTACTAGGGTATACCACACTTTTTTAAATAGAGATATTTGCGGCTGAACAGTAAGCGACACACTCAAACTGCATTTTTTTCTGATACCAAAGGCCCAAAACTGGATAGTACAGCGATTTGACACATGGAACTGCGAAACCACACTGGGATGTCGGGCCTACACAAGACTACTTTCAACAGATATATTTTTGTGTCACAACAGTCAGGAGACACTACTGTTTTTCTTTACAGAAAAAACTACCAAAAGCTGAATAATAGAGATTTTTTACCGTGGGATGGCAAAACCACAGTTATTGTTTACTGGGGTATACCACACTTTTTTAAATAGAGATATTTGCGGCTGAACAGTGAGCGACACACTCAAACTGCTTTTTTTTTAGCTACCAAAGGCCCAAAACTGGATTGTACAGCGATTTGACCCGTGGAACTGCAAAACCACACTGGGATGTCGGGCCTACACAAGACTATTTTCAACAGATATATTTTTGTGTCACAACAGTCAGGACACACTACTGTTTTTCTTTACGGAAAAAGCTACCAAAAGCTGAATAATAGAGATTTTTTACCGTGGGATGGCAAAACCACAGTTATTGTTTACTGGGGTATACCACACTTTTTTAAATAGAGATATTTGCGGCTGAACAGTAAGCGACACACTCAAACTGCATTTTTTTCTGATACCAAAGGCCCAAAACTGGATAGTACAGCGATTTGACACATGGAACTGCGAAACCACACTGGGATGTCGGGCCTACACAAGACTACTTTCAACAGATATATTTTTGTGTCACAACAGTCAGGAGACACTACTGTTTTTCTTTACAGAAAAAACTACCAAAAGCTGAATAATAGAGATTTTTTTACCGTGGGATGGCAAAACCACAGTTATTGTTTACTGGGGTATACCACACTTTTTTAAATAGAGATATTTGCGGCTGAACAGTGAGCGACACACTCAAACTGCTTTTTTTTTAGCTACCAAAGGCCCAAAACTGGATAGTACAGCGATTTGACCCGTGGAACTGCGAAACCACACTGGGATGTGGGGCCTACACAAGACTATTTTCAACAGATATATTTTTGTGTCACAACAGTCAGAAGACACTACTGTTTTTCTTTACGGAAAAAACGACCAAAAGCTGAATAATAGAGATTTTTTACCGTGGGATGGCAAAACCACAGTTATTGTTTACTGGGGTATACCACACTTTTTTAAATAGAGATATTTGCAGCTGAACAGTGAGCGACACACTCAAACTGCTTTTTTTTTAGATACCAAAAGCCCAAAACTGAATAGTACAGCGATTTGACCCGTGGAACTGCGAAAACACACTGGGATGTCGGGCCTGCACAAGACTATTTTCAACAGATATATTTTTGTGTCACAACAGTCAGGAGACACTACTGTTTTTCTTTACGGAAAAAAATACAAAAAGCTGAATAATAGAGATTTTTTACCATGGGATTGCAAAACCACAGTTATTGTTTACTGGGGTATATCACACTTTTTTAAATAGAGATATTTGCGGCTGAACAGTGAGCGACACACTCAAACTGCTTTTTTTTTAGATACCAAAAGCCCAAAACTGGATAGTACAGCGATTTGACCCGTGGAACTGCGAAACCACACTGGGATGTCGGGCCTACACAAGACTATTTTCAACAGATATATTTTTGTGTCACAACAGTCAGGAGACACTACTGTTTTTCTTTACGGAAAAAACTACCAAAAGCTGAATAATAGAGATTTTTTACCGTGGGATAGCAAAACCACAGTTATTGTTTACTGGGGTATACCACACTTTTTTAAATAGAGATGTTTGCGGTAGAACAGTGAGTGACACATCAAACTGCTTTTTTTTTAGATACCAAAGGCCCAAAACTGGATAGTACAGCGATTTGACCCGTGGAACTGCGAAACCACACTGGGATGTCGGGCCTACACAAGACTATTTTCAACAGATATATTTTTGTGTCACAAAAGTCAGAAGACACTACTGTTTTTCTTTACGGAAAAAACGACCAAAAGCTGAATAATAGAGATTTTTTACTGTGGGATGGCAAAACCACAGTTATTGTTTACTGGGGTATACCACACTTTTTTAAATAGAGATATTTGCGGCTGAACAGTGAGCGACACACTCAAACTGCTTTTTTTTTTAGATACCAAAGGCCCAAAACTGGATAGTACAGCGATTTGACCCGTGGAACTGCGAAACCACACTGGGATGTCGGGCCTACACAAGACTATTTTCAACAGATATATTTTTGTGTCACAACAGTCAGGAGACACTACTGTTTTTCTTTACGGAAAAAGCTACCAAAAGCTGAATAATAGAGATTTTTTACCCTGGGATGGCAAAACCACAGTTATTGTTTACTGGGGTATACCACACTTTTTTAAATAGAGATATTTGCGGCTGAACAGTGAGCGACACACTCAAACTGCATTTTTTTCAGATACCAAAGGCCCAAAACTGGATAGTACAGCGATTTGACCCATGGAACTGCGAAATCACACTGGGATGTCGGGCCTACACAAGACTATTTTCAACAGATATATTTTTGTGTCACAACAGTCAGGAGACACTACTGTTTTTCTTTACAGAAAAAACTACCAAAAGCTGAATAATAGAGATTTTTTACCATGGGATGGCAAAACCACAGTTATTGTTTACTGGGGTATACCACACTTTTTTAAATAGAGATATTTGCGGCTGAACAGTGAGCGACACACTCAAACTGCTTTTTTTTTAGATACCAAAGGCCCAAAACTGGATTGTACAGCGATTTGACCCATGGAACTGCAAAACCACACTGGGATGTCGGGCCTACACAAGACTATTTTCAACAGATATATTTTTGTGTCACAACAGTCAGGACACACTACTGTTTTTCTTTACGGAAAAAGCTACCAAAAGCTGAATAATAGAGATTTTTTACCGTGGGATGGCAAAACCACAGTTATTGTTTACTAGGGTATACCACACTTTTTTAAATAGAGATATTTGCGGCTGAACAGTAAGCGACACACTCAAACTGCATTTTTTTCTGATACCAAAGGCCCAAAACTGGATAGTACAGCGATTTGACACATGGAACTGCGAAACCACACTGGGATGTCGGGCCTACACAAGACTACTTTCAACAGATATATTTTTGTGTCACAACAGTCAGGAGACACTACTGTTTTTCTTTACAGAAAAAACTACCAAAAGCTGAATAATAGAGATTTTTTACCGTGGGATGGCAAAACCACAGTTATTGTTTACTGGGGTATACCACACTTTTTTAAATAGAGATATTTGCGGCTGAACAGTGAGCGACACACTCAAACTGCTTTTTTTTTAGCTACCAAAGGCCCAAAACTGGATTGTACAGCGATTTGACCCGTGGAACTGCAAAACCACACTGGGATGTCGGGCCTACACAAGACTATTTTCAACAGATATATTTTTGTGTCACAACAGTCAGGACACACTACTGTTTTTCTTTACGGAAAAAGCTACCAAAAGCTGAATAATAGAGATTTTTTACCGTGGGATGGCAAAACCACAGTTATTGTTTACTGGGGTATACCACACTTTTTTAAATAGAGATATTTGCGGCTGAACAGTAAGCGACACACTCAAACTGCATTTTTTTCTGATACCAAAGGCCCAAAACTGGATAGTACAGCGATTTGACACATGGAACTGCGAAACCACACTGGGATGTCGGGCCTACACAAGACTACTTTCAACAGATATATTTTTGTGTCACAACAGTCAGGAGACACTACTGTTTTTCTTTACAGAAAAAACTACCAAAAGCTGAATAATAGAGATTTTTTACCGTGGGATGGCAAAACCACAGTTATTGTTTACTGGGGTATACCACACTTTTTTAAATAGAGATATTTGCGGCTGAACAGTGAGCGACACACTCAAACTGCTTTTTTTTTAGCTACCAAAGGCCCAAAACTGGATAGTACAGCGATTTGACCCGTGGAACTGCGAAACCACACTGGGATGTGGGGCCTACACAAGACTATTTTCAACAGATATATTTTTGTGTCACAACAGTCAGAAGACACTACTGTTTTTCTTTACGGAAAAAACGACCAAAAGCTGAATAATAGAGATTTTTTACCGTGGGATGGCAAAACCACAGTTATTGTTTACTGGGGTATACCACACTTTTTTAAATAGAGATATTTGCAGCTGAACAGTGAGCGACACACTCAAACTGCTTTTTTTTTAGATACCAAAAGCCCAAAACTGAATAGTACAGCGATTTGACCCGTGGAACTGCGAAAACACACTGGGATGTCGGGCCTGCACAAGACTATTTTCAACAGATATATTTTTGTGTCACAACAGTCAGGAGACACTACTGTTTTTCTTTACGGAAAAAAATACAAAAAGCTGAATAATAGAGATTTTTTACCATGGGATTGCAAAACCACAGTTATTGTTTACTGGGGTATATCACACTTTTTTAAATAGAGATATTTGCGGCTGAACAGTGAGCGACACACTCAAACTGCTTTTTTTTTAGATACCAAAAGCCCAAAACTGGATAGTACAGCGATTTGACCCGTGGAACTGCGAAACCACACTGGGATGTCGGGCCTACACAAGACTATTTTCAACAGATATATTTTTGTGTCACAACAGTCAGGAGACACTACTGTTTTTCTTTACGGAAAAAACTACCAAAAGCTGAATAATAGAGATTTTTTACCGTGGGATAGCAAAACCACAGTTATTGTTTACTGGGGTATACCACACTTTTTTAAATAGAGATGTTTGCGGTAGAACAGTGAGTGACACATCAAACTGCTTTTTTTTTAGATACCAAAGGCCCAAAACTGGATAGTACAGCGATTTGACCCGTGGAACTGCGAAACCACACTGGGATGTCGGGCCTACACAAGACTATTTTCAACAGATATATTTTTGTGTCACAAAAGTCAGAAGACACTACTGTTTTTCTTTACGGAAAAAACGACCAAAAGCTGAATAATAGAGATTTTTTACTGTGGGATGGCAAAACCACAGTTATTGTTTACTGGGGTATACCACACTTTTTTAAATAGAGATATTTGCGGCTGAACAGTGAGCGACACACTCAAACTGCTTTTTTTTTAGATACCAAAGGCCCAAAACTGGATTGTACAGCGATTTGACCCATGGAACTGCAAAACCACACTGGGATGTCGGGCCTACACAAGACTATTTTCAACAGATATATTTTTGTGTCACAACAGTCAGGACACACTACTGTTTTTCTTTACGGAAAAAGCTACCAAAAGCTGAATAATAGAGATTTTTTACCGTGGGATGGCAAAACCACAGTTATTGTTTACTAGGGTATACCACACTTTTTTAAATAGAGATATTTGCGGCTGAACAGTAAGCGACACACTCAAACTGCATTTTTTTCTGATACCAAAGGCCCAAAACTGGATAGTACAGCGATTTGACACATGGAACTGCGAAACCACACTGGGATGTCGGGCCTACACAAGACTACTTTCAACAGATATATTTTTGTGTCACAACAGTCAGGAGACACTACTGTTTTTCTTTACAGAAAAAACTACCAAAAGCTGAATAATAGAGATTTTTTACCGTGGGATGGCAAAACCACAGTTATTGTTTACTGGGGTATACCACACTTTTTTAAATAGAGATATTTGCGGCTGAACAGTGAGCGACACACTCAAACTGCTTTTTTTTTAGCTACCAAAGGCCCAAAACTGGATTGTACAGCGATTTGACCCGTGGAACTGCAAAACCACACTGGGATGTCGGGCCTACACAAGACTATTTTCAACAGATATATTTTTGTGTCACAACAGTCAGGACACACTACTGTTTTTCTTTACGGAAAAAGCTACCAAAAGCTGAATAATAGAGATTTTTTACCGTGGGATGGCAAAACCACAGTTATTGTTTACTGGGGTATACCACACTTTTTTAAATAGAGATATTTGCGGCTGAACAGTAAGCGACACACTCAAACTGCATTTTTTTCTGATACCAAAGGCCCAAAACTGGATAGTACAGCGATTTGACACATGGAACTGCGAAACCACACTGGGATGTCGGGCCTACACAAGACTACTTTCAACAGATATATTTTTGTGTCACAACAGTCAGGAGACACTACTGTTTTTCTTTACAGAAAAAACTACCAAAAGCTGAATAATAGAGATTTTTTACCGTGGGATGGCAAAACCACAGTTATTGTTTACTGGGGTATACCACACTTTTTTAAATAGAGATATTTGCGGCTGAACAGTGAGCGACACACTCAAACTGCTTTTTTTTTAGCTACCAAAGGCCCAAAACTGGATAGTACAGCGATTTGACCCGTGGAACTGCGAAACCACACTGGGATGTGGGGCCTACACAAGACTATTTTCAACAGATATATTTTTGTGTCACAACAGTCAGAAGACACTACTGTTTTTCTTTACGGAAAAAACGACCAAAAGCTGAATAATAGAGATTTTTTACCGTGGGATGGCAAAACCACAGTTATTGTTTACTGGGGTATACCACACTTTTTTAAATAGAGATATTTGCAGCTGAACAGTGAGCGACACACTCAAACTGCTTTTTTTTTAGATACCAAAAGCCCAAAACTGAATAGTACAGCGATTTGACCCGTGGAACTGCGAAAACACACTGGGATGTCGGGCCTGCACAAGACTATTTTCAACAGATATATTTTTGTGTCACAACAGTCAGGAGACACTACTGTTTTTCTTTACGGAAAAAAATACAAAAAGCTGAATAATAGAGATTTTTTACCATGGGATTGCAAAACCACAGTTATTGTTTACTGGGGTATATCACACTTTTTTAAATAGAGATATTTGCGGCTGAACAGTGAGCGACACACTCAAACTGCTTTTTTTTTAGATACCAAAAGCCCAAAACTGGATAGTACAGCGATTTGACCCGTGGAACTGCGAAACCACACTGGGATGTCGGGCCTACACAAGACTATTTTCAACAGATATATTTTTGTGTCACAACAGTCAGGAGACACTACTGTTTTTCTTTACGGAAAAAACTACCAAAAGCTGAATAATAGAGATTTTTTACCGTGGGATAGCAAAACCACAGTTATTGTTTACTGGGGTATACCACACTTTTTTAAATAGAGATGTTTGCGGTAGAACAGTGAGTGACACATCAAACTGCTTTTTTTTTAGATACCAAAGGCCCAAAACTGGATAGTACAGCGATTTGACCCGTGGAACTGCGAAACCACACTGGGATGTCGGGCCTACACAAGACTATTTTCAACAGATATATTTTTGTGTCACAAAAGTCAGAAGACACTACTGTTTTTCTTTACGGAAAAAACGACCAAAAGCTGAATAATAGAGATTTTTTACTGTGGGATGGCAAAACCACAGTTATTGTTTACTGGGGTATACCACACTTTTTTAAATAGAGATATTTGCGGCTGAACAGTGAGCGACACACTCAAACTGCTTTTTTTTTTAGATACCAAAGGCCCAAAACTGGATAGTACAGCGATTTGACCCGTGGAACTGCGAAACCACACTGGGATGTCGGGCCTACACAAGACTATTTTCAACAGATATATTTTTGTGTCACAACAGTCAGGAGACACTACTGTTTTTCTTTACGGAAAAAGCTACCAAAAGCTGAATAATAGAGATTTTTTACCCTGGGATGGCAAAACCACAGTTATTGTTTACTGGGGTATACCACACTTTTTTAAATAGAGATATTTGCGGCTGAACAGTGAGCGACACACTCAAACTGCATTTTTTTCAGATACCAAAGGCCCAAAACTGGATAGTACAGCGATTTGACCCATGGAACTGCGAAATCACACTGGGATGTCGGGCCTACACAAGACTATTTTCAACAGATATATTTTTGTGTCACAACAGTCAGGAGACACTACTGTTTTTCTTTGCGGAAAAAACTACCAAAAGATGAATAATAGAGATTTTTTACCGTGGGATGGCAAAACCACAGTTATTGTTTACTGGGGTATACCACACTTTTTTAAATAGAGATATTTGCGGCTGAACAGTGAGCGACACACTCAAACTGCTTTTTTTTTAAATACCAAAGGCCCAAAACTGGATAGTACAGCGATTTGACCCATGGAACTGCGAAACCACACTGGGATGTCGGGCCTACACAAGACTATTTTCAATAGATATATTTTTGTGTCACAACAGTCAGAAGACACTACTGTTTTCTTTACGGAAAAAACGACCAAAAGCTGAATAATAGAGATTTTTTACCGTGGGATGGCAAAACCACAGTTATTGTTTAC
This sequence comes from Phyllobates terribilis, assembly GCF_046119375.1. Classification (NCBI taxonomy): domain Eukaryota; kingdom Metazoa; phylum Chordata; class Amphibia; order Anura; family Dendrobatidae; genus Phyllobates; species Phyllobates terribilis. Next base: position 613,870,081 of record NW_027362764.1, read on the forward strand.
TGGGGTATACCACACTTTTTTAAATAGAGATATTTGCGGCTGAACAGTGAGCGACACACTCAAACTGCTTTTTTTTTAAATACCAAAGGCCCAAAACTGGATAGTACAGCGATTTGACCCATGGAACTGCGAAACCACACTGGGATGTCGGGCCTACACAAGACTATTTTCAATAGATATATTTTTGTGTCACAACAGTCAGAAGACACTACTGTTTTCTTTACGGAAAAAACGACCAAAAGCTGAATAATAGAGATTTTTTACCGTGGGATGGCAAAACCACAGTTATTGTTTACTGGGGTATACCACACTTTTTTAAATAGAGATATTTGCGGCTGAACAGTGAGCGACACACTCAAACTGCTTTTTTTTTAGATACCAAAGGCCCAAAACTGGATAGTACAGCGATTTGACCCGTGGAACTGCAAAACCACACTGGGATGTCGGGCCTACACAAGACTATTTTCAACAGATATATTTTTGTGTCACAACAGTCAGGAGACACTACTGTTTTTCTTTACGGAAAAAGCTACCAAAAGCTGAATAATAGAGATTTTTTACCCTGGGATGGCAAAGCCACAGTTATTGTTTACTGGGGTATACCACACTGTTTTAAATAGAGATATTTGCGGCTGAACAGTGAGCGACACACTCAAACTGCTTTTTTTTTAGATACCAAAGGCCCAAAACTGGATAGTACAGCGATTTGACCCGTGGAACTGCAAAACCAAACTGGGATGTCGGGCCTACACAAGACTATTTTCAACAGATATATTTTTGTGTCACAACAGTCAGGAGACACTACTGTTTTTCTTTACGGAAAAAGCTACCAAAAGCTGAATAATAGAGATTTTTTACCGTGGGATGGCAAAACCACAGTTATTGTTTACTGGGGTATACCACACTTTTTTAAATAGAGATATTTGCGGCTGAACAGTGAGCGACACACTCAAACTGCTTTTTTTTTAGATACCAAAGGCCCAAAACTGGATTGTACAGCGATTTGACCCGTGGAACTGCAAAACCACACTGGGATGTCGGGCCTACACAAGACTATTTTCAACAGATATATTTTTGTGTCACAACTGTCAGGACACACTACTGTTTTTCTTTACGGAAAAAGCTACCAAAAGCTGAATAATAGAGATTTTTTACCGTGGGATGGCAAAACCACAGTTATTGTTTACTGGGGTATACCACACTTTTTTAAATAGAGATATTTGCGGCTGAACAGTAAGCGACACACTCAAACTGCATTTTTTTCTGATACCAAAGGCCCAAAACTGGATAGTACAGCGATTTGACACTTGGAACTGCGAAACCACACTGGGATGTCGGGCCTACACAAGACTACTTTCAACAGATATATTTTTGTGTCACAACAGTCAGGAGACACTACTGTTTTTCTTTACAGAAAAAACTACCAAAAGCTGAATAATAGAGATTTTTTACCGTGAAATGGCAAAACCACAGTTATTGTTTACTGGGGTATACCACACTTTTTTAAATAGAGATATTTGCGGCTGAACAGTAAGCGACACACTCAAACTGCATTTTTTTCTGATACCAAAGGCCCAAAACTGGATAGTACAGCGATTTGACACATGGAACTGCGAAACCACACTGGGATGTCGGGCCTACACAAGACTACTTTCAACAGATATATTTTTGTGTCACAACAGTCAGGAGACACTACTGTTTTTCTTTACAGAAAAAACTACCAAAAGCTGAATAATAGAGATTTTTTACCATGGGATGGCAAAACCACAGTTATTGTTTACTGGGGTATACCACACTTTTTTAAATAGAGATATTTGCGGCTGAACAGTGAGCGACACACTCAAACTGCTTTTTTTTTAGATACCAAAGGCCCAAAACTGGATTGTACAGCGATTTGACCCGTGGAACTGCAAAACCACACTGGGATGTCGGGCCTACACAAGACTATTTTCAACAGATATATTTTTGTGTCACAACAGTCAGGACACACTACTGTTTTTCTTTACGGAAAAAGCTACCAAAAGCTGAATAATAGAGATTTTTTACCGTGGGATGGCAAAACCACAGTTATTGTTTACTGGGGTATACCACACTTTTTTAAATAGAGATATTTGCGGCTGAACAGTAAGCGACACACTCAAACTGCATTTTTTTCTGATACCAAAGGCCCAAAACTGGATAGTACAGCGACTTGACACATGGAACTGCGAAACCACACTGGGATGTCGGGCCTACACAAGACTACTTTCAACAGATATATTTTTGTGTCACAACAGTCAGGAGACACTACTGTTTTTCTTTACAGAAAAAACTACCAAAATCTGAATAATAGAGATTTTTTACCGTGGGATGGCAAAACCACAGTTATTGTTTACTGGGGTATACCACACTTTTTTAAATAGAGATATTTGCGGCTGAACAGTGAGCGACACACTCAAACTGCTTTATTTTTAGCTACCAAAGGCCCAAAACTGGATAGTACAGCGATTTGACCCGTGGAACTGCGAAACCACACTGGGATGTCGGGCCTACACAAGACTATTTTCAACAGATATATTTTTGTGTCACAACAGTCAGAAGACACTACTGTTTTTCTTTACGGAAAAAACTACCAAAAGCTGAATAATAGAGATTTTTTACCGTGGGATGGCAAAACCACAGTTATTGTTTACTGGGGTATACCACACTTTTTTAAATAGAGATATTTGCGGCTGAACAGTGAGCGACACACTCAAACTGCTTTTTTTTTAAATACCAAAGGCCCAAAACTGGATAGTACAGCGATTTGACCCATGGAACTGCGAAACCACACTGGGATGTCGGGCCTACACAAGACTATTTTCAAAAGATATATTTTTGTGTCACAACAGTCAGGAGACACTACTGTTTTTCTTTACAGAAAAAACTACCAAAAGCTGAATAATAGAGATTTTTTACCGTGGGATGGCAAAACCACAGTTATTGTTTACTGGGGTATACCACACTTTTTTAAATAGAGATATTTGCGGCTGAACAGTGAGCGACACACTCAAACTGCTTTTTTTTTAGATACCAAAGGCCCAAAACTGGATTGTACAGCGATTTGACCCGTGGAACTGCAAAACCACACTGGGATGTCGGGCCTACACAAGACTATTTTCAACAGATATATTTTTGTGTCACAACAGTCAGGACACACTACTGTTTTTCTTTACGGAAAAAGCTACCAAAAGCTGAATAATAGAGATTTTTTACCGTGGGATGGCAAAACCACAGTTATTGTTTACTGGGGTATACCACACTTTTTTAAATAGAGATATTTGCGGCTGAACAGTAAGCGACACACTCAAACTGCATTTTTTTCTGATACCAAAGGCCCAAAACTGGATAGTACAGCGACTTGACACATGGAACTGCGAAACCACACTGGGATGTCGGGCCTACACAAGACTACTTTCAACAGATATATTTTTGTGTCACAACAGTCAGGAGACACTACTGTTTTTCTTTACAGAAAAAACTACCAAAATCTGAATAATAGAGATTTTTTACCGTGGGATGGCAAAACCACAGTTATTGTTTACTGGGGTATACCACACTTTTTTAAATAGAGATATTTGCGGCTGAACAGTGAGCGACACACTCAAACTGCTTTATTTTTAGCTACCAAAGGCCCAAAACTGGATAGTACAGCGATTTGACCCGTGGAACTGCAAAACCACACTGGGATGTCGGGCCTACACAAGACTATTTTCAACAGATATATTTTTGTGTCACAACAGTCAGAAGACACTACTGTTTTTCTTTACGGAAAAAACTACCAAAAGCTGAATAATAGAGATTTTTTACCGTGGGATGGCAAAACCACAGTTATTGTTTACTGGGGTATACCACACTTTTTTAAATAGAGATATTTGCGGCTGAACAGTGAGCGACACACTCAAACTGCTTTTTTTTTAAATACCAAAGGCCCAAAACTGGATAGTACAGCGATTTGACCCATGGAACTGCGAAACCACACTGGGATGTCGGGCCTACACAAGACTATTTTCAATAGATATATTTTTGTGTCACAACAGTCAGAAGACACTACTGTTTTCTTTACGGAAAAAACGACCAAAAGCTGAATAATAGAGATTTTTTACCGTGGGATGGCAAAACCACAGTTATTGTTTACTGGGGTATACCACACTTTTTTAAATAGAGATATTTGCGGCTGAACAGTGAGCGACACACTCAAACTGCTTTTTTTTTAGATACCAAAGGCCCAAAACTGGATAGTACAGCGATTTGACCCGTGGAACTGCAAAACCACACTGGGATGTCGGGCCTACACAAGACTATTTTCAACAGATATATTTTTGTGTCACAACAGTCAGGAGACACTACTGTTTTTCTTTACGGAAAAAGCTACCAAAAGCTGAATAATAGAGATTTTTTACCCTGGGATGGCAAAGCCACAGTTATTGTTTACTGGGGTATACCACACTGTTTTAAATAGAGATATTTGCGGCTGAACAGTGAGCGACACACTCAAACTGCTTTTTTTTTAGATACCAAAGGCCCAAAACTGGATAGTACAGCGATTTGACCCGTGGAACTGCAAAACCAAACTGGGATGTCGGGCCTACACAAGACTATTTTCAACAGATATATTTTTGTATCACAACAGTCAGGAGACACTACTGTTTTTCTTTACGGAAAAAGCTACCAAAAGCTGAATAATAGAGATTTTTTACCGTGGGATGGCAAAACCACAGTTATTGTTTACTGGGGTATACCACACTTTTTTAAATAGAGATATTTGCGGCTGAACAGTGAGCGACACACTCAAACTGCTTTTTTTTTAGATACCAAAGGCCCAAAACTGGATAGTACAGCGATTTGACCCGTGGAACTGCGAAACCACAATGGGATGTCGGGCCTACACAAGACTATTTTCAACCGATATATTTTTGTGTCACAACAGTCAGGAGACACTACTGTTTATCTTTACGGAAAAAACTACCAAAAGCTGAATAATAGAAATTTTTTACTGTGGGATGGCAAAACCACAGTTATTGTTTACTGGGGTATACCACACTTTTTTAAATAGAGATATTTGCGGCTGAACAATGAGCGACACACTCAAACTGCTTTTTTTTTTTAGATACCAAAAGCCCAAAACTGGATAGTACAGCGATTTGACACATGGAACTGCGAAACCACACTGGGATGTCGGGCCTACACAAGACTACTTTCAACAGATATATTTTTGTGTCACAACAGTCAGGAGACACTACTGTTTTTCTTTACAGAAAAAACTACCAAAAGCTGAATAATAGAGATTTTTTACCGTGGGATGGCAAAACCACAGTTATTGTTTACTGGGGTATACCACACTTTTTTAAATAGAGATATTTGCGGCTGAACAGTGAGCGACACACTCAAACTGCTTTTTTTTTAGATACCAAAGGCCCAAAACTGGATTGTACAGCGATTTGACCCGTGGAACTGCAAAACCACACTGGGATGTCGGGCCTACACAAGACTATTTTCAACAGATATATTTTTGTGTCACAACAGTCAGGACACACTACTGTTTTTCTTTACGGAAAAAGCTACAAAAAGCTGAATAATAGAGATTTTTTACCGTGGGATGGCAAAACCACAGTTATTGTTTACTGGGGTATACCACACTTTTTTAAATAGAGATATTTGCGGCTGAACAGTAAGCGACACACTCAAACTGCATTTTTTTCTGATACCAAAAGCCCAAAACTGAATAGTACAGCGATTTGACCCGTGGAACTGCGAAAACACACTGGGATGTCTGGCCTGCACAAGACTATTTTCAACAGATATATTTTTGTGTCACAACAGTCAGGAGACACTACTGTTTTTCTTTACGGAAAAAAATACAAAAAGCTGAATAATAGAGATTTTTTACCGTGGGATTGCAAAACCACAGTTATTGTTTACTGGGGTATACCACACTTTTTTAAATAGAGATATTTGCGGCTGAACAGTGAGCGACACACTCAAACTGCTTTTTTTTTAGATACCAAAAGCCCAAAACTGGATAGTACAGCGATTTGACCCGTGGAACTGCGAAACCACACTGGGATGTCGGGCCTACACAAGACTATTTTCAATAGATATATTTTTGTGTCACAACAGTCAGAAGACACTACTGTTTTCTTTACGGAAAAAACGACCAAAAGCTGAATAATAGAGATTTTTTACCGTGGGATGGCAAAACCACAGTTATTGTTTACTGGGGTATACCACACTTTTTTAAATAGAGATATTTGCGGCTGAACAGTGAGCGACACACTCAAACTGCTTTTTTTTTAGATACCAAAGGCCCAAAACTGGATAGTACAGCGATTTGACCCGTGGAACTGCAAAACCACACTGGGATGTCGGGCCTACACAAGACTATTTTCAACAGATATATTTTTGTGTCACAACAGTCAGGAGACACTACTGTTTTTCTTTACGGAAAAAGCTACCAAAAGCTGAATAATAGAGATTTTTTACCCTGGGATGGCAAAGCCACAGTTATTGTTTACTGGGGTATACCACACTGTTTTAAATAGAGATATTTGCGGCTGAACAGTGAGCGACACACTCAAACTGCTTTTTTTTTAGATACCAAAGGCCCAAAACTGGATAGTACAGCGATTTGACCCGTGGAACTGCAAAACCAAACTGGGATGTCGGGCCTACACAAGACTATTTTCAACAGATATATTTTTGTGTCACAACAGTCAGGAGACACTACTGTTTTTCTTTACGGAAAAAGCTACCAAAAGCTGAATAATAGAGATTTTTTACCGTGGGATGGCAAAACCACAGTTATTGTTTACTGGGGTATACCACACTTTTTTAAATAGAGATATTTGCGGCTGAACAGTGAGCGACACACTCAAACTGCTTTTTTTTTAGATACCAAAGGCCCAAAACTGGATAGTACAGCGATTTGACCCGTGGAACTGCGAAACCACACTGGGATGTCGGGCCTACACAAGACTATTTTCAACCGATATATTTTTGTGTCACAACAGTCAGGAGACACTACTGTTTATCTTTACGGAAAAAACTACCAAAAGCTGAATAATAGAAATTTTTTACTGTGGGATGGCAAAACCACAGTTATTGTTTACTGGGGTATACCACACTTTTTTAAATAGAGATATTTGCGGCTGAACAGTGAGCGACACACTCAAACTGCTTTTTTTTTTTAGATACCAAAGGCCCAAAACTGGATAGTACAGCGATTTGACCCGTGGAACTGCGAAACCACACTGGGATGTCGGGCCTACACAAGACTATTTTCAACAGATATATTTTTGTGTCACAATAGTCAGGAGACACTACTGTTTTTCTTTACGGAAAAAGCTACCAAAAGCTGAATAATAGAGATTTTTTACCCTGGGATGGCAAAACCACAGTTATTGTTTACTGGGGTATACCACACTTTTTTAAATAGAGATATTTGCGGCTGAACAGTGAGCGACACACTCAAACTGCATTTTTTTCAGATACCAAAGGCCCAAAACTGGATAGTACAGCGATTTGACCCATGGAACTGCGAAACCACACTGGGATGTCGGGCCTACACAAGACTATTTTCAACAGATATATTTTTGTGTCACAACAGTCAGGAGACACTACTGTTTTTCTTTACGGAAAAAACTACCAAAAGCTGAATAATAGAGATTTTTTTACCGTGGGATGGCAAAACCACAGTTATTGTTTACTGGAGTATACCACACTTTTTTAAATAGAGATATTTGCGGCTGAACAGTGAGCGACACACTCAAACTGCTTTTTTTTTAGATACCAAAAGCCCAAAACTGGATAGTACAGCGATTTGACCCGTGGAACTGCGAAAACACACTGGGATGTCGGGCCTACACAAGACTATTTTCAACAGATATATTTTTGTGTCACAACAGTCAGGAGACACTACTGTTTTTCTTTACGGAAAAAACTACCAAAAGCTGAATAATAGAGATTTTTTACCGTGGGATGGCAAAACCACAGTTATTGTTTACTGGGGTATACCACACTTTTTTAAATAGAGATATTTGCGGCTGAACAGTGAGCGACACACTCAAACTGCTTTTTTTTTAAATACCAAAGGCACAAAACTGGATAGTACAGCGATTTGACCCGTGGAACTGCGAAACCACACTGGGATTTCGGGCCTGCACAAGACTATTTTCAACAGATATATTTTTGTACCTATAGACAGTATAGGTACCGTCCCAATTTAGGGTCACCTTGCCGCTGGTGGGACGGCTTGTATACTTTTTTTGATCAAAAATAGTTCACTAAGTACCCTATATTTATTATGCAACTTTGCTTTACATTTATATATAATGATGGTAGGGTATGAGATATATTTTTGTCTTTTGTAGGTTTTGCTTCTTTTTGCTAGTGTGAACATGCTCCTATTTCTTGCATGTCTACCATCTTAGACCTCAGTTCACATTGCTTGGTTTTTTGTCTTGTTTGCATTCTGTGCAATTTAAGGGTGTGGCATCCCCTTTGTTGAGCTGATTAGTATATATGTAGCTTACCACCGGCCTAGGTGGTCTGGAGTTGGGACCCGGTCCTATTTGTCTACCCTTTTATATGCATTACTTCAACTTTGATATACAGTAAGGTTTTTAATATAGACAGTATAGGTACCGTCCCAATTTAGGGTCACCTTGCCGCTGGTGGGACGGCTTGTATACTTTTTTTGATCAAAAATAGTTCACTAAGTACCCTATATTTATTATGCAACTTTGCTTTACATTTATATATAATGATGGTAGGGTATGAGATATATTTTTGTCTTTTGTAGGTTTTGCTTCTTTTTGCTAGTGTGAACATGCTCCTATTTCTTGCATGTCTACCATCTTAGACCTCAGTTCACATTGCTTGGTTTTTTGTCTTTTTGCATTCTGTGCAATTTAAGGGTGTGGCATCCCCTTTGTTAAGCTGATTAGTATATATGTAGCTTACCACGGGCCTAGGTGGTCTGGAGTTGGGACCCGGTCCTATTTGTCTACCCTTTTATATGCATTACTTCAACTTTGATATACAGTAAGGTTTTTAATATAGACAGTATAGGTACCGTCCCAGTTTAGGGTAACCTTGCCGCTGGTGGGACGGCTTGTATACTTTTTTTGATCAAAAATAGTTCACTAAGTACCCTATATTTATTATGCAACTTTGCTTTACATTTATATATAATGATGGTAGGGTATGAGATATATTTTTGTCTTTTGTAGGTTTAGATATATTTTTGTGTCACAACAATCAGGAGACACTACTGTTTTACTTTACGTAAAAAACTACAAAAAGCTGAATAATAGAGATTTTTTACCGTGGGATGGCAAAACCACAGTTATTGTTTACTGGGGTATACCACACTTTTTTAAATAGAGATATTTGCGGCTGAACAGTGAGCGACACACTCAAACTGCTTTTTTTTAAATACCAAAGGCCCAAAACTGGATAGTACAGCGATTTGACCCGTGGAACTGCGAAACCACACTGGGATGTCGGGCCTACACAAGACTATTTTCAACAGATATATTTTTGTGTCACAACAGTCAGAAGACACTACTGTTTTCTTTACGGAAAAAACGACCAAAGGCTGAATAATAGAGATTTTTTACCGTGGGATGGCAAAACCACAGTTATTGTTTACTGGGGTATACCACACTTTCTTAAATAGAGACATTTGCGGCTGAACAGTGAGCGACACACTCAAACTGCATTTTTTTTAGATACCAAAGGCCCAAAACTGGATAGTACAGCGATTTGACCCGTGGAACTGCGAAACGACATTGGGATGTCGGGCCTACACAAGACTATTTTCAACAGATATATTTTTGTGTCACAACAGTCAGGAGACACTACTGTTTTTCTTTACGGAAAAAGCTACCAAAAGCTGAATAATAGAGATTTTTTACCTTGGGATGGCAAAACCACAGTTATTGTTTACTGGGGTATACCACACTTTTTTAAATAGAGATATTTGCGGCTGAACAGTGAGCGACACACTCAAACTGCATTTTTTTCTGATACCAAAGGCCCAAAACTGGATAGTACAGCGATTTGACCCATGGAACTGCGAAACCACACTGGGATGTCGGGCCTACACAAGACTGTTTTCAACAAGTATATTTTAGTGTCACAACAGTCAGGAGACACTACTGTTTATCTTTACGGAAAAATCTACCAAAACCTGAATAATAGAGATTTTTTACCGTGGGATGGCAAAACCACAGTTATTGTTTACTGGGGTATACCACACTTTTTTAAATAGAGATATTTGCGGCTGAACAGTGAGCGACACACTCAAACTGCTTTTTTTTTAGATACCAAAGGCCCAAAACTGGATAGTACAGCGATTTGACCCGTGGAACTGCGAAACCACACTGGGATGTTGGGCCTACACAAGACTATTTTCAACCGATATATTTTTGTGTCACAACAGTCAGGAGACACTACTGTTTATCTTTACGGAAAAAACTACCAAAAGCTGAATAATAGAGATTTTTTACTGTGGGATGGCAAAACCACAGTTATTGTTTACTGGGGTATACCACACTTTTTTAAATAGAGATATTTGCGGCTGAACAGTGAGCGACACACTCAAACTGCTTTTTTTTTTAGATACCAACGGCCCAAAACTGGATAGTACAGCGATTTGACCCGTGGAACTGCGAAACCACACTGGGATGTCGGGCCTACACAAGACTATTTTCAACAGATATATTTTTGTGTCACAACAGTCAGGAGACACTACTGTTTTTCTTTACGGAAAAAGCTACCAAAAGCTGAATAATAGAGATTTTTTACCCTGGGATGGCAAAACCACAGTTATTGTTTACTGGGGTATACCACACTTTTTTAAATAGAGATATTTGCGGCTGAACAGTGAGCAACACACTCAAACTGCATTTTTTTCAGATACCAAAGGCCCAAAACTGGATAGTACAGCGATTTGACCCATGGAACTGCGAAACCACACTGGGATGTCGGGCCTACACAAGACTATTTTCAACAGATATATTTTTGTACCTATAGACAGTATAGGTACCGTCCCAATTTAGGTTCACCTTGCCGCTGGTGGGACGGCTTGTATACTTTTTTTGATCAAAAATAGTTCACTAAGTACCCTATATTTATTATGCAAGTTTGCTTTACATTTATATATAATGATGGTAGGGTATGAGATATATTTTTGTCTTTTGTAGGTTTTGCTTCTTTTTGCTAGTGTGAACATGCTCCTATTTCTTGCATGTCTACCATCTTAGACCTCAGTTCACATTGCTTGGTTTTTTGTCTTGTTTGCATTCTGTGCAATTTAAGGGTGTGGCATCCCCTTTGTTGAGCTGATTAGTATATATGTAGCTTACCACGGGCCTAGGTGGTCTGGAGTTGGGACCCGGTCCTATTTGTCTACCCGTTTATATGCATTACTTCAACTTTGATATACAGTAAGGTTTTTAATATAGACAGTATAGGTACCGTCCCAATTTAGGGTCACCTTGCCGCTGGTGGGACGGCTTGTATACTTTTTTTGATCAAAAATAGTTCACTAAGTACCCTATATTTATTATGCAACTTTGCTTTACATTTATATATAATGATGGTAGGGTATGAGATATATTTTTGTCTTTTGTAGGTTTTGCTTCTTTTTGCTAGTGTGAACATGCTCCTATTTCTTGCATGTCTACCATCTTAGACCTCAGTTCACATTGCTTGGTTTTTTGTCTTATTTGCATTCTGTGCAATTTAAGGGTGTGGCATCCCCTTTGTTGAGCTGATTAGTATATATGTAGCTTACCAAGGGCCTAGGTGGTCTGGAGTTGGGACCCGGTCCTATTTGTCTACCCTTTTATATGCATTACTTCAACTTTGATATACAGTAAGGTTTTTAATATAGACAGTATAGGTACCGTCCCAATTTAGGGTCACCTTGCCGCTGGTGGGACGGCTTGTATACTTTTTTTGATCAAAAATAGTTCACTAAGTACCCTATATTTATTATGCAACTTTGCTTTACATTTATATATAATGATGGTAGGGTATGAGATATATTTTTGTCTTTTGTAGGTTTTGCTTCTTTTTGCTAGTGTGAACATGCTCCTATTTCTTGCATGTCTACCATCTTAGACCTCAGTTCACATTGCTTGGTTTTTTGTCTTGTTTGCATTCTGTGCAATTTAAGGGTGTGGCATCCCCTTTTTTGAGCTGATTAGTATATATGTAGCTTACCACGGGCCTAGGTGGTCTGGAGTTGGGACCCGGTCCTATTTGTCTACCCTTTTATATGCATTACTTCAACTTTGATATACAGTAAGGTTTTTAATATAGACAGTATAGGTACCATCCCAATTTAGGGTCACCTTGCCGCTGGTGGGACGGCTTGTATACTTTTTTTGATCAAAAATAGTTCACTAAGTACCCTATATTTATTATGCAACTTAGCTTTACATTTATATATAATGATGGTAGGGTATGAGATATATTTTTGTCTTTTGTAGGTTTTGCTTCTTTTTGCTAGTGTGAACATGCTCCTATTTCTTGCATGTCTACCATCTTAGACCTCAGTTCACATTGCTTGGTTTTTTGTCTTGTTTGCATTCTGTGCAATTTAAGGGTGTGGCATCCCCTTTGTTGAGCTGATTAGTATATATGTAGCTTACCACGGGCCTAGGTGGTCTGGAGTTGGGACCCGGTCCTATTTGTCTACCCTTTTATATGCATTACTTCAACTTTGATATACAGTAAGGTTTTTAATATAGACAGTATAGGTACCGTCCCAATTTAGGGTCACCTTGCCGCTGGTGGGACGGCTTGTATACTTTTTTTGATCAAAAATAGTTCACTAAGTACCCTATATTTATTATGCAACTTTGCTTTACATTTATATATAATGATGGTAGGGTATGAGATATATTTTTGTCTTTTGTAGGTTTTGCTTCTTTTTGCTAGTGTGAACATGCTCCTATTTCTTGCATGTCTACCATCTTACACCTCAGTTCACATTGCTTGGTTTTTTGTCTTGTTTGCATTCTGTGCAATTTAAGGGTGTGGCATCCCCTTTGTTGAGCTGATTAGTATATATGTAGCTTATCACGGGCCTAGGTGGTCTGGAGTTGGGACCCGGTCCTACTTGTCTACCCTTTCATATGCATTACTTCAACTTTGATATACAGTAAGGTTTTTAATATAGACAGTATAGGTACCGTCCCAATTTAGGGTCACCTTGCCGCTGGTGGGACGGCTTGTATACTTTTTTTGATCAAAAATAGTTCACTAAGTACCCTATATTTATTATGCAACTTTGCTTTACATTTATATATAATGATGGTAGGGTATGAGATATATTTTTGTCTTTTGTAGGTTTTGCTTCTTTTTGCTAGTGTGAACATGCTCCTATTTCTTGCATGTCTACCATCTTAGACCTCAGTTCACATTGCTTGGTTTTTTGTCTTGTTTGCATTCTGTGCAATTTAAGGGTGTGGCATCCCCTTTGTTGAGCTGATTAGTATATATGTAGCTTACCACGGGCCTAGGTGGTCTGGAGTTGGGACCCGGTCCTATTTGTCTACCCTTTTATATGCATTACTTCAACTTTGATATACAGTAAGGTTTTTAATATAGACAGTATAGGTACCGTCCCAATTTAGGGTCACCTTGCCGCTGGTGGGACGGCTTGTATACTTTTTTTGATCAAAAATAGTTCACTAAGTACCCTATATTTATTATGCAACTTTGCTTTACATTTATATATAATGATGGTAGGGTATGAGATATATTTTTGTCTTTTGTAGGTTTTGCTTCTTTTTGCTAGTGTGAACATGCTCCTATTTCTTGCATGTCTACCATCTTACACCTCAGTTCACATTGCTTGGTTTTTTGTCTTGTTTGCATTCTGTGCAATTTAAGGGTGTGGCATCCCCTTTGTTGAGCTGATTAGTATATATGTAGCTTATCACGGGCCTAGGTGGTCTGGAGTTGGGACCCGGTCCTACTTGTCTACCCTTTTATATGCATTACTTCAACTTTGATATACAGTAAGGTTTTTAATATAGACAGTATAGGTACCGTCCCAATTTAGGGTCACCTTGCCGCTGGTGGGACGGCTTGTATACTTTTTTTGATCAAAAATAGTTCACTAAGTACCCTATATTTATTATGCAACTTTGCTTTACATTTATATATAATGATGGTAGGGTATGAGATATATTTTTGTCTTTTGTAGGTTTAGATATATTTTTGTGTCACAACAATCAGGAGACACTACTGTTTTACTTTACGGAAAAAAATACAAAAAGCTGAATAATAGAGATTTTTTACCGTGGGATGGCAAAACCACAGTTATTGTTTACTGGGGTATACCACACTTTTTTAAATAGAGATATTTGCGGCTGAACAGTGAGCGACACACTCAAACTGCTTTTTTTTTAGATACCAAAGGCCCAAAACTGGATAGTACAGCGATTTGACCCGTGGAACTGGGAAACCACACTGGGAAAGTCAGGCCTACACAAGACTACTTTCAACAGATATATTTTTGTGTCACAACAGTCAGGAGACACTACTGTTTTTCTTTACAGAAAAAACTACCAAAAGCTGAATAATAGAGATTTTTTACCGTGGGATGGCAAAACCACAGTTATTGTTCACTGGGGTATACCACACTTTTTTAAATAGAGATATCTGCGGCTGAACAGTGAGCGACACACTCAAACTGCTTTTTTTTTAGATACCAAAGGCCCAAAACTGGATAGTACAGCGATTTGACCCATGGAACTGCGAAACCACACTGGGATGTCGGGCCTACACAAGACTATTTTCAACAGATATATTTTTGTGTCACAACAGTCAGGAGACACTACTGTTTTTCTTTACGGAAAAAACTACCAAAAGCTGAATAATAGAGATTTTTTACCGTGGGATGGCAAAACCACAGTTATTGTTTACTGGGGTATACCACACTTTTTTAAATAGAGATATTTGCGGCTGAACAGTGAGCGACACACTCAAACTGCCTTTTTCTTAGATACCAAAGGCCCAAAACGGGATAGTACAGCGATTTGACCCGTGGAACTGCGAAACCACACTGGGATGGCGGGCCTACACAAGACTAATTTCAACAGATATATTTTTGTGTCACAACAGTCAGGAGACACTACTGTTTTTCTTTACGGAAAAAACTACCAAAAGCTGAATAATAGAGATTTTTTACCGTGGGATGGCAAAACCACAGTTATTGTTTACTGGGGTATACCACACTTTTTTAAATAGAGATATTTGCGGCTGAACAGTGAGCGACACACTCAAGCTGCTTTTTTTTTAGATACCAAAGGCCCAAAACTGGATAGTACAGCGATTTGACCCGTGGAACTGCGAAAGCACACTGGGATGTCGGGCCTACACAAGACTATTTTCAACAGATATATTTTTGCGTCACAACAGTCAGGAGACACTACTGTTTTTCTTTATGGAAAAAACGACCAAAAGCTGAATAATAGAGATTTTTTACCGTGGGATGGCAAAACCACAGTTATTGTTTACTGGGGTATACCACACTTTTTTAAATAGAGATATTTGCGGCTGAACAGTGAGCGACACACTCAAACTGCTTTTTTTTTAGATACCAAAGGCCCAAAACGGGATAGTACAGCGATTTGACCCGTGAAACGGCGAAACCACACTGGGATGTCGGGCCTACACAAGACTGTTTTCAACAGATGTATTTTTGTGTCACAACAGTCAGGAGACACTACTGTTTTTCTTTGCGGAAAAAACTACCAAAAGCTGAATAATAGAGATTTTTTACCGTGGGATGGCAAAACCACAGTTATTGTTTACTGGGGTATACCACACTTTTTTAAATAGAGATATTTGCGGCTGAACAGTGAGCGACACACTCAAACTGCTTTTTTTCAGATACCAAAGGCCCAAAACGGGATAGTACAGCGATTTGACCCGTGGAACTGCGAAACCACACTGGGATGTCGGGCCTACACAAGACTATTTTCAACAGATATATTTTGTGTCACAACAGTCAGGAGACACTACTGTTTTTCTTTACGGAAAAAACTACCAAAAGCTGAATAAGAGAGATTTTTTACCGTGGGATGGCAAAACCACAGTTATTGTTTACTGGGGTATACCACACTTTTTTAAATAGAGATATTTGCGGCTGAACAGTGAGCGACACACTCAAACTGCCTTTTTCTTAGATACCAAAGGCCCAAAACGGGATAGTACAGCGATTTGACCCGTGGAACTGCGAAACCACACTGGGATGGCGGGCCTACACAAGACTAATTTCAACAGATATATTTTTGTGTCACAACAGTCAGGAGACACTACTGTTTTTCTTTACGGAAAAAACTACCAAAAGCTGAATAATAGAGATTTTTTACCGTGGGATGGCAAAACCACAGTTATTGTTTACTGGGGTATACCACACTTTTTTAAATAGAGATATTTGCGGCTGAACAGTGAGCGACACACTCAAGCTGCTTTTTTTTTAGATACCAAAGGCCCAAAACTGGATAGTACAGCGATTTGACCCGTGGAACTGCGAAAGCACACTGGGATGTCGGGCCTACACAAGACTATTTTCAACAGATATATTTTTGCGTCACAACAGTCAGGAGACACTACTGTTTTTCTTTATGGAAAAAACGACCAAAAGCTGAATAATAGAGATTTTTTACCGTGGGATGGCAAAACCACAGTTATTGTTTACTGGGGTATACCACACTTTTTTAAATAGAGATATTTGCGGCTGAACAGTGAGCGACACACTCAAACTGCTTTTTTTTTAGATACCAAAGGCCCAAAACGGGATAGTACAGCGATTTGACCCGTGAAACGGCGAAACCACACTGGGATGTCGGGCCTACACAAGACTGTTTTCAACAGATGTATTTTTGTGTCACAACAGTCAGGAGACACTACTGTTTTTCTTTGCGGAAAAAACTACCAAAAGCTGAATAATAGAGATTTTTTACCGTGGGATGGCAAAACCACAGTTATTGTTTACTGGGGTATACCACACTTTTTTAAATAGAGATATTTGCGGCTGAACAGTGAGCGACACACTCAAACTGCTTTTTTTCAGATACCAAAGGCCCAAAACGGGATAGTACAGCGATTTGACCCGTGGAACTGCGAAACCACACTGGGATGTCGGGCCTACACAAGACTATTTTCAACAGATATATTTTGTGTCACAACAGTCAGGAGACACTACTGTTTTTCTTTACGGAAAAAACTACCAAAAGCTGAATAAGAGAGATTTTTTACCGTGGGATGGCAAAACCACAGTTATTGTTTACTGGGGTATACCACACTTTTTTAAATAGAGATATTTGCGGCTGAACAGTGAGCGACACACTCAAACTGCTTTTTTTCAGATACCAAAGGCCCAAAACGGGATAGTACAGCGATTTGACCCATGGAACTGCGAAACCACACTGGGATATCGGGCCTACACAAGACTATTTTCAACAGATATATTTTTGTGTCACAACAGTCAGGAGACTCTACTGTTTTTCTTTACGGAAAAAACTACCAAAAGCTGAATAATAGAGATTTTTTACCATGGGATGGCAAAACCACAGTTATTGTTTACTGGGGTATACCACACTTTTTTAAATAGAGATATTTGCAGCTGAACAGTGAGCGACACACTCAAACTGCTTTTTTTTTAGATACCAAAGGCCCAAAACTGGATAGTACAGCGATTTGACCCGTGGAACTGCGAAACCACACTGGGATGTCGGGCCTACACAAGACTATTTTCAACAGATATATTTTTGTGTCACAACAGTCAGGAGACACTACTGTTTTTCTTTACGGAAAAAAATACCAAAAGCTGAATAATAGAGATTTTTTTCCGTGGGATGGCAAAACCACAGTTATTGTTTACTGGGGTATACCACACTGTTTTAAATAGAGATATTTGCGGCTGAACAGTGAGCGACACACTCAAACTGCTTTTTTAAATACCAAAGGCCCAAAACTGGATAGTACAGCGATTTGACCCATGGAACTGCGAAACCACACTGGGATGTCGGGCCTACACAAGACTATTTTCAACAGATATATTTTTGTGTCACAACAGTCAGGAGACACTACTGTTTTTCTTTACGGAAAAAACGACCAAAAGCGGAATAATAGAGATTTTTTACCGTATGATGGCAAAACAACAGTTATTGTTTACTGGGGTATACCACACTTTTTTAAATAGAGATATTTGCAGCTGAACAGTGAGCGACACACTCAAACTGCTTTTTTTTTTAGATACCAAAGGCCCAAAACTGGATAGTTTAGCGATTTGACCCGTGGAACTGCGAAACCACACTGGGATGTCGGGCCTACACAAGACTATTTTCAACAGATATATTTTTGTGTCACAACAGTCAGGAGACACTACTGTTTTTCTTTACGGAAAAAGCTACCAAAAGCTGAATAATAGAGATTTTTTACCGTATGATGGCAAAACCACAGTTATTGTTTACTGGGGTATACCACACTTTTTTAAATAGAGATATTTGCGGCTGAACAGTGAGCGACACACTCAAACTGCTTTTTTTTCAGATACCAAAGGCCCAAAACGGGATAGTACAGCGATTTGACCCATGGAACTGTGAAACCACACTGGGATGTCGGGCCTACACAAGACTATTTTCAACAGATATATTTTTGTGTCACAACAGTCAGGAGACACTACTGTTTTTCTTTACGGAAAAAACTACCAAAAGCTGAATAATAGAGATTTTTTACCGTGGGATGGCAAAACCACAGTTATTGTTTACTGGGGTATACCACACTTTTTTAAATAGAGATATTTGCGGCTGAACAGTGAGCGACACACTCAAACTGCTTTTTTTTTAGATACCAAAGGCCCAAAACTGGATAGTACAGCGATTTGACCCGTGGAACTGCGAAACCACACTGGGATGTCGGGCCTACACAAAACTATTTTCAACAGATATATTTTTGTGTCACAACAGTCAGGAGACACTACTGTTTTTCTTTACGGAAAAAACGACCAAAAGCTGAATAATAGAGATTTTTTCCGTGGGATGGCAAAACCACAGTTATTGTTTACTGGGGTATACCACACTTTTTTAAATAGAGATATTTGCGGCTGAACAGTGAGCGACACACTCAAACTGCTTTTTTTTAAATACCAAAGGCCCAAAACTGGATAGTACAGCGATTTGACCCATGGAACTGCGAAACCACACTGGGATGTCGGGCCTACACAAGACTATTTTCAACAGATATATTTTTGTGTCACAACAGTCAGGAGACACTACTGTTTTTCTTTACGGAAAAAACTACCAAAAGCGGAATAATAGAGATTTTTTACCGTATGATGGCAAAACCACAGTTATTGTTTACTGGGGTATACCACACTTTTTTAAATAGAGATATTTGCGGCTGAACAGTGAGCGACACACTCAAACTGCTTTTTTTTTAGATACCAAAGGCCCAAAACTGGATATTTTAGCGATTTGACCCGTGGAACTGCGAAACCACACTGGGATGTCGGGCCTACACAAGACTATTTTCAACAGATATATTTTTGTGTCACAACAGTCAGGAGACACTACTGTTTTTCTTTACGGAAAAAACTACCAAAAGCTGAATAATAGAGATTTTTTACCGTGGGATGGCAAAACCACAGTTATTGTTTACTGGGGTATACCACAATTTTTTAAATAGAGATATTTGCGGCTGAACAGTGAGCGACACACTCAAACTGCTTTTTTTTTAGATACCAAAGGCCCAAAACTGGATAGTACAGCGATTTGACCCGTGGAACTGCGAAACCACACTGGGATGTCGGGCCTACACAAGACTATTTTCAACAGATATATTTTTGTGTCACAACAGTCAGGAGACACTACTGTTTTTCTTTACGGAAAAAACGACCAAAAGCTGAATAATAGAGATTTTATACCGTGGGATGGCAAAACCACAGTTATTGTTTACTGGGGTATACCACACTTTTTTAAATAGAGATATTTGCGGCTGAACAGTGAGCGACACACTCAAACTGCTTTTTTTTTTAGATACCAAAGGCCCAAAACGGGATAGTACAGCGATTTGACCCGTGGAACTGCGAAACCACACTGGGATGTCGGGCCTACACAAGACTATTTTCAACAGATATATTTTTGTGTCACAACAGTCAGGAGACACTACTGTTTTTCTTTACGGAAAAAACTACCAAAAGCTGAATAATAGAGATTTTTTACCGTAGGATGGCAAAACCACAGTTATTGTTTACTGGGATATACCACACTTTTTTAAATAGAGATATTTGCGGCTGAACAGTGAGCGACACACTCAAACTGCTTTTTTTCAGATACCAAAGGCCCAAAACTGGATAGTACAGCGATTTGACCCATGGAACTGCGAAACCACCCTGGGATGTCGGGCCTACACAAGACTATTTTCAACAGATATATTTTTGTGTCACAACAGTCAGGAGACACTACTGTTTTTCTTTACGGAAAAAACTACCAAAAGCTGAATAATAGAGATTTTTTACCATGGGATGGCAAAACCACAGTTATTGTTTACTGGGGTATACCACACTTTTTTAAATAGAGATATTTGCAGCTGAACAGTGAGCGACACACTCAAACTGCTTTTTTTTTAGATACCAAAGGCCCAAAACTGGATAGTACAGCGATTTGACCCGTGGAACTGCGAAACCACACTGGGATGTCGGGCCTACACAAGACTATTTTCAACAGATATATTTTTGTGTCACAACAGTCAGGAGACACTACTGTTTTTCTTTATGGAAAAAAATACCAAAAGCTGAATAATAGAGATTTTTTTACCGTGGGATTGCAAAACCACAGTTATTGTTTACTGGGGTATACCACACTTTTTTAAATAGAGATATTTGCAGCTGAATAGTGAGCGACACACTCAAACTGCTTTTTTTTAGATACCAAAGGCCCAAAACTGGATAGTACAGCAATTTGACCCGCGGAACTGCGAAACCACACTGGGATGTCGGGCCTACAAAAGACTATTTTCAACAGATTTATTTTTGTGTCACAACAGTCAGGAGACACTACTGTTTTTCTTTATGGAAAAAACGACCAAAAGCTGAATAATAGAGATTTTTTACCTTGGGATGGCAAAACCACAGTTATTGTTTACTGGGGTATACCACACTTTCTTAAATAGAGATATTTGCGGCTGAACAGTGAGCGACACACTCAAACTGCTTTTTTTTTTAGATACCAAAGGCCCAAAACGGGATAGTACAGCGATTTGACCCGTGGAACTGCGAAACCACACTGGGATGTCGGGCCTACACAAGACTATTTTCAACAGATATATTTTTGTGTCACAACAGTCAGGAGACACTACTGTTTTTCTTTACGGAAAAAACTACCAAAAGCTGAATAATAGAGATTTTTTACCGTGGGATGGCAAAACCACAGTTATTGTTTACTGGGGTATACCACACTTTTTTAAATAGAGATATTTGCGGCTGAACAGTGAGCGACACACTCAAACTGCTTTTTTTTTAGATACCAAAGGCCCAAAACTGGATAGTACAGCGATTTGACCCGTGGAACTGCGAAACCACACTGGGATGTTGGGCCTACACAAGACTATTTTCAACAGATATATTTTTGTGTCACAACAGTCAGGAGACACTTTTGTTTTTCTTTACGGAAAAAACGACCAAAAGCTGAATAATAGAGATTTTTTACCGTGGGATGGCAAAACCACAGTTATTGTTTACTGGGGTATACCACACTGTTTTAAATAGAGATATTTGCGGCTGAACAGTGAGCGACACACTCAAACTGCTTTTTTTTAAATACCAAAGGCCCAAAACTGGATAGTACAGCGATTTGACCCATGGAACTGCGAAACCACACTGGGATGTCAGGCCTACACAAGACTATATTCAACAGATATATTTTTGTGTCACAACAGTCAGGAGACACTACTGTTTTTCTTTACGGAAAAAACTACCAAAAGCGGAATAATAGAGATTTTTTACCGTATGATGGCAAAACCACAGTTATTGTTTACTGGGGTATACCACACTTTTTTAAATAGAGATATTTGCAGCTGAACAGTGAGCGACACACTCAAACTGCTTTTTTTTTTAGATACCAAAGGCCCAAAACTGGATAGTTTAGCGATTTGACCCATGGAACTGCGAAACCACACTGGGATGTCGGGCCTACACAAGACTATTTTCAACAGATATATTTTTGTGTCACAACAGTCAGGAGACACTACTGTTTTTCTTTACGGAAAAAACTACCAAAAGCTGAATAATAGAGATTTTTTACCGTAGGATGGCAAAACCACAGTTATTGTTTACTGGGATATACCACACTTTTTTAAATAGAGATATTTGCGGCTGAACAGTGAGCGACACACTCAAACTGCTTTTTTTCAGATACCAAAGGCCCAAAACTGGATAGTACAGCGATTTGACCCATGGAACTGCGAAACCACCCTGGGATGTCGGGCCTACACAAGACTATTTTCAACAGATATATTTTTGTGTCACAACAGTCAGGAGACACTACTGTTTTTCTTTACGGAAAAAACTACCAAAAGCTGAATAATAGAGATTTTTTACCATGGGATGGCAAAACCACAGTTATTGTTTACTGGGGTATACCACACTTTTTTAAATAGAGATATTTGCAGCTGAACAGTGAGCGACACACTCAAACTGCTTTTTTTTTAGATACCAAAGGCCCAAAACTGGATAGTACAGCGATTTGACCCGTGGAACTGCGAAACCACACTGGGATGTCGGGCCTACACAAGACTATTTTCAACAGATATATTTTTGTGTCACAACAGTCAGGAGACACTACTGTTTTTCTTTATGGAAAAAAATACCAAAAGCTGAATAATAGAGATTTTTTTACCGTGGGATTGCAAAACCACAGTTATTGTTTACTGGGGTATACCACACTTTTTTAAATAGAGATATTTGCAGCTGAATAGTGAGCGACACACTCAAACTGCTTTTTTTTAGATACCAAAGGCCCAAAACTGGATAGTACAGCAATTTGACCCGCGGAACTGCGAAACCACACTGGGATGTCGGGCCTACAAAAGACTATTTTCAACAGATTTATTTTTGTGTCACAACAGTCAGGAGACACTACTGTTTTTCCTTATGGAAAAAACGACCAAAAGCTGAATAATAGAGATTTTTTACCTTGGGATGGCAAAACCACAGTTATTGTTTACTGGGGTATACCACACTTTCTTAAATAGAGATATTTGCGGCTGAACAGTGAGCGACACACTCAAACTGCTTTTTTTTTAGATACCAAAGGCCCAAAACGGGATAGTACAGCGATTTGACCCGTGGAACTGCGAAACCACACTGGGATGTCGGGCCTACACAAGACTATTTTCAACAGATATATTTTTGTGTCACAACAGTCAGGAGACACTACTGTTTTTCTTTACGGAAAAAACTACCAAAAGCTGAATAATAGAGATTTTTTACCGTGGGATGGCAAAACCACAGTTATTGTTTACTGGGGTATACCACACTTTTTTAAATAGAGATATTTGCGGCTGAACAGTGAGCGACACACTCAAACTGCTTTTTTTTTAGATACCAAAGGCCCAAAACTGGATAGTACAGCGATTTGACCCGTGGAACTGCGAAACCACACTGGGATGTTGGGCCTACACAAGACTATTTTCAACAGATATATTTTTGTGTCACAACAGTCAGGAGACACTACTGTTTTTCTTTACGGAAAAAACGACCAAAAGCTGAATAATAGAGATTTTTTACCGTGGGATGGCAAAACCACAGTTATTGTTTACTGGGGTATACCACACTGTTTTAAATAGAGATATTTGCGGCTGAACAGTGAGCGACACACTCAAACTGCTTTTTTTTAAATACCAAAGGCCCAAAACTGGATAGTACAGCGATTTGACCCATGGAACTGCGAAACCACACTGGGATGTCAGGCCTACACAAGACTATATTCAACAGATATATTTTTGTGTCACAACAGTCAGGAGACACTACTGTTTTTCTTTACGGAAAAAACTACCAAAAGCGGAATAATAGAGATTTTTTACCGTATGATGGCAAAACCACAGTTATTGTTTACTGGGGTATACCACACTTTTTTAAATAGAGATATTTGCAGCTGAACAGTGAGCGACACACTCAAACTGCTTTTTTTTTTAGATACCAAAGGCCCAAAACTGGATAGTTTAGCGATTTGACCCATGGAACTGCGAAACCACACTGGGATGTCGGGCCTACACAAGACTATTTTCAACAGATATATTTTTGTGTCACAACAGTCTGGAGACACTACTGTTTTTCTTTACGGAAAAAGCTACCAAAAGCTGAATAATAGAGATTTTTTACCGTATGATGGCAAAACCACAGTTATTTGTTTACTGGGGTATACCACACTTTTTTAAATAGAGATATTTGCGGCTGAACAGTGAGCGACACACTCAAACTGCTTTTTTTTCAGATACCAAAGGCCCAAAACGGGATAGTACAGCGATTTGACCCATGGAACTGTGAAACCACACTGGGATGTCGGGCCTACACAAGACTATTTTCAACAGATATATTTTTGTGTCACAACAGTCAGGAGACACTACTGTTTTTCTTTACGGAAAAAACTACCAAAAGCTGAATAATAGAGATTTTTTACCGTGGGATGGCAAAACCACAGTTATTGTTTACTGGGGTATACCACACTTTTTTAAATAGAGATATTTGCGGCTGAACAGTGAGCGACACACTCAAACTGCTTTTTTTTTAGATACCAAAGGCGCAAAACTGGATAGTACAGCGATTTGACCCGTGGAACTGCGAAACCACACTGGGATGTCGGGCCTACACAAAACTATTTTCAACAGATATATTTTTGTGTCACAACAGTCAGGAGACACTACTGTTTTTCTTTACGGAAAAAACGACCAAAAGCTGAATAATAGAGACTTTTTACCGTGGGATGGCAAAACCACAGTTTTTGTTTACTGGGGTATACCACACTTTTTTAAATAGAGATATTTGCGGCTGAACAGTGAGCGACACACTCAAACTGCTTTTTTTTAAATACCAAAGGCCCAAAACTGGATAGTACAGCGATTTGACCCATGGAACTGCGAAACCACACTGGGATGTCGGGCCTACACAAGACTATTTTCAACAGATATATTTTTGTGTCACAACAGTCAGGAGACGCTACTGTTTTTCTTTACGGAAAAAACTACCAAAAGCGGAATAATAGAGATTTTTTACCGTATGATGGCAAAACCACAGTTATTGTTTACTGGGGTATACCACACTTTTTTAAATAGAGATATTTGCGGCTGAACAGTGAGCGACACACTCAAACTGCTTTTTTTTAGATACCAAAGGCCCAAAACTGGATAGTTTAGCGATTTGACCCGTGGAACTGCGAAACCACACTGGGATGTCGGGCCTACATAAGACTATTTTCAACAGATATATTTTTGTGTCACAACAGTCAGGAGACACTACTGTTTTTCTTTACGGAAAAAGCTACCAAAAGCTGAATAATAGAGATTTTTTACCGTGGGATGGCAAAACCACAGTTATTGTTTAGTGGGGTAAAACACACTTTTTTAAATAGAGATATTTGCGGCTGACCAGTAAGCGACACACTCAAACTGCTTTTTTTTCAGATACCAAAGGCCCAAAACGGGATAGTACAGTGACTTGACCCATGGAACTGTGAAACCACACTGGGATGTTGGGCCTACACAAGACTATTTTCAACAGATATATTTTTGTATCACAACAGTCTGGAGACACTACTGTTTTTCTTTACGGAAAAAACTACCAAAAGCGGAATAATAGAGATTTTTTACCATATGATGGCAAAACCACAGTTATTGTTTACTGGGGTATACCACACTTTTTTAAATAGAGATATTTGCGGCTGAACAGTGAGCGACACACTCAAACTGCTTTTTTTTTAGATACCAAAGGCCCAAAACTGGATAGTACAGCGATTTGACCCGTGGAGCTGCGAAACCACACTGGGATGTCGGGCCTACACAAGACTATTTTCAACAGATATATTTTTGTGTCACAACAGTCAGGAGACACTACTGTTTTTCTTTACGGAAAAAACGACCAAAAGCTGAATAGTAGAGATTTTTTACCGTGGGATGGCAAAACCACAGTTATTGTTTACTGGGGTATACCACACTTTTTTAAATAGAGATATTTGCGGCTGAACAGTGAGCAACACACTCAAACTGCTTTTTTTTTTAGATACTAAAGGCCCAAAACTGGATAGTTTAGCGATTTGACCTGTGGAACTGCGAAACCACACTGGGATGTCGGGCCTACACAAGACTATTTTCAACAGATATATTTTTGTGTCACAACAGTCAGGAGACACTACTGTTTTTCTTTATGGAAAAAACTACCAAAAGCTGAATAATAGAGATTTTTTACCGTGGGATGGCAAAACCACAGTTATTGTTTACTGGGGTATACCACACTTTTTTAAATAGAGATATTTGCGGCTGAACAGTGAGCGACACACTCAAACTGCTTTTTTTTTAGATACCAAAGGCCCAAAACTGGATATTACAGCGATTTGACCCGTGGAACTGCGAAACCACACTGGGATGTCGGGCCTACAAAAGACTATTTTCAACAGATTTATTTTTGTGTCTCAACAGTCAGGAGACACTACTGTTTTTCTTTACGGAAAAAACAACCAAAAGCTGAATAATAGAGATTTTTTACCGTGGGATGGCAAAACCACAGTTATTGTTTACTGGGGTATACCACACTTTTTTAAATAGAGATATTTGCGGCTGAACAGTGAGCGACACACTCAAACTGCTTTTTTTTTAGATACCAAAGGCCCAAAACTGGATAGTACAGCGATTTGACCCGTGGAACTGCGAAACCACACTGGGATGTCGGGCCTACAAAAGACTATTTTCAACAGATTTATTTTTGTGTCTCAACAGTCAGGAG
Source organism: Phyllobates terribilis (assembly GCF_046119375.1). NCBI lineage: Eukaryota > Metazoa > Chordata > Amphibia > Anura > Dendrobatidae > Phyllobates > Phyllobates terribilis. The sequence goes on from NW_027362764.1 coordinate 613,897,121, forward strand.
ACACTACTGTTTTTCTTTACGGAAAAAACTACCAAAAGCTGAATAATAGAGATTTTTACCGTATGATGGCAAAACCACAGTTATTGTTTACGGGGGTATACCACACTTTTTAAATAGAGATATTTGCGGCTGAACAGTGAGCGACACTCAAACTGCCTTTTTTTTAGATACCAAAGGCCCAAAACTGGATAGTACAGCAATTTGACCCGTGGAACTGCGAAACCACACTGGGATGTCGGGCCTACACAAGACTATTTTCAACAGATATATTTTTGTGTCACAACAGTCAGGAGACACTACTGTTTTTCTTTACGGAAAAAACTACCAAAAGCTGAATAAGAGAGATTTTTTACCGTGGGATGGCAAAACCACAGTTATTGTTTACTGGGGTATACCACACTTTTTTAAATAGAGATATTTGTGGCTGAACAGTGAGCGACACACTCAAACTGCTTTTTTTTTTAGATACCAAAGGCCCAAAACTGGATAGTACAGCGATTTCACCCGTGGAACTGCGAAACCACACTGGGATGTCGGGCCTACACAAGACTATTTTCAACAGATATATTTTTGTGTCACAACAGTCAGGAGACACTACTGTTTTTCTTTACGGAAAAAAATACCAAAAGCTGAATAATAGAGATTTTTTACCATGGGATGGCAAAACCACAGTTATTGTTTACTGGGGTATACCACACTTTTTTAAATAGAGATATTTGCAGCTGAACCGTGAGCGACACACTCAAACTGCTTTTTTTTTAGATACCAAAGGCCCAAAACTGGATAGTACAGCGATTTGACCCGTGGAACTGCGAAACCACACTGGGATGTCGGGCCTACACAAGACTATTTTCAACAGATTTATTTTTGTGTCACAACAGTCAGGAAACACTACTGTTTTTCTTTACGGAAAAAACTACCAAAAGCTGAATAATAGAGATTTTTTACCGTGGGATGGCAAAACCACAGTTATTGTTTACTGGGGTATACCACACTTTTTTAAATAGAGATATTTGCGGCTGAACAGTGAGCGACACACTCAAACTGCATTTTTTTCAGATACCAAAGGCCCAAAACGGGATAGTACAGCGATTTGACCCATGGAACTGCGAAACCAGACTGGGATGTCGTACTTACACAAGACTATTTTCAACAGATATATTTTTGTGTCACAACAGTCAGGAGACACTACTGTTTTTCTTTACGGAAAAAACTACCAAAAGCTGAATAATAGAGATTTTTTACCGTGGGATGGCAAAACCACAGTTATTGTTTACTGGGGTATACCACACTTTTTTAAATAGAGATATTTGCGGCTGAACAGTGAGCGACACTCTCAAACTGCTTTTTTTTTAGATACCAAAGGCCCAAAACTGGATAGTTTAGCGATTTGACCCGTGGAACTGCGAAACCACACTGGGATGTCGGGCCTACACAAGACTATTTTCAACAGATATATTTTAGTGTCACAACAGTCAGGAGACACTACTGTTTTTCTTTACGGAAAAAACTACCAAAAGCGGAATAATAGAGATTTTTTACCGTATGATGGCAAAACCACAGTTATTGTTTACTGGGGTATACCACACTTTTTTAAATAGAGATATTTGCGGCTGAACAGTGAGCGACACACTCAAACTGCTTATTTTTTTAGATACCAAAGGCCCAAAACTGGATAGTACAGCGATTTGACCCGTGGAACTGCGAAACCACACTGGGATGTCGGGCCTACACAAGACTATTTTCAACAGATATATTTTTGTGTCACAACAGTCAGGAGACACTACTGTTTTTCTTTACGGAAAAAACGACCAAAAGCTGAATAATCGAGATTTTTTACCGTGGGATTGCAAAACCACAGTTATTGTTTACTGGGGTATACCACACTTTTTTAAATAGAGATATTTGCGGCTGAACAGTGAGCGACACACTCAAACTGCTTATTTTTTTAGATACCAAAGGCCCAAAACTGGATAGTACAGCGATTTGACCCGTGGAACTGCGAAACCACACTGGGATGTCGGGCCTACACAAGACTATTTTCAACAGATATATTTTTGTGTCACAACAGTCAGGAGACACTACTGTTTTTCTTTACAGAAAAAACGACCAAAAGCTGAATAATCGAGATTTTTTACCGTGGGATGGCAAAACCACAGTTATTGTTTACTGGGGTATACCACACTGTTTTAAATAGAGATATTTGCGGCTGAACAGTGAGCGACACACTCAAACTGCTTTTTTTTTAGATACCAAAGGCCCAAAACGGGATAGTACAGCGATTTGACCCGTGGAACTGCGAAACCACACTGGGATGTCGGGCCTACACAAGACTATTTTCAACAGATATATTTTTGTGTCACAACAGTCAGGAGACACTACTGTTTTTCTTTACGGAAAAAACTACCAAAAGCTGAATAATAGAGATTTTTTACCGTGGGATGGCAAAACCACAGTTATTGTTTACTGTGGTATACCACACTTTTTTAAATAGAGATATTTGCGGCTGAACAGTGAGCGACACACTCAAACTGCTTTTTTTTTAGATACCAAAGGCCCAAAATTGGATAGTACAGCGATTTGACCCGTGGAACTGCGAAACCACACCGGGATGTCGGGCCTACACAAGACTATTTTCAACAGATATATTTTTGTGTCACAACAGTCAGGAGACACTACTGTTTTTCTTTACGGAAAAAACGACCAAAAGCTGAATAATAGAGATTTTATACCGTGGGATGGCAAAACCACAGTTACTGTTTACTGGGGTATACCACACTTTTTTAAATAGAGATATTTGCGGCTGAACAGTGAGCGACACACTCAAACTGCTTTTTTTTAGATACCAAAGGCCCAAAACAGGATAGTACAGCGATTTGACCCGTGGAACTGCGAAACCACACTGGGATGTCGGGCCTACACAAGACTATTTTCAACAGATATATTTTTGTGTCACAACAGTCAGGAGACACTACTGTTTTTCTTTACGGAAAAAACTACCAAAAGCTGAATAATAGAGATTTTTTACCGTGGGATGGCAAAACCACAGTTATTGTTTACTGGGGTATACCACACTTTTTTAAATAGAGATATTTGCAGCTGAACAGTGAGCGACACACTCAAACTGCTTTTTTTATAGATACCAAAGGCCCAAAACTGGATAGTACAGCGATTTGACCCGTGGAACTGCGAAACCACACTGGGATGTCGGGCCTACACAAGACTATTTTCAACAGATATATTTTTGTGTCACAACAGTCAGGAGACACTACTGTTTTTCTTTACGGAAAAAACTACCAAAAGCGGAATAATAGAGATTTTTTACCGTATGATGGCAAAACCACAGTTATTGTTTACTGGGGTATACCACACTTTTTTAAATAGAGATATTTGCGGCTGAACAGTGAGCGACACACTCAAACTGCTTTTTTTTTAGATACCAAAGGCCCAAAACTGGATAGTTTAGCGATTTGACCCGTGGAACTGCGAATCCACACTGGGATGTCGGGCCTACACAAGACTATTTTCAACAGATATATTTTTGTGTCACAACAGTCAGGAGACACTACTGTTTTTCTTTACGGAAAAAACGACCAAAAGCTGAATAATCGAGATTTTTTACCGTGGGATTGCAAAACCACAGTTATTTTTTACTGGGGTATACCACACTTTTTTAAATAGAGATATTTGCGGCTGAACAGTGAGCGACACACTCAAACTGCTTATTTTTTTAGATACCAAAGGCCCAAAACTGGATAGTACAGCAATTTGACCCGTGGAACTGCGAAACCACACTGGGATGTCGGGCCTACACAAGACTATTTTCAACAGATATATTTTTGTGTCACAACAGTCAGGAGACACTACTGTTTTTCTTTACGGAAAAAACGACCAAAAGCTGAATAATCGAGATTTTTTACCGTGGGATGGCAAAACCACAGTTATTGTTTACTGGGGTATACCACACTGTTTTAAATAGAGATATTTGCGGCTGAACAGTGAGCGACACACTCAAACTGCTTTTTTTTTAGATACCAAAGGCCCAAAACGGGATAGTACAGCGATTTCACCCGTGGAACTGCGAAACCACACTGGGATGTCGGGCCTACACAAGACTATTTTCAACAGATATATTTTTGTGTCACAACAGTCAGGAGACACTACTGTTTTTCTTTACGGAAAAAACTACCAAAAGCTGAATAATAGAGATTTTTTACCGTGGGATGGCAAAACCACAGTTATTGTTTACTGTGGTATACCACACTTTTTTAAATAGAGATATTTGCGGCTGAACAGTGAGCGACACACTCAAACTGCTTTTTTTTTAGATACCAAAGGCCCAAAACTGGATAGTACAGCGATTTGACCCGTGGAACTGCGAAACCACACCGGGATGTCGGGCCTACACAAGACTATTTTCAACAGATATATTTTTGTGTCACAACAGTCAGGAGACACTACTGTTTTTCTTTACGGAAAAAACGACCAAAAGCTGAATAATAGAGATTTTATACCGTGGGATGGCAAAACCACAGTTATTGTTTACTGGGGTATACCACACTTTTTTAAATAGAGATATTTGCGGCTGAACAGTGAGCGACACACTCAAACTGCTTTTTTTTAGATACCAAAGGCCCAAAACAGGATAGTACAGCGATTTGACCCGTGGAACTGCGAAACCACACTGGGATGTCGGGCCTACACAAGACTATTTTCAACAGATATATTTTTGCGTCACAACAGTCAGGAGACACTACTGTTTTTCTTTACGGAAAAAACTACCAAAAGCTGAATAATAGAGATTTTTTACCGTGGGATGGCAAAACCACAGTTATTGTTTACTGGGGTATACCACACTTTTTTAAATAGAGATATTTGCGGCTGAACAGTGAGCGACACACTCAAACTGCTTTTTTTATAGATACCAAAGGCCCAAAACTGGATAGTACAGCGATTTGACCCGTGGAACTGCGAAACCACACTGGGATGTCGGGCCTACACAAGACTATTTTCAACAGATATATTTTTGTGTCACAACAGTCAGGAGACACTACTGTTTTTCTTTACGGAAAAAACTACCAAAAGCGGAATAATAGAGATTTTTTACCGTATGATGGCAAAACCACAGTTATTGTTTACTGGGGTATACCACACTTTTTTAAATAGAGATATTTGCGGCTGAACAGTGAGCGACACACTCAAACTGCTTTTTTTTTAGATACCAAAGGCCCAAAACGGGATAGTACAGCGATTTCACCCGTGGAACTGCGAAACCACACTGGGATGTCGGGCCTACACAAGACTATTTTCAACAGATATATTTTTGTGTCACAACAGTCAGGAGACACTACTGTTTTTCTTTACGGAAAAAACTACCAAAAGCTGAATAATAGAGATTTTTTACCGTGGGATGGCAAAACCACAGTTATTGTTTACTGTGGTATACCACACTTTTTTAAATAGAGATATTTGCGGCTGAACAGTGAGCGACACACTCAAACTGCTTTTTTTTTAGATACCAAAGGCCCAAAACTGGATAGTACAGCGATTTGACCCGTGGAACTGCGAAACCACACCGGGATGTCGGGCCTACACAAGACTATTTTCAACAGATATATTTTTGTGTCACAACAGTCAGGAGACACTACTGTTTTTCTTTACGGAAAAAACGACCAAAAGCTGAATAATAGAGATTTTATACCGTGGGATGGCAAAACCACAGTTATTGTTTACTGGGGTATACCACACTTTTTTAAATAGAGATATTTGCGGCTGAACAGTGAGCGACACACTCAAACTGCTTTTTTTTAGATACCAAAGGCCCAAAACAGGATAGTACAGCGATTTGACCCGTGGAACTGCGAAACCACACTGGGATGTCGGGCCTACACAAGACTATTTTCAACAGATATATTTTTGCGTCACAACAGTCAGGAGACACTACTGTTTTTCTTTACGGAAAAAACTACCAAAAGCTGAATAATAGAGATTTTTTACCGTGGGATGGCAAAACCACAGTTATTGTTTACTGGGGTATACCACACTTTTTTAAATAGAGATATTTGCGGCTGAACAGTGAGCGACACACTCAAACTGCTTTTTTTATAGATACCAAAGGCCCAAAACTGGATAGTACAGCGATTTGACCCGTGGAACTGCGAAACCACACTGGGATGTCGGGCCTACACAAGACTATTTTCAACAGATATATTTTTGTGTCACAACAGTCAGGAGACACTACTGTTTTTCTTTACGGAAAAAACTACCAAAAGCGGAATAATAGAGATTTTTTACCGTATGATGGCAAAACCACAGTTATTGTTTACTGGGGTATACCACACTTTTTTAAATAGAGATATTTGCGGCTGAACAGTGAGCGACACACTCAAACTGCTTTTTTTTTAGATACCAAAGGCCCAAAACTGGATAGTTTAGCGATTTGACCCGTGGAACTGCGAATCCACACTGGGATGTCGGGCCTACACAAGACTATTTTCAACAGATATATTTTTGTGTCACAACAGTCAGGAGACACTACTGTTTTTCTTTACGGAAAAAGCTACCAAAAGCTGAATAATAGAGATTTTTTACCGTGGGATGGCAAAACCACAGTTATTGTTTACTGGGGTAAAACACACGTTTTTAAATAGAGATATTTGCGGCTGAACAGTGAGCGACACACTCAAACTGCTTTTTTTTCAGATACCAAAGGCCCAAAACGGGATAGTACAGTGATTTGACCCATGGAACTGCGAAACCAAACTGGGATGTCGGGCCTACACAAGACTATTTTCAACAGATATATTTTTGTGTCACAACAGTCAGGAGACACTACTGTTTTTCTTTACGGAAAAAACTACTAAAAGCGGAATAATAGAGATTTTTTCCGTGGGATGGCAAAACCACAGTTATTGTTTACTGGGGTATACCACACTTTTTTAAATAGAGATATTTGCGGCTGAACAGTGAGCGACACACTCAAACTGCTTTTTTTTTAGATACCAAAGGCCCAAAACTGGATAGTACAGCGATTTGACCCGTGGAACTGCGAAACCACACTGGGATGTCGGGCCTACACAAGACTATTTTCAACAGATATATTTTTGTGTCACAACAGTCAGGAGACACTACTGTTTTTCTTTACGGAAAATACGACCAAAAGCTGAATAATAGAGATTTTATACTGTGGGATGGCAAAATCACAGTTATTGTTTACTGGGGTATACCACACTTTTTTAAATAGAGATATTTGCGGCTGAACAGTGAGCGACACACTCAAACTGCTTTTTTTTTTAGATACCAAAGGCTCAAAACGGGATAGTACAGCGATTTGACCCGTGGAACTGCGAAACCACACTGGGATGTCGGGCCTACACAAGACTATTTTCAACAGATATATTTTTGTGTCACAACAGTCAGGAGACACTACTGTTTTTCTTTACGGAAAAAGCTACCAAAAGCTGAATAATAGAGATTTTTTACCGTGGGATGGCAAAACCACAGTTATTGTTTACTGGGGTAAAACACACTTTTTTAAATAGAGATATTTGCGGCTGAACAGTGAGCGACACACTCAAACTGCTTTTTTTTCAGATACCAAAGGCCCAAAACGGGATAGTACAGCGATTTGACCCATGGAACTGCGAAACCACACTGGGATGTCGGGCCTACACAAGACTATTTTCAACAGATATATTTTTGTGTCACAACAGTCAGGAGACACTACTGATTTTCTTTACGGAAAAAACTACCAAAAGCTGAATAATAGAGATTTTTTACCATGGGATGGCAAAACCACAGTTATTGTTTACTGGGGTATACCACACTTTTTTAAATAGAGATATTTGCGGCTGAACAGTGAGCGACACACTCAAACTGCTTTTTTTTTTAGATACCAAAGGCCCAAAACTGGATAGTACAGCGATTTGACCCGTGGAACTGCGAAACCACACTGGGATGTCGGGCCTACACAAGACTATTTTCAACAGATATATTTTTGTGTCACAACAGTCAGCAGACACTACTGTTTTTCTTTACGGAAAAAATGACCAAAAGCTGAATAATAGAGATTTTTTACCATGGGATGGCAAAACCACAGTTATTGTTTACTGGGGTATACCACACTTTTTTAAATAGAGATATTTGCGGCTGAACAGTGAGCGACACACTCAAACTGCTTTTTTTTTAGATACCAAAGGCCCAAAACTGGATAGTTTAGCGATTTGACCCGTGGAACTGCGAATCCACACTGGGATGTCGGGCCTACACAAGACTATTTTCAACAGATATATTTTTGTGTCACAACAGTCAGGAGACACTACTGTTTTTCTTTACGGAAAAAGCTACCAAAAGCTGAATAATAGAGATTTTTTACCGTGGGATGGCAAAACCACAGTTATTGTTTACTGGGGTAAAACACACGTTTTTAAATAGAGATATTTGCGGCTGAACAGTGAGCGACACACTCAAACTGCTTTTTTTTCAGATACCAAAGGCCCAAAACGGGATAGTACAGTGATTTGACCCATGGAACTGCGAAACCAAACTGGGATGTCGGGCCTACACAAGACTATTTTCAACAGATATATTTTTGTGTCACAACAGTCAGGAGACACTACTGTTTTTCTTTACGGAAAAAACTACTAAAAGCGGAATAATAGAGATTTTTTCCGTGGGATGGCAAAACCACAGTTATTGTTTACTGGGGTATACCACACTTTTTTAAATAGAGATATTTGCGGCTGAACAGTGAGCGACACACTCAAACTGCTTTTTTTTTAGATACCAAAGGCCCAAAACTGGATAGTACAGCGATTTGACCCGTGGAACTGCGAAACCACACTGGGATGTCGGGCCTACACAAGACTATTTTCAACAGATATATTTTTGTGTCACAACAGTCAGGAGACACTACTGTTTTTCTTTACGGAAAATACGACCAAAAGCTGAATAATAGAGATTTTATACTGTGGGATGGCAAAATCACAGTTATTGTTTACTGGGGTATACCACACTTTTTTAAATAGAGATATTTGCGGCTGAACAGTGAGCGACACACTCAAACTGCTTTTTTTTTTAGATACCAAAGGCTCAAAACGGGATAGTACAGCGATTTGACCCGTGGAACTGCGAAACCACACTGGGATGTCGGGCCTACACAAGACTATTTTCAACAGATATATTTTTGTGTCACAACAGTCAGGAGACACTACTGTTTTTCTTTACGGAAAAAGCTACCAAAAGCTGAATAATAGAGATTTTTTACCGTGGGATGGCAAAACCACAGTTATTGTTTACTGGGGTAAAACACACTTTTTTAAATAGAGATATTTGCGGCTGAACAGTGAGCGACACACTCAAACTGCTTTTTTTTCAGATACCAAAGGCCCAAAACGGGATAGTACAGCGATTTGACCCATGGAACTGCGAAACCACACTGGGATGTCGGGCCTACACAAGACTATTTTCAACAGATATATTTTTGTGTCACAACAGTCAGGAGACACTACTGATTTTCTTTACGGAAAAAACTACCAAAAGCTGAATAATAGAGATTTTTTACCATGGGATGGCAAAACCACAGTTATTGTTTACTGGGGTATACCACACTTTTTTAAATAGAGATATTTGCGGCTGAACAGTGAGCGACACACTCAAACTGCTTTTTTTTTTAGATACCAAAGGCCCAAAACTGGATAGTACAGCGATTTGACCCGTGGAACTGCGAAACCACACTGGGATGTCGGGCCTACACAAGACTATTTTCAACAGATATATTTTTGTGTCACAACAGTCAGCAGACACTACTGTTTTTCTTTACGGAAAAAATGACCAAAAGCTGAATAATAGAGATTTTTTACCATGGGATGGCAAAACCACAGTTATTGTTTACTGGGGTATACCACACTTTTTTAAATAGAGATATTTGCGGCTGAACAGTGAGCGACACACTCAAACTGCTTTTTTTTTAGATACCAAAGGCCCAAAACTGGATAGTTTAGCGATTTGACCCGTGGAACTGCGGAACCACACTGGGATGTCGGGCCTACACAAGACTATTTTCAACAGATATATTTTTGTGTCACAACAGTCAGGAGACACTACTGTTTTTCTTTACGGAAAAAGCTACCAAAAGCTGAATAATAGAGATTTTTTACCGTGGGATGGCAAAACTACAGTTATTGTTTACTGGGGTAAAACACACTTTTTTAAATAGAGATATTTGCGGCTGAACAGTGAGCGACACACTCAAACTGCTTTTTTTTCAGATACCAAAGGCCCAAAACGGGATAGTACAGCGATTTGACCCATGGAACTGCGAAACCACACTGGGATGTCGGGCCTACACAAGACTATTTTCAACAGATATATTTTTGTGTCACAACAGTCAGGAGACACTACTGTTTTTCTTTACGGAAAAAACTACCAAAAGCTGAATAATAGAGATTTTTTACCGTGGGATGGCAAAACCACAGTTATTGTTTACTGGGGTATACCACACTTTTTTAAATAGAGATATTTGCGGCTGAATAGTGAGCGACACACTCAAACTGCTTTTTTTTTAGATACCAAAGGCCCAAAACTGGATAGTACAGCGATTTGACCCGTGGAACTGCGAAACCACACTGGGATGTCGGGCCTACACAAGACTATTTTCAACAGATATATTTTTGTGTCACAACAGTCAGCAGACACTACTGTTTTTCTTTACGGAAAAAATGACCAAAAGCTGAATAATAGAGATTTTTTACCGTGGGATGGCAAAACCACAGTTATTGTTTACTGGGGTATACCACACTTTTTTAAATAGAGATATTTGCGGCTGAACAGTGAGCGACACACTCAAACTGCTTTTTTTTAAATACCAAAGGCCCAAAACTGGATAGTACAGCGATTTGACCCATGGAACTGCGAAACCACACTGGCATGTCGGGCCTACACAAGACTATTTTCAACAGATATATTTTTGTGTCACAACATTCAGGAGACACTACTGTTTTTCTTTACGGAAAAAACTACCAAAAGCGGAATAATAGAGATTTTTTACCGTATGATGGCAAAACCACAGTTATTGTTTACTGGGGTATACCACACTTTTTTAAATAGAGATATTTGCGGCTGAACAGTGAGCGACACACTCAAACTGCTTTTTTTTTAGATACCAAAGGCCCAAAACTGGATAGTTTAGCGATTTGACCCGTGGAACTGCGAAACCACACTGGGATGTTGGGCCTACACAAGACTATTTTCAACAGATATATTTTTGTGTCACAACAGTCAGGAGACACTACTGTTTTTCTTTACGGAAAAAGCTACCAAAACCTGAATAATAGAGATTTCTTACCGTGGGATGGCAAAACCACAGTTATTGTTTACTGGGGTATACCACACTTTTTTAAATAGAGATATTTGCGGCTGAACAGTAAGCGACACACTCAAACTGCTTTTTTTTCAGATACCAAAGGCCCAAAACGGGATAGTACAGTGATTTGACCCATGGAACTGTGAAACCACACTGGGATGTTGGGCCTACACAAGACTATTTTCAAGAGATATATTTTTGTATCACAACGGTCAGGAGACACTACTGTTTTTCTTTACGGAAAAAACTACCAAAAGCTGAATAATAGAGATTTTTACCGTGGGATGGCAAAACCACAGTTATTGTTTACTGGGGTATACCACACTTTTTTAAATAGAGATATTTGCGGCTGAACAGTGAGCGACACACTCAAACTGTTTTTTTTTTAGATACCAAAGGCCCAAAACTGGATAGTACAGCGATTTGACCCGTGGAACTGCGAAACCACACTGGGATGTCGGGCCTACACAAGACTATTTTCAACAGATATATTTTTGTGTCACAACAGTCAGGAGACACTACTGTTTTTCTTTACGGAAAAAACGACCAAAAGCTGAATAATAGAGATTTTTTACCGTGGGATGGCAAAACCACAGTTATTGTTTACTGGGGTATACCACACTTTTTTAAATAGAGATATTTGCGGCTGAACAGTGAGCGACACACTCAAACTGCTTTTTTTTAAATACCAAAGGCCCAAAACTGGATAGTACAGCGATTTGACCCATGGAACTGCGAAACCACACTGGGATGTCGGGCCTACACAAGACTATTTTCAACAGATATATTTTTGTGTCACAACAGTCAGGAGACACTACTGTTTTTCTTTACGGAAAAAACTACCAAAAGCGGAATAATAGAGATTTTTTACCGTATGATGGCAAAACCACAGTTATTGTTTACTGCGGTATACCACACATTTTTAAATAGAGATATTTGCGGCTGAACAGTGAGCAACACACTCAAACTGCTTTTTTTTTAGATACTAAAGGCCCAAAACTGGATGGTACAGCGATTTCCTCCATGGAACTGCGAAACCACACTGGGATGTTGGGCCTACACAAGACTATTTTCAACAGATATATTTTTGTGTCACAACAGTCAGGAGACAATACTGTTTTTCTTTACGGAAAAAACTAAAAAAAGCTGAATAATAGAGATTTTTACCGTATGATGGCAAAACCACAGTTATTGTTTACTGGGGTATACCACACTTTTTAAATAGAGATATTTGCGGCTGAACAGTGAGCGACACTCAAACTGCCTTTTTTTTAGATACCAAAGGCCCAAAACTGGATAGTACAGCGATTTGACCCGTGGAACTGCGAAACCACACTGGGATGTCGGGCCTACACAAGACTATTTTCAACAGGTATATTTTTGTGTCACAACAGTCAGGAGACACTACTGTTTTTCTTTACGGAAAAAACTACCAAAAGCTGAATAATAGAGATTTTTTACCGTGGGATGGCAAAACCTCAGTTATTGTTTACTGGGGTATGCCACACTTTTTTAAATAGAGATATTTGTGGCTGAACAGTGAGCGACACACTCAAACTGCTTTTTTTTTAGATACCAAAGGCCCAAAACTGGATAGTACAGCGATTTGACCCGTGGAACTGCGAAACCACACTGGGATGTCGGGCCTACACAAGACTATTTTCAACAGATATATTTTTGTGTCACAACAGTCAGGAGACACTACTGTTTTTCTTTACGGAAAAAACTACCAAAAGCTGAATAATAGAGATTTTTTACCGTGGGATGGCAAAACCACAGTTATTGTTTACTGGGGTATACCACACTTTTTTAAATAGAGATATTTGCGGCTGAACAGTGAGCGACACACTCAAACTGCTTTTTTTTTAGATACCAAAGGCCCAAAACTGGATAGTACAGCGATTTGACCCGTGAAACTGCGAAACCACACTGGGATGTCGGGCCTACACAAGACTATTTTCAACAGATATATTTTTGTGTCACAACAGTCAGCAGACACTACTGTTTTTCTTTACGGAAAAAATGACCAAAAGCTGAATAATAGAGATTTTTTACCGTGGGATGGCAAAACCACAGTTATTGTTTACTGGGGTATACCACACTTTTTTAAATAGAGATATTTGCGGCTGAACAGTGAGCGACACACTCAAACTGCTTTTTTTTAAATACCAAAGGCCCAAAACTGGATAGTACAGCGATTTGACCCATGGAACTGCGAAACCACACTGGCATGTCGGGCCTACACAAGACTATTTTCAACAGATATATTTTTGTGTCACAACATTCAGGAGACACTACTGTTTTTCTTTACAGAAAAAACTACCAAAAGCGGAATAATAGAGATTTTTTACCGTATGATGGCAAAACCACAGTTATTGTTTACTGGGGTATACCACACTTTTTTAAATAGAGATATTTGCGGCTGAACAGTGAGCGACACACTCAAACTGCTTTTTTTTTAGATACCAAAGGCCCAAAACTGGATAGTTTAGCGATTTGACCCGTGGAACTGCGAAACCACACTGGGATGTCGGGCCTACACAAGACTATTTTCAACAGATATATTTTTGTGTCACAACAGTCAGGAGACACTACTGTTTTTCTTTACGGAAAAAGCTACCAAAAGCTGAATAATAGAGATCTTTTACCGTGGGATGGCAAAACCACAGTTATTGTTTACTGGGGTATACCACACTTTTTTAAATAGAGATATTTGCGGCTGAACAGTAAGCGACACACTCAAACTGCTTTTTTTTCAGATACCAAAGGCCCAAAACGGGATAGTACAGTGATTTGACCCATGGAACTGTGAAACCACACTGGGATGTTGGGCCTACACAAGACTATTTTCAACAGATATATTTTTGTATCACAACGGTCAGGAGACACTACTGTTTTTCTTTACGGAAAAAACTACCAAAAGCTGAATAATAGAGATTTTTACCGTGGGATGGCAAAACCACAGTTATTGTTTACTGGGGTATACCACACTTTTTTAAATAGAGATATTTGCGGCTGAACAGTGAGCGACACACTCAAACTGTTTTTTTTTTAGATACCAAAGGCCCAAAACTGGATAGTACAGCGATTTGACCCGTGGAACTGCGAAACCACACTGGGATGTCGGGCCTACACAAGACTATTTTCAACAGATATATTTTTGTGTCACAACAGTCAGGAGACACTACTGTTTTTCTTTACGGAAAAAACGACCAAAAGCTGAATAATAGAGATTTTTTACCGTGGGATGGCAAAACCACAGTTATTGTTTACTGGGGTATACCACACTTTTTTAAATAGAGATATTTGCGGCTGAACAGTGAGCGACACACTCAAACTGCTTTTTTTTAAATACCAAAGGCCCAAAACTGGATAGTACAGCGATTTGGCCCATGGAACTGCGAAACCACACTGGGATGTCGGGCCTACACAAGACTATTTTCAACAGATATATTTTTGTGTCACAACAGTCAGGAGACAATACTGTTTTTCTTTACGGAAAAAGCTACCAAAAGCTGAATAATAGAGATTTTTTACCGTGGGTTGGCAAAACCACAGTTATTGTTTACTGGGGTAAAACACACTTTTTTAAATAGAGATATTTGCGGCTGAACAGTGAGCGACACACTCAAACTGCTTTTTTTTTAGATACCAAAGGCCCAAAACTGGATAGTACAGCGATTTGACCCGTGGAACTGCGAAACCACACTGGGATGTCGGGCCCACACAAGACTATTTTCAACAGATTTATTTTTGTGTCACAACAGTCAGGAGACACTACTGTTTTTCTTTACGGAAAAAACTACCAAAAGCTGAATAATAGAGATTTTTTACCGTGGGATGGCAAAACCACAGTTATTGTTTACTGGGGTATACCACACTTTTTTAAATAGAGATATTTGCGGCTGAACAGTGAGCGACACACTCAAACTGCTTTTTTTTCAGATACCAAAGGCCCAAAACGGGATGGTACAGCGATTTCCTCCATGGAACTGCGAAACCACACTGGGATGTTGGGCCTACACAAGACTATTTTCAACAGATATATTTTTGTGTCACAACAGTCAGGAGACAATACTGTTTTTCTTTACGGAAAAAACTACCAAAAGCTGAATAATAGAGATTTTTACCGTATGATGGCAAAACCACAGTTATTGTTTACTGGGGTATACCACACTTTTTAAATAGAGATATTTGCGGCTGAACAGTGAGCGACACTCAAACTGCCTTTTTTTTAGATACCAAAGGCCCAAAACTGGATAGTACAGCGATTTGACCCGTGGAACTGCGAAACCACACTGGGATGTCGGGCCTACACAAGACTATTTTCAACAGATATATTTTTGTGTCACAACAGTCAGGAGACACTACTGTTTTTCTTTACGGAAAAAGCTACCAAAAGCTGAATAATAGAGATTTTTTACCGTGGGATGGCAAAACCACAGTTATTGTTTACTGGGGTATACCACACTTTTTTAAATAGAGATATTTGCGGCTGAACAGTAAGCGACACACTCAAACTGCTTTTTTTTCAGATACCAAAGGCCCAAAACGGGATAGTACAGTGATTTGACCCATGGAACTGTGAAACCACACTGGGATGTTGGGCCTACACAAGACTATTTTCAACAGATATATTTTTGTATCACAACGGTCAGGAGACACTACTGTTTTTCTTCACGGAAAAAACTACCAAAAGCTGAATAATAGAGATTTTTACCGTGGGATGGCAAAACCACAGTTATTGTTTACTGGGGTATACCACACTTTTTTAAATAGAGATATTTGCGGCTGAACAGTGAGCGACACACTCAAACTGTTTTTTTTTTAGATACCAAAGGCCCAAAACTGGATAGTACAGCGATTTGACCCGTGGAACTGCGAAACCACACTGGGATGTCGGGCCTACACAAGACTATTTTCAACAGATATATTTTTGTGTCACAACAGTCAGGAGACACTACTGTTTTTCTTTACGGAAAAAACGACCAAAAGCTGAATAATAGAGATTTTTTACCGTGGGATGGCAAAACCACAGTTATTTTTTACTGGGGTATACCACACTTTTTTAAATAGAGATATTTGCGGCTGAACAGTGAGCGACACACTCAAACTGCTTTTTTTTAAATACCAAAGGCCCAAAACTGGATAGTACAGCGATTTGACCCATGGAACTGCGAAACCACACTGGGATGTCGGGCCTACACAAGACTATTTTCAACAGATATATTTTTGTGTCACAACAGTCAGGAGACACTACTGTTTTTCTTTACGGAAAAAGCTACCAAAAGCTGAATAATAGAGATTTTTTACCGTGGGTTGGCAAAACCACAGTTATTGTTTACTGGGGTAAAACACACTTTTTTAAATAGAGATATTTGCGGCTGAACAGTGAGCGACACACTCAAACTGCTTTTTTTTTAGATACCAAAGGCCCAAAACTGGATAGTACAGCGATTTGACCCGTGGAACTGCGAAACCACACTGGGATGTCGGGCCTACACAAGACTATTTTCAACAGATTTATTTTTGTGTCACAACAGTCAGGAGACACTACTGTTTTTCTTTACGGAAAAAACTACCAAAAGCTGAATAATAGAGATTTTTTACCGTGGGATGGCAAAACCACAGTTATTGTTTACTGGGGTATACCACACTTTTTTAAATAGAGATATTTGCGGCTGAACAGTGAGCGACACACTCAAACTGCTTTTTTTTCAGATACCAAAGGCCCAAAACGGGATGGTACAGCGATTTCCTCCATGGAACTGCGAAACCACACTGGGATGTTGGGCCTACACAAGACTATTTTCAACAGATATATTTTTGTGTCACAACAGTCAGGAGACAATACTGTTTTTCTTTACGGAAAAAACTACCAAAAGCTGAATAATAGAGATTTTTACCGTATGATGGCAAAACCACAGTTATTGTTTCCTGGGGTATACCACACTTTTTAAATAGAGATATTTGCGGCTGAACAGTGAGCGACACTCAAACTGCCTTTTTTTTAGATACCAAAGGCCCAAAACTGGATAGTACAGCGATTTGACCCGTGGAACTACGAAACCACACTGGGATGTCGGGCCTACACAAGACTATTTTCAACAGATATATTTTTTTGTCACAACGGTCAGGAGACACTACTGTTTTTCTTCACGGAAAAAACTACCAAAAGCTGAATAATAGAGATTTTTACCGTGGGATGGCAAAACCACAGTTATTGTTTACTGGGGTATACCACACTTTTTTAAATAGAGATATTTGCGGCTGAACAGTGAGCGACACACTCAAACTGTTTTTTTTTTAGATACCAAAGGCCCAAAACTGGATAGTACAGCGATTTGACCCGTGGAACTGCGAAACCACACTGGGATGTCGGGCCTACACAAGACTATTTTCAACAGATGTATTTTTGTGTCACAACATTCAGGAGACACTACTGTTTTTCTTTACGGAAAAAGCTACCAAAAGCTGAATAATAGAGATTTTTTACCGTGGGATGGCAAAACCACAGTTATTGTTTACTGGGGTATACCACACTTTTTTAAATAGAGATATTTGTGGCTGAACAGTGAGCGACACACTCAAACTGCTTTTTTTTAAATACCAAAGGCCCAAAACTGGATAGTACAGCGATTTGACCCGTGGAACTACGAAACCACACTGGGATGTCGGGCCTACACAAGACTATTTTCAACAGATATATTTTTGTATCACAACGGTCAGGAGACACTACTGTTTTTCTTCACGGAAAAAACTACCAAAAGCTGAATAATAGAGATTTTTACCGTGGGATGGCAAAACCACAGTTATTGTTTACTGGGGTATACCACACTTTTTTAAATAGAGATATTTGCGGCTGAACAGTGAGCGACACACTCAAACTGTTTTTTTTTTAGATACCAAAGGCCCAAAACTGGATAGTACAGCGATTTGACCCGTGGAACTGCGAAACCACACTGGGATGTCGGGCCTACACAAGACTATTTTCAACAGATATATTTTTGTGTCACAACAGTCAGGAGACACTACTGTTTTTCTTTACGGAAAAAACGACCAAAAGCTGAATAATAGAGATTTTTTACCGTGGGATGGCAAAACCACAGTTATTGTTTACTGGGGTATACCACACTTTTTTAAATAGAGATATTTGCGGCTGAACAGTGAGCGACACACTCAAACTGCTTTTTTTTAAATACCAAAGGCCCAAAACTGGATAGTACAGCGATTTGACCCATGGAACTGCGAAACCACACTGGGATGTCGGGCCTACACAAGACTATTTTCAACAGATATATTTTTGTGTCACAACAGTCAGGAGACACTACTGTTTTTCTTTACGGAAAAAGCTACCAAAAGCTGAATAATAGAGATTTTTTACCGTGGGTTGGCAAAACCACAGTTATTGTTTACTGGGGTAAAACACACTTTTTTAAATAGAGATATTTGCGGCTGAACAGTGAGCGACACACTCAAACTGCTTTTTTTTTAGATACCAAAGGCCCAAAACTGGATAGTACAGCGATTTGACCCGTGGAACTGCGAAACCACACTGGGATGTCGGGCCTACACAAGACTATTTTCAACAGATTTATTTTTGTGTCACAACAGTCAGGAGACACTACTGTTTTTCTTCACGGAAAAAACTACCAAAAGCTGAATAACAGAGATTTTTTACCGTGGGATGGCAAAACCACAGTTATTGTTTACTGGGGTATACCACACTTTTTTAAATAGAGATATTTGCGGCTGAACAGTGAGCGACACACTCAAACTGCTTTTTTTTCAGATACCAAAGGCCCAAAACGGGATGGTACAGCGATTTCCTCCATGGAACTGCGAAACCACACTGGGATGTTGGGCCTACACAAGACTATTTTCAACAGATATATTTTTGTGTCACAACAGTCAGGAGACAATACTGTTTTTCTTTACGGAAAAAACTACCAAAAGCTGAATAATAGAGATTTTTACCGTATGATGGCAAAACCACAGTTATTGTTTCCTGGGGTATACCACACTTTTTAAATAGAGATATTTGCGGCTGAACAGTGAGCGACACTCAAACTGCCTTTTTTTTAGATACCAAAGGCCCAAAACTGGATAGTACAGCGATTTGACCCGTGGAACTGCGAAACCACACTGGGATGTCGGGCCTAGACAAGACTATTTTCAACAGGTATATTTTTGTGTCACAACAGTCAGGAGACACTACTGTTTTTCTTTACGGAAAAAACTACCAAAAGCTGAATAATAGAGATTTTTTACCGTGGGATGGCAAAACCACAGTTATTGTTTACTGGGGTATACCACACTTTTTTAAATAGAGATATTTGTGGCTGAACAGTGAGCGACACACTCAAACTGCTTTTTTTTTAGATACCAAAGGCCCAAAACTGGATAGTACAGCGATTTGACCCGTGGAACTGCGAAACCACACTGGGATGTCGGGCCTACACAAGACTATTTTCAACAGATATATTTTTTTGTCACAACAGTCAGGAGACACTACTGTTTTTCTTTACGGAAAAAAATACCAAAAGCTGAATAATAGAGATTTTTTACCGTGGGATGGCAAAACCACAGTTATTGTTTACTGGGGTATACCACACTTTTTTAAATAGAGATATTTGCGGCTGAACAGTGAGCGACACACTCAAACTGCTTTTTTTTTAGATACCAAAGGCCCAAAACTGGATAGTACAGCGATTTGACCTGTGGAACTGCGAAACCACACTGGGATGTCGGGCCTAGACAAGACTATTTTCAACAGATATATTTTTGTGTCACAACATTCAGGAGACAATACTGTTTTTCTTTACGGAAAAAGCTACCAAAAGCTGAATAATAGAGATTTTTTACCGTGGGATGGCAAAACCACAGTTATTGTTTACTGGGGTATACCACACTTTTTTAAATAGAGATATTTGTGGCTGAACAGTGAGCGACACACTCAAACTGCTTTTTTTTAAATACCAAAGGCCCAAAACTGGATAGTACAGCGATTTGACCCGTGGAACTACGAAACCACACTGGGATGTCGGGCCTGCAAAAGACTATTTTCAACAGATATATTTTTGTGTCACAACAGTCAGGAGACACTACTGTTTTTGTTTATGGAAAAAACTACTAAAAGATGAATAATAGAGATTTTTTACCGTGGGATGGCAAAACCACAGTTATTGTTTACTGGGGTATACCACACTTTTTTAAATAGAGATATTTGCGGCTGAACAGTGAGCGACACACTCAAACTGCTTTTTTTTTAGATACCAAAGGCCCAAAACTGGATAGTACAGCGATTTGACCCATGGAACTGCTAAACCACACTGGGATGTCGGGCCTACACAAGACTATTTTCAACAGATATATTTTTGTGTCACAACAGTCAGGAGACACTACTGTTTTTCTTTACGGAAAAAAATACCAAAAGCTGAATAATAGAGATTTTTTACCGTGGGATGGCAAAACCACAGTTATTGTTTACTGGGGTATACCACACTTTTTTAAATAGAGATATTTGCGGCTGAACAGTGAGCGACACACTCAAACTGCTTTTTTTTTTAGATACCAAAGGCCCAAAACTGGATAGTACAGCGATTTGACCCATGGAACTGCGAAACCACACTGGGATGTCGGGCCTACACAAGACTATTTTCAACAGGTATATTTTTGTGTCACAACAGTCAGGAGACACTACTGTTTTTCTTTATGGAAAAAACTACCAAAAGCTGAATAATAGAGATTTTTTACCGTGGGATGGCAAAACCACAGTTATTGTTTACTGGGGTATACCACACTTTTTTAAATAGAGATATTTGTGGCTGAACAGTGAGCGACACACTCAAACTGCTTTTTTTTTAAATACCAAAGGCCCAAAACTGGATAGTACAGCGATTTGACCCGTGGAACTACGAAACCACACTGGGATGTCGGGCCTGCAAAAGACTATTTTCAACAGATATATTTTTGTGTCACAACAGTCAGGAGACACTACTGTTTTTCTTTACGGAAAAAAATACCAAAAGCTGAATAATAGAGATTTTTTACCGTGGGATGGCAAAACCACAGTTATTGTTTACTGGGGTATACCACACTTTTTTAAATAGAGATATTTGCGGCTGAACAGTGAGCGACACACTCAAACTGCTTTTTTTTTAGATACCAAAGGCCCAAAACTGGATAGTACAGCGATTTGACCTGTGGAACTGCGAAACCACACTGGGATGTCGGGCCTAGACAAGACTATTTTCAACAGATATATTTTTGTGTCACAACATTCAGGAGACACTACTGTTTTTCTTTACGGAAAAAGCTACCAAAAGCTGAATAATAGAGATTTTTTACCGTGGGATGGCAAAACCACAGTTATTGTTTACTGGGGTATACCACACTTTTTTAAATAGAGATATTTGTGGCTGAACAGTGAGCGACACACTCAAACTGCTTTTTTTTAAATACCAAAGGCCCAAAACTGGATAGTACAGCGATTTGACCCGTGGAACTACGAAACCACACTGGGATGTCGGGCCTGCAAAAGACTATTTTCAACAGATATATTTTTGTGTCACAACAGTCAGGAGACACTACTGTTTTTCTTTATGGAAAAAACTACTAAAAGATGAATAATAGAGATTTTTTACCGTGGGATGGCAAAACCACAGTTATTGTTTACTGGGGTATACCACACTTTTTTAAATAGAGATATTTGCGGCTGAACAGTGAGCGACACACTCAAACTGCTTTTTTTTTAGATACCAAAGGCCCAAAACTGGATAGTACAGCGATTTGACCCATGGAACTGCGAAACCACACTGGGATGTCGGGCCTACACAAGACTATTTTCAACAGATATATTTTTGTGTCACAACAGTCAGGAGACACTACTGTTTTTCTTTACGGAAAAAAATACCAAAAGCTGAATAATAGAGATTTTTTACCGTGGGATGGCAAAACCACAGTTATTGTTTACTGGGGTATACCACACTTTTTTAAATAGAGATATTTGCGGCTGAACAGTGAGCGACACACTCAAACTGCTTTTTTTTTTAGATACCAAAGGCCCAAAACTGGATAGTACAGCGATTTGACCCGTGGAACTGCGAAACCACACTGGGATGTCGGGCCTACACAAGACTATTTTCAACAGGTATATTTTTGTGTCACAACAGTCAGGAGACACTACTGTTTTTCTTTACGGAAAAAACTACCAAAAGCTGAATAATAGAGATTTTTTACCGTGGGATGGCAAAACCACAGTTATTGTTTACTGGGGTATACCACACTTTTTTAAATAGAGATATTTGTGGCTGAACAGTGAGCGACACACTCAAACTGCTTTTTTTTTAGATACCAAAGGCCCAAAACTGGATAGTACAGTGATTTGACCCGTGGAACTGCGAAACCACACTGGGATGTCGGGCCTAGACAAGACTATTTTCAACAGATATATTTTTGTGTCACAACATTCAGGAGACACTACTGTTTTTCTTTACGGAAAAAGCTACCAAAAGCTGAATAATAGAGATTTTTTACCGTGGGATGGCAAAACCACAGTTATTGTTTACTGGGGTATACCACACTTTTTTAAATAGAGATATTTGCGGCTGAACAGTGAGCGACACACTCAAACTGCTTTTTTTTAAATACCAAAGGCCCAAAACTGGATAGTACAGCGATTTGACTCGTGGAACTACGAAACCACACTGGGATGTCGGGCCTGCAAAAGACTATTTTCAACAGATATATTTTTGTGTCACAACAGTCAGGAGACACTACTGTTTTTCTTTATGGAAAAAACTACTAAAAGATGAATAATAGAGATTTTTTACCGTGGGATGGCAAAACCACAGTTATTGTTTACTGGGGTATACCACACTTTTTTAAATAGAGATATTTGCGGCTGAACAGTGAGCGACACACTCAAACTGCTTTTTTTTTAGATACCAAAGGCCCAAAACTGGATAGTACAGCGATTTGACCCGTGGAACTGCGAAACCACACTGGGATGTCGGGCCTACACAAGACTATTTTCAACAGATATATTTTTGTGTCACAACAGTCAGGAGACACTACTGTTTTTCTTTACGGAAAAAACTACCAAAAGCTGAATAATAGAGATTTTTTACCGTGGGATGGCAAAACCACAGTTATTGTTTACTGGGGTATACCACACTTTTTTAAATAGAGATATTTGCGGCTGAACAGTGAGCGACACACTCAAACTGCTTTTTTTTTAGATACCAAAGGCCCAAAACTGGATAGTACAGCGATTTGACCCGTGGAACTGCGAAACCACACTGGGATGTCGGGCCTACACAAGACTATTTTCAACAGATATATTTTTGTGTCACAACAGTCAGGAGACACTACTGTTTTTCTTTACGGAAAAAACTACCAAAAGCTGAATAATAGAGATTTTTTTACCGTGGGAAGGCAAAATCAGTTATTGTTTACTGGGGTATACCACACTTTTTTAAATAGAGATATTTGCGGCTGAACAGTGAGCGACACACTCAAACTGCTTTTTTTTTAGATACCAAAGGCCCAAAACTGGATAGTACAGCGATTTGACCCATGGAACTGCGAAACCACACTGGGATGTCGGGCCTACACAAGACTATTTTCAACAGATATATTTTTGAGTCACAACAGTCAGGAGATACTACTGTTTGTCTTTACGGAAAATATAGCAAAACCTGAATAACAGAGATTTTTTACCGTGGGATGGCAAAACCACAGTTATTGTTTACTGGGGTATACCAGACTTATTTAAATATATAGATTTGTGGCTGAACAGTGAGCGACACACTCAAACTGCTTTTTTTTTAGATACCAAAGGCCCAAAACTGGATAGTACAGTGATTTGACCCGTGGAACTGCGAAACCACACTGGGATGTCGGGCCTACACAAGACTATTTTCAACAGATATATTTTTATGTCACAACAGTCAGGAGACACTACTGTTTTTCTTTAAGGAAAAATCTACCAAAAGCTGAATAATACAGATTTTTTACCGTGGGATGGCAAAACCACAGTTATTGTTTACTGGGGTATACCACACTTTTTTAAATAGAGATATTTGCGGCTGAACAGTGAGCGACACACTCAAACTGCTTTTTTTTTTTAGATACCAAAGGCCCAAAACTGGATAGTACAGCGATTTGACCCATGGAACTGCGAAACCACACTGGGATTTCGGGCCTACACAAGACTATTTTCAACAGATATATTTTTGTGCCACAACAGTCAGGAGACACTACTGTTTTTCTTTACGGAAAATATACCAAAACCTGAATAACAGAGATTTTTTACCGTGGGATGGCAAAACCACAGTTATTGTTTACTGGGGTATACCACACTTTTTTAAATAGAGATATTTGCGGCTGAACAGTGAGCGACACACTCAAACTGCTTTTTTTTTAGATACCAAAGGCCCAAAACTGGATAGTACAGCGATTTGACCTGTGGAACTGCGAAACCACACTGGGATGTCGGGCCTAGACAAGACTATTTTCAACAGATATATTTTTGTGTCACAACATTCAGGAGACAATACTGTTTTTCTTTACGGAAAAAGCTACCAAAAGCTGAATAATAGAGATTTTTTACCGTGGGATGGCAAAACCACAGTTATTGTTTACTGGGGTATACCACACTTTTTTAAATAGAGATATTTGTGGCTGAACAGTGAGCGACACACTCAAACTGCTTTTTTTTAAATACCAAAGGCCCAAAACTGGATAGTACAGCGATTTGACCCGTGGAACTACGAAACCACACTGGGATGTCGGGCCTGCAAAAGACTATTTTCAACAGATATATTTTTGTGTCACAACAGTCAGGAGACACTACTGTTTTTGTTTATGGAAAAAACTACTAAAAGATGAATAATAGAGATTTTTTACCGTGGGATGGCAAAACCACAGTTATTGTTTACTGGGGTATACCACACTTTTTTAAATAGAGATATTTGCGGCTGAACAGTGAGCGACACACTCAAACTGCTTTTTTTTTAGATACCAAAGGCCCAAAACTGGATAGTACAGCGATTTGACCCATGGAACTGCTAAACCACACTGGGATGTCGGGCCTACACAAGACTATTTTCAACAGATATATTTTTGTGTCACAACAGTCAGGAGACACTACTGTTTTTCTTTACGGAAAAAAATACCAAAAGCTGAATAATAGAGATTTTTTACCGTGGGATGGCAAAACCACAGTTATTGTTTACTGGGGTATACCACACTTTTTTAAATAGAGATATTTGCGGCTGAACAGTGAGCGACACACTCAAACTGATTTTTTTTTTAGATACCAAAGGCCCAAAACTGGATAGTACAGCGATTTGACCCGTGGAACTGCGAAACCACACTGGGATGTCGGGCCTACACAAGACTATTTTCAACAGATATATTTTTGTGTCACAACAGTCAGGAGACACTACTGTTTTTCTTTATGGAAAAAACTACCAAAAGCTGAATAATAGAGATTTTTTACCGTGGGATGGCAAAACCACAGTTATTGTTTACTGGGGTATACCACACTTTTTTAAATAGAAATATTTGCGGCTGAACAGTGAGCGACACACTCAAACTGCTTTTTTTTTAGATACCAAAGGCCCAAAACTGGATAGTACAGCGATTTGACCCGTGGAACTGCGAAACCACACTGGGATGTCGGGCCTACACAAGACTATTTTCAACAGATATATTTTTGTGTCACAACAGTCAGGAGACACTACTGTTTTTCTTACGGAAAATATACCTAAACCTGAATAACAGAGATTTTTTACCGTGGGATGGCAAAACCACAGTTATTGTTTACTGGGGTATACCAGACTTATTTAAATATATAGATTTGTGGCTGAACAGTGAGCGACACACTCAAACTGCTTTTTTTTTAGATACCAAAGGCCCAAAACTGGATAGTACAGTGATTTGACCCGTGGAACTGCGAAACCACACTGGGATGTCGGGCCTAGACAAGACTATTTTCAACAGATATATTTTTGTGTCACAACATTCAGGAGACACTACTGTTTTTCTTTACGGAAAAAGCTACCAAAAGCTGAATAATAGAGATTTTTTACCGTGGGATGGCAAAACCACAGTTATTGTTTACTGGGGTATACCACACTTTTTTAAATAGAGATATTTGCGGCTGAACAGTGAGCGACACACTCAAACTGCTTTTTTTTAAATACCAAAGGCCCAAAACTGGATAGTACAGCGATTTGACTCGTGGAACTACGAAACCACACTGGGATGTCGGGCCTGCAAAAGACTATTTTCAACAGATATATTTTTGTGTCACAACAGTCAGGAGACACTACTGTTTTTCTTTATGGAAAAAACTACTAAAAGATGAATAATAGAGATTTTTTACCGTGGGATGGCAAAACCACAGTTATTGTTTACTGGGGTATACCACACTTTTTTAAATAGAGATATTTGCGGCTGAACAGTGAGCGACACACTCAAACTGCTTTTTTTTTAGATACCAAAGGCCCAAAACTGGATAGTACAGCGATTTGACCCGTGGAACTGCGAAACCACACTGGGATGTCGGGCCTACACAAGACTATTTTCAACAGATATATTTTTGTGTCACAACAGTCAGGAGACACTACTGTTTTTCTTTACGGAAAAAACTACCAAAAGCTGAATAATAGAGATTTTTTACCGTGGGATGGCAAAACCACAGTTATTATTTACTGGGGTATACCACACTTTTTTAAATAGAGATATTTGCGGCTGAACAGTGAGCGACACACTCAAACTGCTTTTTTTTTAGATACCAAAGGCCCAAAACTGGATAGTACAGCGATTTGACCCGTGGAACTGCGAAACCACACTGGGATGTCGGGCCTACACAAGACTATTTTCAACAGATATATTTTTGTGTCACAACAGTCAGGAGACACTACTGTTTTTCTTTACGGAAAAAACTACCAAAAGCTGAATAATAGAGATTTTTTTACCGTGGGAAGGCAAAATCAGTTATTGTTTACTGGGGTATACCACACTTTTTTAAATAGAGATATTTGCGGCTGAACAGTGAGCGACACACTCAAACTGCTTTTTTTTTAGATACCAAAGGCCCAAAACTGGATAGTACAGCGATTTGACCCATGGAACTGCGAAACCACACTGGGATGTCGGGCCTACACAAGACTATTTTCAACAGATATATTTTTGAGTCACAACAGTCAGGAGATACTACTGTTTGTCTTTACGGAAAATATAGCAAAACCTGAATAACAGAGATTTTTTACCGTGGGATGGCAAAACCACAGTTATTGTTTACTGGGGTATACCAGACTTATTTAAATATATAGATTTGTGGCTGAACAGTGAGCGACACACTCAAACTGCTTTTTTTTTAGATACCAAAGGCCCAAAACTGGATAGTACAGTGATTTGACCCGTGGAACTGCGAAACCACACTGGGATGTCGGGCCTACACAAGACTATTTTCAACAGATATATTTTTATGTCACAACAGTCAGGAGACACTACTGTTTTTCTTTAAGGAAAAATCTACCAAAAGCTGAATAATACAGATTTTTTACCGTGGGATGGCAAAACCACAGTTATTGTTTACTGGGGTATACCACACTTTTTTAAATAGAGATATTTGCGGCTGAACAGTGAGCGACACACTCAAACTGCTTTTTTTTTTTAGATACCAAAGGCCCAAAACTGGATAGTACAGCGATTTGACCCATGGAACTGCGAAACCACACTGGGATTTCGGGCCTACACAAGACTATTTTCAACAGATATATTTTTGTGCCACAACAGTCAGGAGACACTACTGTTTTTCTTTACGGAAAATATACCAAAACCTGAATAACAGAGATTTTTTACCGTGGGATGGCAAAACCACAGTTATTGTTTACTGGGGTATACCACACTTTTTTAAATAGAGATATTTGCTGCTGAACAGTGAGCGACACACTCAAACTGCTTTTTTTTTAGATACCAAAGGCCCAAAACTGGATAGTACAGCGATTTGACCTGTGGAACTGCGAAACCACACTGGGATGTCGGGCCTAGACAAGACTATTTTCAACAGATATATTTTTGTGTCACAACATTCAGGAGACAATACTGTTTTTCTTTACGGAAAAAGCTACCAAAAGCTGAATAATAGAGATTTTTTACCGTGGGATGGCAAAACCACAGTTATTGTTTACTGGGGTATACCACACTTTTTTAAATAGAGATATTTGTGGCTGAACAGTGAGCGACACACTCAAACTGCTTTTTTTTAAATACCAAAGGCCCAAAACTGGATAGTACAGCGATTTGACCCGTGGAACTACGAAACCACACTGGGATGTCGGGCCTGCAAAAGACTATTTTCAACAGATATATTTTTGTGTCACAACAGTCAGGAGACACTACTGTTTTTGTTTATGGAAAAAACTACTAAAAGATGAATAATAGAGATTTTTTACCGTGGGATGGCAAAACCACAGTTATTGTTTACTGGGGTATACCACACTTTTTTAAATAGAGATATTTGCGGCTGAACAGTGAGCGACACACTCAAACTGCTTTTTTTTTAGATACCAAAGGCCCAAAACTGGATAGTACAGCGATTTGACCCATGGAACTGCTAAACCACACTGGGATGTCGGGCCTACACAAGACTATTTTCAACAGATATATTTTTGTGTCACAACAGTCAGGAGACACTACTGTTTTTCTTTACGGAAAAAAATACCAAAAGCTGAATAATAGAGATTTTTTACCGTGGGATGGCAAAACCACAGTTATTGTTTACTGGGGTATACCACACTTTTTTAAATAGAGATATTTGTGGCTGAACAGTGAGCGACACACTCAAACTGCTTTTTTTTAAATACCAAAGGCCCAAAACTGGATAGTACAGCGATTTGACCCGTGGAACTACGAAACCACACTGGGATGTCGGGCCTGCAAAAGACTATTTTCAACAGATATATTTTTGTGTCACAACAGTCAGGAGACACTACTGTTTTTGTTTATGGAAAAAACTACTAAAAGATGAATAATAGAGATTTTTTACCGTGGGATGGCAAAACCACAGTTATTGTTTACTGGGGTATACCACACTTTTTTAAATAGAGATATTTGCGGCTGAACAGTGAGCGACACACTCAAACTGCTTTTTTTTTAGATACCAAAGGCCCAAAACTGGATAGTACAGCGATTTGACCCATGGAACTGCTAAACCACACTGGGATGTTGGGCCTACACAAGACTATTTTCAACAGATATATTTTTGTGTCACAACAGTCAGGAGACACTACTGTTTTTCTTTACGGAAAAAAATACCAAAAGCTGAATAATAGAGATTTTTTACCGTGGGATGGCAAAACCACAGTTATTGTTTACTGGGGTATACCACACTTTTTTAAATAGAGATATTTGCGGCTGAACAGTGAGCGACACACTCAAACTGATTTTTTTTTTAGATACCAAAGGCCCAAAACTGGATAGTACAGCGATTTGACCCGTGGAACTGCGAAACCACACTGGGATGTCGGGCCTACACAAGACTATTTTCAACAGGTATATTTTTGTGTCACAACAGTCAGGAGACACTACTGTTTTTCTTTATGGAAAAAACTACCAAAAGCTGAATAATAGAGATTTTTTACCGTGGGATGGCAAAACCACAGTTATTGTTTACTGGGGTATACCACACTTTTTTAAATAGAGATATTTGTGGCTGAACAGTGAGCGACACACTCAAACTGCTTTTTTTTTAAATACCAAAGGCCCAAAACTGGATAGTACAGCGATTTGACCCGTGGAACTACGAAACCACACTGGGATGTCGGGCCTGCAAAAGACTATTTTCAACAGATATATTTTTGTGTCACAACAGTCAGGAGACACTACTGTTTTTCTTTACGGAAAAAAATACCAAAAGCTGAATAATAGAGATTTTTTACCGTGGGATGGCAAAACCACAGTTATTGTTTACTGGGGTATACCACACTTTTTTAAATAGAGATATTTGCGGCTGAACAGTGAGCGACACACTCAAACTGCTTTTTTTTTAGATACCAAAGGCCCAAAACTGGATAGTACAGCGATTTGACCTGTGGAACTGCGAAACCACACTGGGATGTCGGGCCTAGACAAGACTATTTTCAACAGATATATTTTTGTGTCACAACATTCAGGAGACACTACTGTTTTTCTTTACGGAAAAAGCTACCAAAAGCTGAATAATAGAGATTTTTTACCGTGGGATGGCAAAACCACAGTTATTGTTTACTGGGGTATACCACACTTTTTTAAATAGAGATATTTGTGGCTGAACAGTGAGCGACACACTCAAACTGCTTTTTTTTAAATACCAAAGGCCCAAAACTGGATAGTACAGCGATTTGACCCGTGGAACTACGAAACCACACTGGGATGTCGGGCCTGCAAAAGACTATTTTCAACAGATATATTTTTGTGTCACAACAGTCAGGAGACACTACTGTTTTTCTTTATGGAAAAAACTACTAAAAGATGAATAATAGAGATTTTTTACCGTGGGATGGCAAAACCACAGTTATTGTTTACTGGGGTATACCACACTTTTTTAAATAGAGATATTTGCGGCTGAACAGTGAGCGACACACTCAAACTGCTTTTTTTTTAGATACCAAAGGCCCAAAACTGGATAGTACAGCGATTTGACCCATGGAACTGCGAAACCACACTGGGATGTCGGGCCTACACAAGACTATTTTCAACAGATATATTTTTGTGTCACAACAGTCAGGAGACACTACTGTTTTTCTTTACGGAAAAAAATACCAAAAGCTGAATAATAGAGATTTTTTACCGTGGGATGGCAAAACCACAGTTATTGTTTACTGGGGTATACCACACTTTTTTAAATAGAGATATTTGCGGCTGAACAGTGAGCGACACACTAAAACTGCTTTTTTTTTTAGATACCAAAGGCCCAAAACTGGATAGTACAGCGATTTGACCCGTGGAACTGCGAAACCACACTGGGATGTCGGGCCTACACAAGACTATTTTCAACAGGTATATTTTTGTGTCACAACAGTCAGGAGACACTACTGTTTTTCTTTACGGAAAAAACTACCAAAAGCTGAATAATAGAGATTTTTTACCGTGGGATGGCAAAACCACAGTTATTGTTTACTGGGGTATACCACACTTTTTTAAATAGAGATATTTGTGGCTGAACAGTGAGCGACACACTCAAACTGCTTTTTTTTTAAATACCAAAGGCCCAAAACTGGATAGTACAGCGATTTGACCCGTGGAACTACGAAACCACACTGGGATGTCGGGCCTGCAAAAGACTATTTTCAACAGATATATTTTTGTGTCACAACAGTCAGGAGACACTACTGTTTTTCTTTATGGAAAAACTACTAAAAGATGAATAATAGAGATTTTTTACCGTGGGATGGCAAAACCACAGTTATTGTTTACTGGGGTATACCACACTTTTTTAAATAGAGATATTTGCGGCTGAACAGTGAGCGACACACTCAAACTGCTTTTTTTTTAGATACCAAAGGCCCAAAACTGGATAGTACAGCGATTTGACCCGTGGAACTGCGAAACCACACTGGGATGTCGGGCCTACACAAGACTATTTTCAACAGATATATTTTTGTGTCACAACAGTCAGGAGACACTACTGTTTTTCTTTACGGAAAAAACTACCAAAAGCTGAATAATAGAGATTTTTTACCGTGGGATGGCAAAACCACAGTTATTGTTTACTGGGGTATACCACACTTTTTTAAATAGAAATATTTGCGGCTGAACAGTGAGCGACACACTCAAACTGCTTTTTTTTTAGATACCAAAGGCCCAAAACTGGATAGTACAGCGATTTGACCCGTGGAACTGCGAAACCACACTGGGATGTCGGGCCTACACAAGACTATTTTCAACAGATATATTTTTGTGTCACAACAGTCAGGAGACACTACTGTTTTTCTTACGGAAAATATACCTAAACCTGAATAACAGAGATTTTTTACCGTGGGATGGCAAAACCACAGTTATTGTTTACTGGGGTATACCAGACTTATTTAAATATATAGATTTGTGGCTGAACAGTGAGCGACACACTCAAACTGCTTTTTTTTTAGATACCAAAGGCCCAAAACTGGATAGTACAGTGATTTGACCCGTGGAACTGCGAAACCACACTGGGATGTCGGGCCTAGACAAGACTATTTTCAACAGATATATTTTTGTGTCACAACATTCAGGAGACACTACTGTTTTTCTTTACGGAAAAAGCTACCAAAAGCTGAATAATAGAGATTTTTTACCGTGGGATGGCAAAACCACAGTTATTGTTTACTGGGGTATACCACACTTTTTTAAATAGAGATATTTGCGGCTGAACAGTGAGCGACACACTCAAACTGCTTTTTTTTAAATACCAAAGGCCCAAAACTGGATAGTACAGCGATTTGACCCGTGGAACTACGAAACCACACTGGGATGTCGGGCCTGCAAAAGACTATTTTCAACAGATATATTTTTGTGTCACAACAGTCAGGAGACACTACTGTTTTTCTTTATGGAAAAAACTACTAAAAGATGAATAATAGAGATTTTTTACCGTGGGATGGCAAAACCACAGTTATTGTTTACTGGGGTATACCACACTTTTTTAAATAGAGATATTTGCGGCTGAACAGTGAGCGACACACTCAAACTGCTTTTTTTTTAGATACCAAAGGCCCAAAACTGGATAGTACAGCGATTTGACCCGTGGAACTGCGAAACCACACTGGGATGTCGGGCCTACACAAGACTATTTTCAACAGATATATTTTTGTGTCACAACAGTCAGGAGACACTACTGTTTTTCTTTACGGAAAAAACTACCAAAAGCTGAATAATAGAGATTTTTTTACCGTGGGAAGGCAAAATCAGTTATTGTTTACTGGGGTATACCACACTTTTTTAAATAGAGATATTTGCGGCTGAACAGTGAGCGACACACTCAAACTGCTTTTTTTTTAGATACCAAAGGCCCAAAACTGGATAGTACAGCGATTTGACCCATGGAACTGCGAAACCACACTGGGATGTCGGGCCTACACAAGACTATTTTCAACAGATATATTTTTGAGTCACAACAGTCAGGAGATACTACTGTTTGTCTTTACGGAAAATATAGCAAAACCTGAATAACAGAGATTTTTTACCGTGGGATGGCAAAACCACAGTTATTGTTTACTGGGGTATACCAGACTTATTTAAATATATAGATTTGTGGCTGAACAGTGAGCGACACACTCAAACTGCTTTTTTTTTAGATACCAAAGGCCCAAAACTGGATAGTACAGTGATTTGACCCGTGGAACTGCGAAACCACACTGGGATGTCGGGCCTACACAAGACTATTTTCAACAGATATATTTTTATGTCACAACAGTCAGGAGACACTACTGTTTTTCTTTAAGGAAAAATCTACCAAAAGCTGAATAATACAGATTTTTTACCGTGGGATGGCAAAACCACAGTTATTGTTTACTGGGGTATACCACACTTTTTTAAATAGAGATATTTGCGGCTGAACAGTGAGCGACACACTCAAACTGCTTTTTTTTTTTAGATACCAAAGGCCCAAAACTGGATAGTACAGCGATTTGACCCGTGGAACTGCGAAACCACACTGGGATGTCGGGCCTACACAAGACTATTTTCAACAGATATATTTTTGTGTCACAACAGTCAGGAGACACTACTGTTTTTCTTTACAGAAAATATACCAAAACCTGAATAATAGAGATTTTTTACCGTGGGATGGCAAAACCACAGTTATTGTTTACTGGGGTATACCAGACTTTTTTAAATATATAGATTTGCGGCTGAACAGTGAGCGACACACTCAAACTGTTTTTTTTTTTTAGATACAAATGGCCCAAAATGGATAATACAGAGGTTTGAACAGTGGAAGTGCAAAACAACACTTCTGTTTCTCTAGCCTACACCAGACTATTTTCAACAGTTCTATTTGTGTCTGAAAAATCAGAGACACGCTTTTTTTTTGAGGGGGGGGGGACACACCAAAAGGTTAATAAGATGGGTATTTGTACAGTGTGAAGGAGGAAAAAAAAAGGAGTTTTTAGATAAAAAAAAAGGATTTTTCCTGGCCCCCGACACCTGGTGCTAAGTCCAGCAATTTCAGCTACAGGAGCACACAAGACTGTAATGCAGCGTTTGCTGGTATAACCACTGTGTCTCCTATACAGCCTGCCTGCCTGGTATCTGAGATGAATACTAGTCCTGAAAAGGACTGTTTGTTTGTTCTGGCAGCCTTTACAGACCCTACGCTAACTATTTCGCAGTTTATATCTCTCCCTAAATCAGCAGCGCTGTCCCTAAACTGTCTAATCCGGAGCGACTGTGTCCAAGATGGCGGCGCCCGGTTTTAAATACTCGAGGTGACGCTGTGCGGCCAGCCAATCACTGTAATGCCCACAACCAACATGGCTGCTGTTATGATCTGCTACAGGGACTAAGGAAAGACAGGAGAACTGTCCCTACAATAGAACTAAACTAGATCCCTACGATGTAACGGGGAACCTGATCCTGCGATCAGACCCGCTAAAGTCCTCGGCTAGTCTGAACGAAGACCTATAGATGTGAGGGAGGGATCCCTACAAGAACTAGGGACTGGGATAAGTTGGACACCTCCTAGCAGAAATAGTAGCAGTGAAAGACAAACACACAACAAAAAGCATAGAGGTCAGAAGACCCAGCAAAACTAACAGAGAACGGCAACAGAGCACCAAGCTAGCTCAAGAGTACCGAGCAGTGTCGAGCATGTTCGCTCAACACTAGTCACGACCCATCTCGAAAAGTTTTCCCCCTCCCATATACTAATGTGCCACAAACAGGAAGTTTATATCACCAACCATTCCCATTTTATTCAGGTGTATCCATATAAATGGCTTACCCCGTAAATCAAATAAATCATTTGGAAACATTCCTGTCAGCAGATTCCATATACTAGAGTTTTTTTTTTTTTTGTTTAACATAAAACACTAATGGCATATACTAATACTATGATGGTCCTTTCATTTATTTATCAGTACCAATCCTGGCCTGTTGCTACTATGCAATTCACACTAATAGGTTAGTTTCTGAAAATTGAAGGTAAAGTTGTGACATCTGTTCTGGTCTTTGGAGACAGCTGCAGTGGTGATTCTTCATGCTTCTTCAGCAGCTTCAGTCACCAGATTTCCCAATACAAACTGCATATATTACTTAATAGATCTCTCTCTCTCTACCACCCTACTCATGCTCTTCATTTTTTTAATGATCTAAGAATAACACTCACTATAACCTGAACCTCACACTCCCATTCAAGACTTCTCTTGTTCTGCACTAGTGCTCTGGAATGCGCTACCCTACCCAGGACAATCTGGTAAATTCCCAGAATCCACAGTTTAAAGCATAGTCCTCATTAATCTAACTTTTCCTCAGAATCTGGTCTCTCCTATCATCGGTTTCCACACCCTCCATGCACTCAATAGCAGTCTATCTCTGTTCTTGTACAGATATTGTCTGATGACTGGTTCATATAGCTTCATTTCAATGCACGATTTATTATAATCACGGTTGGTCCATACACAACAAGCATTTTTTACCTTTTGTATCTATTTTCCTCATAGATTGTAAGTAGTGTTGAGCCACCCCCCTAGTGTTCGGGTTCGGTTCTGTTCGTCGAACACCGGCATGTTTGTCGAACACCGTCGAACACCGTTAAAACCAATGGCAGGCAAACAAAAACACATAGAAAACACCTTCAAAGGTGTCCAAAAGCTGACAAACTGCTCAGAATAGAATAGAATATTAGTG
This sequence comes from Phyllobates terribilis, assembly GCF_046119375.1. Classification (NCBI taxonomy): domain Eukaryota; kingdom Metazoa; phylum Chordata; class Amphibia; order Anura; family Dendrobatidae; genus Phyllobates; species Phyllobates terribilis. Next base: position 613,933,362 of record NW_027362764.1, read on the forward strand.
TTGGTGCTTTAAAAAAAACACTTGTCATTTAGTGTTAAAATAAAGGATTTATTAAAAAAAAATTGGCATAGGGTTCCCTGTAATTTTAGTCTCTAGCGGAGGTTAAGCAGACGGCTGAGGCAGATGTTTGAAGCCTGAGAAGGGGTAATACCCACGGAGCTTCCCAGGCTACTAATATCAGCCCCCAGCTGAATACCTAGCCTTTACTAGCTATTAAAATGGGTGACCTCCAAAAAAATGACGTGGGGTCCCCCCTATTTTAGTATCTAGCAAAGGCTAGGCAGACAGCTGGGGGCTGATATTAATAGCCCAGGAAGGGTGCCATGAATATTGGCCCCCTCCCATGCCTGCGCTTCTCAGTGTCTGCGGCATGGCAAGCTGGATGGCAGCTTTCTGCTGCGATCCAACCTGTCATGTCAATGTAGCAGAGCTGAAGCCGTCCTGGGAACCATGGAAAGGTAAGGATGAGGTTGGTTTATTATTTTACTTTTATTGCAGAAGACATTGGCTTCAGCTGAAATGGGCGTGATGATAAGTATGGTTTAATTTAGAACATTAAAAGAATGTGTCTTTATTTCATTTAAATGACTTTATTCTGGGTGTTTGTGCTTTTTTTTAACTTTGACTATGGGGTTAGTAATGGGGGTGTCTTTTTGACGCCTCTCCATTACTAACCTGGGCTTGATGTCAGCTGGCATTATAAGCTGACATGAACCCCAGCCCTATTACCCCACTGCCACCGCTAAAGGGCAGTGGGAAGAGCGAGGCTAAGTGCCAGAATTGGCGCATCCTATGGATGCGCCATTTCTGGGGTGGCTGACGGCTGGTGTTTCTAGCCTGGGAGGGGGCCAATATTCATGGCACCCTTCCTGGGCTATTAATATCAGCCCCCAGCTGTCTGCCTAGCCTTTGCTAGCTATTAAAATAGGGGGGAACCCCACGTCATTTTTTTGGGGGGTCCTCCATTTTAATAGCTAGTAAAGGCTAGGTATTCAGCTGGAGACTGATATTAGTAGCCTGGGAAGCTCCGTGGGTATTACCCCCTCCGAGGCTTCAAACATCTGCCCCAGCCATCTGCTTAACCTCCGCTAGAGACTAAAATTACGGGGAACCCCACGCCAATTTTTTTTTAATAAATCCTTTATTTTAACACTAAATGACAAGTACAGTAACCAACACTGTCACTGTACTTATATATGTGACTGACATGTTTCTATCTATCTAATCTACGCGTGATGCTCTATTCTTTCTGTTCTAAATTGTCGGGTACCGGTGTATGCCGCTGCTGAATTGCCGGCTTTTCAGGTTTCACTGTGAGCACTGTTCCCATCAATTTGTGCAATCACTGTAATGCCACAACCACCATGGCTGTGACATTACAGTGAGTGGCAGACAATCCCTGCATGATTGGTGCTCTAAATAGCGCCAAACATGCAGGACGGGAATCAGAGCTCCCGCCCGAGCATCTCGAGTACTGAGATGCTCGGGCGAGTACCAAGCAGTAGAGAGCATGCTCGCTCATCACGAATAACAGTATTACTGTGAAAAAATCCAGTTACACTTTTGGTGCACAAACAGTTATCGAACATAACCTCGAACAGCCGAATTTTTTGCAAATCGTTGGTGTTCGTCGAACGACTCGAACACCGCCCATAACAGCTCGAATTTGAGATTGGCGAACAGTTCGAGTCGAACACCGCTCATCTCTAATTGTAAGCTTACATCCAGAGCCTTGATTCCTCTTGCTTGAATTTTGAATAATGTATTGTAGTGTACTGTCCCCTCCGATTTGTAAAGTGCTGTGAAATGTGTTGGCACTATAGAAATAAAATGATTCTTAGACCAGATCAGGATGCTGTATTTAGTTTGACAATCCAGGTCAGAAAGGCTGTTTAATCCCTTATGAAAATCTATCTCAATCTCTCCCCACCTAGCCTGATTAACAGCTTTTCAGCTAAATTTCTGCTGCTAAGATCTCATACTGCTCAGTAAAAGCTGCAGATGTCAGTCAAGCTGGATGGACAGAGACTGAATATATACAGTAACATGGTTTGTAAAGCCGAATAAAGACTTGCGTCCATCAAGTTCGACCTGTTAGTTCTGTAATTGCTAAAGTTGATCCAGAGGAGGGCAAAAACCCCAAATGATTTGGCCAATCTTCACCTGAGGAAAAATTCCCTCCCGACTCTGAAACCAGCAGTCAGAATAAATCCCTGTATCAACCTACTATTTTATTTTATTTTTAAGTATATGCTGAAATCTGCCTGATATCTAGAAATGCATCCAGTCCCCGCTTGAACTGGTGTAGTGAATCCGACATTACCGTCTCCTCACTCAGTGAATTCCATATTCTCACTGCTCTTACCGTAAAGAACCCCTTCCTATGCTGGTGCTGAAACCAGTTGCAGTTGGACTCATGAGCTATTTAACTCTTTAGCAGGACTTATTGTGAAATCTGGTGACAGATACACATTAATGTTATCTCTAGGCAATATCTTTAATGACTATTTGCAGTGGATATACCTAGTGATGACCGAGTATGTTTCATTAACTCTTTCGGCGAGCACGCTCAGGTGCTCGCTGAGTATCTTGGCGTGCTTGGCATTTCTTTTACTGTCACCACGCCTGCATGTGTCATGGCTGTTAGACAGCTGTGATACATGCAGAGATTGCATGTTCTGCCCACAGATGGCTGGGACTGGAATACAAACACTAAGACTCATAGTTTTGGCGCAAGCTTGAGCTGTGCAAAACTGTCTATATTTAAAGCAGTTTTATGCCACAATTCTGGTGAAAACTTATGAATCGGTGCCATAGTCTTCAAAAAGAAGGGAATGCACCTAGGAGCACTGGAGAAAAGAGGCATCAGTTGTGTCCTGGACTACAAGGAGATGGAAAGGTATCTAGGTGTAGGCAAAGAGACACTGAATTCAACGATGTATCATTTACTTTACTGGGTGCAGCCATTCTCACACAATCAGTTTTTAGATCCAGCAAGGCAGCAGAGCGGAGAAAGCTAGCCCCATCCCCACCAGGCTCTCTGTGTACAGTCTATAGACAGTGAGGTGCTCCTCACAGAACAGGACAAAGTCAGACAATTGCCCACGCACCAGCTAGTCACAGCAATGATAATCACAAGGTGATTAAAGCTTCAGTCTTAATAAATAACAGCACAGTCCGACAGGTGACACATCATTTAGTTCAGTGTTTTAAACTTTACCTCATGCCGTCCTCAGTTTACATAGCAAAAACCTGTTGCCAGATTCCCTTTATAGTTTGAAACACCTCTTTAAGCTATATATTACAGTATAGTAGCTATTCTTTTATAATGACAAATTCCCGTACATGTTCGAACACATACTATTGCAACCATGCTCCTTGGCTTACAGCAATTCTACAGCTTAATTCATGGCAGTGTTATTTACTGGATTACCGACCCTTAGACGTATCATACATGGGAGATATGCATGTTCAACATTGTATAGTTGCATGTAGCCTGAGCAGATGGCAGTCTGTGTGCCAGTCTTGTGCATCAGCATGTGAGGGGCGGTAGGTCATAATTCCTACCACATATAGTATGCACCAATATTTTTCTCTCCGTATAAAACTTAAAAAAGACAATGCACAGAAAGTTCATGTGGAATACTATGAGTGGCAAAGTAATGTTCTGTTCTCTCTATATGACACTGCAATACACCCCAATGTCCCCTAGACATCACAAAGCTCTTTTTTCTGTATTTGCATAAATGCCTGATAGTCTATTTATTTAAAAGTGGTGGTCCGAAACTAATACTGATGTAATCCTAAATGTTACACTAAATGTCAATCTACTTTATGTAATAATCTAATTGCTTTTCTAATATACTATAATTAAAAACTAACTACCATTCGATTTCTACTCTAAGGCTACGTTCCCATCATCCGGAGCCTGCCGCAGTCTCAATGCTGCAGAGAAGCCGACGGCGGCTTCCGCTCAATATGCTAATGAGCGGCAACCATTTTTTTTTCCCCACATACGGACTTTCGTCAGAGGTTAGGTCTATGGGGAAAGTCCACATGCAGACCCGCCAGAGAAATTGACATGCTGCGGTCTGGAAAGATGCGCCGCATGTTAGTTTCCACGGGTGTGCCGCAGACGCATAGTGGACATGGGATTTCTACAAATCCCATCCACTATGCTGTAACATCTGGCCGCTGCCGTTTGCACGCAGCGCAAGTGCGATGCGTCCAATCAGCAGCGATTACCGATCGTGTGCACATACCCTGCTTTAGTTTTAATTTTTTTAGCAATTAATTTTAGAATCCTCAGTACATGTTGGCATACTCCACCAAGATGTCATCAGGGAGCGGGAGCTCATAAGGTTTTAGGGACTGGACTGGCTCCTGCTCTACTGAGTATACGTCAGTTGTCAATTCAGATGTATGCTCAGTAGAATCTTGTCTCTGTTCAATATTCTTATTAATGCACAGGGACTGTGTGCTCCCTCGCTAGCTGTGATGAGCACACTGTCAATGAACATTGTAAGGAAATAACCCGGAGAGCAGGAAGAGGAAAAGCAGAGACTAGCCCTGCCGGCGAAACCTACCTCACTTTCAGCGGCGGGGCTGATTTCTGCTTTTCCTGCTCACCTACATATCTCCATACAATGTGCACTGAGAGTGCGCTCTATGGCAGGCTTATCCGTTCTCATCAAAGATAGCGAGGGAGCGCAGGGTCACTGTACACTAAAAAGAAAATTGCACAGTGACAAGATCCTACTCAGCATGTGGCGAAATTGACAACAGACGCATGATCAGTAGAGCAGGCACTAGCCCAGCCCCTGAAATGGAAATCACTGATGACGCTTCATTTCAGGTTAGGGACAGAGGCTGCGACAGTGACTGCCCCCTGATGGCATCTCCTGAGTATCCCAGCATGCAATAGAGATTCTCAAATGAAATGGCATCAAACAGGAAGTTGGTGTAAAAAAAAAAGGAAAAAAAGCAGATAAAAATTCCCTACCGTTCCCTCTGTACTTTAACTAAAGTAAAAGCGGTAAGATTATTACAGTAAATAGATATTTAGGATTAAATCAGAGTTTATTTTGGATCACTCTCTTTAAAGATGAATTTAGAAGTTAAGGAAAGAAGGTCCATATAAGGACTGTGATGTACAGACTGGTCTCCCACATTGAATTCATCCGCTATATAAAGTAATGTGCAAAATATTTGTTTAAAACAATTGAGAAAAACTGAAGCCTCATAATAGCATTTACAGTGGGTGAAATGAGGATTGAAAATGTCCAATTTTCTAACTAAATATGTCGATGCTATTGTCATGAAATTCTCACCAGATGTCAGTAATAACCCATCGAATCCACATAAGCAAAGAAATCAAACCATAGATGTCTATAAATCAAGTTATGGGTAATAATGAGAAATGACACAGGTAAAAAGCATTGAACACAAGAGAGGTGTAAAAAGCAATGGAAAGTCATGACACCAACAGAAAACGATCAGTAATTAGAAATCAATCTAGCCACGTAGCAAAAAAATATCAGCTGGTTCAACTTATGGACTTTAAAAAGGTGTCTCATTACCAAGGTGCTACACAAGAAACATCTCATGATAGGTAAAACCAGTGATCGGTCTAAAGAACTTCGCACCTTATTGTTGGAAAACATACTGATAGCATTGGTTACAGAAACATTTCTAAACTACTGGCAGTGTTGGGGCCATAATCTGGAAGTAGAAAGAACATAATTTCACCATAAACAGGCCACGACCAGGTGCTCCCAGCAAGATTTCACATAGAAGAGTAAGAATAATTATCAGACGAGATGTCCAAGAGCCATGGACCACCAGTGGAGAGCTACAGAAAGTACAGTTGTTTCATAGAAAAGTAATGCTCTCAACCTCCATGGCCCGTATGCACGCTCAGCATGCAAGACTCCATAGCTGAACAAAAAGCATGTTCAAGCGCTTTGTTTGCTCAACATTATTTAGAGAAGTCTGTGAAATACTGGGAGAATATAGTTTGGTCAGATGAGACCAAAATTGAACTATTTGGATGTCATAATACACACTATGTTTGGAGGACATCATGGTGTGGGTCTGTTTTTCAGCATATGGCACTGGACAACATGTAATAGAAGGATGAATACACAAATGTACCAAAATATTCTTGATAAAAATCTGCTGCCATATACCAAGACGATGAAGCTGAAACAAGGGTGGACATTTCAGCAAGACAATGATCCCAAACACACAGCCAAGGAAACTCTCAAACTGGTTTCAGAGACAAAAAATAAAGCTGCTAGAATGGCCCAGCCAATCATCTGACCTAAATCCAATAGAAAATGTATGGAAGGAACTAAAGCTCAGAGTTCATAGAAGGAGCCCACGAAACCTTCAGGATTTTAGGAGTGTTTGTGTGGAAGAATGGGACAAAATTACATCTGACCAATGCATGTGACTAGTTTCTCCATACAGGAGGCGTCTTGAAGTCGTCATCACCAACAAAGGCTTTTGTATAAAATATTAAATAAATTTCAGTAAGTGTGTTCAATACTTTTTTGCTGTGTCATCTCTCATTATTACATCTGACAACTGTGAACAGATATTCCAGGTCGAGCTGACTGGACTACATTCCACAGTTCTTTGTATTCTTAGGTTTTGTATAACGAAACAGCATTTTTGATATTACTCTACAAATTCTCAATCTTTTTGAGGTCTGGGGATAGGGCTGGCCCCTTCATAACATCAATGTCGTTGGTCTGGTACCAGGAAATTATCTGCTTGTTGGTGTGTTTGGGTTCGCTGTCCTTCTGAAACAACCCATTTCAAGGGCATTTCTTCTTCAGCATAAGGAAACGTGACCTCTTCCAGTATTTTCATATATTCGCACTGGTCAATGGTGCCTGGAATGCGATAAATGGGCCCAACTCCATAGTATGATAAACATCCCAAACCGTTATACTTGCACCTCCATGTTACACAGTCTTCACAGTGTACTGTGGCTTTAAATCAGTGTTTATTGATAGTCTCACAAACTGCGGCCTTCGCACGCAATAAGAACAATCTTGCTCTTATCTGTTCTTAGAATTTTGCGCCACTTCTCTTTAGGCCAGTCAGTGTTCTTTGGAAAACTGCAACCTTTTCAACATGTTTTTTTTCCATCAATGGCACTTTACAAGGATTTCTTGCAAATAGTTTGGCTTCACATAGGCATCTTCTGATGGATTCAGGACTCACAGGTAACTGAAGATCTTCTTTGATCTCTATGGAGCTGATCATATGATGTTTGTTTGCCATTCGTGTGATTCTACGATGTATGCGGATGGTATTTCTTTTCCTACCACGTATTTTGGGCTTTGTTTGCCATTTTAAAGCTTTGGAAATCTTTTTAGCTGAGCAGCCAATTATTTTCTGCACTTCTTTATATATTTTCCTTTCTCCAATCAACTTCTTGATCAAAGTTCTTTCTCCTTCGTTACAATGTCTGGAACGATCCATTTAACTCACTGAAAAAGGGCTAAAACCAGCAGTTACAATATATCCTGACCACCTTCTTTAAATAAGGTCGATAATTGATACCTGCTTCTTAAAAGAATGAATGACCTCACTAAATGAATTGCTCACTGCTATTAATTAGAACACCTCCTTTCATTAAATGAATCTCTTACACCCAATAAGCAGTGTGCATATCATGACTGTTGATTCTTTTGGTTGCCCATTACTTGCCTACACCTATCCATGAGTTTTTTCCTGTTTGCATGATCTTTTCTTCCAAAAAACAGTAATTAAACATTAGTGATGTCAGACTGCTATTATTTTGCACATAACTGTATATGCCTAAAAGGATGTCAAGTTCGGGTGAGAAGGCCTGTGGCAAGTCCGTGTTTCAGGGATGTCTGAATGAGGCCTAAACTAATACATTTATCAGTTTTTGAACAAATGTATAGCACAGCGCAGCTTTTGAAGTAACATCCTTTGTCAAAGCATAGTATATATTCATTAAACTACAATAAAAAAGTGTGTTTCTTAAAACAATGAAAGTATTACATATAAAAAACATTAATCTTATAACCTGCTGGTAAAAAAAAAAAAAAATCTAGCTTTATGACCCATTGGAGTATTTCTCCTCCATTAAATCTAAATGCTTAATTAGTAAAGCAGAGACACAATTTTTCCCTTGTTTTATTGGAAAACATTACTAGAGCATAACATTTCACATAACTTAGATGCATGAATAAAATTATGCACAATAATATTGTGTTTTATTATATGTACAGTATACATTTTTGTTTAAAAGACAGATTTTCAAACATTTACAGTTTTAAATTTTTATTGTTTTAAAACTCTACATGTCTTTGCAATACAATAGTTTGTTACTTGAGTATGGTTAATGTACAATGAAGTTCTTTTGCCTGAAACTCAACCATAAAATACAATTTTATCAATATGATCTATTTAACATAAAGAATTTCCGTATGGCTGGGGTTTCTTCAGCTCGGTTTATGCCATGTAGTGCTGTATACATTCTTCCCTTCAAAATGTCCAAAAGAAATCAACCAAAAGTGCATTGGAAAGCTGTATTGACCGGCCAATAGATTAAGTATTTTTTTTATGATATTACCACGCCATATTGTATAAATAGATAAATTCCAATATTTATCATACTTTTACCTCATTTATTACTGAGGCAAACTCATAGTAAATTGAATGGTGATTATCTGCATGCCATACACACTCCCCTTTGATGTAAAATTTACACAGGTTATAAAGGACGTGTTGAAGAGTGCCAGTACTTTAGATAAATGTATTTCACAAAGAGACAATGCTGGTAATAATGGTAACTAACATTTAACATCTAAGTACAAGCTAATTTATATTTATCAGGCAGAAAAGTATGGCTAAAGTAAAAAAAAAAAAAGAAAAAGAAAAAAAAATGTATCCATATCATCTGCCTATGAAAGAACAAACATGTCTTGGTCCACATTTCTAAGTATTTTAGATGAAAGAAAACAGGGGCAGATATGCAGAACCATCTCATGTAAGATTTACATTTCTAAATCAAAAACTCGGAAAAAAAAAATCTTTATGCAATACCATTAAGGACCTGAATTCCAATCTTCATAAATAAAAAGGATGAGCAGCTGTTTAGGCTATGTATATATATATACACACACACATACATATTTATATATATATATATATATATATATGTATATATACATATGGGTAAAACAAGCCAGGATATAAGTGTGTAATAGTTGTACAGGTGGGCAGTTTACACTTTCTTGTTCCATGGCACTGCTTTCACACGATAAAATTTTGTACCCAAAGGAACTTTAAACCGGTTTTGAGCCTGAAACATAGAGACATGGTTATAATTACTAATTAAACAGAAACAACACTATGATAACAGAAACATAACACTGACATCCAAAGAATACTATACTGGTATAGAAAATGTCACTACTACAGCATTATTATAACGTACAATTCGTCAACACGACATGAATATTTTCTTACTAAAAGTCCATTCACACATCGGTTTCCATTTTTCTCCAGTGTGTCATCCATTCAGCCTCGTGTTTTTTCTGATCCATTTTTACAAACTGGAATAATTAAACTTTCTGAAGTTTTAGATTTTATTGTCACTTAACAATAGGTCATTTAGAAACGGATGAAAACTGGAATAAAGCTGGTGTTTAAAGGACGGTTTAAGTTTTTCAGCTTTATTGAAAGGGAACCTGTCATCTGGGAAAATACTATTTACCTGCAGATGTAGGGTTATTCCGCAGGTAAATAGTGTTACAATGCTGCCTGGAGAAAATTAACTTATTTCTTCTCGGGAGTTCTCAGCTTTCAGACATGGGGTGTGTGTGGAGCAGCTACAGTCCTAGCTCACAGCACCCCTCACTATACTGTGAGCTGCAGGTGTAGGCACGCCCCAACACTTTGATTGACAGCCAGCTCTGCAGTGCATCTGTGCAGAGTGAGGAGACAATCAAAATGCCAGGATGTGCTTACAGCTGCCACTCACAGTATAGTGAGCAGTGACTGTAGCTGCTCTGTGCCCACCCCCATGACTAAAAGCTGGCGGCTACTGGGAGGAAATAAGTTCATTTTCTCCCAGTAGCCAAACTTTCAGTAAGGCAGCCTGGCCAGGGATAGTTGTAATGCTATTTACCTATAGATTGACCCTATATATGCAGGTACGTGTTTTCCGAGGTGACAGGTTCTCTTTAATGGATATCCATAGACTTGAATTGTTGAGTTTCATCCGGATATATGGATGAAATATAACATGCAAAAGTTTAACGCAATAGACTGACATAAAAAAACCTGATATGAAATGCTTTATCTACACGCTAGGGATCAGTGCACAATGGAGCCATTAAAAGTCAACAGGATCATTAGGATAAACTTTAAATAGATCTGAATCAGAACAGAAGTCATAATCCCAATGTGAACAAGGCCAAACAAAAGATTCTAAGAACGACTTGTGTGGGATTAGAAAAACATGATCTCTTTCTTCTAGAAACAGTCCCACACTGTCCACATGTTGTGTGTTGTACTGGAGCTCAGCCCTTTTCGTCTCACTAGCTGTATTCTACTACAGGACATTTCAGTTTTGTAAAATACTTAAAGAAATGAAACCATCAATGACTGTGCATAGACAATATTATCTTCACTCTCCATTTATCCTGTCCCAGCTCGTTACAGATCACAACTATGTAACTGAGATCTTAAAACAAAGGATTGTGTATGTACGCAGTTTACCTTTTTTGCTTGGCAATACTCCTTTTCCATCACTTTACCGAGTACCCAGGGCCTTCTAGAAGAACCAGAAGCTGAATAAAACAAGGAAAAACATATAAAACATAGTAAGCATCAGACTTCCACACAACAGGTACAGGTAAATCTAGGACTACATGATGATATGTAGTTGTGCAACATAAGATCGCATTGTCACAACTAGTGAACGTGGTTGCGCTGTGACCATGATCCATCGGTCCTCAGAAATGTAACCCTACTGGATTTCTGTGCACACACATTCACTAATATTATCTGTGGCTGAGTGTGACATGTTACTATGTAGCTCTAACCCTGGGAAAAGAAAAAAGTGCAAATGTAATCACCATCACCAAATTGTACACATTAAAGTGTACTTCTAAATATATGGGGAAAAAACCCTTGTAAGTGTTAACCCCTTTATGGACGGAGTTAACATTTTCTGGAAAAAAAAGACTTTCCAAAACTTTTTTGAAAGGCTGCAAACTGTAGATTCACAATATGGCTAAAGGTATGCTGAAACAAGATCGCTAATGGCTGCAGTGGTCATGTGTTGCATATGGGATATCACAGCTGCAGCAATGGGTGGCATCAGCAGAGAGATGGCAATGGAACTGTAAGTGATGCTTATTTTGTTAATGTGCAGCTCAGTGTGCCCTTGCCCCACTCACTTTAAAAAGTACCGTATTTTTCAGACTATAAGACGCACCTAGGTTTTAGATGAGGAAAATATAAAAAAAATAATTTAAGCAAAAAATGTGGTCATGATGCCCTGTTAAGGGGGAGGGGGTCTTCTGCTGACACTGTTATATGGGTAATGTCCCCTAATTCTGTTAATATCCCCCATCCTGGTATATATAGCCCCCTCCTTCCTGTTATACATGGCCCTCATCCCCATTCTGATATGCATGTCACCCCAAATCTCCCATCCTGGTATGTATGGCACCCTTCATCCTGTTATGTATGGCCCCCCTCACACCCATCCTGGTATGTATGGCACCTTCATCCCTCTTCTTGGTATGTATGGCACTCTTCATCCCTGTATGTATGGCCCCCTCAACCTGGTATGCATGTTCCCCTTCATCCCTGTATGTATAGCCCCCTTCATCCCTGTATGTATGGCCCCCTTCATGCCTCATCCCTTTATGTATGGCCCCCCTCATGCCTCATCCCTGTATGTATGGCCCCCTTATCCTTGTATGCTTGGCACCCCCTGATCCCCATCACACTGCACAGAAAAAAAAATAAACACTCATACTCACCTCCTCTCTCCTCCAGCGCTGTGTCACGCTTTGTGCCGGAATAGTCACTGCTCCCCACGCCGGGACTGCGTTCGTGTGGGGAGCAGTGACCATTCATTCTCCCTAATAGCACACACACTTTAGCCGCAGAGTGGCTCCAATCAGTAAATGTTTGGCGATCATATCGTGTCATCCAACTTTCCTAAAAATTTAAATTTAATTAATGTAAAATCTTGAAGTAGCCCCTCTGTATTTCTTTGAGAAAATGTTCTTTAACACAGTGGTAGCATTTCTTTACACTTATGACTTTGCCTCAGATGACTCCATCATTTTGCTCTGGCTTAGGACACAGCAGGAGTTCCTGAAGGATTAGAACGTATTATGTAATAATCTTTCAAATAAAATCAATCTGTATTAGATCCGCTACCCTTTAAGGTTAGCCTACCAATTGCCTGACTTAGCCTTGCTGCTTTATTTATTTTACCCCTAGCTTAAACATAAACTCTGCAGGTTAATGTCCAGCCATAAATACATGAGTTTATATTCTAAATATTAGCTTCAATCTTCCATCTGGACAGTTAAAATGTTTAAGATCTGGCAAACAATGATCAGCAGCTAATACGAAGTCACTGAAATATCAACAAGTCATATGTCTTTACAGCAAGATCCTACTCGGTGCAGTGTGACGGTGCCTGATGTACTTCATGGTTAACATAGCAAAAGGCAAAGTACACCTCAGTGATATTCCTATACCTATAAATAAATCTGTGTCAATGCAATGAGGACAGACTAGAATAAATCAGCGGCAGAATAATCCTCTGCTAGAAGGAATGCTGAACTATAATTGACAGATGGAGAACTTATCATTTACTTTTTTGCTATAAAATAGCAAAGTTGGCAATATCCAAAGTTTTAGGTTTTCATTATGGTTGTATACAACTTGGATAGAAAGAAAGGAGGCAACAAGAATAAGAATGACCGATCACGAAAATCGTATATATTCAGGGGTGAGAGCATCTGTGATATATTGGGACAGCACTCTGATCAACACATTTATATAATAATGGCATGATCTATGTCCACCATTAATCATATTGTATTTTTGCATCAAAAATTACATTCCGTTTATGAATATAACTTAACTGTTACCAGAGTTATGTTTTTCTGATGCACAGCTTTGATTGAGCACGATATGCAGACTCCTCCAGGCAGAACCCGTACAGTGGAGGAACCTTACCTACAAGTGTATTGTGCGAGGCTGCGCCCACTAGATGGGTTCTGCAAGGAGTATGCATATTGCATACTTGACCACTGTTCCCAGGGCTGACAAAGGAGAATGCTAGCAGTGCACAATGTTGGTAGAGCACCTCCAAAGCACTGTCCTGTCAATGATACTTAAGTAATTACTTTCCTCCCCCTTTTAGTTGACTGGCGTATCTTTTGGAGCAGTGTGTGAGCTAGAGGAGTGTGATTTTCAACAAGACCAGACACCCCACCGCAAAGGAAAAAAAAAACACAGGAGTCGCCTGATTGCTGGACAGAGAGGATCAGGACAACAGGCTCACAAGGAGCAATCTGAACGTTACTTAACTGCCACTGTAACAGATTTAATGTGGGTGTCCCTCTTCCGTTTTTTATTCTACTTTGCTTCGGCCTAGCAAACTATAGAAAAATGTTAGAAGATTAGTTTGCAAAACTACTGTGTCATACCATAAGTTCACAACAGTCAGCTGGGAATGTCCGGTCCTCTCAAGCCTCCTATCGAAATTAAGCTAAACCAGGATATTACTATTAATGGATGTGGCCGATGCAGCATGGTAGCTCAGTGGTTAGCACTGTAGCCTTGCAGCACTAGGATCCTGGATTCAAATCCCACCAAGGACAACATCTGCAAGGAGTTTGGACGCTCCTCCCGTTTGCGTGGGTTTACTCAGGGTACTCCGGTTTCCTCCCACACTCCAAAGACATACATACTGATAGGTAATTTAGATTGTGGACCCCAATGATGATGATGTTTGTAAAGCGCTGTGAAATTAATGGCGCTATGTACAGTGGGGAAAAAAAGTATTTAGTCAGCCACCAATTGTGCAAGTTCTCCCACTTAAAAAGATGAGAGAGGCCTGTAATTGACATCATAGGTAGACCTCAACTATGAGAGACAAAATGAGAAAACAAATCCTGAAAATCACATAGTCTGATTTGTAAAGAATTTTTTTTCAAATTTTGGTGGAAAATAAGTATTTGGTCAATTACAAATAAGCAAGATTTCTGGCTCTCACAGACCTGTAACTTCTTCTTTAAGAGGCTCCATTGTCCCCCACTCATTACCTGTAGTACTGGCACCTGTTTGAACATCAGTTTGTTATCAGTATAAAAGACACCTGTCCACAACCTCAGACAGTCAAAGTCCAAACTCCACTATGGTGAAGACCAAAGAGCTGTTGAAGGACACCAGAAACAAAATTGTAGCCCCGCACTAGGCTGGGAAGACTGAATCTGCAATAGACAAGCAGCTTGGTGTGAAGAAATCAACTGTGGGAGCAATAATTAGAAAATGGAAGACATACAAGACCACTGATAATCTCCCTCGATCTGGGGCTCCACACAAGATCTCACCCTGTGGGGTCAAAATGATCTCAAGAACGGTGAGCAAAAATCCTAGAACCACAAGGGAGGACCTAGTGAATGACCTGCAGAGAGTTGGGACCAACGTTATACAGGCTACCATCAGTCACACACTAAGCCGCCAGGGACTCAGATCCTGCAGTGCCAGACGTGTCCCCCTGCTTAAGCCATTACATGTCCGGGCTCGTCTGAAGTTTGCTAGAGAACATTTGGATGATCCAGAAGAGCATTGGGAGAATGTCATATGGTCAGATGAAACCAAAGTAGAACTGTTTGGTAGAAACACAACTCGCCGTGTTTGGAGGAGAAAGAATGCTAAGTTGCATCCAAAGAACACCATGCCTACTGTGAAGCATGGGGGTGGCAACATCATGCTTTGGGGCTGTTTTTCTGCCAAGGGACCAGGACGACTGATCCGTGTACATGAAAGAATGAATGGGGCCATGTATAGTGAGATTTTGAGTGCAATCCTCTTTCCATCAGCAAGGGCATTGAAGATGAAACGTGGCTGGGTCTTTCAGCATGACAATGATCCCAAGCACACCACCAGGGCAACAAAGGAGTGGTTTTGTTAGAAGCATTTCAAGGTCCTGGAGTGGCCTAGCCAGTCTCCAGATCTAAACCCTATAGAAAACATTTGGAGGCAGTTGAAAGTCCGTGTTGCTCAGCGACAGCCCAAAACATCACTGCTCTAGAGGAGATCTGCATGGAGGAATGGGCCAACATACCAGCAACAGTGTGAGCCAACCTTGTGAAGACTTACAGAAAACGTTTGACCTCTGTCATTGCCAACAAAGGATAAATAACAAAGTACTGAGATGAACTTTTGTAACTGACCAAATATTTATTTTCCACCAAAATTTGAAAAAAAATTATTTACCAAATCAATGTGATTTCCAGGATTTGTTTTCTCATTTTGTCTCTCATAGTTGAGGTCTACCTATGATGTCAATTACAGGCCTCTCTCATCTTTTTAAGTGAGAGAACTTGCACAATTGGTGGCTGACCAAATAATTTTTTCCCCACTGTAAATAATGTCCC
The DNA here is from genome assembly GCF_046119375.1 of Phyllobates terribilis. Lineage (NCBI taxonomy): Eukaryota > Metazoa > Chordata > Amphibia > Anura > Dendrobatidae > Phyllobates > Phyllobates terribilis. Next base: position 613,949,051 of record NW_027362764.1, read on the forward strand.
CTACATTAGCCACACTGTGATTGAGATGGCTATTGCATAGCACAGGTCTAATGTCACTTCTACGTCATCAGCTTCATCACTCGCATCTGCAGCATTGCCTAGCCAGAATAAGGCAAAACAAACTGCTCCTGTGGTGTGGCGAAATTTTGGAGCAGGGAGTGGATGTCATAGGTGACGTTATAAGCATTAATCAAGGAAGAGGGCAGGCTAAGTGTGACTTCACAAGCAGATAGAATGGTGCAGAAAAGTCCAAGGGACTATTATGAATTAAGTAACGTACAACCCAAGAGTTTTAAAACTACACTAAGATATAACGTTTGAAAGGTATTTTCTTGCACGACGGAGTGGCTAGAACAATTTGGAAGGTAGAAACCCGATGACCAATTCTCTTTAAAGGCATTTTAATTTTCATGACCTATCTTACTAGGCACAGCCACTACAAAATATAAGGAGCATTATCTGGTGAACAAAGAAAAGCAGTAGCACTTTCCAGCCCCTTTAATTAGCAGATCGCTAGGGTTGCTGGGGGCTAGACCCCAACTGATGTGATACTAATGAACAATTCTAAAGATAGGTCATCAATATTGAAATCCCAGAAAACTTATTTAAAGGGGTTGCACTATGACTGTAGATTAACTCATATCCTTAGGATAGGCTTTGTGGTCCAACCACTAGAACCCCCAATAATTATCAGAACAGGGATCTATAGAGCCCCATCTGAATAGAGCAAAGGTTAATCATGTGTATCTCATCCCCATTCGTTGTCTAATAGACTGCCAGAAGTAGACGAGCGCTGAGTTTGGCTATTTGTGCCAGTCCCATAGACAATAAATGGAACATCGGTGCGTCTGCTTGACCTCCATTTAGATGGGACTCTGCATACCACCGATAATGGGATTGGTGGTGGTCCAAGCAGTAGGACCCCAGGCGATTACTACATTATCCACAATGCATCAGTAGTGGATAACGTACAGTCGTACTATTACCTCCTTTATGTTCAGCAGTATGTAATAAGCTCTGAAACTGTGACAAGAGGCAGCCTTTCAAGCTGTGTCTACAAAGAGGATGTGAAACGTGGCATCAGAAAAATCAGCTTCAATGATTTTAAAAATATAAATTATACATGAAATTAATAATTTCAGACTTTTGAACATAACAAAACTTTAAGGCTATGTTCACACATCATGTTTTTTTCAGCGTTTTTTGATGCAGTTTTTATGCTAATTTTCAGCTGCCTTTTGCAGTATCAGCAAAGTCTATGAAAAAAAACAGAATTCTCTGTTCACATATCATGTTTTTTTTTTTGTTCAGGATTTTGTGTCTTGCATGTTTTTTTGCAAAATAGAGCATGTCACTTCTTTCAGCATTTTTCACCCATAGGAAGTGATGAAAAAAAAACATGAAAAAACGCATCAAAATTTGTATCAGCGTTTTTGATGCCAAAATAGAATGGGGTTCTTTTTTTTTTCACAGAACTTTATGTACATGCATAAAAAGAGACACAAGGACAGTGAAAAAAACGCTGAAAAAACACACCAAAACTGCAAGAAAAATCCTCAACAAAATGCCCTTGAAGATCAGGTTTTGCTGCAGAAAACTGATGCCAAAAAAAACATGATGTGTGAATATAGCCAAAAAAAGAGAGAAAGATATTCACTTTAATGGTCATCAGGGAAGCCACTACAGCAAATCTTAATATATCATAACTATAGCACCATTATTGGCACCCCTTCATTTTTTTCATAGAATGTACAATATCTTCAGAAATAAATGGAAATGTACCAAAGTTATATCCTCAGGATTTTTTAATTAGTGGTCCAAAGTAATACAATGATCAAACATTGTTTTTCAACTTCTATGTTGCAATTTCAAAGAAAAAACAGAATAAACAGCATATGCAGCATTAAAGGTACTACTAATTAACACTTGGTTGCACACCCTTTGGCATTGCTGACAGCCTCCAAACGTTTCTTGTAGCCATCTATAAACTTGCACTTCTCAGCTGAAATTTTCTCACACTCTTCCTTTGCAGTTTGTTCAAGCTCTTGAATGTTTGCAGGGTTCTTTTCCCAATGGCAGATTTCAGCTCACCCCAAAGATTTTCAATGGGATTGAGGTCAGGACTCATTGCTGGCCATATTAAAACAGTCCATTTTTTCTTTTTCAACCATTGCTTTGTACTTTTGGATGTGTGCTTTGGGTCATGATCTTCGACTCAAACCAGATTCGACTCAAACCAAGCTTTCTTACACTGGGTATGACATTTCGCTCTAAAATCTCGATAATTCTCCGATTTCATGATTCCTGTGATAAAGTCAATGCCTCCAGTACCAGAGAAAGCAAAGCAACACCACAACATTATAGAGCCTCCACCATGCTTAACTGTTGGTAAGGTGTTCTTTTTGTTTCATCTGTCCACAGAACATTTTCCCAGAAGGATTGTGGTTTGTCAAGGTACTCGTTGGCAAAGATCAGTCGTTCCTTTTTATGTCTTTTCTTCAGCAATGGTTTCTTCCTTTGCCTTCGCTCATAAAGCTCTCCTTGGTTTAGTGTGTGGAATATAGTACTTGTTGAAACCATGACCTCAGACTGTTCCAGGTTGGCCTTCAGGTCTTTGGATGTTTGACGTGTTTTTTCCACCATTCGCATCAACCTTTGAAGACATCTTGTCAATTTTCCTCTTTCCCCCACGTCAAGAGAGATTCTTGAAGGTTCCATGCTTGGCAAACTTCTTAATAACATTGCTCACTGTTGAAACTGGACTACCAAGGTCTTTGAAGATGGCATTATACCCTTTGAAAAACTGGTGTTTGCTAATAATAGCAGTTCTGATTTCCTCAGACAGCTCCTCTGTCTTCACCATTGTGACAAAGGAACAGGGCCTACCATGTGGCTTTTTAAAGCATTGAAGTCATCATTCATTGGCTAATTTATGTCACATGGGCGGGAAAATCACAGGAGAATGTATTTTGTGATTTACCACAGGCGAGTCAAAATGTGTTTCCATACTAAATGAATGCAAAGAGTGCCAATATCAGTGTCATAACAAGCTTTAGGTTTTTCTATTTTTCTCTCCCATTGTTTTTGGCTCTAAATTATTGTTTAGCATTTGCTCTTTTGTATTTAACACGAGTGCTCTATACAAAAAAACTGTTTCACTTGATTCAATTTTTTCAGGAGATATTCCACATTATGTACTTAAACTTCATGGGTGCCAATAATGCTGAGCAGGACTGTACATTGTTAATTTTACTTGGCTGCAGTAGATTATTAGAGATTAACATGAGGCTCTTGGTTAACATTCTGATCGGAACATATAAGCCCACTGCCACGTCATGGCAAGCAAACCGCTTAGTGAGTCCCTGATCTATTAAAAGCAAAAAAGCGTGGTGACCAACGCTGCCATAATAATGTGCCAGGCAGGAGAGCTACGCAGGTGCCCCACAACACCCAAAGACTCTGGGTCATACCACTCCACAGACACAACATGACAGCAAAAACGTCCCCAGCACAGCAATATCACTTTACTGCTGGTCTCCCACATTACCAGCTGATTCAACTAATAATTAATAATGCAATTACCTAATATAACATGTGTATGCATATGTGTGTGTGTGTAGGAGTATATGTGAACTGGTCTTAACAGGTGAAGTTCAACTTTAAACATTGTAATCTAATTTACTCTAGCTTCCAACATGCTTTTAGAAAAAAAGTAGTGAAACTTGAAAAATATTTGAAACAAAAAAAATTTGGATTATAGAGAACATTCTTGAAGCTGAAGCTACTTCATCTAAAAATACCTATCTGCCTCAATTTTTCCTGTAGTTTTTAAAAGTTAAAATTAAAAATAATAATCGACAGCATTAGATGCTGCTGCTGCACGGATACATATAAGGCTTTATATTCTTATGTAAGGTTAAAGGTTATTTCTTCCTATCTGCAACCTTTAAAGAGCACCTGTCAGCAGGTTTATGCTCAGTAAACCATATACACTGTCAGGTGGGTGGCGTTACACTGATTAAAATGATACCTTGGTTGATGAAATACGTCCTGTGGTTCTTTTATAATCTTTATTTTCATTCCTGAGATAATGATATTCTGATGCTTCAGGGTGGCCATTAAGGAGGGGCTTTATCTGGGGCTCTGCTTAAGTATTCATATGTACAGCTTCTGAGAGGTCACTGTGCTTTCAGTGACCTGCCTCCTATTTTAAATACTGCCTGTATAACAGTGGTACACATCAGAAAATTTGCCTGCAGCAAAACGGCCCCGCCGCCAGCGCATGCGCAGTAGCATCTCGTTTGCCGAGAGATGCTACTGTGCAAGCTCCGCTAGCAGCGCCATTTTGTGGAGGAAAAATAAATTTGCCTGCAGCAATATGGAACCACCGCAGCTGTTTTACTGCAGGCAAATTTTTTGATGTGTACCAAGATTACATAGGCAGTATTTAAAATAGGAGGCAGGTCACTGAAAGCACAGTGATCTGTCAGAAGCTGTACATATGAATAAATAAGCAGAGCACAAGATAAAGCCCCTCGCCCAGGGCCCACCCAAAAGCATGGGCAGATCATTATCTCAGGAATGAAAATAAAATTAAGAAAGAACCACAGGAAGGATTTAATCAACAAAGGTCTAATTTTAATCGGTGTAACAGCGCCCAACTGACAGTGTATGTGGTTTACCAAGCACAATCGTGCTGACAGGTGCGCTTTAATAACATTATTGCTCAACTCGCAATCGGCATTGCCTCCAAAGGTCAGGGACTTCTGCACATTAACAACAGATCACAGTATCTTTTCTATGCCAACAAGATTTCAGTCCTTTGAGAAAAAATAATTTCAACTGAAAATATTCTGGATAGTTCCAGTTTCTGAACAAAACCAGATGAGGCTTATAAGTAGAAACATTGACAACATGAAGGGCTGTTAGCATGAAAACAAGGATTTCCCATTGTTCACTGCTTTTCATTAGCAATTACAGGATTTGACAGTGTCTATTTTGGGGAGAAGAGACACATTTCTCACACATAACTGTATTTTACAGTCTCTCCTTATCTGTTCTCAGATGTGTGAACATAACTATTTTGGAGGCTACCACAGATCTGTGTCACAACCCAATGGTACATTCCCACATGATGCATTAAGAAGCCATAGTCGTAGCTGATCTGCAGAGATGTCCTCCATTCAGCATGCATGCGCCATCCTCGTTACCCTCAGTGCACTAATATTATATTTGCACATAGGATGTTGGACCTAATTTTAGTATCAGCGAAAACCAGGGAGAAGCAGTAAGAATATTTTTATGTAAAGAATATCTTAACATTTGCTATTTTTATACGTCGCTCTCTTAATTGCTAGTAGATTGGTGGGGGTCCAGGTTCCGAGACCCTAGCAACTATCCCTGAATACACTGCCCATAGAAGGGAGGAGAAGATACGGATTGTGGGGGGAGTGCAGGGCGCAGGTGCGGGATTCCAACGCCACAACTGCACATCACAGGGCACTGAGACGTGCATTGGAGGAGGGTGGTATTATAATGGAGAGGAGGTGGGGATTTCTTCCGGCACCCTAAGCCACGGAGCCTGGAAAAAATAGTTAGCATACAGAAATAAAATAAGATTTCCCAACAGGACTGCTAATGTGAGGCATTACAGGTAGGACTAGTTTAACATTTCTATCCCCTGCATACCCATATTAATAGGTTATATACGTCCCAGAGGGCGACAGTTTCCCTTTAATGAATCAGGAGCGTCTGACTCCCAACATGTCCCCCTCTCATCAAGACCAGTGAGAAAACCGCCAGTCTTGATGAATCGGGAAGAAAATATCAGCAAAGTAGATGATATTTTAACAAACTTCACCTAAGGCTGCAGAAAATATCTGTGTAAATATTGAGTGGCAGTGCAAATTTTTAAATATGTAGCATGTCATTTTTGTTTTATGTTTTAGTAAATTACACCAACATCTAGCAGTGAATTTGTGGGTGAACAAAATCAGTCCCGAGGTCAGGAACCCTTAACCCTTGTTTAGCATATAATATTGATGCCCTAATCTTAAGATGGGTCAGCTGTATAAATGTGTGGCAGCAACTACTGCAGATGAGAGGAGCTAATAACAGCTGATCAGTAGGAGTGCCAGGTGTTGCACCCCCACTGATCCGAAATTGATGAACTATCCTTTGAATAGGTCAGCAGTAGTATATGACATGACATCCTTTAATAATGATGCTGATTTACAAAAGGTGGTCCAGTTTTTTTCATGGGCGTGGGGAGGTGAATATTTATGCCCTTTAATAAGTGGGCACACGCGATAGCCCGGCAGCAGCAGGAGCCTCAGCGCGGCTACACTGTGTGCCGGCTATGAAGGAGCATGAAGTCACTGCTCCCCGCACACACAGTCCCGGCGTGGGGAGCAGTGACTTCCGGCAGCTGATCTCTACTTGTGAGCCGCGCATGGCAGTGACGCCATGCGCGACTCACATGGAGAGATCAGTGCGGACAGACAGGATGCAGCGCTGGAGTAGAGAAGAAAGGTGAGTAGGAGTGTTTATTTATTTTTTTATGTGCAGCATGATGGGGATTAGGGGGACCATGCATTCTAGGATAAGGATGAGGGGGCCATACATACCAGCGTAAGGATGAGGGGGGCATATATAACAGGATAAAGATGAGGGGGCCATACATAAGATAAAGATGAGGGGGCCATACATAATAAGAAAAAGATGAGGGGGCCATACATACCAGGATAAGGATGAGGGGTGCCATGCATACCAGGATAGGGATGAGGGGTGCCATGCATACCAAGACAGGGATGAGGGGTGCCATGCATATCAGGATAGGGATGAGGGGTGCCACGCATACCAGGATGGGGATTGCTGTGCCATGCATACCAGGATAGGGATTAGGGGTGCCATGCATACCACGACAGGGATGAGGGGTGCCATGCATACCAGGATAGGGATGAGGGGTGCCATGCATACCAGGATAGGGATTAGGGGTGCCATGCATACCAGGATAGGGATGAGGGGTGCCATGCATACCAGGATAGGGATGAGGGGTGCTATGCATACCAAGACAGGGATGAGGGGTGCCATGCATATCAGGATAGGGATGAGGGGTGCCATGCATACCAGGATGGGGAGCATACCACGACAGGGATGAGGGGTGCCATGCATACCAGGATAGGGATGAGGGGTGCCATGCATACCAGGATAGGGATGAGGGGTGCCATGCATACCAGGATGGGGATGAGGGGTGCCATGCATACCAGGATGGGGACCACGTATAAAAGGAAGGGGGGGGGGGGCATATATATCAGGATGGGGGATATTGTCAAAATTGGGGGACATTACCCCTATACCAGTGTCAGCAGAAGCACCCCTCCCCCTTAAAAGTGCATCATGAACACATTTTTTGCTTACATTTTTTATTTTTTTTATTTTCCTCCTCTAAAACCTAGGTGCGTCTTATAGTCCGAAAAATACGGTAAATGCTTCATTTCTGTCATGTGCATGATTACTGCTTATTAAACTTGAACTTTGACTCTTCAGGCCATGTCTCCATGTGTATATGTTGGAGGTATATTTTGGGGGTATTTCAGATAATAAGACACATGATATCTTGGGGAAGGAATATATGATAAAAGAAAAAACATGCCTCATAGATAACGTGACCCAATATATACATAATCATCTCCAAAGTTGTTGAAAATGTTACAATACTTTTACTAATTTACCAAACAGGCATAATTCCATAGAATAAAATGGAAGTAGCAGGTTTAATGGGGCTAAAATACTTATGGGTGACACTTACCACACTCACCTGGCTTAAGATCTAATGCCAAAAGAGATTCCGAATGCAAGAAATACAGTGTTGGGCTGACTGTAAATAACACATAATTGTCGTGACGTTCATCCAAAATAATAAGAACCAAATCCCCAACCTGGAAGCTGTTAACATGTGAAACAAAAAGAAGATATGTTTTCCATCATATTTAATGATATGAACATTTTCATGCATCAGATAACTCTTAAATGAGAACTTGTTACAAAACATAATTCCTTAACTTTAATAGCACTGTTACATTCAAACTGAAAATTAGTGTACCCTACAGTGTCCATTTTAGGACATGATCAGGTATCAAAATCAAACATCAGAATGATGTCAGTTTGAGGCCTAAAATGAACACTGTAGTATCCAGTGGAAGCTCGGCCGTCGATGTAAGGAGACAGCAAAGGAACCAGTGGATGCAAATGTGACAATATGAGAATCACACATTACCACTCGGTGGTCATGCATGTGAAACAGCAAACAGAGGGCAACTCTGCATTAGTCACAAAGTATGTGCTTGGAGTTCAGGATAATTTCAGCAAAAAATAAAGCTCGAGTTTTGCAAGTAGTTACATTTAAAGGGAATCTGTCATCCTGTTTATTCTTCCCAATCTTGTGTCACCATAAAATAGGGACACAACCCCCGATTCCCTCACCGGGTCTACTGCTGGGCTACTAGCTGTAGTTTTGATAAATTCACTGTTTTCTCTCTTGTAGCACTATTAGTCTTCTCAGTGATGAGCTCTGAATAACCCGACCACAACATTGATTGACAGCTTTCTGTCTACACTGTGCATAGCCAGAGAGTTGCTAATTAGTGGTGGCGGTTGGGGATAGCCAGAGCTCATGAACATGGATGACTACAGTCATGGCCAAAAGTTTTGAGAATGACACCAAAATTATATTTTCACATGATCTGCTGGCCTCTGGTTTTTATTAGTGTTTGTCTGAGGTTTATATCATATACAGAAATATAATTGCAATCATATTATGAGTACCAATAGGTTATATTGACAGTTAGAATGAGTTAATGCAGCAAGTCAATATTTGCAGTGTTGCCCCTTCTTCTTCAAGACCTCTGTAATTCTCCCTGGCATGCTCTCAATCAACTTTTGGACCAAATCCTGACTGATAGCAGTCCATTCTTGCATAATCAATGCTTGCATTTTGCCAGAATTTGTTGGTTTTTGTTTGTCCACCCGTCTCTTGATGATTGACCACAAGTTCTCAATGGGATTAAGATCTGGGGAGTTTCCAGGCCATGGACCCAAAATCTCTATGTTTTGTTCCATGAGCCATTTAGCTATCACCTTTGCTTTATGGCAAGGTGCTCCATCATGCTGGAAAAGGCATTGTTGGGCGCCAAACTGCTCTTGGACGGTTGGGAGAAGTTGCTTTTGGAGGACATTCTGGTACCATTCTTTATTCATGGCTGTATTTTTAGGCAAGACTGTGAGTGAGCCGATTCCCTTGGCTGAGAAGCAACCCCACACATGAATGGTTTCAGGATGCTTTACAGTTGGCATGAGACAAGACTGGTGGTAGCGCTCACCTCTTCTTCTCCGAATAAGCTGTTTTCCAGATGTCCCAAACAATCGAAAAGGGGATTCATCAGAGAAAATTACTTTGCCCCAGTCCTCAGCAGTCCACTCCCTGTACCTTTTGCAGAATATCAGTCGGTCCCTGATGTTTTTTCTGGAGAGAAGTGGCTTCTTTGCTGCCCTCCTTGAAACCAGCCCTTGCTCAAAGAGTCTCCGCCTCACAGTGCGTGCAGAAGCACTCACACCAGCCTGCTGCCATTCCTGAGCAAGCTCGGCACTGCTGGTAGTCCGATCCCGCAGCTGAAACAGTTTTAAGATACGGTCCTGGCACTTGCTGGTCTTTCTTGGGCGCCCTGGAGCCTTTTTGACAACAATGGAAGCTCTCTCCTTGAAGTTCTTGATGATGCGATAGATTGTTGACTGAGGTGCAATCTTTGTAGCTGCGATACTCTTCCCTGTTAGGCCATTTTTGTGCAGTGCAATGATGGCTGCATGTGTTTCTTTAGAGATAACCATGGTTAACTGAAGAGAAACAATGATACCAAGAACCAGCCTCCTTTTAAAGTGTCCAGTGATGTCATTCTTACTTAATCATGACTGATTGATCGCCAGCCCTGTCCTCATCAACACCCACACCTGTGTTAATGGATCAATCACTAAAACGATGTTAGCTGCTCCTTTTCAGGCAGGACTGCAATGATGTTGAAATGTGTTTTGGGGGTTAAAGTTCATTTTCTGGGCAAATATTGACTTTGCAAGTACAGTAATTGCTGTTAAGCTGATCACTCTTTGACATTCAGGAGTATATGCAAATTGCCATTACAAAAAATGAAGCAGTAAACTTTGGAAAAATTACTATTTGTCTCATTCTCAATACTTTTGGCCATGACTGTACATAGCAGTGAGAGGACTAGCAGAGCAAAAGATAAAACAGTGTTTTATCAAAACTACAGCAAAAAGCCCACAAAGTGACACTGCTGGAATCCAGATGTCGGCGCCTACTTTATGTTGCTCTAAAGGGGGAAAACTTGGTGAAAGATTCACTTTAAAGGGCTCACAATACCAAAGGTCCCCATACACGTTAAACAACTGCCACCTGAACGTTCATCTCCACCGCTACTCTTGTACACAGGAACACTCAGCTTGACCAAGAGCGCCTGTGTTCTCTATGAGAGAGCTGGTGGCAGAGAAGCCTGGCAAAGGCTTGTCTCCCAGAGTACAGAAGGAACAGTGTTGGAAATCCAATAGAACAGATCCTTCTATATTTAAACATCATCTGTCTGGGGAAACAGCAGGTCTCCAAACACATTAAACGAGCATCGATTCAGTCATTCCATCCTTGTGTGTGGGGGCCTTAAAATGTGATTAAAATTATGATCATCTAATGATCTAGTATCTCTGGAGGAAGTGGGTTCAGATGGAAGACAAACACCTACCCATTTCAAAGTCGGACATCCAGAGTTTTTAGAGGGGTTAGTTTAGCTTAATTTTATGAGAACACCTTCCTTTTGTCTCAGAAATTCTCAAACAATAGAAGGTACAACCAAGGATACTTTTTTTATAGCCAGAAAAACACATAATACAAGTAATATTTAATTTAGAAGATTCTACGGTACTGTATACCAGGGTTCCCCAACCACCGGTCCGCGGACCAGGACCGGGCCGTTGGGTTTTCTTTTTCCAGTCCGCGGCTCAGAGCACACTGTGTGGGGTGGATGCTGCCCGCTACTGCAGGGAGTGACGGGGCGGGGAAGCAGGCTGGCCTCAGTAGACGCGGCTCCCGGCAGAGAACATTATGCGGGGGTGCCGGGATGGCGGGCTGGCCTCAGTGACGCAGCTCCCAGCACAGCACATTATGTAGGGCTTGGTGGGGCGGGGCGGTGATCTGGCCACAGTGCCGTGGCTCCAGGCATAGTTCCCGGTGGGGACCTGGTGTACACTGTAGACCAGGTCCTCGCCGGGAGCTATGCCCGAAGCCACGACACTGTGGGCACTACACTGTGTTAAAGGGAGCCGCGTCTGACCTGGGTTCCGGGTATCAGTTCTGCACTGGAGCAGGCCCCACCCCTTCAGGTGACATCATTTCCTTGCATGGACACATGGGCCTGACATCAGCAGAGAGCAGCAGAGCTCTATTAGCCGCTGTGGAGAGGGGACCCGGCAACAGATCTGCACAGTCCTCAGTCCCCACTTATGTCTGGATATTACTGCGCGGAGTAGCCAGGTATCCCAGATAACAAGTGTGTGCGGCTCTTGTCCTCTGTGAGCAACCACCGGCTTGTTATGTTGCATTATGAGAATGAATTAAAGAAGTTGGCCACAACTTTTTATTATGCTCCCAATGTATCCCCCCGGGGCCCATAAGTGTCTTTGCACTTATCTTCTGTTGCAGTTTCGGCCTGTGAGCGGTGGTATCGGTGGCCGCTCACAGGCACCACGTGACCTGCCACTGATGTCACGTCAAGTGAGGCGTGACATCAGTGACGCGGTCCCCATGGTGGATGGTGGGCTGTGGGCGGGGATACCCCACGCGTCACACCCAGCATCCACCACGCTCTTTCCCGATGAATGAGGAGAGGGAAAGCGCACGGTGGATGCCGGGTGTGACTTGCGGGGTAACTCTGCCCACAACCAAGCATCCACCGGTGGAACGCAGAAGACAGAGACCCCGGGCTGCATCCGGAATCATGAAGTGACATCAGTGGATGTCAGAGCCAGCTGCAGCCGGGGGTCACGTGATGCCTGTGAGCGGCCAGTGATAGCGCCGCCCACAGGCAGTAACTGCAACAGAAGGTAATTACAAAGACACTTATGGGCCCCGGGGGATACATTGTGGGGGGAATAACAAGTAGTGGACAACCCCTTTAATGAATGGGGGGATGTGTGTGACTCCAGTAGCCATTGTGCTTCTGCTGTATACAGGTTGCAGGCACCATTTATTGAGTGATTTAGGCCCTAAATTATATATGTGTATATATATACACATACACACACACACACACACACACACACACATATATACATATGTATATATAATTTGTTTTTCTAAAGAAATGTTTCCTTCCTTCCTCTTGGCTCAAGAAATCTTTAAAAGAATAAAATAAAAAATAAATAAGTAAATATATATAATTTCAGTGTAGCTGCTACACTACTACAGGACCTCTGCTGATGTCACGCCCATGTGACCATGCAAGGAAGTGACACTAAAACACTGACAGTGTGCTCTGTGGCGCTCAGAGCACACTGTATGGGGTTGATGTTCCCTGCTGCATCAACCTCCAACCCCCTTCATAAACCCACCCCCATATGACCAAAGCCCCGCCCCTGTCGGGCCATGGAAAAGTGGTCTTGCTTTAAGCCGGTCGCTGGTGCAAAAAAAGGTTGGGGACCACTGCTGTATACAATCGAAATGGAGGAGGAATCCAGATCACAGGTATACAATTTCTTTATTCAGGTAAGTATGGTACAAAGGATGAAGGATAAAATCTTCATGTCAGCGATGGCATCTATGTATTTCAGGTGTCTTAGCACTCTAAGTCATGACTAAGGTTGCTAAGACACCTGAAACGCATAGATGCTATTGCGATCATGAAGATTTTATCCTTAATTTTTTTTTACCATACTTACCTGAATGAAGAAATGGTTTGCCCGTGAGCTGTATTCCTCCTCCATTTCGGCTACACATCCACGCTACGCCGAGGCATCTCTCGGTGCTCCAGGTTACAAGGATATTTAAACGGTGAGCTGGATGTCTCTCTTTCTATATTGACTGTATATAATACAACAGCAAAGTGCACTAACTACAGTGTGTAGATTGGAAAAATAAACCTTAATCTTCAAATCACAATTTAAGGTTGCACTTTTTATAATGTGAAAACAACATTAAATCTTAAGGCAAGGTAGCTAAATGTCCCCCATGTGCATATATTTCAGGATTTGTATGATGGTCTCCATTGTAAATGCCATTTGGGGTCTTCTAATAAAAACTTCAGCTCCTGCATGCAATTTAACGACTATTTATAGAGTAGAAACGCAAGACATAACTGTATATACTTGTTTTTAATGCTATGCTGTCATTCTGGTATATGGCTAATGTACCACCTACAGCAACAAAGAGTCCAGAAACTTGAGAAAACTAACAATTATGGGACAGTGAAAGCCTGATAACATTTGCATACTGTATATTAATGAAGAAGACAAAAACATTTTTTTCACACTAAGATAATAGAGCTTAAACCCTTCAGAATGCAGTATATTTTGGCTTTTCATCTATGCTTCTCCACATATTTACGAACATTTTACTCTCTTTGTTGGTTTCTTACGGCGTTATTCTTTGCACCACCATGGAACATATCGGTTTTGTTTTTTCTGCGTTCATTGATGATTCTTCAGGTCAGTGTGATTAAGGAAATACCAAATTTGTTAGTTGTTCTTTTATTTGAGTGGTGAAAAAACAAAAAAAAAGCAGAATTTTGTAAAATTAAAAAAAAAAAAAATATAGACAATTTGGTTTGTGTCGAGATTTTACTATACCCGTACCATTTGCACTCCCCCCTTGATGGACACGTGTGAGGTTTTGCTTCTCGCATGGTGAGCGAACGTTGTAATTGGTACAATTTCAGGGTACATAAAACATTTTCATCGCTTTTTATTGCATTTTGTGGTGCAGTTATGGTAGAAAATACAATTCTGTCAAGTGGACTTTTTTTTTTTTTTTTTTTTACAGCACAGGTTAATTTATTTTATATTTTGATTGATCGGACCTTTACAGATCTGGTCATACCAAATATGTTTGTTCTTTTTCTATGCATTTTTAAAAAGGAAAAAGGAGGGTGATTAAAATATTTATGTTTATTTTTCAAAACTTTTTTTTTTACTTCATTTTATTAGTCCACTCAAGGATCTTGAACCTCTGATCACTTGTTCTATATATTGCAACACTATGTTATTGCAGTATATAACTAAAATAATAGGTCTCCTATGGCTGGGCTTCACAGGAGTAACAAAATGACAGCCATGGGCACGATCAGTTGGCCCTTTCAAGCCATGGCAACCCACTGGCATTCCGGGATTGCATAGCACAATGGAAAGGCGATGGCCACATGGGATCATGCATTTTAGATGCCACTGTCAGATAGTGAGAGAGCAATTGGCATTTAGATCCGATCTTAGTCATTACAAGCAGATGCTGGGTATGGTGCGGGCTCAGCTCCTGAGCCTGCTCTATATACACAGGCACTCAACATGGGACGTACCAGTAGCCAAATTGTCAGTAAGGAGCAAATAACTTTGACTACTAAAAATTGAGGTATAAAATATTAAAGGGGTATTCCCATCTCCAAGATCCTATCTCAATATGTAGTAGGTGTAATAATAATAATATTAGCAAATACCTCCAATTAGAAATGTAGTACAGTTTTCTGTTTTTTCATTGTCTTTTTCCTCATGTGCAGGGCATTGCAGGACCTTAGGTATCCATGGTTACGGCCATCAGCAATGAGCTAACTCACTATATCAATGGTCGGAACCATGGATACCTAAGGTCCTGCAATGCCTGCACATGAGATAAGTGACACAGAGAATCAGAAAAACCATACTATATTTCTAATTGGAGGTACTTGCTAATATTATTATTATTACACCTACTACATATTGGGAGAGGATCTTGGAGATGAGAATACCCCTTTAAATAAAAATGGTTTGCCTATTGTACATATAGGCAAATAGCTTTGATAAATAAAAAAATGTTACATTTTTAAACACTTTTTTTTTTTTTTACTCTTAACTATTAATGTACTGGATTATTTCTATATACCAAAATTCTATATTCTGTGTCCCGATTCCCAGTGGCAGTTTTTCGGTCATGCCTACCTATGCCCTAACTACAGGCAAAAGGAGTTTTCTCCAAATCAACAATTCACGGCAAAGGTTATAAATGTCTATTTTCCTGAAACCCAACACACATTAACAAAAAGAGTCCCATGTTCCCGGGCTGAACACAGCACAAGTATGTGCATTGCTGCACTATTCAAAGTCTACTGAACTAATGGGAGATCGCTGAGAGCTGTACTCAGATATCGGTCAGTCCTGGGGTGTCTGAATGATGTTGTGGCGTGCATGATCGACCACCACTTCAATCACGCACAGTATATAGGACCTGTATTCTAAGCTCTAATACACACTAGAACTGAGATTCAGTAGAAGATAAGATGCATATGTGAAATGATCACCTGCTTTAAAAAGGTTTCCAAACTAAAAACATCTATCATTTTTATTAACTAAAATTGGACTTTTACTAGACAGATATTTAGTTCATCTTGAGAAAAAGCACACTAAGCTGAAGTGTTATCAGAACCCATGGAAAAAGTGATCACATACTTATCTACATGATATCCCACCCTTTTTGGAAATATTTGGCAAAATAAAATACGGTAAAATAGGTCGTAAATGTGAAAGGTTTTGTTTAAGGTAAGAAAACAATCCACACAACAATTTAAAGAGGACATGTCACTTACCATAAATATGTGCATTCATTTTACCTGGTGCAAATGCTCCTCTGTTCTCCTGAATCTGGAGCCGTTTATTCTTTGTCCACAAGAAAACATCTATACAGAAGACTAGGGGACAATGCCCAGTTGGCTAAAAAGACTACATTTACTGCCGTGGCCAAAAATTTGAGACTAACAAACAAACTTTAGTTTGCACAAAGTTTGATCTTTTAGTTTTTGTAGGTACAATTTGTATTACTGAATTATTGTTCTGAAGACTGATCAGATGAATTGCCATAATATTGCAAAGACATTCTTTTGCATGAAAACTAAATCACAAAAAACACATTCAAAGAGAAAGGTTCAATTGCCATAAAAAAGGCTTTACTAATGCAGAGCTTGCACAGTAATGGCAGCAGGCAGGAGTCCGTGCATCTACATGCACAGTGATGGCTTTTGTGATTATCTTTAGTTAATATAAGCGCAATAAGTCTCGGCAATCTCATTCCTTCATTCATTATCAGACCCCGATATGCAGTCTGCAGCCTGATCCTGGGTTCAGACTTTTCTCTGTAGGAGTGTCTCTCCCGGTAATAAAGATAATGTGGGGTGTGAGCATATCCAATGTCCTGCTGTCTTTATTAGCTCTTACATCAGCACAGCTTCTATCCTGCACTTATTTTCACTTCATGTACTTTGCTCCTTTTCTATAGCCTCTTTTCTCTGCCACCCCTGAGTCTGTATATACTTTTCCCCCTCTCCAGGATATTGAAACCGGTGTTTAACTGTTTCTCTGTCACTATCTCTGCCAAAAAGAAAGGAGAATGGGAGGGAGCCATCAGAAGTAAGCACCAACTCTGACAGATTCGGCTGATCACTCAGCTAGATAAAAAAAAAAATTACTGATGTTCTGCAGAAGTACAATGGTGGAATTTTTTTATAAACCATTAACACATAGCACTTCATGCAGGCTGCTTACATCAACTATGTATATTCATGTGAACACAATTTTACAACTTTACATATTTGGCATCAACAGAATTTAGTCAACTTATTTTTTTTGTGACTAATCCTGAGTTACAGCATGCATAACTGCTCAGGACTGCATGAACATGTAAGGTGGCCACAATGCTGTAAACTCCTATCATTTAACATGTTTATCGTGTGTCATTATAAATCTGCAATAACTGGAAGTGCAGTAGAGAAGAAGCCCAGGGGGCTAACGCTGTATTTCACGAGAATGACAATTATATATTCAGAATTGTAGCAGCAATTGGATTATTTATAATATACTAGAAAAAGTAAAAGGGCTCTTAAAAGAAAAAAATATATATTCCCCCACAAATACTTTATATACATATATAAATATACTTATATCTATCCAAAAGAAATAAAAACTTACTCTCGAATTGCGATTTTCTCAGAATGCCTTGAAGAAACTGATGACAAGCTCTGCGACATCTTAAATAAGAAAAAAATCAAATATTAGTCTAAAATGTATAATATTATAATAATATGAGCTTTACTTTCAATGTAAAGTGACTAACACTTGTGTTTTTCCCATAGGCCACCAAAAGTGCAAAGATTCCTAACTCTCTATACATGTCAGACTACATTTGATTTTCAGAACATGTGGAGCAATTTCGTAAGACAATGGTGCATACACCGATAATATATAATGTGCATATTTGTTGAATCAAGAAACTATATATTTTTTTTTTTAAATTAAAGGGACCGTATCACTAGAATATCATCACATCGCTATCTGTATTTAAATGATCCTAGGCTTAAAGGGGTTCACCAGGAATAGAAAAATATAAATAACCAAAGTAAAGGTCATTATAAAGAGATATCTAAAAATATTTATTTAGCAAATCACCATTGTTTTTATCTAGGGAGGGAGTCATTGAAAGAATAAAAATAGCTGCTGTCCTGTTACACTGAGGGAAACCTGATCCAGAATGTTGGCACAGCTGCCTGTGAGCATGCACAGTAGGAGGCACCACCCTGCCTCATATGTAGGAAGATGTGCTCCGCTAGTACTGGAGATACCAGAAGTGCTGCGGTGACAATACAGGGTACAGATTATCACCAGGTCAGTGCCGGAGCTTTCTACTGCATATGCCCACAGGCATTTGTCCTAACATTACAACACAGGTCTATTTCACTACTGTGGGACAGCGGCCATTTTAATTCAACAGCGATTAGCTCCCTAGACAAAACAATTGTGATATGCTCATTAAAAGTATTTAGAATATTATTTATAATGACAATTCTTTTAGTCATTTATTATTTTTGGTTAGACTCATTCTTCCTGCTCTTCACATGTACATTAGCAGAAATAGACTGACTCAGACCCAATTTGTTTGTATGATTGGGTCATTGTGATTGGTGGATCATCTACTGTATACAGAGTCCTGTCTGTGAGGATAATGAAGCTGATAAAAAGTCATCAGTACAGTACAGAAAGTCTAATATAAGGCCTAGTGGTCAGTGTGAAAATGGATACATTTATAGATTTTTTTTTTAATATAGTGATATGGAATATTGGAAATATAAAAATATTCAACAGAAGAATTGAACGTGTTTTTTGAAAGACCACAATATTAACTGTGCAAGGGCAGTATTTAAAACAGGAGGCAGGTCACTGAAGGTTTGGTGACCTGTCATTTAAGCCCAGAATGATGACGATAAGGCGAGACCACCAAAAAAAGCTTCCCCTCTCCCCCCAAACGGCCGCCACGGAGAACGAGCATCTCATTAACTCAAAACTGAAAACACTGATTACACAACAACCACAAGACAGATTTCATCAACCCAGGAATCATATTAATCAGTGTAACAGCGCCAACCTGTCACTGCCTGTAGTTAACTTAGCAAAATCCTGATTACAGGTTTCCTTTAGGCTGCTTTTTCATAGTGAGGTTTGCGTTTAAGTAGCAATAAGAGGGGAAGATGTGGCTCAGGAGTTTAGAAAGAAGCAGAATTATAAGATTTGATATATTACACAGTTTCTTCTAGCAGCTTTTCTATTAATTTTTGCAAACTTTGTCAAAAATACAGTTCTCATTTAAAGATCAGGATACAGGATACACTGGCATCATTTACATTTGTGCAATTTTCACAGCCCAAGATAAAAAAAAATGTGAAGGTATGATTGTTTACCATAGAGTCCTTCTGTTAATATAGGAAACACTTTTATTTGTTATATTGATTTCTAAATACTGAATCTTAATCGCAGTCCACTGAAAAGGATATTTGAACCATTAAATAGATTTATTTTCATTATTTAGTCCAAACATTAAGATCTGGGATTTAGTTGTTAACTTTAAAGTGAGAAAATATACTAAGACCAGAGGTTTATTACTTCATAAAGAGAATTTATTGGTTTTGTAAAGTATGATACTCTGACCAATCATAATACCTTGAATTTTAGGACTAATTCAAGGATATTCCACCAGGGACTCCATTACTAATGTAAAAATTAGTCACGACGGAGGACAGACATGGCATGTTCCATTAGTGTTATGGAAAGGATCAAAAAGGAAGAAAGAAAAGAACACTTTAGCCAAAAGTTAGAATATAGAGCCAGAATGGCAGATTTTTATGAAGGCATTTAAGCTGAATGTACTTAATAGTGAGTGGACTATCAAAAGCCTGGTCTGCATCCGATGCTAAAAAAAAAAGGAGAGAGGCATATGTCAAGAGCCGGCAGCGTAATTAATTCCATTCACAGAATCCTCTCCAAAATCTACGTAAAATAACAGTGTGAACATACCCTAAGGTATTTGGTTAAAGGGGTTAAAAAACATCATATTTTGATATGATATTTTAATTTTTTATATTTTTTATAAAATTAAGGCAAGGGCTACATGGTGACATATGTCAAGAAGCGGCAAGTGGCACAATCAAAAACATTTTTTTGCGTCTTTCCGCAACTTGCCGACGTATGACTATTCTAGAGCCGAAACTTGGTTATAAGGCGAAGGCCATACTGAGATATTTTTTGAAGCGCTACGGATTTAACAGATGGAGTCTATGGGAAGACCAGTAACCTGATGGCTTGATACTATCAAGATAACGGCAGCAAAGACCATGGTGGACCTATCTAGGCATGCACAAGATCTATCTTCCTACAGATCGTTCATCCATCAAGTTGCCATAGCTAGAGACCGAGGCGTAGGTCGTTAAAAAAAAAAAAAAAGAAGTCTGTATGCACTTAATGCATTGCAATGACAGCAGCTACAGATTGACAGTTAAACATCAAAGAGTTGTAAACCCAGATAGAGGTAAAGTGACCCAAAAGGCACTGAGAGCCATAAAAGATACCAAAAACCACAAAGTATGCCTGGACAGAAATTTATTGAAGCATGACTAAAAGTATTTATTTTATTAGGTGCAAACATACAAAAACAAGTAAAATCCTTGTCCCACTACTATGCAATCACACAGTAACAAGGTGACATACATAGGTGTATATATATATATATATATATATATATATATATATATATATATATATATGAGATTATTATATTATTGAATAAGGTATGCAACATATAGGTATTCACTAGTGATGAGCGAGCATGCTCGTTACTTGATATTTACGAGCATGCTCGTGTGTTTTCCGAGTATCTTCGGCATGCTCGAATGTAATGTTTGAATCACTCCCGTGTGCATGATTTGAGACTGTTTGACAGCTTTAATACATGTGAAGAATGCCTAACGGTCGCAAATCATGCACACACAGTGACTCAAACATAACTTTCGAGAACCTTGCAAATACTTAGCGAGCACCCGAGCATGCTCGCAGAAAGGGTTAACAGAAGATGCTCGCTCATCACTAGTAGTCACCAAAAAACTATGACCATATATAGATGGACATAGATTAGTAAGATGTAAAACAACCCATAGATATATATAACGAGATATATCTGAAAATACTAGGAGACCCAGTAATATGAAATTAAGCAACCATGGGGTGACATATATAGGCATATATGTATTAGGAGATTCTCATTTTCATTAAGTGCGATACATATTATATGAACGGGTCACCTAGCAGTTATGACCATACGTATATGGACACAAGGTGATAGATTGCAATGCTATTGGCAAATATGAATGATCAGACATATCAAAAAAGTGCAGAGTGCAATCACACTCCTCCACCAAACACCTGACGCACGTTTCACATCTTCGTCATCTACATATGGTCATAGTTTTTTGGTGGCTACCTATATGTTGCATACCTTATTCATGTTTCGATCTTAATAAATTATTGTCCTGGCATACTTTGTGGTTTTCTGTATCCAGATTAACAGTTCAACTCAAATCAACAGTGTTACAAAAAAAACCTGTGTTTTCCTAGCCTTAAAAAAAAAATTGCACAAAGGTCACAGTTACACATGACTTGCATTGCAATCTATGATAAAGTTGTATACGACTTGAGACCAAATGTCCCATAAGTGTGGTTTGCCTGGGACGATCACATTGCGGTGCAAATAACTGTAGTGGTGACATGTTGAGGCCAACGCCGCAGTCAGTGATTGACTGAAGTGGTTTTGTTGACACAACACTGCTTCAGCCAGAAGATCAAAAACAGATGGGGGACGAGGGAATGGTTGCCACAATGGGTGTATTACTCCTTTTGCCATTTTATATGATTGTCAACTGTTTTTAAAATCATTTATGGATAAATCCTCCTTATCCAATGTGGATTCACTTATTGGCCTAGTCTTTTATAATCTAGAAAAAATGATATTTCTCATTCTTGCTGGTTAATTTAGTTTTGCATATTTGACTGCCCATTGCATTTGTTTAACCATGTGTCCATGAGATGGCAGAGGCAGAGATGTGCAATACACACAGCAGTCAGCAAAATGAGTAATGTACCACACCTTGACCCGGTCACCATATAAGACTGTGTCTTACTTACAAATGAAGAACTATTTTAGAAGCACATATAATTTGTTTAGAAACCCTGACAAGTTCTACAGGCCTGGAATATATTACTTTTTTTTCACACTTGCTGGTGTAACATAGAAGCCATGGGTTCACTGGTAAAATATAACACTTCTCTCCATTGCTGTATAATTGACAAAGAATATTTCATACTAATAAAAAAAAATCTCATCTGTGGGTTAAAAGTGCTTATAATTGAATATTTTCAAAATATCTTACATTCCATTATTTAGCCAGCACAAGAAAACGGAAGATGAATGTGAGTTGCTGTTATTACAAAATAAACTTATTTTTTTTATTTATTATTATTATTTATTATTTAATCACTATTTAATTACTATATATTATTTAATCATTATTTAATAACTTAATCACAAATATGAAGCGATATAAGATTGAAAACAGATTACATGATAACTAAACAGTCTGCTGATAGCAGGAAGGGCAGACAGAAAAGTAGTGTGTGATGTGATGAGATATAAGTCAGAAACACCGTATTCTTTCCAACAAACTGGGGATCCAAAAATAAAAAAGCAACATACTGATTGGAAATCTGCTACTAAAATGGGATTTGTTATTTCAACAAAATTTGTATAAATAGTAGTGTTGAGCGAACGTGCTTGGATAAGGCGTTATCCGAGCATGCTCGTGTGCTAAGAGAGTGTCTTCGGCGTGCTCGAAAAATATGTTTGCGTCGCCGCGGCTGCATGTCGGGATTGCCTAACAAAAAAAATCACATGCAAGGATTGCCTAACAAACAGCCAATCCCTGCATGTCTTGCGGCTGTCTAATAATTGCAAGACATGCAGCCGTGGCGACGGGAACATATTTTTCAAGCATGCCGAAGACACGGTGTTCAAGAAAGAAGGAATTCTGCGGTGTTAGTGAAGCGCTAGAACAACTAGACAGTGGATTAGGTTATAACACACAAACCTTTTATTGTTTAGTACGCTCTCTAACGCCACGACGCGTTTCGATAGCAGACGCTATCTTCCTCAGGTAGATCGAAAGCGTCGTGGCATTAGAGCGTACTAAACAATAAAAGGTTTGTGTGTTATAACCTAATCCACTGTCTAGTTGTTCTAGCGCTTCACTAACACCGCAGAATTCCTTCTTTCTTGATTGCTAATCTCCCCTGTGGAGAGCGGTGGAAGCTGCTCTTTTTACAACTAGCCTACTACAGGACCTGCCGTAATGTCATTGTGGAATGCCCACTTCGGTCACACGGTCCTGGTCATGTGACCGCTGAAGCAGACAGAAGCTCCCTACAACAGTTCCTGCCAAGTTGTGATCATCTTACAGACTCCCACCTGGAACAGTTTTCCCTTGTTGTGCGGGGCTCCTTTGCACAACACTACATCTCCCCCTTCATTTCCACCCCCCAAACCTCAGGCTCTTCACCATTGGCGCTTCTACTGTTTTTGTTTTCCCCGAAGACACGGTGTTAGCACACAAGCATGCTCGAATAAAGCCTTATCCGAGCACGTTCGCTCAACACTAATAAATAGTAAAAGTGAATAGAAGAAGCTTTGTAATATATATTACTAGAGAAATATGCTTCTTATGAGCCACATCTCACCCCAGCCTACTGAATTCATTATACAATCTGAAATTAAAAACAGCTCAAATGGGTCTTGGTAAAAGCAAGACAGCCTGTCAGCACAGTGAGGTGTCAGGTTACACCTCCTATTATACTCTATGAAGAGGAGAAGGGAGAGCAGAGTAAGAACACTAAGGCCCCCCGATTCATTTACAATGGCGTTTGATATGCCAGTCTTAACATGAGGTGTGCAGGCATAAGTTGTGTGCTCCTTAATGAATTTGGCGCATCTTACGA
The DNA here is from genome assembly GCF_046119375.1 of Phyllobates terribilis. Lineage (NCBI taxonomy): Eukaryota > Metazoa > Chordata > Amphibia > Anura > Dendrobatidae > Phyllobates > Phyllobates terribilis. Next base: position 613,972,709 of record NW_027362764.1, read on the forward strand.
GTGGCATGCGCCTTTGTGCACCTCAGCAGACTGGAGTAACATTTCTGGCGTAAGAAACACTGCAGCTTTCTATGAATTTGATGGGTGAAAAGAACCATGCCCAATGCCCTCCACAGCTCAGTTCATCCTGGGTGAGCTTCTTGAACCTGGCATGAAAATGCCAATTGGTGAAAATGTTTTGTGACTTTTCAAAGTGTTTATGTCAGTATTAGGGCAAAAAAACTTTGATGTATCAGCCCCTAAGAGGCGAGACAGACAGCAATTACCGTGTGACTTAGATTATCCCAGATCTGGATTCTCAGCCACACAGATCAGTACTGCTGCATAATCTCCTTCATGCTGCTGCTGCACTTGAATATGTGCTAACATGAGAAAAAAGCAGGAATTGCTCTGCTTCTGTGTATAGGAGACATCAAAGCATCTAGTCGCCATACACTAGCTTAGTGGGAATTGAAAACTAAAGTTAGAGCCTGCAGATGTTGAAAAAATGGAGGATACAGGTCATCTAATGTCCAGAAATTGTCTTATTACTCATGTACCCACAAGACAGCCTAAACTGAAAAGTTACTTGTAATAACTAGTGATGAGCGAGAGTGCTCGTTTAACCTTTTCGCCGAGCATGCTCGGGTGCTTTCCGAATATCTTCGGCGTGCTCATTTATTATGTTCGAGTCCCTGCATCTGCATGATTTACAGCTGTAAGACAGTCTGAACACATACAGGGACTACCTGTTTGTTAGGGAATCCTAGCATGTGTTGAGGCTGTCTTACAGCTGTAAATCATGCAGACGCAGAAACTCGAACAGAATATACGAGCAAGCAAAAGCTACTTGGCAAGCACCCGAGCATGTTTGGTGAAAGGGTTAAACGAGCACGCTCGCTCATCACTAGTAGTAACGTGTGCTGTAAGACCTCATGAAAATGCTGCATTCTCAGCTGTCCTGCAGCTTTCCATACGGTTTAAAGACCCAAAAGACTTCAGGTGTATTATGAAATGTTGAAATTTAATTTCTTTATGTGAGTAACATTAAAAAAAAAGAAGCACAAGGAATCCATCTGATTTATAAGAACACTGTAAACACTTGCGGAGCTGGGCTACAAACCAACTGGCTGCATTGCCTTCACAGCCAGTCTTACTGGTATATAAAGAACCTGCTTTACGAGTAATTCTCTCAGGCCGAATGATTGCGGAATTCTTTTTTCCTTTGCAGTGAGGGGCAAAAAAGAAATTCAGGGGTACTTCTGCATTGCCGGCAGTATAGAAGGAAGGGGGGCTCTGCTAAAATGCTTCTGCTTTTGTATGATGCTATTCTGTTTGTCTTTCCTCATATAGGGATGTATGCCATACATAGGAGTATATAATATATATACTCCTATAATATATGGGAGGAATTCTGACTTTATTTGGGCCAAGATACTGATTTTAGCACCAACATCGTTATCTCTGAAAGAACACTCATTACACCACTAAAAAGAAAGCACTGTCCATACAATTGTTATTTCTCACCAGTCTCTGGTTTAATCGCTTATTTTCTTCTTCTTTTTGTTGCAATGTCTAAAAACAAGAAAACAGAAAAAGAGAAACCATTACATGCATTACCAGATCATTTGGGTATGGTTCTAGAAAAAGTGCAAGCTGCTACATTTTAAAGGGGTTGTCCAGTGCAGCTTGCCGAATATGAGTGTGTGTAGGTGTGTGAGTGTGGGTATGTGATATGAGTGTGTGTGTATGGTGTGTGTGATATGAGTGTGTGTGTGTGTGTGTGTGTGTGTGTGGTGTGTAGTATAAAATTAATTTGGAATTTTTCCTTTATATAGAAAAAATAAAAAGACAACTGACAGCGTTATCAGAGTGTACCAAGAGCCAATAAATATGATTTATGAATGGAGTCCTTCTCGAGCTGTGCAAGACACAGGGCACAAGTCCTCAAAGCACTTACACTGACGTAGCTTGATCACACGCAGCCGGTCTTGCTCTCTCCTGGTTATCCTCCAAATAAGACCCAAAGGGCATTTATATGAGATCAAATATAATGAATACCTTTGGAGCAGTAGATGAAGTGCTCATACATAAGAAAAAGCACATCCAGCGGCGGGTACAAGCCGAAACACATTGCATATATATGATTCACATTAAAGTGCATCTTATGTGTTCTAAAATGAGAAGCCACCGGATGTGTATTTTCTACGTTACAAGTGCTTGGTCTGCTGCGCCGAATGTATTCGTTATATTTGATCTTCTCTGTGTGTAATATACATAATGTTATACACTTGTTTGCTGACATGAAGTCAAAAAGTTCTGCTTTGACAAACAGGGGAGCTCGGAACAGAAGCAACAATATTTGAATTTTGAACACAAATTTGTCTCTATTTGGAATAGATTGTCATATTTGCAGAGCACGTGTGGATCAAGAAAAACAGAAAACCCCCATGAATGTCTTTTTTGTAAATTATACCCTGTAATGGATTTATCTAAGGATGTAGTGGGTAGTTTGATACCACCATTTTTAATGCAGTTGATGCAATACAAGTTTGAAAATGTACAATTTGCATTTTTTTCATTGTTTCTTTTATGAATCTTTTTTGTACATTCTGAGGAACACACCTCAAATTTAATTGCACTAGTTTTCCAGTGTTCAGATATGCATCCAACATGGCATCAATGTGAGTACTGGACCCAGGTCTGTGCCTATAATAATAGATGGCGCACCATTTGGTCTTTAGGGTAAAAGTGATGAAATTCTAGAACCCATTCAAAGCTTACAGAGACATTGAGCAAACAAGAATTCCTCTAGGAATTATTACTCAGAGGGACGCATGCCCCTAAAAACACATTTGCTGATTATAAAACTTGGTCTTGCTAACAAAACAGTTGTCCTGCAATTGTGTATGTTATAGCAGGAAGAATAAACTGTACTGGAGAGAAGGGCAAAATGTGGAGGAAAATGCAGGCAACTATGTGGCAAACCTGAGTTTGTTCCAAAGATGAAATAACACCAGCAGGGCTAGAATGACAGGTTTACTTTTCAGAGACTGGTCGTACAACGTTCGTTTAGCTCCATCAATTCCTATAGAAGAGACGAATGTGCCAGTAGACGTGGTACACCATAGCAGGCTCCCGCCAGCCAAGGTAGCAACCGGTATGTGCACAAAACAACCAATCCCCTACAAAATCCTGAAAGTATTGTCTGGTACAGGATGTTCAGCAAGAACCATGCAGTATAGCCCATAGTGTACAAGTAAGGAACAGCCTCATGATTAGAGATCCTCCAATAAAATGATCATGCCCGTATCACCAACATAAATATATAATATAAATGGAAAGAAGAGTTTGGTGTAACAAGACAGTCGTAAAAGCAGTCAAACTAAGATAAATGGTCAAAAATGTTTGTGAGTGATCAAGTCCTGGAATTGTCAGATGACCTGACTTTTCAAGCACACTTGTGGGGTCCACATTCTGGAGTGTACAGATGTGGGCGAGAATTTGTCTGAATAATAGTTTGGTATGTGAGGATTGCAGCCTTGAAGTAATTGTGAAATGGGGTAAAATATTCTCTTCATTACTTGTCCCATAAAAATAACTCTACTGGGGCCAACTAAACAAAAAATATAAATTATTTGAAAATAAAAAAAAAGACCCTATCACACAATTTGGTGTAATTCATGGCAATGTAATAATGGGAAGTTGTGTGGTAGGTCTCAAAATAGGGGGAGATACAAAGGCCTAGTTGTTAAGGGCATATAGCGCAATAATACCAGGAATCACTCCTCCTACCTGCCTTCCAACAAACCCGGCATCTTTTTTGGGATTACTTTTGGGTGGGAGTGGCAGGGATGGGGTTTAAAATGAAATGGTGCTCTGCAAGTCTCCGGACATCCTCGGACGGCAAGGCTACCTCCTGTGCTGTCGAGTCAAATAGGAGACACTCGACAATTTTGCCCTGGAACTGGAGAATAGTGATTGCTCCTTGAAACTTCTCGTAAAAGATGAAGATGTAGTAGGTAGCAATCTGAATGAGGTACATAGCTACCTTTTTGTACCAGGCCCTGGTCTTCGGCTTCACCAGATATGGTTGAAGCACCTGGTCTGATAAGTCTAAGCCACCCATAAATTTATTATAATCTGTGATGCAGACCGGTTTCTCCTTGTCCCTGGTAGAGCCCGTCTCAGACCGTCACAGTGGTGTCCGCATGCAGCGTGGTCAGCATGTAGACGTCTTTCCTGTCATTCCACTTCTCTGCAAGAAGTTGGTTACTTGCAAGTGAGAATGACACCCCCTTCTCCAAACATCTGAAACCAACTGTGACAGAAAACCTACTCATTTTTTTCTGATATATTTGCAGCGTGGAGGGATTTATATAGGGGGATACTGGTTTAATAATTGTTGGTGTACAATACATGTGGTACCCTTCATGTAAAAATGGCATCAATTGTCCGGGGTGGGGGCAGTTTGATGGGTTCATTTTGCGGTCCCTATCTTCATATATTAGAAAGGTGCACGTGTACCCTGATGTGCTCTCGCACATTTTGTACAATTTTACACCTTATTTGGTGCGCTTGGAGGTGGTGAATTGGCGGAATGACAGACGGCCCTTGAAACTCATCAGGGACTCGTCAACTGCAACATTTTGCTCAGGGGTATAGGAATTTTAAAATGAATGCTTTAGGAGGGAAATTAGGGGTCTCAATTTACTAAGGTGATCATAGTTGGGGTCATTTCTTGGGGTTTAGGGGGGTTGGAAATTGTCAATAAAATGAAGGAATCTTATTAGGGATTCATAACAGGCTCGGGTCATGATAGTTGAAAATGCAAGGGGTGCTGTGGACAAACTTTGTTGCCCAGTAGAAATGGAGAGTGGATTTTTTTTTTCCTAAACCCATGTTAAGGGTGAGGTCCCAAAATGTATTTATTTCAGGGACATTTGTAGGGATCCATGAACGGGAATGAAAGGATGTGGAGTTTTGGGAAATATGTTGTAGGGCATATACATTTGTTTGGTGGGCAATTAATTGTAGGACTTCTGGGGTAATGAAAACTTGGAAAAATTCAAAGGGAGTAAAATTGGTGACACCTACTTTTATTCTTGGAATTGCTAAAAACGGGGACGTTTGAGGGGAAAACGCATTGTCGGGATATCACAATGGAAGGGGGAATGCAGAACTTGGCCTGTCTCTGACGATTCAGCAGTGACGACGGACTCCGCTACCATTAAGCTGTGGGATCCCGTGGGGGAAGAGGAATTGTCACTGGCTAAAAACTGTTCTACTTCAGAAGCAGATTCTGTATCATGTATCAATCCCGGAACTGCTGGAGCAAAGCCGGGTGTACGCCTGCTCCACAGTGAACATTCTATGGGTCATTATTTTATATATAGTAAACCTAACGTAACAGTAGTCATTTATATATAAATATATATTAATTTTGAAGACACCCTAACCCTAGCTAAATGCAAATAAAGAAATTAATAAAAATATATAATATCTGACTACGGGAATGACACGGGGATGGATGATAGGGGGGGGTGAAGAGGAGATTAGGGAAGAATTTATTGAAGGAGATCTAGAAATTAGATTTTTTTGTTATAGCACAGGACAGCAGTTGAGTATAGTGTATTTCTTTTCTCTCCCAGAACTACAAGGGGGAGAAGAGAGAGTGCTGCCATATTTACTAAATATTGGGGTTTTGATCACTATGATAGGGTCTGCAGTATTACTACACTAATGGGATCTTAAATGTTATTGTAGCACAAATTTCCTAAAATTATATATGTTAGCATTGAATACAAAAGCTAAGCCTAATTACTACATAAGCATACAACAGTAAGAAGGAGGATACTTACTCTCTCTAACAGCATAATTTTCTGTTTCTCCTCTGACAACGTAACATCACTATAAAAAGAAATGTGCCGTGATACAGTTACAGATTTGTCATAGATGATTCATCGAAAGTCAAAGCCAATAGCTAAAATTAGAAATTAGGCAAGCAATAGTGCCATCTTCTACAGTGATGTCACAAGGACAGGCAATGACTGACCACCACTGTCACTTGAAAACTGATTTTGAAAATCAAAAGCTGCCGCCAGGTACAGCCAATTCTGCGCATGCACACACTGCATGCACACATACACACACACGCTGCACACATGCACGGCGCGCGCACACACACACACACACACACGGGGAGTGATCACATTACACTCTCTGTATAGTGAGCGCAGACCGCTCTTTCAGTAAGCCTGGCAGACATGATTTAAACAATATTTTCCTGCATAAAACCACTATATCGGCAGGTAAATAGTGTTTTTTTTGACTGGTTCTGTTCAAAGGTGTAGTTTAGGATTGGTGAAAACTTTTTACTAAATGCAGGAAATGTTGTAAAAAAGTAGCAGCTAAGTCCTACTTCTGTAATGGACCGGTCAGTTGTGGTGACTAGTGTTGAGCAAATTTGTTTGGCATTTCAAATTCAGGTTCGTGTTAGGGGTTCCGCCTTGTTCGTGCCAAAAATCGTGACAGCGTGGCTAATCAGGGATGTTCATGGGTGGAGCCGATTTTTTTGCGCAAACAAGCCGGAACCCCGAATACGAACCCGAATTTGAAATGCCGAACAAATTCGATCAACACTAGTGGTGACTTGTCTTGCAGTGAAGACCTGCTGACCATGGGCGTGAGACCGCTGCAGCCATGTGTGCATGGTTGACTTGTCATCACTGCAGGCCAAGTCCAATATGTTATATTTTTATTTTAAGACAGTTTCTTACCCATAGTAATTTTTTTAAAATCCTGGCGAATAATACAATATAATACAAGCAGAGAATCTAATAATAGAGTGAGGTAAAAAAAATAAAGCTCCCACGCAGTGATTAACGTGGGGAACATCTTCTTTGTAAAGTCCAAATTTCGTATACAGCTCAGTAGGTTACCACTAGTGCAAATGCTGAAAGCTTTAAAGGGGTATACCCATGGATATGCTTAAATGCATAGTATTGTAGATACAATTCCCACCAATGAGACCTTTATTCTTCTTGAGAATGGGGCCCCGTGATAATCTGCTGTAAGTGGAGCGATGGTCTGAATTCCCATATGAATAAAAAGGGAATTCTGCCCCACTCTCCACTGACAGCAGTGTGCGTCAAGGTCCTGTTCTCAAGATGTGGGATACTATTCATGTTGAGCATATCCTCTATATGAGATATTACCACCCTTTTAATCCATAAAAACGTTTAACCAAACACAGAGACGGCACTTACTGCACAGCGGTCATACTGATTTCTAAAGTGGGCTCCATTCTATCTTCATCGTCACATTGAAGTTCAGGCACGAAGGCTCCACTAGGCTCAGAGGAGGTAGGAACCGTGTGAGTTGAAGACATAAAACTCCTTAGCTTGCAAACATCTTCATCAAGTCTCTTCTTTTCCTCAAGTAAACGTGCTCGGTCTTCCGATAGTGTTTCAATTAAATCTGCAGAAAAACACAGAAGAGATGAGAGAAGCTGCTGCGTACGCCCTTAGTGTACAGCCATATCGTAGCCATAGAGTTGCTTACATTCATGTTTATATACCCTATTAAAAGTACCTACTATTGGGACCTTCCAGCACCATGTTACCAATCAGTAGCGTGAAAAAATATGAAGCAACGCACCGTTCCAAGGGCTGCTCATTGCCCACACAGATCTACTTTCTTACACATTACTGTAGGAAAGGCTCTAATCTTACAACATTTTGCTTGTTTGTATGGATTTTCTTAGCTTATTTTGCTTGCTGTGCAATTATTACTGTATGTTCATTACCTCAAGTAACTTAACAAGGATATTTCATTCTTTTTAGTCTTAATCTAAATATGACAGTGTATCATCTCACAAATCACCAGAAAGAATATTGTGCCCCATAATTACCATTCTATACTTCTTTAACTCAAACCCGTATTTCCTGTCAACTAAGCTAATACTACTTAAAGGGATTGTCCCCTTTGCAGAAATCTTTGTACGGTGCTATACTCGGCCTCCGCCGCTGCTCTTAGTGTCTGGCACTGTCTATGGCGCTGACATCATGTCAGCAGCCAACCAGTGAACTCAGAAGCTCTCCGTCAGCAATGGAGAGTTCAGTGATTGGCTGCCTGCTGTGTTGTCAATGTGACGTCAGCGACATACCAATGCCAGACACCGAAAACAGTGACGGAGACTCGCCGATGGACCAGGGGACGGTGAGTACAGTGCTTTTTGCTTTATCCTAAACTGCACTGAGGATTGAAGATTTCCTTGACAGCGGACAACCCCTGTAATGCTGAGTCCATGCTGCAAACATCATGAACATCCTTCGTCCACATTCACTGTGAATGTCGTCCATAGTTTGATCACCTATTTTTTTCCTGTGATAAGTCTCTAGAAAGTTTACAATTAATTTCACAGTACGACACAACATATGGCACACTCCATAATACAACTATTACTATCGTAAGGTCATACAAATCTAGGCGCCACTTGTATTGTTGGGGGGATTTCACAACTGTAACATGGATCAGATTAAAAAAAAAATTCAGCTCCTAAATGTCTTGTCCCTAAATGTAATTTATACAGAAAAAGATATTATAAAGGTTTCTTCCCTTCAAAGTGACAGTCAGAAATGGCAGACACAACACCTTATTAGTACAGGTAAAGCAGGACAGCAGGAGAGATTTTTTTGGAAGAGGTATGTACTGTATTTTGTAGTACTCTATATAAACGGCATTGAGAAAGCCTTCTGCTTGTGATAAACAGGAGAAAAAGGTCCAGAAATCCCCGAGTTCTATATTCGAGCGCAATACCAGTCTCCCATGTAAAATCACAGTCATGTCATCATAATGTCTGACGTTACCAATGTGTCTGAGAGGCTTCTTAATAGCGAAACGCAAGGTATTCCAAGAATGCAATGGGTGCAAATGCAAATCTGCATAGTCCGGTCAGTCAAGTAGGAGGAAAAAGTCTGGATTATACATTTCTAAAAATGAGCGTATAAATTGCACAGTTAGAAATAAAACTATATAAAGTGAATAAGTGCAGGGGGTGGCAAGTAGGATAGCAGAAGCTCATGTTGATTACTCCAGAAGATAATGTCTAAAGGAAGGGGATGGCATATAGTAGTCCTGACCAGATTGCAATCCACTGGTAGACCAGGAAATCCTACTGTTAGGCTACATTCACACATCCAAGGCTAGCTCATCAATATCAGATCGGTGGGGGTCCGACATCACCACTGATCCATGTTTTCAGCTCTAGTGTCAACCACATATCAACAGCTAACTGACCCGGAGCAGCCAGGCTGCCTTCTGTTCTCTGGCAGCGGCTAATCTCCAGAGAAATCCAGCAGACCGGATACTTCTTTCCCCGTCAGAGAAAGTTAGGAGGCTCCAATACACATTAGACTGACACTTGATCTTGTCTATATCAGATGGTTTGGCCGACTTTAATCTAATGTTTAAGGGGGTCTTAAGACACTTTTCCTGACAAGGCTCCACTAAGTTACACCCCTTTCTGGCTACTTTTAAAACAGTCTAGTGAGGTGAAAAATAAAGGCTAAAAGTCGGAGAAAGGCATACACACCACTTTCATGGGGCAGGGTTTTGGCACATTTTTTCATTGTCTTGACCTTACCTATATACAGTACAGACCAAACGTTTGGACACGCCTTCTCATTTAAAGATTTTTCTGTATTTTCATGACTATGAAAATTGCATATTCACACTGAAGGCATCAAAACTATGAATTAACACATGTGGAATTATATACTTAACAAAAAAGTGTGAAACAACTGAAAATATGTCTTATATTCTAGGTTCTTCAAAGTAGCCACCTTTTGCTTTGATGACTGCTTTGCACACTCTTGGCATTCTCTTGATGAGCTTCAAGAGGTAGTCACCGGAAATGGTTTTCACTTCACAGGTGTGCCCTGTCAGGTTTAATAAGTGGGATTTCTTGCCTTATAAATGGGGTTGGGACCATCATTTGTGTTGTGAAGAAGTCTGGTGGATACACAGCTGATAGTCCTACTGAATAGACTGTTAGAATTTGTATTATGGCAAGAAAAAAGCAGCTAAGTAAAGAAAAACGAGTGGCCATCATTACTTTAAGAAATGAAGGTCAGTCAGTGCGAAAAATTGGAAAAACTTTGAAAGTGTCCCCAAGTGCAGTTGCAAAAACCATCAAGCGCTACAAAGAAACTGGCTCACATGAGGACCGCCTCAGGAAAGGAAGACCAAGAGTCACCTCTGCTTCTGAGGATAAGTTCATCCGAGTCACCAGCCTCAGAAATCGCAGGTTAACAGCAGCTCAGATTAGAGACCAGGTCAATGCCACACAGAGTTCTAGCAGCAGACACATCTCTTCAACAACTGTTAAGAGGAGACTTTGTGCAGCTGGCCTTTATGGTAAAATAGCTGCTAGGAAACCACTGCTAAGGACATGCAACAAGCAGAAGAGACTTGCTTGGGCTAAAGAACACAAGGAATGGACATTAGACCAGTGGAAATCTGTGCTTTGGTCTGATGAGTCCAAATTTGAGATCTTTGGTTCCAACCACCGTGTCTTTGTGCGACGCAGAAAAGGTGAACGGATGGACTCTACATGCCTGGTTCCCACCGTGAAGCATGGAGGAGGAGGTGTGATGGTGCTTTGCTGGTGACACTGTTGGGGATTTATTCAAAATTGAAGGCATACTGAACCAGCATGCCTACCACAGCATCTTGCAGCTGCATGCTATTCCATCCAGTTTGCGTTTAGTTGGACCATCATTTATTTTTCAACAGGACAATGACCCCAAACACACTTCCAGGCTGTGTAAGGGCTATTTGACCAAGAAGGAGAGTGATGGGGTGCTACGCCAGATGACCTGGCCTCCACAGTCACCAGACCTGAACCCAATCGAGATGGTTTGGGGTGAGCTGGACCGCAGAGTGAAGGCAAAAGGGCCAACAAGTGCTAAGCATCTCTGGGAACTCCTTCAAGATTGTTGGAAGACCATTTCCAGTGACTACCTCTTGAAGCTCATCAAGAGAATGCCAAGAGTGTGCAAAGCAGTCATCAAAGCAAAAGGTGGCTACTTTGAAGAACCTAGAATATAAGACATATTTTCAGTTGTTTCACACTTTTTTGTTAAGTATATAATTCCACATGTGTTAATTCATAGTTTTGATGCCTTCAGTGTGAATGTACAATTTTCATAGTCAAGAAAATACAGAAAAATCTTTAAATGAGAAGGTGTGTCCAAACTTTTGGTCTGTACTGTATATACAGTATATCATGGTATACAGGTGGTTTACCCTGAAGAGCAGAGACATAGCAGGCATACTGTCTTGTGATAAAAATCCTCACATTTTCTACCAAGTATGTTAGGACAATTCCAGTCTTTTTCTCCAGTGGGACCACTTACCTTTATCTCTTTCCTGCTGCTGTGTAATACTCTTCAGCTTCTCACTCAGTTCATTAATTACATTTTCTTTTTTAAGTCTCTCCCTTGTTAAAACGGTGTTAAAGTTTGTCTATAGGGAAGAGAAGAAATGTAGTAATAAAACTAATCATTTACAGTATATATCCGGAAGCTAATCAAATCTGTTTGTTTTAAATTAATTATGTGAGTATGGAGAAACAGAAGAATACACCACACATCTCGCCATCACCCCACTTATATGTAAGATGATGGGTGATAGTTTGATCATTGTGCGCATTCTGTTACTACCGAGACCCATGCGTTCTACATAGGATTTGCACTGCGCATGCAGCCTGGAATACAGACTCAATAAAAAGCATTTCATGTTTTAAGAAAATATTTTTTAGAGAAGGAAGGAATGATATAGAGGGAAAACAAAAAAAATAAATAAGTAACACTGCTTACCCCTGCAATCCCATGCTGCTCCAGCACGACCTGTCACGGCGGTCCAGGCCGTACCCAGGGTTATGATGTCCAATCTGTCACCTGACTGCTGCAGCCAATCACAGACCTCATAGTCATGTATTGTACATGCCGTTGTCACCACTTTGTGAAGTGACTAGCACAATGATCTGCATAGTCAGGAAAACCAACGGGGCCACCAGAGTAGTGACAATGGCTTCACCAGGTGAGTTATTTATCCAGATTACCTGCCTTTGGCAAGTCCTAGACAACATCTAAATTTGCAAAATTCCTGGAGAACCCCCCTTAACTATAGTCACTTTTTTATCATTTTAATTTTACACTTTTTAATCTTATATATGTATTTTTAATTTTGATTTTAATATTTTGTACATATAATGTAGCAATATATATAGTATATGCCAGTAACAGTTGTTAGAGCATAACTATGTCCTAACATCAAAATAAATGGTCAGACAGCCCTTGGCATTGGTGGTCTGTGCTTATTAGGTAAGGGTCTAGATTGCCTCACAGCAATTTCCAGTGACACAATCAAATTGGGAGGCTACATGATCTCCTTGGAATGCTGTGATCAGTGTTAATTGTGGCATTCAAAAGGTTAAACATAAGAAGCCAGTCTGCCTCTTTATGTTAGAGCTGTGGTCCCGGCTCCTCACTGCATAGGTACACATCCAGGTGATCAGCAGGACGAGGACCTACTCCTCATTGGGTAGGTACACATCCAGGTGATGAGCAGGACAAGGACCTGTTCCTCACTGCATGGGTACACATCAAGGTGATCAGCAGGACGAGGACCTACTCCTCATTGGGTGGGTACACATCCAGGTGATGAGCAGGACGAGGACCTGCTCCTCATTGGGTTAGTACACATCCAGGTGATGAGCAGGTCAAGGACTTGCTCCTCATTGCATGGGTACACATCCAGGTGATCAGCAGGACAATGACCTACTCCTCATTGGGTGGGTACACATCCAGGTGATGAGCAGGACGAGGACCTGCTCCTCATTGGGTTAGTACACATCCAGGTGATGAGCAGGTCAAGGACTTGCTCCTCATTGCATGGTACACATCGAGGTGATCAGCAGGACAATGACCTACTCCTCATTGGGTGGATACACATCCAGGTGATGAGCAGGACGAGGACTTGCTCCTCATTGGGTGGATACACATCCAGGTGATTAACAGGATGTGGTCCTGCTCCTCATTGCGTGGGTACACATCCAGGTGACCAGCAGGACGAGGTCCTGTCCCTCATTGCGTGGGTACACATCCAGGTGATCAGCAGGATGAGGACCTGCTCCTCATTGGGTGGGTACACATCCAGGTGACCAGCAGGACGAGGTCCTGCTCTCCATTGCGTGGGTACACATCTAGGTGACCAGCAGGATGAGGTCCTGCTCCTCACTGCATGGGTACACATCCAGGTGACCAGCAGGACGAGGTCCTGCTCCTCATTGATTGGGTACACATCCAGGTGATCAGCAGGATGAGGTTCTGCTCCTCATTGGGTGGATACACATCCAGGTTATCAGCAGGATGAGGACCTGCTCCTCACTGGGTGGGTACACATCCTGGTGATCAGCAAGACGAGGTCCTGCTCCTCATTGGGAGGACGCTAATCTGAAGCGCTCGATGCCTGCCTTCTAGTCCTGCATTGTTAACCAGTTAGAACAATCCTCCGCTGTTACAGACCTGCTGTTCTGCTATAAGGGTGATCCTGAGGTTCTGCAGTTCTTCAGTTTTTTTCCTTTCTTGCTGCTCAAGTTGCTCAGAGATCAGCTGCTTCTCCTGCTGAAGCTTTTCTTTAAGCTCCCAAACCAGACTGTGCGAAAGTCCAGAAGAACTTAAAATGGAGACGAGAGAAAGGATGACAGAATTAGACAACCTTAATGTTTTTACAGCTTTCCATAGCAGTATTGTCACACTTTACTATTTTATTTAGTAGGCTTTCACAGATTCTAGGTAACTTAAATAGCAGCTTAAAGTCTACTGAAACACACTGCCGTTAGTAAAAGCAGTGATTGCCATTCTAAGGGTATGTTCACACTGTTTTTTTATGGAGATTTTGGAGCATATTATGTGACAAAATCCATATAAAAAAGCAAAAACAAAAAACAATACAAAACACTACTGTATTGCTGTAAATAGAGAGAAAACACTTTTCTATGAAGCCCATCTTGATTTTTAAAGGGGTTAAGCTACAAGTCTTCAGTTACTCTGTGTGACTGCACACCTATAAATCCTCACATTGTGGGATGCTGTGAGGATTCTCCAGTGCCAGGCACGTTACTGCAACTATGTGATTGGCCTACATGCGGTCACATCCTGACTAGACGTGTGCAGCCTCACTCAATGTAAGCATATTGAGTGAGGCCAAACAAAACTAGTCGTAATGTGGTTAGGAGTATGTAAATCTCATAGTTGCGGTCACATAAATGCTTGCTCCCGGCACCGGAGAATCCTCACATCTCGCATAGAGTGACTGCAGACTTGACTATCTCAAAATTGCATAGGAAAGAGGATAAAGGGAGCAGGTACACAATTTAACTGCCACTGTTAGTGACGGTCAGCAGTCACTGGTCAATAGCAGCGATTGGAGCAAACTCTGGTCACTGCTTCTACATGCAGATGCTGACTGTATAACACAACAAGAATCTACCAGATATGTAATACAACTTGAAATTCTAAGCCCTATGTTAATAATGAAGTAGCTGAGATGTACCTAAATATCGAAGGCGCCAAAAAAAAAAAAGGCTCTAAATCACATAATCTTTATTAATATAAAAGACAAACAGCACAGTAGCTCCAAGAAAAGCTAAAAGACACCACTAGGGGGCTATAAAACAGTGTCATATGGGAGATTCCAATAAATATCAAGGTATCCAGGAAGATTAGTCTATAACACATGTGATGAACCGCTATCCTAAGATACAGCCACCAATGAATTACAGAGGAAGTCTCACCATAAGATCCCAGGAATAGTTAAATGGATTGTCTGGGATGTTTTCAGTGATTGCCTATCCTTAGGATAGGTCATCAATATCTAAATTGGTGAAGGAGCAACACCCAGCACACTGGAGGTTCAGCGGTTCCCAGTGCTTGCCAGATGTGCTCAGCTATGGAGCAACACAGAACAGGTCTGTCATCCATATAGTGGCCGTGGCTGGGGACTGTACATCCGAACTCTACCGATTTGAAGCTCCGCAACTCCACAACTGAGCAATTCCAGCTGCCGCCAGCACCAACTGGTCAGTGGAGGCGTTGGGTGTCGCACCTCCACCAATCTAAGTATGAGGATAAGGCTAGGCCATCAATGTAAAAGTCCTGGACAATCCCTTAAATTTACATAGTGTAAATGGATTCCCTGGCAGTATTTAGCACAGGCTTCCTTTGGCACCTTTTTTTCGAGTTTATCTGCCGGTTATTGTACAGACCTAGCTCCTGAGCCTGCTCCATACATGGTGATTTGATATAGATGTAGGATGTACTATTGTGGCCTACGTCAGGAAGGGGTTAAGATAACTAGCTTTCAACTGAGCTTCTGTAACTTTTCAATGTATACAAACTAAAGTCAGAGAGCATTGGATTACCAACTAATGCTGATGACAATGCACAGCTCGCACTACATATTGTACAGCACGGCAAAAACGCTCCTTTTAGAAAATTTGAGGTCAATTTTTAGCCAAGAAGGAGTAGATAATTTGCAGTAAATCAAATTTATAGTACAGAGGTATACATAATGTTAAAGAGCAAATCTGAGGAGAATCAGAGTCTAAATTGCTAATAATTTAAAAATGTTTTATTAGATTTTAATGCATACTCTTTTTTTAATAGATACAAAAATACACAGGTCAGGATCACAGCCCAGACGCAGGCAGGAAAGATACAATGGGTAAATACCTTTTATGATTATATTGTTTATCAACCATACCGTATTTGACTATAAGCAATTCTTGAGATAATGGTGGTTAGAACTCATGATTGACACACTATGTCAGTGCTATCTTACACGTGCACATGTCCATACATATGAACAGTGTCATTGCATTGAAATTTTGACTTGATATTACTCAGTCATTTCAAAAAATGGTAAATCCACAACTTTCGCTGCTATATGGCTATAATTGAACATGTACAGACCTAGGTATGTTTGACACTTTTTACATAATTGTATCCTGACCTAACCCTCGACCCACATACCTTGGGGCTCACCTACTGACTCTTGCATGTACCCACCATATTTTTGTACAAATATATGTATTTTTGTATCTATTAAAAAAAGAGTATATATTAAAATCTAATAAAAATAAATTTAAATTATTAGCAATTTGGACTCTGATTATCCTCAGATTTGCTTATTATGTTGAGTCGCAAACATATGGGTACCACACAATAAAACATGGAACCGGTATTTTTTCATAATAATATTAGAGGCTGTACAGTGAAGAAGATAAGTTATCCACAGATAAGGGAATACAGAGATATTTTCTAAAATCAGGCAATAACTTTACATGCTCAAGCAGGTGAGATCGGTGAATTGTAACATTAAGAAATCTATTAAAAAAACAAAAACGGATACCTATGGCGGTAACTTCAGTGAAGAAGAATAGAGACCCAGATGGGGAAATAAGAAATTAACTTTTACCCCTTAACGACATGGGAAATTTTCGTTCTTGCGTTTTCCAAGAACCAGATTTTATTTTTTACCCTGTTTAGCCATAGGAAAAGCTTTTTTTTTGTGGGATGTGTTGTAGTTTGGAATGACACCACTTATTTTACTGTAGAATGCGCTGAAAAAATGTGAAAAAATTGAGAGTGCGGTGAAATTGAGGGGGAAAAAAGCTGTTCTGAAATTGTTTTTTGGGTTTTATTTTTATAGGGTTCATGATGTGGTAAATATGACTTGGCAAACGATTTTCCAGTTCAGTACGATTGCAGTGATATAAATCAGCTTTTTTTTGTGTGTTAATTTAATAGCGAAAAAAAAAATCAGAAATTGTATAAAAGAAAAGTTTTCTTGTATTTTTTACACGCTGAGCTGATGTTTTTATTGATACCATTTTGGGGTACACGAGGGTTTGATTATTTTTTGGTGCATTTTTAGGGGGTGAAATGCGGTGTACAAAAAGCAGCCATTCTGGTGTTTCGATTTATTTTACTTTTGATAATTTTAGATTTTGATTGAACTGACTTTTTGGGGGGCCACAGTGATACCAAATTTGTCTATTTTTTTTAATTTCTTAGTCAGTGGTGTATTGAATGAGCCCCACAATGTCGTTTTCAATGTTTCCTTTCCTTCTTGCAAAGTATTGTTACAAAAATTCAAACGACCTATTTATCAAAAACTTGGTACAGCTTCAGAGAAAAATAGTTGAATAGATAAAAAAGCTAAAAATGGCTAAATGGTATCGTCTCACGTAAAATTCTGCTCAGGTGGGAATATTCCACAGCTTTGTACCTCAAAACCAGACCATTTATCAAACACCAGGCCAGACATATAAGCCATTTGTGGCCAAATTTAAAAAATAATAATATAAATGTAAAGGTTTTGCAACTTACTGGACTCCCAGAATATAATTTCAAATTGAATTGTTTTTTTCCACCAAGCAAAGAAGGGAAAATCTCTTCTTACCTTTTACTTAACTCCTGCTCAAGGAACTGAATTTTTTCTAAAAGTTCGTTTTCAAAAGTTTGTCTGTGTACGTCAACATCTGTAAGACCGAGGTGTGCACGGTCCTCTTTATCTGACGGACCCTTCTGTGAGAGTGATTCTCTTTCAAGCTTGTGCGTGGACAAAATTTGATCTCGCTCTTCCTCTAGCTTCCGAATCGACGATTCATAGACGTCTTTCTGCTCCTTTAGAGACCTCTCGTGGTCTTCAGTTTGCTTTTCAAATGCTTTCAAGCTATTATCTAGTTGGATTCGGAGGACATTTATATCTTCCTGGAGCTTACACTCAGTTTCTCGAGCTTTTTGATGGACAGACGTTAAATGGCTAATGTCATTTTGCAACGAGCTGGTTTCGGATTCTTTTTGTTCTAAAAGTTCTGAAATACACTGATTTTTTTCAGCTGTCAATAGTGTTTTGAGTTGGGTAAGTCCTAGCTCATGTTCTTCTTTCTGAACCTGCATCAGGCTATTCAGATTTCCAATCTCCTTTTTTAGGGCTTCTGTCTTTTCATCCAGTTGACATTGTAAGTCATCCTGCTGTTGCATTTTACTTTCCTCCAGGACTAACTTCATTTCGTCTACTTCTCCCTCTTTAAGTGCCAACTCCATCTCCAATTTACAACGAATGTCTGTGAGTTCTGAAAGTCTACAGCTTAAATCTTGCAATTGGGAATCCTTCTCCTGAACAGCGACAGCGGACGATTCCTTTAACTGGTTAGTCATGAGCTTATTGTCATGCCTTATCTGTTCCACATTACACTTGTGTTCAGTTATTACATTTTCAAGATCTTCTGCATGCCTGAGCTTTAAGTTTTCTTCTAACTCTTTTAAATGTGTTTGCTCTAAAATAAGTAATTCCTCCTTAAGTAGTCGAAGTTTTTCTTCATTCTCAGCATGAAGCATCTTAACATCCTCGAGCGCCGCTTCCCGAGACTGCTTCAGCTTCTGAATTTCACACGTCTGCTCCCTCATGGCACTTTCAAGTCGGATAACTTTTTCATCCTTCTCGCTCTGTAAACAAAGAAAGGTTTCATTTTCCCTTCGAATTGCAGCAAATTCATTATCTTTACCCTGCAAATCATCCTTTAGGCCCGAAATGTCAAGTTTTAACTGGGCAATGGTTTCCTCGTTCACTTCATGGCCTTGCTTTGATACATGGAGTCGTTTCTCATATGAGTCTTGTAAGCGCTGCAATTCCTCTAAATGCCTCACTTTTAAGGCGGTTTCGAGAGAAACCTTGGAGCGTTCGATCATATTTAGAATCTCAGAAGAAACAGTTTTAATAGCATTGGCAAATTCACTTTGCTCCCTTTGTACGTGTTTCCGCAAATGGCAAAGCTCCTCTCGGAAATTTCTCACGTTAGTTTGCGATTCCTGGGCCACTATTTTACACTTCTCCAGACAAGTTTTCAAAGAAGCGTTTTCCACATTGTCATCTTTAGCTTTGCTTTTTGTATCCTGCATTCGTCTGTTGTCGATTGCATTTATAACAGAAGAATACAGAGACTCCACCATCATTTCTGGACTTTGCGTATCACTGATATTGGGAGAGACAGGATTCTCCTCGATAACAAACTCATTAACTGCAGACATAAAATCAGATTCCGGACTATCCCCTAACGAGTCCAAATCTAAAGAACCCTGTTTAATTGCCTGTTCACTATTTGGATGGGGAATTGTTTCAAAGTCAAATGTATGAGCGTCAATGCTGTCTGGAGACAGTTCTTCTAAAGGTCCGGGAATGGCAACAGAAGGACAAATGGGACCCTGAAGGCTAAATGTTGGAGGAGACTTGGATGAGGTAGTTGTAATTTCGGTTGCATTCTCAATCCTCGGTGTTGTTACAGATTGGGGGGACAGCTGGCCATTAGAACCCTAAAAATTAAAAGCAGGGATATGAGATAATGTGTCATGAGATAACAGTATTCGTGAAGTTACATAAAAAGTGATTGTTATGTTACATAAATTGCAATTATCCAGCCAAAGTTCTGAATAAGTTGCAGAACAAATATTTCTTCTGGCAGTACGCACAATTTTAACAAATGTTGTACCTTTTGTTCGTTTAACAGATCTGTAATGGTCTGTGACATTTCATCCAAACTTTGTGCAGCTTTTACCAAGTTATGTAGAGCACGTACATGCTGGTGTAGAGGCTCAAAATCACAAAGTAAGGGAACCCTAAAGGGAGAAAAGGCGAACTTAAAATGATACATAGTGAGTTATGTTTTTATAAAAAATAAAGACCACAGAGTAAGAGACAAAACAGTTCATTCCCTTCAGTATGAAGAGCAGAGGTGCACATAGAAAGATTCCGGGTATCAAGCCTTCACCTTCAATGACCACTGGACTTCCCTTGAGAGGGGAGCAGGTCGTTCAGACATTAGACTTTAGTATTCTGAACTCCAGGTAGCATGTCATGTTTTAACCTCAGCATTGTGTAGTACCATTTGTTCTGTTTAAAATAATATAAACTGGAACATATGTAAAATGTACTCAAAAATAAGCGACAGATTAGTAATACAGTCAGAATATAAGCATGTAAGAGTAGTTCTAGTTACTACTGCACCCAACGTATGGTCCCAAACTTCCATAATGGAGA
The DNA here is from genome assembly GCF_046119375.1 of Phyllobates terribilis. Classification (NCBI taxonomy): domain Eukaryota; kingdom Metazoa; phylum Chordata; class Amphibia; order Anura; family Dendrobatidae; genus Phyllobates; species Phyllobates terribilis. Next base: position 613,992,857 of record NW_027362764.1, read on the forward strand.
CCTGCTCTGCGTTCTCACCTGAAATTTCTTCTAAAGTTTCTGATAGCACACTGAGCTGCAACTTTACAAGAAGTAGCAACTAATATCTTAAAGAGTACCCAGCTTTTTTGCCATATTTGGTCAATAATAGGCCAAATTTTTGCAATTATTTTATTCTTGCTGCTGCCAGTGTTTATTTTTTCTTCTTTTAAATCCAGCATTGGGTTCCAGAAATATGGGCCTTCTTATTTAATGCCAATTTTTTTGGTCTTCATCCATGGGGCAAAACTCAGAGGGTAATAATGCAGAATAGACTAAAGACACACCCCAGAGGATCCTGTTAGCCAAGCCTCTTTGGTAAAGACCATAAAATTAGCACTAAATAAAAAGACCCACATCTCTGAACAGTATGGTGGATTGACCAAAACAATGGAAAACTAAGAGGAGCAGCAAGAATAAAATAAGGGCAAAAACAAGCTACTTTTGACTTTGCGACAAATCCTATTAAAATATGTTTTCCCTAAATTACATGTCATGTACATTTGTGGCGGTCTAGATTGTGACACTTCAACCCGATTGATAAAAAATGTTCTCTGAAGCTGCTCAACAGACAAAAGCACTACGCTGCTGCATCATAGCGCAGTGTACAGGCTCAATAAAAAGTCTATAAGATGGACACCACTTTGTACTCATGCTCATGAAGGATGAACATACTAATTCCTGGTAAGAAGTGCATTTTAGAAAAAAAAAAATTTAATGCACAATGAGGGTCTCAGGAACCGGAAGGACATGCAAGGAAGGGAAAATAAATTAAAAGCAAAACAAAACAAAACCATAGGTACTTTTCCATGTTTTTATGGCATATAATTGCTGCCCCAATATACAAAAAGTTTATCTCCATGACAAATCCTCTTTAAATGTCACTTTTCTGCTTTATAAAGAATAGACAACGCCATTGGTCCCCAAGGGCTTCTGCTTGATGAAACTATTAAAGTTGAAAGAGTTGACGGATGTACAACCATGCAAACCATAAATCTCTCTCATCTTGGGATTCATCTCGTTTTAAGCAATATTTTCAATGCCAGACATCATATGTGCGGCTTTTGAATGAAACCATAATTTAATAAGATTTATTTTGATCCAGGTCAACAGCTGCTTGCTCTTATGACTCACTATTGTGGCGATATAAAATGTCAACAGGAATGGGAACATGAAAAATGCACTTTACAGGGTTTTTTTTTTCTTCAAAAAGCAACCGAAAATATAAATCTAGAAATTTGTTTCAATACGTAATTCCTGTTACATTTCTAAAGCACGTTCAAAAAGCGGGTAACTTGTTAGGATTAGGACGGGACGGTCGGAAAAAAATAGACCAGCAGCGATTGGGAATTTGGAGGAGGATAAATAATGACTAAATTGTGAGTGGAAAATTTGAGAAAACAGTGGTCTCAAATACTGTAGATGACAATGACCCCATAAAGAGTAACAAGTATCATTACTGGATCTTAAGAGTACAAAGGGCTATATTTTTAATTTTATCATAACTCGCAACTGAGAAAAAAATGCTTAATTGTATATCCTATAAGATGAAAGTGACCTCTTCCTTAAAGCAAAAACAAGTTTTTTTTTGAGAGCTATAGTGGGGCTAATAATCTAAGTTCCCTGACCCTGGCATTATACTTACCAGCCGCCATCTTCATATATTACCAGCACTGCTTTGGTCGCGCCATCTCGTGACCGCAACTTCTGCTGGTAGTCTGCTGTAACGGTCACAAGTTCTCAAGGTAAATCTGAGACCCTCGTTCTGGCTTTCAGAGACTTACATTGAAGTGTGACTTCCGGCTCACCCAACAAACACAGGAGCAATCCGGCAGGTCACAATCTGCAGAAGACCAGCGTCAATAAAAGAAGAAGCCGGCGGTGGTGAGTATAATACTAGGGACAGGGAACTTACATTAGTGACACCACTCCAGAGCGCCCCAAAAAAAAATGCTGGTGCTTTAATTTACAGCAGCCTGCTGATCCTCTTTCCCCTGCCTACATGTTCTTTGCAAATGTCAGAAAAACTTTCTCAGTACCCCCCAAAAATTAAGCTAATATTGTACAATGTAGGCAGGGTGGAGGGGTTATGGTTGCACGTGAAAATTCATGTTGTGAAAGGAGACAGAAGAAAGTGGAGGAGGGGGCATCTTATCGACTATGCACATCAATACCATGGACTAAGAGAAGATGACAGGATTTGGGAATGTTTAGCTTGCAAAAAGAAGACTGAGAGGAGACTTAATAGCTGTCTACAAATATCTCAAGGGCTGTCACATTGTAGAAGGATCATCTTTATTCTCATTTGCACAAGAAAAGACTAGAAGCAATGGGATGAAACTGAATGGGAGGAGACACAGATTAGATATTAGAAAACTTTTTGACAGTGAGGGTGATCAATGAGTGGAACAGGCTGCCACAAGAGGTGGTGAGTTCCCCTTCAATGGACGTCTTCAAACAGAGGCTGGACAGACATGTCTGAGATGGTTTAGTGAATCCTGCATTGAGCAGGGGGTTGGACCAGATGACCCAGGAGGTCCCCTCCAACTCTACCATTCTATGATTCTATGACCTATCCAACATTTATAGAGGAAGACCATATGTATTTGTAAAAGACATACCTGAGGAAAAGTTGGACTTCTGGAGGACAGAGTGACTGTAAAAACTGCAGGTCGTTCAAAGAGATATCGGGAAGCTCACTATCAAACCTTCTTGGCTTTCGGGTCTAAATTGCAAATGTACAATTTTAATGAAATAATGAAAAAAAAAAGTTAAGTTGTAAAATTGGTGTATTATATGCAATAACCCAAACACAAATAATGAAATAAAAAAATCAATAACATAAAAGAGAGGCTCATATACTTTTCCTTCAAGAAAATTACAGCATTGTCATGTTTCCAATTTTCACTGGGTGGAATGAAACAAGGACGTACAGTGTGGCTAGCCTGGCACCCAAAACGACACCCAGCTATGGCGAGCCAATGGTCGCACCCTAACTAAAAGAAATGAATGGCATTTGGTCCTTTAGATAAACCCTATGTAAATTAATGGACACACCAAAGAAATATCTGTCTATGGTTTTCAATAAACATGACCATAACACACGTTGTATTAAAAAAAAAAGCCATAATCTAAAGATTTTGGACCTTAGTGTTAAGAGCTTTCAGAACCACTTGTACTTGGTCTGTGAAGTAGTAGGACAGACCTTGGACTCCTTCTCCAAAACACTATTGAATAACGGTCTGTTTTTGCGTTCAAGATAAAAAAAAAAAATTCCAACACTGCAGATAAACTTTCTATCAGCGACCTCTCAGCATCAAGAAAAATTGCATACGGGCTACAGAACACATCCTAAATTAGCCTTTTTGGACAAATTAATTCTGCAATGTTTGGCCTGCTTAAGAAAAATTGTAATATATTTAGCTTCCACAATTCAGAGTATCAAATACCTAACAAAAAAGAAATGGAGTCATTCCATTATACATACGCAGAAAGATGAAGGCCAAGAGTCAAGTCCTCGAAAGAGACGATTTCTTAAATAGGATTTCCCTGTTTGAATAAAAATAAAATTAGATCACAAAAATATATTATAGAGTTAGAAGGTTTCGCCGTACACCCTCACGGGCTTGGTTAATTTATTTACATTTTCCAGCAACAAAAAAAGAAAAAAATTGCATAGCTTCTATGAGACTGGTAGCAGAGGGAGCCTTGGAAGTAATTTGTTCACCAATTCAATGGCTGCTGTTATATGTTGAGTAGAGCGACAGCCTTTCTCTTCTCCAGCACACTCACCCTCTCAGGCAAATAACAACCTATGTTCCAGCTGTATTATGCTATTCCTACTTTTCATGAACCATGGAACAGCTTAATAATTGGGGAGCGACAGAGCCTGAGCTCCTTCATCTCTGCTGCCTTTATCATTAGTGAAGCCCTGGAGCTGCAAGGGTTGCAGTGGTTTATAATGAAGCCACAGGCTGATCATGTCACACTTCACTTTCGGCTGGAGAAACCATGATCACACTGGGAACTCCGTGGGAGTAGTAGGGACTGGTGTCGGATTGTATGGTGCCGGTGGGCTGGTCTTGCTTTGGTTGTAGATCTTGGCTGCTGCTATGGAGAGGTACAGGAGGCTTGTACATGAGACGTATCTCTCAGTAGGCCTATACCATGGAAAACATTACTACAATCTACCAAAAGGTATAGGTCAGGAGTCCCACCCCCCCCCCCCCCCCAACACATATCTCTGACGGAAGTCTAAAAAAGTGATGTGAACATAGCCTTAAGTGGTCATCTTTTTCTCAATCTGCTCTTCGTCCTAAAGCAGAATAAACTCTCGAGTCCTTAAAAACATCTGTGGATGATGGTGAATTATAGGAATATAACAGAATTCTGAAATATGTTATCACATTAGCGCACTATGATTGGGATCTCTAGATCCTATATGAATGATGCAGCAGTGCGCTCAACCTAAATATCATTAGACAAACATAACAACGCAAAACTTACTAAAGATTTTCCCAAAAGTTTCCCTTTTTGCCTTCTCGTTTTCATAAAGAGATTTTCCATCTTTTACTAAGGCATTTGCCCACTGTAACAGAAGAAATGCTGATGTTAAAAAATATATACTAATAATGAAATAAACTGATTATTATTCTATTCCATACAGCTCACTGAGCAGTCATAGCAGGTACCGGGCCAACATGATAATTATAATCTTTATTTATAAAAATTTATATATCCAGAGTGTTGTAAAATACTTATTGCCAAATGCTTGATTGCAGTTGTTGCTGCTAAAGGTGGCCTAACCAGTTATTACGTTTAGGGGGGCAATCACTTTTTCACACAGGGCCCTGTAGGTTAGGATTTCTTTTTTCCCTTAATAATAAAGACTTTAATTTAAAAACTGCATTTTGTGATTACTTCTGTTATCTTTGTCTAATATTTAAATTGATTTTATGATCTGAAACATTTAAGTGTGACAAACATGCAAAAGAATAGGAAATCAGGAAGGGGGCATACACTTTTTCACACCACTGTATATATACATATATAACACGCACACACATATACCAGCATTAAAAAAATACAGTTAAACATTAAAAACACATTTAATTCCATTTCAGAGCAAAAACACTGGACATCTGATGATGAATTCCCGTTAAAAGGACATGTTATACTACCACATAAAATTGAAAACAATTCTATACCTTAAATCTTTCTGCTGTACAAGCTCTAGGTGTCTCCCTTCCCTAGTTATGGCTCACACTATTTACGGTGCTTAACATGCATATAGGCAGCCATATAAAAATTGATGAATTGAAAACAAAATAGTCTTAGCTTCTCCGGTGTCAAATATAGTTCCACCATCAAGAAGGCGATTTGTGCAAGAAGATTTGTCTGTCTTCACTCTTCAAAGCGACGCCCGGCTAAATGGGATGCACTGAGCGGTCATAGAGACAAACACCACGAGAAGACTGGATTCTGCGAGAGCTGCGCCCCATTTATCTCCAGGTAGAGGACACCCACCATTTTGATATCAATATGCCGATAGTGGATTCACTTCGCACTTACCTCTCTGTAGTGTTTTGTGAACATCTTTCTTCTTACAACCTCCACCACTGCTAGGCAGTACATTTGAGGAACTGTACTAAGTGCCTCCACTATTTTGATCCTTTCAAGTAATTCTGTTAAAAGTCTGAATAAAGCCTGAAGTTTTTCCCCATCTTGATCAGCATGCAGCATTACAAAGCAGCACCACCTACAAAAACACAAAAGACACATAACAATGACATATGACCAGGTTTTCAGACTATTCATGCTCACTTATGAGCATTATGTTCTTTAATGCCCAGAGAAGCGTGAGGATGACGAGGGTGGCAATGCCTTGCATTATATCTACAGTGGAGAAAATAAGTATTTGATACACTGCCGATTTGCAAGTTTTCCCACCTACAAAGAATGGAGAGGTCTGTAATTTTTATTATAGGTGCACTAAAAATAAATCCAGAAAATCACAATGCAAATGAATTATGTAAAAATCATACACTTTATTGCATGAAATAAGTATTTGATACAATAGAAAAACAGAACTTAATATTTGGTAAAGAAACCTTTGTTTGCAATTACAGAGGTCAGATGTTTCCTGTAGTTCTTGACCAAGTTTGCACACACTGCAGCAGGGATTTTGGCAGATTCCTCCATACAGATCTTTTCCAGATCTTTCAGGTTTTGGGGCTGTCACTGGGCAACATACAGTTTCAGTTCCCTCCAAAAATTTTCTATTGGGTTCAGGTCTGGAGACTGGCTAGGCCACTTCAGGACCCTGAAATGTTTCTTACACAGCCACTCCTTAGTTGCCCTGGTTGTGTGTTTCGGGTCATTGTTATGCTGGAAGACCCAGCCACGACCCCTCTTCCATGCTCTTACTGAAGGAAGGAGACTGTTGGCCAAAATCTCGCGATAGAAGACCCCATCCATCCTCCCTTCAATAAGGTGAAGTCGCCATGTCCTCTTTGCAAAAAAACATCACCAAAGTATGACATTTCCCCCACCATGCTTAACGGTTGGGACAGTGTTGTTGGGGTTGTACTCATTCTTCTTCTTTCTCCAAACACGGCGAATGGAGAATATACCAAAAGTTCTATTTTGATCTCATCTGACCACATGACCTTCTCCCATGCCTCCTCTGGATCATCCAGACGGTCACTGGCAAACTTCAAAACGGGCCTGGACATGTGCTGACGTGAGCAGTGGGACCTTGCGTGCCCTTCAAGATTTTAATCCATGACGGCATAGTGTGTTACTAATGGTAATGTTTGAGACTGTGGTCCTAGCTCTCTTCAGGTCATTGACCGGGTCCTCCCGTGTAGTTCTGGGCTTATTCCTGACCTTTCTCAGAATCATCCTCACCCAATGAGGCGAGATCTTGCATGGAGCCCCAGAATGAGGAAGACTGACAGTCATCTTGTGCTTCTTCCATTTTCTAATAATTGTGCCAACAGTTGTTGCCTTCTCAATAACCTGCTTGCCTTTTGTCCTGTATTCCATCCCAGCCTTGAGCAGGTCTACAATTTTTCCCCTGGTGTCCTTAGACAGCTCTTTGGTCATGGTCATGTTGGAGAGGTTGGAGTGTGATTGATTGAGTGTGTGGACAGGTGTATTTTATACAGGTAACGACGAGTTAAAACAGGTGCAATTAATATAGGTAATGAGTGCAGAGTAGGAGGGCTTCTGAAAGAAAAACTAACAGGTCTGTGAGACAGAATTCTTGCTAGTTAGTAGGTGATCAAATACTTTTTTCATGCAATAAAATGCAATTTAATTATTTAAAAATCATACAATGTGATTTTCTAGATTTTTTATTTAGATTATGTCTCTCATAGTTGAAGTGCACCTACAATAAAAATTACAGACCTCTCCATTCTTTGTAGGTGGGGAAACTTGCAAAACTGGCAGTGTATCAAATACCTATTCTCCCCACTGCATCTGTAAACAGGAGGTGTCAGAAGGGAAACAGGTGAAAAAGTTTAAAAGTTTAAATCTAAATCCTTCTAGTGCCATTATCCATAAAGACTGTTTCTGCAAAAATCTGAGAAAATATTTGTAGTCTGATTCGCTGGTGCCATGGTCTGGATTGTGATTACCTTTGTTATCTAAAACCATACAGAAAGACATTGTGGGATGCATATTTGATATAGTATTATATGTATTAGGGGCTTGGCCACTTTATGGCGTGACACTAATAGCACTTAATAATGTATCAATGCTAGCCTGGCATAAGTGGATACTGGTCATAAACTTATATCAGTAATCCGCCTATAGTCTGTAGTGTTCTGGCCATGCTCTGTGACCTGTAGGAAGGTCACTGTGCAGGTGAGAAAGAAGGGAGCCCTGACCATTAACCTATAGTTAGTGGTGGATCCTGCGCTATCTGTATATGTTTTACCTTTGTACAATGGGGGAGGTGAATGGTTCAGGAATAGTTTACCTAAGACATTGGCAGCGCATTGAGTTTGTATGAAAATATTTTACTTTCACACTATGGGGTCTGCCATTGAGTTGCTCAGGGCATTGTTCAATTTCACACCTAACTGGGCCACATGTACTGTTCAATCTCACACATAGCTCAGCCAATGTTTACACTGTACATATCACTAATTTAATTACACTGTACTAATACAAACTACCATCTCAGTGACCAAGACAAGATGGTAAAATTACAAAAATAAATGAGTTTCACATACTGCTGTACTTGCTTATTTTCAATTAAAAAGCAGCAAAACCTGATAGCTATGTTCACACTAGGCGTTTTTTCACTACCCATTACTTCCAATGGGTGAAAAATGCTGAAAAAACGCTGAAAGAGGTGACACGCTCTATTTTGCAAAGAACCATGCAAGGCACAAAATCCTTAACAAAAAAACATGATGTGTGAACTAAGAATTCTGGAATCTCATAGACTTTGCTGGTACTGCAAAGGGCAGCTGAAAAATTGCATAAAAAAAGCATCAAAAACCGCTGAAAAAAAAACATGATGTGTGAACACAGCCTTATAGCGCTCTGCATTCTCAGAACGGTGCTCTCTATATTTAAAGATAGGGATAACAGTGTACTGTGTAGTCAACATATCACTGATAGCTAAATGTGTTATAGCCTAACTGGTGCTGGGCTTTATAGTTCTACTAATACTACAGTTCTATTCACCAGAGATGTCATTCAAGGAGAAGAGCCCACAGTACTAAAAACCAAGAAGTAAGGAGACTGCATAGTTCTGTGCTGCTCAAGAGACAACTTGAGATTAACCCCTTTAACACCAATGAATACACATTTATATTTTACACAGTTACACATATTGCTTTAAACTTTCTTAAAACGTCTGCAACACAAATGGGAACAACTCTGAAAAAAATCTTAATAACGTAAGAAAATAAATACCAATCTTTGCGATATTCTTACTTTAATCGAACTTGTAGGTTATTGGCAAGCTCCTGTTTGGCAGTGGTACATTTCTGTTTGATATCCAACAGTTTTCTGTGGTTTGTTAACATGATCATTAGTTGATTTGCATGGCTCAAACACAAATCAGGTAAAACAGAGGGGTCCTTCAAGTTTTCAGCCCGCTTCTGATTGGCTAAAAATCCCTGAAAAGAACAAAATGCTCTTTAGATCAAAACTTAATACACATATCACAATATTTTTTTACAACATGCATAAGTAATGACCAGCTATAAAAAGAACATTTTTGCCAAGTAGTTAACAAATGTATCCCCTTTGAAAGTATAATTCAGGAGCATTTTTCCTTAGAACACTGTATGAGGCCTTTATTTAGAGTTTCTGGAAATAACTATATAAATGAACTGACAACGCTTCTTGTACAATTAGTGCTGACAGTGTCAGGCAGTGTAAGGGCACATTCTACTTTACTAACAAATTGAATAACTAAATTTAGTCAAAGATTTCCAGGAAGAGTATTCGAGAGATGGCATCAAGAGTTCTTAGAAAGAAATTGCTCAATAGCTGTTATTTCGTACGGAGTGTTTGTTAAAACAGCAATACCAGGAGAGCCAACAGATCATCTTCAGGCCTGATTCAGATGGCACATTTCTTATCTGTGCCTCATCAGTTATTTACAGATGGTGATATGGTGAACATGTAAAGCAAAAGACTTACTCACATTGCTATTTATTTTATGTTCTAGGTTCCTTTTTTTCTACTTTCATTTTTCTAATGGATAGAATATGTCCACTGAAGTCTTTTGGGGCAGCTAAAAATTCGGATGCATCATTTTTCAATCCATACTCATTGCTATGAGTTTACATTGGGCAAAACTGATTTGTCCTAACATAAAAGCACATCATTACAACAAAAGAAAATACAGATGTACTCAGCCATCTAAGGTCCAGTGCCACTTCTCCGTCGCTATGTTCTTTGCTGACAAGCTGCATCTGTATCCCAACTACAGCCAACCACAGAGACCAGCTCTATGTCATCTCTGGAAACCCATTTAATGGCGGAAAAAAAAAATCAATTGGGAAGCATAACTTCCTTTTTTCGTGGATACAGTCATAGTATTTATTCTTATAGGATATAAGGCTGTATAGACCTTTTAGGATTGTTTGTGTTGCATCTAAAATTAAGAAACTTGCCGACAGTCATGATTAAAAATACTATAACTTTTGTCACCTCCAATGCAAAGCTATGTGCATCCATGGTAACAGACTACAAACAAACCCTGTGTAGTCTGATCCTGCAATTGTTTTTTTATTTTTCTAATTGCCCCGATCATGACCTCTACTGTCTGTAGATTATTTTCAATAGCACAGACAGTTTTACAATTAAAGAAACCTTTGCATTTGCCCACAAAAGAACAATGATAGATTTAACAAAAATTGTAAGTCGTAATAATAGATTTGTTTCATCTTAGGACAGAAGAGGAAAAGGTTAGACTATTGGGCAAGATTAACCTGATTTGTTATTTTAAATAGCAGCAATATCAGAGGACAGGAGAAATATAATTGGAAATCCTTATTATCATCCTGTATAATGACAGCACAGCCACTAACAATATATTTAAACTTAGATAAGGAAATGAAAGGGAGGGGAAAAATCCCATTCCCAATGGGATGAGGCTGATGGAGGGTCATGTGACCAGACCAGTCTACCAGATGCCATTGTATGGACAGAGGTGCCGGTCAATCTGGAGGAAAGCTGCACTAACAAGCGAAAGAGGCCAACTCCTTTAAGTCCTCTGCTGACAATTCCTTCAGTTTCATGAGATGCTCCATTTCTCTGAGTCATTCCATTATGGAAAGCAGTATGACAGGGTTTGCCATTGTTAGGAAGTGTTCAGGATCCCTTAGCAGATGAGATTGAATTGGAAATGACTGATAAGTGTTAGGAACCCTAATGCGACTTTCTGAAGGACAAATGTCAACAACGGAGGTGCATTACAAATTACATGTTCCTAGTTACAGCAATGATATGACTAAGGACAACTTATGTCTATGGTCATGTGATGGTCCCCGGAGTGCACCGCTCACCACAGGACTAGGCTCTGATAAGCAGTCATGCACCTATGTGCTTATTACATGACCAGGACAGATTTATCTCTACGGGAAGAAAATAATGAAGATTGATTGGCAGCTGGCAGAGATCTGGAAAACTGAAAATCCAATTGATACAGGAAGTATATGCGAATAATGGAAAATGTTGCATTAAACAAATTTACAAATAATATTTATGAGCTAATATTGAAATAACGCTGAAGTGGAATTCAGGGTATAACATGTTATCAACCAGTTATCGAGACCGCTGAGACCCAATGTTGGGATACAGTGGTGGTTGTGCCTGGAAATGAGATCCATAATTCACAAAGTATAGTTTGATGTACATTGTTGTGGTCAGGAAGCAGACTAGCACAGGGGTCAGCAGAACACCAGCAAGAAGAGCAGAGGGATTTCCCATCATAATTATCTATTTTAATATATCTGGCAAGACTGAACAGATAATAGTAAGTCCAAGTTCATGGCATATTTTGTAAGAAATTCCTTAGTGATTACAAACTGGACATCGATTCAGACTCCACAGCCCGGCCGACCCCACAGAGTCTCAAAAGGATACTCTTTTGTCCTGACAGGCTAATGGAGCTAAGAGGAAACTGGTCTACTTGGACAGATGTTAAATTGGAAAAGGATGTATGTAACAGAGTCCTTAGGTACACACCTTGGAGGTACAAGTCCGGAGACAAAAAATTTTTTTTCTTCTCATCAGATGAATTAAAAAATGAGATCACAACACTTTACATAATCATCCTGCACGGCGCTAGACACATTATATATGAAAAAAAATAAAATACATATATTTTGTTTTAAAGTAGACAAGGGAAAATCTGCACATATTGACATGTTTTATGAAATCAGTTATGAAGTTAAACATTTTTAGCTCATGCCTGCTCAAGAGAAACCTACAGTATACGTCAGTACTTCTTTCCTGGCATACAGATGTATACGTCTGACGTACAGCTGAAAAGGTGTTATGGATAGAGCCAAGATCACAAGATAATCCTAAAGGTTTGGGACAGGCTCAACTGTTTACATCTCCCAACCTTCACTGTAAAAATGATCATGTTGCTTCATCCTTTAATGGAAAATAATTAAAATACTTTCCACATGTGATATATAAAGCCCATATAGCGCTATTTTACACTGGAGCCGTGCCAAAACAGTTACTGCTTACTTTCACCTCTTGCCATGCACTTAAATGTTATTTACCCCTATAAAATAATGAAAATCTTTTGGAAAGGTTAACACTTGTTATGTGACCCACACGCACGGCCCAGCAAACGAGGCACATCTCAAGGGAAGAGGAAACTAATAAGATTTACTAGAAGCAGCTTTCCTGCGTGTTGACAGTTCCTTCTATAATGCATAAAGTGAAAATTAAGTATCACAGCAAAACAAAATAAGGACTGTAAGGCAACAACACAGACAAGACCAATTAATTTGATTAGTAGACGATTTTTACTTCATTGCTGATGTATCAACACTGAAGGAATTCTGAAAATCAGTGACTTCAGATTTATAATTAGGAATCACATCCTGACCGTTTTCCAAAGTATGGTGTTACAAGATATGTACTTACAAGAAAGAATGTATTTTGGTCTGTGATCACAAGTGAACGTGATATCTTTTACAAGTAATGTTTTGGAAAGATGCAGAAAAGCCATCAGTCACCAGGTTTAGGCTGCCCTATTTGAGGTAGCATGAACTAGATTCACTTTAAAGATGGCACAGCGACGAAGAAGCAATTTAACCTATGTATTTCACTTCTGACCCTTTTTTTTTCACTAATATACATGTCTGTTATATATATAATATTTTGCTGTAATTGCACTTCTACTTTCATAGCGTCATAACTTTAATTTTCCCATCAACGAAGCCACATGACAGGTTGTTTTTTTTAGTGGGATGACATTTTTGAATGGCACTATACTTCAGCATATACTACTAGATAGATATCAGACCTGATGAGGCTAGTTAGAGACTGCTGATTTTAATAATCCATGTCAGAATGGATGTATAATTCTGAAAAGTCTTAACTCCATTTCCATCCACCTAGCCTTTAAGACCGCTCCTCAGTGTCACTCCTCCCTGCTGTGATCTCACATGCACAGTACAAGCTGCAGCTGACAGTCAGGCTGGGTGGATGGAGAATGAATACACTAGGACTTGTGAGCTCTCTCAATCTATATCTGGAGCTTCATCCAATTGAATAGATTCATTTAATAATGTATGCAGTTTATATACTGAAACCTGTTGATAGATCGGCTTTAAAGAGAACACTGATAGAAAGAGAAATAATGAACAATAGTAGTGGACTGGACTGGAGAACAAGTATCGGGAATAACCAACATGAAAGGGCTGATTCATCAAGATTGGCATAGCGCACAACTGAGTTACGCCAGCCTTGCTGAAATAGAAGGCACTGAATTAATTAAAGGGAATCTGTCAGGTGCTTTTTTCGTAGGATAATAATAGTATCCTGAAATCGGGTTCGGGCAGCCTTTCAGAATATGTAAGTTTTATTACTGTACCTTCACCAGTTTTCTTGCTGTAAGCTTTGAACAATTCAGAGTCATGCCGGCTAGTCAAACGTAAGGAAATCAAAAGTAAATATGCCCCTTCCCATAATCCCACGCACCCCTTTGCGCCTAAGTGCAGCCAAAGTGCTATTTCAAGATACTATTAGTATCCTACAAAAAAAATCACCTGACAGATTCCCTTTAATTCGGTGCCTCTTCTAAGTGGTGCGCGCCAGAGACTGGAGTAGCAGTTCTGCCGTACAAAATGTCGGTACTCTTGATAAATCTGACAGGCAGGCGTGGTCATGTCCCAGTCCTGGCTCAGCCCAATTTGGCAGAGGCGAGTCAAACTGTTGAAAAGCCAACAAAAGTCACATCATTTTTGCGCAACTCCCCTTTGATGAAAAGCTCTGATGAATAGGCCCTATATACTGTATTATTATCCACTAAGACAAGGAAGTAAATTCACATGATCACAATTAGAGTCCATGTATCATTACTATATTAAGTAGTATATCCAGTCCTATAACACTGCTAAGACAAATCCTCAGCGAGGTTTCTGTAATCAATAACACACCAGGATGATGAATCATGTCTAAATTATGTGCCATGTTTGCCTGTAAACCATCAAATGCACAAAGTATTATGGTAATCTCCTACTTCATTATTACCACCAGAATCAGGGCATTACTCATAAATTGTATGCTCACTGGTTTTTTTCATGTTTCTACTGTTTTCAGCAGAGACCAATGTGGCCTACTTTCACCACAAAGTAAAGCATATGCAAGTTTCTTAGTCCATACATCTTTAAAGAGATGCCAAAAGTGAAATGTATTTGGATAGGGGACAACTTCCTGATTGCGGAGGGTCCCAAAGCTGGTACCACCATGATCCTGAGAACAGATCTGATTCATAAATGGAGCAGGCTGGACCTCTGCTCCATGTACTGCCTGTGGGTTAGCCATAGAAAGCCAAGCGCTGTACTCTGGTTTCACTAAGTTCAGCTGTTCACAGTGAATAATGAGTTCAGGGGGCAGTGGTGTGAGGGTTTGAGGAAAAAGGGATTCATAAGTGGAGAAAGAAGATTATTTGTTTGATAATAGACAGCATATAATAAAGTTTCTTATATTAGTTTATGCAAAGTTTGTTATATTAGCAGAGACTATTTAACTGGAGATGTCAACCAAGGACTGGATTTTCAATAAATACCTGTAGAATGGGATAAGGCACCTTGTGTCGTTTGATGTAGATGTGTAATGCACATTTCTTGTAAATAGTTTCTCCCATTCCCTTATAAAATGCACAGATTGTCAACTTGGGAGAAACAGTTTACAAAAAATGTGCATTACATATCTACATCAAACGACACAAGGTGCACTGTTACAGGTATTTATTGAAAATCCCATCCTTGGCTGACAGCTCCAATTAAATAGTCTCTGTTGGTTTAACAAACTTTGCATAAATCAATATAAGAAACTTTATTATATGCTGTATATTATCAGAGAAATAATCTTTCTCCACTTCTAAGTCACTTCTTCTCCAAACTTCCAACCCACCCCCTCCTGAATTCACCGTTTACCCTGAAAAACAGCTTAACACAAGATGGGCAAACAGCTCACTACATCATGTCACAATTGGCTATATAAAGGGAATCTGTCACCCCTGGCACTTATCTGACCTCTAACATGGGCATACAGGTGATAGAAATGTAAATCTCTACAAACCTGTATGCCTCATATTAGAGGTCTTGTAGCTGTGAAATAACTTTTTATTCAATCAAGTTTCTGATGTGTTCCAGTCCCGGGGCCCTGAAGAAATCCCGCCTCCTGTGGTAATTATAATGTTTCCCTCCTCCCCTGCACGTCACAGTGCCTGGAACTGGCTGCTGCAACTGCACATCCCAGGGCACCGTGACATGCAGGGGAGGGGGGAGGGGGGGCCTGATAATTTCCACAATAGGCCGAGATTTCTTCAGGGCCCCCGGGCCTGCAAGCATCAGAAACTTGATTGAATAAAAAGACATTTCACAGAAAGACCTCTAATATGAGGCATACAGGTATGTAGAGATTTACATTTCTATCACCTGTATGCCCATGTTAGTAGGTCAGATAAGTGCCAGTGGGTGACAGATTCCCTTTAAAGAAGGAGGCTATTGGAGGAGTGAGGAGCTTCAATTTCTAATAAGTGATTTTACTTATCTCAGAGCTGAATTAACAGCTACACGGCTTAATATTACTGTGTAATATCCTCCATGATGCTGCTGTTTCTGAACATGTCTCAAAGTAAAGAAAAAAAAAAAAGTCAGAAATCCCTCTGTCTGTGTGTAATGTGCATAGGAGACATGATAGCAGTTAGTCTCCACCTATTCGCTAAGGGATAACTGTAAAATTAGTGACAAAGGCTGCAGAGGGGAAAACTGGTGCCATGTACAGTTCAGAAACTGTTTTATTCCTCATGTACATGCACAACATCTAAGGTTGGTTTCCCACTACGATTTTATAACTTTTGAAAGTAGATTGCAAGCAAAAAAAGAAAAATCTGATCTATTATAGAACTGATGCAAATGGATGTACACAAGCATATCCGTTTTTATAACATATATGTTGCATCCATAAAATTAAAAAAAAAAAAAAAGTGATCCTTTTTTTAAACACAGGAAAGTGCCAGGAGATCACGTGACTTTTTTTTTCGGGGGTGGGGAGGAGGAGGGGGAATGAAAAAAAAGGTCTGAAAAAAAAAAAAAAAAACAGATTCAATGGTATGACAGTACATTTGCATAATGTCTTCTATAGACTGCTTTTGCATCTTGCAAAAAAAACAGATCGAAACGGATATGTGCACAAACATATGTCAGACTGATACCCATTTGACATGGTTTTTCCTATCTGCTTAAATATGTTTTTTTTTTTTTTTTACAGTACGAATGGATATGTCAGGTACAAAACAAAAACGTGGTGTGAAAGAGGCCTTATGCTGGGGCAACACATCGACTTTGGCTGTAACACCTGTCATGCCTTCAAAGTTGGCTAGGAGTCACTGCTATCTCACAGCAACAATATAAGAGAATGGGGCTGCGAAATGCGAATGCAACAAGGGCACAACGTCCATGACAAGTAAGTCGCAACAATGTCACATTTTTTGCGACTTGATGGTTGCAACTTGGTGTCGTATGGCAACCCCATTCACTTGTATTGCACTGTAATGCAGCAGCAACATCTAGTGAACTTTGGTCACGTGACAGGTGTCGTAGCCAATGTCGCCGTATACACCCGGCTGTATTCTGAACAGTCAATGGAAAGAGCAGTTAAGTTTTAATTCCAAATCTTAGAAAATGACTGTAAAATGATTTGTGCCGCAGGCATTGAGGGCAGTCATAGAGAATAAGTATGATCTAATGACAAAGATTTAGATGCTTGAGTCGTGTAAGCTTTACAATAAATTGAAGAGAATCAAAAGGATTGGTTATTCTTCAGTAATTCACTTTGAAATCTGTTATTGGAATGATAAGGGATTTCACAGGGAAACCATACATTATTCACCAAAGTATGTTGGCCTGCTGAATAAAAGTGGCTATAAAAAGTGGCCTGTTTGTACAAGGCAAAGAAAAGGGAAAGGAATACAGAGTGAAAAAGAGAAAGCAACAGATAGAAATAGCAAAAAGGAAAGAAAGAGACAAATTGAAGAAGAAAGACACAAAGGAAGCCAAAGACACAGAGAAGGGGACAATGAAACACAGAGAAAATGGCAAAAACAAAGAAAGTGACAGGGACATAGAGAAAAAGCAAAATAGACAAAATGAAAACGAGCAAAAGGCCCACAGAGAAAGCAAAAAATGGACACTACAAGTAGAAATAAACAGAAAGAGTTACACATAATAGCTTATCTACCCTCAGAACAAGATGATCCAGTAGGTTTGAGTTCAACTGTCTGAACTGTCTTTTCCCACATCCTCCACAGGGAAGGCGTTGGTTTGCTTACTTCTCTCATTCCAAAGCAAGTCGTCCACATCTTGCAGACGTGTGTACCTTTCCGCTGTGCCAACAGGGTGTTTAGCAAGGACATAATCAAGTGTCAGATTGCTATAGCAAAACCCCTCTAAGTGTACTAAGGCTAAGTGCCCACGATGCAGAAATGCTCCGGATTTTTCCTGAGCATTTCTGCATCTCCCTGGCAGAAAAAACGCATGCGGATTGTACATGCGTTTTTCCTGCCAGGTTGAAGCGTTTTGATCATGTGATTTCGCATGCGGGTTGACAAGCGCTTTCCAAGCGATTTTAGCATCACTTGGAAAGTGCTTGACAACTTGGTCACACTATATAACAACCAGCATGGATTTTATATAGTGTGACCAAGTTAGTTAAAAAAAAGAAGAAAAATGGTAAAAAAAAAACAAAAAAAAAAAAAACATATACTCACCTTCCGATGGCCCCCGGTCTCCTTATCCGATGCGCCTGGTCTTCCCGGTGTCTCGCGGTTGTGTAAAAGGACCTTCCATGACGTCATTTAGTCATGTGACAGGTCACGCGACCGCCGACGTCAGCGGTCGCGTGACCCGCCACATGACTAAATGACGTCCTTTTAGACCATCGCGAGCCGCCGGGGAGCCAGGACGCATCACTATGGAGACCGTGGGCCAACTGAAGGTAAGTATAATGTATATTTTTTATTTTATTTCTTTTTTTTACATGTACTATTTTACCCGGGTCTGGATGAGAGTCTCCTCTTCTCCAGACCCGGGTACCATCCGCACATTGAATCGCTTAATATCTGCATGTGCACATGTAGTGATGCAGATATTTTGCGATTCAATGCAAGTCAATGGTGGCGAAAACGCCGCAATTACGCAAAATAATTGGTAGTGCTGTGGATTTTACCGCAATGATAATCCACAGTGGAAATTTAAGCAGCATGTGCACAGAATATTACAGATCTACCAAGCGTTTTTCAAGCATTTCAGCAGCGGAATTGCTTAAAAAACGCATAGTGGGCAGACAGCCTAACACTGCATATTGAGACAATTCAATCTAACAATTTTCATTCCCCAAGGACACACGGCAATAACAGCTTCAGAACATAGTACAAGCTAGTCTACAGATGTGGCCAGAACGCAGGTTGCAGAAAGATGAAAAGCAAGTATTCTGGCATAAAATGTTTGATGAATTCCGCCCTTTGGGTTTTAGACATTTTTGGGGTTTTGCTCAATAAGGCAACCAGAAAGAAAGAGTGCGGCTTAACTGGAAAGCAGTGGTTTAAGATGCAACATGGAGTGCTAAACTTTGGTTAGAAATTTCTGCCACAAAGTAAGCAAACTAAGAGGTGGTGTAAACTTAGACGAGGGCAGGGATGCACAGCCTTTACTCCAGTCACTGCTGTCAAAGACAGGCAGCGGGTGGGGGATAGGGAGAGAAACAGCAGAGCTGTAAGTACAGTATCCACCCACTATATGTAATAGAGAGAGAGTTAAAAAATCATTTCATCAGAATTTTATACCCCAAACTGCTGATTGATCTGCATGCAACAATGAAGCAGAGTCTGCACTCACTTACCTGAGCAAGTTCCTTTTGTTCATTAACCAACCTACTGCAGCTAGCAATCATTTGATCCAGTGCATAAAGCCTATCTTCAAGCCCCTTGATGGCTTTCATATTCTGATTATCCAATTTGGCAACATTTTGTCGGCACTCAGCCAAGAAGGGTTGAATTATTCGCGGGTCCAACTACAAAATTTCAAAGCAAAAAGAATGCTTTACAAAGTAGAAATAATGTTGTGTACATGTCAATCAGTGCATAATAAATGAAAAAGAATATATACAATGATTACTTATGAGGGAACTGCTATTTCAACAAAGGAATGCATAAATCAATAGTACAGGTGAATGTAAGAAATTTTATAATATGTCTTATCAGAGAACTTAGCTTCTTTCTCAACTTATGAGCCACTTCTTGCCCTCCCCTGGCCTCTTGAACTCATCATTCACCCTTGAAACAAACTGCTCAAGACAAAATGGCTGCAGGCTCACTGAGGTGCCAGGTTACACCTCCTATTATAATCTATGTAACTGGAAGGACGATGAGGAGCAAGAAGCAGACAGAAAAAACAAGCAGAGACACAGAAAGATTGTGCTGAGCTTTCTATAAAGTCTTTTATCTTACATCAGGACTTAATTCACATCTACAATGCTCAATACTGCTGAATAATCTCTTCCATGCTGTTGTACACTGCTCAAAAAAATAAAGGGAACACTTAAACAACAGAATATAACTCCAAGTGGATCAAACTTCTGTGAAGTCAAACTGTCCACTTAGGAAGCAACACTGATTAACAATCAATTTCACATGCTGTTGTGCAAATGGAATAGATAATAGATGGAAATTATTGCCAATTATCAAGACACACTCAATATTGAGTGGTTCTGCGGGAGGGGACCATAGACCACATCTCAGTACCAATGCTTTCTGGCTGATGTTTTGGTCACTTTTGAATGTTGGTTGTGCTTTCACACTCGTGGTAGCATGAGATGGACTCTACAACCCACATAAGTTGCTCAGGTAGTGCAGCTCATCCAGGATGGCACATCAATGCGAGCTGTGGCAAGAAGGTTTGCTGTGTCTGTCAGCGTAGTGTCCAGAGGCTGGAGGGACGTGGAGGGGGCCGTATGAGGGCAACAACCCAGCAGCAGAACCGCTACCTCCACCTTTGTACAAGGAGGAACAGGAGGAGCACTGCCAGAGCACTGCAAAATGACCTTCAGCAGGCCACAAATGTGCATGTGTCTGCACAAACGGTTAGAAACTGACTCCATGAGGGTGGTATGAGGGCCCAACGTCCACAAATGGGGGTTGTGCTCACAGCCCAACACCGCGCAGGACGCTTGGTATTTGCCACAGAACACCAGGAGTCTGGAGACGCCGTGGAGAGCGATCTGCTGCCTGCAACATCCTTCAGCATGACCGATTTGGCATTGGGTCAGTAATGCTGTGGGGTGGCATTTCTTTGGAGGGCCACACAGCCCTCCATGTGCTTGCCAGAGGTAGCCTGATGGCCATTAGGTACCGAGATGAGATCCTCAGATCCCTTGTGAGACCATATGCTGGTGTGGTTGGCCCTGGGTTCCTCCTAATGCAGGACAATGCCAGACCTCATGTGGTTGGACTGTGTCAGCAGTTCCTGCAAGGTGAAGGCACTGAAGCTATGGACTGGCCCGCCTGTTCCCCAGACCTGAATCCGATTGAGCACATCAGGGACATCATATCTCGCTCCATCCACCAATGTCACATTGCACCACAGACTGTCCAGGAGTTGGCGGATGCTTTAGTCCAGGTCTGGGAGGAGATCCCACAGGAGACCATCCGCAACCTCATCAGGAGCATGCCCAGGCGTTGTAGGGAGGTCATACAGGCACGTGGAGACCACACACAATACTAAGCCTCATTTTGACTTGTTTTAAGGACATTACATCAAAGTTGGATCAGCCTGTAGTGTGTTTTTACACTTTAATTTTGGGGGTGACACCAAATCCAAGCCTCCATTGGTTAATAAATTTGATTTCCATTGATGATTTTTGTGTGATTTTGTTGTCAGCACATTCAACTTTGTACAGAACAAAGTATTCAATGAGAATATTTCATTCATTCAGATCTAGGATGTGTTATTTGAGTGTTCCTTTCATTTTTTTGAGCAGTGTATATTGTCCACTATGCCACGTCTGCTTCTGTCAGTGTGCTAAGGAATGAATAGCAGGAATAACTCTCTGGTCTGAGTATGGGAGATATCATGGCAGCTACTCTCCTTCCACCAGCTCAGAGTCAATTACAAATTTAGAGAGAGAGCTTGCAGAGGGGAGAACTGGTGAAAATGCAGGTTTACAAGTCATATAATGGCCAGAAATACTATTATTTCTCACATAAACACACACGAAGGCCTATTGGGAAAAGTTACTTAAAAGTATAGTTACCCTTTAACTTTGTAGTTATCACATCTCAGTATAATCTAAATGGTCTGGAAAGAAATGGTCTGGCAGAAAACCTGGAATTTGACAAAAATAGTCCCTTGACAGATTAACATACAATAACAGTGGGCCGAGTGATATGTGATAAAATATTGCACAGCACTAGGCCGTGTTATATGGCAGTGTGAGCAGGCCCTTAGACTGGACAACCCCTTCAAATTGTGATCTCCAAAAGAAGATACATAGGGTGGGTGACGTACAGCGGACTGGTAGTGCCCCAATATCACCTAGCAAAGTAATAACATTTGAGCAGGATGTGCCAATTACATAGATTTCATTTTCATAGATGAATATTCGTCATGTGGTGACAGGTGTTGTCTACATGCAATCTAATAGAAAATGCCCATTGATGTGTGCAATACATAACATAACTAGAGGGCACAGAATCAATATTGGAAAATGTACCAACAATCCTTTAATCTCATTTTGGCTGCGAGTAAACCATTATCTCATGCAGGTTGAGAACATAAAATGACATTAAACATCAACACATTACACTAGTTATTCTGAATAAAACCTATAATTCCTCGTATTATGGGAAAACCACTGCTTGACCTCAGAGGCAACAAAGATCAAAAGCTATAAAGGAAATGATTGTCCACTCAGAGAACCATTCATTTATTTTTAATGGACCCCTTGAAGGAAAGGGTTCTGCCGTGTTCCTAATCCAGCTTAGAACTCTCTCATCCATGACCAAACCAGCGGAGCATATTCCAGATCCGCCATTAGTTTTGGTTGAGCTTGAGCACTAGATGTACACATTAGAAAAACACAAATCTCTTATGAGAAAACTGGAGAAATGGCTTTTCTATGAGAAGGGAAATAATCCATTTCATGACCTTATGTGGGGTCTCCAACACAAACACATCGGCTCCGGCTGCACGCGCCCGCCTGCTCACATTATGCAATAACAGCCTTATTTCTTTCTGATTTTTGCCACTTTCATGTGATGCCAGCAGTTAAGCTCATTAGTTATCCGGCTCCAGATGGAACTAACTTGCAAAAAAAGATTTGCATTTTGAGTGGGATTGAGAAGTACTTTTTGCAGCTAGGACTATTTAGAGCTGTATAGAAGTCACCCATGATGATACACAGCAGCGTAGACAACACGTAGTGATCCGTAACACAGATATAATGAGGATCCCCTTTTTCCTGACTTCTAGGAGAATACGGCTATCATACAGCATCAGATAGAGCAAGCTGCCACCGGAAAGAGGATGAAATACAGCCAGATAAAATATGGATGTATCACTGGCTCCTTAAAATAACATTGACCTCAGTAAGAGCACAAAACCTACAGTGTGAATGAGCATAGTAGCAATACATACAACTTACTGCCAGAAAAACAGAATTTTGGTATTAGACCGTTGATCTCATAAAGTGAGATATCCCACCACATTTGGATTGGTTGGGGAGGGAACTACGGCCCCTTCATCAATCTTGAGAATGAAAGAGCCACAGGACTGACATAAGGCTGCTTTCACACTTCTGATATTCACAAGTAAGGACCAGTTCGCAGAGGATCGCCTGACCCAACTTCAATAGCCTCATACATGCCCAAGAAGCCGATGAGTTTGGGTCAGGACACTCAGCAGTAAACTAGTGCCGCAGGCCCTTCATTCTCTGAATCAGTTGGGGTCCCAGAGGTTGGACCCTACCAATATGTTAGCGATTTATGTCTTCACATTATAAAATGGGAATACACATTAAAAAGGAAAACAATCAGAATGATTTCTGGTAAGTCTCACATATACACTACTCACAAAAAGTTAGGGATATTTGGCTTTCAGTGAAATTTCAGGATGATCCTAGAATGCGCTCTAACCTTTTCTGGTGAACTTAATGTGACGTCTCCAAACCTTTGATTGCACACGTCCAACTGTGCAATGTTTCAGCACTTTTTACACAACTTGCTGTTCTCTAACAAGGAGCTTAATGGTAAAATTCACAACAGGTGTTTGATCCATGAATCGCCCAATCAATTTCGAGGTTCACTTATAATTGGTATTAATCAGTCCTCCTCATCACGCTGTTCACATTTTGACATCATGAGACCAAGACGACACCTAACAATTGATCAGCAGTACTGGCCATTGCGAGGCTTCAAGCAGGATGTTCTCAGACAGAAGTGGCCACAGAGCTTAGCGGGTCACAGAGTCATCAGCAGGGTGCAACAGAGATACAGGAAGAGTCACAGACAGGCAGAGAAGTGGACGTCCTTTGACCACATCCCACACTGATGACCGCTTCATTGTGAACAATGCCCTTCAGAAACGGATGATGAACGCCACACATCTCGAGGCACATTTAAGGGAGGCAAGAGGCACCCAAGTGTCACGTCAGATCATTCAAAACCTTTTACATCAGCATGGTCTGCGTGCTAGACGCCCTTGAAGGATATGGGCCTTTTTATGAAGTGCTAATTTTTCCGGTCTCCACCAAGGTGTGATTTATAGGACTCCGAGGGCTTCTCTTTGGCAGCTCTGCATTATTACCCTGTGAGCCACACTCCCCTGGTAGACACCAGAAAAGCTAAATAAAAAGGCTTATATCTATGGGCCTGTATGGCAGATTTACAAAACCTATATACTGAATAATCGGAGAAGCAGAAGAAATAAAATAATAGTAAAACCTGGCTACATTTGACCTGATGACAAGTCCTCCCTGAATGTCCTCACATTTGTTTCACATCATCTTCTCACATTACCCATGACTTATCAGAAGATCATTGCTTGTGTGTGTAAAGTCAAACAATAGCAATTTAGGCAAGAGAAGAATATATAGAAAAAAATAGGGGAATATTTATTAAAAATGTGTTTCATTTGTCAGTCCTAAACCCACGTGAGTTGTATCCAATTTAGCCTGAGGAACACAACTTATTTTCACTTTTATTAATAAATCTTCCCCTAAGTTTTGTCTTGGAAAATTGTATGAAAGAACAAGCACAGCGGGTTCTAGACATGTTATGACACGGGATTTGGTTCCATGACCAACGCCAAAAAGACATGGGAGGCGATAGCGTCCCATATCCGGATCTGCCCTGCTCATCACATCAGCTCATTCTCCAACAGTGAAGAATGAACTTATCACTCGGAGCAGATTAAACCCATTCGTTCTCAACACACTGCATCAATTAATTGCACATAGAAGGGGGCACAGTTTTTCTAAGGCTTCTGAAATGGTAATAGTGCCATAAATTGAGAAAAAAACATAATTTATAACAGACAAAATTACTTAAGGGTTTGCTTCCAAAACATTGCAGCATCATCTTTTTATCTCGCTATATCTGCCACAATATAGGAGAGCTGAATTTTCTATGGTCGAGGGGACACATACTAACTCTTGGAGAAGAAACATCAAGTTTTCCATTTTCAAGAAACCTAATCCAATTACACAAGGATACTTTGCATTCTATAGCAGATGGAGAATGAAACAATTCATGAAGTGCAAACTCCGTCTTTTTCTTTTTAATGCACGTAGACCACCATACAAATTTGTTGGGCATTTAGACACTAAAAAGGTAGCCAAAATGTCTGATGTCCTTATTAAGCAGTTTAAGACAGTAATACAAAAGCCTCATTCAGATGTCAGGGATGCACAGACTGGTCACCTGACCCGCGATCAGTCCTTACATCACAGTCCGTATGCGGACCATATTACATGGACTTCTGAATGAGGCTTAAATTACGTTTAAATTACAATTATGTTACAATTACTTCTTTATACATCATGCATTGTTTTTATAGAGGGAAAAACTAAAAACTGCAGTTTGAAACACTCATGTTTTTTATTTAACACTTTTGGAGAGCATTTCAACATTAAAGAGAATCTGTCACCATGTTTGTGCTACTTCATCTGACTGCAACATAATGAAGGAAAAGAGATCCTGATTCCAGCGATGCATCACTTAGATTACTGGGTGCAGTAGTTGTAACACAGTCAGAGTTTTTAGATGTAGCAGAGCTCAGAAAGCCGCCCCCATCCACACCAGGCTCTCTGTGTGCACTGCCTGTTGACAGTGAGCTGCTACTCAGAGGAGGGGGGTGGTCAGTCTAGCAGTCCTGTGAGCTGTAGTCCTGGCAGTGATAGCCTCCTTGTGATAAAACCTTCATTGTAAGCAAACCACACACAGCCGCCAAAAAAATGTGACACATCACTGAAATGTATGTCTCAGCCTCCACCTCCTGCTGTCTTCAGATTACATAGCAAAAGCCTGCTCACACTTTCTCTATAAAGGGTTTGTCCACGACTCCAGGCATGTCAGCACCTGCTCTCTTGAGGCTTGCGTTACATTGTCACTCGAGCCCTGTGGCCAATCAGAAGCCTTTTCTTTTCAGAAGAGGAGGAAGTCAGTGAGTAGCAGCAGCTCTCATTTTTTCTGAATGTCAGTTTAGTCACGCGAGCCCCAAAACAGCAGGTGCCGACATCCCTGGAGCAGCGCCCACACCCGAAGGTAAGTACAGCTGTTATTATTTTACACGCGGGAAATAGTGATTAAGAATGGGTTGTAGTAGTAGTGGACAACCCCTTTAAACTCTTACAATTTAAGTTTATGACCTTTTATTTAGTCACTGTACTATATAATGTACAGTAAAAAAACAAAAACCTGAAAATAAAAATTTGTGGACGCCACTTGCAGAGGAGACCAAAGGTGCCAAAAACATCAGAAACACCCATTTTGGAAATTACATCCCTAATGGAATTTATGTAGGGCGAGTATTTAGTGTTTAGCCAACTTCTTTACCTTTGAGCTGTGTGAAGATGAAAAATGACATTGGTTGCAATAAAAAAATAGATTTAGCTCAAAATGTTTTGTATTTAACATGAAAAAACATACCCACTCAATTATTATGCCATTACTCCCAACAGCAGCAATACCCTACATATGGTCACACACTACTGTTTTAGCACGTCAGGGCTCAAAAGAGAAGGAGCGCCATTTGACTTTTAGGACGCAGTTTCATGGAGAAGTTTATGGGCACCATAAGCATGGCATCTGAAGTGACAAAACAGCACAGCCAAAAAGGACACTTTCAGCAAATGTGATATATACTTATATACATACACACATCATATATATATTATATATATATATCCATATATATAATTGTCTTATCTCGTCTGCCTGTCTGTGTCTAGGAAATCCCGCGTCGCTCATTGGTCCGGTAGCGGCCAATCAGCGAGGCGGGAGTTCAGAAAAAAGATGGCGGCCGTTAGCGGCTCATCTGCCGGACGGAGGTCAGTGGCGATGCAACCGGGAGATGAGCGGCGCTAGCAGCAAAACTACCCCGACCGGCGGCGCCGCTGACCTCCATGCGGCTAACGTCGGGAGATCAGCGGCTTGGCCCGCTGATCTCCCGACGGCAAGTGTGAATGGAGGACCGGGGAGCGACGCCGCCAGTCGGGATGCTTCTGCTGCGAGCAGCCGCTCATCTCCCGGTTGCTTGCAGCGGAAGTACCCGCACAGGCAGCACTGCTCCCCGGTCCTCGCTAATACGACGCTGATTGGTCGCAGCCTCCAATCAGCGATATGGGCGGCAAATTTAAACGCCGCTCTGTTGATTGGTCGCGGCCGCCAGCCGGGCGCGACCAATCAGCGATTTTGGCGCCAAATTTAAACAACGGTCTGATCATTGGTCGCCTTCGCCGGCTGCGAACAATCAGCATTATTGGCGCCAAATTTAAACAACGCACTGCTCATTGGCGGTCGCCGGCCGCGACCAATCACCGATTTGGGCGCCAAATTGAAATATCGTCCGCGACCAATCACCGATCTTGGCTCCACATTTAAACACCGCTGTACTGATTGGTCGCGGACGCTATTTATATGTGGTGCCAAAATCGGTGATTGGTGGCGCCCAGCGTCGGCGACCAATCAGCACAGCGGTGTTTAAATGTGGAGCCAAGATCGGTGATTGGTCGCGGCCGATATTTAAATTTGGCGCCAAAATCGGTGATTGGTCGCGGGCAGCGCCCGCGACCAATCACCGATTTTTAACACAAATGTCCGGACCTTTGTAACACCATGCGGATACTGTGGGGACATCAGCGGCTAGGGTGTCAAGGGAGGACCGGGGAGCAGCGCTGCGGGTCGGGATACTTCTGCTGCGAGCAGTCGCTCATCTCCCGGCTTCTCGCAGCGGAAGTAGCCGCACAGGCAGCGGCACTCCCCGGTCCTCACTAATAAGATTCCGCTCCCCGGTCCTCACCAATACGATTCGCTGATTGGTCGCGCTCTCCGCACGCGACCAATCAGAGATCTTGGCGCTAAAGTTAAAAACCGCTCTGCTGATTGGTCGTGGCCGCTGCCCGCGACCAATCACCGATTTGGGCGCCACATTTAAATAGCGGCCGCGACCAATCACCGATCTTGCCGCCACATTTAAACACTGCTGTGCTGATTGGTCGCGGACGCCAGACGTGTCCAATCAGCGAGATTGATGCCAAATTTAAACACCGCTCTGCTGATTAGTCGCGGTCGCCGTCCGCGACCAATCAGCAATATTGGCGCCAAATTTAAACACCGCTCTGCTGATTGGTCGCGGTGGCCAGCCGAGACAAATCAGCGATTTTGGCGCTCTGCTGATCAGTCGCAGCCGGCGATTACGACCAATCAGCATTATTGGCGCCAAATTTAAACCCCACTCTGCTGATTGGTCGCGGTTGCCGGCCGCGACTAATCAGCATTGTTGGCGCCAAATTGCCGGCCGCGACTAATCAGCATTATTGCCGCCAAATTTAAACACCGCTCTGCTGAATGGTCGCGGCCGTGACCAATCAGCATTATTGGCGAAAAATTTAAACCCCGCTCTGCTGATTGGTCGCGGCCAGCGAACGTGACCAATCAGCATTATTGGCACAAAATTTAAACCCCGCTCTGCTGATTAGTCGCGACCGCCAGCCGTTACCAATCAGCGATATAGTCGCCAAATTTCAACACCGCTTTGCTGATTGCGCCCGGTCTGCCGCATACATATTCTAGAATACCCGATGCGTTAGAATCGGGCCACCATCTAGTATATATATATATATATATATATATATATATATATATATATATATATATATATATATATATATATATATATATATATATATATATATATAGTCATGAAAATACAGAAAAATCTTTAAATGAGAAGGTGTGTCCAAGCTTTTGGTCTGTACTATATATATATATATATATATATATATATATATACACACACACATACATACATACATACATACATACATATATATATATACATACATATATATATATATATATATATATATATATATATACACACACATACATACATATATATATATATATATATACATATATATATATACACACATACATACATATATATATATATATATATATATATATATATATATATATATATATATATATATATATATATATATATATATATATATATATATATATATATATTACAGACCAAAAGTTTGGACACACCTTCTCATTTAAAGATTTTTCTGTATTTTCATGACTATGAAAATTGTACATTCACACTGAAGGCATCAAAACTATGAATTACCACATGTGGAATTATATACTTAACAAAAAAGTGTGAAACAACTGAAAATATGTCTTATATTCTAGGTCCTCCAAAGTGGCCACCTTTTGCTTTGATGACTGGTTTGCACACTCTTGGCATTCTCTTGATGAGCTTCAAGAGGTAGTCACCGGAAATGGTCTTCCAACAATCTTGAAGGAGTTCCCAGAGATGCTTAGCACTTGTTGGCCCTTTTGCCTTCACTCTGCGGTCCAGCTCACCCCAAACCATCTCGATTGGGTTCAGGTCTGGTGACTGTGGAGGCCAGGTCATCTGGCGTAGCACCCATCACTCTCCTACTTGGTCAAATAGCCCTTACACAGCCTGGAGGTGTGTTTGGGGTCATTGTCCTGTTGAAAAATAAATGATGGTCCAACTAAACGCAAACCGGATGGAATAGCATGCCGCTGCAAGATGCTGTGGTAGCCATGCTGGTTCAGTATGCCTTCAATTTTGAATAAATCCCCAACAGTGTCACCAGCAAAGCACCCCTACACCATTACACCTCCTCCTCCATGCTTCACGGTGGGAACCAGGCATGTAGAGTCCATCCGTTCACCTTTTCTGCGTCGCACAAAGACATGGTGGTTGGAACCAAAGATCTCAATTTTGGACTCATCAGACCAAAGCACAGATTTCCACTGGTCTAATGTACATTCCTTGTGTTCTTTAGCCCAAACAAGTCTCTTCTGCTTGTTGCCTGTCCTTAGCAGTGGTTTCCTAGCAGCTATTTTACCATGAAGGCCTGCTGCACAAAGTCTCCTCTTAACAGTTGTTGTAGAGATGTGTCTGCTGCTAGAACTCTGTGTGGCATTGAGCTGGTCTCTAATCTGAGCTGCTGTTAACCTGCGATTTCTGAGGCTGGTGACTCGGATAAACTTATCCTCAGAAGCAGAGATGACTCTTGGTCTTCCTTTCCTGGGGAGGTCCTCATGTGAGCCAGTTTCTTTGTAGCGCTTGATGGTTTTTGCAACTGCACTTGGGGACACTTTCAAAGTTTGCCCAATTTTTCGGACTGACTGACCTTCATTATTTAAAGTAATGATGGCCACTCGTTTTTCTTTACTTAGAATTTGTATTATGGCAAGAAAAAAGCAGCTAACAGTCTATTCAGTAGGACTATCAGCTGTGTATCCACCAGACTTCTGCACAACA
This sequence comes from Phyllobates terribilis, assembly GCF_046119375.1. NCBI lineage: Eukaryota > Metazoa > Chordata > Amphibia > Anura > Dendrobatidae > Phyllobates > Phyllobates terribilis. Next base: position 614,023,186 of record NW_027362764.1, read on the forward strand.
CAACTGATGGTCCCAACCCCATTTATAAGGCAAGAAATCCCACTTATTAAACCTGACAGGGCACACCTGTGAAGTGAAAACCTTTTCCGGTGACTACCTCTTGAAGCTCATCAAGAGAATGCCAAGAGTGTGCAAAGCAGTCATCAAAGCAAAAGGTGGCTACTCTGAAGAACCTAGAATATAAGACATATTTTCAGTTGTTTCACACTTTTTTGTTACGTATATAATTCCACATGTGTTAATTCATAGTTTTGATGCCTTCAGAGTGAATGTACAATTTTCAAAGTCATGAAAATACAGAAAAATCTTTAAATGAGAAGGTGTGTCCAAACTTTTGGTCTGTACTGTATATATATATATATATATATATATATATATATATATATATATATATATATATATATATACACACACACACACATATATATATATGTACACACACGTGTGTGTGTGTATGATATATATATCTTATTTAGAGAGCAGATCTTTCTGCTTTCTCGGAAAATGTGTTTAGAGAAGGACAGCATTTTTAGTTGATACACATTTTTTCAGGGTTTTTTTTTCACAATTTTTTTAAACTGATTTTTACCTTTTTGCTTAGTCCTAGTACTTCAGCATTGCAGGTTATTAGACCTGCAATGTGGCTCAGGCCACCATTGCTGGGAGACTATGAGGCCATCACCTGGTCTGGAGTCATCATAGCTACCATCGGAACTGCAGACTCGCGGGTACCAATGGTGTGCTGGGGTGTAAGAGAGAGCCCCCTCCCTCAAATATGCATCTAGATTCTGCTATTAGTATTGTCAGTGGCATCACCAATCTGGGCAATTATAGCAGGGTGTCAGCTATGATATACAGCCGACGAGCACTGATTATTTTGGTGACTGAGCCAGAAAAATCATTGTGCTGTACGTGTATGGCAGTCTATGAGAATGCACTGCGCCGATGTCAAGAAACAATTACGTTTCCCAAGGAAACTTAAACCTGTTGGTATTATAAGAGTATGTGTATACCATGCCTTTTTCAGACAGATTTCGCTCCAAAACTAAAAGCTCAAAAGAATGAACATATACATTTCTATGTAAAAATGGCTCGCTGTTCTTAATTTCAGCCTTTTGAGAGACTTAAGTTTATGGTTTCAAAAATATGCTAAGTAGTTATAAGAAGTGATCCGAACATTCTTCAGGCATTTTTGCTTTGAAGATTCTCTATACATAGGAGAAGTTAACATAAGGCCCAAAAGACGCCCGCAAGGTGCCCAGGCGTCTTCTTGAGCATTTCGACAGAATTTTTGCTTGAAAAAACAACAGCAGTTTCTTCATTGAATTGAAGCTATAAAAGGATCAGAAATGTCAGTAAAAAAAAAACACAAATATGTACAAAGAAAGCCTGTCGGCAGGCACAAACATAAAAGCAGGAGGCACAGTGGCTCAGTGGTTAGCACTGCAGTCTTGCAGCGCTGGGGTCCTGGGTTCAAATCCCACCAAGGACAACACCTGCAAGGAGTTTGTATGTTCTCCCCGTGTTTGCATGGGTTTCCGCACACGAAGACATACTGATAGGGAACCTAGATTGTGAGCCCCCAGTGCTAATAATGTCTGTAAAAAGTCTAATAAGCTTCAAGAGGTAAAATGTTTTCTATAGCGTTGTCCTCTTGAAATTTCTAGGCGGGTTCACCATCAGTATTACCGTAAGTAGTAAAATTAACGATCTCTATTGAATCCAGTAAGAGTACAAAGATGGCTGCCTGGGTCCTTCTGTAGGGTCATGGCAACACATCAGCATCTAACGATCACATGAAGGGTGTAGGGGAGTGGGGGGAGGCAACAGAATGGACCCTCATCCTTCATCACATCACTTATAGGGAACTTGTCACTAGATTCCTGCTGCCCAAACAAGGGCTGCAAGAATCATAGCCCTGCTGTCTGCGATTGCATCCAGATATACTTTACTCTGAAATGCTGATTTTTTTTCTGAGAAAACAAAGTTTGAAAAGCCGTCAGCGGACTATTAGAAGAGACCTGTCTAGTGTAGCATCCCTCACTCCCACTCCAGTTGAATTAAAGGCCTCACACAAGGCTCAGTCTACAATTTATGCTGTCTGTGTTTCGGGCAGCATGAACCTAGTGAAAAATCCTTTTAAATGCCGCTTTCAGAGACCAATAGTGGCATTTATGTGATTAAAATAGCAGATGTCAGGAAGAGATAAAAATTTGTAATTTTTAACTGAGTTCCCCTGTAACTGGTATATTGACCTCAGTTACAGGAAAATTCAGCCCACTTACTGCACTGATGGGCTCCCATTAGCCTTATCGCACAATATTTTTACATGTCGATTGATGTTCTTATAACAAAATATTGCTTCTGTGACTCAACATAAAACATGGTGTGAATACATTTCTGAAAATGAAAGACTGAGTAGTCATAGTAAATAATTAGTAATGGTGTCATTCACTTACTCTGCTCATAGAGTCAAAACATTTCCTAACCAATGACTCCACGTCATTGGGACGATCCTGTACATTTATCCAGTCCAGAAGTGACACATTGAACAGTGGGCCATCCTGGGCCATAAGCTCCTCTGAAGGATCCACAGACTCCATATTTTCTTGCTCTGTGAGATTGTCATGTACTTCCTGTGATACGTGTTCTCCAGATGTGGAAAGAGAAGCTAATAAAGCGGTATTTTTCAGTTTTGTTTCATCATATTGCACCATGTGAGTTGTCTTCTCAGTCTCCAGTTCATCAATCTCTCCATCAGTAGAAGACAACAATCTATCTAAGCACATCCTATAGCTATGACGAGTCAGACACTCTAGCAGCGGGATCTTGGCCATGACAGACACAGCGGTTCCTAAACTAGAAAATAAATTCAAACAGAGCAATTAATATCTTAAGAAGGTGCACATCTGATTGACCTCGGTAGGGAACGGCAGATCATAAAATGCTCATTAACATACTGTGCCATTGAAACAGTTGCATAAACCTTCTTTAAAAGGGAATCTGTCACCAGATTTTGGCTACCTCATCTGAGAACAGCATAATGTAGGAAAGAGACCCTGATTCCAGCGATGTACCATTTAGTTTAGTGGGTGCAGCAACTGTGAAAATCAGAGCTTTTAGATGTGGCAGAGCTCAGAAAGCTAACCCTGCCCACACCACAGCTTTCTGTGTACATTGTATATTGACAGTGAGCTGCTTATCAGTGGAGGGGGCGTGGTAGGACCAGGGCTCACGTGCACTACGGTCCGGGCAGTGATAATCTCCTGGTGATAAAACATTAATAGTATGGGAACAACAGAACACAGCCTAATAAGTGACACATCCCTGAAATCAGTGTCTCAGCCTCTTCCTGATGCTGCCCTCAGATTTCATAGCAAATACCTGCTGACAGATTCCCTTTAAAGGGAAGATGTCCGGACTGCAGAAAAAAGCAGTCATCCTTACCAATAACAGGTCACAATACTAATGCACTGCAGGCCTGGATGATAATTGGAATTGGGGTGTCTGTCCCTGTGGGGTGCACTTACATAGAGCTGAGCAGCTCGCCGGATCTATTAGTATAGGTTTTACTAATAAATTGTAAGCCGGTATGGTGGACTACACATATCTGTGTGACTGGCACCTTATCTGTTTGATTTTAGAATATTGTACAACCCCCAACCTACGCCCATGAATGATAGGTGTGTGAGTGGCTGATTTATCAGTATTTTGTACCTGTGCTGCCTCCGCCTTTTATCATGGCCTCCATTATCCTGAAGTGCATTGGTATTGTAACCTGGTATTGGTAAGCATAGCTGTTTTTTTACCCTGTCATGTTTTTTGGATTAATGTCCTTTTTTAAGTGAATTGCCGGAACCACAGGCAGAATGAATCAAGGCCTGGCAGTGAAATTGCAGCCAGGTAGGATTTATTCTAAGAAGTTGTGATGTTCCAGAGACATTATAGATTGAGAAGCTGGCCAGGGACTACATGGAGAGAAGTGACTAGCCCGATGCGGCCGATGGCCGGCTTCTCCCAGCCCTGCACCCAATGATTGACAGGTTTCTCCCAATGTACACACATGGGGCAGACCTGTCAATCAACTGGAGCAGTGCTGGGAGAAGCTGGGCAGGAGCCGCACCGGACTAGCCAGGTCACTCCATATAGGCTGGCTTTTCAAACTTTATATACTCTGAAATGCTGCAGCGTTTCAGAGTAAAACATAGCTGGCGCTAATCACGGAGCCTCCATTTAATATATGTTGCCCATGGTTCTGGGCAGCAAAAATCCAAAGACAGGTTCCCTTTAAAAGGTTATTCTGGATTACTAAAAAGTCCACTTTTTCCAACTTCAATTTTAACACTTAACTTGCAAAGAAAAAACCTTGTTCTCTATTCCTGAACAAGCCCTTTAAGCAAGACCTATGACCACTCCAGACAAGTCTGTTCAGTACATACTTCTACTCCCCATGTAGTAACACTTCTGGAGCATAGTTCCTTACAGCGCTGCTTGCTAACCGTCATATTACTGCTGGAAATTCATGGATACACTGACATCATGGTATTACCACTCTCCTCCCAGGAAAGTCCCTACAGACAGCTCTGACTGGACCGTGTCTGAGAGAGCAGGACACCAGCCCGACAGCAACACACAGGTGAAAATGTATTCACCAATTTATAGGATAGGAGGAATAACAACAAAATGTTATATGTACAAACAAATGATGTGTCACTGCTTGTTTCAGTTTTGATAAAAATCAGTATTAATTAGCAGATTATCACTGGAGGATTAATAAACCTGCTGCCCTGTAGTCCTCCATAGTTATGACCTGTGAATTATCTCATCCCAGCACTGATTGGCAGCTTTCTGCCTATGCACAGTGTACACTGAAAGATGCCAATAAGTGATGCAGACAGGGTTATACAGAGCTAAGCATTCAAAAAACTGGTAGCGCTGCAGCAGATAAAACTGTGACTTTATCAAAACTGCAACACGCAGCCCAGTGATACATTGCTGGAATCAGGGTCTCTGCCCCTACATCATGCTGCTCCGAGATGAGGTAGCAAAAACCTGGTGACAGATTCCTTTTAAAACAGCAGCGGACGATTATGCAAAAAATGATCTGATCATCTGATCGACAAGCCTCACAATGCATTTCAATGCACTTCCAAGCAAGCTTGCAAATTGTTTCCCCAATTAGGCAGCAGAGAGACAGCTGTAAATCAGCATGACACCAGTAGTCCCATCTGTCAACAGGAAGAGACCCTGCAGCACTGTTGACAGGGAGCAGCTGAATTTCTGGCAGGAGCGATCAATGACCGGCGCCGGGTACAACACACAGTTAGTTGCCTGTTATCAACTACATACCATTTTTTTTAAAGTCCCGGATATTCCCTTTAATAGACCCAGTGTGGTGTAAGAAATAAAAAAAAAAGCCTATACTCGCCTACCAGACAAGCACCACCCCACTACACTCCACCTGGTGCCATCTCGTGGCTTCCAAAGGGGAACATCACACAATCACTGCAGCCGTCATGTTGAGTCTGAACAGGTGTCTTACTGCAGTGGTCGCCTGACGTCCCCTATGTCACAGTACTAAGTGCAGAGAAATATTGAGATTCTGGTAGCCGAGTACAAAAGATGAAGAGATGATTTTTTTATTTTTTCACCACTATGGTGAAAAAATAAGGGTAACTTTTAAAGCAGGGGTGGGGAATCTTTTTTCTCCCAATGGCAATTTAAATATTTAATATCATCCTTAAGGGGCCATACAAATTGTGCGCCAACTCCGCCCATAAAGTACGTCCTGACAATGGCACTGATGTCCGCACTCAGTAGTGAACACGGAGCGCGCGTCAGCACTCAGTAGTGAACACGGCACGCGTGTCAGCACTCAGTAGTGAACATGGCACGCGCGTCAGCACTCAGTAGTGAACATGGCACGCGTGTCAGCACTCAGTAGTGAACACGGCACACGCGTCAGCACTCAGTAGTGAACACTCCATGTGAGTACTCACAGAGCAAGAAGAAATTAATGGGCCGGTGGCCATCAGAATACAGCTGCTGACCAAAGCACTGTGGTCCCTGGGAATCTGCCCGGAGACCGGATAAAAGGTCATCGAGGGCCGTAAACGGCCGGTGGGCCTGAAGTTCCCCACCCTTGTGTTAAAGTAATGGACAAACTATTTCAATTTTAAATTAGGGCATTATATTATGTAATAAAAATGCAGTGATAGAGTACTAGGGATCTGGAGTGACACTAACACTACATCATAAATAATCTTTCTGCTATAAATCAAAACTTATACTGAGACCAAAGAAACTAAAAACAAAATCAAGACAATTCAGTTGTTTGCATGCTTTACTGGTGTCTAAAGGAAATCTGTCAGCAGGTTTTAGTTAAGTAATCTCAAGACAGCAGGAGATAAAGGCTGACACACAGAAGTCAGGGATGTGTCACTGGTCAAAGTGGGTGCTGTTATTTACTAACTGTGAAGGATTTATCACTAACAGATTAACATTGCTGGTCTAGTCTGGCAATGCCCCCTCCGGTGATAAGCACCTCACTGTCTATGGACGTTGTACACGGAGAACTTGGTGTGGGCAGTGTTAGCTTTCTCAGCTCTGCTTCATTCTAAATCTAAAAGCTCTGATTGTGTCAGAACGGCTGTACTCAGTAATCTAAGTGATACATCATTGGATTCAGCTTCTCTTTGTCTATATCAGGCTGCTCTCAGATGAGGTAGCAAAAACCTGCTGACAGATTCCCTTTAAAGCTTAAGGACCTTTTTGGGATAATTTGTGCTTTACTATTTAAGTTCTCTAGTGAAAACAAGTTATCAATTACCCTTAAGAAAAGTGATAACTTATTGATCAGTGGGGGTCCGACCGCTGGGACCTGCACCAATCCGCAAAATCGGGGTACTTTTATCCTTGTTTGAATGGAGCAGCAGTGCGCACGTTTGACCGCTTCTCCATTCATTCCTTATGGGTCTACTGAGCGCTGCGCTTGGCTTTTCCAGCAGAATGAATGGAGCAGCAGTCGGGCATGCACACTGCCGATTCATTGTAACAGGAATGAAATTCTCTTGGTGTGGATAAAAGTTACCCGTTCTACCGAGCAGTTCGGTCCGAGCAGTCGGACCACTGCTGATCTTTAATTATCACTTATCCTGCTTGAAGTTGATAATTTTTTATCATATTATGCACATATTCAGTCAACTTACTTTGTTAACTTCATCTTCATATCATCTACAGACTGGATATATCTTGAATAGGCATTATCAAACTTGAAAAGCAGCTTTTGGTATGAATGCGTACAATCTTCTAGGTTGGCCATGATGGCAGCCCAGCCCTGATGCTGAAGATGCTCGTCATGAACCAGACCTTCACAAAAGGAACAAAGCTTCTTGGCTACTTCATACATTTCCTGAGTAGAGATGAAAAAAAAAATGGAATGAGGATTCCTGCCCAAATGCCATACATAAAGAAGAAAAGTAATGGCGATATCAGGGCAACACATGTAAAAAAAGGCTTTATTCAAAACGACAACTTGTCCCCGTAAAAGACAAGTCCGAATACGTCAATGACAGAAAAACAAATAAAAAGGGAAGAAAAAAAAGTCCACACAAAAACGAAAATTTTCCCTTTGCGGGAGGAGTTAATATTGCATTTTATCATGATTTAACAACGGGTCGCATACGGACAGCACACGTGAGAAAAAAAAATTGTCATGAGTTTTCTGGATGAAACGGATGATAATTTTGTATGCTTGTGTGAACTTAGCCTTAGTGGGGTTGTCTCACAAACAATCGTGTTGACCAATTAATAAATAACATTAAGCATTTTCACAATTCGATGTATTAATAAAAATAAAATTAAATTGTTGTGCAGAGAAAGTGTTATTGCTGCCCCTGTTGTATCCTGTGTAAGGCTTGTTGCTGGCCATGTAGAGGCGCTCCAGCTGCAGGTCAGCAATGATCAGATATAAGGAGGGGAGATAAGTGAATATTCTCTACTGATGCTCCTGGCAGGGTCTATTTTTTTGTTTATGGCATTACTCCTCCCTGCTTGTTCCTGTCATTTAAGTAGTGATAGCATCTGGCATAGCTGAAGATCTTTGAACTTGCCTTAATAATTCACAACAGTACAGTAGATGGGCATATACCCTGTTTTTTTTTCATTTTAAGTGTTTGACCTCTGTGATCACCTACAGCTCCTCCTCCTCCTCCTACTACTACCATGGTGTGATTTATGGATGGGAATAGTCCTCAGCTATAGCAGATACCATCACTACTTAGATGGAAGGAACAGGCAGGGAGGAGTAATGCCATAAATATACAATAGCCCCTACCTGAAGCATCAGTACAGAATATTCACTTATCCTACCCCCTTCTATCAGATCAATTCTAACAGCACGTGCTGATCTGCAGATAAAGTGCCTCTACATGATCAGACACCCAGCCTTAGGGCTCATGGAGACACCCGTGGATCTCGGTCCGGGCACGGGCTGCAATGCACAGACTGACTGCGGCTCTCCCGATCAGAGCGACAGCCTCATAGAAATATATGAAGATGTCGTGTTCTGGTCGGGAGATATGCGGTTAGTCCATGCTCAGACCGATTTGCACAGACGTCTGCATGAGCCCTTACACAGGTTACAGCAGGAGCAGCATTATCAGTTTATACCTGCACAAAGACATAATTTTTTAAAAATACACCAAACAATGAAAATGCTTAATCAGTATATTGATTAAACAGCACTTTTGTTTGTGGAACATCCCCTTAAAGAAGCTGCCAGGTCTACATTGATAAGTCTGCAGTTGTCAGTTAAAGGGGTTGACCACTTTATCTTTATTTTAACAAATGTTTGGGGACACAACTTTGTGGCACTTACTAATATAGAAGTATTACAGGTTCTCCTTCTATAGTTGTTGGTGAGGCCCTCATCACAGACTGCACAGCTGTCTATGGCTGCTGGTGGAGGAGGATGGAACCAGACCGGTGCATCAACCTCCTCTAATTTAAAAAACACTGCACATGGTAAAGCTGATATTATTAGATGTATGATCAGATGTACAGGTATGGTCATTTGCTCTTCCACCAGCAGCCATATTGTGAGCAGGATAGTTGTCAGCACACTTCATCCCAGACTGCACAAGTGCAAGAGGAGACAGGTAATACTTATATAATGGCAGTATCTGCAGCCATCAGCCAGGCTGGGAGTATGGAGAATGAATACACTTGGATCATGAACTATTTCACTACTAAAATGTGCATCTTTGAGGGAATGGTCATAAAAAAGGGTGTGTAACTGAAGCCATGGCGCTAATCTACTTGTGACAGTCTTCAGGACAAAAATAAATAAATAATTGGTATTTACTAGCAGATTACCACTATGTCTACAGGTAAATCCTAGAATGTTAGAGTTGGAGGGGACCTTCCATTGAAGGAGAACTCACCACCTCTCATGGCAGCCTGTTCCACTCATTAATCACCCTCACTGTCAAAAAGTTTTTTCTAATATCTAATCTGTATCTTCTCCCATTCAGTTTCATCAATAAATAGTTATTTATTACAGGACCACTTTAATGACATGATTATAGAGCCATTCTGACATGGATTTTCAATGTAAATTCACTCACATTTGGGAAAGTAATATCACTTTCTATAGGCTGATGTTATACAAACAAATCTGTAACAAGTATATTACTGACATACCTAGTCCTGAATGTATCACAAAAGCTGGGGAGAGGAAATCATTCAATTTTCATTTAAAAAAAATTAATAAAAATAGCTGCCAACCAATCTGTACCAGCAACCAATCACTAACAGATGCCATTCATCTGTCCATAGTGAATAAGGCTTCAACACGGGATATTAGAAAGTCTCACCACCGCAAGCTGTGTCCTGGAGGCGACGGTGTGAAATACAGCAGGCATCATAAGAGACTCTTCAACTTTTAATTCCATTTCATTCTCTGCAGAAAACATTGTCCTAGGAATAACCGGAGGCCGTTCACATAATATCATCTCTTTATTGAAGAGGAATATTGGATTGGTGTCCTGTGATGGCAAAACACAAGAGAATATATGACAGAAGTGTAACTTTTTTTTAGTATACATTTGAAGGTACTGACTAGAATTGGTATCAATCAATTTGCAGGACCTGATCCTTCTGCCAAGTCCGTAATCTGTGACAGCTGGACGGGAGGACTTGAGAACCGCCTCTAACACGACAGAATCCTCAGCTCCTCTTTTGATTAGCTGGCCTGGCGCAATGTCATCATAGCGGCGTGACATGCATCTGAAGTCGTCCCAGGCCGACTAATCAAAAGAAGAGCTGAGGATTCTGTCAGGTAAGATACGATTCTCAGGGCATTGGTGCAGAGGATACAGATTACTGACGTGGCCAATGGACTGGGTCCTGCAAATCAATTTGCACCAACTGTAGTGGTGACTGCCGCCATAGTTGGCGGAGCACTTCTTCAATCAGCCTAGTGCTGTTATTTAATAAGTGCTAGATACTACCTGCCCTTTAAATTTGTAGGCATTGGCTCAGAAGAGGCAAGTCTGATAAAGTAGGTACCCATAGAAAAAGGTACACCTTGTGTGGCTCATGGGCAAACACAAATTGGTCCAGTTCTGCGCTGAGTGCCTCAGTTTAATAAATATAGTCCATGTGGCAGTAAAACATCTCATGTATCCAGTGTTTGCGGTGTGCTGACAACAGTGCACATACTAATGTATATATGTGTGAGGGAACAATGATGCTTTCGATAGTGCCATGCACAATAAAGGAATGTAATCTCCCAGAGTACACAGTAAATATAACTTTGCATCAGTCATAAAGCAAATACCCTCCTGTACAGACAATGCCAATGCTCCCAGATTTTACTAATGTCTTAATACAGACAATAAAATGGGGTCTGGCTGGAGACACTCTCAGCAAGTAGCTGATTTTTCTTCAAGCAGCTATTTTCCTGCAGTGGTCACCCATATAATACATAGAAAGCCAGAGTCTGAAAATGAGGCTGTGTTCACGGATAGCAGGGATTCCTGATCAGAGAGCTCTCGGTGGTGACGTCCAGATACAGTAGCAAGACATCTGGACAGAGCTCATCTCCATGAGATAATAATGATAATAACCATAATATAGGACTAATACTTACAGTCCCAGCGCTGTAACTGCACACCCTCCTGTCCGGTGCCATACATTCTCCCCCATTTACGACAAGTATCTGGTGCTGAACAGCAATCTTGTACTTTGCCTGAATAGCATGTTTAAGGTCAGTCACCCTAAATACAAAGAGAGGAAAAAAAATCTGTTAATCATTTTTGTTCCATTCATTCAGTCTCTTCAGCATAAATTGAGTTCTGTAAAAGTGGCCAAGCACAATACATTGATGAGCGGCTTATGCGTTTGCTTGCAGAGATCCGTTGACATTAGATAATGTTGTGGTGGCACTTTGGCTGTCACTGTTACAGAGGTAATGTTATAGGGGAACTCTAGCAGTAAACCAGTAATGATTCCAGCTCCCAGGGGACATATGTTTGTAGTAAGCCTTCTAACAGGAGATTGGTACAACATCTTAACAGGCTGGGATGGATAGAGAAGTCATATAGAAAAGATTCAATGATCTGTAAAACCTTGATGATGCCCCCTCAGGCCAGGTCCAGTTTTATAGAAGCGAGTGAGTAGAGTGCACTTTAAGACGCACAGATATCCCCCTCTCTGTCAGTGCCTACGTTATTAATATATGATCTGATATAACCAGCCTAGAAGCTTTCCATATCTGATGACTGACGCAATCTTGGACGTTTAGTGCTTTTAAAAGCTATTTAAAAGAAGCAGTCGGCCAGATATTCCCTATAGATAGGCGCAGCGCTGTCTACTGATGGGAGTCTGTGGTTTGCCTGCTGTTCACAGCCATAATCCAAGACTTTTCCATTGGACGGACATTGACTTACAGGCTAGCAGCCTAGAGGTGGCTCTAGAGAAGCTAATTAATGTCTATTAAGGCTCGTTCAAACCACCTTATTTTCAGTCCGAGTGCAGACCGTGAAAAACACAGACTAATGTTATTCAATGGGGCAGTGAAGATGAGCGATTTTTTTCACTGGCCGAATCTGCATGTGAAAAAATAAATAAAGATTGCAGTATGCTCTAGTTTCTTCCATAAATTGAATGACACTCACCAATTCAAGTCTATGGGTGCGCAATAAAAAAAATAAATAAAATAAAAAAAAAACGATACCATACGATTTTTACGGATACATTGCAATTCTATAACATAGGAAACTGTAAATGGTTTTGGAAATTATTGCTGTTGTAAGAAAACAGATTGTATACGGACTACACATTGATGGCAGCGTGAAAAAAATAAATAAACAAACCCACTTTTCTGGATGAAACTCTGAATGATTTTTTTTGTGAACCTACCCTTAATTGGACAAGGAGAACAAAAAAATACCAGCAACTGCAGATCTGCAAACTATTCATGAGGCCACTGCATCAAGGGGGTTTTTCATTTTCAGAAAGCCTCTGCCCCCAGCTGCAGTTTTGTTTTTTTTTTCAAAAAAACAAACTGTGCTGTGCTTATCCTCCCTGGGTCCAGTGTAATTATCTGAAGCGCTGATGTCACGTTGATAGCAATGCAGCCCAAAAATTAGCTCAGCAGCTCTGCCCAAGTTTGAGCTCACTGATTGGCGGCAACGCAGTCAACATGACATCAGCACTGCAGACAAATAGGTCATGTTCAAACATTGCGTTTTTTCGCTGCTTTTTTATGCAAATTAAGAGCTGCTTTTACAGTACCAGCAAAAGCTATGACGTTTCAGAAATCTCATGCACATGCTTGGTTTTTTCCCCTTGTTTCTTTTTCCTAGGCTATGTGCGCACGTTCAGGATTTGATTGCAGAAATTTCTACAGCGCTTCTGCAACTCTTGGCAGGAAAAACGCTGCAGAAAAAAATGCGCGTTTTGCGCCGTTTTTTTACATCTATGAATGCTTTTTAGAGCTAAATAAACATATTTGAAAAAAGAAACGTGGGACATCGCTTTAACCCTTGAATTAAGGTCATACCTGGGGTGAGTATATTGCTTCATTTAAATGATTAAAGAATGTGTCTGTTGTATTTCAAATAAAGTGCTTTACTTTGCGTGTGTGTTTAACTCTTTACTTTAATTAGGTTTAGTAATGAAAGGGTATGATTGACACCTTGTCATCACTAAACAAAAGGGCTAGGTGTCAGCTAATCCAATAAACACAATCTCTTTAGCATTTCCATTCAAGTGATTTCTGGGGCAGCTGAGTGCTGCCATCTTAAGCCTAGGAAGGTGCCATTAAACAAACATATTCCCTGGCTATTAATAACAGCTCACAGCTGTTTCGTTAGCTGCTACGTCCTCACGATCAGCAACAAGCAGCGCTTTGGATGCAGCGCATTTTCACTGCGTCCAAAACGCTGTGTTCTAATGCCGCACTTTGGCCACGTTTGGGTACGTGGCCATGATCAAGAGCCGCTGCAGGTTTGAAGCTGCGTGTTTATGCAGCGTCAAACCCACAGAGTCCAGATGTTACAGCATAGTAGATGGGATTTCTAGAAAGCACTGCTATGTCCGGATCGTGGGCACATAGCCTAAAATGAAAAAAAAAATGGCGTGGGATCCCGCCTCATTTTTATAACCAGCAGAGGGAAAGCCGACTACTGAGAGTGGATATTAGTAGCCGGGGAAGGGGCCATTAGCCAAAAATATTCCCTGGCTATTAATAACAGCCCAAAGCTGTGGGCTGTTATTAAAATCTAACCAGAAAAGGCTAAAACAGACAGCTGCGGGCTGATATTAATAGCCAGGGAAGGGGCCATGGATACTAGTCCCCTCCGTGGCTAATAATATCAGCTCTCAGCAGTCCCAGAAACGGCGCACCCATAAGATGCGCCAAATCTGGCGCTTAGCCTCCGCTCTTCCCATTGCCGTGTAGCGGTGGCGAGAGAGGTAATAGGGTTGGAGTTTATGTCAGCCTTGTATTGGCGGCTGACATGAAGCCCAGGTTAGTAAAGGAGAGGTGTCTATAAGATGTCCCCATTACTAACCCTGTAGTAAAGGTTTTCGATGGTTATTCAATAAAGACACGGCCAGAATAAAAGTATTATATTGAAATAAAATTACACACGGTTTTAATAATTTATTTATTATTCGCCTAATTCCCGAATCCCTCGTCTCCTTTAAAAATAAATAAATAAATAAATAAAAAACAACCATGTCCCGCACGTGTCCCCCCATCATGACGTAATCCAAATGTCCCACGGCGATCCAGGTCACTTCTACAGCAGCCACATCAATCACTGATGTCACTGCTGTAGAAAACAGCACCGTACACTGACAGGAGTGTAATCACTCCTGTCAGTGTAAATCACTGCTGGCTCAGTTCATCAGCTGAAGATCAGCTGATAAGCTCCGGTGCACTCATTTTGTGCATTAGTGCTGCGTGGGAACATTCATGGGAAAATTCCCACACAGCACCGATGCCGTAAAGTGAGGTACCGGAGCTCGTCAGCGGATCTCCAGCTGGTGAACTCCAGTGAACTCAGTCCCGGCCGCGCAGCAATGTACATTGCTGGGGGTGAGAACGCTCCTGTGAGTTTAACGCCGGCCGCCGGGTGATCGGGTCGCCAGGAGACAAAGGGAGGATGCCGGACAAGTGAGAATAAGGTGTTTTTTTTATTTTAATGTAGATTTTATTTTTACACAGTCACCGCACAGATGGCGGCTCGGCTGAGGAGACTACTTCTCCCCTCAGCCACGCCACTCTCTCTGTTATCAGCGGGAGCGGTGGTAAGATGATGGGAGTAGTCTTCTTCCCTGGCCCAGATAACATTTTTTGTGCGTTTTTGCGCTGCAGAATCGCTACAAAGAATGGACATGCTACGGAATTAAACGCAATGACAATCCTGAACGGAAAATTCCGTATCATGTGCACAGCACATCAGGATTGTCATTGCATTAGCTGGCAGACGGATTACCTAGCGGTTTTGGTGCGGAAAAAACACTGCAAAATGTAACATCCCTGGCACGTGCTGGTATGGCTTACCACCTCCCACCATGCAAGACCGCCAACTTACCTATCAGTTCAGGCTGCACACTTTGCTCCAGTACTTGCTGTGTGCATGTCTCTTGTCTGATTGCTTAGGGCAGCGGTGCGGTTACTGCCTGATTCTTAAAGTTACAGTGTGCGCACTCCTAATGCGTCCCCAGCCTATTGCTGTGAGTCACTGGATACTTAAACCCCCTCCACCCAGTAGGAGGTGCCCGAGCAACACTTTCTTTCAGTGTGTTCTGTGCAACTGAGTTGCCAGGTCCTGTCCTGTATCTTGTCTGTTTTCGCCATCCTGGGGGCTGTATACCCAGGCATGTTACCTGTATCTGTGACTTCTAGTCTGTTTCCACCACCCTAGGGGCTGTATACCCAGGCCTGTTACCTGTATCTGTGACTTCTATTCTGTTTATGCCACCATGGGGGCTGAGTTCCCAGGCTTGTGCCTGTATCTTGTTCCGGGTTCAGTTCCTGTCTGAACTGTGTCCTAGCCCGTTACCTGTTTGTCTCTATGTCCGTACCTTCCCTTTTCCTGCAGTGTCTGAACCTGCACCTAACTCCAACTCGTTGTCTCTGTACTTCTGTTTGTGAGTTTTGTGTCCACTGGCTACTTCATTGTAAGTACCTTGTGTGTATCTGGTTCTGCTTGTCCCGTTTCCCAGCCTCCGTATCTACCTCCTGTGTTCTAGCTATCTTCCTGTGTTTCCCAGTCTGTTCCATGTGAACAGAGCCCTGTCCTGTCTGCCTGCACCTTCTGCTCTGTTCTGCCCTGCTTGTCCTCCGCACCTGCGGTTTCGCTCTGCTTTGCTTGTCCTCCGCACCTGCGGTTCCGCTCTGCTTTGCTTGTCCTCCGCACCTGCGGTTTCGCTCTGCTCTGCTTGTCCTCCGCACATGCGGTTTCGCTCTGCTCTGCTTGTCCTCCGCACCCGCGGTTTCGCTCTGCTCTGCTTGTCCTCCGCACCCGCGGTTTCGCTCTGCTCTGCTTGTCCTCCGCACCTGCGGTTTCGCTCTGCTCTGCTTGTCCTCCGCACCTGCGGTTTCGCTCTGCTCTGCTTGTCCTCCGCACCTGCGGTTTCGCTCTGCTCTGCTTGTCCTCCGCACCTGCGGTTTCGCTCTGCTCTGCTTGTCCTCCGCACCTGCGGTTTCGCTCTGCTCTGCTTGTCCTCCGCACCTGCGGTTTCGCTCTGCTTGTCCTCCGCACCTGCGGTTGCGCTCTGCTTGTCCTCCGCACCTGCGGTTTCGCTCTGCTCGTCCTCCGCAACTGCGGTTTCGCTCTGCTCTGCTTGTCGTCCTCACCTGCGGTTTCGCTCTGCTTGCCCTCCGCACCTGCGGTTTCGTTCTGCTCTGCTTGTCCTCCACACCTGCGGGTTTCGCTCTGCTCTGCTTGTCCTCCACACCTGCGGGTTTCGCTCTGCTCTGCTTGTCCTCCACACCTGCGGGTTTCGCTCTGCTCTGCTTGTCCTCCACACCAGCGGGTTTCACTCTGCTCTGCTTGTCCTCCACACCTGCGGGTTTCGCTCTGCTCTGCTTGTCCTCCGCGCCTGAAGTTCTGCTCTGCTTGTCCTCCGCACCTGCAGCTCTGTTCCTGTATCCCAGTCTGTACTAGTCCCTATCCAGCCTGCGTTCCTACCTGCCAGTATCTGCCTGTCTGCATACCAGCCTTGTCTGGCAGTATCCACCTGTCTGCATACCAGCCTTGTCTGGCAGTACCCGCCTGTCTGCATACCAGTCTTGTCTGCCAGTACCCGCCTGTCTGCATACCAGCCTTGTCTGCATACCAGCCTTGTCTGCCAGTACCCACCTGTCAACATACCAGCCGTGTCTGCCAGTACCCGCCTGTCAACATACCAGCCGTGTCTGCCAGTACCCGCCTATCTGCATACCAGTAGTGTCTGCCAGTACCCGAATGTCTGCATACCAGCCGTGTCTGCCAGTACCCACCTGTCTGCATACCTGCCTGTTCCTGCATTCCCCGGTGTGGGTCAACAGCTGTGACCGGGGTCTGACCTGGAGTAGCACCTGGGCCACCTCATACGTCCCTCCTCAGACCACAGAGTCGATTATGCCGCCGTGTGTTCGTGGTCAGATCTGGCGAGGCCCCTAGTCACGCCCCTACAGGCACTCCTCGGTTCGTGGCCCAGTGGGACTACTAACCACGCTCACGCCAGTCAGTCCGGGCGTGAGCGCAACACAAAAACGCATCAAAAACGCACAGTGTGCACATAGCCTTACAGAATTAGAAAACTGTTGCATTTCTGATATCTGCAACAGGTCAATGAGAAAACGAAAAATCACTGCATAAAAAAACTAAAGCAATTTTCAAGCAATTTTGGTGAATAAAAGTAACTTTAACATGTACAGTAGACAAACCATGCAAATTGTCTCTTTAGACACTACTTACCCCTTAGACCAGAGGTTTCCAACCTTTCTGACCTTGAGAGGCACACTTAGCTATGAAAGAGGATCACAAGCCACATCCAGCTCCTGCCCCACTCACAGTAGTGACACTCAGAACCCCCTATTACCGCTATGACCACAGCCAAGGCTTTTCCACTGAAATCACACCAAGGCAGTATGCCAAGCTCCAGGGTTTCCCATCTTGCCTCCATTCAGATTTGGTCTTCTGTGCAGGGTTACACACAAGTCACCATCTAGTGATCAGCTCTTAATAGTCGTTTGCTACACCTGGTGCTAATGCACCAAGCTAGCAGACAGCTGCAAGCCACACAACACAGGCCCGCAAACCACATGTGGCGCTCAAACTAAAGGTTGGGGACCCCTGCCTTAGACTGTAGACAAAGCACACATGTAATCCAAACACACTGCAAAAAAAAGCATTAAAAAATGCCACGCAAAAAGGTGAAAACAGGCGTTTTGAACGCGTTTTTCCTTCCAGGAGAGCATGTTTTGAGTGAAGAAAAAAATTCAGTATGTGAACATAGGCTACCAATAACCGGGAACAACAGTGGAGACTCAGCGTTGGAACCGGGGAGGAGGAGTAAAACAAACAGCAGCCGATGAGACAGGAGTTTTCTGAAATTGGGAAAAAAAGCACAGACCACTTCTATAGGTTTGTAAACGGACAGCGTTTTAAGCACTATCCTACTGACAGATTCTCTCTAATGCTCACATAGGTACCCATTTACATGATGAAGGTCAAAAGTATGGTTTGGCCTCCATCACACTGCTATGCTTTGGCTGACTGCGCTCTCCAATATAGACAGAGTCCCCACAAAACCAAAGTAGTATAAGTTTCCTTGCAATGGTTCCGCATAGAGACGCGGGCTACCCAGCCATAGAGACGCGGGCTGCCCAGCCATAGAGAAGTCGGATGCCCAGCCATAGAGACGCCGGATGCCAAGCCATAGAGACATGGGACGCCTAGCCATAGAGACACCGGATGCCTAGTCATAGAGACACCGGATGCCCAGCCATAGAGACACCGGATGCCCAGCCATAGAGACACCGGACGCCCAGCCATAGAGACACCGGACGCCCAGCCATAGAGACACCGGATGCCCAGCCATAGAGACACCGGACGCCCAGCCATAGAGACACCGGACGCCCAGCCATAGAGACACGGGATGCCTATCCAACCAGACTGTGGCCAATGTTGGGCGAATACCTGCTTAGAATATATGCCCAACAGTGTCAACAAGCACTCAGCCCTGTACGTAATCTTCCCTGCTCTACCTCTGAGCTATTAATACAACATGTGATACAGAATATTTGTGTCATGGTACTTAATGGGACTAATAAAAGCAAACAATGACATATACATCAATATCTGAATTTTCAATTTGTCTGAGACGCAAGAGGTCAGGATCACCGGTATTAAACTAATTGATATGCTCTTGTCCCCGCTGCCAAAGTAAAGGAAACACACAAGCGCTGGTGCAGTCTGTTAAATAGCAGGCAGCTCAAGGTATTTCTCATTTCCTCCCAAAATGAAGCTACATTATTTTGTCTTTGTATTCTTTTTGTAATGAGCTCACTACATTGCTCCAGCAATACAGAGCGAGAGCAGACATTGTGTGCGAAAATCTAGAATGAGGATTATTGAAATAACAGGCTGCACGCATGTGATGACGGCCCAGTCACAAATATGTCATAGATGATGTGCACTTACAGCCCCCTACTCCCTAGAATAAACCCTAGAGTGGATTAGAAAAAAATATTTAGATTTATGATCATCTAAGTACATCCAAAATTCTGTGCGAATTTCATTTGTAATTTAAGGCAGATATTCCCATTCCTGAGATAGGAGAGGACAGTTTGTGCTCATAAAGTTATCAGCACAGTGGCTCAGTGGTTAGCACGGCAGCCTTGCTTCGCTGGGATCAAATCCCACCAAGCAGGGCTGTGGAGTCAGTGTCCATTTTGATGGAGTCGGGAGTCGGATTCAGAGTCGATATAAAATGGACCGACTCCGAAAATATATAATAAATTGGGTACAGTAGTTCAATGCAGATTGTGGGGAATATTTTTTCATAAGAATTTGGGAAAGTTATGAAATGTCCTATAAATGTCTGTCCTATTCCTGATCTAAGGGTCTAGACTTTTAGCTGAGATGAATCTGTGCTACAGTAAGTTTATCACTTAAACATGAGCCATGTATGAGGGAGTCGGAGTCGTCAAGTCGGTGTCATGGAAATTGAGGAGTTGGAGGTTTGGCTTACCCACTCCACAGCCCTGCCACCAAGAACAACATCAGCAAGGAGTTTGTATGTTCACCCCGGGTGTGCGTGGGTTTCCTCCGGAAAATGGGTGGGGCGTCTTATTGTCCGAATACAGGTTTACCGGGGGAGTTGCGGTGGTGGTGGAGCAGAGTGCCTTCTTCAGGAATCCGGCGGCGGCAGAAGTGTGGCGATGCTAAGGGCTCGGTGTCAGCGGTGAGCAGAGTGGAGTGCATCATTGCTTTCCCGGCAGCCATTTTCCTGAAGTGGTGGGTCGCTTCTGGCGAAGCATACGCAGATTGGGATCTCGGCCCAGCCGGGAAAACAATGATGCACTCCTCTCTGCTCACAGCCGACAAGGGCCTGCAGCATTGACAGCTTCCTGAGGAAGGGACTCTGCTCCACGCTATACACTCTGCTCTGCCTCACCGCCAACAACGGGCCCGCAGCATCACACCACTGGGACACCCCATCCTCCCACCCAGGGCCTGCAGCATTACCCCACTTCTGCTGCCACCGGCATCCTGAGGAAGAGACCATGCCTCCTGTGACCCTGCTCCACCGCCGCAAGATACCTTAAATTCGGACTATAAGACGGATCCCCATCTTATAAAAATCTTTCTTTTTCCTATTTTCCACCCAAAAATTTGGGGTGCATCTTATGGTCTGGTGCGCCTTGTAATCCAAAAAAGATGATAATTGCTTAATGGTAATTTGATTTTCCAGAACCATGACAGCACCGTACAGAGAGAGAGTATCCATATGGTTCTGGAAAATCATATTACCGATAAGCAATTATCATCTTTTCTATCATCTTTTCCCTTCACCATGACATCACAGTACAGAGAGATTAAAATAGAAGAAATCCCTAGGGCGGGACCACTGCTGAAAGCGCCTCCCAAAGGAAGGATCAGACAGCCCTAGATCCAACCTGTAGTGTTTAAAGAAGGTGGTAGGAGAAAACCAGATTGCGGCTTTGGAGATTTGGTAAAGAGGCATTAGCTCTTTCTGCCCAAGAGGTAGTTATGGCCCTTGTAAAGTGCGCTTTTATACCCCGTGGGGGATCACGGTCAGAGGCAGAGTAGGCTAAGGTTATGGCCATCCTAACCCATCTAGCAATCGTGGATTTAGTAGCCCCTTTACCTTTGTTCGGCCCCTGAAAGAGAATAAACATGGCCGAAGAATAGTTACCTCAAGGTATCTTAGGATACACCTTCTCACATTTAGGGAGTGAAATACTATTTCCCCTTGGGTTTTTGGTTTATCACAAAATGAAGGAAGAACCATTTCCTGACTTCTGAGAAATCTAGAACTTACTTTTGGGAGGAATGCTGGATCTCGTCTCAATATCACCAGATCTTGACAGATATAGCCTGTAACTCGCTCACCTGCCTGGCTGAGGTTAGTGCCACCAGTAGCACTGATTTTAGCGTAAGCACTTTAATAGTAGTGAATGAAATAGGCTCAAAGGGAGCCTTTGTAAGGGCATTTAGAACTAACTTTAGGTCCCAGGGGGCCACCTTAGGACCGGCTATTTTTATGATCCTATGAATACATGTCCTAACAAGGCGGTTACCTCTTAGGCTATGTGCCCACGATGCAGAAATGCTCAGGATTTTTTCCTGAGCGTTTCTGCATCTCCCTGGCAGAAAAAAACGCATGTGGATTGTACATGCGGATTGTACATGTGTTTTTCTGCCAGGGACATGCGGATGTGAAGCGTTCTTCACATGCATTTCCGCATGCGGGCTGAGAAGCGCTTTCCAAGTGATTTTAGCATCACTTGGAAAGTGCTTGACAACTAGGTCACACTATATAAATCCATGCAAACAGCATGGATTTATATAGTGTGACCCGAGAGAATGTAAAAAAATAAATGTATACTTACCCTCCGATGGCCCCTGGTGTCTTGCTTCACTCCGTTCTCCCTTGCCGGCAGCGGTAACTGAAGGACCTGCCGACGTCAGCGTCGCGTGACCCGTCACATGACTCTGACGTCAGCGCAGGTCCTTCATTCCATCGCGAAGTGCCGGGAAGCAAGGAGGAGCGCAGCGTGGGCCAGCAGAACGTAAGTATATATTTATTTTTTATTTCATTCTTTTTTTTCCAACTTTTTTAATGGTACCTGGGTGTGGATGAGACTCTCCTCTCCTCTACACCCGGGTACCATCCGCACATTAGAACGCGCCAATTACGCAAGTACAGATGCAGTCTTGCGGTATTGGCGTGTTCTAATGCAAGACAATGGCGGCGAAAACGCAGCACTTCCGCAAAATAATTGGTAGTGCTGCATTTTTTTCCGCAATGATAATCCGCAGCAGAAATTTCCGCAGCATGTGCACAGCACATGCGGATTATCATTGGGGAACATGGCAGGCCTTCTACCATGCGTTTTTTAAGCGTTTCTGCCGCTGCGGAAACGCTTAAAAAACGCATCGTGGGCACACAGCCTTATACTCTGTAAAACACACTGGGGGAGGGTAGAGAGTTGACGCCCCTTTTATTTTGGTAGGTCTCCTATTCCTGGGGGTGGATACTCTCTCTCTGTACGGTGCAGTCATGGTGAAGGGAAAAATATGGTAAGTTATATGGAGAACAGCGACTGTCCTTTCATTAGAACTTGCAATGTCTTCCACTAGCTCTTCCTACTTTCCATTGAATTTTATCATCTCAGTAATGGGAAAATCTGCCTTCCCCGACTACATATTTGACCCATGAACTGAGATTGAAAGATCAGTCCAGGAGGAGAAAGAAGTGGGTTTCTCTGATAAGATATCACAAAGTTGCATATTTGTATGTGTACTACTGATTTGCAAAATAAAAATTAAAACAGTTAGTCTTTAAAGAAATATGATTAAAAAGGTTTTCCAGTGTCGCTGAACTTGGGCCCTCGACAGCAATTAATATAGTGCAAAATAAATGGGCAGATTTCTGAAGAAAAACAAAACAAAAAGCCACTTATTAATTTAGGAAGATTTTTCAATCAAACTGATCTGACAAGGAGAGCGAGATCTCTGACATCCGCTGTGGTCATTCTCTTCCATCACTGGGTTTTCTTATTATTGGGTGACAATCCCTTTTCTCTTTGTTTTAGGACTCTTATGACTTTGTGTTATGCAATGCTGATCTGTCACTAAGGCCTGTAAGGGTACGTGCAGCATGTCTTATCTACTACACCTGTATAGATTGCTTCTTTCCATGGTGAAAGTACACTCTTAACAGTGTGAATATCTAATGTTAAAAGTAGACCTTGCACAAGATAGTCAGACTTAGTCTTAGGCTGTGTGCCCACGATGCGTTTTTTAAGCATTTCCGCAGAGGCAATTCCGCTGCAGAAATGCTTAAAAAACGCATGGTAGAAGGCCTGCCATGTTCCCCAATGATAATCCGCATGTGCTGTGCACATGCTGCAGAAATTTCCACTGCGGATTATCATTGCGGAAAAAAACTCAGAACTACCAATTATTTTGTGGAAGCGCTGCGTTTTCGCCACCATTGACTTGAATTGGAACGCATGGAATCCGCATCACTGCATCTGTACATGCGAAATCCATGCGTTTCAATGTGCGGATGGTACCCGGGTGTGGAGGACAGGAGACTCTCCTCCGGACCCGGGTACTATAGAACCTGTGAAAAAAAGAATAAAATAAAAAATAAATATTATATTTACCTTCTGATGGCCCACGGTGCGATTGTCGGCAGCTCGCGGTGGACGGAAGGACCTGCTCTGAAGTCATAGTCATGTGACGGCAGGTCCTTCAGTGTACTGCGAGCTGCCGGCAAGCCAGGACGGATCGAATAAAGACTCCGGGGGCCATCGGAAGGTAAGTATAGATTTATTTTTTTATTTTTTGCCATTCTTTACGGTCACACTATATAAATCCATGCCGGTTGCATGGATTTATATAGTGTGACCAAGTTGAAAAGCACTTTCCAAGTGATGCTAAAATTGCTTGGAAAGCACTTGTCAACCTGCATGCGGATATGCATGTGAAGAATGCTTCACATCCGCTTGTCCCTGGCAGGAAAAATGCATGTACAATCCGCATGTACAATCTGCATGTACAATCCGCATGCATTTTTTCTTCCAGGGAGATGCAGAAACGCTCAGGAAATATCCGGAGCATTTCTGCATCGTGAGCACATAGCCTAAAGGGACCTGTCAGTCAATTCCTGCTGCCCTTTAGGAGCACAGGAGGCACAAAACGGCCGTCGTCCGACTTTGGTCCACTTCGTTCCCCTGCCTGCATGTTTTTTATTGCAATGCAATAAAGGACTTTTGAACGACGGTGAGTGAAATCTCTTCTTATTTTTCGGATAATAATAATTTTATTTATGTAGTGGCAACATATTCCACAGGACTTTACAATTAAGCAGGGACATGTACAGACAAATTCATTACAGAGTAACACATAGTACACCAGTTACAGGAGGAGAGAGGTTCCTGCTCACAAGCATACAATCTATAAGGAAAAGGGGGACACAATAAGTAAAAAGTGTATGTCATGTGAGGTCCAGTCATCATTATAATAAATAGGGCACTTAGAAAAAGCTGCATGATCCGGTCATCAACCAGTATCTGTGTAAGTGCAGTTACCGTCTGCTATTGGGTGCATGAAGCATGTGCAGAAAGATCAGTAGGAAGGACCAGAGTCTGCGGAAAATTTAGAAAGAGGA
Source organism: Phyllobates terribilis (assembly GCF_046119375.1). Taxonomy (NCBI): domain Eukaryota; kingdom Metazoa; phylum Chordata; class Amphibia; order Anura; family Dendrobatidae; genus Phyllobates; species Phyllobates terribilis. The sequence goes on from NW_027362764.1 coordinate 614,047,618, forward strand.
AACAGGAAAGAGTTAGATTAGTGAAGTGAGGTGATAGGCCTGTCCTAAGAGATGTGTTTTTAAAGAGCACTTAAAAATGTGGGGGCTAAGTATTAATCGGGGTAGTGCACTCCAGAAATTTGGCACAGCACGAAAGAAGTCTTGGGAGACGGAAGTATTATTATGAAGGATGTTAGTCTTAGATCAGTTGCAGAACATAGAGCCCGGGTAGAGTGGTAAAAAAGATGAGGGAGGACAGATAGAGCGGTGTAGAACTGTGAAGAGCTTTGTGGGTAAGATATGAGTTTGTATCGTATTCTGTAGCGAATGGGCAACCAGTGTAATGACTGGCACAAGGTGGAGGCTTCAGTAAAGAGGCTGGACAGAAATACGACCCTGGCTGCCACATTCAGGACAGATTGGAGAGGGGGGAGTTTAATAAGAGGGAGACCGATCAGCAGAGAATTGCAGTAGTGCAGACAAGAATGAATAAGAGACAGAGTTTTTTGCAGTTTCAAAGGTGAAACGAGCCCTATACTAGCCTGGCGTGATCTGATATATTGACAGGTCTCTGACTAAGCAAACACATGGAAGACACCTGCCAAGTACTTGTAGCAGCGCCAAATTAGCCTGTTCTCTCTCTATGGACCACGGTCACCTCTTCAACTATAATTTCTCTGAAAGTTCAGGCGTTTCCCTGGCTCTGATCCATGCTGCCTGTGGTTAGGACAGCATAAATATAGGTTCTCTTTAAGAATTTTAAACCTGGAAAAACCATTGAGTCGTGACCTACAACAGCCAATCATTGCTGCTTTCACTTCCTAAATAACCTCTGTAAAAAAGAGGTGGTCTCTGCTAGACAGAAAGGGCCTCCTTGACATTTACACGAGTTACTTTCAACCATGTCGGAATTGCTGCCATTTTCCAACCCGATTCTCAAAATAAAGTAGAATGGGACAACACAATACGGAAGCATTAACTTAGATTAGAAAAGCCACCCACTAATGCCAACACGTTATGCACAGAAATTGGTGAGGATTTTTAGGGCACATCAATGTCTTCTGTATTGATATGAATTTTCCTCATTGATTTCCACAGCAAAATCCACAGGTGTAGACAATAAAAAGGAGTATACCCCCATTATGCAAACCATGTGGTAATCCAGTCTGGTCCCTCACCGGCCTCTAGTGATAACGTGCTGTGCGTGTCATCGCTGGAGGACAGACGTCACCGGACCAGTGAAGGCACATTGGCAGAAGCAGGCGTCCATTATACAACTTTTTCGAGATCAGATGTTAGAGTCTGCTCCAGGATCAAGTGATTTGGTGTTGATATTCTGGTGAATTTTCTAACAGATTTGCTGAGAATGAACAAGAGCAAATCCAAACTAATGTGGACGTACTCTTATAGTAAACATCTTACTTCTTGTAACAGCCCAGCATGAATTTTACAAGGGATTTAGTTGCCCAACTTTACCGCTATTGTAACCATTTTCACAGCCACTATACAGACAGGAACCCTGCTGGGTCTCCATAGGAAGAGTTCTACTTCCGATTATCACCAAGGAAGCAGGATTTGGTATGTCTTGTACTGTCCCTTGTCCTTTAATAAAGATTATTCGGTTTTTGTGTAGGTCTGATATGCCAGTCATGAGAAATACAGCCAGATGCAAACGAGGCTGATGGTGCACTGGGGGCGGATCAATGCACCTGGACAGCTTCTTACACGTGCGCCTGGACAGCTTCTTACACATGCACCCGGACTGCTGCCATGTTAGATTTCTCATGACTGGCACATAAAAACAAAGTCTTTTTATTGGGGGGATAAGCATCTATACACTTACTACTACAGCAAATAACAACCTGCTGACAGGTTCCCTTAGAATAGAGATTTTCGTGTGCAAATGGCTCTCAAGAATAAATTCTACAGACAGCGGCCTCAGACACATTTCTGCTTCATTTTACTTTAACAAATAAAATGTATATTGATGTACTGAATTATTTTCATGTGTTTTTCATATATACATGGAAAGACAAGTCCTGACAGCACATACATGATTTACATTGCAACAGCTCTCTCCTGTTGTGGACAGGTCTACCATCCTGCTAAAGAAACCAAGTCACCACTGTATAGACAAATGGAGGAAAGTGACAACCTCTCTGGCCACAGATCGGGCTCACAGCAGCGGTTTGTCACGTCCTTTCCCTGCACGATCCACCTAACCTGCATTGTGAAATCACATGATAGGTGAATTAAAACTGGGTGGGTCGCTAAAAGCAGAAAAAAATAATTCATATGTCCAAAGGCCTCCAAGGCAGTTATTTTCTTAGGGATATTTCTTTATGTTTTTATTACAAGTGATAATTATATTTCAGAATGCATGCCTTGGCAAAAATATACATAGGCTCCTGTCCACCTTGCAGGGCGGCATATGTGGTGCAGATGTTTCTGTGACCGAAGGATCCATTTCTGTGAATGGGCTTGTTTTAGTGGAAGCGCATGGCTTTCTGCAGGCCACATTCAGCTAAACTGCACATTTGCAGAACTTTCTGCAACAAATCTGTCACTTGTAAATTCACCACTAAAATCATTTCAGCAAAAACAGTTACACAATTATTCACATAATACATACAATGCAGTGAAATAAAAAGATGTAAAATAGATTTATGCCTTTATGTGTGGAATGATGCATCTAGGGAGACGTCTCAAATGCAAGAGAAAAGAGTGGAGGAATCGTGCACACATCTTGCTCTTAGGGCAGGTGCAGACAAGCATATTTTCGGTCCGAGTGCGATCCGTCAAAACATCGGATCACACACGGACTAATGTTATTCTATGGGGCCATGCACAAGTCCGGTTTTTTCTTCACTGCATGCCTGAATTTGATCAGATATTCAGATCGCACTCGGCCATGCAAGTTAATTATTCTGTGGAAACCATCGGACTGCACTCGGATGACATCTGAGTGAAGTATGATTTCCACTGATTGACAGAATGGAGAAGACAGAGAGTATTTTTTTTCTTCATCTTCTCCTCATCTGAGAGAATTGGATCGAACTCTGATCAGAGTGTAATTTGCCTAATCGTCCCGATACTCTCGGATGAGAGAATACATGGTTGACGGCACCTGGCCTCACACTTCCACCTGTCTATATTTCCTCTCCTGACTTTCACACCTAGTGTAGTGGAGAATAGCAGCGTAACATAAGGTCAACCAAATAAAAAATCATTCGTTACAAAGGTTCTTACGTTTGAACGGCGAGCTCAGTGTCAAATGTAAGGGTGATTCCTGTGTTCACCAGAAACACATACAGCTTCATGATGACGGCTCTATGTTCCTCTGCTCCCTTCTTTACACTTTATTGTGCTCATTTAGAAACTGTGGAGAGAATGGAAACATTAGAAGTGTAAAGTTTGCACATTGTAGTTTCACAACAGCTGTAAAGCCTCAGGTTGTAGATCACTAATTCTCAAGCATGCAGAAGTATTATAGTCTCTCTATCATTGTGAGTTGGTGAGAATCGATTTCCACTTCCCAGTCTATCAGCCATGATGGTGGAGAGAGGTCACTGAATGGATGTGGGAGAACCACCACTCACCTGACAGCATCCGTGGCACGTCTTTTGATTAACCAGCTGGTCACAACGACACTTTGTGTCGTAGCGCAAGTGACATTGTGCCAGATCTGTTAATCCAAAGAAGAGCCACGGATGCTTCTCCCACAGCCGTACAGTAGTTACTGACTGACCAATATTGTGGCGAAGGACTGGGATGTGCAAATCTATTCACACCAACTCTACTCACCATACATACGTATGTGGATCTCTTATATGGTATTTATGCAAAGTGGCAAACCAACAAATAGTCCCTACTGTGTCTGACTAAGCTTCGACAGTGACCGATATCGGAGAGAACCAGAATATTAGATATATTATGAATAGCCAGGGTTGCACAAAATGAAGTCACCAAGACCAAGCCTGCAACATATCCAGAAAATTGGTCCAACCCACTGGATTCTGCTCTCTGTCATTCATGCACTTGGTGACTGGGTGCTTTCACTTGCAGCCAAGTGAATGGAGCTTGATTGCAAGTAGCTACCATGACTAGATTAGTTTAACGGGAACCTTACAGCCGATGCATGTGCCCGATCCACGGACAGCTTGTATCATACACTGGTAGCATGATCTCAGTTATATATGTATAACTCTAAAATACTGCTGCATTCCAAAGAAAAACACAAGTTAAAAACCGTGGGTGCCCGAGCTGTACAGGAGACTAGTCAGTCAGGACTGTCCCTGGTGACTTGTCCCTGCCGGCTCCACTGGAGTGACAGGTCTCTCCCTACAAGTGCTCGCATTACATAATGTCAGCATCGGGGAAGACCGCATCGACACTGCAGGAAAGAAGATGGCACAACTGTTTTTTTGTTTTACATTTTTTATTTTATGATGGGCAGTTTAACTGTTAAAGTCAATCTGTCAGCATGATTTCAACACCCCCCTCTGCCCAAAAAGAAAAACCTACTTATATGCGCATGTAGCTCTTTCAAAGGCAACTCCAGCAATACCTCTACACTGCCAGTCTGCTCCTCCATTATTGAGAAATCAGAGTTTGAACTGGCAATACAGGTGAATCCTGACAGCGTGTAGATCATACACTGTCAGGATTCAGAAGTCTGCAATCACACAGAGTGACTGCAGACTTTTATCAGAACACTGGATAACCCCTTTAAAGATATAATCAAGCAAGAGTAGTTTTTGTGGGTGCACTGTAGCCTGGGTTGGTTTATTTACAGTCATGGCCGAAAAGTTTGGCACCATTGAAATTATTCCAGATAATTTATATTATTCACTTATTAGCGCCATTAATTCCATAGTGCTTTACAGACATCATCACTGTCCCCATTAGGGCTCACAATCTAAGTTCCCTTTCAGTATGTCTTTGGACTGTGGGAGGAAACCGGAGAACCCGGAGGAAACCCATGCAAACACGGGGAGAACATACAAACTCCTTGCAGATGTTGTCCTTGGTGGGATTTGAACCTAGGACCCCAGCACTGCTAGGCTGCAGTAATAACCACTGAGCCACCGTGCTGCCCCTGAAAGCATTTCTCCCAGAAAATTATGGCAATTACACGTGTATTGTTATACACGTTTATTTCCTTTGTGTATATTGGAACTACACAAAAACACAGAGGAAAAAAAGGCATATTGGACAACATTTCAAACACAACCCCAAAAATGGGCCAGACAAAACTGTTGGCACCTTTAAAAAAAAAAAAAATTGTGGGTAAACAACTTTGTTTCAAGCATGTGATGCTCGTTCAAACTCACCTGTGGCAAGTAATACGTGGTCAATATGAAAATTACACCTGAAACCAGATAAAAAGAGAAGTTGACGCAATCTTTGCATTGTGGGTCTGTGTGTGCCACAGTTAGCATGGAGGACTGAAAGAGGAGAAGAGAACTGTCTGAGGACTTGGGAACCAAAATTGTTGAAAAATATCAACAATCTCAAGGTTACAAGTCCATCTCCAGAGATCTTGATGTTCCTTTGTCCACAGTGAGCAACATAATCAAGAATTTTACAATCCATGGCACTGTAGCTAATCTCCGTGGACGCGGATGGCAGAGAAAAATTGATGAAAGGTTGCAACACAGGATAGTCCGAATGGTGGATAAGCAGCCCCAATCAAGTTCCAAAGAAATTCAAGCTATCCTGCAGGGTCAGGTTTCATCAGTGTCAGCATGAACTATCAATCGACCATTTAATGAAAAGAAATGCTATAGCAGGAGACCCAGTAGGACCCCACTGATGACACAGAGACATAAAAAAGCTAGACTGCAGTCTGCCAAAATTTACGTAAGCCAAAATCCTTCTAGGAAAGCATCTTGTGGACAGATGAGACCAAGATTGATGTGCTTTACCAAGAAGCTCTTTCTCAGAATGAGGCCAACAAAGAAAAGAGCACCGTACCTACAGTCAAATATGTTGGAGGTTCAAAGATGTTTTCGGGATGTCATGCTGCCTCTGGCACTGGGTGCCTTGACTGTGTACTAGGCATCGTGAAATCTGAAGAATACCAAAGTATTTTGAGTCGCAGTAAAGTGCCCAGTGTCAGAAAGCTGGATTTGCATCATTGGTCTTCCAGCAGGACAATGATCCACCCAGAAATGGAAATTCAGTAAAGGGAATTTATAATGTCGAAAAACGCTGTCAATCTGCTGTTAATAGTATTCTAAAGCCCCACTGCTGGGAGAAAATGGACTTCATTCCTCTCAGCATCAGTACTATGTTCAGAGTGGTGACAGGAGACGCGCCTCTATGACTGAAAGCTGTAGGCTGCCAGGAGGAATAAAGGTAATTTCCTCCCAGCAGCCTGACTTCCTGTGTGGAGGCTGCACTGCTTTAGAACACTGTTAACCTGCAGATTAACCCCTTATCTGAGGGTTAATAGTGTTTTTTGACATGACAGGTTCCCTTTAAGAGAAGTGTCCCCATACCTTGCTCTATGTAGTGCATATGTATATTGCTTTTTGACTTAATTTTGTATTTTTGTGTACAACTGTGTTTAACTTCAGCCAGGACTATAGGTCTTGCTTCTTCCGCCCACACTCGGCATCTCCTTCACCACCTTAAGCCTTATTCAGCATCAGTGATTTTTCACATATGGAAAGAAAAATTGTCTGAGTTTCTGCAGAGTTTTAGCTTCATCCGTGTTTGGTCTGTTTTTATCATCAATGTTTCATCAGTGATTTAGATCCTAGCTTCATCCGTGTTTAGACCGTTCTTTACCAACAATATTTCATCAGTAATTTTGACATTTGAAAAAAATAAATAAATAACACAGCTTCTCCCATTCATTGCAGTGTTAATCACAGACTGCACACTGATGGTATCCACGAGCTCCCTGTGATTTTCACTGAACCATAGGCCTGTATGGGTAATTTTCATCTGTGACGAACTTAAAAAAAAAAACGGACATGTTTCCGAGATTATTTTTTTTGTTAGCAGTCCACAAAAACAACATGGAGTTGAGAACTGCTCGCGAGATTAATGGTGTGAGGCAGTGAGGGGGAATCATATGCGAGGGACAGTATGTTTCCCCCTGAATGCGCATAGAGGCATATTGAACCTGCTGGAGTGCATTGCAGTCAAAGACACAGCTGTGGTTGCAGAGCACAATAAAAAGTAAGTTGAACTTGGTCAAGCTATTTGACCAAGTCAGATTAAGAAAACCCGGCATGGGTTTTTATTTTTGGAGCGATCTACAGGATGGAAGTGGGACGGGTCGCTCCCTCCAGCCAGGTCTTACAAGTGGCTCATGTCCACAGTTTCATTTAAAAACCTGCAGCAAAGGTTTGGGTGTGTTAGTGGTTTGTTTGCAAGCTGCAGAGCAGGAGGCTCTGTAATCCTGTGTGAAGGCACAACACAGGCCTGTGAAGGCAACGTAACTGGCGCTCCGCAGAGTGAAACGGCGTGGCAGTTTCCCACGGCAACAGGTTTACACAGACTGTTTGGATCACCTGGCTGCGATCCGGAGGACATCTTTTGCATTTGAGTTGTGAGTTTTTGCAAATAAAGACATTTAAGTTGAACCTTTCCTTGGGTCACTGCCTCATTACCGCACAGTGTGAACACCGCCGCATTACAATGGGTACATGTTCTGTGAAAATCACAGAACATTTTCAACAAAAAATGTACATTTGAATGATTCCTTATGTTCCCCTTAAATGTACAGTAGGAGCACTGAAAGTTTAATTTTAAGTTAAGGAGTTTGTCATACTTCCTTGGGAATCATTTCTCATTTGTATGCTTGCCTGGCAGCGCCACAAGAAGCAGTCACATTACATGATTTCATAAGAAGAGCACGGTGGGGCACGTGGTGACCCCCTCCTCATGGTGACATCACTAAGGAGAACGCTACAGGTCCTTGTGGGTGAGCAATGAGACCAGTGGGGCAGAGAGAAGACTAAAACAACAATGGGACCTATGAAAATGTTTTTCGTTTCTCCACTTTTCTTCTTAAACTTTTAAAGGTCGTCCACGTTCTGATGGAAAAGTTCTTGTACACTCGTAGACATTGCTTCATCACCAGACACATCAGATTGAGGTCACTGGCTGAGATATTGGTGTGCATGGAGGAAAAGGGATGGTGGGTATAAATGGACCTACTGCCAAGAGAACCAACCAGGAGAATATCAGTGCCCCTAACATGCCACATGGGTGGCTGCATCTATAATAAAGCATGTAATATATATATATATATACACATATGTATCATACACTTACAGGTATAATATATATATATACACACACGATGTGTTTCCGTCCTGGGACACCATACAGACACCATACCATGCAGTGACAGCTGTTACCCGGGTCCGTGACGACCCCCGGGGCAGCCATGATGTACAGGGCACAGGCCTCCCAGCACTAGCATGCTTACAGCTGAGGGCGGATTAATAGGAAGCATCTGACTGAGGGGCCTGGGTGTCAGGCCGGGGGAAGGGAGGAGTTGTCAGCTGCTGCCTCATCTACATGTACACCACAACAAAGGGGCTTCACACACCGGGCTCTGCGGCGCCCCCGGATCCCACCCTCAGCCGTGACCCCGTCATACCCGGACACGATGCGGCCGCCACTCGGGAAGATCCCCTTATTATTGTTGTTGTTGACGACTCAGCATCGCTCAGGCTGCTTGTTTCCGGCGGCGGCTCTAGCATCGCGAGAGTGAGGATAGGTCTCGCGGTATTTGGAAGAGACACACAGGGGAACTGGGGATAGGGGAGAGGCGGCGCGCTGGTCGTGACGTCATGTGTGCAGTGAGGCGCTGCGGCGGCTGTGTGTGGCCGAGACTCGGGTGGGGAGCTGCGGTGTCTTGCGACTTCCGGGTAGTTTAGTAACGGCCAGCAGTAGTGGTAGTGAGGCGCCATAATTGTCCACAGGAAGCCTGGTGTACCTGGGCTACTAGAGTCCTGTTGACAGCTGGAAGCAGGGCACAAGCTAATGTGATGCAGGGTGCTCACAGTATTACACCCTGGCCATGTAGATGGTGTTATACCGGGGGTTCTCTCATGGGAGACCCTCTTATAGCTAACATTACTGAGTACGGTGGTAATGAGCTGCCATTACTGCGACCACAGACATTAGATTATGGAGGTCAAAGAGTTAACATTCTTAAACTTTTCTTCTTAAACTTTTCTTTTCTTTTAAACTTTTCAACTGTCTAAGGCTGTGTTATCCCTTCCGACAGTCACACTCTAATGTAGAGACCGCAATGCAGGAGACAGTGACACTCCGCTTATAGACCTCGATGTATGCGACAGTCACACTCCCCATATAGGCCGCGATGTAGGAGACAGTCACACTACGTGTCCAGACTGCGATGTAGGAGACAGTCACAGACTGCGATGCAGGAGACAGTCACACTCCGCTTATAGACCTCGATGTAGGAGACAGTCACTCTCCCCATATAGGCCGTGATGTAGGAGACAGTCACACTCCGCGTACAGATCGCGATGTAGGAGACAGTCACACTCCGCTTACAAACCGCGATGTAGGAGACAGTTACACTCCGCGTACAGACCGCAGTGTAGGAGACAGTCACGCTCCGTGTACCACCGCAATGTTTGGAGACAGTCACACTCCACGTACAAACCACGATGTAGGAGACAGTCACACTCTTCATACAGACTGCGATGTAGGACACAGTCACGCTCCGTGTACCACCACAATGTTCGGAGACAGTCACACTCCGCTTACAAACCGCGATGTAGGAGACAGTCACACTCTTCGTACAGACTGCGATGTAGGAGACAGTCACACTCCGTGTACCACCACAATGTTCAGAGACAGTAACGCTCCGCGTACAGACCGTGATGTTCGGAGACAGCCACACTCGTCTTACAAACCGCGATGTATGAGACAGTGACACTCTTCGTACAGACCGGGATGTTTGGAGACAGTCACGCTCCGTGTACCACCGCAATGTTTGGAGACAGTCACGCTCCGTGTACCACCGCGATGTTTGGAGACAGTCACGCTCCGTGTACCACCGCGTTGTTTGGAGACAGTCACGCTCCGTGTACCACCGCGATGTTTGGAGACAGTCACGGTCCGTATACCACCGCGATGTTTGGAGACAGTCACACTTTATGTACAAGTATAAAAAGACTGGCCTTCATTTCCAAAACAGAAAGCTGGTGTTTACAGGTGCTTACTAAGAGTAGCCATCTCCATATATAACTAATAAAGTTGCACTCTGCAACGCTAAGTATGCAAATATGAAATTTTAATAGCAGCACTGCTCTAGAAAATAGAAATAATTGAGAAATCTTAATTCATAAATTGGCAAATTCAGGTGTACCTGGTAGCCACTTTAAAGCGTTTCTCGTTGCCAGGAACCTACCTTACACTTTGTGTACAGACCGCGATGTTCGGAGACAGTCACACTCTGTGTACATAGAAACAGAAAAAACTGACCGGCACGTCCAAAACAAGAAATAAGTGTGTACAGGTGCTTACTAGGATCAGCTACCTCCATATATAACTGGATGTGCCGGTTATATATATGCTCTTAGTAAGCACCTGTACACACCTATTTCTTGTTTTGGATGTGCCAGTCAGTTTTTTCTGTTTCTATGTATAAGCTTTGACTGAACACTCCGCTTCTATGCCACAGGCAGTTTTTATTGCAGCAGGAACTTGCTTATCCCACACACAAGCAGCTTATATCTGTTAGAGAGGTGTTAACATTGGTAGGTTATTGGTATTTTGAGAAACGCCTTAACGTGGCTACCAGGTACACATGAATTGGCCAATTTATGCGCTAATATTTCTAATTTATTTCTATTTTCTTGAGCAGTAATACTATTCAAATTTCGTACATTTCATGTTCGCATGCTTAGCGTTACAGAGTGCTACTTTGTTAGACTGGTGTTTTTCCCTATATACGGACCACAATGTCCGGACTGACCACAAGTTTCCTAACTCTAACTTCATATGTGTCTATGAGGCTGTAAGTTCAGGTGAGGAAACCCACGAGCAGCCCAGGCATTGAGGTCCATATACAGGCAGTGATATACGCTTTTCTGAATTCTGCCCAATAACCATATATGAGGCTCTCGGGTTTGAGTGTGGAGCCTTGCAGCCGATATATACTGTACATCGTGGTCTGTGTACCTTGATCTAGAGATCTTGGTCTATACGTTGCTGCCAATATATACATTGCGGTCTGTACATTTTATTTACAGCATGGCTGGTTTGTACAGCACAGTCTATACATTATGGTCTGTATATCATGAGCTAGAGATGGTCTATACATCACAATTTTTAACATCACAGTCTACATTACAGTCTATACAACGTGGTCTGTACATTGCGGTCTTTACATCACGGTGTGTAGATGGCGATCTGCTCTCGGACCATAAATAGCGGATGTGTGAACCACAATATTTGGGGATCTCCCTATTCTCCACTGATGGTAGATGTGTGGGAATGAAGATTCGGGCACTTTGGTTGTAACAATCCCGATCCTTTACCTCTCAGAGGATATAAACCACCACAGGACTGTCTGGTAGCATTTTACCTACATTTCTCCTCTCAGAATATTTGCACACAACCGCCGTGAACATAATTGTCATATAGAGTTTATCGGCCTACCTGTTCTCTATGCTCCGCGAGCTACTTTCGACTAACATCCGCACCAATCCGTATCTCCCACTCCCGGCTCCAAGACTTCTACTGAGCTGCACCTATTCTTTGGATTAGGATTAGTGTTGAGCGAGCACTAAAATGCCCGGGTGCTCGAAGCTCGGGCCGAGCTCACCGTGATACTCGGGTGCTCGACCCGAGCAACGAGCCCAATGTTAGTCTATGGGAGACCCGAGCATTTTTGCGGCGGCGCCCCCGGCAGTCTGTAGAAAGCCTAACAAGTGCCCAAAACGATAGTGACAGTGCTCAAATAACATGGGGACAGCATGGGGATCGCCCCAGGAAGCATTTCTGACCCCCAGGTCACTGCTGTCAACAACGTGGTCAGAGGTATTAAGCAACTTTTACGGGCTCACAATAAAATGTTCAAAAACTAAACTGAAACTGGTTTCCTGTGAAATATGTTAAGGAACATCCTTTCCAGGGTAAAGACTTGTGTATAATGTAAAATAAATAACCAAAAAAAAAATACTCCTCCACACCTTGGGCTATGTTCACAAGTAGCATTTTTTATGCGTTTTTGTACTGCTTTCAACCGTGACAAATGCATTCACTGGGAAATGTCATTTTAACATTTTACAACCTTATCTGGCCGTGGAAGCATCTCTGACACCCAGATCACTGACTAAAAGTGTGCCCATCAGAAGTGATCCATGCCGCATCAGAAGATGCAGACTTGCAACTATCCCCGTGCAGGTTCTTGTCCCAGGGCAGTGATCAATCGTACCTCCCCCATTCCTTGCAATGCAAGTGCAAATATGCAGCCTGCCACCCACCCACCCCCAGGCTGCGATACCATACTGCTTGCTTGCACTTGAAATTGTCCTTTTAGGCATGTGGAGGCGGAATCTGGCCACCACGTCATGGCTGCGTCGGCGGCCTGGTATCCTTACTCAGTCCCCATCCGCCTGGCGGCCGGGTGTCCACGCTTGGTCCCCAGCCGCCAGGGGGCGGCCGGGTGTCCATACTCGGTCCCCAGCCGCCCCTATTTGTCCCGGTGCGCCTTATACACAAGCGCGCATACCAAAACATTACCTGTGCCCTCCCCAGTGCATTTAGTGGGAAGGACAGCCTAACCACAAACACGTGGACATGTGAATGTGGCCAGGGATGGTCCATCTCACTGATGCCTTCACACTGGGTTAATATTGTGGAAGCCGGGACACAGTTGGACACTGGGATGCAACACGTCCTCCAGACATAGAGGATTGCGGGTCCTGGGTCAATCAGGCTTCAACACAAAGTTCAGAAGGTAGACAGCAGCAGTGGTCAGCCTCCTACACAACGAGTAAATTATTCATGATCATGAGGCCATCCATCTCCTTAGGTTTCTGTTCCTTGGAATGCAAGCGCATGTATGTAGTAGCGGCTAGGCCTGAGGTGGTCAGCGTTTTGGCGCATAGCCTACCTCCTCTGAGGATTGCTGGATGTTTTCCTGCTACTATCCCAGTTCTATGACTCCCATTAAAACAAAGCTTCAGGTGATGAAAGATGGAAGAGGTGGTGGCAAAGGAGAAAGAGCAGGAGGAACAGGGACCATTCACATCAATACCAGGCCAGTCAGCCACACATGTCTTGTAGGTTATATTTCTGTACCAAAAGGAGCGATTCAGCTACACAGTTATAGGGCATACTGTGAGTGCAATGCCTACCAAAAATTTCGAGGCACTCCAATGGCCCTTGGAAGTGACATGGAGGTCAGAGAGCCTTAGCTAAACCGTTTTTTCCATTTATAGCAACTGGGTCTCCTGTACACTGTTGGCCTAAGCAGTGAATGGAAGGCTTTCCAAAAATTATGAGGAACTGCAATGCCCCTTGAAACAGATGTGGATTACAATGTGCTAAAAACCTTCTACCCATTATTGGGGAGTGGGTCTCCCTTAGTGTTCGCCTATGCATTGAAAAGCAAAAGCTGACTAAAATTAGGAGGAAATGCAATGCCTGTTGGAAGAGACGTGGAGGTTAGAGTTAATTAAAAACAACATTTCAATGCCCCTTGGAAGAGCTGTGGAGTTCAGAGTGGTTTAACAAGACGGTTGTAATGCCCCTTGGAAGAGACATGGAGGTCACAGTAGCTTAACAAGGCGGTTTTAATGCCCCTTGAAAGAGACGTGGAGGTCACAGTAGCTTAACAAGACGGTTTTAATGCCCCTTGGAAGAGACGTGGAGTTCAGAGTGGTTTAACAAGACGGTTTTAATGCCCCTTGGAGAGACGTGGAGGTCCCAGTGGAATAAAAAGAGAATATCAATGCCCCTTGGAAGAGTGGTGGAGGTCGCAGTGGAATAAAAAGACAACATCAATGCCCCTTGGAAGAGATGTGGATGGCACAATAGCTTAACAAGACAATTTTAATGCCCTTTGGAAGAGTGGTGGAGGTTACAGTGGAATAAAAAGACAATATCAATGCCCCTTGGAAGAATGGTGGAGGTTACAGTGGAATAAAAAGACAATATCAATGCCTTGTGGAAGAGACGTTGAGGTCACAGTAGCTTAACAAGACAGTTTTAATGCCCCTTGGTAGAGTGGTGGAGGTCACAGTGGAATAAAAAGACAATATCAATGCCCCTTGGAAGAGACGTGGATGGCACAATAGCTTAACAAGACGATTTTAATGCCCCTTGGAAGAGTAGTGGAGGTTACAGTGGAATAAAAAGACAATATCAATGCCCCGTGGAAGAAACGTGGAGGTCACAGTAGCTTAACAAGACGATTTTAATGCCCCTTGGAAGAGTGGTGGAGGTCACAGTGGAATAAAAGGACAATATCAATGCCCCTTGGAAGAGTGGTGGAGGTTACAGTGGAATGAAAAGACAATATCAATGCCTTGTGGAAGAGACGTGAAGGTCACAGTAGCTTAACAAGACAGTTTTAATGCCCCTTGGTAGAGTGGTGGAGGTCGCAGTGGAATAAAAAGACAATATCAATGCCCCTTGGAAGAGACGTGGAGGTCCCAGTGGAATAAAAAGACAATATCAATGACCCTTGGAAGAGACGTGGAGGTCACAGTAGCTTAACAAGACGATTTTAATGCCCCTTACAAGAGCCATGCAGTACAGCATATTAAAAACATTCCCATTATTGGGGAGTGGGTCTCCCATAGTCTTTCCCTATGCCTTCCAAGCAAAAGCTGCCAAAAATTAGGACGGAGGAACTTGCAATGCCCCTTACCAGAGCCATGCAGTACAGCATATTAAAAACATTCCCATTATTGGGGAGTGGGTCTCCCATAGTCTTTGCCTATGACTTCCAAGCAAAAGCTGGCAAAAATTAGGACGGAGGAACTTGCAATGCCCCTTACAAGAGCCATGCAGTACAGCATATTAAAAACATTATTCTCATTATTGGGGAGTGGGTCTCCCATAGTCTTTGCCTATGCCTTCCAAACAAAAGCTGCCAAAAATTAGGATGGAGGAACTTGCAATGCCCTTTACAAGAGCCATGCAGTACAGCATATTAAAAACATTATTCCCATTATTGGGGAGTGGGTCTCCCATAGTCCTTGCCTATGCCTTCCAAACAAAAGCTGCCAAAAATTAGGATGGAGGAACTTGCAATGCCCCTTACAAGAGCCATGCAGTACAGCATATTAAAAACATTATACCCATTATTGGGGAGTGGGTCTCCCATAGTTTTTGCCTATGACTTCTAAGCAAAAGGTGCCAAAAATTAGGACGGAGGAACTTGCAATGCCCCTTACAAGAGCCATGCAGTACAGCATATTAAAAACATTATTCCCGTTATTGGGGAGTGGGTCTCCCATAGTCTTTGCCTATGCCTTCCAAGCAACAGCTGCCAAAAATTAGGACGGAGGAACTTACAATGCCCCTTACAAGAGCCATGCAGTACAGCATATTAAAAACATTCCCATTATTGGGGAGTGGCTCTCCCATAGTCTATGCCTATGCCTTCCAAGCAAAAGCTGCCAAAAATTAGGACGGAGGAACTTGCAATGCCCCTTAAAAGAGCCCTGCATTACAGCATATTAAAAACATTATTCCCATTATTGGGGAGTGGGTCTCCCATAGTCTTTGCCTATGCCTTCGAAGCAAAAGCTGCCAAAAATTAGGACGGAGGAACTTGCAATGCCCCTTACAAGAGCCATGCAGTACAGCATATTAAAAACATTCCCAATATTGGGGAGTGGGTCTTCCATAGTCTTTGCCTATGCCTTCCAAGCAAAGCTGCCAAAAATTAGGACTGAGGAACTTGCAATGCTGGCAACACGGACCATCGTCACCCTGGTGGTATATTGGTGGTGGAGGCTGAGGATAAGGAGAAAAACAGTCGAAATGAGGAAGCGTATACCTATGTGTGGGTGTGAAGCGGTGCATGGGAATACACCTCCCGAAATAACACAGTGGGTTTGACTTTAAGTTACTCTGCTGTCATTTGGTGGTGATGAGAAGTCTGGCCCAATCCAGTCCTTGTTCATTCTGATAAGGGTGAGCTTGTCAGCATTGTCAGTTGACAGGCGAGTGCGCTTATCAGTTATAATTCCCCCAGTGGCACTAAAAACGCGCTCCGATAACACGCTAGCGGCAGGGCAGGCCAGTGTCCAGCTTGGATGCCCAATAATTAAAAGGCACAGAGGAATCACGGAGGACGCTGGTACGGTCGGCAAGGTGCTCCCTCACCATGTTTTGAAACTTTCCACTCCATGTGAAAGTACCCCGCGCCTCAGGGCCTGTAAGCTGGGTGGGTCTTAGAAAACTGTCCCAGAACGTTGACAGTGTTCCCCTGCCTCTGCTGGATTGGAGTTGCGTCTCTCTCGCCTATACGCCTTGCTTGGGCAACGAACTGTGACCTCTGCCGCTAGCGTGTTCAGATGGGAATTTTTTTAACAGTTCTGCAGCAAGGGCCTTCTGGTACTACCCCATTTTTGTAGACCTCTCCACCTCAGGAATAAGAGAGTGAAAGTTCTCCTTGTAGCGGGGGTCTAAAAGTGTCACCAACCAGTAATGACTGTCACCCAACATTTTGACAATGCGAGGGTCACGGTTAAGGCAGCGTAACATAAAGTCAGCCATGCGTGCCAGACTGGTAACGGGCAAGACTTCCGTGTCCTCACCAAGATGACGACTGACCATGCTCTCCTCCTCCTCCTCAGGCCACCAACGCTGAACTGACGGTATGACAGTTGTACAGGTACTACCATCTACAGCGCATGATACCAGCTCCTGTTCCTCCTCCTCCTCTCCCTCATTGTCCCCCAATGCACGTTGGGATGAGATGAGGCTGGGCTATGTGTAATTGACCGTTACGGCTTCTTGATCCATCTCATCATACTCTGGTTGCAATGCCTCCTCTTTAATTCTCTGCAGAGAGCGTTGCAAAAGACAGACAAGTGGGATGCTGACGCTAATGATGGCGTCATCGCCACTCACCACCTTGGTTGGCTCCTCAAAGTTTGTCAGGATGGTACATATGTCAGACGTCCAGGTCCACTCCTGAGGTCTTATGTGTGGAGTCTGACCTGAATATCGACGGCCTTGTTGCAGCTGGTTCTCCACAACTGCTCTCTTCTGCTCACAAATCCTTTGCAACATGTGGAGGGTAGAGTTCCAACGTGTGGGGACATCACACACCAGTCGGTGTGCCGGAAGCTGCAAACGCTGCTGCAACACAGCAAGGGCGGCGAAAGCTGTAGTCAACTTGTGAAAATGAGCTGACAGGCGGCGTACTTTGACGAACAGATCTGGCAACTCGGGGTATAGCTCTCAAAATATGGCGATGCAAAAAACTAGATTTTGCAAAAAAAAGCGTCTCTTAGTGTGTGACAGCTGTCAGTCATAAAAACCCGATATAAATCTGGTATCTCTGTAATCGCACCGACCCGAAGAATAAAGTAATCTAATCAGTTATATCACACGAGGAACGGCGTAAAAAATAAATAAAACCAATTCTTCACCTGCTACTGATTTGTTTATTATGTCTCCCAAAGATCGCAGTAAGGCTCTGCTCACATTTATCCTGCGCTCCGCGCTGAGCACTTACACCAGAGTTTCCGTGTAAATCTCTGAAATACGTGATTCAGACGGAACCCATGACGGAAGATTCCCTGTAATGAGGCAGATATAGGCCACTGTGGATGCCGTCTGGCCTGTGATCCCACGGTGTCATTTGTTTTAGGCGTGCATAAAAGTGCGGTTGGCCACAGTTTTGTGCACTTCAGAAAAAAAGGACACCGCTAAACAGAGGCCAGACGGAGTCCAGAGAAACTCTGCTGCCTCATTACAGTGAATGGATCCCGCAGGGGTTTCATCTGAATTACATCACTTGGAAATTTAGATGGAAACCCCGATGTAAGTGCTCAGCCTAGAGTGCCGGATAAATGTTACGTAAAATGTTCCCAATAAAAGCTTCAACTCAGTCCTCTAAAAAAGCTAGTCCCCACTCAGGTCCGTCATCTGTTAAAAATATAAGGGACTTCCAAGTTACTGGTAGCAGAAAGACTCTGGAAAAACGAAATGGCCCTTGCCTCCCAAAAGAAATTCAGAAAATTTTGTGCTCCCAAATCCAAATGCCTATTCTACAATAATTTGTTCTCCAATTGTCAAATAGCGCTCCGTCCCCCCCAGATCTCGCCGTATGGCTGAGCGGTACGATACAGCCACATATGGGGTATTGCCACTTTTAGAAGAAATTGTGTGACACATTTTGGCACCATTTTTACCCATTGCCCTGTGTGAAAATGTAAAATCTGAGGGTAAAACATTTTTTTGTGGTAAAAATATAATTGTGCTTTTTTCACTGCCCAATGGTATAAATTAAAAAATACTCACTACTTCCCGAGATGAATTCCTTGAGAGGTGTAGTTTACAAAATGGGGTCACTTGTGGGGGTTTCTGCTGTTTCGGCATGTCAGCGACTCTTCAAATGTGACATGGTGTCTGCAACCTATCCCAGCCAACATAGCGTTCCTTTCTCTTCCGAACCCTGCCGTACACCAAAGCAGTGGTTTTCCCCCACATATGGGGTATCGGCGTACTCAGGAGAAATTGCACAACAAATTTCATGGTGCAATTTCTCCTGTTACCCTTATGATAATGCAAAATTAGGGAATAAAAAACATTTTTTGTGGTCTAGTTTCCAAATTGGTGTCACTTGTGGGGGGTGTCCACTGTTTAGGCACATCAGGGGCCCCCCAAATGCAACATGGCGTCCGCTAATTAGTCAAACCAATTTTACATTCAAAAAGTAAAATGGCGCTCCTTCCCTTTCAAACCCTGCCGTGCGCCCAAACAGTGGTTTGCCTCCACAAATGGGGTATCGGCGTGTTCAGGAGAAATTGCACAACAAATTTCATGGTGCAATTTATCCTATTACCCTTATGATAATGCAAAGTTAAGGGATGAAAAACGTTTTTGTGGGAAAAATGTGAAAATTTTATTTTTACAGCTCATTATTATAAACTTCTGTGAAGCACCTTGGGGTTCAAGGTGCTCATCACACATCTAGATAAGTTCCCTAAGGGGTCTAGTTTCCAAAATGGTGTCACTTGTGGGGGGTTTCCACTGTTTAGGCACATCAGGGGCTCTCCAAACGCAACATGGCGTCTGCTAATTATTCAAACAAATTTTACAAAAAGTCTAATGGCGCTCCTTCCCTTCCGAACCCTGCAGTGCGCCCAAACAGTGGTTTTCCCTCACATATGGGGTATCAGCGCGCTCAAGAGAAATTGCACAAAAAAATTTGGGGTCCATTTTTTCCTGTTACCCCTGTGAAAATAAAAAAAATTGGGTCTAAAGTAACATTTTTGTGAAAAAAGTTAAATGTTAATTTTTTTCTTCCACATTCCAAAAATTCCTGTGAAGCACCTGAAGGGTTAATAAAGTTCTTGAATGTTGTTTTGAGCACCTTGAGGGCTACAGTTTTTAGAATGGTGTCACTTTTGGGTATTTTCTGTCATAAAGACCCCTCAAAGTGACTTCAAATATGATGTGGTCCCTAAAAAAATGTTTTTGTAAATTTTGTTGGAAAAATGAGAAATCACTGGTCAACTTTTAACCCTTATAGCTCCCTAACAAAAAAAAAATTTGTTCCAAAATTGTGCTTATGTAAAGTAGACATGTGGGAAATGTTATGTATTAACTATTTTGTGTGACATATCTCTCTGATTTAAGGGCATGAAAATTCAAAGTTTGAAAATTGCAAAATTTTCAAAATTTTCGCCAAATTTCCGATTTTTTCACAAATAAACGCAAGTGATATCGAAGAAATTTTACCACTATCATGAAGTACAATATGTCACGAAAAAACAATCTCAGAATCAGGGGGATCCGTTGAAGCGTCCCAGAGTAATTACTTCATAAAGTGACAGTGGTCAGAATTTAAAAAATTGGCCCGGTCACGAAGGCAAAAACAGGCTCTGGTGTGAAGTGGTTAAACAGATATATTTGTGTCTGAACAGTCAGCGAGACACTGAAACTGTTTTTTTTTTATGCAAAAAGGTGGATTACACCCAGATTTGAACCGTGGAAGAGGAAAACCACAGTTCTAGTTCTCTGGCCTACACCAGAATCTTTTAAACAGATATATTTGTGTCTGAACAGTCAGCGAGACACTCAAACTGTTTTTTTTTTTTGGAAAAAAGGCAAAAAAGTGAATAATACAGAGATTTGAACCGTGGAACTGCAAAACCACAGTTCTAGTTATCTGGCCTACACCAGAATCTTTTAAACCGATATATTGGTGTTTGAACACTCACTGACACACTCAATTTTTTTTTTAGGGGGGGGGGTTACCAAATGGTTAATAAGACGGGTATTTGTTCTGTCTGACTGAGGGAAAAAAAAAAGAGGATTTAGATGAAAAAAAAGGATTTTTCCTGGCACCCGAGACCTGGGGCTAAGTCTAGCAATTTGAAAAGCAGCACACAGGACTGTAATGCAGTGTTTGTTGGTATAACCACTGCGTCTCCTATACAGCCTGCCTGCCTGATATCTGGGATTGATATTAGTCCTGAGAAGGACTGTTTGTTTGATTTTGCAGGCTTTAGAGACCCTACACTACCTATTTCACAGTATAAATCTCTCCCTAGCTCAGCAGCACTCTCCCTACACCGTCTGATCAGGAGCGACTGTGTCCAAGATGGCGGCGCCCGGTTTTAAATACTCGAGGTGACGCTGTTCGGCCAGCCAATCACTGTAATGCCCACAACCAACATGGCTGCGGCATTATAGTGACTGGCTGGCAATCCCTGCATGTTCATTGGCTCTGTAAAGAGCGCCAAACATGCAGGGCGTAGACCTGAGCTACTTGCCGAGTAACCCGGAAATGCTCAGTGCTCGCCGAACATCCCGAGTAGTGAGATGCTCGGGCGAGTACCGAGCAGTGTCGAGCATGCTCGCTCAACACTAATTAGGATGAACCACAACTTACACAGTTTTAGGCACTCGGTAAAAACACACCTGTTTAGGGCGTCCTATCACGTTCCCTAATCAAAGTCCTTTTATATTTTTATAACCCATTCATTATTTCTCCAAACATAAGTATCCACCAAACTCCACCGCACCCAAAAGCACTACACTACTGCCTGGTGACTAGCTCATGCAGCCTTTATCTATCCCTCATCCCCTCAAGATGGCTGGACCTTCATTATAAGTAAGCCCCTGTACTTTGTGTCACCCCTACCTCATTATAGATTGTAAGCTCTTACGAGCAGGGTCATCATTATTTTTGCTTTAATTATTGTATTATCTTTAGCTATGTTACTTATGACTGTTGAAAATTAACCTCTGAATTGTAAAGCGCTACAGTATATGTTGGTGCTATATAAAGATTATTATTATTATTATAGGGTTCCCCAATGACACATAGTGACTTTGTATTACATAGACAACCATTTATCTGCATGGCCTCCATGGGACCATGGATTCCCTCATGTAGCACAAGATATTAGATGTACTCATGTGCTGCCGGAAGTGGTTCACATTTTTGTTAGATTAGGTGCATCTCACAAAATTAGAATATCATCAAAAAGTTAATTTATTTCAGTTCTTCAATACAAAAAGTGAAACTCATATATTATATAGAGTCATTACAAACAGAGTGATCTATTTCAAGTGTTTATTTCTGTTAATGTTGATGATTATGGTTTACAGCCAATGAAAACACAAGAGTCATTATATCAGTAAATTACAATAATTAACAAAAAACACATGCAAAGGCTTCCTAAGTGTTTACAAAGGTCCCTTAGTCTGTTTCAGTAGGCTCCACAACCATGGGGAAGACTGCTGACTTGACAGATGTCCAGAAGGCAGTCATTGACACACTCCCCAAGGTCCCAGAGTTCCAATTTTCATTTTGAAATCAAGGTCCCAGAGTCTGGAGGAAGAGTGGAGAGGCCACAATCCAAGCTGCTTGAGGTCTAGTGTGAAGTTTCCATAATCAGTGATGGTTTGGGGAGCCATGTCGTCTGCTGGTGTAGGTCCACTGTACTTCATGCTTCCCTCTGCCAAAAGTACCAATACCTGGTTTAAAAACAACTGTATCACTGTGCTTGATTGGACAGAAAACTCTCATGACCTTAACTCCATAGAGAATCTAAGGGGTATTGTCAAGAGGAAGATGAGAGACACCAGACCCAACAGTGCAGACGAGCTGAAGGCTGCTATCAAAGCAACCTGGGCTTCCATAACACCTCAGCAGTGCCACAGGCTGATCGCCTCCATGCCACGCCGCATTGATGCAGTAATTGATGCAAAAGGAGCCCCGACCAAGTATTGAGTGCATTTACTTAACATACATTTCAGTAGGCCAACATTTCAGATTTTAAAAACATTTTTCAAGCTGTTGTTATAAAATATTCTAATTTACTGAGATAATGACTTTTGTGTTTTCATTGGCTGTAAGCCATAATCATCAACATTAACAGAAATAAACACTTGAAATAGAGCACTCTGTTTGTAATGACTCTATATAATATACTGTATGAGTTTCACTTTTTGCATTGAAGAGCTGAAATAAATTAACTTTTTGATGATATTCTAATTTTGTGAGATGCAGCTGTATTGCTCCCATAATTTGTGTTACTCACAGGTGGGCTCCAGACACAGATAATTGGATCACAAAGTGCCTGTTGGTGCAGCTTGTGTGAATTTTCGGTGTGCCAGTACTTACTGCAGTCCAATTTACAGGGCTCTTTTGGTAAAGTATCAGGGAAATTGTGACATCCCCAAATTACCAACTGAAGCCTATGCTTCATTGAATGCGTCCATCATAGCTACTTTATAGAACCTTTCTTCAGGGTAAACTCCGGAGCCAGATTGCTGTAGTTATCTATATTATAAAACCTATGCAGAAGTCCTCATTCTCTACAAGACAGACATTTTCACTACTTTTCTGGAGGTTTCTCCTATTCGTAATACATCGTCACATTCCCTCATTGCTCTAATGCCTTAGCCAGGCAGGGACTCAGACTCACTAGATTGAGCCAGTTGTGAGCCTATAGCGCCTTTAAACTCTGATTTTAAAATATTTACCCACATTCTTGTAAACAGGCTTAATCCCTGGCTACCCTGTCTGGTTAACAAGATCAAACAGACTTTGTACAATTCCATCAGGGTGGGGACAATACCAGACGAGTTGAAGATTTAGTGGACATAATAAAAGGGGAAAGATGGCACTTCTGGTTGGTCTTCATCTTGCAAAGTCAGTTGACTGCCTGTGCTGGCCTTTCTTATTCAGCATTATGAAGTTTGGACTTTCAGGCCACTTTGTGACTGCCCTGTATGCGCTTTATTCATCTCCCACGATTGCTATCAAGCTGCTCATTAGTACTATAGATAGACTCTATATTAGCAATGGTAGCAGACAGGGCTCTCCATTGTCCCCCGGCTGTGTGCCCACGATGCGTTTTTAAAGTGTTTCTGCAGCAGCAAAAACGCTGCAGAAACACTTAAAAAACACATGGTAGAAGGCCTGCCATGTTCCCCAATGATAATCCACATGTGCTGTGCACATGCTGCGGAAATTTCCGCTGCGGATTATCATTGCGGAAAAAAACGCAGCACTACCAATTATTTTGCGGAAGTGCTGCTTTTTTGCCGCCATTGACTTGCATTAGAACGCATTGATTACGCATCACTGTATATGTAGATGCGCATTCCATGCGTTCAATGTGCGGATGGTACCCAGGTCTAGAGGAGAGGAGACTCTCCTCTGGACCCGGGTACCATAGAAAACTGTAAAAAAAAAAAAGAATAAAATAAAAAATAAATATATACTTACCTTGTGGCGGCCCCCGATGCGCTCCTCCTCTCATGCCGGCAGTTCGCGATGGACTGAAGGACATGCGCTGACGTCATAGTCATGTGACGGGTCACGCGACGCTGACGTCGGCAGGTCCTTCAGTGTACCGCGATCTGCCGGCAAGGGAGAACAGAGGGAAACAAGACTGCGGGGGCCATCGGAAGGTAAGTATAGATTTATTTTTTATTTTTTGACATTCTCTCGGGTCACACTATATAAATCCATGCTGTTTGCATGGATTTATATAGTGTGACCAAGTTGACAAGCACTTTCCAAGTGATGCTAAAATCGCTTGGAAAGCTCTTGTCAACCCGCATGCGGAAATACATGTGAAGAACGCTTCACATCCGCATGTCCCTGGCAGGAAAAACGCATGTACAATCCGAATGTACAATCCGCATGTACAATCCGCATGTACAATCCACATGCGTTTTTTCTGCCAGGGAGATGCAGAAACGCTCAAGAAAAATCCGGAGCATTTCTGCATCGTGGGCACATAGCCTTACTGTTTGTATTATGCATTGAGACATTGCCAGTCATAATACGATAAAATCCTAACATCATTGGGGTCCAATTGGGAAATAAAAACTTCATGGTATGCCTTTTTGAGGATGATGTTTTTTTGGCCCTTACTAATTTACATACACTGTGTGCAGAATTATTGGGCAAGTTGTATTTTAGAGGATTATTTTTATTATTGATGAACAACTATGTTCTCAATCAACCCAAAAGACTCATAACTATCCAAGCTTAATATTTTTGGAAGTTGGAGTGTTTTTTTTTTTAGATTTAGGATATCTGTTTGTGCAGGTAACTATTACTGTGCCGAATTATTACGCAACTTAATAAAAAACAAATATAATCCCATCTCACTTGTTTATTTTCACCAGGTAAACCAATATCAGTGCACAAAATTTAGAAATAAACATTTCTGACATGCAAAAACCAAAACCAAAAAAATTACTGATCAATATAGCCACCTTTCTTTATGATGACACTCAACAGCCTTCCATCCATAGATTCTGTCAGTTGCTTGATCTGTTTTCGATCAACATTGCGTGCAGCAGCCACCACAGCCTCCCAGACACTGTTCCGAGCGGTGTACTGTTTTCCCTCCCTGTAGATCTCACATTTTATGATGGACCACAGGTTCTCTATGGGGTTCAGATCAGGTGAACAAGGGGGCCATGTCATTATTTTTTCTTCTTTTAGACCTTTCCTGGCCAGCCATGCTGTGCAGTAGTTGGATGCATGTGATGGAGCATTGTCCTGCATGAAAATCATGTTTTTCTTGAACGATACCGACTTTTTCATGTACCACTGCTTGAAGAAGTTGTCTTCTAGAAACTGGCAGTAGGACTGGGAGTTGAGCTTCACTCCATCCTCAACCCAAAAAGGTCGCACAAGTTCATCTTTGATGATACCAGCCCATACCAGTACCCCACCTCCACCTTGCTGGTGCCTGAGTCGGAGTGGAGCTCTCTGCCCTTTACTAATCCAGCCTCTGGCCCATCCATCTGGCCCATCAAGAGTCACTCTCATTTCATCAGTCCATAAAACCTTTGAAAAATCAGTCTTAAGATATTTCTTGGCCCATTCTTGACATTTTATCTTATGTTTCTTGTTCAAAGGTGGTAGTTTTTCAGCCTTCCTTACCTTGGCCATGTCCCTGAGGAGCGCACACCTTGTGCTTTTTGATACTCCAGTAACTTTGCAGCTCTGAAATATGGCAAAACTGGTGGCGAATGGCACCTTGGCAGCTTCACGCTTGATTTTCCTCAATTCATGGACAGTTATTTTGCGCCTTTTTTGGCCAACACGCTTCTTGCGACCCTGTTGGCTATTTGCCATGAAACGCTTGCTTGTTCGGTGATCATGCTTCAAAAGTTTGGAAATTTCAAGACTGCTGCATCCCGCTGCAAGACATCTCACAATTTTGGACTTTTCAGAGCCCGTCAAATCTCTCTTCTGACCCATTTTGCCAAAGGAAAGGAAGTTGCCTAATAATTAAGCACACCTTATATAGGGTTTTGATGTCATTAGTCAACACCCCTCCTCATTACAGATATGCACATCACCAGATTTACTTAATTGGGAGTTGGCTTTCAAGCCTATGCAGCTTGGAGTAGGACAACATGTATAAAAAGTATCATGTGATCAAAATACTCATTTGCCTAATAATTCTGCACACAGTGTACAGTGAAATGTAGAATTTTGGGCATCCACGGTGGCTCAGTGGTTAGCACTGCAGCCTTGCAGCGCTGGGGTCCTGGGTTCAAATCCCAAAAAAGGACAACATCTGAAAAGGAGTTTGTATGTTCTCCCTGTGTTTGCATGGGTTTCCACCAGGTTCTCCAGTTTCATCCCAAACTCCAAAGACATACAGATAAGGAATTTAGATTGTGAGCCACAATTGGGACAGCGATGATTATGTATGTAAAGTGCTGCAGAATATGTTAGCGCTATGTAAAAATAAAGATTATTATTATTATCCATGGTCAAAATTACTGTTATTGTGAACAGTTAATCAAGTTGAAGATGAAATGATCTCTAAAAGGCCTAAAGTTAAAAATGACGCATTTCCTTTGTATTTTAGCCCAAAAAATATATACTGTATTTATATTTTCATCTTTTACATCTTAAAAATTACAAAAAGGAAAATGGCCAATGCAAAAGTTTGGGCACCCTGCATGATTAGTACCTAGTAGCACCCCTTTTTGAAAGTATCACAGCTTGTAAACGCTTTCGGTAGACAGCCAAGAGTCTTTCAATTCTTATTTGAGGGATTTTCATTCATTCTTCCTTGGAAAATTCTTCTGTGAGATTTCTGGCATGCACTGCTATTTTGAGGTCTAGTCACAGAGATTTTCAATGACGTTCAGATCAGGGAACTGTGAGGGCCATTGTAAAACCTTCAGCTTGCACCTTTTGAGGTAGTCTATTGTGGATTTTGACATGGGTCTGGATCATTATCCATTTGTAGAAGCCATCATCTTTTCAACTTTTGCTTTTTTGCAGATGGTGTTATGTTTGCATCAAGAATTTGTTGAAATTTCTTTGAATCCATTCTTCCCTCTACCCGTGAAATGTTCCTTGTGCCTTTGGGTGCAACTCAACCCCAAAGCATGATTGATCCACCCTCCATGCTTAGTGGTTGGTGAGATTTTTTTTTCCTGAAATTCTGTGCCCTTTTTTCTCCACACATACCTTTGATCATTGTAGCCAAAGAGTTATATTTTACATTCGTCGATCCACAGGACTTGTATCCAAAATTCATTAGGCTTGTTCTTTTGCATACTTCTGATGCTGAATTTTATGATGAGGACGCATGAGAGGTTTTCTTCTGATGACTCTTCCATCAAGGCCATATTTGTGCAGGTGTCTCTGAACAGTAGAACAATGTACCACAACTCCAGAGCCTGCTAAACTTTCTGAAAGTCTTTTGAAGTCAAGCAAAGGTTCTGATTTGCCTCTCTAGCAATCCTAAGACCAGCTCTCACTGAACTTTTGCTTGGTCTTCCTGACCTTATCTTGACCTCCACTATTCTTGTTAACTGCCATTTCTTAAATACTTTTCGAACTTAGGAAAGGGCAACTTAAAAACGCTTTGCTATCTTCTTGTAGCCTCTTCCTGCTTTGTGGACCTCCACCATTTTCAGAGTACTAGGCAGCTGCTTAGAAGAATCCATGGCTTCTGTTTTTTGGCACAAGGTTAGAGGAGGCTGGGCTTTTATAAAGTTGAGAAATTTGCATCACCTGGCCTTTCCTAACGATGATAGTGAACAAGCCATAACCCTAATAGGCTAATTAAGATCTGAAACCTTGGTCAAAGTTATCTGAGCACACAAATCTCCAAGGGTGCCCAAACGTTTTCATCGGCGCATTTTCCTTTTTGTAGTTTTTAAAATGTAAAAAATTACAAGTATATACGTACAGTACAGACCAAAAGTTTGGACACACCTTCTCATTTAAAGATTTTTCTATATTTTCATGACTTTGAAAATTGTACATTCACACTGAAGGCATCAAAACTATGAATTAACACATGTGGAATTATATAGTTAACAAAAAAGTGTGAAACAACTGAAAATATGTCTTATATTCTAGGTTCTTCAAAGTAACAACCTTTTGCTTTGATGACTGCTTTGCACACTCTTGGCATTCTCTTGATGAGCTTCAAGAGGTAGTCACTGGAAATGGTTTTCACTTCACAGTGTGCCCTGTCAGGTTTAATAAGTGGGATTTCTTGCCTTATAAATGGGTTTGGGACCATCAGTTGTGTTGTGCAGAAGTCTGGTGGATACACAGCTGATAGTCCTCCTGAATAAACTGTTAGAATTTGTATTATGGCAAGAAAAAAGCAGCTAAGTAAAGAAAAACGAGTGGCCATCATTACTTTAAGAAATGAAGGTCAGTCAATGCGAAAAATTGGGAAAACTTTGAAAGTGTCCCCAAGTACAGTTGCAAAAACCATAAATCGCTACAAAGAAACTGGCTCACTTGAGGACCGCCCCAGGAAAAGAGGACCAAGAGTCACCTCTGCTTCTGAGGATAAGTTTATCCGAGTCACCAGCCTCAGATATCGCATGTTAACAGCAGCTCAGATTAGAGACCAGGTCAATGTCACACAGAGTTCTAGCAGCAGACACATCTCTTCAACAACTGTTAAGAGGAGACTTTGTGCAGCAGGTCTTCATGGTAAAATAGCTGCTAGGAAACCACTGCTAAGGACAGGCAACAAGCAGAAGAGACTTGTTTGGGCTAAAGAACACAAGGAATTGACATTAGACCAGTGGAAATCTGTGCTTTGTTCTGATGAGTCCAAATTTGAGATCTTTGGTTTCAACCACCATGTCTTTGTGCGACGCAGAAAAGGTGAACGGATGGACTCTACATGCCTGGTTTCAACCGTGAAGCATGGAGGAGCAGGTGTGATGGTGTGGGGGTGCTTTGCTGGTGACACTGTTGGGGATTTATTCAAAATTGAAGGCATACTGAAGCAGCATAGCTACCACAGCATCTTGCAGCGGCATGCTATTCCATCCGGTTTGCATTTAGTTGGACCATCATTTATTTTGCAACAGGACAATGACCCCAAACACACCTCCAGGCTGTGTAAGGGCTATTTGACCAAGAAGGAGAGTGATGGGGTGCTACGCCAAATGACCTGGCCTCCACAGTCACCAGACCTGAACCCAATTGAGATGGTTTGGGGTGAGCTGGACCTCAGAGTTAAGGCAAAAGGGCCAACAAGTGCTAAGCATCTCTGGAAACTCCTTCAAGATTGTTGGAAGACCAATTCCGGTGACTACCTCTTGAAGCTCATCAAGAGAATGCCAAGAGTGTGCAAAGCAGTTATCAAAGCAAAAGGTGGCTACTTTGAAGAACCTAGATTATAAGACATATTTTCAGTTGTTTCACATTTTTTTGTTAACTATATAATTCCACATGTGTTATTTCATAGTTTTGATGCCTTTTGTGAATGTACAATTTTCATAGTCATGAAAATACAGAAAAATCTTTAAATGAGGTGTGTCCAAACTTTTGGTCTGTACTATATATATATATATATATATATATATATATATATATATATATATATATATATATATACACTGCTCAAAAAAATAAAGGGAACACTCAAATAACACATCCTAGATCTGAATGAATGAAATATTCTCATTGAATACTTTTTTCTGTACAAAGTTGAATGTGCTGACAACAAAATCACACAAAAATCAGAAATGGAAATCAAATGTATTAACCAATGGAGGCCTGGATTTGGAGTCACCCCTAAAATTAAAGTGGAAAAATACACTACAGGCTGATCCAACTTTGATGTAATGTCCTTAAAACAAGTCAAAATGAGGCTTAGTATTGTGTGTGGCCTCCACCTGCCTGTATGACCTCCCTACAACGCCTGGGCATGCTCCTGATAAGGTTGCAGATGGTCTTCTGTGGGATCTTCTCCCAGACCTGGACTAAAGCATCTGCCAACTCCTGGACAGTCTGTGGTGCAACGTGACGTTGGTTGATGGAGCGAGACATGATGTCCAAGATGTGCTCAATCGGATTCAGGTCTGGGGAATGGGCGGGCCAGTCCATAGCTTCAATGCCTTCATCTTGCAGGAACTGCTGACACACTCCAGCCATATGAGGTCTGGCATTGTCCTGCATTAGGAGGAACCCAGGGCCAACCGCACCAGCAAATGGTCTCACAAGGGGTCTGATGATCTCACCTCGGTACCTAATGGCAGTCAGGCTACCTCTGGCGAGCACATGGAGGGCTGTACGGCCCTCCAAAGAAATGCCATGCCACACTATTACTGACCCACTGCCAAACCGGTCATGCTGAAGGATGTTGCAGGCAGCAGATCACTCTCCATGGCGTCTCCAGACTCTGTCACGTCTGTCACATGTGCTCAGTGTGAACCTGCTTTTATCTGTGAAGAGCACAGGGCGTCAGTGGTGACTTTGCCAATCCAGGTGTTCTGTGGCAAATGCAAAGCATCCTGCACGGTGTTGGGCTGTGAGCACAACCCCCATCTGTGAACTTTGGGCCCTCATACCACCCTCATGGAGTCGGTTTCTAACCGTTTGTGCAGACACATGCACATTTGTGGCCTGCTGGATGTCATTTTGCAAGGCTCTGGCAGTGCTCCTCCTGTTCCTCCTTGCACAAAGGCGGAGGTAGCGGTCCTGCTGCTGGGTTGTTGCCCTTCTACGACCCCCTCCACGTCTCCTGGTGTACTGGCCTGTCTCCTGCTATCGCCTCCAGCCTCTGGACAATACGCTGAAAAACACAGCAAACATGCCGCAGCTCGCATTAATGTGCCGTCCTGGATGAGCGGCACTACCTGAGCAACTTCTGTGGGTTGTAGAGTCCGTCTCATGCTACCACGAGTGTGAAAGCACAACCAACATTCAAAAGTGACCAAAACATCAGCCAGAAAGCATTGGTACTAAGATGTGGTCTGTGGTCCCCACCTGCAGAACCACTCCTTTATTGAGGGTGTCTTGATAATTGCCAATAATTTCCATCTATTGTTTATTCAATTTGCACAAAAGCATGTGAAACTGATTGTCAATCAGTGTTGCTTCCTAAGTGGACAGTTTGATTTCACTGAAGTTTGATTTACTTGGAGTTATATTCTGTTGTTTAAGTGTTCTCTTTATTTTTTTGAGCAGTGTATTTTCTGCCTAAAATGCAAAGGAAATGTGTCATCTCTAACTTTAGGCCTTATAGAGATCATTTCATCTTCAACTTGCTTAACTGTTCACAATTAACAGTCATTTTGACCAGGGGTGCCCAAACTTTTACAAGCCACTGTATCTCACTTCCACACCTCTTTAATATTGTCAGGATATAAAATTAACACCATTAAAACAGAAGTCTTACCATTTAATAGCCCAGACAATCAACTACACACTTTACAGGAAAAAGTTAATTTTCAGTGGAAAATTGTTGCCCTGATTTACTTGGGGTTACACCTTTCCCCTCCTTACTCTACCACATACTTCCGATTTCATTCTTTGGCCGAATATGTGTTAGAACCCTCCTGTTTGTTTTTTCCATCATGTGTTTTGCGGTCACGTGACCATCTGCCTTTATATTCTAGCTCCGCCCTTTTGGCTGTGCTTGACTACAGTGTTTGACTGTTTCTCTAGCCTGGTGCTTCTGTGCCTTTCTCTGTCAGTTCGCTTGGTCCTTCTGGGACCTCTAGTACCTTTTTGTCAGTTTGTCTTTTTGTGTTCTGCAACTACTTCTCTGTTTAGGAGGTGTCCCATTTTTGTCCCAGTCCTTAGTTCTTTTAGGGACCCCTCCCTTTATGCTATAGGTCTTCATTCAGACTAGCCGAGGACTAAGATGGGTCTGTTCACTAGGAACAGGCAGCCCGCTACATCGTAGGGATTCAGCTTAGTCTTACTGTAGGGACAGCTTTCCCCTATCTTTCCTTAGTTCATGTTGCACATCATAACTATATGAGACATGAAGATAACCCTCCTAATAACGTGACAGACCTCTGCACTTCCACGTCTGAATAGAGCGGATGTCATGCAAGCAACGATCTGCATAGGTACATTCTCTGTATTCACTGGAGATCCCATTGATATAACCCTTAATAATAAGTATAGTTAGGGGATAATATAAAAACTTGTCACAAGTCACAACCCCTAACATCCAGACTGTGCCTATATTTTTCTTTCTCAGTCTGTGGATTCTGATAGAAAGAAGGTAGAAAAACATCTTAGGTATTGTTTCTGTATGAAGCAACCTTGGGCAGAAAGACAGGAGCAATCCTTACTAAATAGATCTCTAATGCTCAGATATGATTCTTTTCACAAGAAGGCTTGAAAATGATAGCAGTCAAGATTAGCACATTTATCAAAAAAAGCTTGAAGATCTCTGACAATGGCTTACTAAGACACCAGTAGCTTCTGCAGCCTACGTATACATAGCTTATAAGGGTTATAAACTGTGTGGTCAGACAAGCTTATTAATGGATTCACTGTTAACTCACTCTGCACATTGCAATGTACTATGATACATAAAGGCTGTGAAAGCCAAACAATTCATATTTTTTAATAAAATCTTATTGCAAAAATGAAGTTTAGCCAAAATATATTGATATACCGTAAGTAAAAAATGTATGCCCCAAAAATGACCATATTCTTTAATTCATACAATGTTTTATTATGATGTTTAATATTCTAGAATGTGTTTTACTGATATGCTGTCACAGTGGCCTTTGTGTTTATCGGCCTGTGTTCTCTTTGGATGATTTCACAGTTTTGTCTTCACGCCTAGGAAATGTTCTATATTATATTACAATATATCTGGGTGTAACCTACATGGGGTAAATAGGAGTATTGTATATCAGTGTAAATCACCCCGTATGAGTATGCCATATTAGGAAAAACTATTTTTAGTTGGAATAATAAATAAATAGACCAAACACACTATATGCAAAAGCAATGTGTTATTTCTGCTTCCCTTTGGGGTTACACTGTTCTACATAATTTCAAAAGTTGTCAAGTTCAGTTATGAAATCAGCCAGTTCTTAATGATTTTGACCTCCTGAATTCAATCTGACAATGGCAATTTTTAGTTGGCTCTTGTTTCTATGATATCAAAGCGTTTAGCTTTTACTGCTACAATTAATGCATAAGTTTCATTATTATTTTTGCATTTATAAAGATGCAGAATATTTTGTTATGCCAATTTTCTGATATCTATTTAGAGGAAACTTAGCAACAATTCAAATAACAAAAACCCGTCTAAACACTATTGCGAGTTGTAAATAGTTACAGAAATTGCACTACAAAATTTGGTCCTCACTCAGTGACAATTATTTTTTGTCTCTTGTACTCCTGCATCGGATCATCTCTTACAAGTGTCAAACAGTAATCTGCAAGCTTTGATGGATTCCATTTTCCTTCATATCTTTTCTCCATAGCCTCAATATCTTGGTGAAATCTATCTGCTTTGTTAATGCAAGAGCAAGGCATATCTGAAAAAAACATCTAGAAACATTTCAATATGCTAAGAAACTAATTGAATAAATCCTAAAACTGTATACCTTACACAGAGAA
The DNA here is from genome assembly GCF_046119375.1 of Phyllobates terribilis. Classification (NCBI taxonomy): domain Eukaryota; kingdom Metazoa; phylum Chordata; class Amphibia; order Anura; family Dendrobatidae; genus Phyllobates; species Phyllobates terribilis. Next base: position 614,081,159 of record NW_027362764.1, read on the forward strand.
GATTTATAAAAGTAGGTGATGCAACTATAATTAGGATTACTCTCAGAAGTGCTTATTACCCCACGGCCTATACCCTGTCTGATTTCCTGGTTGCCCGGGTCATACTACACACAGATGTCTTTGACAAAGACCAGTCTCGGTCAAAACGTTGGACAATATCTGTTTTGTCTCCTTGCCTGATCATAATAAATAACACTGCAGCAAGATCTACAATCTCATTTCCTTTTTTGTGGTGCTGAGGTTTTTACTTTGATTAGGCTGGACCACAAGTCCCTTCCTCAAGCAAACTACATTTATTAAGACAGTGCTACTAGTCTTTCTCCTTCATGTAATTAGGATTACATCATCAAAGCTGAGTTGGCGTCTTTTGATTGGTCACCCTGTAACACTAATGCTGGCACCTCTGCATGGTTCTTCCTCCTCCATGCAAGGACCCCGACATACTCACCGCCGCGGTCACATTGTCAGCTCGTCGCTCGGCACGGCGTGCTCACCTGTCTCCTGCTCTTGTGCACTGTTTCCGGTGAGGCGCCAAGTGAGCACATGCGCTGACCTGTTCTTAAATGGGCAGCACATGCACCTGCTAAAATGCCCTTAGCCAAATAGCTGGAAGGCTTCTTGTTTAAAAGGCACCCTCCCCAATAGGGAGTTCGGTTTACTACTAGTGAGTTGATACGCCCCCTGGTTCTTGCATGGCCACTCCTGAACCCGTAGCCCCTGATCCTTGCTTACTGAGTAAGGAGGTTTAAATAGAGAGAGTCCCCTGGCACTATTGAGGACCTCGAATAATACACAGGGTAAACTGATTTGAGAGGAACGAGTACAAATAGCACTAAAGCTATTAAAGCTTACCTTGCCCCGTGGCAACCGCACTGCCAATGACACGCCTCCAAACACAGAGGTAGCTATAGCGAGTTCTGCAACGTGTGTTATACCAGTGATAAAACATAAGATCTTTGGTTCTGAGACAAATGCATCAGTAAAGGGTTGTGGGATGCCACTCAGCAAGTCTCACAACCCAGAAGTTGGACCTAACTCCTGCGAAAGTGTTGGGCGATTTAAAAGCTGCATAGGGGTCCAGTTTAGTTTATTTTTTTAATTAGTAATATTTAGACAATTTTTCAGTGTGTATTTGCTTGTTGTATTCTTAAATAAATAATACACTTTAAACACACTTGGCAGGGGACCACACAGGGGTGTAGAAAGCTGTTTTTTTGTGTCCGAACTAGGCAGCTATCAAATTAAAAACACTGTATATTAGTAAGTTTTTCAATTTGCATTTAAGCATGTTTAAAAAAAACATGTTATCTCCCTGGACACCTCCTATAATCGTGGATTGATTAATGCAATTATTCTTACATCACCTTTGCAGTTAACACCTTCCGGTTCATGATTTTTTTTACACTAATTTATTAGTTGAGCAGCCTGCACTAAATCAGTTGGTGTTTTATGAAGGTACCAAGCAATAGTTTTATCGCTTTTATTTTGTTTCACCTACTGGATCTCATCTCTAGATGTTCTCAATTTGCATATACATTTAAAGGGAATCTTAGAGAAATGTGTTACATGGAACAAAATCTGCTCCAGTGTCCGCTCAATGTGAACTTATATTTGTCACATGAAAAAGACAAAGCTAGACATTGAAGTGATATTAAAGCTGATGTTTTGAATGATTAGAAAATCTAATTTTTTTCCTGCCACTTTCTTCTAGAGATCTGTCAATGGGACATTGATGGAGTTGGCTGCTATTGGTTCTTATGGGACAAACTCTTTAACACTGGGCTTTATTACTTGAACTTTTGTGCATTTCCAAACTATCAACTCTTTGCAACTACGTCATGGTAAAGTTCAGAGAATTAAACTGTCCCTGACTGTAAAAATGAGAAGGCTTTTCTGATTTATCACATTTAATCTTATTTTGTCTAGCAGTATTCTGATGATATAGAGATGTTCAGACTTCTTCAATTTCAATTATCTCATAAGAATGTGAACATCTAATAAATTATTTCAGGGATCAACACATGCTTTTGTTTTTGTACCTATTTTTATTTGTTGACATATTATACATGGACACAAAATCTTGTCGAAATGAATTTTGCTCGGGATTACGTGAGACTTTCAGAAATCCTTTAGTGAGTCAGAGTATTAAGGGATAAAACTTAAGACATGGTAATATATTGTCTGGTAAATTGCTAATCGTGTATTACAACCCCTGGCAAAAATTATGGAATCACCGGGCTCAGAGGATATTCATTCAGTTGTTTAATGTTGAAAAAAAGCAGATCACAGACATGGCACAAAACTAAAGTCATTTCAAATGGCAACTTTAGGGCTTTAAGAAACACTAAAAGAAATCAAGATTAAAAATATGGTACTCAGTAAGGGTAATTTTTTTCAGACCAAGCAGAGGGAAAAAATTGTGGAATCACTCAATTCTGAGGAAAAAATTATGGAATCACTCTGTAAATGTTCATTTCCAAAACTAACACCTGCATCAAATTAGATCTGCTTGTTAGTCTGCATCTAAAAAAGAGTGATCACACCTTGGAGAGCTGTTGCACCAAGTGGACTGACATGAATCATGGGTCCAACACGAGAGATGTCAATTGAAACAAAGGAGAGGATTATCAAACTCTTAAAATAAGGTAAATCATCACGCAATCTTGCAAAAGATGTTGGTTGTTCATAGTCAGCTGTCTAAAATCTGGACCAAATACAAACAACATGGGAAGGTTGTTAAAGGCAAACATATTGGTAGACCAAGGAAGACATCAAAGTGTCAAGACCGGAAACTTAAAGCAATATGTGTCCAAAACATCAAATGCGCAACAAAACAAATGAGGAACGAATGGGAGGAAGCTGGAGTCAATGTCTGTGACCGAACTGTAAGAAACCGCCTAAAGGAAATGGGATTTACATACAGAAAAGCTAAACATAAGCCATCATTAACACCTAAACAGAAAAAAACAAGGTTACAATGGGCTAAGGAAAAGCATTCCTGGACTGTGGATGACTGGATGAAAGTCATATTCAGTGATGAATCGCGAATCTGCACTGGGCAGGGTGATGATGCTGGAACTTTTGTTTGGTGCCGTTCCAATGAGATTTATAAAGATGACTGCATGAAGAGAACATGCAAATTTCCACAGTCATTGATGATATGGGGCTGCATGTCAGGTAAAGGCACTGGGGAGATGGCTGTCATTACATCTTCAATAAATGCCCATGTTTATGTTGATATTTTGGACAGTTTTCTTATCCCATCAATTGAAAGGATGTTTGGGGATGATGACATCATTTTTCAAGATGATAATGCATCCTGCCATAGAGCAAAAACTGTGAAAACATTCCTTGAAAGAAGACACATAAGGTCAATGTCATGGCCTGCAAATAGTCCGGATCTCAATCCAATTGAAAATCTTTGGTGGAAGTTGAAGAAAATGGTCCATGACAAGGCTCCAACCTGCAAAGCTGATCTGGCAACAGCAATCAGAGAAAGTTGGAGCCAGATTGGTGAAGGGTACTGTTTGTCACTCATTAAGTCCATGCCTCAGAGACTGCAAGCTGTTATTAAAGTCAGAGGTGGTGCAACAAAATACTAGTGATGTATTTGAGTGTTCTTTTGTGTGTTTGTTTTTCATGATTCCATAATTTTTTCCTCAGAATTGAGTGATTCAATAATTTTTTCCCTTTGCTTGCTCTGAAAAAAATTACCCCTACCGAGTACCACATTTTTTATCTTGATTTCTTTTAGTGTTTCTTAAAGCCCTAAAGTTGCCATTTGAAATGACTTTAGTTTTGTGCCATGTCTGTGATCTGCTTTTTTTCAACATTAAACAACTGAATGAACATCCTCTGAGCTCGGTGATTCCATAATTTTTGCCAGGGGTTGTACAGTGCAGAGGAACTCCAATCAAAGATGGAAAAACCATACATCATATAGTATTTGTGTATGAATGTTAATTTTACATTATTATGGCTGTATTTCTGCTGTCTTTTTACACTATTTACCTGCAGATATGGGGTTAATTTGAAAGTTAAAAGCATTCTGAAACTGTCTGGCACCTGCACTGAGCGCCCCGCTGCCAGGAGTAAATTACCTTTATTCCTCTCGGCAGCGTTTCGGCTTTCAGTCATATGGGTTGGCCAGCGCGGCTTCAGTCAGCACTCAGAGAGCTGACAGTCAACTGCACCAACTCCAGAAGTGGTGTCTTCTCCATTTTAAAGTCACAGCACTGCTGCAGCTTGAGATTGGCTGATGCAGTCATGTGATTTCAATAATGGTCATCAGAGAAACATCCGATGATGTGCTTTTCAAGGCTGCAGCAGTCCTGTGACTTCTGAACAGAGGAAACATCACTTCTGGACCCAATGCAGGCCCCCTGAGCTCCGGGGGAGCTGGAAGATGAGTATGCTTCTGTTTATTATGTTAAAACTATTCAAGCAGAAAAAAATATCTGTCAGACTACCCCATTGAACTGCATAAGACTCAAACAGGCTATTGAATTATATATTTTTCATCCAGCTTCTATGGGATCCAGGAAAGTTAGGGCTTTGCCATGTTTTACTATTGGTGTACAAGAGCTGTCATTCTGAATATGGCCTTGATTTGTGTTTGGGGTATCACATCTGTGCCAGAGAGTTGATTGCTAAGTGTCTCCCAGTTCTGTATAACTTTAAAGCAGAGTATATAGTATATACAGTGAGTGAAATAAGTATTGAACATGTCACCAATTTTCTAAGTAAATATATTTCTAAAGGTGCTATTGACTTGAAATTCTCACCGGATGTCGGTAACAACCCATACAATCCGCACAGGCAAAGAAATGACACCATAGATGTCCAGAAATTATGACATGAAATGACTCATGGAAAAGGTATTGAACTCATAAAGAAAGAGAGGTGCAAAAAGTAATGGAAAGTCAATACACCAGCTGAAATATATCAATAATTAGAAAGCTATCCTGCCACTCAGTGAAAAATAATATCAGCTGGTTCAACTTATGGCCTATAAAAAGGTGTCTCATTACCAAGGTGCCACACAAAAAACATCTGATGATGGGTAAAACCAGTGCACTGTCTCAAGACCTTCGCAACCTTATTGTTTCCAAACATAATGATGGCATTAGTTACAGAAGAATTTCTAAACTACTGAAGGTTCCAGTGAGCACTGTTTGGGCCATAATCCAGAAGTGGAAAGAACATAATTTCACCATAAAGCAGCGACGATCAGGTGCACGTCACAAGATTTCAGACAGACTAGTGAAAAGAATCAGAACGGTTGTCCAAGAGCCAAGGACCACCTGTGGAGAACTGCAGAAAAACCTTGAATCAGCAGGTACAATTGTTTCAAATAAAATTATAAGTAATGCAGTCAACCTTCATGGCCTGTATGCACACTGACCACACATGACTCCATTGCTGAACAAAAAGCATGTTCAAGCACGTCAAAAGTTTGCTCAATAACATTTAGACAAGTCTGCGAAATACGGGGAGAATATAGTCTGATCAGATGAGATCAAAATTGAACTCCTTTGATGCCATAATACACACCATGTTTGGAGGTCAAAAGGCACTGCAAATCACACCAAAAACTGCATACTAACAGTGAAGATTGGAGGTGAGAACCTCATGCTGCGGGGCTGTTTTTCAGCATATGACACTGGCAAACTTGATTAATAGAAGGATGGATGAATGGACAAATGTACTGAGCCATTCTTGATAAAAATCTGCTGACATCTACCTGGATGATGAAGGTGAAACAAGGGTGGACATTTCAGCAAGACAATGATCCCAAACATTCATTAGAGGAAACTTTCAATTGGTTTCAGAAAAACAAAATAAAGCTGCTAGAATGGCCTAGTCGATCATCGACCTGAATCCAATAGAAAATTTATGGAAGAAACTAAAGCTCAGAGTTCATAGAAAGAACCCACCAAACCTTGAGAATTTGAAGAGTGTTTGTGTGAAAGAATGGACCAAAATCACACTTGAGCAGTGCATGGGACTTCTTTCTCCATACAGGAGGTGTCTTGAAGCTGTCATTACCAATTAAGGCTTTTGTATAAAGTTTTAAATAAATTTCAGTAAGCTTGTTCAATACTTTTTCCCTGTGTCATTTCTCATTATTACACAAAACTTAATTTATGGACATCTTTGGTTTGATTTCTTTACCTGTGTGGATTGGATATGTTATTTACCAACATCTGGGGAGAATTTCATGTCAATAGCAACTTTAGAAATATATTTACTTAGAAAATTGATGACGTGTTCAATACTTATTTGACACATTGTGGCTGACGCGGTTTGGTTACGCTGTGGTAATCCTTATGAGGATTGGGAATGTACAGTATATGAAAGTTTCTGCTGTTTTAGAATTTTTAGAAGGGTTAAAAGTTGACCAGCGATTTCTCATTTTTACAACAAAATTTACAAAACCATTTTTTTAGGGACCGTATCACATTTGACTTTGAGGGGTCTATATGGCAGAAAATATCAAAAGTGACACTATTGTAAAAACTGCACCCATCAAGGCGCTCAAAACCACATTCATGAAGTGTATTAACCCTTCAGGTGCTTCACCGTAATTACTGGAATGTGGAAGGAAAAAATAAATATTTAAGTTTTTTTCACAAAAATTTTACTTTAGGCCCATTTTTTTTTTAGTTTCACAATAGTAAAAGGTGAAAATGGACCCCAAAATTTGTTGTGCAATTTCTCCTGAGCACACAGATACCTAATATGTGGTGGGAAACCACTGTTTAGTGCATGGCAGGGCTCGGAAGGGAAGGAGCGCCATTTGACTTTTTGAATGTAAAATTTACTTGCATAATTAGCAGACGCCATGTCGCGTTTGGAGAGCCACTGATGTGCCTAAACAGGGGAAGCCTCCCACAACTGACACCACTCTGGAAACTAGAACCCTCAGGGAACATATCTGGATGTGTAGTGAGCACCTTGAACCCCGAGGTTCTTCACAGAAGTTTCTAACGTTGAGCCATGAAAATAAAAAAAATCTGATTTTTTCCACAAGAATATTTTTTAGCCCCAAATGTTGCATTTTCACAAGGGTAACAGGAGAAAATGGACCCCAAAATTTGTTGTGCAATTTCTCCTGAGTACCCCATATGTGGTTGAAAACTACTTTTGAGGCATAGTGCAAAGCTCAGAAGGAAAGAAGTGCCATATTAGGGTTCAGACTTTGCTGGACTGGTTTGAGGGTGTCATGTCGCATTGGTAGAGCCCCTGAGGTGGCAGATCAGCCGAACCCCACATAGGTGACCACATTTTACAAACTACACCTCTCAATGAATTCACCTAGGGGTGCAGTGATCATATTAACACCACAGGTGTGTTACAGTATTTTTTATATTGGGCAGTGAAGAAAAAATAATTACATTTATCGGTCGACTATGACAGCACCACGAGAGAGGGGATCCGCCCACCCAGGACAGGAAACTTACAGGCTTAAAAGGGGCGGTCCTCTCTCTCGCCTCAGTTTGATTTCCTGTCCTTGATAGAGGGAACCTATAGCAGGCTCATGTAAGATCCCAAATAGTCCGAAGATGGGGGCCTCCGGTGGTAGACCTCTTTGCCACGAGACTAAATCGAAAGACAGAGCTCTTTTGTTCTCTAAATCCCAGAAAAAATCCCCTGGCAGTGGACGCCTTCCAAGTAACTTGGGATTTCAGCCTGGCCTATGCCTTTCCCCCATTGAATCTTCTTCCCATGGTCCTAAGAAAGATCAGAGAGGATAAGGTGAGGGTTCTTCTGGTCGCACCTTTTTGGTCCAGGAGGCCCTGGTTCTCATGCCTGAGGAACATGTCCATCTCCGATCCTTGGGTCTTGCCCGAGATTCCGGATCACCTTGTCCAGGGTCCAATAGTCCATCCTCAACCTCCTGGCCTCCACTTGACGGTGTGGAACTTGAGAGGTCGCTGTTAGAACGTAAAGGGTTCTCTCGGGACCTAGTAGCTAAACTAATGCGTAGTAGAAAACCTATCACTACTAGAATTTACGCTAGAACTTGGAAGAAATTTTTATCTTTTTCCGGTTCTACAGTTAGTGAGGGGACACCAATTGGTAAAATTTTAGAGTTTTTACAAAAGGGCCTTGAGTTGGGGTTGGCGACAAGTACCCTAAAAGTCCAAGTCTCTGCCTTGGGTGCCCTATATAACTGTGACTTAGTGGGCAATTACTGGGTTTCTCGCTTTATCAAAACCGTGTTTAGATCCAGGCCTGTCATCAAAAGCAATTAGTACCCTGGGATCTAAATTTAGTTCTAAAGGCACTAACCAGCTCGCCATTTGAACCAATAGATTTAGCAACCCTTAAGTCCATCTCCCTTAAAATAGCGCTTCTAATAGCTCTAACATCAGCTAGGAGGATCAGTGATATCCAGGCTCTGTCTTCGGCTTCACCTTTCACTCAGATCCTGGACGATAGAATAATTCTTAGACCTGACCCAGCGTATCTCCCTAAAGTAGCTTCCAATTTCCATAAACTCAAAGAAGTAATCCTACCCTCTTCCTGCCCTAATCCGAGTAACCAAAAAGAGGCCGAATTTCATACGTTAGATGTAAGGAGATGTGTGATTAGGTACCTCTCTGTCACCCAGGCTTTCAGGAAAGATATTTCTTTGTTAATCTCCTACCAAGGGGTTAGAAAGCGTCTTAAAGTTGCTAAGTCCACCATAGCTAGGTGGATTAGGGAGGCTATTACTCTAGCTTATGCTTCTAGCGGTGAGGAAGCGCCACAGGGGTTGAAGACTCACTCTACCCGGGCAGTGGCGGCCTCGTGGGCGGGTGTATCGATGGAAGACATATGTAAGGCTGCTACCTGGTCTTCTGCGTCTACTTTCTATAGGCACTATAGACTGGATTTGGGTGTTTCATCTGACCTCACATTTGGGAGAAGGGTGCTCCAGGCTGTGGTTGCTCCCTAGACTTCTTCATCTCTGCAATTCACTCGTAGTGCTGTCATGGTCGACCGATAAAGTCATAAGTTACTTACTGGTAACTGGTAACAGCACCCATATATTCCCTCCCTTCACATTGTGGGAGTGCTCCGTATTTATTAATTAGAGATTTCACACTTAGTTGGTGTTATATTAAAATATTGTTTTATGGTTGTTTGCTATGTCTACAAACCTGGTGGTCCTTTCAATGCTCTGTAATCCAAACTGAGGCGAGAGAGAGGGCCGTCCCTTTTAAGCCTGTAGGTTTCCTGTCCTTGGTGGGCGGATCCCCTCTCTCGTGGTGCTGTCATGGTCTCCAATAAATCCCATTACCAGTAAGTAACTTATGACTTTTTACCACCAAAATTTTGTTTTAGCCCCAGATCTTACATTTTCACACTGGGAAATGGGTAAAAATGGCACCAAAATTTGTCCCACAACTTCTGCTGAATTTAGAAATACCCCATATGTGGCAGTGCAGTACTGCTTAGCCATATGACAGAGCACATTTTGCCTCCTAAAGCACAGATTTTCCTAGAATAGTTTGCGGACATCATATACAGAGCTCATACGTGCTAGAAGAGCAGAATCCCCATCAAGTGACCCCATGTTGGAAATTATACCCCTTTGTGAAGTTATCTGCAGGTGTAGTGACTATTTTGACTCCATGGGTGTTTTCCAGAAACAAGCAGCAGTGGATGAAGTGAAGATTTCAAATTGCCGTTGTAATGACCAGTACATTGTAGTGAGCAGTACGTTTTGCTCAGCTCATGCTTCTGGAGACACTCACCCGTAAATTAGGCAGGCTCTCATTGCTACAGGAATGCCAAATATGTGGATGCTACCTGTGGTTTAGACCCTTCTGAGCTCCACAGTGTGAGGGGGACATTTGGATTTGGGAGCGCAGAAATCAATGGATTTCTTTTGGATGGCGAGGTGTCATTTCATTTTTCCAAAGCCTTTGTGTTACCATTAATGTGGAAGCCCCTTATATTTCCATTAACAGATGATGGACCTGAGTGGGGGCTTTTTTTGTGAAAGGAGTTGAACTTTTATTGGGAACATATTTTACATAACATTTTGGATCACATTTATTCTGCGCTCTACGCTGAGCACTTATATCAAGATTTCCATCGAAACCGCTGAGTGACGTGATTCAGATGAAACCTCTGAGAGATCCATTCACTATAATGAGGCAGCAGAGTTACTCTGGACTACGTCTGGCCTCTGGTCAGTGTTGTTCTTTTCGGAAGTGCACAAAACTGTGGCCGATGGCACTTTTATGCACGCCTAATAAAAAGACGGACACCGCTGGATCATAGGCTAGGCGGCGTCCACATCAGTCTCATTACAGGGAATCTTCCGCTGAGGGTTCCTTCTGAATCACGTATTTCAGAGATTTACACGGAAACCCCGGTGTAAGCGCTCAGCATAGAGCGCAGTATAAATGTGAGCCGAGCCCTACTGCGATCTTTGGGAGGCAGAATGAATAAATCAATAGAAGGTGAAGAATTAGTTTTATTTATTTTTTACGCCGTTCCTCGTGTGGTATAAGTGATTAGGCTTCTTTATTCTTCGGGCCGGTGCAATTACAGCGATACCAGATTTATATTATTTTTATGTTATAGTACTTTTACACAATAAAAACTATTTTATAGAAAAAATAATTATTTTTGCATCGCTTTATTCTGAGAGCTGTAACTTTTTTATTTTTCCGCTGATGGAGCTGTATGGCAGCTTGTTTTTTGCGGGGCAAGATGATGTTTTCAGCTATACCATTTTTAGTTGCAATTGTCTTATTGATCGCATTTTATTCCACTTTTTGTTTGGCGGTATGATGATAAAGCATAGTTTTTTGCCTTGTTTTTCTTTTTTCTTACAGTGTTCACTGAAGAGGTTAACTAGTGGGACAGTTTTATAGGTTGGGTTGTTCCGGACGCGGCTATACGTATGTGTACTTTTTTTGTTTAATTTTTTTTTACACAGATAAATGTATTTATTGGATTAATATATATATATTTTGTTCTTTATTTTGTGATTTTTTTCAAATATTTTTATAATTTTATTAACATTTTTTTTTTACTTTTTTACATTGTCCCACCTTTCCCTGCCCTGATCATTGATCTAATACTCTACAGTGCATCGCATCGCATTATGCTGATAGAAGAAGACAGGGAGCTCACTCCCTGTGCGTTGTCGCTGTCCCTATTGACAGCGGCATCACAGGGAGCTGTTGAGTGTCAGCTCTCACATAGAGTTGACATCTGCTCTGGATCATGGAGGCGCTCAGCATGAGCCAGAAAGATTGCGGTGCTTTATATACAGTACAGACCAAAAGTTTGGACACACCTTCTCATTTAAAGATTTTTCTGTATTTTCATGACTATGAAAATTGTACATTCACACTGAAGGCATCAAAACTATGAATTAACACTTGGAATTATATACTTAACAAAAAAGTGTGAAACAACTGAAAATATGTCTTATATTCTAGGTTCTTCAAAGTAGCCACCTTTTGCTTTTATGACTGCTTTGCACACTCTTTGCATTCTCTTGATGAGCTTCAAGAGGTAGTCACCGGAAATGGTTTTCACTTCACAGGTGTGCCCTGTCAGGTTTAATAAGTGGGATTTCTTGCCTTATAAATGGGGTTGGGACCATCAGTTGTGTTGTGCAGAAGTCTGGTGGATACACAGCTGATAGTCCTACTGAATAGACTGTTAGAATTTGCATTATGGCAAGAAAAAAGCAGCTAAGTAAAGAAAAACGAGTGGCCATCATTACTTTAAGAAATGAAGGTCAGTCAGTGTGAAAAATTTTGAAAACTTTGAAAGTGTCCCCAAGTGCAGTTGCAAAAACCATCAAGCGCTGCAAAGACACTGGCTCACGTGAGGACCGCCCCAGAAAAGGAAGACCAAGAGTCACCTCTGCTTCTGAGGATAAGTTTATCCGAGTCACCAGCCTCTGAAATCACAGGTTAACAGCAGCTCAGATTAGAGACCAGGTCAATTCCACACAGAGTTCTAGCAGCAGACACATCTCTTCAACAACTGTTAAGAGGAGACTTTGTGCAGCAGGCCTTCATGGTAAAATAGCTGCTAGGAAACCACTGCTAAGGACAGGCAACAAGCAGAACAGACTTGTTTGGGCTAAAGAACACAAGGAATGGACATTAGACCAGTGGAAATCTGTGCTTTGGTCTGATGGGTCCAAATTTGAGATCTTTGGTTCCAACCACCGTGTCTTTGTGCGACGCAGGAAAGGTGAACGGATGGACTCTACATGCCTGGTTCCCACCGTGAAGCATGGAGGAGGAGGTGTGATGGTGTGGGGGTGCTTTGCTGGTGACACTGTTGGGGATTTATTCAAAATTGAAGGCATACTGAAACAGCATGGTTACCACAGCGTCTTGCAGCGGCATGCTATTTCATCCGGTTTGCGTTTAGTTGGACCATCATTTATTTTTCAACAGGACAATGACCCCAAACACACCTCCAGGCTGTGTAAGGGCTATTTGACCAAGAAGGAGAGTGATGGGGTGCTACTCCAGATGACCTGGCCTTCACAGTGTTATGCACATGCCCGGGCTGACTGGCATGTGCGTGATTAGTGATCCCACTGTACCATGAACCGAGGAGTGCCTGGAGGGGCGTAACTAAGTATCAACTCGATCCGACCAAGGTCGCACGGCGGCTTAGTCGACTCCGTGGACCAAGGAGGAACCGAGCAGAGGGACCAGGTGCGACTCCAGGTCAGACCCCGGTCACAGTTGTTGACCCACACCGGGGAATGCAGGAACAGGCAGGTTAGACTGGCATACAGGCAGGTGGGTATTGGCAAGTACGGCTGGTATGCAGACAGGTGGGTACTGGCAAGTATGGCTGGTATGCAGACAGGTGGGTACTGGCAAGCACGGCTGGTATGCAGACAGGTGGGTACTGGCAAGCACGGCTGGTATGCAGACAGGTGGGCACTGGCAAGCACGGCTGGTATGCAGACAGGTGGGCACTGGCAAGCACGGCTGGTATGCAGACAGGGAGATACTGGCAAGCACTGGAGGAGTGCAGAGACTCAGGAGTAACCACTGCTTCGAAGTATACTTTGTCAAGCTCACTGGATGAAGTGGGCGAAGTATCAGGTACAGGGTGTAGGAAAGTCTCATTCCAATTGTTATCAGGTAGCATCCCGGGGAATTCAGGAGACAACTGGAGGTCCTCCGCCTGGTTGGAAGGGTGCAGAGACTAGGGGGTAACCACTGCTTCGGAGTACACTTTGTCAAGCTCATTGGATGAAGTGGGTGAGGTATCAGGTACAGGGTGTAGGAAAGTCTCTCTCCATTTGTTATCAGGTAGCACCCCGGAGGATTCAGGAGGCAACTGGAGGTCCTCCGCCTGGTTGGAGGGGTGCAGAGACTTGGAGGTATCCACCGCCTTGATGGACGTAAGGCCAGATTTATTAGAGATGGATGGTCCTTGCTTTGGGACCATCTTCAGTCTGGTTTCAGAGATCATGAAGTACAATCATCGAGACTGTGTGGGGACATCGCCTCCGCTTCTCTTCCTTCGGAGACTTCAGCGTACAGCGAGTCAGCGACTAGCAGATCTGGTGAAGAAGAAGAAGAAACTGCTGACTGTCCTGAAGATATGGGAACTGGACACCCCTTGTACCTTAGCAGTCCCCCAGGATACACCATGTAGGGTCTCCAGACCTGAGCGGGCACTAGATCTCTCGGCTCTGGACGACTTGTGGGTAAACCAGTCAGCACCTGGAATGTGAGCTTCTTCATGTGTAATGCTCCAATCTGGAGCTTAATTTGTACAGACATATTTTGACTGTTTCTGAGTACGGCTCGTCCTTCCGCTGACAATGCCCAAACCGGCTTCTGGAGTTTTCGGATGGGAATCAAACACTGACTCTTCAAGGCTTTATGCCTGAAACTTCCGGTCAATCCGAGGCTTTCACTTGCCGCGGAGACAGTCATGGTCATCTGTGGAGAGGAAACACTAGCGCCAAGGGCAGCCTCTCCTACAGGCCTAATGTCTTGGGATTCTCCAACCTTCGCTGGACAAAGACCGTCAGGGGTTCCCAAACAACCGCAGCGGGACCGCAATCCGATTTTGTGACTGAGTTCTGGCCTCTGCTGCGCCTGAAGAACATGGTCAACCTTCATGGATTCAGTGCGGATAGCTGCCTCTACAGGCTGGGGAACAGGAGGTCTTTGGGAGGACAGAACCTGGCGTGATGGTTTGCCTCTACTCCTTGCACGTCTGGACTGCCTCTTGAGGTTAGGAAGATAAGTATTCTGTGGAGCATAGTCATCCTGTGTGGATTCTGGGTGGGCAGCAGTCTCTTCAGGCAGGAGAACTGATGAGCTACCCACACACATTACCCATCGGGGCTGCTCCGGGATATTGGGAAGGGAAGCTTTAGCAGAGGCTTCAGGATTAGGGTCATCGAAGACCATTAGAAAGGCCACCAGGAAGGCCTGCAGGTCAGAGACGATAGGATCCCGTGCTTCCCATAGGGGGATGATCCATTTCAAGGCATCACCCGCTAGGTAGGACATCATAAATCCCACTTTAACCCGATCGGTAGGGAAATAGTGAGCATGAAACTGGAACTGCAGCATGCATTGCCACACAAACGCACGGCTTTGTTTTGGATCCCCATAGTACCGTGGCGGATCCGCAGGAACGGGTACTGATAGCTCCATTGGGGCTGGTGCGTAAATCGTCTGGACCTCAGCTTGCGAAAAAAAATTTTTTTTTTTATGCACGTATTCGCTGGACACGGATTCAAAATGTCTCTGAGAGCGAAGGGCCGCAGGGCTCAACGGGAACCATGGCCTGAGCAAACTGTTATGCACACGCCCGGGCTGACTGGCGTGTGCGTGATTAGTGATCCCACTGTATCATGAACCGAGGAGTGCCTGGAGGGGCGTAACTAAGTATCAACCCGATCCGACCAAGGTCGCACGGCGGCTTAGTCGACTCCGTGGACCAAGGAGGAACCGAGCAGAGGGACCAGGTGCTACTCCAGCTCAGACCCCGGACACGGCTGTTGACCCACACCAGGGAATGCAGGAACAGGCAGGTTAGGCTGGCATACAGACAGGTGGGTATTGGCAGGCACAGCTGGTATGCAGACAGGTCGGTACTGGTAAGCACGACTGGTATGCAGACAGGTGGGTACTGGCAAGCACGGCTGGTATGCAGACAGGTGGACAAGGAAGAGCAGAGCGAAACCGCCGGAGCGGTGGACAACGCAGAGCAGAGAGGAACGCTGGTTCGGTGAGCAAGCAGAGCGAAACCGCAGGTGCGGTGGACAAGGCAGGGCAGAGCGAAACCGTAAGAGCGGTGGACAAGGCAGTGCAGAGAGGAACCGCTGGTGCGGTGAGCAAGCAGAGCAGAGCGAAACCGCAGGTGCAGTGGACAAGGCAGAGCAGAGCGAAACCGCCGGAGCGGTGGACAAGGCAGAGCAGAGAGGAGCCGCCAGAGCGGTGGACAAGGCAGAGCAGAGCGAAACCACTGGTGCGGTGAGCAAGCAGAGCAGAACAGGGCGGAAGGTGCAGGCAGAGAGGACAGGGCTCTGTTCACATGGAACAGACTGGAAAATACAGGAAGATGGTTAGAACACGGGAGGTAGATACGGAGGAAGGGAAAAGGTGCAAGCAGAACCAGATACACACAAGGTACTTACAATGAAGTAGCGAGTGGACTCTAAACTCACAAACAGAAGTACAGAGACAACGAGTTGGAGTTAGGTGCAGGTTCAGACACTGCAGGAAAAGGGAAGGTGCGGACATAGAGACAAACAGGTAACAGGCTAGGAGACAGTTCAGACAGGAACTGACACTGGAAAGAGATACAGGAACGAGCCTGGGTATGCAGCCCCCAGGGTGGCGGAAACAGACTAGAAGTCACAGGTAACAGGCCTGGGTATACAGCTCCCAGGGTGGCGGAAACAAGCTAGAAGTCACAGATACAGGTAACAGGCCTGGGTATGCGGCCCCCAGGGTGGCAGAAACAGACACGATGCAGAACAGGACCTGGCAACTCAGAGGCAAGGTGAACACTGATAGTTAGTGTTGCTCAAGCCCCTCCTTCTGGGTGGAGGGGGTTTAAATATCCAGTGACTCACAGCAATAGGCTGGGGACGCATTAGGAGTGCGCCCACTGCAGCTATAAGAATCAGGAAGTAACTGGGCCGCCACCCTAAGCAATCAGACAAGAGACATGCACACAGCATGAACTAGAGCAAGGTTTGCAGGCTGGACTGATGGGTAAGATTGCGGTCTTGCATGGTGGGAGGTGGTGCACTATGCAAGCACACCGCCAGGGATGTTACACCCGGTATCCAGAAGCGGTGCCGCTAAGAAACTCATCGAGTAAATGCATAGCCAGGGAACTTGTCCATATATTTGCCAGGGCCAGCCTGCCAAAGGAAATCCTAACCAAGGGACCCCGTTTATGAACAAGGTAATGAAGGAGCTGTGCAAGGTCCTCCAGATTACATAGTAACATAGTTTGTAAAGCCGAATAAAGACCTGCGTCCATCAAGTTCGACCTGTTAGTTCTGTAATTGCTAAAGTTGATCCAGAGGAGGGCAAAAACCCCAAATGATTTAGCCAATCTTCACCTGAGGAAAAATTCCCTCCCGACTCTGAAACCAGCAGTCAGAATAAATCCCTGTATCAACCTACTATTTTATTTTATTTTTAAGTATATGCTGAAATCTGCCTGGTATCTAGAAATGCATCCAGTCCCCGCTTGAACTGGTGTAGTGAATCTGACATTACCGTCTCCTCACTCAGTGAATTCCATATTCTCACTGCTCTTACCGTAAAGAACCCCTTCCTATGCTGGTGCTGAAACCTTTTCTCTTCCAGTCTTAGTGAATGCCCTCTTGTTACCGTAATATCCCTCCTTTTGAACAAATCCTGAGCAAGATCTCTATACTGTCCCCTAACATATTTGTACACATTTATTATGTCTCCCCTCAACCTTCTCTTTTCCAGGCTGAATAGTCCTAGTTTTGCTAACCTCTCTGGGTATTGCAGTCCCTCCATTCCCTTTATTAATTTTGTTGCCCTCCTTTGTACCTTTTCAAGCTCATTTATATCCTTTCTATATATTGGGGCCCATAACTGAGCACAGTATTCCAAGTGTGGTCTGACCAGTGCTTTGTACAGTGGAAGAACAATGTTCTCATCCTTTGCAGCTATACCTCTTCTGATACATCCCATTACGCTGTTTGCCCTTACAGCAGCGGCCTGACTTTGGGCACTCCAATTTAGTTTGCTATCAATCAAGATGCCCAAGTCCTTCTCTATCTCTGAATTCCCCAATGATTTCCCATTCAGTGAGTACTGGTGACTTCCATTTCTCCTTCCCATATGTATGACCTATCATTTCTCCTCGTTAAACCTCATTTGCCATTTAATGCTCCACCTACCCAGCTTATCCAAATCCCTCTGTAGGTCTGCACTGTCCTCTTTTGTATTAATTGTTTTACATAACTTCGTGTCATCTGCAAATATTGATATTTTACTATTTATCCCGTTGACTATGTCGTTAATAAAGATATTAAATAACAATGGGCCTAGTACAGACCCCTGTGGTACCCCACTAGTGACGCTTACCCAATCTGAGAATATTCCATTTATAACCACCCTCTGCCTTCTATCCTTTAGCCAGTTAGCTACCTACTTGCAGACATTTTACCCCAGCCCCATCATTCTCATTTTGTATACCAACCTATTATGTGGCACGCTATCGAACGCTTTTGAGAAGTCGAGATACACGACATCCACTGGTTCCCCCTGATCTAATCGAGAGCTAACCTCCTCGTAGAAGTCAATCAGGTTTGTTTGGCAGGAGCGATTCCTCATGAATCCATGTTGGTTCGGGATTAAAAGATTATTAGCATCAAGATGCTCCGTAATTGCCTCTTTAATGAAGCTTTCAAAAATTTTGCCCACAACGGACGTCAGACTCACCGGCCGATAGTTTCCGGCGTCACTTTTCGCTCCCTTTTTGAATATTGGCACTACATTCGCCTGACGCCAATCAAGTGGTACAGACCCAGTCTCAACAGAGTCCTTAAATATAAGATGTAACAGTCTGTCTATCACATTACTTAGTTCCCTTAGTACCCGTGGGTGTATGCCATCAGGTCCTGGTGATTTGTTTATTTTAATGTTACTGAGTCGTTTCTGTACCCCAGCTTGGGTTAGATTTGTCATACTTAGTGGAGGATTAAGCTTGTCACTTCTCATTTCTCCTGTTAGTTCTATTTCCTTTGTGAAAGTTGTCGAAAAAAAATTATTTAATAGATTAGCTTTATCCTCATCTTTCTCTATGATTTTGCCTTCCTCACTTTTTATCGGTCCAATATTATCCGATTTAATCCTTTTACTATTTATATACATAAAGAACAGTTTGGGATTTGATCTACTTTCCCTAGCAATGCGTTTCTCTGTTTCCTCCTTCGCTATTTTTATTTGTTTTTTACAGGTTCTCGTTTTTTCCTTGTAACACATTAGTGCCTCCTTACTGTTTTCCTGTTTTAATCTCTTGAATGCCTCTTTTTGCTATTTAACGCCCCTTTTACGTTCTTGTTCAACCATATTGGTTTCCTCTTATTTCTGGCCCTTTTATTCCCATATTGTATATACCCAGCTGCGAACCTCTGTGTACCATCTGCCGATGGCTTAGTAGAGCGCTTTAACAAGACCCTGAAAGCAATGCTCAAGAAAGTCGTGGAGAAGGATGGACGTGACTGGGACTAACTACTGCCCTTCCTTCTCTTCTCAGTAAGGGAGGTACCACAAGCATCTACCGGTTTTTCTCCGTTAGAGCTCATGTATGGATGTCATCCACGAGGGCTCGTGGATATCGCTTAGGAAACCTGGGAAGCCGAGGTTGCGCCACACCGGAGCATCATTGAACATGTCGCCCAGATGCAGGAAAGTATAGCAAAAGTGATGCCGATCGTGAAAGTGCATCTCCTCCAGGCACAGGAAACCCAGGCAAGGGTCTATAACCGATCGGCGAGGCCGAAGCAGTTCCAGCCCATGGACCGTGTTTTGCTGCTAATCCCTACAGTTCAGAACAAGTTCCTGGTCAAATGGCAAGGTCCGTACGAGGTGATGGAGAAAGTCAACGAGGTTAATTATAAATTCCACCAACCTGGCCGAAGAAAGCCACACCAAATCACCAAATATACCTTGTGAACTTGCTCAAGCTGTGGCGGGACCGGAAACCTGTGGAAACTTCTTGCCTGGGAGCTGCTCCGGAAGGCAAGGTGGAGGAGGTTACTATTGCAGAGACTCTATCGCCGGCCCAAAAGCAACAGTGTCAAGAACTACTAGAGCGGAATCGGGAGCTGTTCTCAGAAGTTGCTGGGGCTTACTCAGGTGTTAGAGCATGATTTGCTAACAGAACCACATGTAAGAGTGAATCTGAAGCCATACCGGATTCCAGAAGCACGTCGGGAGGTGATCTCGGTCGAGGTGAAGAGGATGTTAGAGCTCGGAGTGATAGAGGACTCAAAGAGTCAGTGGTCGAGCCCAATCGTCCTGGTGCCAAAACCCAATGGAGAGTGGATGACTACCACCGGCTTAATGAGGTGTCCAAGTGTGACGCATACCCAATGCCCCGTGTCGGCAAACTCATTGAGAGGCTTGGACCGGCGAGGTACTGTACATCACCACTCTTGACCTGACGAAGGGCTACTGGCAGATCCCCATGTCCCAGACGGCCAAGGACAACACGGCTTTCTCGACACCTGATGGGTGCTTTCAATACACTCGGATGCCGTTCAGACTAGAGGGGGCCCCAGCCACATTCCAGAGGACTATGGATCGGATCCTAGCCCCACATAAGAAGTATGCCGCAGCCTACCTTGACGACATTGTGGCCTTTAGTTCAGACTGGGCTAGTCATCTACCTAAACTACGGGCCGTTCTGGATGCTCTGAGAAAGGCGGAATTTACCATAAATCCGAGAAAATGTGCCGACGGAAAAGAGGAGGCCAAGTACTTAGGCTATGTCGTCGGAAGAGGCAAAATAAAACCGCAAGTTAATAAAGTGGAGGCAATCCAGACCTAGCTTCAACCACTCTCCAAGAAGCAAGTAAGAGTGTTCCTGGGAATGGTGGAATATTACCGGCGGTTTATCCCAAACTTTGCCATGATGGCCGCGCTACTGACGGATCTCCTAAAAGGCACCAGATCAACCATGGTGAAGTGGACGGAGGAAACAGAGACCGCGTTTCAACAGTTGAAGCTAGCACTGTGTAAGCAGCCGGTCCTGGTCGCACCAGACTTTAAGAAAGAGTTAGTGGTCCAGACAGATGCTTCAGAGGTTGTTCTAGGAGCCGTACTCTCTCAAGAGATAAATGGAGAAGAACATCCCATTCTCTAGCTCAGCCGGAAGCTTTCGTCCTGTGAGAAGAACTACGTAATAGTAGAAATAGAGTGTTTAGCCATAAAGTGGGCCATAGATACTCTGAGATATTACCTACTAGGCCGGAAGTTTAAGTTGATGTCAGATCATGCCCCTTTGAGATGGTTGAGGGAAAAGAGGGGTAAAAATGCCAGGGTAACTAGATTGTTCCCAGGTCTTCAGTACTTTAACTTTCACCTGGAATATAGGCCCGGGAAGTTACACGGTAACGCTGATTCCCTCTATAGGATTCCCTGTCTGGTATCGGAAGGTACTCAAACCCCCGGCTTTGGAGAGAGGGGAGAAATATGTGACAGAGTCACTTGTATGATATACGAGGGGAGGTATGTGTCACTCAGGTTGCTCTCCTGTGTGAACTGAAACCTACTAAATTTCTGCCAGCATGTTATACGTTGGAGGTTAACTCTCAAAGGGTGTGTTGGGAGGCCATTCCCCTACCTCCCATCAGGGTGTTGCTGAGCAGAGTTAAATAGTCAGTAGTTTGCTCTGTGTAGTGTGTGGCTTGGAAAAAGAAATCTCCAAGCTGTGTTGGGCTGAAGCCAGAGAGCAACACTGGAGGACTGGTGTTGCTGAAGACTTCGCTGTGCTACCTGGAGCAGGTCGAGCCTTGCTTGCTATTAGACTCTGTTGTACTTTCTCTTTTGTTTTCCCATTAACCCCAAGAGGGCCTGTTTATTTTTTTATGGGACGTTGCTGGAGTTTATGCCGCATAGTAAACCCGCAGGAAGTTTTACCCGAACCTTGTGTCCTGTGTATGCCTCCGGAGAGCCGAGCAAGTCGCTTTACCACAATATATTGACTATTTTATGTTTTTATAAGTGTGATATCCATGTGAAGGAGACATGTGGTCCTCCATTGTTATACTCTGTCAGATTGCTTTTAAATTTTTGAAATACTTGATAAAGATTTATTTTAGAGGCAATAAGCACTTATTGTTTCTTTTTGGTATTACATAAATATACATGGCTGAGTTCATACAGCAAGTGCCTGATGCATTTGGCAGTTAGTGTTAGGTTGGTTTTAATTCATACTTGCACTGTATGATCCATGGTACCTGGATTGTAGAGGCTGAAATTGTAATGGTGGAATTATACTGTGCTCCGGAGTTAAGTTGTCAGTGTTCAGGCAATATCTGACCTCTATATATGTCTCTTCAGTCAGTAGTGTTCATTGGAAAATCACAGTTCGTCCTCTGTTGATGATGGTGTGGAGTGTAATTTCCGTAGATGCTTATTTATTTTCCATGATGCATTGCCCCCTTTCTCCTAAAAATGGACACTAACCATTTTTACAACTACGGTGGTGCAGTCTAATCGTAGGTATCAGGGAACCTCAGCAGATGACCGGGGTGTTACTGAAAATAAATCACTATACAAAGACCAGCATAGATAGTTACTTGCAGCTGAAGTTTTTTCTGGTGAAGTTGTTCACTTTTCCCGCCTTTTCCATCTGGCCCAGACCGACATGACAACTCTTCCAGCCACAACTCATCTGCAGAGATTGCAACACTGACACCTTTGACTTCTCACAATTCCAACAGCGTCTGCAACTGTTCCCAACCTGCGTAAACTACTCAACCTAATGCTGAGCCGCTGCTGCCATATGTGTCCCTATTACTGCACCACTTAATAATGCCCATCTCTGTGCCCCTTACATAGTAATAATGCCTCCTTTGTGCCCTCTAGATGGTAAAATTGTCCCCTAGAAAATATTAATGTCCTGTGCAATTACCCTAGAAGAGTGTCCACATTTTTCCTCATAGAAAGTAATAATGCCCCGTTTGCACCTTTGACAGTCACAATACTCTGTGTTCCTTGATTTCCCTCAAGTACAGCTCCCTTATACACAGTATGATGTCAACACCGCAGTCCTATACACATTATAATGGGCCCACAGCTCTCCTTCATAGTCTGATGCCCCCCACACCTCCTTTATACACAGTATCCTTGAATCACAGCTCCCTTATACACAATAGGATGAGCCCCACTTCCCCTATAGACAGTTAGTTGGGCCTGCAGCTCCCCTATACACAGAATGATGGGCCCACGGCTCCCCTATGCACAGTATGATGGGACCACAACTCCCCTATACACCGTATGATGGGCCCACAGCTCCCCTATACACCATATGATGGGCTTACAGCTCCGCTATACACAGTACGGTACCCCCACAGCTCCCCTATACACAGTATTCTGGGCCCACATCTCCCCTATTCTCAGTATGATGGTACCACACTTCCCCTATGCAGTGTGATGTCCCTCACAGCAACATATACACAGTGTGATGCCCTCCCCCCCCACACACACACCTACACAACAGGATGGGCCCACAGCTCCCCCACACACAGTAAAATATTCTCACAGCTCCCCCACACACAGCAGGAAGAGCTCTAGTAGATACCCCACAAGCATACATTAAATGCCCCAGTAAGCCCTTCACTTGTATGATGACCCATGACCCACAGTAGCCCCTCAACTTGTATGATGGCCCCCAGTAGCCCCTCCACTTGTTTGATGACTTTAGTAGCCCCTCCACTTGTATGATGAACTCCAGTAGCACCTCTACTTGTATGAGGGACCCCAGTAGCCCTCCACTTTTATGATGGCTCTCAGTAGCCCCTCCACTTTCATGATGGACCCCAGTAGCCCCTCCACTTGTATGATTGTTCCCAGTAGCCCCCCACTTCTATGATGGCCCCCAGTAGTCACTCTGCTTCTATGATAGCCCCCAGTAGCCCCGCCACTTGTATGATGGCCCCAAGTAGCCCCTGCACTTTTATGATGGCCCCCAGTAGTCCCTCCACTTTTGATGACACCCAGTAGTCCCTCCACTTTTATCATGGCCCCCAGTAGTCCCTCCACTATTATGATGGTCCCCAGTGACCCTTCCACTTGTATGATGGCCTTCAAGCCCCTACACTTTTATGATGACCTCCAGTAGCCCCCCACTTGTATGATGGCCCCAGTAGCCCCTCCGCTTGTATGATAGCCCCAGTAGCCCCTTCAATTGTATTGTGACCCCCAGTAGCCCCTCCTCTTTTGTGATGCCCCCCCATAGTCCCTCCACTTATATGATGGCACCCAGTAGCCCCTCCAATTTTATGATGGCCACCAGTAACTCCTCCACATTTATGATGGACCTCAATAGTCCCTCCACTTTTATCATGGCCTCCAGTAGTCACTCCATTTTTGTGATGGTTCCCAGTGGCCCTTCCACTTGCATGATGGCCCTCAAGCCCTTACACTTATGATGGCCCTCAGTAGCTCCTCCACTTTTATGATGGCCCCTAGTAGTCCCTCCACTTGTATGATGGCCCCCAGTAACCCTTCCACTTGTATAATGGCCCCCAGTAACCCCTTAACTTTTATGATGACGCTCAGTAACCCATCCACTTTTATGATGGCCCCCAGTAGCCCCTCCACTTTTATGATAGACCGCATTAGCCCCTCCATTTTTATGATGGCCCCCAGTAGCCACACCACTTTTATGATTGACCGCATTAGTCCCTCCACTTTTTATGATGGCCCCCAGTAGTCCCCACAAGTTCCATTAAAATAAAAAAACATGGTATACACACCTATTTCTGGGTAGTGAAGAGTCCACCAGCACACAGCTGCAAGGCAGACCAATGCGGTGATAGCATTGCACTGGGGCACGCAAACTACGTCAGTGTCCCGCCATGATTACATCATCACGTACCTCCGCCCAAGATCCGTCCTGTGCCTCCCTTCTGTTCTGCAGATCTGCACACGTCAGGACTAAAGCAACCTGTGGTCCACAGAACGGGCAGCGGTAGAGCAGGGAGATGGTGTTTCCCTGCTCTACCGCAGGACTTAACTATATCGGTGAGCTGCACACTCCAATATAGTTATAAGTGACAGGAGCTTCTGGTGGAGTGCTCTGAGCATGGGTCCGGGGTCTACCGCACCCTGTGCCCTCCCCCGGTAGCTACACTACTGGTTGGGAGTATTTCCCAATGAATACGCCAAATCCTTGTTAGTGCAAACTTAGAAAAAAAAGCTAAATACTAATTTTGTATGAATGTATTTGTTTAACACTATTTTGTCCTGTATGTTATTTGTTGAAACAATGATGTTATTATTGCTTTGCTTTACATATTTTCCTGTTCCATAACTAAAGAATAATGAATTCACTATTCCATTCAATACATTTATATTGTTCACATTCATCATTATGCAAAGCTAGTAGAATAATTTTCATTTAATTATGTGAGTGGGTGTTTATTAAAATTGTGGGATGTTAACTGATCATTTTTATAAAGTTATTTTTTTCAAGAAGTTGCTTACCTTCCAGATATCATCAAGCAAACTTTATAATTCTCATCTTTATTGTATATATACATTTATCTCGCCTACTTCTTTTACATGAGCCTTTTTCGTAGCAGGTGCCAATTTCATTCCACCTCTTAAAATTACCTCTTAAAACAAGCTAAGATGTGTAACTAGAAGTCTTGACTAAATACTGTATACTTTATAGACATTTGGTGTTTTTTTTCATTAAAGTGTACTTGTTGCGTAACACAAAAACTGCATGGTCTTACTGTCCTCAACCCTAACAGGTAAAAACTGCTTTTGGTTCACATATCAATTTAATTTATCCAGGAAACGTCCTTATTATCATGCTCTGTAATTTGGCATCCACTGGGCAGTTCCTCTTCATCAACATTCTGCCAGCGCTATATGTACTATAACTTTCTCTTTCACAGTTTCAGCATACATTGCACTACTTGCACTCATTTAAAAAAAAATCATGTAGCACATTTCTTCTCTCTAGACTTATACATGTTGTGGATCCCTTGGTAGTAGGGCTCAGAACTAGCGCAGTGTGACATTGCACAGCCTGGCTCTAAAGGATTTTCCCCAAATTACATGTTAGCCATATCTAAGGGATAGGGGATATCTTGCTAATCACTGGGGGTCCTACCGCTGGGACCCTCACTGATCCCAAGAACTAGGTTCTGTAAAGTAGTCTTGAATAGAGGAAATATGCACATCCTAAGTCTTTGTTCTTTTCACTGTCTAGTGAATTGCCGGAGAAAGCCGAGTACAACCCTAAGCTCTTTCTGGCAGTGTCATTCTGGCAGAGGTTAGTCCTGCTGCAGTGGTATTTTTTATTATCTGGAAATTATATAATGCACTTTATAGGCACAGAATGTATGTGTAGTTTGGCCCCTAAACCACAGGGACATTCTTAGGCTATGTTCAGACGTTGCTTTTTTGCTGCATTTTTCTATGCAAATTGTAAGCTGCATTTTACATTAGCAGCAAAGTATATAAGATTTCTCAAATCTCATGCACACACATTCTTTTTTTTCCTGACTGAATTGGCAAAAAATTGGAATTGGGGAAAAAAAAATTGAAAAGGTTTTTCAAACTGCAGCATGTCACTTCTTTCAGAGTTTTTTCAGCGCTTTTTCACCCATAGAAAGCAATGAGTAAGTGCAAAAACGCAGCAAACCACGCAGGTGTCAGGTTTTGCTGCGTTTTTGGTGCAAAAACCTAAGGATATTGCATCATGTTTTTTTTGGGGGGGGCACTAAACTTTATCAGTATGTAGAATAGACAATAAAAACGCAGCAAAATCTGCCTTTTGTAAGCAGCTTCTTTACTGCCAAGAAAGCAGGTTTTGCCTGCAGAAAAGAACGCAGCAAAAACGCAATGTGTGAACATAACCTTAGTCTAATACTTTCTTTGGATAGTAAATTAAGTTTTGCTACTTTTTTTCGTGATATGTTGGGTGGGGCCTGACTTTTTATGTAATTTTGTATTTCTTTTGTTTTTTGATATCAGATGAAAATGTATAGAAAAGAAAAGGAAATTTGTATCTTTTTTCTCATTTTCTTTTTTACCCCAACATAGGACAACTAAAATACTTTTTAATTTGCATATATCAGATAGGGACATGGCTATAGATAGTGATTCAGACTAGCGGTGGGTTTTATTTTTTTTACTATGTTTTATTTATTTTTTCTTGCTTTAAAATATATTTATTTTTTTCATTTTTTCATTCATTTTACACATTTTACCTTCCATATTGTCATATAAGACCCTAAGGAGCATTTCAATATTTAAATACATCATATATTGCTGAAATTCAACACAGCAGCTTCTGCTCACTCGTGACAGCTGATGATTACATGATCGCTGCGTCTGAAGGAGGAAGCACCGTTAGAGCTTCCTGTACTGTATGGTGTATGGTAATAAACCGTCTCTGCCTTTGTCTATGGACACAGACAAACATACTCAGGCTAAAGGTGATCCCAAGACAAGAAGAGAACCATGATTAAAAAATGAATTAATCTTTATTAGAATAAGGGCCCCCGGAAGAAGCTTGTGGCGAAACGCGCATCAGGGTTGGGGGAAGCCACTGTGAACTGTCCTGTCTGCTCCTGCCTTGTGCCTCTTCTGACCTCCTCTACTTACAGGTATTTATTGGTTTTCCATAGTTATATGAATATTATATGTGGTCAGGACAAAGTAGCATCCCTCTTAAGAAGAACTCTGTATTTGACTTTTTTTAAATTATTTTTTACTCTCATTCTGTGATATCAATGCAGCTGTTTGTTTAATTGGCCCTACAGACTTTAAATGTTTGGGCATATAACTGTAATGATGTTTTAGAATGTCACTGCAGAGTAAACAGCGGCATGGGATCATACAGCTTCAGGAGCAGGGAGCTGGGTGTTAGGCACAACCAGACTCTCCATAGACAAGTAGTAAAGCTCAAATGTTCATATAGTTATACAAATGGCACTTTCATTTTCATGCTTTGGCGATGCAATGTGAAAATACATGTAGTGTTGGCACAACTTTTATTACCTTAAGGGCTGCAAAAGTCCAGCAATTCTAATTGTTTATGGGCTGTATTCATCTTTAGAAACATCTCTTTATCTCATGGTTAATGGCCACCATCACTGGTTTCACTGATTCCCAGAATTCACAGCCATCCTTGTGATCAGTAGAATTGTGGAAAAGACTTAAAGATCTTTTGCTTTCAGAGCATCAAAACATATATATATTATTACATTATATGAGCAAAAATATTGGGACATCTACACACTACACCTACAGGAGCCTTTAGGGAATTCCGTTCTAAATCCATAGGCAGTAATGTGGAGTTGGTCCATGTTTGAAGCTAGAACAGCTTCCACTCTTCTGGGGAGATAGCCTCTATCATTTTATTCACTTAGATCAGTGTTTCAAAACTCCAGTCCTCAAGGCCCACCAACAGGTCATGTTTTCAGGATTTCCTCACTATTGCACAGGTGACAGCATTATTGCCTGTGCACGTGATGTTATCACCTGTGCAATACGAAGGAAATCCTGAAAACATGACCTGTTGGTGGGCCTTGAGGACTGGAGTTGGGGAACACTGACTTAGATGACTATTTCACATATGGACATCTCTCGGAACCAGGAGAAGAGGCCGTCTGCAGTAGACTTAGGGCATTTCTACTGTGATTACTTGCAGAGCTACCTAGGTGAGCATATACAGTTGCGCTCAAAAGTTTACATACCCCGGCAGAATTTTTGCTTTCTTGGCCTTGTTTCAGAGAATATGAATGATAACTAAAAAACTTTTTCTCCACTCATGGTTATTGGTTGGGTGAAGCTATTTATTGTCAAACTACTGTTTTCTCTTTTTAAATCCTAATTACAACCAACAACATCCAAATGACCCTGATCAAAAGTTCTCATACCCTGGTGATTTTGGCCTGATAACATGCACAGAATTTGACACAAATGGGTTTCAATGGCTACTAAAGGTAACATCCTCACCTGTGACCTGTTTGCTTGTAATCAGTGTGTGTGCTTAAGAGCTGAGTGAGTTTCTGGGATCCAGACAGACACTTGCATCTTTCATCCAGCCACTGACGTTTCTGGATTGTGAGTCATGGGGAAAGCAAAAGAACGGTCAACGGATCTACTGGAAAAGGTAGTTGAACTGTTTAACACAGGAAAGGGATACAAAAAGATATCCAAGGAATTGATAATGCCAGTCAGCTGCATTCAAACTGTGATTAGCAAATGGAAAATCAGAGGCTTTGTAAAAACCAAACCACGTTCAGGTAGACCAACAAAAATTTCGGCCTCAACTGCCAGGAAAATTGTTCGGGATGCAAAGAAAAACCCACAAATAACATCAGTTGAAATTCAGGACTCTCTGAAAACTAGCGGTTTGGCTGTTTCAAGATGCACAATAAAGAGGCACTTGAAGAAAAATGGGCTGCATGGTCGAGTCGCCAGAAGAAAGCCATTACTGAGCAAATGCCACAAAGTATCTCGCCTACAATACGCCAAACAGCACAGAGACAAGCCTCAAAACTTCTGGAACTAGGTAATTTGGAGTGATGAGACCAAAATTGAACTTTGTGGCCACAACCATAAACGTTACATTTGGAGAGAGGTCAACAAGGCCTATGATGAAAGGAACACCATTCCTACTGTAAAGCACGGAGGTGGATCGCCTTATGTTTTGGGGATGTGAGAGCTACAAAAGCACAGGAAACTTGGTAAAAGTTGAAGGAAAGATGAATGCAGCATGTTATCAGCAAATACTGGAGTCAAATTTGCATTCATCAGCCCGGAAGCTGCACATGGGACGTACTAGGACGTTCCAACATGATTCAAAACACAAGGCCAAGTCGACCTGTCATTGGCTGCAGCAGAACAAAGTGAAGGTTCTGGAGTGGCCATCTCAGTCTCCTGACCTCAATATCATTGAGCCACTCTGGGGAGATCTGAAGTGCGCAGTTCATGCTAGACAGTCCAGGAATTTACAGGAACTGGAGGCTTTTTGCCAAGAAGAATGGGCCGCTTTACCATCTGAGTATGTAAACTTTTGAGCATAACTGTAGGGTAGGGGTCCCCAACCTGTAGCTCTGGAGCCACATGTGGCTCGCTGTCTCGTGAATTGTGGCTCGCATCTGTCTGCCAGCTTGGTGCATTAGCTCCAGGTCTAGTAAACAGGAATGAGGCGCACATCTTAACATGGGTTCACCGGAGTACATCAGCTGAAGATCAGTTGACGAGCACTGGTACCTCACTTACGGCATTGGTGTTACGTGGGAATTTTCCCACGCAACACTGATGCAGTAAGTGAGGGCACTGGAGCTTATCAGTTGATATTCAGCTGATGAACTCTGGTGAACTCAGCCCCAGCAGTGCAGCAATGTACACTGACAGGAGTGATCACGCTCCGTCAGTGTACCGCCTGCTGCTTTTTTTTTTTTTTTAATAACAGATTAAAACCCTGTGGAAATTAATTTAAATAAAAGACTGTATTCTGGTCTTGCCTTTATTTGAAAAAACTTCAAAACCTTACTATGGTGTTAGTAATGGGGGCGTCTTATACACTGTGTGCAAAATTATTATGCAAGTTGTATTTTAGAGGATTATTTTTATTATTGATCAACAACTATGTTCTCAATCAACCCAAAAGACTCATAAATATCCAAGCTTAATATTTTTGGAAGTTGGAGTGTTTTTTTTTTAGATTTGGCTATCTTAGGAGGATATCTGTTTGTGCAGGTAACTATTACTGTGCAGAATTATTAGGCAACTTAATAAAAACCAAATATAATCCCATCTCACTTGTTTATCTTCACCAGGTAAACCAATATCAGTGCACAAAATTTAGAAATAAACATTTCTGACATGCAAAAACAAAAGCCCAAAAAATTAGTGATCAATATAGCCACCTTTCTTTATGATGACAATCAACAGCCTTCCATCCATAGATTCTGTCAGTTGCTTGATATGTTTTCGATAAACATTGCGTGCAGCAGCCACCACAGCCTCCCAGACACTGTTCCGAGAGGTGTACTGTTTTCCCTCCCTGTAGATCTCACATTTTATGATGGACCACAGGTTCTCTATGGGGTTCAGATCAGGTGAACCTTGGGCCATGTCATTATTTTTTCTTCTTTTAGACCTTTACTGGCCAGCCATGCTGTGGAGTAGTTGGATGCATGTGATGGAGCATTATCCTGCATGAAAATCATGTTTTTCTTGAACGATACCGACTTCTTCCTGTACCACTGCTTGAAGAAGTTGTCTTCCAGAAACTGGTCGTAGGTCTGGGAGTTGAGATTCACTCCTTCCTCAACCCAAAAAGGTCCCACAAGTTCATCTTTGATGATACCTGCCCATACCAGTACCCCACCTCCACCTTGCTGGCGTCTGAGTCGGAGTGGAGCTCTCTGCCCTTTACTGATCCAGCCTCTGGCCATCCATCTGGCCCATCAAGAGTCACCCTCATTTCATCAGTCCATAAAACCTTTGAAAAATCAGTCTTAAGATATTTCTTGGCCCATTCTTGACGTTTTATCTTATGTTTCTTGTTCAAAGGTGGTCGTTTTTCAGCCTTCCTTACCTTGGCCATGTCTCTGAGTATCGCACACCTTGTGCTTTTTGATACTCCAGTATCCTTGCAGCTCTGAAATATGGCAAAACTGGTAGCGAATGGCATCTTGGCTGCTTCACGCTTGATTTTCCTCAATTCATGGGCAGATATTTTGGGCCTTTTTTGGCCAACACGCTTCTTGTGACCCTGTTGGCTATTTGCCATGAAACGCTTGATTGTTCGGTGATCACGCTTCAAAAGTTTGGAAATTTCAAGACTGCTGCATCCCTCTGCAAGACATCTCACAATTTTGGACTTTTCAGAGCCCGTCAAATCTCTCTTCTGACCCATTTTGCCAAAGGAAAGGAAGTTGCCTAATAATTAAGCACACCTTATATAGGGTGTTGATGTCATTAGTCAACACTCCTCCTCATTACAGAGATGCACATCACCAGATTTACTTAATTGGTAGTTGGCTCTCAAGCCTATGCTGCTTGGAGTAGGACAACATGTATAAAAAGTATCATGTCATCAAAATACTCATTTGCCTAATAATTCTGCACACAGTGTAGACGCCCTCCATTACTAACCTGGGCTTCATGTCAGCCGCCAATACAAGGCTGACATTAACTCCAACCTTATTACCCCACTCGCCACCATTACACAG
Source organism: Phyllobates terribilis (assembly GCF_046119375.1). Taxonomy (NCBI): domain Eukaryota; kingdom Metazoa; phylum Chordata; class Amphibia; order Anura; family Dendrobatidae; genus Phyllobates; species Phyllobates terribilis. The sequence continues at coordinate 614,112,615 of NW_027362764.1, forward strand.
CAGTGGGAAGAGCGGAGGCTAAGCACCAGATTTGGCACATCTTGTGGATGCACCATTTCTGGGACTGCTGAGGGCTGATATTATTAGCCGTGGAGGGGGCCAGGATCCATGGCCCCTTCCCTGGCTATTGATATCATCCCGCAGCTGTCTGTTTAGCCTTTGCTGGTTAGATTTTATAGGGGGACTCTACGTCAATTTTTTTCTAGGGTCCCCCTGTAATTTAGCCAGTGAAGCTTATGCAAACAGCTGTGGGCTGTTATAAATATCCGGGGAACATTTTTGGCTAATGACCCCTTCTCCGGCTACTAATATCAGCTCTCGGCGATCAGCTTTCCCTCTACTGGTTATGAAAATGACGCGGGAGCCCATGCCATTTTTTTAAATTTTAGACTATGTGCCCACAATCCAGACATAGCGGCTCTTTGGAAGCAGCATATCTTTGCTGCCTCCAAAACACTGCATTCTACTGAACGCAGGTAAATCCACATGTGTTCACTGAACCATGTGGATTTACCACATTCAATACATTCTAGTGTGAAATTTCTGTTGCGGAGACTAGCGACTCCGCAAGAGAATTTGACATGCTGCGGTCTTGAAAGACGAGCCGCATGTCAGCCTCAGATGCACACATAGTACACATCCACTATGCTGTAACATCAGGACGCTGTGGGTTTATCGCTGCATAAATATGCAGCTTCAAACCCGCTATGACACACAAGTCTCCGCTGCAGATTTTGACCAATTGAAATGTTGAATTGAGAACAAAAGTGCGGCATTAGAACACAGCGTTTTGGACACAGCTAAAATACGCTGCATCCAAAGTGCTGCTGGTTGCTGATCATGGGGACATAGCGGCTAAACAAACAGCTATGAGCTGTTATTAATAGCCAGGGAACATGTTAGCCTAATGGCACCTTCAAAGGCTAAAAATAGCAGCTCTCAGCTGCCCCAGAAATTACATGAATGAGAATTCTAATGAGATTAAGGTTTATAGGATTAGCTGACATCTAGCCCTTTGTTTAGTGATGAAAAGGTAAATCAGACCCTCTCATTACTAAACCTAAGTAAAGAGTAAAATAAACACACACTGAGAGTAAACACTTTATTTGAAATACAACAGGCACACTATTTAATCATTTGAATTAACCAATATACTTACCCCAGGTCTGACGGAAATCCAAGGGTTAAAGCGATGTTCCATGATTATTTTTTCAAATATTTTTATTTAGCTCCAAGAAGCATTCATTTCTGTAAAAAAAATGCATCAAAATCTTGGCAAAATGCGCTTTTTTTTCTGCAGCGCTTTTCCTGCCAAAAAATGCAGAAACCTTAAAAAAATTTCTCCATTCAAATCCTGAATGTGCGCACATAGCCTAATAGAAACACGTCACCATTTCTGCATCTTTTGCCCACTCCTGGTTTTGGCTTACAAATACTGAGGTAAAAAATGAACCAAATGCTCAACATGTGTAAGACTGAGTTTTTATTATGAGTTTTTGGTGAGTTTTTTCATACTATGTACTTTTGATGTGCAACGAACTTAAATTTGCAACGTATCAAAGTCTCTTGCAGTGAATAAGTTACCATATATGTTTTATTTGTGGATTTTCCTCATAGATTTGAATGAGATGAGGAAAATTTGCAGGTAAAAAATCATATGCTTTAATCGTAAACAAATATTAATCAGGTTTGCAAACTGCTAGCAATCTATTCCTTACCTATAGTTCATTAAATGTGTTCATAGGACTGTTCATGGTGCATTTCACATTTTAGCAATTATGTTTAATAAGAAGCGCTTGCCTCTGTGTTAACGTTTTTATATTTTTTGCAACTGAGGAGACCTCACGCACTCAATGATCATGTTAGTTCATATGCTACTTGATATCACAGCATTGTATTGTATATAAAAATGTGACTTTAAAGGGGTTGTCCAGTCAAAACCGAGAAGTCTGCAATTACTCTGTGTGACTGCAGACTTATAAATCTCCCCAGCACATGCATTGTGCGCTGTAGGAATTTGCCGGTTTCATTCCCGGTAATGGAGGGTATGTATGTGTTATACATACTCCCGGTCCACGGGCATTTTCTCGCACACTTGTATTGAGCCAAGGCCACGCCCCATCTAGTGACGCAGACGGTCAGTAAGCCTGGCCGACTAGAGGACGGGGGCACGACAGGGTAGATTTTCTCCTGAGGAACCAATGGACTGAAGGGGATGAAGAAACCCGAATGATGCCCACATGCACAAAAAATGGGTGAGATCAACACATGTCACTAATATTTGATAACACTGTATGTTTTTTCATTTACTGACCAGGATTTGTTGGAAATTATTGGCCTTTTTGTAGGTCATATGTTTGCATTCTAATAGGGCGGTCTAGGCATTACGTGTTTTAGAACTAGTTTTGTTATTACCTGGCATCCTCTGCCTCTTGTTTTGATATTTCTAGAGGTAGTATTTGTCAATTTGGTTATAAACAGGATTTAATTGAAGATTTTTATTGAATTTTGGAGGTATTTAGTATATACTCTTTTTTTAGAGATTTATTAAAGGTTACATTTTAAGAGATATATATATATGAGAGTATATCAATAGCCAATCACCTACAGTCATACTACAGGCTTAAACCAATGTTAGTACAATTATTACGGAAACACACATATGGTCATATTATCATTAGTTCGGCACATGATGGAAAGTTACAAAGTTATACATCCCGGCTCAGACTAGTTAGATAACAGGAGCAGGGTATTTCATAGAATGTTCTTGAGAGAAAAGGTTCTTGTGAGAAAATTGCATGTGAAGCAGGAGAAAAGAATAACAGAATGTATGCTATGCAAGGAGTAATAATAACATGATTTTAAAAGCAAGCAATCAAAAATGAAGTAACTATAAAAGTAACTAAAGCATGAATATTGATATGTCCTTTACATTTGCCCCCTAAAAATTATGTTATTATCAAAAATAGAGGTGCTTTCCCAGGGTCATGTAGAGCCTGAGGGACAGTGGTCTTCACTCAATTAGTGCCCTTGTTACCAATTGAGACCGTCGCGGCATGTCCATGCCCCCTTGTCCGTTGATATAATCATAAAGCTCTGATCTTCAGACGTGAGGTTGGTCAGGGCGTGCGGGTGAAGGTCATCATTCCCTTGTCTTCCAGGTCCTCAATGCTGGTTACATCTGGGAGATCCGTGTATAGTAGCACTGGATGTTGGTTGACAGCGTTCTCCTTGCTCTCTGACTGGCAGGTTTTCCTCATGCAAATTGGGATACATAAAAAGACTAATTTTAGTAAGACATACATTAACAAGATGCAAGCAGCAATATGCAACACTCCTTGTAATATTCCAGCAATCCATCCACCAATCCCTTTAAACCAATTAGCAGGATTTAAAAAGGAGAATGTATCAGACCACCAACTGTCTTTGGTCAATTCGTTATGTTTGTTATATTCTTCCCTGAGTTTCCTAATGTCTTCCATTTTAGTCTTTAACCGTATGGTAGAATCGGGGTCAATATAGTGACAACAGGCTGGGCCTATAACCTGACACATCCCTCCTTGAGCTGCTGTCAAATAGTCCAGCACTAAAGTATGTTGATTGACTACTATAATAAGTTGATTCTACACCGCAACGGTAGTATTAATTACTTCCAATACACTCCAAATCTGGTCATCTAAGTAGTCAGTGACTTCCACTAATTTGTCCCACATTTGTGTTACCATAGGGTAGAGGAAGACGGTACTGGCTATCTTATTGGGTATACTCATTTGTACTAAATGTGTTCTTCCTGATGGGCGTGGGGTGTTGTCCTTGGCACGTTTATAGATGGTATGAAGAGGGATGGCTCACATATCTACTTTACTATGGGGAATAAGATAAGTGGCTGGTGTTAGCCGGGCCAACGTACAAGTCCTCCCTACTCCGACTGGGAGCCATTTATACGCATTATTCCCACAGACCCAATATGTGGCTGATGGCAGATCCCATAAAGCAGAGTGCTGTAATACTAATTTATGTACCAAATCGATAAAAAAGGTGTTATTTGATAACATACACCATGAAGGCATGTGTCCCAAGGGGGCTACAATATTCAACATCCGGATTGCCACATGTTGAATCACTAGGCTTATATTCAGAAGATTCATTGCAAGGGATGTTACCAGATATTTTATAACATGTGTCATTGGTACCTTTTATAAACAGATTTGCATGTACCCATGAGTGATTATGAATGTATCTTTCCAACAATGACGGTTTAAAAGCATCTGCCGTACTAGAGGTAGCATTAAAACTGATTTGTAGACCTTCAGTTGGTATGAAGCCTAAATTAGTCAAGGAGGACTTGTTTCTGGGCACCCATTTGTTTCCTTTAAGGGCAAGAAATTGTAGGTGTCTACTGGTGGCAGTAAGATTCCCTTGCCACCAGGGGAGATCCACCCACCCAACTACTTGTATACCTACAGTGGTGTTCCATAATCTACTAAACTTAGTAGCGTTATTAGCAAGGGCGTCGCTACAATTGGGCCAGTTTAGTAATTCCTCCAGAGTGACTGGGACCACCAGAAAAGGCATACTAGCGGCTGAAACTGGTGAGTGAGTGCATATCCAACAGTCATTGATCTGGTTGTTCTCTAATTGACTCAATTCTTGTACCAAAATCTGGTGGCGAGTAATGAACTTGTTATTAAAAGGGTCAGTACTCTTTTGTAGGCTATTCCAGGTATTGACTAGTCTAACCACGCATATTATCATAAAACATCTCAGGATGGTTGACGTTTGCAGTGTGAAGCATGGATCCATGTTGACTTCCTTTCAAGTTTTACTGCTGTTGGGGTTGTAAGGAGCACTTGGTATGGTCCGTCAAACAATGGTTCTAGTCCGTGTTTCCGAACATGCTTCTTCACATACACATAATCTCCGGGCTTGAGGGTATGACAACCTTCTGCGTCAGCTGGATCTGGAATAGAAGATGATACTAACGCATGGGTGTTAGTTAGTGCTTTGGCAAGTTGAATCACATACTATACAACATAATCCGTTTCTTCTGATAATTGTTGTGGGGTAAATCGAGCTATAACTGGTTGCGACCCAAATTGAATCTCATAGGGTGACAATTTATGTTTCCCTATGGGGGTGGTACGTATGTGATATAGTGCAATGGGAAGGAGCTCAGGCCACTGGGTCGTAGTCTCCTGCATCATTTTTTCTCACCATATTGGCACCATTGCCGCATCATTTTCTCGTACCATCATTGCTGCTGTTTGTTAGGTCTGCCATCTACACCGATCAATATTAGATTGTCGTTAGAAAATTGGACTGGGAGACCCTGGGGCAGTTCAGTGGATTTTAAAATGGAGATGGCCGCCCCAGTGTCTACCATGAACTTCACCGGATTCCCTCCTACCGGGAGAGCTACAGATGAACAGAGCCCGGGGGTGGTTACGGGCATCACGATGGCAGACTCTGGTTGGCCTCCATTTCAGAATGGACGGTCTTAGGGGACATTTTCTCTTAAGTCTCGTGGGCCGGGCGTCCTATTTCTAGATAGGGGGGCTTGGGCAATGCACTGGCTAGCAGGGGTGTGACAGTCCCTTTGGAAGTCTCCTGTCCGGCCACACCTCCAACACTGAAGACGGGAATTCACTACTGGTCTTTTCCCGGGATACATTACTCACTGATCAGGTACCGCCATGGGGTAATAGTGGGGCTGTAAGGGAGGATACTGTGTTGCGGGTGCCGCAACTGCCACTGCAGCGGGTTTGGATTTAGGCTTAACCGCAGAAGCGGTCCGGGCGACACTTTTCTGGAAGCTTTTTGCTACCTTTAGGGCATCTCCTGGGGTGGCTGACTCAACATCTGGTCGTACAGCCAATATCGCATCCTTGATCTCAGTCCGTAACCCCTGGATAAAGGTGTATACTAACAGCTGGCAATGAGTTTTAGTATGTAAGGAGAACCCAAGGTCCTTATAGACCTGCATAAGGAGCCCATAAAACTTCTCAGCCTACTCTCCCTTCTCTTGAGTGACATCTGTGAGGGTAGTGGATTGATCAGCCAACTTATCCTGATCCCATATTTTAAGGGCTTGACAGAAGTCAACCCCACTCTCATACGTATTGGCGTCTAATGCTCTATTATATGGGATAGCTGCCTCTACGATGGGATAATATCCTTCACCGGCTTTTACATGGAGCAGGTGTAAAAGATCTTGCCTTGTTGTTGAATATACAGTACAGACCAAAGGTTTGGACACACCTTCTCATTTAAAGATTTTTCTGTATTTTCATGACTATGAAAATTGTACATTCACACTGAAGGCATCAAAACTATGAATTAACACATGTGGAATTATATACTTAAAAAAGTGTGAAACAACTGAAAATATGTCTTATATTCTAGGTTCTTCAAAGTAGCCACCTTTTGCTTTGATGACTGCTTTGCACACTCTTGGCATTCTCTTGATGAGCTTCAAGAGGTAGTCACCGGAAATAGTTTTCATTTCACAGGTGTGCCCTGTCAGGTTTAATAAGTGGGATTTCTTGCCTTATAAATGGGGTTGGGACCATCAGTTGTGTTGTGCAGAAGTCTGGTGGATACACATCTGATAGTCCTACTGAATAGACTGTTAGAATTTGTATTATGGCAAGAAAAAAGAAGCTAAGTAAAGAAAAACGAGTGGCCATCATTACTTTAAGAAATGATGGTCAGTCAGTCCGAAAAATTGGGAAAACTTTGAAAGTGTCCCCAAGTGCAGTTGCAAAAACCATCAAGCGCTACAAAGAAACTGGCTCACATGACGACCGCCCCAGGAAAGGAAGACCAAGAGTCACCTCTGCTTCTGAGGATAAGTTTATCCGAGTCACCAGCCTCAGAAATCGCAGGTTAACAGCAGCTCAGATTAGAGACGAGGTCAATGCCACACAGAGTTCTAGCAGCAGACACATCTCTTCAACAACTGTTAAGAGGAGACTTTGTGCAGCAGGCCTTCATGGTAAAATAGCTGCTAGGAAACCACTGCTAAGGACAGGCAACAAGCAGAAGAGACTTGTTTGGGCAAAAGAACACAAGGAATGGACAATAGACCTGTGGAAAACTGTGCTTTGGTCTGATGAGTCCAAATTTGAGATCTTTGGTTCCAACCACCGTGTCTTTGTGCGACGCAGATAAGGTGAACAGATGGACTCTACATGCCTGGTTCCCAACGTGAAGCATGGAGGAGGTGTGATGGTATGGGGGTGCTTTGCTGGTGACACTGTTGGGGATTTATTCAAAATTGAAAGCATACTGAACCAGCATGGCTACCACAGCATCTTGCAGCGGCATGCTATTCAATCCGGTTTGCGTTTAGTTGGACCATCATTTATTTTTCAACAGTACAATGACCCCAAACACACCTCCAGGCTGTGTAAGGGCTATTTGACCAAGAGGGAGAGTGATCAGGTGCTACGCCAGATGACCTGGCCACCACAGTCACCAGACCTGAACCCAATCGAGATGATTTGGGGTGAGCTGGACCGCAGAGTGAAGGCAAAAGGGCCAACAAGTGCTAAGCATCTCTGGGAACTCCTTCAAGATTGTTGGAAGACCATTTCCAGTGACTTCCTCTTGAAGCTCATCAAGAGAATGCCAAGAGTGTGCAAAGCAGTCATCAAAGGAAAAGGTGGCTGCTTTGAAGAACCTAGAATATAAGACATATTTTCAGTTGTTTCACACTTTTTTGTTAAGTATATAATTCCACATGTGTTAATTCATAGTTTTGATGCCTTCAGTGTGAATGTACAATTTTCATAGTCATAAAAATACAGAAAAATCTTTAAATGAGAAGGTGTGTCCAAACTTTTGGTCTGTACTGTATCTCTCTATTTGTGGCCATGCCCCTGTAAAATGCCATGGGGGAATGTTTGGGATCCGGGAAACGGTTACACAGAATATCCGTCTGTGCTGGGGTAAACGGGGTATATTTGGGTGGACTGGTATTCTGGTCCGCTTCCTCCATTTCCTCCATTTTTATGAGAGGGGGTGGAGGTGGGGGGAAATCAGCATGAGTACTGATTGTTGGAAGATCTTGGAGGTAGGGGAACACCGGGGAAGACCAGATATCGGGTTTGATTAGTTGAACGGCATAATCAACGAGATCCCTGTCGATGGCCAAGAGTCTTATCTCTCTCAATTTAGTTGGATGCGTCGTGATGTATTGCTTTATTGCCCCGACTATTATTTTGGTCGTGTCTTGTTTTGGATATCCAAAAATACCGGTGGAAATAAATGGCAGGTCTAGGGTTGGGACTGAAGCTGGGATGCGTATGCTATGGTGTTTTGAATTGTTTCTGTAAGCAGGTGTTATGACCTGGGTACATCCAGGGGATCATATTTTGGTCCCACCGCTTGTATAACATACTGACATGATAGCTGTCCCGCTCTTGTAGCCATCACCTCTCCTTCTCTTAACGCACGTGGTCACGGATGTGATCGTTGGATGCAGTTTGTATTGTAGGTCCCCCAATACGACATATTTCTGCAGCTAGCCCCCCCCCATGCTGAAGTTTTGCATTTGCTGCGTTTACAATGATCCCAACTTGCTGTTGTGGTATACTCCCCTGCCTATTCTAAGTATAGTGGAAAATTCCGAAGGACCATTCAGTAAAACAGACGCCACCTCCTGGTACTCGTGTCCATGTTCTATTTCCCCAGTTCGGGAGAGGGTGAATAGGGTAGAGTTCAGAGGACCTTGGGTCTCTCCGAATGGAGTGTGGACCCTGGCGGGAGCAGGTGGGGGCAATGGTTTATAATACCCACCGTCAGCGTGAAGTAATGGGAAGGTTGGTGCTACAACACTGGGTCTGCATGCTTCACAATTACAACACGTCTCGCGCCATCCCGGATTAGTGGCCGAACACCCATGACAGAGCCAGTCATCTGGGTTATATGGTGGTGGCTGGCCACCAGTGGGAAGTGCAGGGTATTTAATCTCCTTAGGTATAAATTTCCCAGTTTCCGGATTCAGGGGATGGGGTAAGGCTACATTTGTGGGGGTAGGGGATGCTTCTTTAGGGGCTTCAGATTCAGTTTGTGGACACATAAGTTGGGAAGGGGAATCTACTTCCTCCTCTACCTTTTCCCCATCAGCTTCATTTTGCAGCACAAAACAGCCAGTCTTTGTTACAGTGCTAGATAATTTTTCTTTCTTGCCATAAAAATAATTGAAATAAGCAAGCTTCATCTCCTCCTCTCTTTCAACATATCCATCTCCACAAATCTCATGTGCAACTTTCCTAAACTTTTCAGCGTCTTCCAACAATCCTCAGTCAACTAGTCTTCCCCTTTTCTGCCGGATTCCTTCATCTCACAATGTAGGCTGAAGTCTCCCCGCTACGGGAAAGTTTAACAACTTAACCACTTTTGGTGCATTCTTAAATGATCTTTTTCCCTCTCGACTGACCATGATAGTGATCACATCCTCTCCCTCCTGAGGGGGAGGCACTTTCTTTCTGCTCCACGGAAACATTGATTAATCACTGCACTGCTGCCTTTCGATTGACAGAGATCCTTCATTTGTGCACAGTATGAGTCCGGCCGGGCTCAGCTGTTCCACTGACTCACCCCTCCCTTCGGGGAAGTCACGTACGGTACTAGGTGAAAGGAGGAGAGCTCGCGTCTGCAGCCTTCCGGACACTCGATATACTTATATCTGCATGCGTGTCCTGCCCAATCTTCGATCACCTGCCGCGACTGATACTTTTAGTGTTCAGTCTCCTAAGAATCTTGTCAGAAGTTTAAGGCAGATTCATACATTATTCACTTGTCAATCTGAGATGTTACTGCTTTAAATGTTATCAATATCAGACCTCTAATGGGACTACACCCCTATAGTCTCACCTTTGACTATATCCAACAAAGACGTTCGGAGATACTGCTAACGACCACGCACCACGTGGAAACCACGCCAAACGGTCAGTACCACTAGTAAAGAATTCATGCACTTACCATGGCTTTTGTGGGGGATGATCAGTCCCAATTCCAGTGGGGGAGGCCGAAAGCAAGTCTCTTTGTGGACGTCCAGAGGTGGTGGGGCGTCCCTGGTTAGGGATCCGAGTCACGGCACCAAGCTGTTGAGGGAGGGCAGCAATGACCCTTCACGGTTGACCAAGTGAGTGTCAAATTATTATGTTATAAGGTTGATTGCAATCAGGGAACCAGACGACGACAGAGCTCTGTATGGGAGGATTCAGAGAATCTCTAATCCCGTTTATTTTACTTAGCATTATATATTGTTTTGAGTATATCAATAGCCAATCACCTACAGCCATACTACAGGCTTAAACCAATGTTAGTACAATTATTATGGAAACAAACATATGGTCATATTATCGTTAGTTCGGCACATGATGGAAAGTTACAAGGCTCAGACTAGTTAGATAACAGGAGCAGGGTATTTCATAAAATGTTCTTGAGAGAAAAGGTTCTTGTGAGAAAGTTGCATGTGAAGCAGGAGAAAAGAATAAAAGAATGTATGCTATGCAAGGAGTAATAATAACATGATTTTAAAAACAAGCAATCAAAAATGAAGTAACTGTAAAAGTAACTAAAGCATGAATATCGATATGTCCTTTACAACTTCACATATCACCTGAACAGTTGACAACTGGCAGCCACAATATACATTAATTGTCAAACTTTAAAGGGAACCTATCATGTCAAATAATGCTATTAATCTGCAGATACGAGGTTTCTTTGACGATTAACAGCATTCTGTGCGGCCACTCAAAATCTGGCTATTGGGAGGAAATGAACTTAAGCCCTCCCGGCAGCTTCGAGCTTTCAGTCATAGAGGGGTGGCTTTAGTCACCACTACGTACATAGTAGGCGAACGCTGTAACCACACCCTGGCACTGACTGACACCAAGCTCTGTACTGATGCACTGATGAGTAGAGATGAGCAGTGTTCGACTAGAACTGTTCGCCAATCTCAAATTCGAGCTGTTTTGGGCGGTGTTTGAGTTGTTCGACGAACGCGGACGATTTGCGAAAAATTCAGCTGTTTGAGGTCATGTTCAATAACTGTTCGTGTACCAAAAGCGTGTCCTGCATGTCTGGTGCTATTTAGAGCACCAATCATGCAGGGATTGTCTGCCACTCACTGTAATGCCACAGCCATGGTGGTTGTGGCATTACAGTAGTTGCCCAAATCGATGAGAACAGTGCTCACAGTGAAACAACATGAAAAGCCGGCAATTCAGCAGCGGCATACACCGGTACCCGACAATTTAGAACCGAAAGAATAGAGCATCACACATAGATTAGATAGATAGAAACATGTCAGTCACATATATAAGAAGTACAGTGATAGTGTTGATTACTGTACTTGTCATTTAGTGTTAAAATAAAGGATTTATTAAAAAAAAAATTGGCGTGGGGTTCCCCGTAATTTTAGTCTCTAGCGGAGGTTAAGCAGACGGCTGGGGCAGATGTTTGAAGCCTGGGAAGGGGGTAATACCCACGGAGCTTCCCAGGCTATTAATATCAGCCCCCAGCTGAATACCTAGCCTTTACTAGCTATTAAAATGGGGGACCCCCAAAAAAATGACGTGAGGTCCCCCCTATTTTAATAGCTAGCAAAGGCTAGGCAGACAGCTGAGGGCTAATATTAATAGCCCAGGAAGGGTGCCATGAATATTGGCCCCCTCCCAGGCTAGAAACACCAGTCGTCAGCCGCCCCAGAAATGGCGCATCCATAGGATGCGCCAATTCTGGCACTTAGCCTCGCTCTTCCCACTGCCCTGTAGCGGTGGCAGTGGGGTAATAGGGTTGGGGTTGATGTCAGCTTATAATGCCAGCTAACATCAAGCCCAGGTTAGTAATGGAGAGGCGTCTATAAGACACCCCCATTACTAACCCCATAGTCAAAGTTACAAAAAAACACAAACACCCAGAATAAAGTCCTTTAATTGAAATAAACACACAATTCTTTATTGTTCTAAATTAAACCATACTTACCATCACGCCCATTCCAGCTGAAGCCAACGATCTCCTGCAATAAAAGTAAAATAAAGCAACCTCATCCTTACCTTTCCATGGTTCCCACGACAGCTTCAGCTCTGCTACATTCACATGACAGGCTGGAACGCAGCAGAACGCTGCCATCCAGCTTGCCATGCCGCAGACACTGAGAAGCGCAGGCATGCTTGCGCTCTGCAGTGTCTGGCTGTGACGGCATCCAGATGAGTCGAGGTCATGTCGAATGAACTCAGCTCACCTCATGCACGTCACTGACAGCGTGGGAAAATTCTCCTGCGCATGCGGTGAGTGCAGGAGAATTTTCCCACGCTGTCAGTGATGAGCATGAGGTGAGCTCATGTCCAATGAACTCAGCTCACCTCATGCACGTCACTGACAGCGTGGGAAAATTCTCCTGCGCATGCGGTGAGTGCAGGAGAATTTTCCCACGCTGTCAGTGATGAGCATGAGGTGAGCTCATGTCCAATGAACTCAGCTCACCTCATGCACGTCACTGACAGCGTGGGAAAATTCTCCTGCGCATGCGGTGAGTGCAGGAGAATTTTCCTATGCTGTCAGTGACGTGCATGAGTTGAGCTCATGTCCAATGAACTCAGTTCACGCATGTCACTGACAGCGTGGGAAAATTCTCCTGCGCATGCGGTGAGTGCAGGAGAATGAGGTGAGTGCATGAGGTGAGCTGAGTTCACTGGACATGAGCTCACCTCATGCACATCACTGACAGCGTGGAAAATTCTCCTGCACTCACCGCATGCGCAGGAGAATTTTCCCACGCTGTCAGTGACATGCATGAGGTGAGCTGAGTTCATTGGACATGAGCTCACCTCATGCTCGTCACTGACAGCGTGGGAAAATTCTCCTGCACTCACCGCATGCGCAGGAGAATTTTCCCATGCTGTCAGTGATGTGCATGAGGTGAGCTCATGTCCAATGAACTCAGCTCACGCATGTCACTGACAGGGTGGGAAAATTCTCCTGCGCATGCGGTGAGTGCAGGAGAATGAGGTGAGTGCATGAGGTGAGCTGAGTTCACTGGACATGAGCTCACCTCATGCACATCACTGACAGCGTGGGAAAATTCTCCTGCACTCACCGCATGCGCAGGAGAATTTTCCCACGCTGTCAGTGACATGCATGAGGTGAGCTGAGTTCATTGGACATGAGCTCACCTCATGCACGTCACTGACAGCGTGGGAAAATTCTCCAGCACTCACTGCATGCGCAGGAGAATTTTCCCATGCTGTCAGTGACGTGCATGAGGTGAGCTGAGTTCATTGGACATGAGCTCACCTCATGCTCGTCACTGACAGTGTGGGAAAATTCTCCTGCACTCACCGCATGCGCAGGAGAATTTTCCCATGCTGTCAGTGACGTGCATGAGGTGAGCTCATGTCCAGTGAACTCAGCTCACCTCATGCACGTCACTGACAGCGTGGGAAAATTCTCAGCGCTTGAGCAGGAGAATTCTCCCACGCTGGGATGGCATTGAGATGACAGGCTGGATCACAGCTGAGCGCTGTGCTTGCTTGCGCTCTGCAGTGTCTCTGAAGGATGACAAGCTGGATGGCAGCGCTCAGCTGTGATCCAGCCTGTCATCTCAATGCCATCCCAGCATGGGAGAATTCTCCTGCTGTAGCGCTGAGCGCTGAGAATTTTCCCACGCTGTCAGATGCCGTCACAGCCAGACACTGAGGAGCGCAAGCATGCCTGCGCGTCTCAGTGTCTGCCGCATGGCAAGCTGGATGGCAGCGTTCTGCTGCGATCCAGCCTGTCATGTGAATGTAGCAGAGCTGGAGCTGTCGTGGGAACCATGGAAAGGTAAGGATGAGGTTGCTTTATTATTTATCTTTATTGCAGGAGATCGTTGGCTTCAGCTGGAATGGGCGTGATGGTAAGTACGGTTTAATTTAGAACAATAAAGAATTGTGTGTTTATTTCAATTAAAGGACTTTATTCTGGGTGTTTGTGTTTTTTTGTAAATTTGACTATGGGGTTAGTAATGGGGGTGTCTTATAGACGCCTCTCCATTACTAACCTGGGCTTGATGTCAGCTGGCATTATAAGTAGTGTTGAGCCACCCCCGTAGTGTTCGAGTTCGGTTCGGTTCATTTAACACCCGTATGTTCGACGAACTGTTCGTCGATCTGTTCGTCGAACACCGTCCAACACCGTTAAAACCAATGGCAGGCAAACAAAAACACATAGAAACACATAGAAAACACCTTCAAAGGTGTCCAAAAGCTGACAAACTGCTCAGAAGACACAACTAACACATGGAAAAGTGACACGTGCATATAGTCATGCGAAAAGAAAAGAGGTGGAGGAGTAAAAGGAGGGGGAGACACAGATATAGGCATGTCATGCCCTTCTAAAACCAAAAAAGTGCGAAGCCGACACGGCCGTCCGTTCCTGCCCGTGCGACCTCCGTGTCGCCGGGTTTGTGCCAGAGCTGCGGTGGACCCTGACGGCCAGCTCCCCTCTCCCAATACTGGTGCCTGTCCGCTGGTGGGGCGAGCGAGCCCCCCTGCGGTGGAGGCAGGTCTAAGCTTTTTAATTTAAATTGTCTCTCTAATTTGAATGAATACACTTTAAATCCTTTTACAAGGATCTATTGGAGGGCAAGTCTCATGCCAGCAGCCGCGTAATTCCAGCTCTAGTAGCGTCCACTAAAGCTGCTGCAGTTAAAAAGCTTTAATAAGGATCGAGCTTGGCGGTCCACCGCAAGGCGTCCTACCGCCAGTCCCAGCCCCTGTGCCTTGGGGTGCCTCCCCGATGCTCTTCACTGAGTGTCCCGGGGGCCCGAACCATTTCCTTTGAAAAAATTAAGTGGCCAAACTACAGGTGGTGTAGCTTGCTTAACAGCTGGGATAATCCGCTGACTAGCAGACCCTACTACTAGGCACAAAGTATTTCCTGGGCTAGATGCAGTTAAAAATTTGTAATTAGATACTCTCGTTGGATGCTGAGAAAGCACTCCATAGAGTCTCCTGGCACGCCATATATTATTCCCTTAAAAAGCTTGGGGTAGGGGTCTAGGGGACCCTTTTATAGGCAAAATCACGGCCCTGTATCACAATACGTCACCTAGGCTGAAGATAAATGGAACATTTTCATCACCTTTCATAATCACCAATGGGACAAAGCAGGGAAGTCCTCTGTTCCCTCTCTTATACATCCTAGTGACGGAGCACCTGCTCTCATCAATTCGCCATAACCCCAATATTAGGTGGATTGAGATGGGAGGCACCGAGTACAAGTGCTCTGCATTTGCTGATGATGTCCTAGTATATATCACTCAATCACATATATCCATCCCTGCTGTTATGGCTGAAATAGATCACTTTGTTACATGGTCAAATTTTAAAATCAATGCAGGGAAGTCTGAGGCCCTCGATGTCTCCCTCCCCAAATCCATACAGGATTCCATCCAGTCCAACTTTCCCTTTGCCTGGCCCTCACAGGGTATCAAATACTTAGGAATTCCTATTCATAGAGACCTCTCCCGTCTATGTTATCTTAATTTTGGGACCTTTATTGAACAACTCCATACAGACCACGGTTGGCAAGTTAGAACTGTAAGATTCACTACGTGAACCACTGGTGTTTTGTGGAAAAGCACATGTACACTGTGTTCCAAATTATTATGCAAAAAGTGTTTAGGAGTGATAAGGGAAGAATTTTTTTGTTTGTCAGTTAAACTCATTGATGGTGATGTGTGTCAGGGCTATTTATATCACTGCAAGGAATTGCAGACACCTGTACTAATTAGTTTGGCAGGTGTGTCCAATGAAAGGCAAAACTACTTAAGAAGGCTTTCCCACATTATTAAGCAGCCTACATTTTCTGCCAAAATGGGAAAGAAAAAGGATGTGTCGGCTGCTGAAAAGCAACAAATTGTGGAGTGTTTAGGTCAAGGCATGACTACAATCAACATTGCCAAGACACTTCATCCTGATCATCGCACAATCAAGAAGTATGTAGCTGATTCACAGTACATACGTGTGCGTGCTGATAAGGGAAAAATGAGGACTCTTTCCTACAGGCAATTACGTCAGGTTAAAAGAGCAGCTGCAAAAAAGCCTTGTCATAGCAGCAGACAAGTTTTTGAAGCTGCTGGTGCCTCCAACGTCCCCCGAACAACAAGATGCAGAGTCCTTCAGAGGTTTGCAGCTGTGCGTAAGCCATCCTGTCGACCTCCTCTATCCACTGCACACAAGCAGAAACGGCTCCAGTGGGCCAAACAATACATGAAGACTGACTTCAAAACTGTTTTGTTCACCGATGAGTGCCGTGCAACGCTCGATGGTCCAGATGGATGGAGTGGAGGATGGCTGGTTGATGGACACCCCACACAAACACGGCTACAGCGCCAACAAGGAGGAGGTGGAGTAATGTTTTGGGATGGAATCATGGGGAGAGAGATTGTTGGCCCCTTTAGGATCCCTGAAGGGGTAAAGATGAACTCCATAATGTATGTGGAGTTTCTCAAACAGCACTTCCTGCCATGGTTCAAGAAGAAGAACCGTGTATTCCGCAGCAAGATCATTTTCATGCATGATAATGCACCGTCTCATGCTGCACATAACACATCTGCATCTCTGACTGATATGGGCATAAAAGGGGACAAACTTATGGTGTGACCCCCATGCTCCCCTGACCTCAACCCCATTCAGAACCTCTGGAGCATCATCAAAAGGAGTGTCTATGATGGCGGGAGGCAGTTCACATCTAAGCAACAGCTCTGGGAGGGTATTCTGTCTTCATGCAAAACAATTGAAGCAGAAACCATCCAAAACCTGACAAACTCAATGGACGAGAGAGTTGAGAAGCTCCTTTCGAACAAGGGGTCCTATGTGCAACTGTAACATCACCTAGAATAAAGTTTTGAGTTGAAAACTGTTTGATTTCAGTTTCTAATAACCTGCTAATGCTTATAATTTCAAAAATGACCATTTTTTTGTTTTTTATTAAAATGAAAAGGTTGATCGAAGAGTGTGGGGGATCTAAGAGTGTGGCAGCCAAGTAGTCCGGATTACTTCGAATTCTGACAATCTGAGTGTCATGTTGCTAGTAGTGCAGCAAGAAGGCACTCATGTGTCTTGCGCATCTAGGAGTCCCAAAATTATTTTCCGGGCTAGATGCAGCTAAAAATTATTATTAATTTGAAAGCTGGTGGAGCTTAGTTTAGATGGCCTAATAGAATCAGTACTGCACACTGCTACAAGGCCTAAATTATTTTCCAGCCAAGATACAGATAAACATGATTAGTAATTTTAAAGCTGGTGGAGCTTAGTATAGATGGCCTAATAGAATCAGTACTGCACACTGCTACAAGGCCCAAATTATTTTCCAGCCAAGATACAGATAAACATGATTAGTAATTTTAAAGCTTAAAACGGTTGGTGAGGTGATTTTAACAAATCATCAAGCTTTTACTCTCCCCAGGTTGACACAGGGGTAGAAAAGTCATTTCGGATCCATGATTTGTTCATCTTTATGAACGTGAGTCTGTCTACATTATCAGTGGAGAGCTGCATGTGCTTATCTGTCAGCACACCACCAGCAGCGCTGAACACACGTTCAGACAGAACGCTGGCTGCGGGGCATGACAAGATCTCCAAGGCGTAAGTGGCGAGCTCCGGCCATTTTCCGGATTGGAAGCCCAAAAAGAGCAAGGGTCCAGTGACACAGTCATGGCTTCAATGTTTACTTGGAGGTACTCCTGTACCATCGTCTCTAGGCGTTGACTATGTGTCAGACTTCTTGTCTCCTGTGGCCTTGCAAAGGATGGGCTAAAAAAGTGGTGAAATGATTCCGCAAAATTGATGTTACCAGCAGATACTGTGTTTCTGTTACGTTTTGAGAGCTGAACGCTTGACGGTCCCACGGTTGGCAAGTTGGAACTGTGAGATTCACTACGTGCACCACTAGTGTTTTGGGGAAAAGCACATGTAAGATTCTGCAACAGTCTCTGCTGATACTCCTGCATGCGTGCATCTCTTTCTATGGCAGGAATAATTCCTGCAAATTTACTTTTGTACCGGGGATCTAACAGTGTGGCAACCCAGTAGTCAGGATTATTTCTAATTCTCAAAATTCGAGGGTCATGTTGCAGGTAGTGCAGCAAGAAGGCACTCATGTGTCTTGCGCATTCAGGAGCACCAAGTCCCTGTTGTGTTGGTGGCGAGGTAACAATCATGCTTCCTTCCTCTGCCCTCTCCCCCCAACCTCGCACAACAGAAATGTGATCAAGGTCTCCCTCATCTGATGAGTCTTCCATCAGTTCGTCCTCCACTTCTTCCTGGGCTCCTGCACCTTCCTCACTAGTTTGGCTGCTACCATGCGCCCTGGTAAAACCATCTCCCCCACCCTCACATGCCTGCCGCCTTGGTGCTGCCGACCGTCTGGACCTTGCAGATGTTAGCCCTTCTGCATACAACTCCTCCTCCTCTACTTCCTCCACCTCCTCTTGTGCCACCACCTGCCTCCGAATTCTGTTTAACATGTGCTCCAGCATGTAAATCACCGGAATAGTCATGCTGATAATGGCATCGTCAGCACTAAACATCTTTGTCGCCATTTCAAAACTGTGCAGAAGGGTGCATAGGTCCCTGATCTGAGACCACTCCTCCAGCGTGATTTGCCCCACCTCTGGATCTCATTGGCCCAGGCTATACGTCAGAACATATTGCACCAGGGCTTGTCGGTGCTGCATCATGTGCAGAGTTGAATTCCACCGGGTAGGCACATCGCATTTTAGCCGGTGAAGTGGCAGGCCCAGTGACTTCTGTAGAGATGTAAGTCGCGGAGCTGCGGGATGCGAACGGCGGAAGTGAGCACACAGCGACCGTGCCCTCTGCAGAAGGCCATCTAGTCTGGGATAGTGGGCTAAAAATTGCTGGATAACCAGGTTCAACACGTGAGCCATACAAGGCACGTGTGTGACATTGCCCCGGCGAAGGACCGCACCGAGGTTTGCAGCATTGTCGCACACGGCCTTCCCTGGTTTCAGGTCCAGTGGAGACAACCATTCATGAAACTGGTTCTCCAGAGCTGACCACAACTCCTCAGCTGTGTGACTCACATTTCCCAGACATTTCAAAGTAAAAACCGCCTGATGACGTTGAGCCCTGCTGCCAGCATAGTAAGGAGGTGTGCAGGATCCCTTCTGCGCTGTTTGAAAGCTTGTGGCATGACCAGACAGGCTTTGGGTGCAGGTGGAGGACCGAGAGGAGGTTGAGGAGGCAGAAGCAGTGGAGGAACTTTGAGATAAAGAGGATTGACGCACAACTCATGGGGACGGCAAGACTTGGACAGCAGCCCCTTGTCCTGCTGTCACCATAGTTACTCAGTGCCCAGTCAGCGACATGTAACGCCCCTGTCCATGCCTACTCGTCCAAGTTTCTGTGGTGAAATGCACCCTGTCACACACAGAGTTTCTCAAAGAAGCGGTGATGTTGTGTGCGACATGCTGGTGGAGCGCAGGCACACCTTTCTTTGAGAAGTAGTGCCGACTGGGCATCTGGTACTGGGGCACTGCGACTGACATAAGGTCTCGAAAATCCTCTGTGTCCACCAGGCGGAAAGGAAGCATTTCTTTACCCAAGAGCTTGCAGATGGTGAAATTCAACCTCTTAGCTTTCTCATGGCTAGGAGGAAATGGTCTTTTACTTCTCCACATCTGAGGGACCGAGGGCTGGCTGTTGTGCTTAGAGGGGGTTGAGAAGGGTGTCCCCAGCAAACTGCCAGTCTGTGAGGAAGATGCAGGCGGACATGTTAGGTTGCCTTGAACCAAAGGTGGTGCTATCGATGTCGGACAGCGCTGAACACCAGCTGGTGTTTCCACCTCCAAAGAAAATGATGACCTGCCAATCATGCTGGCTGTTGCGGGTAAAGAGGTGGCAGGTCTGCGTCCCAAAACAGGTGTGACTGCTGTCCCCCCAGTCACAGAGGATGAAGAGGCCGCGGATGCACAAGATGTTGGAGACCGTGGTAGGCCCGGCCGGCTAGGCCACATTGTAGCACAGTGAGCTTCCCACTGCAACTTATGCTTCATGTCCATGTGCCGGTTCATGCATGAAGTACTCAAACGATGTATTTTTTGGCCTCTACTTAGCTTTTGCTGACAAATGTTACAGATAACACGAGTTGGGTCATCTTTATCGATCTGAAAAAATGCCCAGGCTATGCAAGGCTTAGCACCCATGTGACCTGAAGAGCCACCACGACTTGTGGTCAGAGGCAGAGTTGTGTTTGAGGATGCAGTTGTTGACGTGCTTCCAGTACTACGTCCCTGTCCAGGAAGGCGCAACCTGACCGCGTCGTCACTAGCATCCTCCTCCACCTCCTCTGCTGACCTCATCTCTTGGCTGACTGTGGGTTGACAGTAAGTGGGATCTCCAACCTCGTCATCATCACCCTGTGTGTTATCACACCCGTCGTCCTCAGAGCCAACCTCTTCCTGCCCTGACAAAAAACTAAAGTTGTCTCTCCAATCAGGTATTTGAGTCTCATCATTGTCTTCCTCATTGTCCCCACCAACAGGAGTTACAGTTTGGTCTGGTCCTGGATCCGACTCATAAAGATTCTGGGCATCAGTGCAGATCATTTCCTCGTCTGGATTCACAGAAGCTCTGGAGCCGACTTCTGATTCCCAGGCTATAGTATGAGTAAACAGCTCTGCAGACTCAACCATCTGTTCTACCCCATACTCAGACGGGCAGCTGGAGACTTGGGATCTGTGAGGAAGCAAGTGCGATTGGGGTGACACCTCTGAGGACTGGAGTATTTGTGATGTTGAAGTTGAGGTGGAGGAGAGCCCACTTAAAGGAGCACTTGATATCCGTTAAAGCACCTGCTGTTTTTGTGCCTCATATGGAATTTGTAGCAATTGGCGTGGCCGTAAGAAAGGGATCTTATCACATTGTCCGCTAAAAGAAGTAGACATCTTAGTTTGGCTGGAAGATGGTCTTTCTTCTGCAGATGTTACTGTTGCTTTAACACCTACCCCACGGACACAACCCTTTTTTCCCTTCCCAACACGCCTATTCCCCTTTCCACCAGCAGCAGGCCTTTTTCCACTCATTTTGGTGGTTAACTAATTCACAACTCTGGAGTTGTTTGCACAAAAAACAATGGATGGGAACCGAGCAGAGCTGAGTGGCCAAACTGTGGTATTAGCCCAAAAGTATTGGCTGGGTTAGATGCAGATAAAAATTATTCTGAATTTGCAACCTGCTGGAGGTTAGTATAGATGGACTAATAAGAACAAGTCCCACACACTGCTACAAGCCGAAATAGTTTTTCAGAGCTAGATGCAGAAAAAAATGATATTGAATTTGCAACCTGATGGAGGTTAGTATAGATGGACTAATAGAACAAGTCCCACACACTGCTAGAAGCCGAAATATTTTTTCAGAGCTTGATGCAAAAAAAAATTTGATTGAATTTGCAACCTGGTGGAGGTTAGTATAGATGGACTAATAGAACAAGTCCCACACACTGCTAGAAGCCGAAATATTTTTTCTGAGCTAGATGCAGAAAAAAATTATATTGAATTTGCAACCTGATGGAGGTTAGTATAGATGGACTAATAGAATGATGCTATGCCCAAAAGCTTTTACTTCACTAGGTGCAGTAAAAAAATTTGTATTCTATACACAGGTGGTGTAGCTTGCAACACAGATAGGCTTCTCCACTGACTAACACACACTGCAAGAGGATAAAAAGGATTTGCTTTGCTAGATTAACCAAATGCTGTGAAAAAAACTTGCACAGCACTGGCACAGACCTGCCTGGCAAAAAGTGATAGGAACTGATGTAACCTAACCCTGAAAAGGACTGCAATTACAATTAGTCTTTACTCCCAACCTATCTATTTAAGAGCACAGACCTGCCTGATAAAAGTCGTAGGAAATGATGTAACCTAGTCCTTAAAAGGACTGCAATCACAACTATTCCCTACTCCCAAGCTATCTGTAGATTTGTGCAAAAATTGGCTTGAAATTAACAAAGTATAGCGCACACAGCAACAGCGGCGCCGTCTAACACGCAACTGCAGCAGTGAGAAAATGGTGGCGACGGGGAAAATGGCTGGGTCTTATAGGGCAAGGACATGTGACATACACTGCCAATGACACATGCCCTTGCTTGTGTGAAAAAAAGCAGTTTGCTCCGTGTGTGCGCTGCTGATAGGCTGACAGATTGCACCTCCCCACTGTAAATGCGGGAAAGAGAATAAAATGGAGATCTTCATTATTTATGCAGAGATCCATCCCCTGCCCCTCCTCCTGCCCCGCTGTACACTCAAACTGCGTATTAACATTAATTTTCAGCATTACTGAGAAAAAATCCAGTTATGATTTTAGTGCACGAACAGTTATCGAACATAACCTCGAACAGCCAAATTTTTTCAAATCGCTCGTGTTCGCCGAACGGCTCGAACACCGCCCAAAACAGCTCGAATTTGAGATTGGCGAACAGTTCGAGTCGAACACCGCTCATCTCTAATTATAAGCTGACATCAACCCCATCCCTATTACCCCACTGCCACCGCTACAGGTCAGTGGGAAGAGCGAGGCTAAGTGCCAGAATTGGCGCATCCTATGGATGCGCCATTTCTGGGGCGGCTGACGGCTGGTGTTTCTAGCCTGGGAGGTGGCCAATATTCATGGCACCCTTTCTGGGCTATTAATATCAGCCCCCAGCTGTCTGCCTAGCCTTTACTAGCTATTAAAATAGGGGGGACCCCACATCATTTTTTTGGGGGTCCCCCATTTTAATAGCTAGTAAAGGCTAGGTATTCAGCTGGGGGCTGATATTAGTAGCCTGGGAAGCTCCTTGGGTAATACCCCCTTCCCAGGCTTCAAACATCTGCCCCAGCCATCTGCTTAACCTCCGCTAGAGACTAAAATTACTGGGAGCCCCACGCCAATTTTTTTTTAAATAAATCCTTTATTTTAACAATAAATGACAAGTACAGTAATCAACACTATCACTGTACTTCTTATGTATGTGACTGACATGTTTCTATCTATCTAATCTATGTGTGATGCTCTATTCTTTCTGTTTTAAATTGTCGGGTACCGATGCTGAATTGCCGGCCGGCTTTTTTAAAGAGACGGTGCATGAAAACACTAATATTTTTTAAAATAAATCCTTTAACACTAAATGACAAGTACAGTAACCAACACTGTCACTGTACTTCTTATATATGTGACTGACATGTTTCTATCTATCTAATCTATGTGTGATGCTCTATTCCTTCTTGTCTAAATTGTCGGGTACCGGTGTATACCACTGCTGAATTGCCGGCCAGCTTTTTTAAAGAGAGTGTCTTCTGAGCAGTTTGTCAGCTTTTGGACACCTTTGAAGGTGTTTTCTATGAGTTTCTATGTGTTTCTGTTTGCCTGCCATTGGTTTTAACGGTGTTCAACGGTGTTCGACGGTGTTCTAAGATGTTTGACGAACAGTTCCACGAACATCTCTTTGTTCGACGAACCGAACCCGAACACTACGGGGGTGGCTCAACACTACTGATGAGCTGGCTGTCAGTCAGTGCCTGTAGCTACTCCTCTATGAATGAAGGCAAGTGCAGGAACAAAAAAAAAAATTAAAGATGATGAGAACAGAGGCTCCTTGTCACTAACAGTACTCCATCTGAGGGAGTTGTGGTCACGCAATCACGGTACTGTTCCCATGCACCTCCAGAAATTTATGGAGCAGTGATCACACATTCAGTCATGTCACCTCTCCATTTACAGAAGGAACATTGAACTCTTGTTGTTGTCATTGATGAGGGTCCCTGTAGTCAGACCCCCAACAAGCATACAGTGGGTAAGGAAAGTATTCAGACCTCTTTAAATTTTTCACTCTTTGTTTCATTGCAGCCATTTGGTAAATTTTAAAAAGTTCATTTTTTTTCTCATTAAAGTACACTCTGCACCCCATCTTTACTGAAAAAACAGAAATGTAGAAATGTTTGCAAATTTATTAAAAAAGAAAAACTGAAATATTACATGGTCATAAGTATTCCCATACGTGTCATAAGTGTTTCCATTATTAGGAAGTGGGTCTCGTGGAGGCACTTGTGGAGGAGGGCCTCATAAAAAAATGTTCCCATTGGAAAGGAGCAGGCCTCCTATACTTGTAATGCCCATGCACTACGTGTATGGGCTGACAAACATTTACCCCTGGGGGCTATACATGAACATAGTGTATAAAAAATTTTTTTTACGGGCATCATAAACACCCTTTAAAAAATTGATGTGGGTGTTGCATCACGGACCATGGTCACCCTGGTAATATGGTAGTGAAGGAGGAGGACAAGAGCAAATAGCCAAAATCAGGAAGCGTATACCCATGTGTGGGTGTGAAGAGGTGCATGGGAATACACCTCCCAAAAAAAGACACTGTATTTGAGATTGTTACGCTGCTATGATTCGGTGGTGTTGAGAAATCTGGCCCAATCCAGCCCTTGTCATTTTTATAAGAGTCAGCCTGTCAGCATTTTCAGTTGACAGGTGGATGTGCTTATCAGTTATAATTCCACCAGCGGCACTAAAAACCCGCTCTGATAAAATGCTAGCGGCAGGGCAGGCCAGGACCACCAAGACGTAGAGAGCCAGTACATTCCACGTGTCCAGCTTGGATACCCAATAATTATAAGGCACAGAGGAATCACGGAGGACGTTGGTACGGTCAGCAAGGTACTCCCTCAGCATCTTCCCTAACTTTGCACTCCTTGTGAGAGTACACCGCGCCTCAGGGCCTGTGCGATGGGAGGGGCTGAGAAAATTCTCCCAGAACTTTGACAGTGTTCCCCTGCCTCTGCTGGATTGGAGTTGTGTCTCTCTCGCCTGTAGTCCTTGGTTGTCCAACGAACTGTGACCTTTGCCACCAGCGTTTTCAGATGGGAATTTTTTTAATAGTTCCACAACAAGGGCCTTCTGGTACAGCCCCATTTTTGTGGACCTATCTGCCTCAGGAATAAGAGATATAAAGTTCTCCTTGTAGCGTGGGTCTAGAAGTGTTACCAACCAGTAATGACTGTCACCCAAAATTTTGAGAAGGGTCATGGGAAACACAGCGTAACATAAACTCAGCCATGCATGCCAGACTGCTAACAGGCAAGATTTCCATGTTCTCACCAAGAGGATGACTGACCATACTCTCCTCCTCCTCTCTGTCCTCAGGCCATCCATGCTGAACAGACGTTATGACACTTGTGCAGGTAGTACCGTCTCTAGCGCATAAAACTAGCTCTGGTTCTTCCTCCTACTCCTCCTCTTCCTCATTGTCACCCAATCCACGTTGGGATGAGATGAGGCTGGGCTGTGTGTAATCACCCTGTGTGGTTCCTTGCTCCATCTCATTGTGCTCCGCCGGCAATGTATCCTCTTTGATTGTGAGCAGAGAGCGTTTCAGAAGACAGAGAAGCGGCATGGTGATGCTTATCTTGGTGTCATCGCCGCTCACCATCTTGGTGGAGTCTTCAAAGTTTTGGAGGATGGTACATATGTCTGACATCCATGTCCACTCCTGAGGTCTTATGTGTGGAGTCTGAACTCAATATTGACGGCCTTTTTGATGCTGGTGCTCAACAACTGCCCTCTTCTGCTCACAAATCATTCCCAACATCTGCAATATAGAGTTCCAACGCGTGGGGACATCACACACCAGTCTGTGAGCCGGAAGCTGCAAACGCTGCTGAAACACGGCAAGGTTGGCGGAAACTGTAGGTGACTTTCTAAAATGGGCACACAGGCAGCGTACTTTAACAAGCAGATCTGGCAGCTCCAAGTAGGATTTGAGAAACCGCTGAACCACGAGGTTAAGCACATGGGCCAGGCATGGTACGTGTGTGAGCTCGCCTCGCCTCAGAGCCGCCACCAGTTTCCGGCCATTGTCACACACGACCATGCCTGGCTGTAGGTTCAGCGATGTGAGCCACAGATCTGCCTGCTCTTTCAGAGCTGTCCACAACTCTTCAGCATTCTGCGGTTTGTCACCTAAGCATATTAGCTTCAGCACAGCCTGTTGCCTCTTGGCCAAGGCAGTGCTGCAGTGCTTCCAGCTTGTGACTGATGTGGTCATTTCAGAAATGGAGGCTGAAGAGGAGGAGGAGGATGAGGTGCAGGAGCTGTAGACTGTGGGGGCAACCCTGATTGACCAAGGGCCCGCAATTCTTGGCGTCGGGAGGATGTGTTCCATCCCAAGGTTCAACTGGGTCCTGACTAGTGTTGAGCCACCCCCGTAGTGTTCGAGTTCGGTTCGGTTCGTCGAACACCCGTGTGTTCGCCGAACTGTTCGTCGAACTGTTCGTCGAACACCTTCGAACACCGTTAAAACCAATGGCAGGCAAACAAAAACACATAGAAACACATAGAAAACACCTTCAAAGGTGTCCAAAAGCTGACAAACTGCTCAGAAGACACAACTAACACATGGAAAAGTGACAAGTACATATAGTCATGCGAAAAGAAAAGAGGTGGAGGAGTAAAAGGAGGGGGAGACACAGATATAGGCATGTCATGCCCTTCTAAAATCCAAAAAGTGAGAAGCCGAGACGGCCAGTCCGCTCCTGCCCGTGCCACCTCCGTGTCGCCGGGTTTGTGCCAGAGCCGCGGTGAACCCTGACGGCCAGCCCCCCTCTCCCAATACTGGTGCCTGTCCGCTGGTGGGTCGAGAGAGCCCCCCTGTGGTGGAGGCAGCTCTAAGCTTTTTAATTTAAATGTCCCTCTAATTTGAATGAATACACTTTAAATCCATTTACAAGGATCTATTGGAGGGCAAGTCTCATGCCAGCAACCGCGTAATTCCAGCTCCAGTAGCGTCCACTAAAGCTGCTGCAGTTAAAAAGTTTTTATAAGGATCAAGCTCGGCTGTCCACCGCAAGGCATCCTAGTGCCAGTCCCAGCCCCTATGCCTTGGGGTGCCTCCTGATGCTCTTCACTAAGTATCCCGTGGTCCCGAAGCATTTCCTTTGAAAAAATTAAGCGTCCAAACTACAGGTGGTGTAGCTTGCTTAACAGCCGGGATAATCCGCTGACTAGCAGACACTGCTACTAGGCACAAAGTATTTCCTGGGCTAGATGCAGTTAAAAATTTGTAAGTAGATACTCTCGTTGGATGCTGAGAAAGCATTCCATAGAGTCTCCTGGCACGCCATATATGATTCTCTTAAAAAGCTTGGGGTAGGGGTCTAGGGGACCCTTTTATAGCCAAAATCACGGCCCTGTATCACAATACGTCACCTAGGCTGAAGATAAATGGAACTGTAGCACCGAGGGCTCGGTTGCTACAGACGTATTGCACCTCACCCAGAGGTGTGATATCTCACTCTCAGATAAGGATGGAGTGTGGATCAGGACCCGACACCTGCATGCATTACACCACATTGCCGTGGGGCAGGGCGACCAATATGCCCCTGAGATGGGCACGACAGTCCCTGTCCCTGGCTGGAGTGGGGGGAGGGAACACTGAGGAAGGGGAACCCTGCAGTGCAGGAGCAGGGAGGAAGCAGTTCCTGGGTGCATTGAGAAGGGAGTATAAAAGGTGGGCACCATCTTAGTTCAGTGCAGAGAAGTCTGAGCAGAAGTGGCAGGGAGCAGGGGCTCTGCATGAGCTCTGCTCCGGAGGCGGGCCTAGTAACAGAGGCCCAGGCCTGCAAGAGGGAGAAGTAAGGAAGAGGAGCGGAGAAGGCTCCAGGAACGAGGAATGAAGGGATCCCAGGGGTGCGGACGGGCGAGTCGCCACCGCACGCCCGAATCCACCTGCGTGGAGGGGTCAGGCCAAAGGGGGAGACCGGTCCCCGAACTAGTGGAGGCAGGAAACGACCCTCAGCTAGAAACCGGAGGCTCTGACATTTTATGTGGCGCAGCCCCTTGCTCCACCCGCTAGGAAGGCACCACATAGGGTCAGGGAAACTGGCGCCAAGTTTACCAAGAGGAGGCCCGAGGCAGCCGGACAGAAGTGTTGGTAAGAAAGGCCAGACAAAGGACACACAAAGGGGGTCCTGTGAAGCGCTCCAAAGTTATCTGGGAGTTGTCTGAGCCCCTCACCTGGTGAGCACAGTACGACGTGGGCAGCCGTTACCTGCAGACGTGGTCTGGATAATAAGAACTGTGAGTAAAGGCCCTGAACTGCATCACTGACTCCGTGTCGTTACTGCTGCTGCCCTGCACCATCACCCCCATCCTCCGCATACACTGCCCTGAGGCTATTGTTATGTTCTGCTACCAAAGCTAAGGAAAGAGAGGAGATCTGTCCCTACTATAAGACTCAGCTGAATCCCTACGATGTAACAGGGAACCTGATCCTGCGATCAGACCTGCTAAAGTCCTAATCTAGTCTGTACGGAGACCTATAGATGTGAGGAGGGAATCCCTACAAGTACTAAGGACTGGGAGGAATATGGGACACCTCCTAACAGAAATAGTAGCAGACAGACGAACAAACAAAATAGATAGAACATAGAGGTCTGTAGACCAAGCAAACTAACAGAGTTAGATACAGAGCACAGGCTAGCTAGAAAGTAGATATACAATGAAGTCCAGCAAAGCCAGAAGGGCGGAGCAGGATTAAATAGGCCAACAAGGTCATGTGACCAGCAAAGGAAAAAAAACCTAACAGCAAGGTTCTAACAGTACCCCCCCTTCTAAGAGGATCCTCCGGATCCCCTAGGACCAGGCTTATCAGGAAATCTCCTGTGAAACGCTCTGATAAGTCTGGACGCGGAAACATCATCTGACCTCACCCAAGAGTTATCCTCGGGTCCGAAACCTTTCCAGGCCACAAGATACTGCAAACTACGTCTATACCGTCTAGAGTCAAGGATGCGAGAAATTTCATATTCCCCGTCCTCCACCACCGGAGGAACAGAGGCAGAGGCGTCACCATCCGACACAACAGCTTTTTTTAACAGAGAGACATGAAAGACCGGATTAATTCTCCAGGAGGTAGGAACCTCCAACCTAACAGCAGATTGGTTGACAACCTGAAGCACCTTAAAGGGCCCTACAAACTTGGGACCCAATTTCTTAGAAGGAATCCTCAACCGCAGATTCCTAGAGGACAACCAAACCATGTCACCAACAGCGAACAAAACCTCCTGTCGTTTCCTATCAAAGTAGTCTTTAGATTTTCTGTTGGCCTCCTGAAGATTACCACGCACATCCGTCCAAACTTTTTCCAAATCACCGGAAAAATTCTCCTCCTCAGGCACGGCAGATCCCAACTTGGAGAACGACCCAAACGACGGATGTCTCCCAGAACAACAAAAAAAAGGCGAACAACCAGCAGAAGAAGATGTATGATTGTTCAGAGCAAATTCGGCAAGTGGCAGAAACTCAGACCACCCCTCTTGATTGTCTGCCACAAAACAACGCAAGAACTGCTCAACATCCTGGTTTTTCCTTTCTGTCTGGCCATTAGATTCAGGATGATATCCGGACGAAAATGACAAATGAATTCCCAACCTGTCACAAAAGGCACGCCAAAAACGAGCCACGAACTGAGGACCCCTATCAGAAACAATGTCAGTAGGAACGCCATGAAGTCTGACAATTTCCTTGACAAAGGCCTTAGCGAGAGTTTTAGCGCAGGGCAGTTTGACGAAGGGAACCAAGTGACACATCTTGCTAAAACGGTCCACGACCACCCAGATGACAGTAAAACCCTCAGAGGAGGGAAGGTCAGTTATAAAGTCCATAGCCAAATGTGTCCAAGGAGCACTGGGGACCTCCAAAGGACAAAGCAACCCCGCAGCAGGAGTATGTGAGGACTTAGATCTAGCACATATAGTACATTGGCGCACCCACTTAATGACTTCCTTCTGCCATCCAGGCCACCAAAAACTGCGACCCACCAGTCTCTTGGTCTCAGAGATTCCGGGATGACCTGCCAACCGAGATTCGTGACACTCAACAAACAAATCTCTCCTAAAGGTCCCAGGCACAAACAACCTCCCATGAGGAGTGTTAGATGGGGCATTCTCCTGTGCTTTAAGAATCTCATCTTCCAAAACGGAGTCTAAAGCAGCTATCACAACACCTTCTTGTAAAATGTTTTCCTCTTTCTCAGCACCGACTATGGGAGAAAAACTGCGAGACAAGGCATCCGCCTTAACATTCTTAGTACCAGGGATGTAAGTAACGGAGAAATTAAACCGCGAGAAAAACAGTGCCCACCTAGCCTGACGGGCATTCAGGCGCTTGGCAGCATCAAGATATATCAGATTTTTATGATCCGTAAGAACTTGAACGGGAAATTCCGCACCTTCCAAGAAGTGGCGCCAGTGTTCAAATGCGAGTTTAATAGCCAATAATTCCCGATTACCAATATCGTAATTCAGTTCAGTCTCCGAAAAATTTTTTGAAAAAAAGGCACAGGGATGTAATCCATCCCCGTTATCCTGAGACAATACTGCGCCAACCCCCACAGAGGAAGCATCAACCTCAACCAAAAACGGCCTAGTAACATCAGGCTGCATAAGGATGGGAGCAGAGGTGAACCTCTCCTTGAGATACACAAAAGCTTCAATGGTCTCAGAAGACCACTGAACCGCATCAGCACCTTTCCTGGTGAGATCAGTCAGAGGTTTGACAATACTAGAAAAATTTTTTATGAATTTTCTGTAGTAATTGGCGAAACCCAAAAACCTCTGTATCGATTTCAAACCAATAGGCCTAGGCCATTCCTGCACAGCCTGAACCTTAACCGGATCCATCTCAAAACCTTTGCTGGAGATAATGTAGCCCAAAAAACTAATTCTCTGTACAGCGAACTCACATTTCTCCAGCTTAGCAAAAAGCGAATTGTGCATTAATAACTGTAATACCTCACGCACGCTCCGCCAATGAGACTCCAGATCTGGCGAATAAATCAAAATGTCATCCAAATACACAACCACATTTTTACCGATCAAAGGTCTAAGGATGTCATTAATCAGATTCTGAAAAAATGCAGGAGCATTAGTAAGACCAAAAGGCATAACCAGATTCTCAAAATGACCCACAGGAGTGTTAAAAGCAGTCTTCCATTCATCACCCTCCTTCATGCGCAACAGATTGTATGCCCCCTTAAGGTCAATTTTAGAGAACCACTTGGCCCCCAATAACTGGTTAAACAGATCAGGAATCAATGGCAGTGGGTAAGGATTGCGTACCGTAATTTTGTTAATCTCACGAAAATCCAGACAAGGACGTAAACCGCCGTCCTTTTTTTTTACAAAAAAAAATCCAACCGCCACAGGAGACTTAGAGGGCCTAATGTGACCGGCGGCCAAACTTGTCTGTATGTATTCCTCCAAAGCCTTCCTCTCAGGAATGGTAAGGTTAAATAAACGACTTTTAGGAAGAGTCGCTCCAGGGACAAATTCAATAGAACAATCATAGTCTCTATGGGGAGGCAAAACCTGCGATTCCTTCTCAGAAAAAACTCTCCAAAAATCCTGAATAGGAACAGGCAATTCTCCCCTATCCAAAGCTGCAATACGCCCGTTACAACACTTGTCATAACATTTATGGCTCCAGGATTTAATTTCACTGGTAGACCAATCCAGTACAGGATTGTGAAATTTTAACCAGGGCAAACCCAATATTACTGGAGAAGGCAAGTTATTCAACACTACCAAATCCAATTTCTCATGGTGAACACCATTAATAGTGAGAGGAAATTCACTGACCTTGAGAGTAATATTCTTCAAAGGGGAGCCATCCACAGAAACCACAGCAATGGGGGATGATAAAGGTTCAGGTTTTAAATTGAGTTTTTCCACGAATCCCCCATCAATTACATTCAGTGTAGACCCGCAATCAACAAACACCCGAAATTCCATTAATTTTTCCTGAGCAATCGTGGAAGCAGCTAAAAATATACCCTTGGAATTTAAACAGGCAATACGGGCGTGACTGACCATTTTTTTTTCTTTCTTCATACGAAGCTCACAGCCTTTAATCAAATGACCAGATTTTCCGCAATAGAAACACAAGCCTTCTGAAAAACGACGGTCTTTTTCTTGAGAGCGAGGTGCCACCGATCCAATCTCCATCGGTTCACCACTGTTAGTACACACATTATCATAACCAGAAACTGACATAGCAGAGGATTTGCTCTCATTAACCCTAGCACGCAGTCTTCTATCCACCCGTATAGCTAATTGCATAGCCTCTTGCAAATCCTCAGGTGTAGGATAAGCAATTAGCAGGTCTTTAACCCTTTCACTGAGCCCAGCAAGAAATAGACTTTTCAGAGCAGAATCGTTCCACCCTGTTTGAGTGGACCAACGACGAAAATGAGTACAATATTTTTCGACATTACCTGATCCTTGTTTTAAACGTCTCAACTCAGTCTCAGCTGATGCCACACGGTCAGGATCATCATATAATAGTCCTAAAGCAGAAAAAAAACTATCCACTGATCTGAAGCATGTATCACTAGGTTGCAAAGAAAAGGCCCACTCCTGAGGCTCTTTGCGCAAAAGTGACATTATGAACCCTACGCGCTGGGATTCATCCCCAGAGGACTTGGGTCTCAAACGAAAATACAATAAGCAAGCATTTTTAAATGAAAAAAATTCTCGATGTTCACCAAAAAATAAATCGGGCAAACATACCTTAGGCTCCAAGAAATATGCTCCAGGACAGTTACTCACGTGCTGACGGAGCTCGGCCACTTCCAGAGAGAGTCCCTGCAGGTGTTTAGCCAAATCCTGAACCGACACCATGATGGAACAAAAAAAAAAAAAAAAAAAATCTTTCCTTAGAGAATTTGCAGGCTGGACTTACTGTTATGTTCTGCTACCAAAGCTAAGGAAAGAGAGGAGATCTGTCCCTACTATAAGACTCAGCTGAATCCCTACGATGTAACAGGGAACCTGATCCTGCGATCAGACCTGCTAAAGTCCTAATCTAGTCTGTACGGAGACCTATAGATGTGAGGAGGGAATCCCTACAAGTACTAAGGACTGGGAGGAATATGGGACACCTCCTAACAGAAATAGTAGCAGACAGACGAACAAACAAAATAGATAGAACATAGAGGTCCATAGACCAAGCAAACTAACAGAGTTAGATACAGAGCACAGGCTAGCTAGAAAGTAGATATACAATGAAGTCCAGCAAAGCCAGAAGGGCGGAGCAGGATTAAATAGGCCAACAAGGTCATGTGACCAGCAAAGGAAAAAAAACCTAACAGCAAGGTTCTAACAGCTATACTCCTCCCGTGGGGAGTTATGCTACGCTCTGCTGCACCCACAACACCAGCCTTAGCGGTCTGCCCTGTAGCGGCGGTTCACTCTGACCGCAATCCACGGGTGGCGTAGTCGGACATTTAAACATCAAAACCACATAAATAGTTCCGCCACTGGTTTGACCGCCCTGAGCCACGGAACCGGATCGCCACCACGAAGACTACAACCACCAGCATCCACCAAAAAGGGTCCGGCTCCGGGTGTCCCAAGGCCCAGGGGGTGCGTCAGAACATTTTCATCACCTTTCACAATCACCAATGGGACAAGGCAGGGATGTCCTCTGTCCCCTCTCTTATACATCCTAGTGACGGAGCACCTGCTCTCATCAATTCGCCATAACCCAAATATTAGGTGGATTGAGGTGGGAGGCACCGAGTACAAGTGCTCTCTATTTGCTGATGATGTCCTAGTATATATCACTCAATCACATATATCCATCCCTGCTGTTATGGCTGAAATAGATCACTTTGTTACATGGTAAAATTTTAAAATCAATGCAGCGAAGTCTGAGGCCCTCGATGTCTCCCTCCCTAAATCCATATAGGATTCCATCCAGTCCAAATTTCCCTTTGCCTGGCCCTCACAGGGTATCAAATACTTAGGAATTCCTATTCATAGAGACCTCTCCCATCTATGTTATCTTAATTTTGGGCCCTTTATTGAACAATTCCATACAGACCACGGTTGGCAAGTTAGAACTGTAAGATTCACTACGTGAACCACTGGTGTTTTGTGGAAAAGCACATGTACACCGCGTTCCAAATTATTATGCAAAAAGTGTTTAGGAGTGATAAGGGAAGAATTTGTTTGTTTGTCAGTTAAACTCATTGATGGTGATGTGTGTCAGGGCTCTTTATATCACTGTAAGCAATTGCAGACACCTGTGCTAATTAGTTTGGCAGGTGTGTCCAATGAAAGGCAAGACTACTTAAGAAGGCTCTCTCACATTATTAAGCAGCCTACATTTTCTGCCAAAATGGGAAAGAAAAAGGATGTGTCGGCTGCTGAGAAGCAACAAATTGTGGAGTGTTTAGGTCAAGGCATGACTACAATCAACATTGTGCGATGATCAGGATGAAGTGTCTTGGCAATCAAGAAGTATGTAGCTGATTCACAGTACACACGTGTGCGTGCTGATAAGGGCAAATTGAGGACTCTTTCCTACAGGCAATTACGTCAGGTTGAAACAGCAGCGGCAAAAAAGCCTTGTCATAGCAGCAGACAAGTTTTTGAAGCTGCTTGTGCCTCCAACGTCCCCCGAACAACAAGATGCAGGGTCCTTCAGAGGTTTGCAGCTGTGCATATGCCATCCTGTCGACCTCCTCTATCCACTTCACACAAGCAGAAACGGCTCCAGTGGGCCAAACATTACATGAAGACTGATTTCAAAACTGTTTTGTTCACGGATGAGTGCCGTGCAGCGCTCGATGGTCCAGATGAATGGAGTGGAGGATGGCTGGTTGATGGACACCCCGCGCAAACACGGCTACAGCGCCAACAAGGAGGAGGTGGAGTAATGTTTTGGGCTGGAATCATGGGGAGAGAGATTGTCGGCCCCTTTAGGATCCCTGAAGGCGCTAAAGATGAACTCCATAATGTATGTGGATTTTCTCAAACAGCACTTCCTGCCATGGTTCAAGAAGAAGAACCGTGTATTTCACAGCAAGATCATTTTTCTGCATGATAATGCACCATCTCATGCTGCACATAAAACATCTGCATCTCTGGCTGATATGGGCATAAAAGGGGACAAACTTATGGTGTGACCCCCATGCTCCCCTGACCTCTACCCCATTCAGAACCTTTGGAGCATCATTAAAAGGAGTGTCTATGATGGCGGGAGGCAGTTCACATCTAAGCAACAGCTCTGGGAGGGTATTCTGTCCTCATGCAAAACAATTGAAGCAGAAACCATCCAAAACCTGACAAATTCAATGGACGAGAGAGTTCAGAAGCTCCTTTCGAACAAGGGGTCCTATGTGAAAATGTA
Source organism: Phyllobates terribilis (assembly GCF_046119375.1). Lineage (NCBI taxonomy): Eukaryota > Metazoa > Chordata > Amphibia > Anura > Dendrobatidae > Phyllobates > Phyllobates terribilis. Next base: position 614,147,873 of record NW_027362764.1, read on the forward strand.
ACATCACCTAGAATAAAGTTTTGAGTTGAAAACTGTTTGATTTCAGTTTCTAACAACCTGCTAATGCTTATAATTTTAAAAATGACCATTTTTTTGGTCTTTATTAAAATGAAAAGGTTGATCGAAAAGTTTGGGGGATCTAAGAGTGTGGCAACCCAGTAGTCATGATTACTTCGAATTCTGACAATATGAGGGTCATGCTGCAGGTAGTGCAGCAAGAAGGCACTTATGTGTCTTGCGCATCTCGGAGCCCCAAAATTATTTTCCGGGCTAGATGCAGCTAAAAATTATTTTTAATTTTAAATCTGGTGAAGCTTATTATAGATGGCCTAATAGGATCAGTGCTGCACACTGCTACAAAGCCCAAATTATTTTCCAGTCAAGATACAGATAAACATGATTAGTAATTTGAAAGCTTAAAACGGTTGGTAGGGTGATTTTAACCAATCATCAAGCTTTTACTCTCCCCAGGATGACACAGGGGTAGAAAAGTCGTTTCGGATCCATGATTTGTTCATCTTTATGAACGTGAGTCTGTCTACATTATCAGTGGAGAGCCGCGTGCGCTTATCTGTCAGCACACCACCAGCAGCGCTGAACACACGTTCAGACAGAACGCTGGCTGCGGGGCATGACAAGATCTCCAAGGCGTAAGTGGCTAGCTCCGGCCATTTATCCAGATTGGAAGCCCAAAAAGAGCAAGGGTCCAGTGACACAGTCGTGGCTTCAATGTTTACTTGGAGATACTCCTGTACCATCGTCTCTAGGCGTTGACTATGTGTCAGACTTCTTGTCTCCTGTGGCCTTGCAAAGGATGGGCTAAAAAAGTGGTGAAATGATTCCGCAAAATTGATGTTACCAGCAGATACTGTGGTTCTGTTACGGTTTGAGTGCTGAACACTTGACGGTCCCACGGTTGGCAAGTTGGAACTGTGAGATTCACTACGTGCACCACTGGTATTTTGTGGAAAAGCACATGTAAGATTCTGCAACAGTCTCTGCTGATACTCCTGCATGCGTGCATCCCTTGCTATGGCAGGAATAATTTCTGCAAATTTACTTTTGTACCGGGGATCTAACAGTGTGGCAACCCAGTAGTCAGGATTATTTCTAATTCTCACAATTCGAGGGTCATGTTGCAGGTAGTGCAGCAAGAAGGCACTCATGTGTGTTGCGCATCCAGGAGCACCAAGTCCCTGTTGTGTTGGTGGCGAGGTAACAATCATGCTTCCTTCCTCTGTCCTCTCCCCCCAACCTCGCACAACAGAAATGTGATCAAGGTCTCCCTCATCTGATGAGTCTTCCATCAGTTCGTCCTCCACTCCTTCCTGGGCTCCTGCACCTTCCTCACTAGTTTGGCTGCTACCATGCGCCCTGGTAAAACCATCTCCCCCACGCTCACATGCCTGCCGCCTTGGTGCTGCCGACCGTCTGGACCTTGCAGATGTTAGCCCTTCCGCATACAACTCCTCCTCCTCTACTTCCTCCACCTCCTCTTGTGCCACCACCTGACTCTGAATTCTGTTTAACATGTGCTCCAGCATGTAAATCACCGGAATAGTCATGCTGATAATGGCATCGTCAGCACTAAACATCTTCGTCGCCATTTCAAAACTGTGCAGAAGGGTGCATAGGTCCCTGATCTGAGACCACTCCTCCAGCGTGATTTGCCCCACCTCTGAATCTCGTTGGCCCAGGCTATACGTCAGAACGTATTGCACCAGGGCTTGTCGGTGCTGCCACAGTCGCTGCAACATGTGCAGAGTTGAATTCCACCGGGTAGGCACATCGCATTTTAGCCGGTGAAGTGGCAGGCCCAACGACTTCTGTAGAGATGTAAGTCGCTGAGCTGCGGGATGCGAACGGCGGAAGTGAGCACACAGCGACCGTGCCCTCTGCAGAAGGCCATCTAGTCTGGGATAGTGGGCTAAAAATTGCTGGACAACCAGGTTCAACACGTGAGCCATACAAGGCACGTGTGTGACATTGCCCCGGCGAAGGGCCGCACCCAGGTTTGCAGCATTGTCGCACACGGCCTTCCCTGGTTTCAGGTCCAATGGAGACAACCATTCATGAAATTGGTTCTCCAGAGCTGACCACAACTCCTCAGCTGTTTGACTCACATTTCCCAGACATTTCAATGTAAAAACCGCCTGATGACGTTGAGCCCTACTGCCAGCATAGTAAGGAGGTGTGCAGGATCCCTTCTGCGCAGTTAGAAAGCTTGTGGCATGACCAGACAGGCTTTGGGTGCAGGTGGAAGACCGAGAGGAGGTTGAGGAGGCAGAAGCAGTGGAGGAACTTTGACATAAAGAGGATTGACGCACAACTCGTGGGGACGGCAAGACTTGGACAGCAGCCCCTTGTCCTGCTGTCACCATAGTTACCCCGTGCCCAGTCAGCGACATGTAACGCCCCTGTCCATGCCTACTCGTCCAAGTGTCTGTGGTGAAATGCACCCTGTCACACACAGAGTTTCTCAAAGAAGCGGTGATGTTGTGTGCGACATGCTGGTGGAGCGCAGGCACACCTTTCTTTGAGAAGTAGTGCCGACTGGGCATCTGGTACTGGGGCACTGCGACGGACATAAGGTCTCGAAAATCCTCTGTGTCCACCAGGCGGAAAGGCAGCATTTCTGTAGCCAAGAGCTTGCAGATGGTGAAATTCAACCTCTTAGCTTTCTCATGGCTAGGAGGAAATGGTCTTTTACTTGTCCACATCTGAGGGACCGAGGGCTGGCTATTGTGCTTAGACGGGGTTGATAAGGGTGTCCCCGGCAAACTGCCGGTCTGTGAGGAAGATGCAGGCGGACATGTTAGGTTGCCTTGATCCAAAGGTGGTGCTATCGATGTCGGACAGCGCTCAAGACCAGCTGGTGTTACCACCTCCAAAGAAAATGATGACCTGCCAATCACGCTGGCTGTTGCGGGTAAAGAGGTGGCAGGTCTGCGCCCCAAAACAGGTGTGACTGCTGTCCCCCCAGTCACAGAGGATGAAGAGGCCGCGGATGCACAAGATATGGCAGACGGTGGTTGGCCCGGCCGGCTAGACCGCATTGTAGCACACTGAGCTTCCCACTGCAACTTATGCTTCATGTCCATGTGCCGGTTCATGCATGAAGTACTCAAACTATGTATTTTTTGGCCTCTACTTAGCTTTTGCTGACAAATGTTACAGATAACACGAGTTGGGTCATCTTTATCGATCTGAAAAAATGCCCAGGCTATGCAAGGCTTAGCACCCATGCGACCTGAAGAGCCACCACGACTTGTGGTGAGAGGCAGAGTTGTGTTTGAGGATGCAGTTGTTGACGTGCTTCCAGTACTACGTCTCTGTCCAGGAAGGCGCAACCTGACCTCGTCGTCACTAGCATCTTCCTCCACCTCCTCTGCTGACCTCATCTCTTGGCTGACTGTGGGTTGACAGTAAGTGGGATCTCCGACCTCATCATCATCACCCTGTGCGTTATCACACCCGTCGTCCTCAGAGCCAACCTGTTCCTGCCCTGACAAAAAACTAAAGTTGTCGCTCCAATCAGGTATTTGAGTCTTATCATCGTCTTCCTCATTGTCTCCACCAACAGGAGTTACAGTTTGGGAATGAGGGTCTACATTATGGTCAGAACCTTCTGCGTCTGGTCCTGGATCCGACTCATAAAGATTCTGGGCATCAGTGCAGATCATTTCCTCGTCTGGATTCACAGAAGCGCTGGAGTCGACCTCTGATTCCCAGGCTATAGTATGAGTAAACAGCTCTGCAGACTCAACCATCTGTTCTACCTCATACTCAGACGGGCAGCTGGAGATTTGGGAGCTGTGAGGAAGCAAGTGCGATTTGGGTGACACCTTTGAGGACTGGAGTATTTGTGATGTTGAAGTTGATGTGGAGGAGAGCCCACTTAAAGGAGCACTTGATATCCGTTGAAGCACCTGCTGTTTTTGTGCCTCATCTGGAATTTGTAGCGATTGGCGTGGCCGTAAGAAAGGGATCTTATCACATTGTCCGCTAAAAGAAGTAGACATTTTAGTTTGGCTGGAAGATGGTCTTTCTTCTGCACCTACCCCACGGACACAACCTTTTTTCCCCTTCCCAACACGCCTATTCCCCTTTCCACCAGCAGCAGGCCTTTTTCCACTCATTTTGGTGGTTAACTAATTCACAACTCTGGAGTTGTTTGCACAAAAAAACAATGGATGGTAACCGAGCAGAGCTGAGTGGCCAAACTGTGGTATTAGGCCAAAACTATTGGCTGGGTTAGATGCAGAAAAAAATTATTTTGAATTTGCAACCTGATGGAGGTCAGTATAGATGGACTAATACAAATAGTCCCACACACAGCTAGAAGCCCAAATATTTTTTCAGAGGTACTGTAGATGCAGATAAAAATTAGTTTTAATTTGCAACCTGATGGAGGTCAGTATAGATGGACTAATAGAGAAAGTCCGACACACTACTAGAAGGCCAAATATTTTTTCAGAGGTAGATGCAGAAAAAAATATATTCAGTTTGCAACCTGATGGAGGTCAGTATAGATGGACTAATACAAATAGTCCCACACACAGCTAGAAGCCCAAATATTTTTTCAGAGGTACTGTAGATGCAGATAAAAATTATTTTTAATTTGCAACCTGATGGAGGTCAGTATAGATGGACTAATAGACCAAGTCCCACACACTGCTAGAAGCCCAAATATTTTTTCAGAGCTAGATGCAGAAAAAAATTATTTTTAATTTGCAACCTGATGGAGGTCAGTATAGATGGACTAATAGACCAAGTCCCACACACTGCTAGAAGCCCAAATATTTTTTCAGAGCTAGATGCAGAAAAAAATTATTTTTAATTTGCAACCTGATGGAGGTCAGTATAGATGGACTAATAGACCAAGTCCCACACACTGCTAGAAGCCCAAATATTTTTTCAGAGCTAGATGCAGAAAAAAATTATTTTTAATTTGCAATCTGATGGAGGTCAGTATAGATGGACTAATAGACCAAGTCCCACACACCGCTAGAAGCCCAAATATTTTTTCAGAGCTAGATGCAGAAAAAAATTATTTTTAATTTGCAACCTGATGGAGGTCAGTATAGATGGACTAATAGACCAAGTCCCACACACTGCTAGAAGCCCAAATATTTTTTCAGAGCTAGATGCAGAAAAAAATTATTTTTAATTTGCAACCTGATGGAGGTCAGTATAGATGGACTAATAGACCAAGTCCCACACACCGCTAGAAGCCCAACTATTTTTTCAGAGCTAGATGCAGAAAAAAATTATATTCAATTTGCAACCTGCTGGAGGTCAGTATAGAAGGACTAATAGAACAAGTCCCACACACTGCTACAAGCCCAAATATTTTTTCAGAGCTAAATGAAGAAAAAAATTATTTTTAATTTGCAACCTGATGGAGGTCAGTATAGATGGACTAATAGACCAAGTCCCACACACTGCTAGAAGCCCAAATATTTTTTCAGAGCTAGATGCAGAAAAAAATTATATTCAGTTTGCAACCTGATGGAGGTCAGTATAGATGGACTAATAGAATGATGCTATGCCCAAAAGATTTTACTTCACTAGGTGCAGTAAAAAAATTGGTATTCTATACACAGGTGTTATATCTTGCAACACAGATAGGCTACTCCACTGACTAACACACTCTGCAATAGGCCAAAAAGGATTAGCTTTGCTAGATTCAGCCAAATGCTGTGAAAAAAACTTGCACAGCACTGGCACAGACCTGCCTGGCAAAAACTGATAGGAACTCATGTAACCTAGTCCTGAAAAGGACTCCAATTACAATTAGTCTTTACTCCCACAACCTATCTATTTAAGAGCACAGACCTCCCTGATAAAAGTCGTAGGAAATGCTGTAACCTAGTCCTTAAAAGGACTGCAATCACAACTATTCCCTACTCCCAAGCTATCTGTATATTTGTGCGAAAATTGGCTTGAAATTAACAAGGTATAGCGCACACAGCAACAGCGGTGCCGTCTAACACGCAGCTGCAGCAGTGAGAAAATGGTGGCGACGGGGAAAATGGCTTGGTCTTATAGGGCAAGGACATGTGACATACACTGCCAATGACACATGCCCTTGCTTGTGTGAAAAAAAGCACTTCGCTCCGTGTGTGCGCTGCTGATAGGCTGACAGATTGCACCTCCCCACTGCAAATGCGGGAAAGAGAAAAAAAAATGGAGATCTTCATTGTTCCTGCAGAGATCCATCCCCTGCCCCTCCCCCCACCCCGCTGTACACTCAAACTGCGTATTAACATTAATTTTCATCATTACTGAGAAAAAATCCAGTTATGATTTTGGTGCACGAACAGTTATCGAACATAACCTCGAACAGCCGAATTTTTCTCAAATTGTTCGTGTTCGCCGTCCGGCTCGAACACCGCCCAAAACAGCTCGAATTTGAGATTGGCGAACAGTTCGAGTAGAACAACGCTCATCTCTAGTCCTGACTTCCACTATGTTAATCCAGTGTGCCGTCAGCGAGATGTGCCGTCCCTGCCCACAAGCACTTGCCCACGTGTCCGTGGTTAGGTGGACTTTCTCAGTAACTGCATTGTTGAGTGCATGGCTAATGTTTTGGGACACGTGCTTGTGTAATGCGGGGACAGCACACCAGGAGAAATAGTGGCGGCTGGGGACTGAGTACCGAGGGACGGCCGCCACTACCAGGTTGCGAAATGCTTCCGTCTCCACCAGCCTAAAAGGCAACATTTTGAGCGCAATTTATTAGTGTGGCCTGTGGGGCGTAGGCTGCGCATTTGCGCTTGCATTCCAAGGACTGGGGTATGGACAACTGAACGCTGCACTGGGACAAGGACGTGAACGTGCTTCCTGATGCTGCTACTTGAGTGTGTGCAATGACAGGTGCAGGGCAGGAGGTATCTTCGCATGCACCATGGACAGGGGATTGACTTGCATGTACAACAGCGAAAGAAGCAGTGTTGTCACCCGCAGACACTGTTCCTGGACCCTGGGGTCCTCTTGCCCCGCTTCAAGTGGACCGGGCGAGAGGCCCGAATCTATAAATGGAAAAGTGAACAGCTCTTCAGAGTGTTCAAGTTTGGGATCAGTTGTCTCTGGGTACTTGGCATGGTGGGAGGAAGGAGGTTCAGAGTGAGGATTATGCAGTCCAGACTCATGGCTACTGAGACTTGACCGTGTGTGGAAGACAGGGTGATAGTGGTAGCTAAGTGACTGGAAGCACTATCTGCTATCCAACCAATAATATTTTCACACTGCTCTGTGTTCAATAGTGGTGTTCTGCGGTCCCTTATTAGTTGGGACAGGAAGGTCAAGTGAGAAGATGTGGGTGTTTGTTGTGGCACAATTTCAGCTTGCCCACGGCCTCGGCCACTGCATGCACCATCACCATCATGTCCAGTTCCCCATTCCTTGCCTCGCGCCTTGCCCATTTTAAATGGAGGACAATATCTTCCACGTTCACTACAAATGGCTGAATTTGGAGCGAACTTATATGTGATCATGTGACAGACAAACCACAGTTTTAAATAGCTGGCCTGTAGGTAACTATTTTGAATAGCAAACCGGTGTCAAAAACTTCGCTGACACACTGAAAAAAAATTTCAGTGGAGGCCAGAAATGGCAGTATTTTCAGTGCAATTATATGTGATCTGTGTGACGAACAAACCACAGATTTAAATAGCTGGATTTTTAGCGCTGTAATATGGAAAGGACCTGGCTGCATTCTACAGTGCGAACAAGCAAATGTCACAGAAAAACTGTGTTCTCTGGATTGCTTTTTAAGCAAACAATGAGGATTAAGATCCCCCAAAAAAATATTCCCGGGCCCTGAGACCTGGATCTGTGTCTAGAAATATCTAACAGCAGCAGCAGCAGCATACAGAACTGGAATGAAGCCTCTTGTGCTATATGCACTGCAGTCTGCTATATACCCTGCCTACCTGCCTATATACACTGCCTGCCTGATATCTCTGCAGATGGATTAGTCCTCAGAAGGACTGTTTGTTGAGATGGATATGTGTAATATACTTCTGTTCTACCTACACTACCTAATAAGCATGCAAATCTCTCCCTGACTCAGTAGCACCTCTCCCTACACTGTCTGATTCCGGAGTGACTGTGACGAGCATGGTGGCGCCAGGTCTGATATAGACCTGATGATGCTGTGAGGCCATCCAATCACTGTAATGCCACAATCAACATGGCTGCGACATTACAGTGAGTGGCAGGCATTCCCTGCATGTTCATTGGCTCTGTAAAGAGCGCCAAACATGCAGGGAGGGGACCCGAGCTCCCGCCGAGCATCTCGAGCAGTGAGATGCTCGGGCGAGCACCGAGCAGTAGCAAGCATGCTCGCTCATCACTAATTATATGGTAGAATGAATGGTGGGTGTTCTTCAAAACTACAACTTGCCCCACATAATTATAGCCCTCATATGATTATGACGGTGAAAGAATAAAAAAATAATGAACCATGAAAAGGAAGGGGTGAAAAAAAAGCACAAAAAAACAAAATTGGCTCTGTCCTTAAGGGGTTAAAGGGAGTCTGTCACCCCCAAAATGAATGTTAAAGTGACTGTACAATGAAAGAGATGACTCAGCATCTGTAAAAATAATAAAAGACCTGCACATTTTAGTGGAACAGTGGCTTAGAAAAATACTTTTAAGTCAAATGCAAATGAGATGACTTTAGTGCACCCTTGGGGTGGGCCAAGAGATCAGTGCACAGTTATGCCCCCTCAATTGCATTTTAATTGACTCCCCCCCCCCCGCTTCTGGTCGCTTGCCAACAGTGAGCACTGCCTGGGCTTAGCTGCGTACAGAGACTGTCTCTTCCCTGACTCCTCTCTGAAGCCCCTTACTCACAACACTTCTAGGTGTATTAGTGTGTCATCTGGCTTCAGAGAGGTGCAGGGGAGGAGAAGTCGATTGTCCACACTATGTGCGCACCTGCACTGACACTGTGTGCACCTGCACTGACACTGTGTGCACATGACCAGGCTCAGGCAATGTCAATATACACACATAGACATAAGGGCTGAGTTCAGGCATCGATCGCTCTGGGCAGGCAAGCACTGTCAATCATAAGTGGGGTAAGCCGACAAAATGCTAATTGAGGAGGCATAACATTAGACTGAGGCCTTGGCCATGCCAAGTAGGCACCAAAGCCCCCTCATTTGTATTTGAATTAAAAGTAATTTTTTTAGAGACTAACATGTACAATGCTAGTGTGACTAAGTCCCCAATATAACTCTACAGGTAGCTTAATATGCATTCTGAGGGGAACAGACCCGCTTTAAGGTCCTTCGAGGAAGTGTTATAAAATGATTGTTGGACTGTAAGTTGATATTGATTGTGTGCCATTGTACTTTGTTTATATAGTGTAGAAAATTTAAAGGGAATAAGTTGGAAGGTTTTTTGATGTCTGAGAGCAGCATAATGTAAGGACAGAGACCCTGTTTCCAGTGATGTGTCACTTGCTCACCTGCTTGCTATAGTTTCAATACAATCAGTGTTTTATCAGCAGGACATTACCATTAGTGGACTAGGCGTCATGTGTAGAGATGAGCGTTGTTCTACTCGAACTGTTCGCCAATCTCAAATTCGAGCTGTTTTGGGCGGTGTTCGAGCCGGTCGGCGAACACGAACAATTTGAGAAAAATTCGGCTGTTCGAGGTTATGTTCGATAACTGTTCGTGCACCAAAATCATAACTGGATTTTTTCTCAGTAATGATGAAAATTAATGTTAATACGCAGTTTGAGTGTACAGCGGGGCGGGGGGAGGGGCAGGGGATGGATCTCTGCAGGAACAATGAAGATCTCCATTTTTTTTTCTCTTTCCCGCATTTGCAGTGGGGAGGTGCAATCTGTCAGCCTATCAGCAGCGCACACACGGAGCGAAGTGCTTTTTTTCACACAAGCAAGGGCATGTGTGATTGGCAGTGTATGTCACATGTCCTTGCCCTATAAGACCAAGCCATTTTCCCCGTCGCCACCATTTTCTCACTGCTGCAGCTGCGTGTTAGACGGCACCGCTGTTGCTGTGTGCGCTATACCTTGTTAATTTCAAGCCAATTTTCGCACAAATATACAGATAGCTTGGGAGTAGGGAATAGTTGTGATTGCAGTCCTTTTAAGGACTAGGTTACAGCATTTCCTACGACTTTTATCAGGCAGGTCTGTGCTCTTAAATAGATAGATTGTGGGAGTAAAGACTAATTGTAATTGGAGTCCTTTTCAGGACTAGGTTACATCAGTTCCTATCAGTTTTTGCCAGGCAGGTCTGTGCCAGTGCTGTGCAAGTTTTTTTCACAGCATTTGGCTGAATCTAGCAAAGCTAATCCTTTTTGGCCTATTGCAGAGTGTGTTAGTCAGTGGAGTAGCCTATCTGTGTTGCAAGATATACCACCTGTGTATAGAATACCAATTTTTTTACTGCACCTAGTGAAGTAAAATCTTTTGGGCATAGCATCATTCTATTAGTCCATCTATACTGACCTCCATCAGGTTGCAAACTGAATATAATTTTTTTCTGCATCTAGCTCTGAAAAAATATTTGGGCTTCTAGCAGTGTGTGGGACTTGGTCTATTAGTCCATCTATACTGACCTCCATCAGGTTGCAAATTAAAAATAATTTTTTTCTTCATTTAGCTCTGAAAAAATATTTGGGCTTCTAGCAGTGTGTGGGACTTGTTCTATTAGTCCTTCTATACTGACCTCCAGCAGGTTGCAAATTGAATATAATTTTTTTCTGCATCTAGCTCTGAAAAAATATTTTGGGCTTCTAGCGGTGTGTGGGACTTGGTCTATTAGTCCATCTATACTGACCTCCATCAGGTTGCAAATTAAAAATAATTTTTTTCTGCATCTAGCTCTGAAAAAATATTTGGGCTTCTAGCAGTGTGTGGGACTTGGTCTATTAGTCCATCTATACTGACCTCCATCAGGTTGCAAATTAAAAATAATTTTTTTCTTCATTTATCTCTGAAAAAATATTTGGGCTTCTAGCAGCGTGTGGGACTTGTTCTATTAGTCCATCTATACTGATCTCCATCAGGTTGCAAATTAAAAATAATTTTTTTCTGCATCTAGCTCTGAAAAAATATTTGGGCTTCTAGCAGTGTGTGGGACTTGGTCTATTAGTCCATCTATACTGACCTCCATCAGGTTGCAAATTAAAAATAATTTTTTTCTGCATCTAGCTCTGAAAAAATATTTGGGCTTCTAGCAGTGTGTGGGACTTGGTCTATTAGTCCTTCTATACTGACCTCCATCAGGTTGCAAATTGAATAAAAAATTTTTCTGTATCTAGCTCTGAAAAAATATTTGGGCTTCTAGCGGTGTGTGGGACTTGGTCTATTAGTCCATCTATACTGACCTCCATCAGGTTGCAAATTAAAAATAATTTTTTTCTGCATCTAACCCAGCCAATAGTTTTGGCTTAATACCACAGTTTGGCCACTCAGCTCTGCTCGGTTACCATCCATTGTTTTTTTGTGCAAACAACTCCAGAGTTGTGAATTAGTTAACCACCAAAATGAGTGGAAAAAGGCCTGCTGCTGGTGGAAAGGGGAATAGGCGTGTTGGGAAGGGGAAAAAAGGTTGTGTCCGTGGGGTAGGTGCAGAAGAAAGACCATCTTCCAGCCAAACTAAAATGTCTACTTCTTTTAGCGGACAATGTGATAAGATCCCTTTCTTACGGCCAAGCCAATCGCTACAAATTCCAGATGAGGCACAAAAACAGCAGGTGCTTCAACGGATATCAAGTGCTCCTTTAAGTGGGCTCTCCTCCACATCAACTTCAACATCACAAATACTCCAGTCCTCAAAGGTGTCACCCAAATCGCACTTGCTTCCTCACAGCTCCCAAATCTCCAGCTGCCCGTCTGAGTATGAGGTAGAACAGATGGTTGAGTCTGCAGAGCTGTTTACTCATACTATAGCCTGGGAATCAGAGGTCGACTCCAGCGCTTCTGTGAATCCAGATGAGGAAATGATCTGCACTGATGCCCAGAATCTTTATGAGTCGGATCCAGGACCAGACGCAGAAGGTTCTGACCATAATGTAGACCCTCATTCCCAAACTGTAACTCCTGTTGGTGGAGACAATGAGGAAGACGATGATAAGACTCAAATACCTGATTGGAGCGACAACTTTAGTTTTTTGTCAGGGCAGGAACAGGTTGGCTCTGAGGACGACGGGTGTGATAACGCACAGGGTGATGATGATGAGGTCGGAGATCCCACTTACTGTCAACCCACAGTCAGCCAAGAGATGAGGTCAGCAGAGGAGGTGGAGGAAGATGCTAGTGACGACGAGGTCAGGTTGCGCCTTCCTGGACAGAGACGTAGTACTGGAAGCACGTCAACAACTGCATCCTCAAACACAACTCTGCCTCTCACCACAAGTCGTGGTGGCTCTTCAGGTCGCATGGGTGCTAAGCCTTGCATAGCCTGGGCATTTTTTCAGATCGATAAAGATGACCCAACTCGTGTTATCTGTAACATTTGTCAGCAAAAGCTAAGTAGAGGCCAAAAAATACATAGTTTGAGTACTTCATGCATGAACCGGCACATGGACATGAAGCATAAGTTGCAGTGGGAAGCTCAGTGTGCTACAATGCGGTCTAGCCGGCCGGGCCAACCACCGTCTGCCATATCTTGTGCATCCGCGGCCTCTTCATCCTCTGTGACTGGGGGGACAGCAGTCACACCTGTTTTGGGGCGCAGACCTGCCACCTCTTTACCCGCAACAGCCAGCGTGATTGGCAGGTCATCATTTTCTTTGGAGGTGGTAACACCAGCTGGTCTTGAGCGCTGTCCTACATCGATAGCACCACCTTTGGATCAAGGCAACCTAACATGTCCGCCTGCATCTTCCTCACAGACCGGCAGTTTGCCGGGGACACCCTTATCAACCCCGTCTAAGCACAATAGCCAGCCCTCGGTCCCTCAGATGTGGTCAAGTAAAAGACCATTTCCTCCTAGCCATGAGAAAGCTAAGAGGTTGAATTTCACCATCTGCAAGCTCTTGGCTACAGAAATGCTGCCTTTCCGCCTGGTGGACACAGAGGATTTTCGAGACCTTATGTCCGTCGCAGTGCCCTAGTACCAGATGCCCAGTCGGCACTACTTCTCAAAGAAAGGTGTGCCTGCGCTCCACCAGCATGTCGCACACAACATCACCGCTTCTTTGAGAAACTCTGTGTGTGACAGGGTGCATTTCACCACAGACACTTGGACGAGTAGGCATGGACAGGGGCGTTACATGTCGCTGACTGGGCACTGGGTAACTATGGTGACAGCAGGACAAGGGGCTGCTGTCCAAGTCTTGCCGTCCCCACGAGTTGTGCGTCAATCCTCTTTATGTCATTTTTCCTCCACTGCTTCTGCCTCCTCAACCTCCTCTCGGTCTTCCACCTGCACCCAAAGCCTGTCTGGTCATGCCACAAGCTTTCTAACTGCGCAGAAGGGATCCTGCACACCTCCTTACTATGCTGGCAGTAGGGCTCAACGTCATCAGGCGGTTTTTACATTGAAATGTCTGGGAAATGTGAGTCACACAGCTGAGGAGTTGTGGTCAGCTCTGGAGAACCAATTTCATGAATGGTTGTCTCCACTGGACCTGAAACCAGGGAAGGCCGTGTGCGACAATGCTGCAAACCTGGATGCGGCCCTTCGCCGGGGCAATGTCACACACGTGCCTTGTATGGCTCACGTGTTGAACCTGGTTGTCCAGCAATTTTTAGCCCACTATCCCAGACTAGATGGCCTTCTGCAGAGGGCACGGTCGCTGTGTGCTCACTTCCGCCGTTCGCATCCCGCAGCTCAGCGACTTACATCTCTACAGAAGTCGTTGGGCCTGCCACTTCACCGGCTAAAATGCGATGTGCCTACCCGGTGGAATTCAACTCTGCACATGTTGCAGCGACTGTGGCAGCACCGACAAGCCCTGGTGCAATACGTTCTGACGTATAGCCTGGGCCAACGAGATTCAGAGGTGGGGCAAATCACGCTGGAGGAGTGGTCTCAGATCAGGGACCTATGCACCCTTCTGCACAGTTTTGAAATGGCGACGAAGATGTTTAGTGCTGACGATGCCATTATCAGCATGACTATTCCGGTGATTTACATGCTGGAGCACATGTTAAACAGAATTCGGAGTCAGGTGGTGGCACAAGAGGAGGTGGAGGAAGTAGAGGAGGAGGAGTTGTATGCGGAAGGGCTAACATCTGCAAGGTCCAGACGGTCGGCAGCACCAGGGCGGCAGGCATGTGAGGGTGGGGGAGATGATTTTACCAGGGCGCATGGTAGCAGCCAAACTAGTGAGGAAGGTGCAGGAGCCCAGGAAGAAGTGGAGGATGAACTGATGGAAGACTCATCAGATGAGGGAGACCTTGATCACATTTCTGTTGTGCGAGGTTGGGGGGAGAGGACAGAGGAAGGAAGCATGATTGTTACCTCGCCACCAACACAACAGGGACTTGGTGCTCCTGGATGCGCAACACACATGAGTGCCTTCTTGCTGCACTACCTGCAACATGACCCTCGAATTGTGAGAATTAGAAATAATCCTGACTACTGGGTTGCCACACTGTTAGATCCCCGGTATAAAAGTAAATTTGCAGAAATTATTCCTGCCATAGAAAGGGATGCACGCATGCAGGAGTATCAGCAGAGACTGTTGCAGAATCTTACATGTGCTTTTCCACAAAATACCAGTGGTGCACATAGTGAATCTCACAGTTCCAACTTGCCAACCGTGGTCTGTATGGAATTGTTCAATAAAGGGCCCAAAATTAAGATAACATAGATGGGAGAGGTCTCTATGAATAGGAATTCCTAAGTATTTGATACCCTGTGAGGGCCAGGCAAAGGGAAAGTTGGACTGGATGGAATCCTATATGGATTTAGGGAGGGAGACATCGAGGGCCTCAGACTTCGCTGCATTGAATTTAAAATTTTACCATGTAACAAAGTGATCTATTTCAGCCATAACAGCAGGGATGGATATATGTGATTGAGTGATATATACTAGGACATCATCAGCAAATAGAGAGCACTTGTACTCGGTGCCTCCCACCTCAATCCACCTAATATTGGGGTTATGGCGAATTGATGAGAGCAGGTGCTCCGTCACTAGGATGTATAAGAGAGGGGACAGAGGACATCCCTGCCTTGTCCCATTGGTGATTGTGAAAGGTGATGAAAATGTTCTGACGCACCCCCTGGGCCTTGGGACACCCGGAGCCGGACCCTTTTTGGTGGATGCTGGTGGTTGTAGTCTTCGTGGCGGCGATCCGGTTCCGTGGCTCAGGGCGGTCAAACCAGTGGCGGAACTATTTATGTGGTTTTGATGTTTAAATGTCCGACTACGCCACCCGTGGATTGCGGTCAGAGTGAACCGCCGCTACAGGGCAGACCGCTAAGGCTGGTGTTGTGGGTGCAGCAGAGCGTAGCATAACTCCCCACGGGAGGAGTATAGCCTCAGGGCAGTGTATGCGGAGGATGGGGGTGATGGTGCAGGGCAGCAGCAGTAACGACACGGAGTCAGTGATGCAGTTCAGGGCCTTTACTCACAGTTCTTATTATCCAGACCACGTCTGCAGGTAACGGCTGCCCACGTCGTACTGTGCTCACCAGGTGAGGGGCTCAGACAACTCCCAGATAACTTTGGAGCGCTTCACAGGACCCCCTTTGTGTGTCCTTTGTCTGGCCTTTCTTACCAACACTTCTGTCCGGCTGCCTCGGGCCTCCTCTTGGTAAACTTGGCGCCAGTTTCCCTGACCCTATGTGGTGCCTTCCTAGCGGGTGGAGCAAGGGGCTGCGCCACATAAAATGTCAGAGCCTCCGGTTTCTAGCTGAGGGTCGTTTCCTGCCTCCACTAGTTCGGGGACCGGTCTCCCCCTTTGGCCTGACCCCTCAACGCAGGTGGATTCGGGCGTGCGGTGGCGACTCGCCCGTCCGCACCCCTGGGATCCCTTCATTCCTCGTTCCTGGAGCCTTCTCCGCTCCTCTTCCTTCCTTCTCCCTCTTGCAGGCCTGGGCCTCTGTTACTAGGCCCGCCTCCGGAGCAGAGCTCATGCAGAGCCCCTGCTCCCTGCCACTTCTGCTCAGACTTCTCTGCACTGAACTAAGATGGTGCCCACCTTTTATACTCCCTTCTCAATGCACCCAGGAACTGATTCCTCCCTGCTCCTGCACTGCAGGGTTCCCTTTCCTCAGTGTTCCCTCCCCCCACTCCAGCCAGGGACAGGGACTGTCGTGCCCATCTCAGGGGCATATTGGTCGCCCTGCCCCACGGCAATGTGGTGTAATGCATGCAGGTGTTGGGTCCTGATCCACACTCCATCCTTATCTGAGAGTGAGATATCACACCTCTGGGTGAGGTGCAATACGTCTGTAGCAACCGAGCCCTCGGTGCTACAGTTCCATTTATCTTCAGCCTAGGTGACGTATTGTGATACAGGGCCGTGATTTTGGCTATAAAAGGGTCCCCTAGACCCCTACCCCAAGCTTTTTAAGAGAATCATATATGGCGTGCCAGGAGACTCTATGGAATGCTTTCTCAGCATCCAACGAGAGTATCTACTTACAAATTTTTAACTGCATCTAGCCCAGGAAATACTTTGTGCCTAGTAGCAGTGTCTGCTAGTCAGTGGATTATCCCGGCTGTTAAGCAAGCTACACCACCTGTAGTTTGGACACTTAATTTTTTCAAAGGAAATGCTTCGGGACCACGGGATACTTAGTGAAGAGCATCAGGAGGCACCCCAAGGCATAGGGGCTGGGACTGGCACTAGGATGCCTTGCGGTGGACAGCCGAGCTCGATCCTTATAAAAGCTTTTTAACTGCAGCAGCTTTAGTGGACGCTACTGGAGCTGGAATTACGCGGCTGCTGGCATGAGACTTGCCCTCCAATAGATCCTTGTAAATGGATTTAAAGTGTATTCATTCAAATTAGAGGGACAATTTAAATTAAAAAGCTTAGAGCTGCCTCCACCACAGGGGGGCTCTCTCGACCCACCAGCGGACAGGCACCAGTATTGGGAGAGGGGGGCTGGCCGTCAGGGTTCACCGCGGCTCTGGCACAAACCCGGCGACACGGAGGTGGCACGGGCAGGAGCGGACTGGCCGTCTCGGCTTCTCACTTTTTGGATTTTAGAAGGGCATGACATGCCTATATCTGTGTCTCCCCCTCCTTTTACTCCTCCACCTCTTTTCTTTTCGCATGACTATATGTACTTGTCACTTTTCCATGTGTTAGTTGTGTCTTCTGAGCAGTTTGTCAGCTTTTGGACACCTTTGAAGGTGTTTTCTATGTGTTTCTATGTGTTTTTGTTTGCCTGCCATTGGTTTTAACGGTGTTCGAAGGTGTTCGACGAACAGTTCGGCGAACACACGGGTGTTCGACGAACCGAACCGAACTCGAACACTACGGGGGTGGCTCAACACTAGTCATGTGCCAGGCAGTTCAGCTTATCTGTATAACTCTGACCTCACCCCTGATTGACAACTTGCTGACATTGCACAGTGTGCACAGAAAAATACCAATCAGGGGTGTTATACACAGAGCTCCGCTTGCTCACCACTGCTACATCTACAGCAGAGAAAACAGTAATTCTATCCAAATTACACCAAGCAGCCCAGTACGTGATTGGAATTAGGCTCTCTGCCCCAACGTTGTACTGCTCTCTTATTTCATAGCAGAAACCTGCTTACCGATTCTGTTTAAGTTAGAATATTTTCTGGACAGATGCTTTTGTCTAGAATCCATTCAGCCCTGATTTTGCTCTGACATTAAAAGTTTATAGCCTCATCCATCTGACTATAGATATTATTAAAAAAGAATATTTATGTACAGTATATTTATTCTGATTCTAAAACTACTGCAATAAGAAATATGGTAATTTAGGATAATTAATATATTTTTTTCATTTTTGTTTTTGTTTCCTTGATAGTACCAGCTGCTCTTTTATCATAGACATTTTATTGCCATTGTAAAACTGCATGTACATATTTGATGTGTAGCATTGTATAATGTTCTACAAAAGGCTGTTTTAGCTTCATGTACCTGCGGTGCCATCTAGTGTTCTATTCATAAATTACTGCTAATATGATTATAAACTTAGTAGTATGTACTAACTTGCATGAGAAATATTATTATCTACAAATTTTAATACCTAATTCTCAAATGAAAACCTCTTGTCCTGTTTTTGCCCTCAAAATGGGTGAAACTGCCTCTAAAATACCAGTATATAAATCAATATCTCACACTAGAAGACTTAGAATATGTCTCAGATACTGCTAATCTTTTTATTACTTCGTTTTACTTTTTGTCCCTCTTGGAGACCTTTAAATGGATCCTGTCTCGTCAAAAAATGCTATTAATGTGCAGATATAGGGTTAATCTACTAGTTACTAGCGTTAGGAAGGTGCCTGGCCTCCATGGTGAAAGTGCAGTACCTGGAAGAAAATGAACTTTATTCCTCCCGTGCGCTGTTGGCTTTCATTCATGCAGATGTGTCGACACAGTTAAAGTCAGGCCTCACTATACGGTCGCGGTGGCTGTAAGCATGCCTGGTCCTTTGACTAAGAGTTCGCTCTGCAGTGCATCAGTGCAGAGTCGTTCAATGTCATTCAAAGTGCCAGTGTGTGTTTACAGGTGCTGTGAGCAGTGAATGAAGCCAAACAGGCACATCTGTTTAATTGAAAGCCAATAGCTCCTACTGTCATGGCTCGGTTTAGGGATTTGATTCGCTGACCTGTTGCTTTGTGATCGGTTCCCCTATGCCTTTTTCTTCCCTATTGCTATTGCTGATGATTCCATTTGTCTTTGTTCCCCCTCCTTGGTTTGCTCCTCTCCAGGTGTTTTCCATTTTCCCATTTTGGTCAGTCCTTTCAAATTCTGGGCTGGGTTTTATATGTTCACCCTTCACTGCACTTCCTTGCTTGCTATACCTCTAGGTGGATTTCCTTGCATGGAGTCTTGTTTGTTTTCCTTCCCAGTTCCTATTCCTGTCACCTCTTTAGGTTTCTGTGAGGTTCAACTTCTGTTTACTTCTGGCTGTCCTTAGCTTTTCTTCTCTACCCTATATGAATGTGTTTTAATTTTTTCCACCCTGGGTTTTTCGTATCTTCCTGCACACTTTCTTCTCTTCTTGTTGGCAGTATGTTGAGGCCTCCTCTCCAATTCCTTACAAGGTATGATAAATACCTTGATGGCCTTTAAGGGAGCCAGGTCCACGGTGATGTTTTTGAGTTGTGTTGCTAGGGTCTTTCTAGTCTGTACAGGGATCAGTTGGGAATAGGTGCGGCGTCTCTCTGTAGTAGGTCTTCCCTTTTTCTGTTACCTGTGAGTGAGGTGCTATACCTCATCCGAGCACCTTCTTAACGCCATTGACCTGCAGATTAACCCTCTATCTGCAGGTTAGTAGTGTTTCTGATTTGATCTTTTATTTTTGTTTTAATATACATAGGAATAGTTATGTATTCGGATGTATTATAGCTAGTGATGAGCGAGCATGCTCGCTACTGCTCGGTGCTCGCCAGAGCATCTCACTGCTCGAGATGCTCGGTGCTCGCCGAGTATTTCCGGGTTGCTCCGGCGGGAACTCGGGTCCCCTCCCTGCATGTTTGGCGCTCTTTAGAGAGCCAATGAACATGCAGGGATTGCCTGCCATGCACTGTAATGCCGTAGCCATGTTGGTTGTGGGCATTACAGTGATTGGCTGGCCGCACAGCGTTATCAGGTCTATATCAGACCTGACGCCTCCATGCTCATCACAGTTACTCCGGAATCAGACAGTGTAGGGAGAGGTGCTGCTGCGTCAGGGAGAGATTTGCTTGTGTATTAGGTAGTGTAGGGAGAAAAACCGTACATTACACATATCCATCTTAATAAACAGTCCTTCTGAGGACTAATCCATCTGCAGAGATATCAGGCAGGCAGGGTGTATAGGCAGGCAGTGTATATAGCAGACTGCAGTGCATATAGCACAAGAGGCTCCATTCCAATTCTGCCTTCTGCTGCTGTTAGATATTTCTATACAAAGGCCCAGGTCTCAGGGGCCAGGAATACTTTTCTTTGGATCTTAATCCTCATTATTTGCTTAAAAAGCAATCCAGAGAACACCATTTTTCTGCGCCATTTGCTTGTGTAGGGAGAGGTGCTGCTGCGTCAGGGAGAGATTTGCTTGTGTATTAGGTAGTGTAGGGAGAAAAACCGTACATTATACATATCCATCTTAACAAACAGTCCTTTTGAGGACTAACTAATCCATCTGCAGAGATATCAGGCAGGCAGTGTATATAGTCAGGCAGACAGGGTATATAGCAGACTGCAGTGCATATAGCACAAGAGGCTCCATTCCAATTCTGCCTTCTGCTGCTGTTAGATATTTCTATACAAAGGCCCAGGTCTCAGGGGCCAGGAATACTTTTCTTTGGATCTTAATCCTCATTATTTGCTTAAAAAGCAATCCAGAAAACACAGTTTTTCTGCGCCATTTGCTTGTTGGCACTGCAGAATGCAGCCAGGTCCTTTCCATATTACAGCTCCAGAAATCCAGCTATTTAAAACTGTGTTTTCTCCGTCAAACGGATCACATATACTGCCATTTCTGGCCTCCATTAAAAATTTCCTTTAGTGTGTCAGTGAAGCAATTCACAGCAGTTTGCTGTTCAAACTACTTACCTACAGGTCAGGTATTTAAAACTCTGTTTTCTCCATCACACGGGTCACTTAAAAGTTCGCTCCAAACTCACTCCAAAGTCATTTGTAGTGAGCGTGGAAGATACTGTCCTCCATTTAAAATGTGCAAGGCACATGGCAAGGGACTGGGAACTGGATGTGATGGTATTGGTGCATGCAGAGGCCGAGGACAAGGCCGTGGGCAAGCTGAAATTGTGCCACAACAAACACCCACATCTTCCTGACCTTCCTGTCCCAATTTCTAGGGGACCGCAGCACACCACTATTGAACCCAGAGCAGTGTCAAAAGGTTGTTGGTTGGATAGCGGATAATGCTTCCAGTCACTTAGCCACCACCTCCACCACCCTGTCTTCCACACGGTCAAGTCTCAGTAGCCGTGAGTCTGGACCGCATATTCCTCACCCTGATCCTCCTTCCTCCCACCATGCCGAGTACCCAGAGACAACTGATCCCACACTTGGACACTCTGAAGAGCTGTTCACTTTTCCATTTATAGATTCAGGCCTCTCGTCCGGTCCTCGGGAAGCGGGGCAAGAGGAGATCGCGTGTAGCGATGCCCAAATATTTGAGCAGCCACGGTCACACGAAGGCGACGGTGGGAAAGTGTCGCAAGAGGTGGTCGATGATGAGACACAATTGCCAGAAAGTCAGGAGGAGGACCAGGGTGCGGAAGTGGAAGGTGACTTGGTGGATGATATAGTAACTGACCCAACCTGGCAGGAGGACATGCAGAGCAAGGACAGCAGCACACAGGGGGAGGGAGGCAGAGCACCCCAACAGGCAGGAAGAAGCAGTGTGGTGGCCGCAGACAGAAGGCAGGCAACCGTTCCTCGTAACACCAACATGAAGGAAGTTGCCAGTACAACTGTTAGGTCTTCCCGAGTCTGGTTGTTTATTAAAGACTCTGCCGATAACCCCAAAAAGGCCATTTGCACCACCTGCCTGGCCAGCATCAGCAAGGGTTGCAAAACAACCAGCCTGACCACCACCAGCATGATCAGGCACATGGCAGCAAAGCACCCGACTTTGTGGGCCGAACCCCAGGGTCCAGGAACAGTGTCTGCGGGTGGCACCATTGCTTCTTCCGCTGTTGTGCATGCAAGCCAATCCCCTGTCCATGGTGCATGCGAAGATGCCTCCTGCCCTGCACCTGTCGTTGCACACTCTCAAGTAGCAGCATCAGGAAGCACGTCCATGTCCTTGTCGCAGCGCAGCGTTCAGTTGTCCATACCCCAGTCCTTGGAACGCAAGCACAAATCTGCAGCCAACGCCCCACAGGCCACACTAATAAATTCTCACATTTCACGACTGCTTGCGCTCGAAATGTTGCCTTTTAGGCTGGTGGAGATGGAAGCATTCTTCAACCTGATGGCGGCGGCCGTCCCTCAGTACTCGGTCCCCAGCCGCCACTATTTATCCCGGTGTGCCGTCCCTGCATTACACGAGCACGTGTCCCACAATATTAGCCGTGCCCTCAACAATGCAGTTACTGGTAAAGTCCACCTAACCACGGACACGTGGACAAGTGCTTGTGTGCAGGGACGGTACATCTCGCTGACGGCACACTGGGTTAACATAGTGCAAGCCGGGACCCAGTCGGACCTTGGGACGGAACACATTCTCCCGACGCCAAGGATTGCGGGCCCTAGGTCAGTCAGGGTTGCCCCCATGGTCTACAGCTCCTGCTCCTCATCCTCCTCAGCCTCCTGCTCCTCTTCAGCCTCCATCTCCGAAATGACCACATCAGTCACAAGCTGGAAGCACTGCAGCACTGCCTCGGCCAAGCGGCAACAGGCTGTGCTGAAGCTAATATGCTTAGGTAAAAAACCGCACAATGCTGAAAGGTTGTGGACAGCTCTGAAAGAGCAGGCAGATCTGTGGCTCACACCGCTGAACCTACAGCCAGGCATAGTCGTGTGTGACAATGGCTGGAACCTGGTGGTGGCTCTGAGATGAGGCGAGCTCAAATTTCTCAAATCCTACTCGGAGCTGACGGATCTGCTTGTTAATGTACGCCGCCTGTGTGCCCATTTTAGAAAGTCAGCTACAGCTTCCGCCACCCTTGCAGTGTTTCAGCAGCTTTTGCAGCTTCCGGCTCACAAACTGGTGTGTGATGTCCCCATTCATTGGACCTCTACACTGCAGATGTATGGAAGGATTTGTGAGCAGAAGAGGGCAGTTGTTGTGTACCAGCGTCAACAAGGCCGTCGGTATTCAGTTCAGACTCCACACATAAGACCTCAGGAGTGGACATGGATGTCAGACATATGTACCATCCTCCAAAACTTTGAGGACTCCATCAAGATGGTGAGCAGCGATGATGCCATAATAAGCGTCACCATCCCGCTTCTCTTTCTTCTTAAATGCTCTCTGCTCACAATCAAAGAGAATGCATTGCAGGCGGAGCACGATGAGATGGAGCAAGGAACCATACAGGGTGATAACACACAGCCAGCCTCATCTGATCCCAACGTCTATTGGTTGACAATGAGGAAGAGGAGGAGGAGGAGGAAGGACAGGAGCTAGTTTCATGCACCGTAGACGGTACTACCTGCACAGCTGTCATACCGTCTGTTCAGCGTGGATGGTCAGAGGACAGAGAGGAGGAGGAGAGCATGGTCAGTCATCCTCTTGGTGAGGACATGGAAGTCTTGCCTGTTAGTAGTCTGGCACGCATGGCTGAGTTTATGTTACACTGCCTTTCCCATGACCCTCGTGTTCTCAAAATTTTGGGTGACAGTCATTACTGGTTGGTAACACTTCTAGACCCACGCTACAAGGAGAACTTTATATCTCTTATTCCTGAGGCAGATAGGTCTACAAAAATGGGGCTGTACCAGAAGGCCCTTGTTGCGGAACTATTAAAAAAATTCCCATCTGAAAACGCTGGCGGCAGAGGGCACACTTCGTTGGACAACCAATGAGTACAGGCGAGAGAGACACAACTTCAATCCAGCAAAGGCAGGGGAACACTGTCAAAGTTCTGGGAGAGTTTTCTCAGACCCTCCCATCGCAGAGGCCCTGAGGCGCGGGGTACTCTCACAAGGAGTGCAAAGTTTGGGAAGATGCTGAGGGAGTACCTTGCCGACCGTACCAACGTCCTCCGTGATTTCTCTGTGCCTTATAATTATTGGGTATCCAAGCTGGATACGTGGAATGAACTGTCTCTCTATGCCTTGGAAGTCCTGGCCTGCCCTGCCGCCAGCGTTTTATCAGAGCGGGTTTTTAGTGCCGCTTGTTTAATTATTACTGATAAGCTCGTGCGCCTGTCAACTGAAAATGCTGACAGGCTGACTCTTATGAAAATAAACAAGGGCTGGATTGGGCCAGACTTCTCAACACCACCGAATGATAGCAGCATAATATAAACTCAAATCCAGTGTCTTTTCTTGGGAAGTGTATTCCCATGCACCTTTTCACACCCTCACATCGGTATACGCTTCCTGATTTTGGCTATTTGCTCTGGTCCTCCTCCTTCTCCTCATCCTCCACCACCATATCACCAGGGTGACCGTGGTCCGTGATGCAACACCCACCTAATTTTTTTAAAGGGTGTTTATGTTGCCCGTAAAAAAAAATTTTTATACAGTATGTTCATGTATACCCCCCAGGGGTAAATGTTTGTCAGCCCATACACTTAGTGCATGGGCATTACAAGTATAGGAGGCCCGCTCCTTTCTAATGGGAACATTTTTTTATGAGGTCCTCCTCCACGTCTCTTCCAAGGGGCATTGAAGTACCTCCAAATTTTTGGCAGCCCTTGCATTCACTGCACAGGCCAACACTATGGGAGACTCTCTCCTTTCTAATGGGAATTTGTCGTTACTGTGGCCCTGCTCTATGTGTCTTTAAATTCTTAGTGGGGTTTTTCCTAAAATTGGTCAGCCGTTGGACTCACTGCATACCCTATAACTGTATAGCAGACCCTCTCCTTCCTAATGGGAACATGTCGTACCTTGTTAATGTGGCCCTGCTCTATGTGTCTTTAAATTCTTAGTGGGGTTTTTCTTAAATTGGCCAGCCGTTGGACTCACTGCATACCCTATAACTGTATAGCAGACCCTCTCCTTTCTAATGGGAACATGTCTTACCTTGTTACTGTGGCCCTGCTCTATGTGTCTTTAAATTCTTAGTGGGGTTTTTCCTAAAATTTGTCAGCCGTTGGACTCACTGCATACCCTATAACTGTATAGCAGACCCTCTCCTTTCTAATGGGAACATGTCATACTTGTTACTGTGGCCCTGCTCTGTGTGTCTTTAAATTTTTAGTGGGGTTTTTTCCAAATTTTGGCAGCCCTTGCAGTCACAGCATGGGCATTACCACTATAGGAGACATGCTCCTTTATAATGGGAACATTTTTTTTACTGAGACCCTCCTCTATGTCTCTTCAAAGGAGTATTGGGTTGCGTCCAAACTTTTGGCAGCCCTTCCAGTCACTATATATGCAATAACAGTATAGGAGACCCACTTGTTAATAATGGGAACAACTAAGCATAGCCGGCAGATGGCTCTCTAACAATAGCGAGGGCCGACTGCTGGCCTTTTAAGAATAGTAAGGGCCGTCTGATGTCCCTATAAAAATAGGCTTTATGACTTTCAGAGTCCCTCCATCATAAATAAAACAGGATGTGTCTGATGATGTGTCACACACCACATTGCCAGATAAGGTTGTAAAATGTTAAAATGACTTTTCCCGGTGAATGCATTTGTCTTAAAAAATAATGTAAAAAAAACAAAACAATAGGATCTTTCTTTAGTATAAAAAACAGTGTCACCAATTTAACCTCAATGTAATCACATTTTTCAGCTCATGCACCTCCTCCTCCATCTCTGAATTTACCACATCAGTCACATGCTGACAGCACTGCAGCACTGCCTTGGCCAAGCGGCAACAGGCTGTGCTGAAGATAACATGCTTAATCCTTAATTGACAAACCGCCCAGCGCTGCAGAGTTGTTGAAAGCTGTAACACAGCAGCCTGATCTGTGGCTCTCACCGCTGAACATACAGCCAGGCATGTTCGTGTGTGACAATGGGCGGAACCTGGTGACGGAGAAATGACAGCCGGAGTAGATACGGTTTCCCTCTATGCCAGTCCTTTCACCGAGCTAAATACAACTGTCAGCGAAAAAAAGTTGTGGACTGGCTCCATACCGTCCCTGGCCACATTCACCTGTCCACGTGTTTGTGGTTAGGCGGTCCTTCCCAGTAAGTGCATTGGGGAGGGCACGGGTAATGTTGTGGGACCCATGCTTGTGGAAGGCGGAGACGATACCGGGAGAAATAGTTGCGGCTGGGGATTGAGTATGGACACCCGGCCGCCGCCGGCATGAGGTTGTGAAAAGCTTCCGCCTCCACGAGCTTAAAAGGCCATATTTTAAGTGCAAGCAGCTGCCCAGAAATCTGGCAGTTTAGTGTTGCGGCCTGTGGGTGGGTGGGTGGCTGGCTGCATACTTGCACTTGCATTCCAAGTAACAGAAAACTAAGCAGATGGTGGCCTCTATCATCATCATGGCCTCACCTCGGCACTATGAACTGTCCTGAAGGAGAAGCCAGGGCCCGCCGGAGGAGTCTCCGGTTCTCTGGTGGGCCCGTCCAACCCTGCTGAGAAGCAGCCCTGGCTAAGAAAAGCGTGGGGGAAGCTTCCCGGACACTCTATGGCTGCTTTTTTAATGTGGATCGGGCATGCTAATGCATGTTATTTCTTAAACCGCATTGCAGATCAGGCCATTGTCCAACTCTGTATTCATGAAATTAAATGCGCAAAGAAAGATGTTTGTGTGTCAAAGTACCACCGACAAGTGCGAGTTGATGTTGGACGGGCTGTCATTGCTTCTGCAACAAGCTGCATTAGAGGACTTCCTGGGAGAAATGACACCCAGGATAGATACTGTTTCCCTCTATGCCAGTCCTTTCACCAAGCTAAATACAACTCTCAGCAGAAAAAGTTGTGGACTGGCTCCGTACCGTCCCTGGCCACATTCACCTGTCCACGTGTTTGTGGTTAGGCGGTCCTTCCCAGTAAGGCATGAGGTTATGAAAAGCTTCCGCCTCCACGAGCCTAAAAGGCCACATTTCAAGTGCAAGCAGCTGTCAAAAATTTGGCAGTGTAGTATTGCAGCCTGTGGGTGTGTGGGTGGCTGCTTGCATAATGGGGTAGGGACAACTGAACACTGCACTGGGACAAGGGCGTGGACGGTGATTGTTGCAAGTCTGCAACGACAGGTGCATGGCTAGAGGCATCTTCGCATGCACCAAGGATCACTTATGATGGGCACACTTTTAGGCAGTGACCTGGGAGTCAGAGATGCTTCCAGAGGTCTTCCCCATGCTGTTCCCATGTCTTTTCAGCACTGTATGCATGTGTCTGATGATGTGTCACACACCACATGGCCAGATAAGGTTGTAAAATGTTAAAATGATATTTCCCAGTGAATGCATTTGTCTTTGTTGAAAGCAATGCGAAAGTGCAAAAACGCATCTAAAATGCTACGTGTGAACATAGCCCAAGGTGTGGAGGAGTATTTTTGTTTTTGGCTATATATTTTGCTTTATATACATTGTACATGTCATGGAAAGGATGTTCCTTAACATATTTCCCAGGAAAATCCATTTTGGTTTAGTTTTGGTATGTTTTATTGTGAGTCCTTAAAAGTGGCGTAATACCTCTGACAACGTTGTTGACAGCAGTGACCTGGGAGTAAGAAATGCTTCCAGGGGTCTTCCCCATGCTGTCCCCATGTCATTTGAGCACTGTTCCCATCGATTTGGGCAATTTTTAGGCCCTCTGCAGACTGCCGGGGGGAGCTGCCTGAAAAATGCTCGAGTTTCCCATAGACTTACATTGGGCTCGTTGCTCGTGTCGATAATGCTATTGCTATTCAAATTTCATATATTTCATGTTCGCATACTTAGCTTTGCAGAGTGCTACTTTGTTTTTTATTTGTATATGGAGGTAACTGCTCCTAGTAAGCACCTGTACACACCTATTTCTTGTTTTGGATGTGCCGGTTAGTTTTTCTGTTGATTTTGTACATGTCCTATGGCATGTAATGACTTTTTAGAATTGTGTTAATAAAGGTTAATTTTTATTATTAGGTCCCTACATGATTTCTGACCTTTTGAGAGCTTTAAAATATATTTCTCTAAATAACTCACCGAATGTTCCTGCCAGCACTTCAGCTGCTTCATGTCAAGAGAGCTGCTCATCCTCTTCCAGACTGCTGACATCATGCTGATTGACAGCCGGATCTCTGCAGATAGGTAGTTCTTAGGCCCTTCGTCCAAAAAATTATACTCCTGGATAAGCCCTTTAAATATGCTTTAACAGACTTTCCTCAATAAATCGCTAAGGGTCAACAATTAGGATACAAAGGAGCATATGAGGAGTTAAAAATTGTATTGGAGTTTTGCCTAATCCTAGTTGCCCCTCTATCATAGATGATTGCACCAGATCTGATACCATGATTGTTCAGCACTGAACATCAATGTCCATCTGCCAACGTCATACTTTTTTCTGTGGGAAAAACCTTTTTCTTTATCATTGGCTGACAACTATGTGCATACTTTTTCCCTAAAGAAGGTCAGTAGGCTGGAAAAGCAAAATCTATCACCGAAAATGAACACGTTTATTTACCGACGTGCCCAATATTGTAGAACCATAGAGGAGGCCATGCTGCGAATCGCTAAGTGGAAATCATGGTAACACAGCTCTTCATATTTATTGGTTTAATGTGGGGTCAGCTATGTGAGCACGAGTGGGCTCCAGGATCTTCTACGCTAGGCTCGTGCTGTCTGGAACCTCCTCATCATTGGTCCATGGGCCCTGGAAGCAGGCGGAAGAAATCTGCTTTCCGGTAATCTGCCTGAAAAAAGAAAATATTTGAAGAAACCCTTTTTAAAATATTGGTCAAAATGTTAATAAGATGTCAGTCGCTCAGTTATTACTGGGTGGAAACGGTGTTATGACTAAATTTGTGATATTTTACTAAAGCTTAGTTGATATTAAAAGGGTGGTCGAAACTAAAGTAGACTTTTTTAGTACACTTTAAAAATTCAGTACTGTTCCCTTTCTACTCTATATGGTCCCCGATTCTTCATTGCCTGTGTTTAGTCTAGTTTTGTGTTTTGTACCTTTTTTTTGTTTGTTCCCAATTTATTATTGTATTTGCAACTTTTTTTTATTTTATATGTGGACGTCTTCTTTTTGTTTGTTTTCTGCTTTGAAGGTGGAGCCTATGAATTCTAGATGTTTTCACCTGATTTTGTCGCAGAGTGCATCTTCTTACAGTCACTACTGTACTTACAAGAGCTTCAATCAGCAAGATATCTTGAGTAAACAGTATTTACTTCATACTGGATAAACATGAGATACAATTCAGTGTCACACAGTCCGTGTGCTGCTGACATAACACATTCAGGAAAAAAAAACCACAGGAAGTAAAAAACGACCAACAATTGAGAGCTTCCCTCCCCACATTACAGCAAGCATATAACTTTACACACTATCGCCATCTGCTGTCTGGTTAGTATAAAGTCCTCCTTTCACTTATAATAAGTCCTAATCTGTTGCATATGCCAGCACCCTTTCTCAACAGTAAGGACTTATTCAATCAAACCCAACTTTTTTATTAGTCTCTGGTGTTTATCAGCATTCAACGCCTTCGTGAAGATGTCTGCTGTCATTTCTTCAGTAGGACAATACTCTAACTTCAAGACTCCTTGTTCCTGATGATCTCTCAAGAAATTATATTTCACATCAATATGCTTGGTTCTTGGATTGACTCTTTCCATCTGAGCAAGAACAAGACATCTTGATTGTCCTCTTTCAGTTTTGTTGGTTCCAACTGTGGTTGTCCTAATTCTGTCAACAATTGTCTTAACCACAGTACTTCTTGACTCACATGTGCTGCGGCAACATATTCTGCTTCTGTTGAAGACAGTGTCACAATTGACTGTTTCTTACTTGTCCAACTTATTGGTCCACCTGAGAGAAAAAATATATGTCCACTGGTAGATCTTCTGTCAGTTGGATCTCCAGCCCAATCTGCATCAACATATCCTGTTAAAATGCAATTATCACTTGTGGCTAATTTCAGCTTAACATTGCTAGTTCCTTTCAAATAACGCATTACTCTCTTCACGGCATTCCAATCAGCTTTATTTGGTTTTGATACCTTTCTACTCAGTATTCCTACTGCTGCTGCGATGTCTGGTCTTGTAACGGTCGCTAGATACAGTAGTTTTCCTATTGCTGTTCTGTATTCTTCATTATTTGGTAGCATAGTTTTTCACTGTTCATCTCTTTGAGATAATTAGTTTCTATTGGAGACTTTACTGTTTTTGCATCCTTTAATCCAAATTTTTCTGTTATGTCTTGAATCATGTGATTTTGATTCAGTAGGAAACTTCCGTCTTCTTCTCTTTCTACCTGTATTCCTAGGTACTGTTTTACATTTCCCAAGTCTTTGATTTCGAAATGTTGCTTCAGGATTTTTAGAATGTTTTCTTTATCCCTTTCTTGTTTAAAACAAATCAAAATGTCATCTACATATATGAGTACATAAATCCATCTATTAATCAGCCTTTTTGTGTATAAGTGTTGCGCCCCTAAGGGTTCGACCGCCACAGGGATGCTGCACTTCTCTAATGGAGTGTAGTGTTCCTTCTTTGAGGTAAGAACAGTGCGATGGTCAGGACCCAACCTCCACATCCAACACCACACTTCTCCCACCAGAGGGGGCTAGAATGCACTAGGTGCTGCCCCTCCAGGGACTTGGGAGACAGGGGAACCAAAAGATAGGGGAACCAGATTAGTGGGTGATTGTGGAGGACTCACATTTTAGTGACACTTTAAATTTCATATTTAATACACAGCCATCTTGGTTCATGGTCTTTTAGTCTTTTGATGGTTCTTTGACTGTTCTTGAATTGTGATCTCCCTCCCTGAGCATGGATCCTGTGTGGACCTGCAGAGGATGGAGGCACGGCCCTCGTACCCTGGCCTTGGGTCGATGGCAGGTTGCAGATAATGAATGTCTCAGCCCGGTCAAGGACCATGACCAAGAAGGCCCGGAGCTTAAGAGTGTAGCTCCACCGCAAATGGATCCCAGGGAGGATGCAGACGGAGCGGCGTACGCCACCTGTCCTCGCTATGCTGATCTATTCAGAGGGATTCCGGCTGCAAGAGGGGTACCGGCCCCCGACACCCGACCTTGCTACTCCACGTCCTGGTCGGGAAAGCCCGGTAGGCCCAGAGGATCCCACCGAGTAACGGAAAGAGCAGAGCTGCCACTCATTGCCTTGTTCTGAGTGAAGTTCGGAGGGAGACCCGGCCTATTTACACACACACAGACAGGAAAGGACCCGGTCTGAAGTTTAGGAACACTCTGGTGCGGGGTCCTGATTAAACGCTTGACTTACTCGGAAGTTGTCGGACCCCCGTTCCTGGTGACCGCAGAACTCCGCGAGGAGCAGGGAGAAGCCTTGCAGCTGTACCCTCCACCGTGAGTAAAAATCCTGGAAGTTAACCCCTATGGCCTCCGGACTCTTTATTCTGCATTACACCGCGCTACGCAGCACCAGACCTCCTAGACTACTACCCACTGTCCCTCTGCCCTGAGGCCCTGCTCCGCCTGTGGGGAGTAGTAACAATGACGGCTGCCATAACATCCTGCCTCAGCGGACTGCAGCAGCGCTGGTGGCCTTCACCAGGTGCCACAGGTGGCGTAGTCGAGATCAGCCACTCAACCCGGATAAGCCCGTACCATCCTTTTTAATGTGATGGCCCCGGACACGGAGCAGGTCCGGGCCACGGCTGCACCCCATCTACCATACAGGACCCATCTCTGAGTACCCCATCTTCCCAGGGTAGGGCTTCCAGAGTGTGTCACATAAGCATGGATCAGCTTTGCTTCTTTGAAATTTTTCATTTGTAAGTACTTCCGTGATTTTGTCATTCCACGTTTTAGCTGCTTGCTTTAAACCATATAAGCTTTTCTGTAGTTTCCAAACTTTGTTTGGATTTCTTTCATCTTTTAATCCTGGAGGTTGTTCCATGTAAATGTCTTCTGTTAAATCTCCATTCAGAAAAGCTGTCTTTACATCCAGATGTCTCAGTTCCATCTGTTTCATTGCTGCAACTGTAAGTAAAGTTCTTATTGTAGTGTGTTTGACAACTGGAGCAAATGTCTCATCATAGTCTTCTCCATATTTTTGAGAATACCCTTTAGCTACGAGTCTTGCTCGGTATTTTTCAGCTGTGCCATCTGTTTGGTATTTTACTTTAAAAATCCACTTACATCCTATGGATTTTCTTCCTTCTGGTAAATATGTTAGTGTCCATGTATTTGAATCATGCATGGATTTAATTTCTGTTTCTGTTGCTTCTATCCATTTATTAGCTTCTTCTTCAGGAAGTTTAGATATGTCTTCCCAAGAGGTAGGCTCATAGATTTTTCTTATGCTTGTCTTGTATGAGAGACGTTTTGGTGGTTTTCCTTTGTTCTCTCTCATTGAATGTCTTGGTTCTGTGTATGTTTGTAGTTGTGATTCTTCACTTTCAGTATTTTGTTCTTCATTAATTTCTACTTCTTTCTCATCAGATATTTCTTCAGTTATGTCACTATTGTTTTTCTCATTTTTTGTTTCAACTGAAATCATAATGCTATTTAAATCTTCAATGAATGTCACACTGTTACTCACCGTAACTCTGTCTGTTTTGGGATGTAGGATTCTATATCCTTTGCAATTTTCACTATATCCAACAAATATTCCTTCCATGGATCTGTTTTGAAGTTTGGAACGTTTTTCTGTTGGAATGAATATAAAAACTTTACATCCAAAAACTTTTAAATGATTGACACTTGGTTTCATACCTTACCACAGTTCATATGGAGTTTTTGTCAGTTTCTGGTAAAAAGGCGGTTCTGTAGATATGTAGCTGTCATTGCTGCCTCACCCCAATATTTCTCTGGTAGTTTGGAATCCGTCAGCATACATCTTATCATTTCTGTTAGAGTTCTGTTTTTCCTTTCTGCTACTCCATTTTGTTCAGGTGTGTATGGAACAGTTTTCTGGTGTTCTATTCCATTTTTTCTTAAGTAGTCTTCTATTCTGTGACCTGTAAATTCACCTCCATTATCACTTCTGATGGCAATTGGCTTCCTTTGAAATTTGTTACTTGATCTTGTTACATAGTCTACAAGTTTATCAAAAACTTCACTTTTGTTTTTAATTAAGTATGTGACTGTGTATCTTCAGTAGTCGTCTATAAAAGTCAACATGTATCTATTGCCTCCTGATGTAGTCACTTTCATGGGTCCACATACGTCAGTATGCACCAAATCAAGTGGTCTTTCACTTTTCATTTCACTTACTTTTGGAATAGATATCCTTGTGGCTTTGGATTTTATACTACATTCACATCTTACGTTAATTTAGCAATCTGATATCTTTAAATCTTTTGTCAATTCTTTTCTCTGTAGTTCCCTTATACTGTCAGGGTGTCTATGTCCTAGACGTCTATTCCACATGTGAATACAGTTTTTGTGATCATGTGTACATACCTTCATCTGTTCCTTTGGTGTGTCAAAATGATATAATTGTTCATCTGCCTTGACTTTGGTTATCACCTTGTTTCCTGCAATAATTGCACACTCATTGTCTTTGAATTTTACTGTAAGTCCTTTTGCTGTTAAACGTTTCACAGATAATAATCCGCCTTCCAATTTTGGAACATACAACACATCCTGTACAAGTATCTTTGAATCTTGTCCGAACTTGTTTGAACAATTTAGCATACCTTGTCCGATACCTTCTGTGGTTATTTTGCTTCCATCTGAAAGATAAATGGCTTCTTTCTTATCTAAAGCAAGATCAGTAAAGAAATTCTTGTCACTTGTCATATGACTTGTTGCTCCTGAATCAATAAACCAACCAAGTGATGATTTCTTGTCTGTTACTTTAAATGTGCCATTCCAATTATTCTCACATGAATCGGAAATTGTGTTTTTTACTTTCTGTGTATGCTTTTTATGTTGTCATTTTTGTTGTTCTGCTTCCCATTTGGTACAGTCTTTCTTTAAATGACCTTTTTTCGTACATCTGAAGCATTCTCTAATCTCTTTATTATAGGGTTACATAGTTTATAAGGCCGAAAAAAGACAAGCGTCCATCCAGTTCAGCCTATTTCTTGTGCACTGCAGCTATTCCACAGCGTTGATCCAGGGGAAGGCAAAAAAAAACAAAAAACCATGCGGTATAGGCCAATTTACATCATTGAGGAAAAATTCACTTCCCGACACCAATCTGGCAGTCAGATTTAATCCCTGGATTAATTAACTAAGCATAAGATGTAATTTTATTGTTCTCAAGAAAGGCTTCCAGGCCTCTCTTGAACTCTTTAAGTGAGTTGGACATCACCACTTCCTCTCCCAGAGAGTTCCAGAGTCTCACGGCTCTGACCGTAAAAAATCCCCTTCTATGCTGGTGCAGGAACCTCCTTTCCTCCAGACGCATAGTGTGCCCCCTCGTCTTTGTCACCATTCTTGGTATAAACAGGTCATGGGAGAGATCTCTGTACTGCCCCCTGATGTATTTATACATGTTTAGGAGGTCTCCCCTAAGCCTTCTCTTTTCCAACGTAAATAGGCCTAATTTTGACAACCTCTCTGGGTATTCTAGTCCCTCCATTCCCTTTATTACCTTAGTCGCCCTCCTTTGTACCCTCTCTAGCTCCAATATGTCTTTCCTGAGCACCGGAGCCCAGAACTGTGCACAATATTCTAAGTGCGGCCTTACCAGCGCTTTATACAGAGGAAGAACAATGTTCTCATCATATGCCGCTATTCCTCTTCTGATGCATGCCATGACTCTATTTGCCTTCGCAGCTGCTGCCTGACACTGGGCACTCCAATTTAATTTGCTATTAACCAAGACGCCCAGGTCCTTCTCCATGTCAGATTTCCCCAACGGTTTCCCATTTAATATGTATGGGTGACTGCTGTTTTTCTTTCCCATGTGCATGACCTTACATTTATCGGCATTGAACTCCATTTGCCATTTTTTGGCCCAACTCCCCAATTTATCTAAATCCTCCTGTAGCTGTGCCCTATCCTCATCTGTATTAACTACTTTACAAAGTTTAGTATCATTTGCAAATATTGCTATTTTACTATGCAACCCTTCCACTAGATCATTAATAAATATATTATATAATATAGGGCCCAAGACAGACCCTTGAGGCACCCCGCTAGTAACCCTGACACACCCTGAGCTTACTCCATTGATAACCACTCTCTGCTTTCTATCACTCAGCCAGCTATTTACCCACTTGCACACATTATCCCCCAGACCAAGCATTCTCATTTTATATACCAACATTTTGTGTGGCACGGTATCAAACGCTTTGGAAAAGTCAAGGTATACAACATCCACTGACTCTCCCCGGTCCAGCTGTGACCTCACCTCCTCGTAGAAGGCGATCAGGTTTGTTTGGCAGGAGCGATCCCTCATGAATTCATGTTGATATGGAGTTAGACAGTTATTATCATTAAGATATTCTACAATAGCATCTCTAAGAAATCCTTCAAACAATTTACCCACAACAGACGTTAAGCTGACTGGTCTATAGTTCCCAGGGTCACTTTTAGACCCCTTTTTGAATATTGGTACCACATTTGCTTGGCGTCAGTCTAGTGGGACAGTCCCAGTCCTTAAAGAGTGCTTTAATATACGATACAGTGGCCTGTCTATCACATTACTTAATTCTTTTAGTACCCGGGGGTGTATGTCATCTGGGCCTGGTGACTTGTCTATTTTGATATTATTTAGGCATTTCTGAACTTCCTCCTAGGTTAGGTGGGTGATATTTAGCGGAGGGTTTACTTTATCACTCTGCATTTCCTCCGATAAATTGTTTTCTTCTGTGAAAACAGTGGAGAAGAAGCTATTGAGTAGGTTTGCTTTACCCTCATCGCCCTCTATGATTTTACCCAGGTTATTTTTCAATGGGCCAACTCCATCAGTTTTAATCCTTTTACTGTTTATATAGTTAAAGAACAGTTTGGGATTCTTTTTACTTTCCTTGGCAATTAGTCTCTCTGTCTCCTCTTTTGCTATTCTTATTTGTTTCTTACAGATTTTGTTTTTTTCCCTATAAGATATTAGCGCTTCCTCGCTGCCTTCTTGTTTAAGTTTACCAAAAGCCCTTTTTTTGTTTTTCATTGCCCTCTTGACTTCCTTATTTAGCCACATTGGCTTCCTCCTATTCCTAGCCCTTTTATTCCCATAAGGTATGTACCTTCTACAGTGACTATGTAGGACTGTTTTGAAAATTTCCCATTTTCTATCCGTGCTCCTATTACTGAAGATACTATCCCAGTCTATAAGGTGAAGGGCATCTCTTAGCTGATCAAACTTTGCCCTCTTGAAGTTCAGTGTTTTTGTGACTCCGTTGCTGGGCACCCTACTGAAGCACATGTGGAATTGTATAATGTTGTGGTCACTATTTCCCAGGTGCCCCCCGACCTGCACCTCAGTTATTCTGTCTGGCCTGTTAGTTAGTATTAAGTCTAAAAGGGCCGTCCCTCTAGTTGGTTCCTGCACAAGTTGTGACAAATAATTGTCTTTGATAATTGACAGAAACCTGTTTCCTTTCTGAGATCTACAGCTTTCGGTTTCCCAGTCTATATCGGGGTAGTTGAAGTCCCCCATAATAATCACCTCGTTATTTTTTGCTACTTCGCCTATTTGTCTCATTAATAGACTTTCCGTGGCTTCTGCTATATTTGGTGGTTTATAACAGACTCCTATGATATTTTTATTATTGTTTTTTGCCCCATGTATCTCCACCCATAAGGACTCGACCTCCTCATTTCCCTCCCATACATCCTCCCGTATTGTAGGCTTTAGACACGTCTTTACATATAGACAGACTCCACCCCCTTTCCGATTTCTTCGATCCCTTCTAAACAGACTGTAACCCTGTAAGTTAACTGCCCAGTCATAGCTTTCATCTAACCATGTCTCGGTTATTCCCACTATGTCATAGTTACCTGTAGATATTTCTGCTTCCAGTTCATCCATCTTGTTTGTCAGGCTCCTGGCATTTGCTAGCACGCAGTTTATACGATTTTGTTTTGTTCCAATCTTCTCCCTGTGGATTGTATTAGAAATTTTCTTACCTCCCTTCCAAGTATCTTGTCTTGGACCTTCTTTGTCGCACTTCATATTTTTCATTAGTATGTTCTCTGGTTGCATGTTCGTGTCCGGCGTTTTTCTTCCCATCCCCCCTTCTTCTAGTTTAAAGCCCTCCTGATGAGTGTTGCGAGTCTCCTGGCGAATGTGTGTTTCCCAGGTTTGTTGAGGTGTAGTCCGTCTCTGGCAAGGAGTCCGTCATAGAGGTAATTCACACCGTGGTCCAGGAATCCAAATCTTTGTTGTCTGCACCATCGTCTCAGCCAGTTGTTCACATCAAGGATCCTGTTCCATCTCCTGACGCCATGCCCGTCTACTGGAAGGATAGAAGAAAAAACTACCTGCGCATCCAGTTCTTTTACTTTCTTCCCCAATGCTTCAAAGTCCTTGCAGATTGTCGGTAGGTCCTTCTTTGCCGTGTCATTGGTGCCAACATGTATCAGAAGAAATGGGTGGACATCCTTGGAACTGATGAGCTTCGGTATCCTATCGGTAACATCCTTGATCTTCGCCCCTGGGAGGCAGCATACTTCTCTTGCGGTTATGTCCGGTCTGCAGATAGCTGCTTCTGTTCCTCTCAGTAGTGAGTCTCCCACCACCACCACTCTTCTTCCCTTCTTGGCTGTCCTTTTTCTTGTCGCTTCTGGGTGTTTCTGGGTGCTCTTTTCTTTTTTGCTTGCTGGTAGTTCCTCATCCTTAGGTGTGCCATCTTCGTCCTCCACAAGTCCTTGGAATCTGTTTCTCAGTTGTGTGGTTGATGGTGTCTCCATGGTCTTCTTGCTTCTTTTGGTCACTTGCCTCCACTTGTCTGCCTCTGGAGGTTCTCTGACGCTTCCTTCACTTTCCGTGACCAGTAGTGACGCTTCTGTTCTGTCCAGGAAGTCTTCATTTTCCTTGATGAGTTTTAATGTCGCAATTCTTTCTTCCAGTCCCCGCACCTTTTCTTCTAAAAGAGCCAGTAGTCTACACTTCTGGCAGGTGAAGTTGGTTTCAGCTTCTGGTCGATCTGTGAACATGTAGCACATGTTGCAGCTCACCATGTAGGTTGTCACATCTGCCATGCTGCTCCTTGTCCCTGCTGACTTGATGTCTGTCTTCTTTCTTGTGATACCCTAGGATAAACAAATTAAACAAATTCGCGCGCCGTCCGGCGCGCGGACTGGCGATGCTTTCCAAGCTGCTGGTCCCGGCTGTACCCAACGATCTTCTAGCTGAAGGAGACTCTTCGCTTTCCCAGAAGGCACCTGGAATATGCAAATTGTCCTCTTCAAGCTTCAATCCCTGGTTTTGAAGGGTTTTTTAAATTCTGTAGCTTTAAGAGCGTTTTCACTGTCCTTTTCAGCAGAAGAATCCTTTCTTTGCTCTTTTCTTCTCTGATATTCATCTATTAGTCTTGTTTTCACAAAATCTAATGTAATGTCAGTTTCTGGTCTCGTCACAAGGGCATTTATCAAGGCTGTATACGAATATGGTAAACTGCACAATAATATAGCTGCTTCATGACTTTCTTTAATGTCTTCACCAATAGATCTTAACTGTGATATCACTTCCATCATTGAGAATATGTGCTTCTGCATGTCGTCATTTGCACTGAATCTCATACTGTAAAGCTTTCTTAATAAAAATAACTTGTGATTCAAGCTAGGTCTTTCATACAGTTTTCTTAATGCTTCCCACATTCCTTTCGCTGTTTCTTCATTTCTTATATGTATTAATTGAGCATCATCCACTAAAAAGCTAATGGTGGCTCTCACTTGTCTATTCTTCTTATCCCATGTCTGATTATCTTGATCTGGTCTTTCTGTAACAATTACTTCCCATAAATCATCCTTAGATAACAACATCTCTACTTTGAATTTCCATAACTGATAATTTTCACTATTCAGTTTAGCTACTGTGAATTTCAGTTCTGTGTTACTCATCATCTTTATATAGTCTTACTTGTTTAGAGAGTTGTACTGAAGATATTCTCCTGTTTTTTTCTTCTTGATAGTTCCTGTATGTCCTGCCTGTGTTGAATTCTCTGTAATTATATCCAGCTCCTGGGATCATGAATTCCTCTGTCACTCTGTATCTGGATTTATTTCCTTCTGTTTACAGAGCTTATCTGTGTGCTCCGTTATCTGGGGTTATAAACCGGGATCCTGTTGCCTGGGCTTGTAGTGCGGGCCTGTAGTGTCTGGGCCCATAACCTGTCACAGAGTGCATCTTCTTACAGTCACCACTATACTTACGAGAGCTTCAATCAGCAAGATATCTTGAGTAAACAGTATTTACTTCATACTGGATAAACATGAGATACAATTCAGTGTCACACAGTCCGTGTGCTGCTGACATAACACATTCAGGAAAGAAAAAAAAACACACAGGAAGTAAAAAGCAACCAACAATTGAGAGCTTCCCTCCCCACATTACAGCAAGCATATAACTTTACACACTATAGCCATCTGCTGTCTGGTTAGTATAAAGTCCTCCTTTCACTTATAATAAGTCCTAATCTGTTGCATATGCCAACAGATTTATCAATTGTGACTTTGCAAAAAAGTCACAGAATTTGCCGAAATTTTACTCCATTCCCCACCCCTCATATTCCCCAGTCTATTTTTCAGTAAACCAGTATTTTGGCACAATTTTTTTGACTTTTGGCGCCTGAATTTGCAAAAACAATTCAAGAGTGAAAGAAAGCCCATTTTTGACTTTGCCCCAAATTCATGAATCGTGTGTGCCATTTTGATGGAGTTGACGATAAAACGGCAACTAATACCACAACACAATAAAAGAAAGTGACGTAAAAGTATAAGCAAATGATGAATCGGGAGGGGGGGCCTATTTTCCAGGATTTTTTTTCCCCTTCCATTCTGATGATTTTTTGTTTGATAATCCCCAATGCATGCTGGGATGCTCAGACAGGATGTTATAAGGGGGCCGATGCTGTAGTCACTGATGCACCTGCTTTCCACACCGTGTGACGAAACATCATCAGTGATGTCTATTTCAGGGGCTGGGCTTGTCCCCGCTCTACTGAGCATGTGTTGGTTGTCAATTCCTTTTCAATATACATTCACAGTTCGCTCTCTCACCAGCTTTAATGAGAACTGAGGAGCCAGCAAGAGAGCACACTGTCATTGCGCAATATAAAGGAGAGAATGCGGCAAGAACAGAGACGTCATCAGTGACATCATTTTTGGGGCCAGGGCTGGTTTCTGCTCTCCCTGCTTGACGCTGCCTGGCCCCCCTGATGACTTCACTTTTGGGTATCCCAGCATGCACTGGTGATTCTCAAACAAAACGTCATCAAAGCGGAAGTAAAAAAAAATAAAAAATCGGTTAGATAAAGTAGAGAGGGAACAGTGGGAACTTTTCAATTAATGTGTATATTGCCACCTTCATTCATTCATATATTGGTGTTTGCATAGAAATTATTTTAGTGATTATTAGCTTTACTAATAGGCTTACCATACCTGTTTTCAAATCAAAAGGTTTCATCTTCTACTAATATCAGTGTCACCATTTGGTTCTATTAATGTCAGCGAGTATGTTCTTCAATATCCTAGAATTATAGGAACATACCATGTCCAGAAATGCTATTTACTAGAAGATATAATGCTAATCTGTGGGTAAATGGTGTGTAAATCATGCCTACCTGCCTTACATCGGCTACAAAGAGAGAATAAACTTATATCCTCCTTGTGGACCCTTACTTCCTGTCATGAGGGCGGTGCAGAGGGCGGCTACAGACACCTCTCACTACACAGTGAGGCCTCCTTCACACGTCCTGGTGATTCCGGTACTAGTGAGATCCGTGGTCCAGGTCAGTGTGCCATCCCTGTGTCAGTGTGCTGTCCATATCCATGTATCCGTGTCAGTGTGCTGTCAGTGTGACACGTATGGAATGAAATGCAGCATAGAAATTAAAGAGTGTCAAGTATTAAAGATGTTCAAATATAGAGATAGAGAACGATGAGAAACATGATAGATAGATATATCTCAGTGTATATAATCAGTGGTTTGCATGTTTTTTTTTCCGTACTTGTATTTATTGTTTAAATAAATAAATAAATTAAAAAAACAGCGTGGGGTCCCCCGTAATTTTCATAACCAGCTGAGGGAAAGCCGACAGCTGGGAGCTGATGTTAATATTCTGGGAAAGGAGCTAATAGTCATAAAGGTTCCCAGGCTATTAATATCAGCTCACAGCTGTTTGCTTAACCTTTACTGGTTAGTAAAATGTGTACCCCAGAAAAAAAATTATGTGGGGCGCCCCTATATTTACTAAACAGCAAAGGCTAAACAGATAGCTGCAAACTGATATTAATAGCCTAGGAAGGGAACATGGATATTAGCTCCCTACCAGACTAAGAACATCAGCCCTCCACTGTTCCAGAAATGGTACATCCATAAGATGCACCAATTCTTGCACTTGGCCTCCACTTTTCCCACTTTTCCTGGTGCAGTGGCAAGTGGGGTAAAACAGCGGTTTTATAGCCTCTGACATCAAGGCCAGGGATTAATAATGGAGAGGCATCTATAAGACACCCCCATTACTAACCCCATAGTCAAATGTAATAAAGGCACAGAGTAAAGTCCTTTAATTGAAATAATCTCTCCCCACCCTGTTTTACCCATTATTTAATAAAAAACACATTGAACACATTGAATACAATGGGTGTGCGTATGTCCATATTTGCAGTCCTTAAAGACGGACCTCATACGGACATAAAAACGGACATGTGAAGAAGGCCTGAGGGTGACTGTAATCACTCCCAGGTATTTTGATTGACAGCCAGCTCTGCAAACACACACTGCACACATATGCTGCAGAGCATGCTGTCAATCAGGTTGCTGGGCAGTGGCAACAGCGCACTCACTGTATAGTGAGCAAAGAATATACAGGATATCTACTCTCTGCACAGCTCCACTGATTGGAAGTGAGCGGCTGCAGGGAGGATATACAGTAGGGAAAAAAAGTATTTAGTCAGCCACCAATTGTGCAAGTTCTCCCACTTAAAAAGATGAGAGAGGTCTGTAATTGACGTCATAGGTAGACCTCAACTATGAGAGACAAAGTGAGAAAACAAATCCTGAAAATCACATTGTCGGATTTGGAAAGAATTTTTTTTCAAATTTTGGTGGAAAATAAGTATTTGGTCAATTACAAAAGTTCATCTCAATACTTTGTTATATATCCTTTGTTAGCAATGACAGAGGTCAAACATTTTCTGTAAGTCTTCACAAGGTTGGCACACACTGTTGCTGGTATGTTGGCCCATTCCTCCATGCAGATCTCCTCTAGAGCAGTGATGTTGTGGGGCTGTCGCTGGGCAACACGGACTTTCAACTCCGTCCAAAGGTTTTCTATAGGATTTAGATCTGGAGACTGGCTAGGCCACTCCAGGACCGTGAAATGCTTCTTACAAAGCCACTTCTTCATTGCCCTGGCGGTGTGCTTGGGATCATTGTCATGCTGAAAGACCCAGCCACTTTTCATCTTCAATGCCCTTGCTGATGGAAGGAGGTTTGCACTCAAAATCTCACGATACATGGCCCCATTCATTCTTTCATGTACATGGATCAGTCGTCCTGGTCCCTTGGCAAAGAAACAGCCCCAAAGCATGATGTTGCCACCCCCATGCTTCACAGTAGGTATGGTGTTCTTTGGATGCAACTCAGCATTCTTCCTCCTCCAAACATGACGAGTTGTGTTTCTACCAAACAGTTCTACTTTGGTTTCATCTGACCATATGACATTCTCCCAATACTCTTCTGGATCATCCAAATGCTCTTTAGCAAGCTTCGGACGGGCCCGGACATGTAATAGCTTAAGCAGGGGGGCACGTCTGGCACTGCAGGATCTGAGTCCCTGGTGGCGTAGTGTGTTACTGATGGTAGCCTGTAAAACGTTGGTTCCAGCTCTCTGCAGGTCATTCACTAGGTCCCCCCTGTGGTTCTGGGATTTTTGCTCACCATTGTTGAGATGATTTTGACCCCACGGGGTGAGATCTTGTGTGGAGCCCCAGATCAAGGGAGATTATCAGTGGTATTATATGTCTTCCATTTTCTAATTTTTGCTCCCACAGTTGATTTCTTCACACCAAGCTGCTTGCTTATTGCCGATTCAGTCTTCCCAACCTTGTGCAGGGCTACAATTTTGTTTCTGGTGTCCTTCGACAGCTCTTTGGTCTTCACCATAGTGGAGTTTGGAGTGTGACTATTTGAGGTTGCGGACAGGTGTCTTTTATACTGATAAGTTCGAACCGGTGCCAGTACTACAGGTAATGAGTGGAGGACAGAGGAGCCTCTTGAAGAAGAAGTTACAGGTCTGTGAGAGCCAGAAATCTTGCTTGTTTGTAATTGACCAAACACTTATTTTCCACCAAAATTTGAAAAAAACTTCTTTCCAAATCAGACAATGTGATTTTCACAATTTGTTTTCTCATTTTGTCTCTCATAGTTGAGGTCTACCTATGTCAATTACAGGCCTCTCTCATCTTTTTAAGTGGGAGAACTTGCACAATTGGTGGCTGACTAAATACTTTTTTGCCCCACTGTAAGTTCATTTTTTCCTTGTAGCCACTGCTCTAGTAAGGCATCCATGCATGATGTTAAAACTATTTACCTGCAGGTTAACCCTATATCTGCAGGTAAATAGTGTTTCAGGACCTGACTGGTTCCCTTTAAAGCACCACTCCAGTGTTTTTTTTTGCAGCACTAGAGTGGCACTTTAAATCTAAACTCCTTGCCCCCGCTCATATACTCACCCTCCGGTGTCTTCATAGTTTTTTGGTGCCGCTCCGGTTGCCCCGGCGCTATCTTGTGACAGAGGCTTCTGACTGGCCAGAAGTCAGAAGCTACTTCACATGCTCTCAATAAGTCTATGAGTGTCAGAACGAGGCTCTCATAAACATGCATTGAAAAGTGACCTCTGCGCAGCCCCATGAAACACTGGAGCTGCGAGCAGGTCACTTTTCACCGGAGACCGATCGGATCGACACTGGAAACGGATGAAGGCAGTGGCAGGTGAAAATGAGTCATGCACTACTCTAGCGATGCAATAAAAAAACGCTGGAGTGGTGCTTTAAATGTAGCTCTCTTCCAGAAGGAAAAAAC
This sequence comes from Phyllobates terribilis, assembly GCF_046119375.1. Classification (NCBI taxonomy): domain Eukaryota; kingdom Metazoa; phylum Chordata; class Amphibia; order Anura; family Dendrobatidae; genus Phyllobates; species Phyllobates terribilis. Next base: position 614,191,892 of record NW_027362764.1, read on the forward strand.
TGCCTCAAATGACATGCCACCAAAAGATAATTTTTTTTTGTTAATATCAAACCCATTCAAGGGAATCTGTCAGCAGGTTTTTTTCTATGTAATCTTAGGGTGGCATGAAGTAGGGATTGAGACACAGATTTCAGGTATGTGTCACTTATTAGGCTGTGTGCTGTTGTTGCCTTTCAATGAATGTGTTGTGTTTCACAGCAAAACCTTCCAAATGCAAGCACCACACCTGAAATCAACTCCAGGCCTTTTATCTGCTTAATTGAGAATGACATAACGAAGGGATTGCCCACACCTGTCCATGAAATAGCCTTGGAGTCAATTGTCCAATTACTTTTGGTCTCTTTAAAAACAGGGTGGCACATGTTAAGGAGCTGAAACTCCTAAACCCTTCAACCAATTTTAATGTGGATACCCTCAAATAAAAGCTGAAAGTCTGAACTTCAACTGCATCTGAATTGTTTTGTTTAAAATTCATTGTAGTAATTAGTGTTGAGCCACCCCCGTAGTGTTTGAGTTCGGTTCGGTTCGTCGAACACCCGTGTGTTCGCCGAACTGTTCGTCGAACACCTTCGAACACCGTTAAAACCAATGGCAGGCAAACAAAAACACATAGAAACACATAGAAAACACCTTCAAAGGTGTCCAAAAGCTGACAAACTGCTCAGAAGACATAACTAACACATGGAAAAGTGACAAGTACATATAGTCATGCGAAAATAAAAGAGGTGGAGGAGTAAAAGGAGGGGGAGACACAGATATAGGCATGTCATGCCCTTCTAAAATCCAAAAAGTGAGAAGCCGACACGGCCAGTCCGCTCCTGCCCGTGCCACCTCCGTGTCGCCGGGTTTGTGCCAGAGCCGCGGTGAACCCTGATGGCCAGCCCCCCTCTCCCAATACTGGTGCCTGTCCGCTGGTGGGTCGAGCGAGCCCCCCTGTGGTGGAGGCAGCTCTAAGCTTTTTAATTTAAATTGTCTCTCTAATTTGAATGAATACACTTTAAATCCATTTACAAGGATCTATTGGAGGGCAAGTCTCATGCCAGCAGCCGCGTAATTCCAGCTCCAGTAGCGTCCACTAAAGCTGCTGCAGTTAAAAAGCTTTTATAAGGATCGAGCTCGGCTGTCCACCGCAAGGCATCCTACTGCCAGTCCCAGCCCCTATGCCTTGGGGTGCCTCCTGATGCTCTTCACTAAGTATCCCATGGTCCCGAAGCATTTCCTTTGAAAAAATTAAGTGTCTAAACTACAGGTGGTGTAGCTTGCTTAACAGCCGGGATAATCCGCTGACTAGCAGACACTGCTACTAGGCACAAAGTATTTCCTGGGCTAGATGCAGTTAAAAATTTGTAATTAGATACTCTCGTTGGATGCTGAGAAAGCATTCCATAGAGTCTCCTGGCACGCCATATATGATTCTCTTAAAAAGCTTGGGGTAGGGGTCTAGGGGACCCTTTTATAGCCAAAATCACGGCCCTGTATCACAATACGTCACCTAGGCTGAAGATAAATGGAACTGTAGCACCCTGAGGGCTCGGTTGCTACAGACGTATTGCACCTCACCCAGAGTTGTGATATCTCACTCTCAGGTAAGGATGGAGTGTGGATCAGGACCCGACACCTGCATGCATTACACCACATTGCCGTGGGGCAGGGCGACCAATATGCCCCTGAGATGGGCACGACAGTCCCTGTCCCTGGCTGGAGTGGGGGGAGGGAACACTGAGGAAGGGGAACCCTGTAGTGCAGGAGCAGGGAGGAAGCAGTTCCTGGGTGCATTGAGAAGGGAGTATAAAAGGTGGGCACCATCTTAGTTCAGTGCAGAGAAGTCTGAGCAGAAGTGGCAGGGAGCAGGGGCTCTGCATGAGCTCTGCTCCGGAGGCGGGCCTAGTAACAGAGGCCCAGGCCTGGAAGAGGGAGAAGGAAGGAAGAGGAGCAGAGAAGGCTCCAGGAACGAGGAATGAAGGGATCCCAGGGGTGCGGACGGGCGAGTCGCCACCGCACGCCCGAATCCACCTGCGTGGAGGGGTCAGGCCAAAGGGGGAGACCGGTCCCCGAACTAGTGGAGGCAGGAAACGACCCTCAGCTAGAAACCGGAGGCTCTGACATTTTATGTGGCGCAGCCCCTCGCTACACCCGCTAGGAAGGCACCACATAGGGTCAGGGAAACTGGCGCCAAGTTTACCAAGAGGAGGCCCGAGGCAGCCAGACAGAAGTGTTGGTAAGAAAGGCCAGACAAAGGACACACAAAGGGGGTCCTGTGAAGTGCTCCAAAGTTATCTGGGAGTTGTCTGAGCCCCTCACCTGGTGAGCACAGTACGACGTGGGCAGCCGTTACCTGCAGACGTGGTCTGGATAATAAGAACTGTGAGTAAAGGCCCTGAACTGCATCACTGACTCCGTGTCGTTACTGCTGCTGCCCTGCACCATCACCCCCATCCTCCGCATACACTGCCCTGAGGCTATACTCCTCCCGTGGGGAGTTATGTTACGTTCTGCTGCACCCACAACACCAGCCTCAGCGGTCTGCCCTGTAGCGGCGGTTCACTCTGACCGCAATCCACGGGTGGCGTAGTCGTACATTTAAACATCAAAACCACATAAATAGTTCCGCCACTGGTTTGACCGCCCTGAGCCACGGAACCGGGTCGCCGCCACGAAGACTACAACCACCAGCATCCACCAAAAAGGGTCCGGCTCCGGGTGTCCCAAGGCCCAGGGGGTGCGTCAGAACATTTTCATCACCTTTCACAATCACCAATGGGACAAGGCAGGGATGTCCTCTGTCCCCTCTCTTATACATCCTAGTGACGGAGCACCTGCTCTCATCAATTCGCCATAACCCCAATATTAGGTGGATTGAGGTGGGAGGCACCGAGTACAAGTGCTCTCTATTTGCTGATGATGTCCTAGTATATATCACTCAATCACATATATCCATCCATGCTGTTATGGCTGAAATAGATCACTTTGTTACATGGTCAAATTTTAAAATCAATGCAGCGAAGTCTGAGGCCCTCGATGTCTCCCTCCCCAAATCCATATAGGATTCCATCCAGTCCAACTTTCCCTTTGCCTGGCCCTCACAGGGTATCAAATACTTAGGAATTCCTATTCATAGAGACCTCTCCCATCTATGTTATCTTAATTTTGGGCCCTTTATTGAACAACTCCATACAGACCACGGTTGGCAAGTTAGAACTGTAAGATTCACTACGTGAACCGCTGGTGTTTTGTGGAAAAGCACATGTACACTGCGTTCCAAATTATTATGCAAAAAGTGTTTAGGAGTGATAAGGGAAGAATTTGTTTGTTTGTCAGTTAAACTCATTGATGGTGATGTGTGTCAGGGCTCTTTATATCACTGTAAGCAATTGCAGACACCTGTGCTAATTAGTTTGGCAGGTGTGTCCAATGAAAGGCAAGACTACTTAAGAAGGCTCTCTCACATTATTAAGCAGCCTACATTTTCTGCCAAAATGGGAAAGAAAAAGGATGTGTCGGCTGCTGAGAAGCAACAAATTGTGGAGTGTTTAGGTCAAGGCATGACTACAATCAACATTGTGCGATGATCAGGATGAAGTGTCTTGGCAATCAAGAAGTATGTAGCTGATTCACAGTACACACGTGTGCGTGCTGATAAGGGCAAATTGAGGACTCTTTCCTACAGGCAATTACGTCAGGTTGAAAGAGCAGCGGCAAAAAAGCCTTGTCATAGCAGCAGACAAGTTTTTGAAGCTGCTTGTGCCTCCAACGTCCCCCGAACAACAAGATGCAGGGTTCTTCAGAGGTTTGCAGCTGTGCATACGCCATCCTGTCGACCTCCTCTATCCACTTCACACAAGCAGAAACGGCTCCAGTGGGCCAAACATTACATGAAGACTGATTTCAAAACAGTTTTGTTCACGGATGAGTGCCGTGCAGCGCTCGATGGTCCAGATGGATGGAGTGGAGGATGGCTGGTTGATGGACACCCCACGCAAACACGGCTACAGCGCCAACAAGGAGGAAGTGGAGTAATGTTTTGGGCTGGAATCATGGGGAGAGAGATTGTCGGCCCCTTTCGGATCCCTGAAGGCGCTAAAGATGAACTCCATAATGTATGTGGATTTTCTCAAACAGCACTTCCTGCCATGGTTCAAGAAGAAGAACCGTGTATTTCACAGCAAGATCATTTTTCTGCATGATAATGCACCATCTCATGCTGCACATAAAACATCTGCATCTCTGGCTGATATGGGCATAAAAGGGGACAAACTTATGGTGTGACCCCCATGCTCCCCTGACCTCTACCCCATTCAGAACCTTTGGAGCATCATTAAAAGGAGTGTCTATGATGGCGGGAGGCAGTTCACATCTAAGCAACAGCTCTGGGAGGGTATTCTGTCCTCATGCAAAACAATTGAAGCAGAAACCATCCAAAACCTGACAAATTCAATGGACGAGAGAGTTCAGAAGCTCCTTTCGAACAAGGGGTCCTATGTGAAAATGTAACATCACCTAGAATAAAGTTTTGAGTTGAAAACTGTTTGATTTCAGTTTCTAACAACCTGCTAATGCTTATAATTTCAAAAATGACCATTTTTTTGGTCTTTATTAAAATGAAAAGGTTGATCGAAAAGTTTGGGGGATCTAAGAGTGTGGCAACCCAGTAGTCATGATTACTTCGAATTCTGACAATATGAGGGTCATGCTGCAGGTAGTGCAGCAAGAAGGCACTTATGTGTCTTGCGCATCTCGGAGCCCCAAAATTATTTTCCGGGCTAGATGCAGCTAAAAATTATTTTTAATTTTAAATCTGGTGAAGCTTTAGTATAGATGGCCTAATAGGATCAGTGCTGCACACTGCTACAAAGCCCAAATTATTTTCCAGTCAAGATACAGATAAACATGATTAGTAATTTGAAAGCTTAAAACGGTTGGTAGGGTGATTTTAACCAATCATCAAGCTTTTACTCTCCCCAGGATGACACAGGGGTAGAAAAGTCGTTTCGGATCCATGATTTGTTCATCTTTATGAACGTGAGTCTGTCTACATTATCAGTGGAGAGCCGCGTGCGCTTATCTGTCAGCACACCACCAGCAGTGCTGAACACACGTTCAGACAGAACGCTGGCTGCGGGGCATGACAAGATCTCCAAGGCGTAAGTGTCTAGCTCCGGCCATTTATCCAGATTGGAAGCCCAAAAAGAGCAAGGGTCCAGTGACACAGTCGTGGCTTCAATGTTTACTTGGAGATACTCCTGTACCATCGTCTCTAGGCGTTGACTATGTGTCAGACTTCTTGTCTCCTGTGGCCTTGCAAAGGATGGGCTAAAAAAGTGGTGAAATGATTCCGTAAAATTGATGTTACCAGCAGATACTGTGGTTCTGTTACGGTTTGAGTGCTGAACACTTGACGGTCCCACGGTTGGCAAGTTGGAACTGTGAGATTCACTACGTGCACCACTGGTATTTTGTGGAAAAGCACATGTAAGATTCTGCAACAGTCTCTGCTGATACTCCTCCATGCGTGCATCCCTTTCTATGGCAGGAATAATTTCTGCAAATTTACTTTTGTACCGGGGATCTAACAGTGTGGCAACCCAGTAGTCAGGATTATTTCTAATTCTCACAATTCGAGGGTCATGTTGCAGGTAGTGCAGCAAGAAGGCACTCTTCCTCCACCTCCTCTTGTGCCACCACCTGACTCCGAATTCTGTTTAACATGTGCTCCAGCATGTAAATCACTGGAATAGTCATGCTGATAATGGCATCGTCAGCACTAAACATCTTCGTCGCCATTTCAAAACTGTGCAGAAGGGTGCATAGGTCCCTGATCTGAGACCACTCCTCCAGCGTGATTTGCCCCACCTCTGAATCTCGTTGGCCCAGGCTATACGTCAGAACGTATTGCACCAGGGCTTGTCGGTGCTGCCACAGTCGCTGCAACATGTGCAGAGTTGAATTCCACCGGGTAGGCACATCGCATTTTAGCCGGTGAAGTGGCAGGCCCAACGACTTCTGTAGAGATGTAAGTCGCTGAGCTGCGGGATGCGAACGGCGGAAGTGAGCACACAGCAACCGTGCCCTCTGCAGAAGGCCATCTAGTCTGGGATAGTGGGCTAAAAATTGCTGGACAACCAGGTTCAACACATGAGCCATACAAGGCACGTGTGTGACATTGCCCCGGCGAAGGGCCGCACCCAGGTTTGCAGCATTGTCACACACGGCCTTCCCTGGTTTCAGGTCCAGTGGAGACAACCATTCATGAAATTGGTTCTCCAGAGCTGACCACAACTCCTCAGCTGTGTGACTCACATTTCCCAGACATTTCAATGTAAAAACCGCCTGATGACGTTGAGCCCTACTGCCAGCATAGTAAGGAGGTGTGCAGGATCCCTTCTGCGCAGTTAGAAAGCTTGTGGCATGACCAGACAGGCTTTGGGTGCAGGTGGAAGACCGAGAGGAGGTTGAGGAGGCAGAAGCAGTGGAGGAACTTTGACATAAAGAGGATTGACGCACAACTCGTGGGGACGGCAAGACTTGGACAGCAGCCCCTTGTCCTGCTGTCACCATAGTTACCCAGTGCCCAGTCAGCGACATGTAACGCCCCTGTCCATGCCTACTCGTCCAAGTGTCTGTGGTGAAATGCACCCTGTCACACACAGAGTTTCTCAAAGAAGCGGTGATGTTGTGTGCGACATGCTGGTGGAGCGCAGGCACACCTTTCTTTGAGAAGTAGTGCCGACTGGGCATCTGGTACTGGGGCACTGCGACGGACATAAGGTCTCGAAAATCCTCTGTGTCCACCAGGCGGAAAGGCAGCATTTCTGTAGCCAAGAGCTTGCAGATGGTGAAATTCAACCTCTTAGCTTTCTCATGGCTAGGAGGAAATGGTCTTTTACTTGTCCACATCTGAGGGACCGAGGGCTGGCTATTGTGCTTAGACGGGGTTGATAAGGGTGTCCCCGGCAAATTGCCGGTCTGTGAGGAAGATGCAGGCGGACATGTTAGGTTGCCTTGATCCAAAGGTGGTGCTATCGATGTCGGACAGCGCTCAACACCAGCTGGTGTTCCCACCTCCAAAGAAAATGATGACCTGCCAATCACGCTGGCTGTTGCGGGTAAAGAGGTGGCAGGTCTGCGCCCCAAAACAGGTGTGACTGCTGTCCCCCCAGTCACAGAGGATGAAGAGGCCGCGGATGCACAAGATATGGCAGACGGTGGTTGGCCCGGCCGGCTAGGCCGCATTGTAGCACACTGAGCTTCCCACTGCAACTTATGCTTCATGTCCATGTGCCGGTTCATGCATGAAGTACTCAAACTATGTATTTTTTGGCCTCTACTTAGCTTTTGCTGACAAATGTTACAGATAACACGAGTTGGGTCATCTTTATCGATCTGAAAAAATGCCCAGGCTATGCAAGGCTTAGCACCCATGCGACCTGAAGAGCCACCACGACTTGTGGTGAGAGGCAGAGTTGTGTTTGAGAATGCAGTTGTTGACATGCTTCCAGTACTACGTCTCTGTCCAGGAAGGCGCAACCTGACCTCGTCGTCACTAGCATCTTCCTCCACCTCCTCTGCTGACCTCATCTCTTGGCTGACTGTGGGTTGACAGTAAGTGGGATCTCCAACCTCATCATCATCACCCTGTGCGTTATCACACCCGTCGTCCTCAGAGCCAACCTGTTCCTGCCCTGACAAAAAACTAAAGTTGTCGCTCCAATCAGGTATTTGAGTCTTATCATCGTCTTCCTCATTGTCTCCACCAACAGGAGTTACAGTTTGGGAATGAGGGTCTACATTATGGTCAGAACCTTCTGCGTCTGGTCCTGGATCCGACTCATAAAGATTCTGGGCATCAGTGCAGATCATTTCCTCGTCTGGATTCACAGAAACGCTGGAGTCGACCTCTGATTCCCAGGCTATAGTATGAGTAAACAGCTCTGCAGACTCAACCATCTGTTCTACCTCATACTCAGACGGGCAGCTGGAGATTTGGGAGCTGTGAGGAAGCAAGTGCGATTGGGGTGACACCTTTGAGGACTGGAGTATTTGTAATGTTGAAGTTGATGTGGAGGAGAGCCCACTTAAAGGAGCACTTGATATCCGTTGAAGCACCTGCTGTTTTTGTGCCTCATCTGGAATTTGTAGCGATTGGCGTGGCCGTAAGAAAGGGATCTTATCACATTGTCCGCTAAAAGAAGTAGACATTTTAGTTTGGCTGGAAGATGGTCTTTCTTCTGCAGATGTTACTGTTGCTTTAACACCTACCCCACGGACACAACCTTTTTTCCCCTTCCCAACACGCCTATTCCCCTTTCCACCAGCAGCAGGCCTTTTTCCACTCATTTTGGTGGTTAACTAATTCACAACTCTGGAGTTGTTTGCACAAAAAAACAATGGATGGTAACCGAGCAGAGCTGAGTGGCCAAACTGTGGTATTAGGCCAAAACTATTGGCTGGGTTAGATGCAGAAAAAAATTATATTCAATTTGCAACCTGATGGAGGTCAGTATAGATGGACTAATACAACAAGTCCCACACACAGCTAGAAGCCCAAATATTTTTTCAGAGGTACTGTAGATGCAGATAAAAATTATTTTTAATTTGCAACCTGATGGAGGTCAGTATAGATGGACTAATAGAGAAAGTCCGACACACTGCTAGAAGGCCAAATATTTTTTCAGAGCTAGATGCAGAAAAAAATTATACAGTCATATGAAAAAGTTTAGGCACCCCTATTAATCTTAAGCTTAATGTTTTATAAAAATTGGTGTTTTTGCAACAGCTATTTCAGTTTGATATATGTGATAACTGTTGGACACAGTAATGTTTCTGCCTTGAAATGAGGTTTATTGTACTAACAGAAAATGTGCAATCTGCATTCAAACAAAATTTGACAGGTGCATAAGTATGGGCACCCTTATCATTTTCTTGTTTTAAATACTCCTACCTAATTTTTACTGACTTACTAAAGCACTTTTTTGGTTTTGTAACCTCATTGAGCTTTGAACTTCATAGCCAGGTGTATGCAATCATGAGAAAAGCTACTTAAAGTGGCCACTTGCAAGTTGTTCTCCTGTTTGAATCTCCTCTGAAGAGTGGCATCATGGGCTCCTCAAAACAACTGTCAAATGATCTGAAAACAAAGATTATTCAACATAGTTGTTCAGGGGAAGGATACAAAAAGCTGTCTCAGAGATTTAACCTGTCAGTTTCCACTGTGAGGAACATAGTAAGGAAATGGAAGAACACAGGGACAGTTCTTGTTAAGGCCAGAAGTGGCAGGCCAAGAAAAACATCGGAAAGGCAGAGAAGAAGAATGGTGAGATCAGTCAAGGACAATCCTCAGACCACCTCCAGAGAGCTGCAGCATCAACTTGCTGCAGATGGTGTCACTGTGCATCGGTCAACTATACAACGCACTTTGCACAAGGAGAAGCTGTATGGGAGAGTGATGCGAAAGAAGCCGTTTCTGCAAGCACGCCACAAACAGAATCGGCTGAGGTATACAAAAGCACATTTGGAGAAACCAATTTCTTTTTGGAAGAAGGTCCTGTGGACTGATGAAACCAATATTGAGTTGTTTTGTCATACAAAAAGGCGTTATGCATGGCGGCAAAAAAACATAGCATTCCAAGAAAAACACTGGCTACCCACAGTAAAATTTGGTGGAGGTTCCATCATGCTTTGGGGCTGTGTGGCCAATGCCGACACTGGGAATCTTGTTAAAGTTGAGGGACGCTTGGATTCAACTCAGTATCAGCAGATTCTTGACAATAATGTTCAAGAATCAGTGATAAAGTTGAAGTTACGCAGGGGATGGATCTTTCAGCAAGACAATGATCCAAAACAACGCTCCAAATCTACTCAGGCATTCATGCAGAGGAACAATTGCAATGTTCTGGAATGGCCATCCCAGTCCCCAGACCTGAATATCATTGAACATCTGTGGGATCATTTGAAGAGGGTTGTCCATGCTCGGCGACCATCAAACTTAACTGAACTGGAATTGTTTTGTAAAGAGGAATGGTCAAAAATACCTTCATCCAGGATCCAGGAACTCATTAAAAGCTACAGGAAGCGACTAGAGGCTGTTATTTTTGCAAAAGGATAATCTACTAAATATTAATGTCACTTTTCTGGTGAGGTGCCCATACTTATGCACCTGTCAAATTTTGTTTGAATGCAGATTGCACATTTTCTGTTAGTACAATAAACCTCATTTCAAGGCAGAAACATTACTGTGTCCAACAGTTATTACATATATCAAACTGAATTAGCTGTTGCAAAAACACCAATTTTTATAAAACATTAAGCTTAAGATTAATAGGGGTGCCCAAACTTTTTCATATGACTGTATTCAGTTTGCAACCTGATGGAGGTCAGTATAGATGGACTAACAGAGAAAGTCCCACACACTGCTAGAAGGCCAAATATTTTTTCAGAGCTAGATGCATACAAAAAATTATTTTGAATTTGCAACCTGATGGAGGTCAGTATAGGTGGACTAATAGAACAAGTCCCACACACTGCTAGAAGGCCAAATATTTTTTCAGAGCTAGATGCAGAAAAAAATTATATTCAGTTTGCAACCTGATGGAGGTCAGTATAGATGGACTAACAGAGAAAGTCCCACACACTGCTAGAAGGCCAAATATTTTTTCAGAGCTAGATGCATACAAAAAATTATTTTGAATTTGCAACCTGATGGAGGTCAGTATAGGTGGACTAATAGAACAAGTCCCACACACTGCTAGAAGGCAAAATATTTTTTCAGAGCTAGATGCAGAAAAAAATTATATTCAGTTTGCAACCTGATGGAGGTCTGTATAGATGGATTAATAGAACAAGACCCACACACAGCTAGAAGCCCAATATTTTTTCAGAGGTAGATGCAGAAAAAAATATATTCAGTTTGCAACCTGATGGAGGTCAGTATAGATGGACTAATACAACAAGTCCCACACACAGCTAGAAGCCCAATATTTTTTCAGAGGTAGATGCAGAAAAAAATATATTCAGTTTGCAACCTGATGGAGGTCAGTATAGATGGACTAATACAACAAGTCCCACACACAGCTAGAAGCCCAAATATTTTTTCAGAGGTACTGTAGATGCAGATAAAAATTATTTTTAATTTGCAACCTGATGGAGGTCAGTATAGATGGACTAATAGAGAAAGTCCGACACACTGCTAGAAGGCCAAATATTTTTTCAGAGCTAGATGCAGAAAAAAATTATATTCAGTTTGCAACCTGATGGAGGTCAGTATAGATGGACTAATACAACAAGTCCCACACACAGCTAGAAGCCCAATATTTTTTCAGAGGTAGATGCAGAAAAAAATATATTCAGTTTGCAACCTGATGGAGGTCAGTATAGATGGACTAATACAACAAATCCCACACACAGCTAGAAGCCCAAATATTTTTTCAGAGGTACTGTAGATGCAGATAAAAATTATTTTTAATTTGCAACCTGATGGAGGTCAGTATAGATGGACTAATAGAGAAAGTCCGACACACTGCTAGAAGGCCAAATATTTTTTCAGAGCTAGATGCAGAAAAAAATTATATTCAGTTTGCAACCTGATGGAGGTCAGTATAGATGGACTAATGGAATGATGCTATGCCCAAAAGATTTTACTTCACTAGGTGCAGTAAAAAAATTGGTATTCTATACACAGGTGGTATATCTTGCAACACAGATAGGCTACTCCACTGACTAACACACTCTGCAATAGGCCAAAAAGGATTAGCTTTGCTAGATTCAGCCAAATGCTGTGAAGAAAACTTGCACAGCACTGGCACAGACCTGCCTGGCAAAAACTGATAGGAACTGATGTAACCTAGTCCTGAAAAGGACTCCAATTACAATTAGTCTTTACTCCCACAATCTATCTATTTAAGAGCACAGACCTCCCTGATAAAAGTCGTAGGAAATGCTGTAACCTAGTCCTTAAAAGGACTGCAATCACAACTATTCCCTACTCCCAAGCTATCTGTATATTTGTGCGAAAATTGGCTTGAAATTAACAAGGTATAGCGCACACAGCAACAGCGGTGCCGTCTAACACGCAGCTGCAGCAGTGAGAAAATGGTGGCGACGGGGAAAATGGCTGGGTCTTATAGGGCAAGGACATGTGACATACACTGCCAATGACACATGCCCTTGCTTGTGTGAAAAAAAGCACTTCGCTCCGTGTGTGCGCTGCTGATAGGCTGACAGATTGCACCTCCCCACTGCAAATGCGGGAAAGAGAAAAAAAAATGGAGATCTTCATTGTTCCTGCAGAGATCCATCCCCTGCCCCTCCCCCCACCCCGCTGTACACTCAAACTGCGTATTAACATTAATTTTCATCATTACTGAGAAAAAATCCAGTTATGATTTTGGTGCACGAACAGTTATCGAACATAACCTCGAACAGCCGAATTTTTCTCAAATTGTTCATGTTCGCCGAACGGCTCGAACACCGCCCAAAACAGCTCGAATTTGAGATTGGCGAACAGTTCGAGTAGAACAACGCTCATCTCTAGTGGTAATGTCTAGAACCAAAATTAGAAAAATGTTGTCTCTGTCCAAATATATATGGACCTAACTGTACTAAACTAAGTGACACATCACATTGTCTTAGTCAGGGTCTCTTTTCCTACTTTATGCTGCTCTCAGTACATACAATGTCCCTTAACGTTTGCTAAACTATAGCGGATAACACTTCTAATAGCATATGCAACCATATCCCAGGGAAGATAATAAGGTTCCCAAGGACAAACAAAGTGAATACAAAATCCAAAGAAAAAGTTACAAGTTTATTAAATAATTAAAAAGTACATAAGAAATTCATGAAGCGCATAAAAACAGAAGTACCTCTAGAAGAGGGACAGCGGAAAAAGCCTTCAGTTAATAGTATTATTTGAAATTTGATAATCACACATAGAAGGAAAAGATTCCTGTTGTCAAACAGAAGAAACTCCATATCCCACAGTGTGTATAAGTATATACTGCAAATGCAGTATTAATAATTAAAAGGCTTCCGATAGTTACATAGCAATGGTGAAGCAAAAAATTAGCTGCATGGGAGATTTAGCAGGCACCGCTCTGTGTATAGAGATCAGCGGCTGTGACGTCACCCTCAGCACTGACTGACAGCAGCTCAGTATTAGAGCCGACTGTAAGTCAGTGACGGGGGCGCAGTTACAGCCACCTCTCTCTATACACAGAGCGTTGACTGACCCCGTGACGGCGCCGCCCCTCTGACTGAAACCCAAACGTTACCGGGAGGAATAAATTTAATTTCCTCCTGGCAGCAGGGCTCCAAGTGTCGGTGCCTGGCAGGTTATTAACCTGAAGTTTAACCCCATATCTGCAGGTTAATAGCGTTTTTTCACATGACAGGTCCTCTTTAAGTAGCGGTATGCCATATGACGGGAAAAGGCTAAACATGTGCAGAGCCGCTATAAGCATTTCATTGTCACCGATATAAGAAATAAACAGAAAACTGCACAATTCTTATAGATGTATGGCTACATGGCTAATTCTAGGTGTTAATTCCATTGAGATCAGTTGTGTTCATAAATGAATCAGTGTAGCATAGCAACATACATAGGCAACAGCTTTAGCTATTACACACATGTAAAAGGAGATTCACCTGTCATTTTCCACTCATTCATTCAAGCATTGTATTTCCTACCATTTCCTACCAAGATGCCTTGTGATAATATCTATCTATCTAGATAAATTATAGATAGATGTATAGATATTATTTTACCCCTACATGCATGTAATTACTTTTATACACACATGCTGTATATGTATATATACTGTTCCTACTTGTACAGTCCTCAACATTGAAATTGCAACACCAAGAAGAAAAGTCATTGAAATCACGGGATGGATGGACATGTTACAAATATGCAAATGATTAAAATAGGAAACCAAATTTTCTCAGCATCTTGATTTATTGAGTATCGAGTCTAAGCACCATGCATAGAAATACATGCACCCACATGCATCTTTGATTGTTATCAATTGGATTATTAATGGTTGCTGAGGAATGTTATATCACACTGAATGCACTTGGGAATGCAAATCATCAAGATCCACTGCTGGCAGCTTCCTTTGAAAATGCCGACCAATGACATCCCAGATGTTACAGGCCATGGTAGCACTGTTAGGTTACACAGGCTGCTTACAGTAGGATGAGCACTATGCCTTCTGGTATTGCCGTGTTGAAAAATGCTCCATGGATGCTTTGGAGAGATGGCATATCACTGGTTTCACGATTGATCCATTCTGTACTGCAAGTTAAATTAGAGGTAGCATACCAAGCCTAAAGTGTCAAACATTGTCTACACAAACTATCAGAAGGCATTTTCATAACAATGGGCAACGGAACACATGTATAACTATTAGTGTAATATTGGCCGTATGCCACTGCTCTCAAAGATCATCTTAGTGCAGAGCAAAATGGCAATGGATCCTGGAATGGAGGTCTGTCATCTTTAGCGATATGTCCCGCTTTTGCCTTAAATGTAGTGATAGCCAGAGATTGGTCTGGAGACTAAGTGGGCAACCCCATGAAGAAGCCTTCAGGAGAGAACATTTTACATATCTTACTTAGGTTTATAGTGTGGGGGCCATAATATGCAAAATCTGGAACCCCCTAGTCTTCATCCTCGTGGAACCATTTGTATGGACAACATTCCCCAGAGTGTCCCAGGATCGGTTTTTCAAAATGACAACACCAGGTCACATGTTGCTCGTTCTTCTGTGAGCAGCCTGCATGGCCTAAACATACTACCATGGCCTATAGCAGCACCAGATTTGTCTCTCATCAAGCACATCTGTGATGTAACTGGTTGACAGTTGCAAAGGAGCTGCCAGCAGCGGATCCTGATGATTTGCTTAAGTGCATTCAGTGTGGCAGAATATTAATGACCTAACTGAAAACATGACAAGGCGTGTAAGTGCGGTTATATGTGCGTGTAGTGCTCATACTCGATACTGAATAAATTGAGTTGTTTTGAAATTTAGTTACCATTTTTTCATCATTTGCATATCATTAACATGTCTATCCATCCTGTGAGTTGCATAATTTTACTACTTTTGCTTTCTTGGTGTTGCAATTTCAATGTGTGAAAATGAACAAATAATTTTAAATATATTACATTCTAATTCTTTTATTCAATATTAGAATGCAAATTTGTTGTAACATTTATAATTAGAATATGATTTTTTTTATTACATGTATATAGTTACTATAACGTCATCTACAAGAAGTCCAGTCCCTGAACTGTGGAGCAGGTGTTACCTGTAATTACTTGCAGGAAGGTGAGGTGGAGGAGAGATGGCAGATGCCGACTCTGCTGTGGGAGGACCCAGTGATGATCAGATGCTGTCGCATGTAACATTACTTAAAAGCAGAGAGTCTGTACGTAAAAAGGAAAACTGAATTGTAAAGCAACGCTGAATTCAAGGTAAAATACACAGAAAATCCATTATTCAAAATGCTATTTATTATACAACTGAAATATTTAATATAGAAATATTGATATGTACAGAGAAAATATGTATGTCGTTATCCTGAAGTAGAATCATTTACTACATGCTGATACATTTTCTATACAGGGTATTTGATATAATTCTTTCAATAAAGTAAGATAAATACATATTATGATCTTGATGTAGTAGAAATGTGATTTACAGCCAGCACAATCTTCATCTGTTTTAATGTAATGTGGATAATATGTGTGACTTTTCTTTTTGACATGTTTAATCATATTTAATGGCCTAGGTATGAAATTATTTGAAGAGGTTTTCCACTAACTAGGTGAAAATGAGTTGGCATCCTTCAATATTTAATTTACCGCCCCAGACAATTTTAAATTTTGCGCTTTGATTTTTTTCTTCTTCCAAAAGTAATTTTTTTCCCCGCCCACAAAGCCATATGTTTTATGTTTTGTTTTTACAGCATTTAAGGGGTTTCCACTACCTGGACAACCCCTTTTTAAATGAAGTAGTTCCCCTTGTAAAATACAAAACACTATTTACTCACTTCCAATAGCAGCACCATTCCGGCAATGTCCCTGCTGGGTCTCCGGGGACTTGCGTGACCTTATTATGCTACATAAGCCCTGCAACCAATCAGCAGCCACTAATGACTGTTCTTACCCTTACTGCTTAAGAATTGGAAAACTCCGCTACCTTGGGCAACTCCTTCTCATTCCCCAGCTGGTCACTCATGCCCTGTTACTTACACGTCTGAAGGTGGGGACATTGACGCCAGCACTGATTGCACACAGGGCTCGTGTCATAACAACCTCATATGGGCCCTGGGAACGCCAGTGCATGGGAGGTGAGTATAAGTGTTTTTATTTTAATGGAGCCAAACATGGCGTATGAGAGGGGGTTGTCCAAGTAGTGGACAACCCCTGTAATGACTGGGGTAATATTTGCCAGCTGCCCTTTCCAATTTCATCATCACAATATGCAGCATATTATAGCCTGTGTTCGATTTTTTTAATACTTTTTCAAGTTTATAACTTCATGAAATGTTTTTCTTTGTATTCATTATTGTAAGGGAAGATGTACTTTTTCTGCAGATGTGCAGATGATAGATCATAGACAATACAAAAACAGAATGTCACTGTCACTATTCCTCCACTGAGTGTGGTGAGTGGCAGCTCAGCCATCTATTCTGAGGCAGGGGTGTGCTGAGCTGCCAGTACTGTGATAGAGAGCTCAGCAGTCCAATCTGAGTCTTGGGCATGCTGAGCTGTCAGTGTGGTTAGTGATAGTCCAGTCGCCCAATCACGGCCGGGGCGTGTTGGGTTTCCTATAGGTGTCTCCTGAGGGATTCCCAGGCTTTTTAGCTGACTGTCTGCCTCTAATCTTTGCCAGTTGTAGCTCTGCTCAAGTGTTGTGTGTCTGCTCTGTGCTTTAACCACTTCGCGACCTTGGGATTTTCCATTTTTGCATTTTCGCTTTTTGCTTCCCTTGTTCCCTGAGCCATAGCGTTTTTATTTTTTGGCCAATATGGCCATGTAAGGGCTTATTTTTTGCAGGATGAGTTGTACTTTTAAATGCTATTACTAGTTTTACCATATCGTGTACTGGAAAGCAGGAAAAAAATTCCAAGTGCGGTGAAATTGCAAAAAAATGCAATTCCACAGTTGTTTTTTGATTTTTTTTCTTTCCACATTCACTGAATGCTAAAACTGACCTGCCACCATTATTCTCCATGTAATTACGAGTTCGTAGACAGCAAACATGTATAGGTTATTTTTTATCTAAGTGGTGAAAAAGAAATCAAAAGTTTTCTAAAAAAAATTTTTTTAAAAATGGTGCCATTTTCCAAGACCCGTAACGTCTCCATTTTTCGGGATCTGGGGCCGGGTGAGGGCTTATTTTTTGCACGCCAGGCTGATGTTTTTATTGATACCATTTTGGGGTAGATACGATGTTTTTATTGCCCGTTATTGCATTTTATTGCAATGTTGCGGCGACCAAAAGAACGTAATTCTGGCGTTTTCTCGTTACGCCGTTTACCGATCGGATTAATTATTTTTTATATTGATAGATCGGGCGATTCTGAACGCGCCGATACCAAATATGTGTATGTGGGTTTTTTTTTTTATTATTTTATTTTGAATGGGGCGAAAGGGGGATGATTTAAACTTTTAGATTTTTTTCATTTTTTAAATATTTTTAAAAACAATTTTTTTTTAACTTTTTGCTTGCTTCAATAGTCTCCATGGGAGACTAGAAGCAGCAATTGTCTGATCGCCTCTGCTACATAGCGGTGATGAGCAGATCACCTCTATGTAGGAGAAATGCTCCTGTACTATGAACGCCGACCACTAGGTGGCGCTCATAGTAATCTTTACATGACAACCACTGGAGTCTGCTGCAGAACCAGGGTTGTCATGACCACCCATCGGTGACCCACGATCAAGTGATGGGGTCACCGATGGGCGGGGCTAATGCCGCGCTTCCGGCGCGGCGATGTTAAATGCCTCTGTCAAAGATTGACAGCAGCATTTAACATGTTAACAGCCGCGGGTGGATCGCGATTCCACCCGCGGCTGTTGCGGGCACATATCAGCTGTAATAATCAGCTGACATGTGCCCGGTTCAGTGCGGTCTCACCGCCGAAGCCCTCACTGAACCAGGGGTGATGGCCTGGGGCGTACTAATACGCCCTAGGCCAGTAAGGGGTTAAGTTCTAGTATTCTGATCTTTGTTGCTCGACCTTGGATTTGCCTTTGTCCATCTGTTTTCCTAGCCCATTTGTCTTGATCTGCTACCTTCTTGGAATTCTGACCCCGGACTGTGACCTGACTATGCCTTTGCCTCACCCCTTTGTTAATGACATGCCCTCCTGGCTCTCAACCTCGGACTCCTTCACTTCCCCTCTTCACGGCTTGTCTGTGAGTAGTGACTAGCTTAACCGTCGCGTTATTTGAAAGGGCTTTAGAAATATTTCTGGCAAATCTACAGAACACAGCAAGAAGCTTGAGACAATGTCAGAAAGTGCCATAAGTGCTCCGCATGACATTTTCATATTTCATATTTCAAGAAAAGGATAAATTACAAAGCTACACATGCATCATGGCCTGTACTAGTAATGCAAACATGTAAAACAGAGGATGCCACCATGATTTGGTAATTTCATTAGTCCTGGTTCATTGTTTTGCAAATCTTAAAGCCAGCAATATAATGTGTCATTATTTTATTATTAGACATAATTGGTCTTCTACTATGGCTGTAAATTAGTGACAGCAAACCCAAATCTTTTGTTTCTAGTTGCGACATTTTGGTGAGAAAACTTGTGCACAAAAAGACTCAGTGACACTTGTATAATTTTTGCCATTATTTCCCTTTAGTCACATGTGATCATAAGTTGATTCTCTTAGCAATTTAACAATTGGAGCCATTGTTAATTTTCAATATACAGTAAACATATCATTTTTTACTCCACAATATTGTAAATACTGGGTAGACCTTATAATTACTGGGTGTACGTTACGGAAAGGTTAAGTTTCACATTCTGCCACTGTAAAATTCATATTCTGCTTTTACCTTGTCATCATATAACAAATGAATTATAGGCAACATGTTTTTTTTTATTCTGTCCTTTTTAATTAATTAATAAATGTATTTATTTTTTTAAAATTTAACAAGCAAATGATAAAAAATTCATGGGATATACAAAAAGTTATACCGCTGGTAGTACCAATGATTTACAGAGATACCGTTTTAGTTTATCTGCAAAATAATATAGTCATGTTTTAACAAAATTAGTGCAGTATTTAAGGAGCACTGAAAATAAAATCCTACATCCCAAATGGTTGAAGGCTCTCTGAAGTGACAATTAAATGAGATCAAAAGTTTTGCAGTAATGATCAACCATGTTGGGAGTTCATGATTAGTTTGTCAGACATGTTGGGAAGGTGCCCAGAGTAGTGCTATTTCTAGTGTGAATGGTATTTTACCCAAGCATATATACTTCTCTTTGAATACTTGTACAAGAATACCATATATTGTATAGTGTGAAAAAGTGTTTGCCCCTTCCTGATTTCTTATTCTTTTGCACGTTTGTCACATTTAAATGTTTCAGATCACAAAACAAATTTAAATATTAGACAAAGATAATCGTTTTTTAAATGAAGGTCTTTATTATTAAGGGAAAAAGAAATTCAAAGCTACACGGCCTTGTGTGAAAAAGTGATTGCCCCGCACCTTAAAACATGAATTAACTATGGTTTATCACATCTTTGGGAAGCTGAGTTCAATTTCCATAGCCAAACACAGGCCTGATTACTGCCACACCTGTTCTCAATTAAGAAATCACTTAAATAGGACCTGCCTGACAAAGTGAAGTAATCCAAAAGATCATCAGAAGCTAGACATCATGCTGTGATCTAAAGAAATTCAGGAACAAATGAGAAACAAAGTAATTGAGATCTATAGGTCTGGAATAGGTTATAAAGCCATTTCTAAAAATTTGGGACTCCAACGAACCACAGTGGGAGCCATTATTCACAAATAGCAAAAACACGGAACAGTGGTGATTCTTCCCATGAGAGGCCGGCCAACCAAAATTAGACCAAGAGCACAGTGACAACTCATCCAAGAGGTCACAAAATATCCCATAACAACATCCAAAGAACTGCAGGCCTCACTTGCCTCAGTTAAGGTTCATGACTCTACCATAAGAAAGAAACTGGGCAAAAATGGTATGCATGGCAGAGTTCCAAGACAAAAGCCACTACTGAGCAAAAAAAAAATTAAAGGTTCATCTCAGTTTTGCCAAAAAAACATCTTGATGATCGCCAAGACTTTTGTGAGAATACTCTGTGGACTGACGAGACAAAAGTTGCCTTTTTGGAAGGAACATCATACTAACATTAAAATATGGTGGTGGTAGTGTGATGTTCTGGGGCTGTTTTGCTGCTTCAGGACCTGGAAGTCTTGCTGTGGTAAACAGAACCATGAATTCTGCTGTCTACGAAAAAATCCTGAAGGAGAATGTCAAGCCATCTGTTTCTGACCTCAAGCTGAAACGCACTTGGGTTATGCAGCAGGATAATGATCCAAAACACACCAGCAAGTCCACCTCTAAATGGCTTAAGAAAAACAAAATTTAAGACTTTGGAGTGGCCTAGTCAAAGTCCTGACCTTAATCCAATTGAGATGCTGTCGCATTACCTTAAAATGGCGGTTCATGCTCCAAAACCCTCCAATGTGGCTGAATTGCAACAATTTTGCAAAGATGAGTTTGCCAAAATTTCTCCAGAGCATTGTAAAAGACTCATTGCCAGTTATCGCAAACACTTGATTGCAGTTGTTGCTAAGGGTGGCCCAACCAGTTTTTAATTTAGGGGCCAATCACTTTATCACACAGGACCCTGTAGGTTTGGATTTCTTTTTCCCTTAATAATAAAGACCTTCATTTAATAACTGCATTTTGTGTTTGTGTTATCTTTGTCTAATATTTAAATTTGTTTTGTTATCTGAAACATTTAAGCGTGGCAAACATGCGAAAGAATAAGAAATTAGAAAGGGGGCAAACACTTTTTCACACTGCTGTATCTGTTATTAAGCAAAGACTGAGCTTGGCTCTTAAGAAAAACGGCCATATATATAAGACGCATGACATGGGGGGGAGATAAGGATCCATTATGTTCGATTTTAGACTGATAATCTTTTTGTTCTCTAAGAGATCAGCCATTGCCAGAAGGGCTTGACAGCAGTTCTCTTATATTGAACACCGGAGCGCTCGGCAGAGTGAGAGTTCCTGTGTATGGAGGAGTCGGTCAAGATAGCCAACAGCTGACCAATCGGCCGAACTGTCATTCTATAGCTGACTGCTATCTAAAGTGTATGAGAGCATTAGCTTGCTCATGTATACTAGTGCAATTAGATAAATCATTAGATTATGAAACAACAAATATGGTTTTGTCTTTAGAAAACCTGCACCCAAGCTTGGTTTTCCAGGCACGTAGATAAGCGTGATCTCATCAAGTAAACCAGGTTAACAGCTAGAATTAGTGTGAATCGTTTCATAGCACCTGGTCCATTGGCATCGTCAGTAGTCTGTGGCTGTTGTATGGGAACCCTTTGAACCACTTACCTGACGGCATCCACTGCACATCTTTTGATTAGCCGACCTGGTGTGTCTCATATGTCACATAATGCCAGGCCCGCTAATCAAAAGAAGAGCAATGGATACCTTCCTGTAAGGGGCAGTCCTTAGTTCTCTCTTGATGGTTAATGGACAGGATACTGCAAATTGATTTGCATCAATTCTACTAACAGCTCTAGAGAGCAATTGGGGGGTGGGACTAGGTCATTTTGGAGCCAATTGGAGACTACAAATCTAAGAGGTTCTTCATCTCTAGAAGATGCCGTTCTAAATGTATGTAGAGGATTGACTTAATAAAGACACACAACCAGCAGATTCTATCTGTAGTGTTAATGATCTGGCAATAGGCAAGCAATGAGACCTAAAATTAGTGTCTAAATGAAATGATTTTGTAAAGTTATAGAGAATTATAGTATTATCTATAGAAAATAGAAGATAGCTTTTTTGGGTCATATATATAAATAGTTCAGAGATGTCGCTAAGAGCCTGAGGCCCTGAAGCCACTCATGTTCTGTGATTGTCTAGTCAACAGCTTATGGGCTTTACTGCCCTTTTTGTGCTGAAGCCCTCCTTCACTGAGAGCATATTCACAACTTCAGAAAAGCGAGCTTTAAAATCATCACCAAATCACAAGGCTGCTGGTAATAGATTTTGAATAAGATCTAGCAATTTATACAGGAAGGGTATTTGGGCATAGATGTTACACAAAATAATAGATGTATCTGGAAATATGCCCCCCTAAACAATATGACAATCGTCAGGATCTATATGTAACTTGGAGATTTGGACAGGAACATTAGAGTAACATAGCTACAACCCCCTATTTTATTGTTATGTGCCAAGTAAAAAAGTAGGAAAGTGTCTCTCCGCAAACTGAAATGTTTCCAAGTTATTGTTGTGGATCTCTTGCATAACGAACAACCACCTCCAACCTCTGCGCTATCTGTTGCTTGGGTGTTCTTCTGGGCTAGTGGATCCACAGGTAACTGCCGTGAATTCTAAGGTTCCAGACAGTAACTATTTATCTGTTATTCTTCTCACAGAAGTTTCCGGGACATGGCCCATTAGAGAATAGTTAAATGACTTTTTAACCATCTGATCAATCATTTCTTTCAACATTTATCTACTATGTGTTCTTCTAGTGACTTTTACCATATATGGAAAAACTTAAATGAGTTGTCCACTACTTGGGCAATCCCATCTCAATTACTACATTCCTCCATTTAAAATAAAAACAGCCTGTATTCACCTCCGATGTCAGTCCCAGGTCACCTGGGGCTCGCGTTACAATGTTATGTCATGTGTGCCCTGCAGCCAATCAACAGCTGATAGTGGGCCTCTTCACTCTCACTTCCTTCAGAGGTAACTAACATCTGGAGGGTGTGAGAAAGCAACTGCAGATCTGACTTCTTCTGGATGTTAGTTGCTTCTAAAGGAGGTAAGTATGCAGTGGACCATTATCAGCTGCTGATTGGCTGAAGGGCACCATAGATGAGTACAGGCTGTGTTTCATTTTTTCATGCTCAGAAGATGGTACTTGAGGAGTAGTGGACAGCCCCTTTAATGCATTCCCATATGACATATGTTGACCATTAGACCAACTACTCTCATGCTTTGTTTGTGCCACATCTCTGGAATGTTTACAGATTAAATAATGTAAACTGAATTATTATTTCACATTTAACAACAGATGCCAATGATTGTAGAGCATGCTTGCTGGATCTTATAACAATCTTCTTTTATGTGCCAGGAATCTCATTGAAGAATCGATATGGTAGCTTTTAAAGGTGTATGGACGCAGTCATTCTGGAAAGCTGTGTCTGGAGAATTTGTTGCAACTCTCATTTTTGTCTTTCTTGGTCTTGGTTCAACAGTCAACTGGGGAACAACAGATAACCCTCAACAAATAGATCTAGTACAAATATCACTGTGCTTTGGACTTGGCATTGCTACAATGGTGCACTGTTTTGGACACATAAGTGGTGGTCATATAAATCCAGCTGTAACTATTGCGCTTCTGTGCACAAGGAACATAACACTTGCCAAGGCAATATTTTACATCACCGCTCAATGTCTTGGAGCATTACTGGGAGCTGGACTACTGTATCTTTTAACACCACCGAGTCTTATTGGAAATTTAGGTGTGACAATGGTAAATATGTAGTGTTTAGTTTACATACTGATTTCTTAAATATGTCCAATATATCAAACAAGTATTTCTGAAGTCTCCTCCTTTTTAAAAAAAATCCTAAATTTCATATTCAAATCCAAATAATCATCATCTATTACACAGGTCTACAAAAAAAAATATTTTTCAGGTGCCAAGGTTTTTTAATGGATTTAGAGTATTTTGAGGGTGCTGAATTAAAAAATCCTATCATGTTTGCTGATTTTTTTCTAGTTTTTGAGATAATTTATCCATGAAAATAATGCATTTTCACAATGCAACTTATGTGTGAAAGCAAATTGTCATGCCAGGGCAGGGAGAAGTACAAAGGGAGGGGATGAGGGAGCTGGTAAAAGGGAACCCTGACGATAGGGAGAGGGAATAGATGGTGACCCCTCAACACTCACCTTAGGCTGACACCTGTGCACCCTATCGCCCTAGATGGGTCCTTCCCCCTGTGTGCTGTTGCATGCCTAAACCCTGGCTGACCCTGGGTCTTAGCCCTAGATAGCATGAAAGGTAGCAAGACACTAGTCTTACTTCTACTATAAGACAACACAGGGAAAGTGACAGACAGGGGAACACACAAACAAATGGAAATCCACAGGCCACTGTGCTCTTAGGAACCTTGAGTACGGCAGAAATTCTTTTGTAACCTTGGCCAGATCTGTGCCTTGCCACAATTCTGTCTCTGAGCTCCTTGGACAGTTCCTTTGAGCTCATGATTCTCATTTGGTCTGACATGCACTGTGAGCTGTGAGGTCTTATATAGACAGGTGTGTGCTTTTCCAAATCAAGTCCTATCAGTTTAATTAAACACACATGGACTCCAATGAAGGAGTAGAACCATCTCAAGGAGGATCACAAGGAAATGGACATCATGTGACTTAAATATGAGTGTCTGAGCAAAGGGTCTGAATACTTATGACCATGTGATATTTCAGTTTTTCTTTTTTAATAAATTTGCAAAAATTTCTACATTTCTGTTTTTTTTTTCAGTCAAGATGTGGTGCAGAGTGTACATTAATGAGAAAAAAAAGAACTTTTTAGAATTTACCAAATGGCTGCAATGAAACAAAGAGTGTGGGGGTCTAAATACTTTCCGTACCCACTATAATTCAAGAACTCTTAACCCCTTCCATACCAAAAGACACAACAAACCTGCACCACTCATGTGAATTGGCATGTAGATTCCAAAGAGGACCTGTGATCAGCAGGGTGCGACACAGTCGTGACTCAAATCCAATAGCTTTTGGTCTTTTGACTCTTTAACAGTGTATTAGGTTATGAAATATCCCGTATAATTATTTTGTATTTCAATTTGTAAGCTTACAGTGCTATGAAAGCGACTTTTTGAAGCCAGAATTCTACTGTACTTAATTAATTATTAAATATCTCAGAAATTAGAGCCAATCTGGCAAAAGCAAAGTCATATTCTTAATCAGCACCATAAACTTAATATAAAACCGTTGAAACATTGTTGGCACCAAAATCAGTGTATACCAGTGTTATCCTTAGAAAATATTCATCAAATATACTGACCTACAGTTATCAAATGACATAATTTGAGCCAAATCTTGAACTAACTTCAACTCCATCACTCCATATTTTTTCCACCTTAATGATAATTTTGGTGCAAATTATACCATTGCGCCCAATGTTAAATAAGGGCCTGAAAACAATGTAACAGATGTTGCATATAAAAGTCAAATTACTTCTTTATTCATGTTAATTAGTACACTTTCCAGTGTTTAAATAGAGCAGAGAATCTGGTCTGTAAAATTTTGCTTGGTCACATAGATTGCTACTTTTTATGCATGTTAAAATTTATTGCAATAAAATGTATTTGTTTTACAGCTGTGACCTGTCTAAAATATGCAATTTTTTTTCCCAACTTTTATATAGAAATGCAATTTTATAAATATGTCATATTTCACGCTAAAAGGATTAACCATTCCCCTTTACTAATAATTTTGAAAGGATATTAAACACCAGACAGGTATTTCTCCATTCACTCTACAGTATATGACTACATCTTGCCAAATCCTAACAGTGTGCAATATACAGTCTCAGGATTCCACTCTTTTTGCCTGCTGAGAAGGTTGTCACATCACTGCTCTTATACACTTGACATACATTCACTCATGTTCTGACTAGATTCTCCTAGGGCTTGTTCACACAACAGTATTTTGGGTCTGATTGCTGACCATGGAAAAAATGGACAGCACTTGGAATAGTGTTAACAATGGGGTAGTGCAGATGAGCAATTTTTTTTTCACTGACCGAATCTGTGTGTGAATTTTTTTTACCATGCATTAAACTCTTGCGTAATTCGGATGAGACTCTCCTTTCAAGTCTATGGGTGTATGAAAAAAATCAGATGCCATATGGAGCCACAGTCTAGCATCTGATTTTTACAAATACATTGCAGTTCTGTAGCATGGGAAACTGTAGATGGTTTTATAAATGATTAATAGCTGCTGTAAAAAATGGATTTCATACAAATTGCACAAGGACAAGTGAGAGAAAAATTGTGCCACTTTTCTGGATGAAACTCCTACTGATTTTTTTACATGCTCATGTGAACCTAAATATTCCTGTTTCTTTGTCAGAAGCAGTAAGAGAAGCTTGTTATATTTCTCCACAGGTATGTATAACACATACGAATGATTATGTTACGGCTGCTCCAGCAGAATCCAGACAGTGTGCATATTACCCAATATTAGTATTTGTCAAAATGCTATTGGAGATACTCTTGCCTTGCCTGTAAAACCAGGCATGAAGTTTTGGCAAACATACTAATATATGGTGAAAAATATGGACAAATTTGGGTAAAACATTTACAACAATGAAATATTGCAATTTGCACAAAAAAGTGTTGCAAATGCATTAATAATTTTCCCACACTGTCTTCACATATCTGTACTGTGCATTCTAAAGACACCATTATACAAATAAACTGCATACTGTGTTTATTTTTCTTTATTTAGGATAGAGAGACATTTATGTTAGACTAGATTTAGCATAAGAGTCTAATAAAGCAGAGTAGTGTAAGCTCATCCGTCCAGCTGTTCTGTATCCATACAGGAGAGTTCGGCACCTTGCTCTAGAGTGTCACTGGAACAGTCAACAAACAAAGGTATATAGGCTAGCTCAATCCACGGATTAAATATAGAAACCTTTATTATAGATCCAATAACTCCTTCCCTACATAAGACACTAAAACATCATTTGTCGAATCCCTGTTTTTGATGCAGGAGTAGAGTCCGCTTCTTTCCTGGGAGAAGAGAGACCTGTTCACAGCAATTGTCTGTTTCTAAGGGCTCGCTCACACTGGCGAATAACACGGCCGAGTGCTATCCCATGTTTATTGGATAGCACTCAGCCCAATGTTATACTATGAGGCAGCTCAGATCTGTGATTTCTTTCTCAGGCAATTCGGCATGAGAAAACAATCACAGTATACTGCGAGTGGCTCCGATATATGGATCACATGCACCCATACAAGTCTATGGGACTGCACTTAGATGTCAATGGAAAAGATGGAGACATTAAGTTCTCCATCTTCTTTACACCTGTGCTGCTATTCTCTCGTGTGAGAGAATTGGGTCACACTCAGATGACACTCGGATCAAGCTCTGACAGAGTTTCAGCTGAGTGTTAGTAGCATAATCGGCCCGATTCTCTCGCATGAGAGAATCAACGCCAGTGGAAGTCAGCTCTAACAGCATCAAGAAGATCTGAGAATCTGCCCATTGCTGTTAACCACTTAAATATTGCTGTCAGTCTTTGATAGTGGAATTTAAAGCGTACAAACTGGGAGAAGGCACACTGTTCCATGTGTCACGTTTGATAGGTGCCAATGGTTTACCATGGCAGATGGGGTCCTGCTATAGGCTCCTGTGCCAGCTATAACAGTACTCCAATGTAGATCAGCTGTAACATGGGTCTGTCAGTGTTTACCTGGCAATTCTAAAATGGCTGCCATAGACATACTTGGTGCAAGCCACTTTGTTTACCTCTTCCCAGGGGTTGCTCTGGCTTTCACCCTTTAAACTCTTTACAGAGATCTGGACTTACACAGGATGACCCTGTGTTGGAGTCACAGAGTCAGTTGCTGGTCGGTGGTGCAGGCTGGCAGAAAGAATGATCCGGTAGCTGGGTCAGAAAAAGAAGGTCGGTGCAGGGACAAAAATATAAGGTAGAGTAGCCAAAAAATGAGCTGAGCTCAAAGTCAGGAATGTCCACTGAGAATACAAGCAAGATAAGCAGAAGTTCACTGAAGCTAGTTAAGTTATAACTGACAGTGGACACCAAGATTTCAGGAGCTTAAATAGATTGCAGCCCCACCCAGGCAACACAGCAGGATGCAAACACTTACAGAAGTTAACTCTCCATCTCCCAAACCAGATGGAACGATCCAGAGGACACAGAACTAGAGTCGTTGGCTTGTGTTACCTGCATTAAGAGTGCGGCGCAGACAGGTGACAGAGGCCGAGACAAGAAGGGCAGACTCCAATATGAGAACTTGATTTTTACTTTTTAATATGTAGTATAAGCAATTGAACAATCGCAGGTCCAAGTTCCCTAAAGGGAATAATAAATAAAGGGAAAAAGTAAAAAAAAAACGTTTTTAAGTATACAAAGAAAATTAAAAAATTGTATTTTTTTCCGCCATAAAAAATAAAGAACTAAAATACAAACTGCAGCTATTCCGCAGCGTTGATCCAGGGGAAGGCAACAAAAAACCATGCAGTATAGGCCAATTTACATCATTGAGGAAAAATTCACTTCCCGACACCAATCTGGCAGTCAGATTAAATCCCTGGATTAATTAACTAAGCATAAGATGTAATTTTATTGTTCTCAAGAAAGGCGTCCAGGCCTCTCTTGAACTCATTAAGTGAGTTGGACATCACCACTTCCTCTCCCAGAGAGTTCCAGAGTCTCACGGCTCTGACCGTAAAGAATCCCCTTCTATGCTGGTGCAGGAACCTCCTTTCCTCCAGACGCATAGTGTGCCCCCTCATATTTGTCACCATCCTTGGTATAAACAGGTCATGGGAGAGATCTCTGTACTGCCCCCCTGATGTATTTATACATGTTTATGAGGTCTCCCCTAAGCCTTCTCTTTTCCAACGTAAATAGGCCTAATTTTGACAACCTCTCTGGGTATTCTAGTCCCTCCATTCCCTTTATTACCTTAGTCGCCCTCCTTTGTACCCTCTATAGCTCCAATATGTCTTTCCTGAGCACCGGAGCCCAGAACTGTGCACAATATTCTAAGTGAGGCGTTACCAGCGCTTTATACAGAGGAAGAACAATGTTCTCATCATATGCCCCTTTTCCTCTTCTGATGCATGTCATGACTCTATTTGCCTTCGCAGCTGCTGCCTGACACTGGGCACTCCAATTTAATTTGCTGTTAACCAAGACGCCCAGGTCCTTTTCCATGTCAGATTTCCCCAACGGTTTCCCATTTAATATGTATGGGTGACTGCTGTTTTTCTTTCCCATGTGCATGACCTTACATTTATCGGCATTGAACCTCATTTGCCATTTTTTGGCCCAACTCCCCAATTTATCTAAATCCTCCTGTAGCTGTGCCCTATCCTCATCTGTATTAACTACTTTACAAAGTTTAGTATCATCTGCAAATATTGCTACTTTACTATGCAACCCTTCCACTAGATCATTAATAAATATATTAAATAATATAGGGCCCAAGACAGACCCTTGAGGCACCCCGCTAGTAACCCTGACACCCCCTGAGCTTACTCCATTGATAACCACCCTCTGCTTTCTATCACTCAGCCAGCTATTTACCCACTTGCACACATTATCCCCCAGACCAAGCATTCTCATTTTATATACCATCCTTTTGTGTGGCACGGTATCAAACGCTTTGGAGAAGTCAAGGTATACAACATCCACTGACTCTCCCCGGTCCAGCTGTGAGCTCACCTCCTCGTAGAAGGCGATCAGGTTTGTTTGGCAGGAGCTATCCCTCATGAATCCATGTTGATATGGAGTTAGACAGTTATTATCATTAAGATATTCTACAATAGCATCTCTAAGAAATCCTTCAAACAATTTACCCACAACAGATGTTAAGCTGACTGGTCTATAGTTCCCAGGGTCACTTTTAGACCCCTTTTTGAATATTGGTACCACATTTGCTTGGCGCCAGTCTAGTGGGACAGTCCCTGTCCATAAAGAGTGCTTGAATATAAGATACAGCGGTCTGTCTATCACATTACTTAATTCTTTTAGTACCCGGGGGTGTATGCCATCTGGGCCTGGTGACTTGTCTATTTTGATATTATTTAGGCATTTCTGAACTTCCTCCTGGGTTAGGTGGGTGATATTTAGCGGAGGGTTTACTTTATCACTCTGCATTTCCTCCGATAAATTGTTTTCTTTTGTGAAAACAGTGGAGAAGAAGCTATTGAGTAGGTTTGCTTTACCCTCATCGCCCTCTATGATTTTACCCAGATTATTTTTCGATGGGCCAACTCCATCAGTTTTAATCCTTTTACTGTTTATATAGTTAAAGAACAGTTTGGGATTCGTTTTACTTTCCGTGGCAATTAGTCTCTCTGTCTCCTCTTTTGCTATTCTTATTTGTTTCTTACAGATTTTGTTTTTTTCCCTATAAGATATTAGCGCTTCCTCACTGCCTTCTTGTTTAAGTTTACCGAAAGCCCTTTTTTTGTTTTTCATTGCCCTTTTGACTTCCTTATTTAGCCACATTGGCTTCCTCCTATTCCTAGCCCTTTTATTCCCATAAGGTATGTACCTTCTACAGTGACTATGTAGGACTGTTTTGAAAATTTCCCATTTTCTATCCGTGCTCCTATTACTAAAGATACTATCCCAGTCTATAAGGTGAAGGGCATCTCTTAGCTGATCAAACTTTGCCCTTTATCAAAATCTAAAAATAAATACTCAATCAAAATAATAATTCATACCAGTTTTATTGAATCGTTCCCAAAGTCTGTAGGTTGTTCCAGAAGAAAAAGATTCATAGAATATAAATTATTTTTCCATATGAGATGTCGAATCTTGTGTTAAACTGCATGGTAATAGATTAATGGTAAATTATGATGTATTTTTTGAAAATTACACTAGGTATACCTAAAAGTAATAGCAATTGTTTAAGAATAACCACTTAAAAATAATATCTAACAAGCAAAACGTGATAATGAACAACAATCAAATATGATTAAGAAACCTCATAATGTGAACAATACTATGAAAAATTTAGAAATGAAAGTTAAAGCTAAATGTGAGATATATAGACTATAAAACCACACAATGAGAATAGTATTCCAAAACCGAATAATGTATAACTAACACAAAATGTAATGAAATGGAGCCTACTGAACATTGTATTTTTCTATTTAACACACAATTTGACATGT
This sequence comes from Phyllobates terribilis, assembly GCF_046119375.1. Classification (NCBI taxonomy): domain Eukaryota; kingdom Metazoa; phylum Chordata; class Amphibia; order Anura; family Dendrobatidae; genus Phyllobates; species Phyllobates terribilis. The sequence continues at coordinate 614,223,119 of NW_027362764.1, forward strand.
CATATCATTCATATCATTCCGATTACTTTTTGCTGCATGGTTTTACTTTGTGGAGTGCATTGCAGTGCATTATTTTAGTGCTAGCCACACAACTTTTCATGTTACTTTACTATAATTAGGGTGCAGAGAGACGGCCTTATATTTCTTGTGAGGATCTCATTGCAGTCCTCGGACGGGCAGTCTGCTCTCCTGACCTGAGCGTGACATTATGTATTTCTTTGCAGCTGTCATGCTCAGGTCAGGAGAGCAGACAGTCAGTCTGAGGATTGCAATGCGAGAAATATGGCCGTCTGTCTGGGCCCTTAGTGTCATTTTCAGCCCTGAGACCACTTTCAATTTCAATTGAATAGGAAACTTAATTATTCAAAAGATTTGCTCTAGAAGGTGCAAACACAAGTGCCGGAAATTACTAGTTAAATTTGTGCTAGTGTGTTGTATCTTCATATCTGAGAGCACAAGTACTACACAAGTTGAAGTTTCTCATAGCACTGTATGTAATTAAGCAACATTTTTAATGGCTCTATAATAAAGGTTTCTATTTTAATCCATGGATTGAGCTGGACCATTTATGTTAGCTTGATAAAAGTCTAATCTCAAGAACAAGTGTCTCCAATGACCATTGCCAGATGTGTTTGATGTTTGGTATTATTATTATTATTATTAGCACAGGTCTTCTGTGGTTCTGGGTCAAATTTTAGCGAACTGTCCAATGGCCCACGCTGTACTTATGAACACAACACTTTGGCTATGTGCACAGAATTTTTTTTTTTTGAGGCAGTCAAAAAAAATTTATAGTGGAAACCGCTTCAGAAAACGCGCGCTGTCTTTTTTGTGATTTTGGAGGAGGTTTTTTTTGTTTCTTAAAGCTATTTTAAGAGTTTTTGAAGCATCTTGGAAGAGTTTTTTTCTGAAGCATTTTTTGCAACCTTTTAATAGGACAAAGGACTGTGTTTCGTGTGGAGTGGATTCCATTAGGAGCTCTATTATACTTCTCCTCTGATCCCGTGCTGTAATGTCTGTATACTCTTTTGCTTCCTCCCCAGTCCAGGAGATGTGGTATGATCAGACCATGTCCCTGTATGGTCAGACACAGCCATTACACAGTACACAGCAGGGGCACATTTATAAGATTATCTCAGCACAGGAACAATTTTTTAACACATCCAGTTGTGGAACTTATTATTATTTCAAGATCTATTGATTAAAATGTACTTTATTCACAGGAAAATCTTTTTAATAAGGAAACCACATTCAAGTGATCTGCTTTGACATAGGTGTACTTACTTGTTGGTTGCTTTCATAATTTCAAACATGTTTTTTTTTTCATTATTTCAATGTTTTGACTTCATTCTTTTTGTCATCAGATAAATGAAAGGCTTTCCATTGGTCATGGACTCTTAATAGAAATTATTATTACATTCCAGTTAGTTTTTACTATTTGTGCAAGTTGTGATCCCAAGAACAAGGACAAATCTTCAGCACTTGCAATTGGGATTTCTGCTGTATTTGGACATTTATTTGCGGTAAGTTGCAATATTTTTTTTTTAATCTGGAATTGTGGCACCCAGGGGATGGGGACTACTCGGCGCCCGGGCCTTAATGCCTGGCCTTGGGGGATGTCGCGGTGGTCGGCTCCCGGGCCCGTACCCTGGGGTCTCTCTTAAAAAAAAGGGGTTAAATGGAAAATGAAAGTTCGTGATGCCACCTGTGGTGTCTAGTGAGGACCACCAGCGCTGCGGCAGTCCACTGAGGCCGGTGTTACGGCAGCTATGATGGGGTAGCTCCCCACAGGTGGAGCTAGGCCCCAGGGCAGCGGTGTTCGGTAAGGTGCACTATATGGCGGTGACCCAGCCGGGTCCAAGGAAAAATGGGAGACACACTCACGTTTGGCTTCAGTACCTTTTTACTGGTGGAGTTGCGGTACCGCCCAGAGCACTGTAGGGTGAGGGGTGCACTGCAGGTCTCTCCCCAGTGAGCAGGTATAGGGCCTCCTGTATCCTTGCCGCTTGTGTAGTTTATGGCCTGTCTGAAACTAGGCCTAACTTAGTCCTTGTGTTGAACCGGCTGACCTGGTGTTAGGGCCTTTTGCTGAAGAGCACGCTCCTGGTATGGCGGAGCCTCCGTGCCTCCTGGTCCTGTTACGTGTCAGCTCCTGGGCTATCCTGAGACCTGAAATCTTCCAGGAAAGATCCGGTTGTTTTCCACAGAGGGTATACTGCTCTGCAGACTCGGAGCCAGTGTCCGGTATATTTCTGGGGTGAGCTTATGAAGCTCCTCGGTCCCCGATGCTACTGTTCCACTAGCTTTCGGCCTACTCTGGGCCCTCACTAGGCTATACACACTGGCAGTAAGCTGGCTGCCTCTTCTGCCGCTCTTTAGAGCGTCGGCAACACTCCTAGCTGTCTCTCTCTGAGCTGCTTGCAGCAGACTCCAAACAACTCCTCTCAGCAGAAACCTGCTGAGTCACTAACCTTCTGTGTCTCAGCAGAGACTCCTGACTGGACTCACTCCTTAGACAACTGACTGAACTCTCTCTCTTCCTGCCTCCACCCTCCTTTATATATTCCCTAAAGGGCTCCCTCTGGTGGTTCTGAGGTAGGGTGGAGGTGTGTGTATGCTCTGAGGGCCTCTTGTGGAGAAAACCTGAAATGCACCCCCATTTGGTCTGTGACTCCATGCACAGCAGGGTGTCACAGAATGACCTATATAGTGTTAATTCACTTAAAAGAACTGAAGTTGTCAGAACATCATCTGTAATTTTAATTTTAGTGACACTTGTTTTACACATTTTGGGTATGTACACTAGTTCAGAAATTTTCTGCTGCAAATCCTGATGTTATTGGCATTTGGCAGTAAAAAACACTGCGTAAAATGCGTTATTTTTTTCTATGTTTATGTAGCAGAATTTTCCCACTCTTCAGTATGGGTGAAATCTGCATTAAAATAGCTGAATGAATTGCCTTGATGCAGATTGAAATCAGAAACAAAAAAATAACGAACGTGTGCATGGGACTTCAGAAATTTTAATCACTTTGTTGGTTCAAAGAAATTGTTCAGGTTTTGTGACAAAACTGCTTATATATATTTAAATATTGAACATAAAGAAGCATTTTTTATGCTCTGTTCTAATATTTTTAGCGCCGGTGAAATATTTGCCAAAATATAGATTGATCTAAATATGTTCTTTTCAAAAGAGTTTCCAAAAGAATTGCCAAAACATCAAGAAGAATGTTTCTTCAAAATTTCACAATATAAAAATGCTACCTAAAGTAATAGTAAAAACACTATTGAAAACATGTAGTGGCAAATTCATCAATTTTGGCAGAAATCTAGTGTAAAACAGTTTGAAATATGGTAAAAAAAAGTTTGGGGCTACACGTTCCTGCATAAAAATTTTGTATCATTTTTGCAGTTTTATGCTTTTTTTAAGTGGGCAAGGCTAGCTCAAAAGGGCGGAGCTTAGCAGGGAGGAGCCTGGCTGAGTACAGATAACAATTTCATCATAGTGTACACCAAAAAAAGTGTCGGAAATTGCAACAGATGCCTTCTAGTCTTTGACTGGATTAAATTTCTAACGCTGTGGAAACAGCAGCTGAAAGATCCGACCAATTTCGTAATGAATTTGGTGCATCCTACCCCAGCATACATTTTATCAACACTGGTTTGTATGTCGCCAGTGTTAATGAATCAGGGCCACAGTGTTTTTTTTACATTTGTTTAAAAAAATGAAAAAAGTTTGTATAGAAGAGTCCTAATTGTTGTGGCAGTTGTCTTCACCATGATGTTCACCATTTCTAATGGTCTCTTCATCAAATGATGGATTATTTTGCTAATATATTATAATAATGAACACAAAGAAGTTGTATATCTTCTGGGTAGTTGGATCATCTGGTCCAAACAGAGGACATGCACAATGCCAATTATTGTAAGTAGTATCCTCTGGGATACAGCCAGATGGTGTGGTGATGGTGCGGCTGCCATGTGTCTGAAGCACTTTCCACCTGCAGCAGGCCAATGACCTCACCATTGGGAAATGAAATAGTTCAGCAATTAGCCATCGCAGTTGGTGGGTCTTTGGACACATGCAGACTACCATACCAAATGGATTTACCCTTATGTTTTTTTGTGGGTCCCTCTTTATGTTGCTTGTTCTTTCAGATAAACTACACTGGAGCGAGCATGAACCCAGCAAGATCTCTTGGCCCAGCTGTCATTACATGGAAGTGGGACAACCATTGGGTAACTGTTTCATCCCTCCAACATAAATAGTTATTATAAAATGTTCCTTTTCAGCTCATATTCAATTTTTTTTGTTTTCATGAGCATATCCCAAATCTACTGTAATTTATTAATTCAATTAATGTATCTCAACCCTGAACCTTCACTTGCGGGGTGGCGCTGGTCTCCACTCGCTCATTCTTTAGGGTGCTTTCACATTGCATTTAGTTACACGTCCGTGGGTCCCGATGGCGCTTGCATTTGAACCACCCCGCAAAGCGACATTCGGACGTATGCACCGATGGGGCCATATACTATAACTGTGGCGGCAGAGCGTACGCGTGCTCTGCCGTGCATCATTTTTGAGCGTGTACGCCAACTTGAGACGGACAACCAGACATAGTAGACTGCATCTGGGTGTCCATCTCCAATAGGAGTATACTGCAATGACAGTGCTCTCTGTTGCCGGCTCATCACTTCTGATCAGAGCCGTCAAGAGAGCGCATTCTCACTATCCACTAAGAAAAACAGTGCACAGTAACAATATATTATTGAGCATCTGTCAGAATTGACATACAACGCATGGTCAGTAGAGCAGAGACTAGCCCAGCCCCTGAAACAGAAGCCACCGATGAGGCCTCATTTCAGGGAGGGGTCAGAGGGAAGTAGTAGAAAAAAATAAAGCAGTTACAGTAGTGAGGAAGGATAGGGATTTTTCAATTCAATTATATTAGAAAAAAAGTTAGATTATGATATTAATAATAATAATAATTTTTATTTTTTAATGCCAACATATTCCGCAGCACTTTACAATTTTAGGGGGGACTTATACAGACAATACAGAATAAGCATATGTCATATTGAAAGGAGTGAGGACCCTGCTTGCAAGCTTACAGTCAATGAGGAAATGGGGGAGACACAAAAGGTATAATGTACATATATTGTATAATGCAGCCTTGATATACTAAATAGGATAAATAATAAATAATACATGGACTGGTCGCCAGCCAGTATGTATACAGTCCTGACTGAGGCTATTAAGTGCATGGATGGTAAAAATGGGCCAAAACTGGGATAGATAGATAGATAGATAGATAGATAGATAGATAGATAGATAGATAGATTGATAGATTGATAGCTAGATAGTGTGTTGAGGCGATAGGCCAGTCTAAATAAATGGGTTTTTAGGGTCCTCTTGAAACTGTGGGTGTTGGGAATTAATCGAACTGTCCTGGGTAGTGCATTCCAAAGAATTGGCGAAGCACGTGAGAAATCTTGGACACAGTAGTGGGAAGTTCGCATTATGGAGGATTTTAGTTTTAAGTCATTGGTACAACGGAGGGCACGTGAGGGTGGTAGACTGAGACAAGGGAGGAGATGGATGGCGGTGCTGAAGCATGGAGTGCTTTGTGGGTAAGCGTGATAAGTTTATATTGAACTCTATATTGGATGGGCAACCAATGCAATGAATGGCACAGGGAAGAGGCATCGGTGTAGCGGTTGGCGAGGAATATGATCCTTGCTGCTGCGTTAAGGACGAATTGGAGAGGGGAGAGTTTAGTAAGAGGGAGACCGATTAGTAGACAGTTGCAATAATCGAGAAGAGAATGAATAAGAGCTACAGTAAGAGATTTTGCCAAGTCAAAGGTGAGGAAAGTCCTGATTCTTGAAATGTTTTTGAGGTGTAGATGACATGAACGAGCGAGTGATTTGATGTGAGCAGTGAAGGAAAGATCTGAATCAAAAATAACCCCAAACCAGCAGGCTTGTTGCTGGGGAGTAATGGTTGAACCACAAACGGAAATGGCAATATCGGGCATAGGTGGGTTAGTGGAGGGAGGCAATAGGAGTAGTTCAGTTTTTGACAAATTCAGTTTTAGATAGAGGGAGGACATAATGTTAGACACAGCAGAAAGACAATCTCTGGTCTTTTGTAATAATGCAGCAGTGATATCCGGAGCGGAGGTGCATAATTGGGTGTCATCAGCATAGAGATGGTACTGAAAATCCAATCTGCTGATTGTTTGTCCAATAGGAGCGGTGTATAAGGAGAAAAGAAGGGGGCCTAGGACTGATCCTTGAGGAACCCCGACAGTAAGGGGAAGGATAGGGGAGGAGGAGCCAGCAAAATACACAGAGAAGGAGCAGTTAGAGATAGGAGGAGAACCAGGAGAGAACAGTGTCCTTGAGGCCAATAGTACAGAGCATAGTGAGGAGGTGCTGGGGATCTACAGTGTCGAATGCTGCAGAGAGATCCAGGAGAATCAGCAGGGAGTAGTGACCATTAGATTTAGCTGTTAGTAGATCATTAGAGACTTTAGTGAGGGCAGTTTCAGTAGAATGTAAAGAGCGGAAACCAGATTGCAAAGGGTCAAGAAGAGAGTTGTCTGAGAGATAGCGGATTAGATGGGAATAGACCAGGCATTCCAGGAGTTTAGAGATAAAGGGAAGATTGGAAACAGGTCTGTAGTTGTGCGTGCAGTTCTGGTCAAGGGATGGTTTTTTAAGTAATGGATGTATGCTGGTGTGTTTAAAAGAAGAGGGAAAGATACCAGATGAGAGGGAGAGGTTGAAAATTTTAGTTAGGTGAGTGTTGACAGCTGGAGAAAGGGACTTAAGGAGATGTGAGGGAATAGGGTCACTGGTGCAGGTGGTAGGACGAGAAGATGCAAGGAGCCTGATCCCTTCATCTTCCGTGACTGGTTCGAAGTCAGAAAGTGAGCAAGATACAATGTTGGGGGGAGCATGCATAACATTTGGGGATTGGGAGAAAATTTCCTGTCGGATATGGTCAATTTTTTTCTTTGAAATAATTGGCCAGATCGTCAGTGCTGAAGTCGGTGGTCGGGGCCTCTGCTGTTTGATTGAGGAGAGAGTGAAACGTGTCAAAGAGGTGTTTAGGATTATTGGATAGTGAGATGATGAGGTTGTTAAAGTAGGTTTGTTTGGAGAGGTGAAGGGCAGAGTTATACGTTTTCAGCATAAATTTATAATGGAGGAAATCTTCGGGCAGATTAGATTTTCTCCACAGCCGTTCAGCGCACCTGGAGCACCGCTGGAGAAAGCGTGTTTGAGGTGTGTGCCAGGGTTGTCGCCGTCTATGCCGAATTGTTCTTTGTGTAAGAGGTGCGGCTTCATCCAGGGAGCATAGCAATATTTCGTTATAATGCTTTAATGCAGAGTCGGGACATGAGAGGGAAGAGATTGGGGCCAATGATGATTGCAACTTTTTCATAAATTTCTGGGCGTTAATGGCGCGTATATTTCTATAAGTGTGGAAAGTGGGGGTGTCTTGAGTAGAGTCACTGTTTTCGACAGAGAATGAAGAAGATTATGGTCAGAGAGTGGAAGCGGAGAGTTAGTAAAGTCATGTGCTGAGCAAAGCCGGGAGAAGATCAGGTCCAATGTGTTCCCGTCTTCATGTGTAGGAGAATTAACAAGCTGTGAAAGGCCGAAGGAAGAGGTTAGCGATAAAAGATGAGCGGCAGATGGGGAAAGAGAATCACCAATTGGGATGTTAAAATCTCCCATGATTTGAGTGGGGATGTCGCAGGATAGAAAATTTGGAAGCCAGGCAGCAAAGTGATCCAGGAACTGACTGGAGGGACCTGGAGGGCGATATTAAAATCAATAGGCACTTAGGAGTAAAATAAAATTTAGTTTTGGACTACTCCTTTAATGTAAAATGTATAGCCTACATAAAGAAAAAGAGGAAGAATGTATAGGTCAGTCATATTTATACTAGTCAGACATATTCAGCCAAGGCTACAAGACAAACACCTAGCCAATTCATCATTGTCTTTGGCATTGTTTTTTTGCCTAGTTTTGTGTGTTTTGCGCCAATCTCAGCAGTGAAGATGGGAGGTAAATGGTGGACACAGAGTTGGGTGACACTGACTATACATTTATAGCATATATGTATAGTTTATTTTCTGTTCCAAGATGGAAGATCACTTTAATTTAAACATCAATTGAAATTGAAGAGCTAGACGATTAATTAACTAGTTAATAATTGATAACTGTCACACCAGGACATTGACTAGACTATTGCAATATTCAGACCTTTAATGAGGTTGCTATCACTTTCCTAATGGGTCCATTGCTGTCATTTTTCTTTAGCTTCTCGGTTTTATTATTTACTGTCCCTCTTGTAATATAGTAAAACTTTGAGGAAAGATCTGATAGAGGAGAGCTGTCTCAATAGAATCGCTGACTATCCCAAATTGATTATTAGTTGCCTGTATAGAAAATAGCAAAAAGGCAATGGAACTTACCAGCCAAAGGTTCAAGAGAAATGCACACCAGGACGCGGCCGCCCCCCCCTGTAGGAAGGAGATGACGCAGGTGCGGAATGCCATGAGCAATCACTCTCAACCACTCACACTGGAGGAGTGACTGCCCCGCAATATAACCGCACCAGATGAAACCTGCAAATAGGGTTGCCGCGAGTGTGAATGGCACCCTATTTGCAGGTTTCATTTTCAGCTGCTTTTTGTTTGCTGTGTATTTTCTGCCTTGCTTGCGTTTTTGGAAAATAGAGCATATCGCTTCTTTCAGCGTTTTTCACCCATAAAAAGTAATGGGTGGTGAAAAAAGCACTGAAAAACACATCAAAAAACGCAGCTAAATTTTTTTCAGCATTTTTGATGGCAAAATATGGGTTCTATTTTGTGATTAACCATCTTGTCTTGGTCACTGAGATGGTTGTTTGCATTGGGAGAGTTTAATTAAATTAGTGATGTGTAAACATTAGCTGACATACCTTTGAGATTGAACAATACCTGTGGCCCAGTGAGGGGTCAAATTGAACAATACCTGTGCAAACTGTATCAAGACAGAAAGAATTATGCGGTGTTAGGGAAGCTCTAGAACAACTAGACAGGGGATTAAGGTCATAACACACAAACTTTTTATTGTTTAATACGGTCTCTAATGCCACGACGCGTTTCGATAGCAAAAGCTATCTTCCTCAGGTAGATATCTTCCTCAGGTAGATCCACCTGAGGAAGATAGCTTTTGCTATCGAATCTCGTCGTGGCGTTAGAGACCGTATTAAACAGTAAAAGGTTTGTGTGTTATAAACTTAATCCCCTGTCTAGTTGTTCTAGTGCTTCCCTAACACCACATAATTCTTTCTGTCTTGTTTGATAATCTTCCCTGTGGAGAGCTGTGGAAGCTAGTTCACCACAGGACCTGTTGTCATTGTGGAACACCCACTTAGGTCACACGGTCTCGGTCATGTAACAGCTGAAGCAGGAAGAAACTCCTTACAGCAGGCCCTGTTAAGCTGCGGTCATCATACAGACTCCCACCTGGAACCATTTTCCCTTGTTGTGCGGGGCTTCTTGGCACAACAGTACCAGGTGAGTGGTGTAACATACCTGGCGGCGTCCTTGCATGGTGGTCCATCTCCCACTGTGCAAGAGAGCGCACTTGATCTCCTGTCCAGAATGTCTCTCTGGCTTCCCTCCATGCTGTCTGTTTGTGTCTGTCTCTGCTGCTTAAGGGCGGCGCCCGATCACTTCCTGCTCTTTGTACCTGCTGTGGGTCACGCCCCTTGTGCGTCCTCAGCCTATTGCTGTCTGACACTTGGTATATAGCTCAGCAGCTCCCTTCTATCCCTGCCTGAGCATAGTGTTTTCCTTCAGTGTGTGTTTGCACTCTGAAGGTGCCAGGTCCCGTCTTTGTTTCCTTGTCTGCCTTTCCTGGAGGCTGTATTTCCAGGCCTGTCTGAACTTAGTCCTGTATGTCTCCTGCTTTGCGGTATTAGTTCCCGTGTCTGAACTGAGTCCTTTCTGTGTATCTTGTCTGTCCTGTCTGAACACGCTCCTAGCCTGTTCCTCCCGCCTTCTAGGGGCCGATTACCTAGACCCGCTCCTGTATCTTGTCTGTCCTGTCTGAACACGCTCCTTGCCTGTTCGTCCCGCCTCTCTGGGGGCAGTATTCCCAGACCCGCTCCTGTATCCCGCTGCAGTGTCGGTCTCCTCCGTACACTCAGTTCCAGTCTGAACTCTCTCCTATCCTTTACCTGTTTTTCCTCTATGTCCGTTCCCTTCCTTTTTCTGCAGAGTCTGAACTCGTACCTAACTCCTGCCTGTTGTCTCTGTACTCCCGTTTGTGAGTTTGTGGTCCACTCGCTACTTCACTGCAAGTACCCTGTGGGTGTCTGGCTCTGTCTTTCCCTTCCTGTCTGTTCCGTGTGAACAGAGTCCTGTCCTGCCCTGTTTCTGCCCGCTGCTCCGGCAGTCCTGTCCTGCCCTGCTTCTGCCCGCTGCTCCGGCAGTCCTGTCCTGCCCTGCTTCTGCCCGCTGCTCCGGCAGTCCTGTCCTGCCCTGCTTCTGCCCGCTGCTCCGGCAGTCCTGTCCTGCCCTGCCTGTACCCTTCTGCCTGTATTGTTCCTGAGTCCCGGTGTGTACTGGGCCCTATCCCGCCTGTGTTCCTACCTGCTAGTGCCTCCCGGTCTGCACTCTTGCTGTGCTTGCCTATACCCCCCTGCCTGCATACCCGCCTGCCTGCATACCAGTCGTACCTGCCTATACCCACCAGTCTGTGTGCCAGCCTACCAGCCTGTTCCTGTATTCCCCTGTGTGGGTCAACAGCCGTGTCCGGGGTCTGTCCTGGAGTAGCACCTGGTCCCTCAACTCGGTTCCTCCTTGGTGCACTGGCGTCGTATGCCGTCGTGCGACCCTGGTCGGATCGGGTGAATACTTAGTCACGCCCCTCCAGGCATTCACTCTCCGGCACGGTCCAGTGGAATCACTACCAATCCCACGCACACGCCGCTTAGCCCGGGCGTGTGCATAACAGCATGCTCAGGCCATGGTTCCCGTTGAGCCCCACGGCCTTCGCTCTCTGAGAAGTTTTTCCAGCAAATACATGCATTAAAATAAATAAATTTTTTTTCCCTTTAGCTGAGTTCCAGGCGAATTACGCACCCGTCCAGATGGATCTATCAGCTCTCGTTCCTGCGGATCCGCCACGTTACTATGGGGATCCAAGACAGTGTCGTGCATTTGTGGAGCTATGCATGCTACACTTTAAGGCCTACCCTCTCTATTTTCCTTCCGATTGGGCTAAAGTGGCCTTTATGATTGACTACCTAGCGGGTGATGCCTTGAAATGGGTCACTCCCCTATGGGAAGCATGGGATCCTGTCGTCCTTGACCTGCAGGCCTTCCTGGTGGCCTTTCGTATGGTCTTCGAGGATCCTAACCCTGAAGCCCCTGCTGAAGCTTCACTTCCCAATATCCCGGAGCAGCCCCGACAGGTAATGTGTGTGGGTAGCGCAATAGTCCTCCAGCCCAATGAGACTACTGCCCACCCAGAATCCTCACAGGGTGACTACGCTTTCCGGAATACTTCTCTCAACCTCAAGAGGCAGTCCAGACGTGCTAGACGTAGAGGCAAGCCGTCACGCCAGGGTCTGTCCTCCCTGAGACCTCCTGACCCCAACCTTGAAGTCCCTACTGAAGCTTCATCTCCCTGTATCCCGGAGAAACCCCAATGGGTAATGTGCGTGGGTAGTGCACCAGTTCTCCTGCCCGAAGAGACTTCTGCCCATCCAGACTCCACACAGGAGAACTTCCTGCACCCGGCATCAGATGCTTCTCTCTCTTTAACCGGTGTGCATGTCCAAGGATGCTCCAAAGCTGTGGTTACCTCTGAGTCTGTGCACCCCTCCGACCAGGCGGAGGATCTCCAGTTGTCTCCTGAACCCTTCGGGGTGCTACCTGGTAGCGAAAGGACAGAGACTCTCCTATACTCTGTACCTGATACCTCGCTCGCTTCGTCCAGTGAGTCCAACTTAGTGTACTCCGAAGCAGAGGTTACTCCTGAGTCTCTACACCCTTCCGACCAGGCGGAGGACCTCCAGTTGTGTTCAGAATCCTTCGGGGTGCCACCTGGTGGTGAATGGACAGAGACTTTCCTATATCCTTGATCTGATACCTCGCTTGCTTCGTCCAGTGAGTCCGACCTAGTGTACTCTGAAGCAGAGGTTACCCGTGAGTCTCTACACCCCTCTGACCAGGCGGAGGACCGCCAGCTGTCTCCAGAACCCTTCGGGGTGCCACCTGGTGGTGAATGGACAGAGACTTTCCTATACTCGGTACCCGATACCTCGCCTGCTTCCTCCAGTGAGTCCGACCTAGTGTACTCTGAAGCAGAGGTTACCCGTGAGTCTCTACACCCCTCTGACCAGGCGGAGGACCGCCAGCTGTCTCCAGAACCCTTCGGGGTGCCACCTGGTGGTGAATGGACAGAGACTTTCCTATACTCGGTACCCGATACCTCGCCTGCTTCCTCCAGTGAGTCCGACCTAGTGTACTCTGAAGCAGTTGTTTTCTCTGAGCCTCTGCACTCTTCTGACCCGGCGGAGGACCTCCAGTTGTTTCCTGAATCCTCCGGGGTACCACCAGATAACAAAGAGACAGTGACTTTTCCTCATTATGTACCTGATAACCCGTCTATTTTTTCCTGTGAGCTTGACAAGATGTACCTCGAAGCAGAGATTACCCTCAAGTCTCTGTCCCCCTCCAACCCAGTGAACGACTGGTCCTCGAATTCCCTGCGGAAGATTCTGGCAGGCCTGAAGAAGAGGGGGCGTAAGGGGGGAGGTACTGTAACATACCTGGCGGCGTCCTTGCATGGTGGTCCATCTCCCACTGTGCAAGAGAGCGCACTTGATCTCCTGTCCAGAATGTCTCTCTGGCTTCCCTCCATGCTGTCTGTTTGTGTCTGTCTCTGCTGCTTAAGGGCGGCGCCCGATCACTTCCTGCTCTTTGTACCTGCTGTGGGTCACGCCCCTTGTGCGTCCTCAGCCTATTGCTGTCTGACACTTGGTATATAGCTCAGCAGCTCCCTTCTATCCCTGCCTGAGCATAGTGTTTTCCTTCAGTGTGTGTTTGCACTCTGAAGGTGCCAGGTCCCGTCTTTGTTTCCTTGTCTGCCTTTCCTGGAGGCTGTATTTCCAGGCCTGTCTGAACTTAGTCCTGTATGTCTCCTGCTTTGCGGTATTAGTTCCCGTGTCTGAACTGAGTCCTTTCTGTGTATCTTGTCTGTCCTGTCTGAACACGCTCCTAGCCTGTTCCTCCCGCCTTCTAGGGGCCGATTACCTAGACCCGCTCCTGTATCTTGTCTGTCCTGTCTGAACACGCTCCTTGCCTGTTCGTCCCGCCTCTCTGGGGGCAGTATTCCCAGACCCGCTCCTGTATCCCGCTGCAGTGTCGGTCTCCTCCGTACACTCAGTTCCAGTCTGAACTCTCTCCTATCCTTTACCTGTTTTTCCTCTATGTCCGTTCCCTTCCTTTTTCTGCAGAGTCTGAACTCGTACCTAACTCCTGCCTGTTGTCTCTGTACTCCCGTTTGTGAGTTTGTGGTCCACTCGCTACTTCACTGCAAGTACCCTGTGGGTGTCTGGCTCTGTCTTTCCCTTCCTGTCTGTTCCGTGTGAACAGAGTCCTGTCCTGCCCTGTTTCTGCCCGCTGCTCCGGCAGTCCTGTCCTGCCCTGCTTCTGCCCGCTGCTCCGGCAGTCCTGTCCTGCCCTGCTTCTGCCCGCTGCTCCGGCAGTCCTGTCCTGCCCTGCTTCTGCCCGCTGCTCCGGCAGTCCTGTCCTGCCCTGCCTGTACCCTTCTGCCTGTATTGTTCCTGAGTCCCGGTGTGTACTGGGCCCTATCCCGCCTGTGTTCCTACCTGCTAGTGCCTCCCGGTCTGCACTCTTGCTGTGCTTGCCTATACCCCCCTGCCTGCATACCCGCCTGCCTGCATACCAGTCGTGCCTGCCTATACCCACCAGTCTGTGTGCCAGCCTACCAGCCTGTTCCTGTATTCCCCTGTGTGGGTCAACAGCCGTGTCCGGGGTCTGTCCTGGAGTAGCACCTGGTCCCTCTGCTCGGTTCCTCCTTGGTGCACTGGCGTCGTATGCCGTCGTGCGACCCTGGTCGGATCGGGTGAATACTTAGTCACGCCCCTCCAGGCATTCACTCTCCGGCACGGTCCAGTGGAATCACTACCAATCCCACGCACACGCCGCTTAGCCCGGGCGTGTGCATAACAAGTGGTCACAACATTCTCCCCCCCCCCCAACCTCAGGCTCTTCACCATTGGCGCTCCAACTGCTTTTGTTTTTCATGTGCAAACTGAATGGCAGACCCCATAGTGTGAAAGCAAATATTGTAATACAAACTCAATGCATTGCCAGTGTCTAAACTATTCCAGAACAATTCACCTCCCCCACTATGCCAAAAACAGAATGAGATTTTTTTTTCACAAAACTTTATGTACATGCATGAATAGAAACAGAAGGACTGTGAAAAAACACTGAAAAAAACGCATCAAAAACACATCAAATCCTGCAATTTTGACGCAGCTGTTTTCCTGCCAGAGAAAAGTTGTCAGCAGATTTACAGCAGATTTAGATGCAGAAAAAAACACAAGGTGTGTGAACATAGCCTAAAGCTTAGCGTACTCACAAGAGAAACCTATGTGCTACAGATTTTAAACCTGCACCTCAGTTCAGTTTACGCTGAGTAAAAAAAGCACAAAGGTCGTGAAATTTCTATAAATCCCATCCACTTTGCTAGAACTGTTGCGTTTTTCGAGCAACAAAAATACAAATTGTTAAAAATTAACCAAAAGCTTTTCCTGGCAATTTAACCCTACTGTGCAGTGATGGATGCCCAATTTGGCATAGATGCTGGCCAGAATCTACACTGAACTGTGCCCACATTTCTACAGCCAAGTCCAGTGTGTGACATTGACCTCGTAGAGATTAGTGAGCAGTCTATAATGGAGCATTGACTCCCTAAGGCCTGTGATGGGTCTTAGTTGGTTCAGTCCCGAAGTCTAGTAGACTAAATAGAAACATGTTGTTGGGAGCGGTAGCCTTATATGAGATGTGAAACAGGAAAAAATATATTTTCTTGGTTTTAATCGACTTTGGTTTGTTACTGTGTTTTTAAACGTGAAAAATCAGAAATACTCATATCTCATATCTGTGATATTTATGACAATGAAAATCATTTTCTGTACTTGTTATTTGTTTTCATTTAGATTTATTGGATAGGACCAATTATTGGCGCAATCTGTGCTAGCTCTGCCTATGATTATATATTTTGTCCTAACATTGAACTCAAGCAACATTTGAAGGAAGCTCTTCAAAAGGCTAAACAGAAGACAAAAGGAAAATACATTGAAGTAGACGACATAAGAAGCCATGATGACAATGAAGACTTAATCCTTCAGACAGGACCCATCCATGTTATTGACATTGACCAAAGAGAAGGGAAGAAGGGAAAAGACTCTGAAAGTGAAATATTGTCTACTGTATGAATTCAGGAATAGTTTTTTTCCAGAATGAATGCAAAATTGAGATACCAGATAATTACTTTAATTGTGACACCTGTATCCAAGCCATAATAGAAAGTCACAAGTAGGATGTTAAACCAACAACGGGTTGGAGTTTGGAATGGAAACCTGGATTGTACATCCATAAAATATTATTCAAATCTAGCAACATCATCAATATGTATTCTTATAAGTAAATTGTACAATGTAATACTGATAATGCCAAAATAGATAATAAAAAAATAAAGTGCTGCCAGGGACAATTCATAATTTTGAATGATTCTTTATGCTGTCATTTATATTAATGGAAAGTTCATGCCTGTTTCAACTACATTTAGAGATGAGCAGATCAAGCAAAATTTAAATTCGCTTTTTCACAAATTTTTTCTTGGGAAATTCTATTTCTCCATGAATTTAATTTTTATGCCCCTGTCCAGGCCCCAAAACATAATAAATGTAACTTGTAAAAAAAAAAAAATTCTTATTCTTATACTCACCTTACTGCTCACTTCTCTAGGACCTCCGGCTTTTATGAGGCCTGTGAGAGTTATGCACAAGTATGCGGAAGGTCATGGTGTAATGATGTCACTATGTGCGCCGTAACCTCCCGTGCGCAAGCACAGAACCCTCTGGGCCTCATGAAAACAAGTAATCTCAGCTTAGCACGAGAGGCCCAGGAATTCCAGCACAAGCAGAGAGACCGGAGAAGTGAGCAGTAAGGCGAGTATTAGAGTTTTTTAATTTTCTTTAACCTTCTGATTGAACTCTGTGATCCAGGAAAATGACAGTCACCATTTTGCTGGATCTGCACAGAAGTGAATTATAAAATATCTGGATTTTGGTAGATGTGGATTTTTGGAAGATTCAAGTCAAATGTATTCACTTTTCTCTACATATAAACAGAATGTATCTATCTATTTACAGTATCTATCTATCTATCTATCATCTATCTATCTATCTTGGATAAAGTTAAAGCAGCAAAACCTCTAAAAATGAGAAAGTGGTTGCAACCCATCAACTATGCTAAATAAAATTTGACATAGACAGCACTGATAGTTCAAAGATGAAAAAGGTTTATAATCAGCTCAGCGTGTCATGGCAACATTTTGCCAAAAGCTCTGTGTATCTGAAATTGTCATTTATCTATCTGCTCATTATATACTGTATGGTGAAAACTACATAGACACCTGACCATAAGATCAATGTGTACTTGTTGAACATCTCCTTTCAAATCCATGACTGCAATGGGGTTGACCTCCTTTTGTGTCTTCCATCCCTCTGCAAAGGCTTTTTACATGATTTTTAAGTTTGTGGGAATTTGAGCTCAGAGTGGGACTCCACTTTTTTCTCAACAAACTCATCAGCATATCTTTATGAATCTCACTCTGTGCACAGGTACTGTAACATAGTGCCTGACATGGAAGACTTGGGGTTAGCACAAGGCAAAATGGACATCTCCATACCATTATCCCTCGCGGCATCACGGTGGTCAGTGTCTTCTGGGCATCCAACAAGCCCTGATTCATCCATCAGACTGCAGATTGTGAAGCAAATTGAATTTCTCTAGTTGAGAGAGAAAGGGCAAGCTTTTTACTTTTTTGCTATCCTCATGAATCAAATAGAAAGTGTTGGAATTTGAGTGGACCCACAAATTCGATTTGAAGTTGAGCCTCCGTGGATTGACCCACTCCCCTCTTCTCCTAATGCACAGTTCCTGTACTGATTACACCTAGTTCAGCAGTGAGTGATGCAGCAGAGGAATAAACAATTTCTATATGCTAACAAATTTAGATTTCAGCAGCCTTCATCTGTGAGTTAGCTTGGTGGGCTGCTTTGTGTTTGACCAGTTGTGAATACTGACACTTCAGCTCCACAATAAGTCTAGAACTACATGGTACAAATATAAAAAAACTGACCGTCATTTCCAAAATAAAAAACAGGTATTTTCATCTCCATATACTGTATAACTAACAAATAAAGTAGCACTCTGCAAGGCTAAGTATGCGTACATGAAATATTAAATTTTAATTGCATTACTGCTCTAGAACATAGAAATAACTGAGAAATCTTAGTGCATAAATTGGGGAAGTCATGTGTACCCGGTAGCCATGGTAAGGCGTTTCTGGTGGTGGAGGAGCAGTCCCTGAGGGAAGAAGAAGATCCTGGCTGGGTCTTTCTGATGGTCCCCTGTTCCTGGCAGTTCTTGGAGGGATTCTTCTTCATGCTCGCCATCATTTCCTCCTGCAGATTCTTCTGGAGAGGGATTTCAAAGTCTTTTTCAGACTGGGGTGGAGCTGTGCAAATTTCTACTTCAGCCTTTGCAAGACAATTTCCTTGAAGGAGGTCTTTGTCGAGCCACTGTCGCCCTTGAAGAACCTCAAGGTGTAGTTTTGAAGATCCTTGTAGTCATCGTCTTAATCGGCCCTGATGTTCACAGGCCCTGTCAAGGTTCTATAGAGCATCTTCCAATGATCACAGGTCTTTGAAGCTCTTCTTCTTCAATGTTCATTCGTTCTCGGCAAGTGTAGATCGGGTTAAGGTGTTTTGATAAGAACTGATACTACACTTGATCTTAGCCAAAAGGCTCTCATCATACTATGCCAAGGAAAAACCTAACTTAAAAGTCTAGTGGGTATCATAAGGGTAATTGTATAAATAATAAACATATAAAGAATACCTCAGACACATAGGAGATATGTAGAATATACTATAATTTTATTAAATACAAAATATTTTTATATAAAAAAACATCACATAGTAAGTGTTGGGAGAAGAGCAGCTAAAAAACAATAAGGGGATACAAGGTACAGAATCCCAATAAGTGACAGAAAGGACTGCGCTGACAGTCCCAGGTCACTGCAAACACTCTATAAACTGTTATATAAGCATATCTAGTAAAGCTGATACAATATAAGTCCAGCAGATCCGGATATATGTAATGATATAAATCATTAAATATCAGAAATAGATAAATATCACATGACAACTAAAAATAGAGGAGACTAATAAATGTCACATGATAGTTCAGCTCAATCCAACATATGTCAGCTAAATGCAAGGGAATATTTGAGCTATTATAGTGCATGTGAAATGATAACTGGCATACCATTTGGTCATCTAGTAGTAATGATACCGCATGCTGGGCAATAGAGTGGATGTCAGCTAGATATAAATACCTTGAGTCATTGTGAGGAACCTGGGACCTGTGAGAACAGTCAACCAAATGCCTCAACGTGCGTTTCGCCTCAGCTTCGTCAGGAGGCATGGTTATAGTAAGAGGTGGGTCCTATTAATATCAATCAGGTGTACAGGTCACCAATTGGCACGCAGTCGCGATGCCACACCCCCCCGTGATGACTCGGCATGGCGCGCAGTCCCTGAGATGAGGAGGAGGAACTACGTCATCCCCCCCATCACCCTATTGTGAACCACCCCCCCCATCACACCGATAGTATCACCATACTATGCCACCTGATTTATCCCACGGAAATGTTCTAAAATGTTTCAGGTGAAACTGGATAATACATTTTTTAATGTAGTCCAGTCCATTTTCATTAGTTTGTTTTATTACATTTTTCTGTTGAACCAAAATTCAAAAGCAATGTCTGATTTGCATTAAAATTACTTTTGTCTGTTTCAAGTTATTTCAGTGACCATTGTGGGTTTTTCTTTCTTTAACAGAAGGGTACCAACAATTTTGTCCACATCTGTAGCTCATGGGTTTTATTTGATACTAGATGGTGGCCCGATTCTAACGCATCGGGTATTCTAGAATATGTATGCGGCCGACGGGGCGCAACTAATCAGCGAAGCAGTGTTTAAGAACGTGTTCAGTAAACGTGACAGAAGTACGTCACACTGTAACTGACAGAACGTGTTCACTGAATGTGACAGAAGTACATAACACTCTGACTGACCGAGTTTAGTAAACGTGACTGAACTATGTCGCACTGTGACTAACAGAACGTATTCATTAAACGTAACTGAAGTACATCACACACTGTGACTGACAAAAGATGTTCAGTATGTCATGGGCAGTTGGTGAGTCACATGACCACATGGGCGGAGTCAGCCCTGCTATCTCCCGACGGTGGCGTACTTATTTTAAATCCGGCGCCAATTAGCCGCAGAGCGGTGTTTAAATTTGGTGCCAATATCGCTGATTGGTTGCGGCTGGCGGCCGTGACCAATCAGCGAACCGTGTTATTGAGGACCGGGGAGCGGTGCTGCCTGTGCGGGTACTTCCGCTGCGAGCAGCTGGGTCATCTCCCGGCTGCATCGCCGCTGACCTCCATGCGGCTACCGTCGGGAGATCAGCGGCTAGGGCCGCTGATCTCCCAATGGCAAGTGTGATGGGAGGACCGGGGAGCGAAGCCGCCGGTCGGGGAACTTCTGCTGCGAGCAGCCGGGAGATGACCGGCTAGAACCGGTCATCTCCCGGCTGCGTCGCCGCTGATCTCCTGATGGTGGCCTGCGTGTTTCAAATCCGGCGCCAATTCGCGGCCTGGCCGCGACCAATCAGAGAAGCGGTCTTTTAAATTTCGCGCCAATATAGCTGATTGGTCGTGGCCCGGTGGCCGCGACCTATCAGCAGAGCGGTGTTTAAAACTGGCGCCAATATCGCTGATTGGTTGCGGCCGGCGGCCGCAACCAATCAGCGAACCGTGTTAGTGAGGACCGGGAAGCGGCGCTGCCTGTGTGGGTACTTCCGCTGCGAGCAGCGCCGGTCATCTCCCAGCTGCATCGCCGCTGACCTCCCGATGACAAGTGTGAAGGGAGGACCGGGGAGCAGCGCCGCCTAGGCCGCCGGTCGGAGTACTTCTGCTGCGAGCAGCCGGGAGATGACCGGCTAGTGCCGGTCATCTCCCGGCTGCATCACAGCTGACCTCCATGCGGCAGATGAGCCGCTAACGGCTGCCATCTTGTTCTGAAATCCCGCGTCGCTGATTGGCCGCGGCCGGACCAATCAGCGACTCGGGATTTCCTGGACGGACAGACAGACTGGATAAGCCAATTATATATATGAGATATTTGCAACAATATAAGAATTGATCATATTACACATACAGTATGTAACGAATTATGTATTCTGATTGGTTTGGCAACTATGCCTTTTCATCTTGTCATATTTTCATTGGTCATTTTCAATTACTAACCACCACTATAATAAAGGGATAGAAATATGAATAAATCCGGCACCAAACCAATATGTTCCAAAGCTTTATTCCAAAAAGTTCTTAAGTATAAAAACACAGGCCAACCTAGGTTATGATTAAGGGGCACATATAGCCCTGAAACGCATAAACCAGTGTCCTGGGACCTTGCTGGATTAAGCCCTCCACCTCCAAAAAACGTTGGCCTGTGTTTTTATACCTAAGAACTTTTTGGAATAAAGCTTTGGAACATATTGCTTTGGTGCCGGATTTCTTCATATTTCTATTGGACTCTTTGGGATTGCAGCCAGGCACAAAGGGACAGGTGAGCAGGAAAAAAAACAAACATTTTTTTACATATAATAAAGGGATCTCGAAGGTCAGATACCTAGAGACTCCTTTGTATACACCCAGGTCCCGATTCAGCAAAATAATTATGCCAGAATTCTGGCATATATCACTTTGAACAATTGCACAATTGTTGCGCAATTTGGAGTTGAGTAAAAATTGTGACTTTTGAACTTGGACGGAACTGTGGCATGATGCCAAAGCACGTCCAATTCATGATAATTTGTGGTGTACCTTACTCCAGAAATCTTATTCCACCTCTGGTCTGGAGTAAGATTTGTGGTGAGGCGCACACCAAGGCACACTCCACTTGTCAGACACGTTAGATTCATTAAGGGGTGTGCACCTCTTAATGAATCAAGAGCATCTGACTCCACCACTCCGACTTATCAAGACCGGCATTGTTCACACTGGTCTAGAAAAATCAGGGCCCAATTGTTTATGTCTTCTGTCCCTCCCTGTTTGGCTCCTCTCTTGCCCCAGAGCAAAAGATCTTATGCTGATTTAAAATCCCCAGAAGACAAGCTTCAGAGTTTTCTAAAATTTTAAACCTTTTTGCAATCTTGCAGCAACATTGAAAGAAATCGATGGCACCACCACATCATTATCATAAATTGCAACACAACTTCAATGCCTTCTTATGAGAAAAAAAGCTGCAAGTGTACTTGCAACCACTTGAACATGGAATAATTGACAGGTAAGGTTGCTATGGAGCTCTAGGTTTATAGTATAGCCCCATACCTCTTGTGATATTGAACTGATAACATTTCAGCATTTTTCAGTGCCCCACCTTCTGTAATTCTGTTTGTAGTGATGACTTTCCATTACAGGAACAAGTAACCACTGCAGCCAATCACTGGCTATGTCATTGCTGCAGCCAGAAATATAGACTGAAGAGCATCGGACAGGGAGCGGTGGGGATATCAGTGAGATAGGTAAAGCTTTATTTTTTTTAAACTCAATTTCAGTAATTTAGAAAATAAATTTTACTCCCTAGACAACCCCTTTAACATCAACAATGTTATCTCCCAATTAAAAAGCAACATATGTGCCCAAGCACAGGATATATTAGCTTCTTCTATTTGTATAAAACATTTTTATGTTGCTGTTTCCAATTTATTAAATACAATATGTGGTATTTTAAAAAATATGGAAAATAAATGTTTCAAGAATATAAAAAAATATGTTTTTAATCACAAGGAAAGATAGAAAACACTACAATAATAAATTCCCACATTTACTGTGTAAGCATGACACTTATGAAATATGTAAAATGTAAAAAAAAATACAATAAATACGCTGCACTAAAACAAGCCTCTAGGAACAATAGCAGTTTATATAGCAATGGTATATAAACAATTACCGTATTTTTCGGACTATAAGGCGCACCTAGGTTTTAAAGGAGGAAAAAAAAAATTAAGCAAAAAATGTGGTCATGATGCACTTTTAAGGGGGAGGGGGTCTTCTGCTGACACTGGTATAGGGGTAATGTCCCCCAATTCTGACAATATCCTCCATCCTGGTATATATGCCCCCCCTTCCTTTTATATGTGGTCCCCATCCCCATCCTGGTATGCCTGGCATTCCTCCATCCTGGTATGCATGGCACCCCTCATCCCTTTCCTGGTATGCATGCCACCCCTAATCCCCATCCTGGTATGCATGGCACAGCAATCCCCATTCTGGTATGCATGGCACAGCAATCCCCATCCTGGTATGCATGGCACAGCAATCCCCATCCTGGTATGCATGGCACCCCTCATCCCTGTCCTAGTATGCATGGCACCCCTCATACCTGTCCTAGTATGCATGGTACCCCTCATCCCTATCCTGGTATGCATGGCACCCCTCATCCCTATCCTGATATGCATGGCACCCATCATCCCTGTCTTGGTATGCATGGCACCCCTCATCCCTGTCCTGGTATGCATGGCACCCCTCATCCCTGTCCTGGTATGCATTGCACCCCTAATCCCTATCCTGGTATGCATGGTACCCCTAATCCCTGTCCTGGTATGCATGGCACCCCGAATCCCTGTCCTGGTATGCATGGTCCCCCTAATCCCCATCATGCTGCACATTAAAAAAAAATAAACACTCCTACTCACCTCTCTTCTCTCCTCCAGCGCTGCATCCTGTCTGCCTGCACTGATCTCTCCATGTGAGCCGCGCATGGCGTCACTGCCATGCGTGGCTCACAATGAGAGATCAGCTGCCGGAAGTCACTGCTCCCCACGCCGGGACTGTGTGCGCGGGGAGCAGTGACTTCACTCTCCTTCATAGCCGCCACACAGCGGAGCCGCGCTGAGGCTCCTGCTGCTGCCGGGCTATCGCGTGTGCCCACTTATTAAAGGGCATGAATATTCACCCACGCCCATGGGCGTGGAGAAAGGTTGAATATTCATGCCCTTTAACAGAGGGCACAGGAGATAGCCAGCAGCAACAGGAGCCGTAGCGCGGCTGCACTGTATACCGCTATTAGGAGCATGGATATTCAGAGCTCCCCACGCCCCATGAACATTTATTTTCTTTACCAGCGGGGACAGTGTAGGCTGCAGTGGGCGGCTGCTGCCTCCTGTGCCCCCCCCCCCTCCACCGATACCGCTCCCCCCACACCACACATAAATATAACCCCCCCAAACATTCGGAGTATAAGACGCACCCCCCATTTTTCTCCAAAATTTTGGAGAAAAAAAGTGCGTCTTATAGTCCAAAAAATACAGTAAGTCATAAAATGTGTTTAAAGGAAAGAAGGAAAACATTTGTGGAAAAAATGTATAAATGTGAACCTTGAGGAATGAAATAAAATCACATAAATCATGTAAAATGATAATCACTTAGATATAACAGTCAAATTAATTTCCACAAGGAAAAAAATAATGATGCTATTACATATTCAATCATGACTTGCCCTGTAACTATTGGAAAAAAAATAAAGTATTAAGAAGCCAAAATGTATTTATCAAACTAGAAATCTTAAATATTTTCCCTGAAAAAGACATATCTTATACACTCTGAAACATCAAATGAGAAGTATCGTAGAGAAAAATTGTAAAATCCATAAAGACATCTCCAGAAAGGGGACATATCACCCTCACATTGAACATATGAGAAATGGGAATAATTATAACTGTTGAAGTGAGAAAGAGCTGACACTTCAACCTCCATTGAAGTAGGACCTCCTGCAGTGAACAGGTAGGAAAGCTGCTGAGAATCAGTCACTGAGTCTAGGATTCCTATACTCAGAGGTGGAGAGGTACAGTGGCTTCCTCTGTTCAAAGGGATTATTTCCGACACTCTGGAGCCAGTGGTCAGTGATAAATATTGGGGTTTGCATCGATCTGATGTTTATGGAAGATATATTTTTGGCGTCGTAGTGAAAGAACGAACATAATGCATTCACTCACAACAATGTAAGGCCGGCCGAACACCCTCAACTTAATATCTGTCAGATGGATGAAGCTATCCATGCCATGTTTCAACTCTATAGAAAGGTAAAATTGTGGTAGGAAACATGACAGCAATAACTCCTGCCTGGAACCTCCAGGGGCAAAGATATCCTGAAAGTTGGGGTTTCATAATCTTCTAAAAACCTAGCAAATCCCACGAACAGGCCTCCATGTGAGCTCACCAAGGGGAGAATGTGAGTATAACCTTGATCTAATAAAAATCAGAGTTTGGGATTTTGCCATTTGTCAGTCCTGCAAGATACAGCTTGCTGTGATCCTGTCTGTTTTCTTTTGTCATCCCTTTTATTTTATGTGATTGCATATACTGTGTTGTTTTGTTCCCATTTTGCAACATCTTGCAGCATAAGTTCTGAACATAGATGCATATTACACTGCAGGTCTCCTCACAGAAATCACTGCTCATGTTACATTTCTAGAAATCAAGCATGGGGGGTCTTCAGTATATACACTGCTCAAAAAAATAAAGGGAACACTTAAACAACAGAATATAACTCCAAGTAAATCAAACTTCTGTGAAATCAAACTGTCCACTTAGGAAGCAACACTGATTGACAATCAATTTCACATGCTGTTGTGCAAATGGAATAGACAATAGATGGAAATTATTGGCAATTATCAAGACACAATCAATAAAGGAGTGGTTCTCCAGGTGGGGACCACAGACCACATCTCAGTACCAATGCTTTCTGGCTGATGTTTTACTCTACAACCCACAGAAGATGCTCAGGTAGTGCAGCTCATCCAGGATGGCACATCAATGCGAGCTGTGGCAAGAAGGGTTGCTGTGTCTGTCAGCGTAGTGTCCAGAGGCTGGAGGCGCTACCAGGAGACAGACCAGTACACCAGGCGATGTGGAGGGGGCTGTAGGAGGGCAACAACTCAGCAGCAGGACCGCTACCTGTGCCTTTGTGCAAGGAGGAACAGGAGGAGCACTGCCAGAACCCTGCAAAATGACCTCCAGCAGGCCACAAATGTGCATGTGTCTGCACAAATGGTTAGAAACTGACTCCATGAGGGTGGTATGAGGGCCCGACATCCACAGATGGGGGTTGTGCTCACAGCCCAACACCATGCAGGATGCTTGGCATTTGCCACAGAACACCAGGATTGGCAAAGTCGCCACTGGCACCCTGTGCTCTTCACAGATAAAAGCAGGTTCACACTGAGCACATGTGACAGATGTGACAGAGTCTGGAGACGCCGTGGAGAGCGATCTGCTGCCTGTAACATCCTTCAGCATGACCGGTTTGGCAGTGGGTCAGTAATGGTGTGGGGTGGCATTTCTTTGGATGGCTGCACAGCCCTCCATGTGCTTGCCAGAGGTAGCCTGACTGCCATTAGGTACCGAGATGAGATCCTCAAACCCCTTGTGAGACCATATGCTGGTGCGGTTAGCCCTGGGTTCCTCCTAATGCAGGACAATGCCAGACCTCATGTGGATGGAGTGTGTCAGCAGTTCCTGCAAGATAAAGGCATTGAAGCTATGGACTGGCCCGCCCGTTCCCCAAACCTGAATCCAATTGAGCACATCTGGAACATCATGTCTCGCTCCATCCACCAACGTCACGTTGCACCACATACTGTCCAGGAGTTGGCGGATGCTTTAGTCCAGGTCTGGAAGGAGATCCCACAGGAGACCATCCGCAACCTCATGAAGAGCATTCCCAGGCGTTGTAGGGAGGTCATACAGGCATGTGGAGGCCACACACAATACTGAGACTCATTTTGACGTGTTTTAAGGACATTACATCAAAGTTGGATCAGCCTGTAGTGTGTTTTTCCACTTTAATTTTGGGGGTGACTCCAAATCCAGGCCTCCATAGGTTAATAAATTTGATTTCCATTGATGATTTTTGTGTGATTTTGTTGTCAGCACATTCAACTTTGTACAGAGCAAAGTATTCAATGAGAATATTTCATTCATTCAGATCTAGGATGTGTTATTTGAGTGTTGCCTTTATTTTTTTGAGCAGTGTACATCACATAGGAGACACCAAGATTGGTCTATATACATCACATAGGAGACATTGGGACTGAAGCATAGACATCACATAGGATACACTGGGTCACATACATCACAGGAGACGCTGGTGCACATACATCACAGGAGACACTGGAGCACATACATTACAGGAGGGTATGGGGGCATATTCATCACAGGAGACGCGGGGGCATATACATTACAGGAGACGTTGGGGGCACATACATTACAGGAGAGTCGGGGGTCATAAACGTCACAGGAGATATCAGGGCACATACATGAGATGCTGGAGAATAAATAATAATTAAAAAACACATTTTGTTCTGCTCTGCGGCCACTATTCCATCGTGTGTTGAATTCAACATGAGGGCTAAGGGGATATTTTAAGCAATCCATGGTGGTCTCAAGACCTGGACTTCCACCAATCTTCTTGAAATTATAAAAGCACTCAAATATGAGAAAACCTTATAAAGATTTAGTTACTCCTTAAAGAAGTTACAGGCAGTTCCTGAAAATATGACTTACATACGACTTATGGTTACGAACATCAGATGTTAAAAAAACAAACTAACACCTCACCATTCACCGCTCCCTCCGGCCTGCCCGGTGCCTGCTGTCCGGTCCTCTTCTTTCTAATGTCACTTGCTGCTTCCCCAGCCTCTTTGCTATAGGTCAAGACGACTTGTCTCCCATGGAACACATCTGGGATGTCAGCAGAGGATCTTGATGATTTGCCAAGTGCATTCAGAGTGGCAGAACTTTCCTCAGATGCCCGTTAGTGACCTCAGTGCTTCCAGCATTTGCATATCATTAAAGAAGTTGTCCCATTACACAAAATGTTTGTCACCTGTTGCAGTTTGTTATAAAATAACAAACTATTCTTTACTCACCCTTCCTGGGGCACTAGAGACTCAATGCTGAACTCAGGGAGGGTGCGTAAAGAGTAGTGTTGAGCCACCCCCGTAGTGTTCGGGTTCGGTTCGGTTCGTCGAACACCGGTATGTTCGCCGAACTGTTTGTCGAACTGTTCGTCGAACACCGTCGAACACTGTTAAAACCAATGGCAGGCCAACAAAAACACATAGAAACACATAGAAAACACCTTCAAAGGTGTCCAAAACCTGACAAACTGCTCAGAAGACACAACTAACACATGGAAAAGTGACAAGTAAATATAGTCATGTGAAAAGAAAGAGGTGGAGGAGTAAAAGGAGGGGGAGACACAGATATAGGCATGTCATGCCCTTCTAAAACCAAAAAAGTGAGAAGCCGACACGGCCAGTCCGTACCTGCCCGTGCGACCTCCGTGTCGCCGGGTTTGTGCCAGAGCTGCGCTGGACCCTGATGGCCAGCCCCCCTCTCCCAATACTGATGCCTGTCCGCTGGTGGGTCGAGCCCCCCGCGGTGGAGGCAGGTCTAAGCTCTGTAATTTAAATTGTCTCTCTAATTTGAATGAGTACACTTTAAATCCTTTTACAAGGATCTATTGGAGGGCAAGTCTGATGCCAGCAGCCGCGGTAATTCCAGCTCCAGTAGCGTCCACTAAAGCTGCTGCAGTTAAAAAGCTTTTATAAGGATCGAGCTTGGCAGTCAAGCAAGGCATCCTACCGCCAGTCCCAGCCCCTGTGCCTTGGGGTGCCTCCCCCGATGCTCTTCACTGAGTGTCCCGGGGGCCCGAAGCATTTCCTTTGAAAAAATTAAGTGTCCAAACTACAGGTGGTGTAGCTTGCTTAACAGCTGGGATAATCCGCTGACTAGCAGACACTGCTACTAGGCCCCAAGTATTGCCTGGGCTAGATGCAGTTAAAAATTTGTAATTAGATCTACAGGCGGTGGCTACTCCGCTGACTAGCAGACACTGAAGCTTTGCAGCAGACATCTGATTCCCAGGCTATAGTATGAGTAAACAGCTCTTCAGACTCAACCATCTGTGTTACCCCAAGCCATAGTGTATGTACTTTCTTACGGTTAAAAGGGGGGGTAGAGACCCGACCCACCTGGAATTGACGATGCCAACGTCATGTAAAACACAGCAAGGGGACTCCAAAAAAAGTCTCCATTTTTTCCAAAAATTGTGGCACAGACACCACTTAAGTGGCATCAATTGTCCCAGAGTTGCTTAAAATGGTTGGTGAAGTGATTTTCCGAAATCCTAAAGCTTTTAGTCTCCCCAGGATGACACAGGTGGGGCAGATGGTGGTTGGACCGGCCCGCTAGGCAGCATTGTAGCACAGTGAGCTTCGCACTGCAACTTATGCTTCATATCCATGTGATGGTTCAAGCATAAAGTACTCAAACTATTGTTTTTTTGGCCTCTACTTAGCTTTTGGTGACAAATGTTACAGATAACATGAGTTGGGTAATCCTTAGACATCTCAAAAAATGCCCAGGCTATGCAAGGTTTAAAGCCCATGCGACTCTGCTACTAGCAATACTATCAAATGATTGGCTGGGTTAGATGCAGTAAAAAATTCTTATTAGATACAAAGGCGGTGCAGCTTGCTTCGCAGCTGGGCTACTACGCCCAAAGTATTGGTAGACTCTATACTAAATAAGGAAGGATTCACTGACTGTGGTGGCCCCTCCGCGGGCCGTGGCGATTGGTCATCCACTTTCGCTGCCCCTTACTCAACGAATTCACAAACATCTCTCGTCGGTTTGGAGTCCCATTATGCCCAACCAAAAACATAGGCCCCACAACAAAGATATCGTTCTTAGGCATCGAAATCGACACCACAGCAAAAGTACCAAAACATTACACCTGATCTAGGTTTTTTGCGCAGTATGGAAAGTAACACTACAGCAGATGCAAGTATTACTAGGTCTCCTCGTGTTTGCGAGCCAGGTGATGCCAGTCGGAAGGGTTTTTTCTCTTCATTTATCGCCCGCAACAAAAGGGGCATCTAAACCGAGTCATACAATCAGAATCAGCAGGCAGCTACGGGCGGACTTAGAGGTGTGGAAAACCTTCTTATAATCATTCAATGGTCACACGTTATTTATATCAGCAGAACAGCCCAACATTGAACTAAGATTATTCACCGTGGCGGCAGAATCAGGCGGATATGCAGCGATACTAAATAACCAATGGTGCACAAGCTTATGGCCTCCGTATTGGGCAGAACAAGTGCTGACCAAAAAACAGACAGTCCTGGAACTGTTTCCAATAGTGGTAGCAATAGAAATATGGGGCGCGCGCCTGGCTAACAAAAATATACGCTTCATAACAAAAAACACCAGCCTAGCGTACTTCATTAATAATATGGCATCATCGTCTCTCCCAGTGCTAGCCCCACTACGCCGGCTAGCATTCCTGTGCCTAAAACACAATGTATGGGTCCACGCTAGCCACGATGCTGAGGGGTCTAACGCTGCTGCTAACGCTTTATCACAAATCAATTGGCAGATTTTCACAGAGCTCCTCCCCAACGCTCACCCATCGGGCAACAGTTGCCCAGCCTCCCTATGGTATCTAGTGACGAATAGTTGATGCCATTAATCAGTGCGACAGTTGCCCCGTCGATGTGGCAAGCATACGGTAAGGCATGGGAAGAGTGGACACGACTAGTAGCAGGCAGACGGGTTGACCAATGTGAACAAGCCAGATTACAAGTCACCATAGAATTTTTCCACCAGCTAATGATGAGGGGCATATCAGGGGCATCAGCGCAGCGATGGCTGACCGGAGTAGCATTTCACTTCCAACTACTGAATTGGGGAGATGTGACAAAGAGATTCATCATCAGACAATCCATAAAAGGGTGGAAAAGGGGTCAGCCAAGTCAGGAGTGTAGACGTCCCTTCCCGTGTCACTAAAACTGATTTCTCACATCATATCCCTAACACCATTAACATGACACTCACAATTCGAAGCAACACTACTGTCTACTGCATTTGCAATCGCCTTCTTTTGGGCACTATGCATAAGCAAATTAGTCCCTCAATCCAAAATTACCACCAGTGGAGGCTTATTACACCAGGACGTAGTCATAGCCAATAATGCAATACGTCTACGCATACGCAAATCGAAAATGGTTCCAGCAGGCAGGGGCACTTGGGTACTTCTACAACCCACAAACGGTACGCTGAGTTGGGTAACAATAGTAAAAACATATATAACCATCAGATCACAAAGTAATTTCTTCCTATCACACATTGATGGAACGCCATTATCAAGATACCAGTTCCAAGCTATATTTAATAAATGCCTAACATCGGCAGGGAACCACCCCAAAGATTATGGGACACACTTATTCCGCATAGGCACGGCCACGGTAGCAGCAAGAGCAGGACTGTCAGAAACGGAAGTTCAGAGGATAGGGAGATGGCGATCCACGTGTTTGGCGAGATACATAAGACCGGACTTGTTATCCTAACGTGGTTTGTTTCTTTTACAGGTGACGCTAAGCCAACAGTGTGGGTGATAGGCCACTCGTATATATATTGTGCAGAAAAAAGGGCGAAAGTCCGCCCAGGCAGGAGGAAATTTGAGTTTCATAACACATATTTAAACTGGAGAGGTATTAGAGGCCTGCAATGGCCACAGGTACTAATGGAGGTAATAAAGGTAGGGAGAGAGGCAAGAGGTCCGGTCATCTTAGTTATACAGGCCGGGGGAAACGACATAGGTTATCACAAGAGCGCATAACTAATGGCAATAATGAAACTAGACACTGAGCGCTTCAGAGAATTTTTCACAAAAATAACTATAGTATGGTCAGAGATTGTGCCGAGAGCGGTATGGCAAGGTGCCCGAGACATCACGGCCATTGAACGGACAAGGCGGCTAATAAATATTTGGATGGCAAAATTTATAAGAGACAGAGGCGGTGTAGTTGTCCTTCCGACAACTGGAAGGAGATAAAGCAGGCCTCATACGGCCCGACGGTGTTCACTTAATGAATATTGGACTGGACATATTCCTCTCAGGACTCCAGGATGGAGTGGAACAGGCGTTAAGAGTGATGGATGGGGGTCAAAGTCCTGCATACGAGTACGCAGGATCCTCCGTGGCCTGGAAATGGAAAGGACATGTTGGAGACTTACACTTGTTGGCCAATTTGCCGGTGTGGAGACACAGGGCATGCTGCAACAAGCTGAATTATTTTAGAAATAAAATGCCTTTCTAATGTCATGAGTATAAACAGTTAATAAAGTTGTGACCGATCCTCACCCATCCAGTTGTAAGAGTAACATGATTGTATTGTCAATGAAAGGGCGGCGGTAGGGGGGCTGAGCGTCTGGGTTTGGTTGGGGGTCCCCACAGTCTGCCTAGGCTAGATGCAGTTAAAAATTATTATTAGATACACAGGCGGTGCAGCTTGCTTCACAGCTGGGCTACTACGCTGACTAGCAGACACTGAAGCTTTGGAGCAGATCTCTGAGTAAACAGCTCTTCAGACTCAACCATCTGTGTTACCCCAAGCCATAGTGTATGTAGTTTCTTACGGTTAAAAGGGGGTGAGGAAAGACCCAACCCACCTGTAATTGACGATGCCAACGTAAAACACAGCAAGTGGACTCCAAAAAGAGTCTCCATTTTTTCCAAAAATTTGTGGCACAGACACCACTTAAGTGGCATCAATTGCCCCAGATTTGCTTAAAACGGTTGGTGAGGTGATTTTACCAAATCCTCAAGCTTTTAGTCTCCCCAGGATGACACAGGGGTAGAAAAGTCCTTGCGGATCCATGATTTGTTCATCTTTATGAACGTGTGTCTGTCTACATTCTCAGTGGACAGTCGCGTGTACTTATCTGTCAGCACAGCACACCACCAGCAGCGCTGAACACACATTCAGAGAGAACGCTGGCTGCGGGGCACGACAAGATCTCCAAGGCATGAGTGGCGAGCTCAGGCCATTTTTCCAGATTGGAAGCCCAAAATGAGCAAGGGCACCAGTGACACAGTCATGGCTTCGATGTTCACTTGGAGATACTCCTGTACCATCGTCTCTAGGCGTTGACTATGTGTCAGACTTCTTGTCTCCTGTGGCCTTGCAAAGGATGGGCTAAAAAAGTGGTGAAATGATTGCACAAAATTGCTGTTACCAGCAGATACTGTGTTTCTGTTACGGTTTGAGTGCTGAAGACTCGACAGTCCCACGGTTGGCAAGTTAGAACAGTGAGATTCACTACGTGCACCACTGGTGTTTTGTGGAAAAGCACATGTAAGATTCTGCAAATTTACTTTTGTACCGGGGATCTAAGAGTGTGGCAACCCAGTAGTCAGGATTATTTCGAATTCTGACAATCCGAGGGTCATGTTGCTGGTAGTGCAGCAACAAGGCACTCATGTGTCTTGCGCATCCAGGAGCACCAAGTCCCTGTTGTGTTGGTGGCGAGGTAAGAATCATGCTTCCTTCCTCTGCCCTCTCCCCCCAACCTCGCACAACAGAAATATGATCAAGGTCTCCCTCATCTGATGAGTCTTCCATGCCCATCGCCAGTTCGTCCTCCACTTCTTCCTCGGCTCCTGCACCTTCCTCAACAGTTTGGCTGCTACCATGTGCCCTGGTTAATCCCTCTCCCCCACCCTCCCATGCCTGCCGCCTTGGTGCTGCCGACCATCTGGATCTTGCAGATGTTAGCCCTTCCGCATACAACTCCTCCTCTTCTACTTCCTCCACCTCCTCTTGTCCCACCACCTGACTCAGAATTCTGTTTAACGTGTGCTCCAGCTTGTAAATGACCAGAATAGTCATGCTGATAATGGCATCGTCAGCACTAAACATCTTCGTCGCTATTTCAAAACTGTGCAGAAGGGTGCATAGGTCCCTGATCTGAGACTACTCCCCCCTGCGTGATTTGCCCCACCTCTGGATCTCGTTGGCCCAACCTATATGTCACAACATATTGCACCAGGGCTTGTCGGTGCTGGCACAGTCGCTGCAACATGTGCAGAGTTGAATTCCACCGTGTCGGCACATCGCATTTCAGCCGGTGAAGTGGCAGGCCCACCGACTTCTGTAGAGATGTTAGTCGCTGAGCTGCGGGATGCGAACGGCGGAAGTGAGCACACAGCGACCGTGCCCTCTGCAGAAGGCCATCTAGTCCGGGATAGTGGGCTAAAAATTGCTGGACAACCAGGTTCAACACGTGAGCCATACAAGGCACGTGTGTTACATTGCCCCGGAGGAGGGCCGCACCCAGGTTTGCAGCATTGTCGCACATGTACTTCCCTGGTTGCAGGTCCAGTGGAGACAACCATTCATGAAACTTGGTTCTCCAGAGCTGACCACAACTCCTCAGCTGTGTGACTCACATTTCCCAGACATTTCAAAGTAAAAACCGCCTGATGACGTTGAGCCCTGCTGCCAGCATAGTAAGGAGGTGTGCAGGATTCCTTCTGCGCAGTTAGAAAGCGGGTGGCATTACCAGACAGGCTTTGGGTGCAGGTGGAGGACCGAGAGGAGGTTGAGGAGGCAGAAGCAGTGGAGGAACTTCGAGATAAAGAGGATTGACGCACAACTCGTGGAGACGGCAAGACTTGGACAGCAGCCCCTTGTCCTGCTGTCACCATAGTTACCCAGTGCCCAGTGTTAGAACTCTCCTGTTGTTTTTTTTCTAGTTTGCTGGTCACATGACCTTTTTTGCCTATTTAATCCGGCTCCGCCCTCCTGGCCTTGCTGGACTTCATTGTATTACTACTCTTGAGCTAGCTTGGTGCTCTGTTACCTTTCTCTGTTAGTTTTGCTAGGTCTTCTGACCTCTATGTTCTATGTTGTGTGTTTGTCTTTTACTGCTACAATTTCTGCTAGGAGGTGTCCAACTTTATCCCAGTCACTAGATCTTGTAGGGATCCCTCCCTTGCATCTATAGGTCTTCGTACAGACTAGCTGAGGACTTTAGCGGGTCTGATCGCAGGATCAGGTTCCCCGTTACATCGTAGGGATCCAGTTTAGTTCTATTGTAGGGACAGATCTCCTGTCTTTCCTTAGTGCTTGTAGCAGATCATAACAGTAAGTCCAGCCTAAAAAAAAAAAAAAATTTTCTCTAAGGAAAGACCTCCAGTTTCCATCATGGTCTCGGTTCAAGATTTGGCTCAACGCTTGCAGGGACTCTCTCTGGAGGTGGCCGAGCTCCAACAACACGTGAGTAGCTGTTCTGGAGCACATTTTGTGTAGCCAAAGGTACGTCTGCCTGATCTATTTTTTGGTGAACAACAAGATTTTTTTTCTTTTAAAAATGCTTGTTTATTGTATTTTCGGTTAAGACCCAGATTCTCTGGTGATGAATCACAGCGCATAGGGTTCATAATGTCACTTTTGCGCAAAGATCCTCAGGGATGGGCCTTTTCTCTCCAACCTAGTGATCCGTGCTTTAGATCAGTGGATAGTTTTTTTTCTGCTTTGGGTTTGTTGTACGATGATCCTGATCGTGTCTCATCTGCTGAGTCTGAATTGAGACATCTGAGGCAGGGATCAGGTAATGTGGAAAAATATTGTTCTCACTTCCGTCGGTGGTCTGCCCAGGTGGGGTGGAACGATTCAGCTTTGAAAAGTTTGTTTCTTGCAGGGCTAGGTGAAAGGGTTAAGGATTTGCTGATTGCTTATCCCACACCTGGAAACTTGCAGGAGGCAATGCAATTAGTTATACGGGTGGACAGGAGACTGCGTGCAAGGGTTAATGAGAGTAAATCCTCTGCCATGTCAGCTCCGAGTCTTGAGAGGGTCTGTGCTGACAAAGGAGAGCCGATGGAGATTGGGGCGATGGCACCCCGCTCTCAGGAAAAAGACCGCAGGCTTTCCGGAGGTTTGTGCTTCTATTGCAGAAATTCTGGTCATTTCATTAAGAACTGTGTGCTTCATATGAACAAAGAAAAAAAAATGGTCAGTCATGCACGTATAGCCTGTTTAAATATTAAGGGAGTATTCCTATCTGCTACTACCGCTGCTCAGGAAGAATTAATTGAATTTCGGGTATTTGTGGATTGTGGTTCTACTCTGAATGTGATTGATGGGGGATTCTTGGAAAAACTTAAATTAAAACCTAAACCTTTGTCATCCCCTATTGCTGTGGTTTCTGTTGATGGCTCTCCCATGAAGAGTGTTACTCACAAGGTCTGTGAATTTCCCCTCACTATTAATGGTATTCATCAAGAGAATTTGGATTTGGTAGTATTAAATAATTTGCCTTCTCCAGTAATTTTGGGGTTGCCCTGGTTAAAATTGCACAATCCTGTACTGGATTGGTCTACCAATGAAATTAAGTCCTGGAGCCCTAAATGTTATGACAAGTGTTGTAACGGACGTATTGCTGCGGTGGAAAAAGGGGAATTACCTGTACCTGTTCAGGATTTTTGGAGAGTTTTTTCTGAGGAGGAGTCACAAATTTTGCCTCCCCATAGAGACTATGATTGTACCATTTAATACAATGACTCTTCCTAAAAGTCGTTTATTTAATCTTACTATTCCTGAGAGAAAGGCTTTGGAGGAATACATACAGACAAGCTTGGCCGCCGGTCACATTAGGCCTTCCAAGTCTCCTGTGGCTGTTGGATTTTTTTTTGTAAAAAAAAAAGATGGCGGTTTACGTCCTTGTCTGGACTTTCGTGAGATTAATAAAATTACTGTACGCAATCCTTACCCACTGCCATTAATTCCTGATTTGTTTAACCAGTTAGTGGGGGCCAAGTGGTTCTCTAAAATTGATCTCCGGGGGGCATACAATTTGTTGCGCATGAAGGAGGGTGATGAATGGAAGACTGCTTTTAACACTCCTGTGGGTCATTTTGAGAATCTGGTTATGCCTTTTGGTCTTACCAATGCTCCAGTATTTTTTCAGAATCTTATTAATGACATCCTTAGACCTTTGATTGGCAAAAATGTGGTTGTGTATTTGGATGACATTCTGATTTATTCGCCTGATCTGGAGTTTCATTGGCGGAGCGTACGTGAGGTTTTACAGTTATTAATGGACAATTCGCTTTTTGCTAAGCTAGAGAAATGTGAGTTCGCTGTACAGAGAATTAGTTTTTTGGGTTACATTATCTCCAGTGAAGGTTTTGAGATGGACCCGGTTAAAGTTCAAGCTGTGCAGGAATGGCCTAGGCCTATTGGTTTGAAATCGATGCAGAGGTTTTTGGGTTTCGCCAATTATTACAGAAAATTCATAAAAAATGTTTCTATTATTGTCAAACCGCTGTCCGATCTCACCAGGAAAGGTGCTAATGCGGTTCAGTGGACTTCTGAGGTCATTGAAGCTTTTGTGTTTCTAAAGGAGAGGTTCACCTCTGCTTCCATCCTTATGCAGCCTGATGTGACTAAGCCATTTTTGGTTGAGGTTGATGCTTCTTCTGTGGGGGTCGGTGCGGTGTTGTCTCAGGAAAGCAAGGATGGAGTACATCCCTGTGCCTTTTTTTCAAAAAAATTTTCTGAGACTGAACTTAATTACGATTAGAGATGAGCGTTGTTCTACTCGAACTGTTCGCCAATCTCAAATTCGAGCTGTTTTGGGTGGTGTTCGAGCCGTTCGGCGAACACGAACGATTTGAGAAATATTCGGCTGTTCGAGGTTATGTTCGATAACTGTTCGTGCACCAAAATCATAACTGGATTTTTTCTCAGTAATGATGAAAATTAATGTTAATACGCAGTTTGAGTGTACAGCGGGGTGGGGGGAGGGGCAGGGGATGGATCTCTGCAGGAATAATGAAGATCTCCATTTTTTTTTCTCTTTCCCGCATTTGCAGTGGGGAGGTGCAGTCTGTCAGCCTATCAGCAGCGCACACACGGAGCGAACTGCTGTTTTTCACACAAGCAAGGGCATGTGTCATTGGCAGTGTATGTCACATGTCTTTGCCCTATAAGACCAAGCCATTTTCCCCGTCGCCACCATTTTCTCACTGCTGCAGCTGCGTGTTAGACGGCACCGCTGTTGCTGTGTGCGCTATACCTTGTTAATTTCAAGCCAATTTTCGCACAAATCTACAGATAGCTTGGGAGTAGGGAATAGTTGTGATTGCAGTCCTTTTAAGGACTAGGTTACAGCATTTCCTATGACTTTTATCAGGCAGGTCTGTGCTCTTAAATAGATAGATTGTGGGAGTAAAGACTAATTGTAATTGCAGTCCTTTTCAGGACTAGGTTACATCAGTTCCTATCAGTTTTTGCCAGGCAGGTCTGTGCCAGTGCTGTGCAAGTTTTTTTCACAGCATTTGGCTGAATCTAGCAAAGCTAATCATTTTTGGCCTATTGCAGAGTGTGTTAGTCAGTGGAGTAGCCTATCTGTGTTGCAAGATATACCACCTGTGTATAGAATACCAATTTTTTTACTGCACCTAGTGAAGTAAAATCTTTTGGGCATAGCATCATTCTATTAGTCCATCTATACTGACCTCCATCAGGTTGCAAATTGAATATAATTTTTTTCTGTTTTCTGCATCTAGCTCTGAAAAAATATTTGGGCTTCTAGCAGTGTGTGGGACTTGTTCTATTAGTCCATCTATACTGACCTCCATCAGGTTGCAAACTGAATATAATTTTTTTCTGCATCTAGCTCTGAAAAAATATTTGGCCTTCTAGCAGTGTGTGGGACTTTCTCTATTAGTCCATCTATACTGACCTCCATCAAGTTGCAAATTAAAAATAATTTTTATCTGCATCTAGATCTGAAAAAATATTTGGCCTTCTAGCAGTGTGTGGGACTTTCTCTATTAGTCCATCTATACTGACCTCCATCAGGTTGCAAATTAAAAATAATTTTTATCTGCATCTAGATCTGAAAAAATATTTGGCCTTCTAGCAGTGTGTGGGACTTTCTCTATTAGTCCATCTATACTGACCTTCATCAGGTTGCAAATTAAAAATAATTTTTATCTGCATCTACCTCTGAAAAAATATTTGGGCTTCTAGCTGTGTGTGGGACTTGTTCTATTAGTCCATCTATACTGACCTCCATCAGGTTGCAAACTGAATATAATTTTTTTCTGCATCTAGCTCTGAAAAAATATTTGGCCTTCTAGCAGTGTGTGGGACTTTCTCTATTAGTCCATCTATACTGACCTCCATCAGGTTGCAAATTAAAAATAATTTTTATCTGCATCTAGCTCTGAAAAAATATTTGGCCTTCTAGCAGTGTGTGGGACTTTCTCTATTAGTCCATCTATACTGACCTCCATCAGGTTGCAAATTAAAAATAATTTTTATCTGCATCTAGCTCTGAAAAAATATTTGGCCTTCTAGCAGTGTGTGGGACTTTCTCTATTAGTCCATCTATACTGACCTCCATCAGGTTGCAAATTAAAAATAATTTTTATCTGCATCTACCTCTGAAAAAATATTTGGCCTTCTAGCTGTGTGTGGGACTTGTTCTATTAGTCCATCTATACTGACCTCCATCAGGTTGCAAACTGAATATAATTTTTTTCTGCATCTAGCTCTGAAAAAATATTTGGCCTTCTAGCAGTGTGTGGGACTTTCTCTATTAGTCCATCTATACTGACCTCCATCAGGTTGCAAATTAAAAATATTTTTTTTTCTGCATCTACCTCTGAAAAAATATTGGGCTTCTAGCTGTGTGTGGGACTTGTTCTATTAATCCATCTATACAGACCTCCATCAGGTTGCAAACTGAATATATTTTTTTTCTGCATCTACCTCTGAAAAAATATTGGGCTTCTAGCTGTGTGTGGGACTTGTTCTATTAATCCATCTATACAGACCTCCATCAGGTTGCAAACTGAATATAATTTTTTTCTGCATCTAGCTCTGAAAAAATAGTTGGCCTTCTAGCAGTGTGTGGGACTTGTTCTATTAGTCCACCTATACTGACCTCCATCAGGTTGCAAATTCAAAATAATTTTTTGTCTGCATCTAGCTCTGAAAAAATATTTGGCCTTCTAGCAGTGTGTGGGACTTTCTCTATTAGTCCATCTATACTGACCTCCATCAGGTTGCAAACTGAATATATTTTTTTTCTGCATCTACCTCTGAAAAAATATTTGGGCTTCTAGCTGTGTGTGGGACTTGTTCTATTAGTCCATCTATACTGACCTCCATCAGGTTGCAAATCGAATATAATTTTTTTCTCCATCTAACCCAGCCAATAGTTTTGGCCTAATACCACAGTCTGGCCACTCAGCTCTGCTCGGTTCCCATCCATTGTTTTTTTGTGCAAACAACTCCAGAGTTGTGAATTAGTTAACCACCAAAATGAGTGGAAAAAGGCCTGCTGCTGGTGGAAAGGGGAATAGGCGTGTTGGGAAGGGGAAAAAAGGTTGTGTCCGTGGGGTAGGTGTTAAAGCAACAGTAACATCTGCAGAAGAAAGACCATCTTCCAGCCAAACTAAAATGTCTACTTCTTTTAGCGGACAATGTGATAAGATCCCTTTCTTACGGCCACGCCAATCGCTACAAATTCCAGATGAGGCACAAAAACAGCAGGTGCTTCAACGGATATCAAGTGCTCCTTTAAGTGGGCTCTCCTCCACATCAACTTCAACATCACAAATACTCCAGTCCTCAAAGGTGTCACCCCAATCGCACTTGCTTCCTCACAGCTCCCAAATCTCCAGCTGCCCGTCTGAGTATGAGGTAGAACAGATTGTTGAGTCTGCAGACCTGTTTACTCATACTATAGCCTGGGAATCAGAGGTTGACTCCAGCGCTTCTGTGAATCCAGACGAGGAAATGATCTGCACTGATGCCCAGAATCTTTATGAGTCGGATCCAGGACCAGACGCAGAAGGTTCTGACCATAATGTAGACCCTCATTCCCAAACTGTAACTCCTGTTGGTGGAGACAATGAGGAAGACGATGATGAGACTCAAATACCTGATTGGAGCGACAACTTTAGTTTTTTGTCAGGGCAGGAACAGGTTGGCTCTGAGGACGACGGGTGTGATAACGCACAGGGTGATGATGATGAGGTTGGAGATCCCACTTACTGTCAACCCACAGTCAGCCAAGAGATGAGGTCAGCAGAGGAGGTGGAGGAAGATGCTAGTGACGACGAGGTCAGGTTGCGCCTTCCTGGACAGAGACGTAGTACTGGAAGCACGTCAACAACTGCATCCTCAAACACAACTGTGCCTCTCACCACAAGTCGTGGTGGCTCTTCAGGTCGCATGGGTGCTAAGCCTTGCATAGCCTGGGCATTTTTTCAGATCGATAAAGATGACCCAACTCGTGTTATCTGTAACATTTGTCAGCAAAAGCTAAGTAGAGGCCAAAAAATACATAGTTTGAGTACTTCATGCATGAACCGGCACATGGACATGAAGCATAAGTTGCAGTGGGAAGCTCAGTGTGCTACAATGCGGCCTAGCCGGCCGGGCCAACCACCGTCTGCCATATCTTGTGCATCCGCGGCCTCTTCATCCTTTGTGACTGGGGGGACAGCAGTCACACCTGTTTTGGGGCGCAGACCTGCCACCTCTTTACCCGCAACAGCCAGCGTGATTGGCAGGTCATCATTTTCTTTGGAGGTGGTAACACCAGCTGGTGTTGAGCGCTGTCCGACATCGATAGCACCACCTTTGGATCAAGGCAACCTAACATGTCCGCCTGCATCTTCCTCACAGACCGGCAGTTTGCCGGGGACACCCTTATCAACCCCGTCTAAGCACAATAGCCAGCCCTCGGTCCCTCAGATGTGGACAAGTAAAAGACCATTTCCACCTAGCCATGAGAAAGCTAAGAGGTTGAATTTCACCATCTGCAAGCTCTTGGCTACAGAAATGCTGCCTTTCCGCCTGGTGGACACAGAGGATTTTCGAGACCTTATGTCCGTCGCAGTGCCCCAGTACCAGATGCCCAGTCGGCACTACTTCTCAAAGAAAGGTGTGCCTGCGCTCCACCAGCATGTCACACACAACATCACCGCTTCTTTGAGAAACTCTGTGTGTGACAGGGTGCATTTCACCACAGACACTTGGACGAGTAGGCATGGACAGGGGCGTTACATGTCGCTGACTGGGCACTGGGTAACTATGGTGACAGCAGGACAAGGGCTGCTGTCCAAGTCTTGCCGTCCCCACGAGTTGTGCGTCAATCCTCTTTATGTCAAAGTTCCTCCACTGCTTCTGCCTCCTCAACCTCCTCTCGGTCTTCCACCTGCACCCAAAGCCTGTCTGGTCATGCCACAAGCTTTCTAACTGCGCAGAAGGGATCCTGCACACCTCCTTACTATGCTGGCAGTAGGGCTCAACGTCATCAGGCGGTTTTTACTTTGAAATGTCTGGGAAATGTGAGTCACACAGCTGAGGAGTTGTGGTCAGCTCTGGAGAACCAATTTCATGAATGGTTGTCTCCACTGGACCTGAAACCAGGGAAGGCCGTGTGCGACAATGCTGCAAACCTGGGTGCGGCCCTTCGCCGGGGCAATGTAACACACGTGCCTTGTATGGCTCACGTGTTGAACCTGGTTGTCCAGCAATTTTTAGCCCACTATCCCAGACTAGATGGCCTTCTGCAGAGGGCACGGTCGCTGTGTGCTCACTTCCGCCGTTCGCAACATGACCCTCGAATTGTGAGAATTAGAAATAATCCTGACTACTGGTTTGCCACACTGTTAGATCCCCGGTACAAAAGTAAATTTGCAGAAATTATTCCTGCCATAGAAAGGGATGCACGCATGCAGGAGTATCAGCAGAGACTGTTGCAGAATCTTACATGTGCTTTTCCACAAAACACCAGTGGTGCACGTAGTGAATCTCACAGTTCCAACTTGCCAACCGTGGGACCGTCAAGTGTTCAGCACTCAAACCGTAACAGAACCACAGTATCTGCTGGTAACATCAATTTTGCGGAATCATTTCACCACTTTTTTAGCCCATCCTTTGCAAGGCCACAGGAGACAAGAAGTCTGACACATAGTCAACGCCTAGAGACGATGGTACAGGAGTATCTCCAAGTAAACATTGAAGCCATGGCTGTGTCACTGGACCCTTGCTCTTTTTGGGCTTCCAATCTGGATAAATGGCCGGAGCTAGCCACTTACGCCTTGGAGATCTTGTCATGCCCCGCAGCCAGCATTCTGTCTGAACGTGTGTTCAGCGCGGCTGGTGGTGTGCTGACAGATAAGCGCACGCGGCTCTCCACTGATAATGTAGACAGACTCACGTTCATAAAGATGAACAAATCATGGATCCGAAACGACTTTTCTACCCCTGTGTCATCCTGGGGAGAGTAAAAGCTTGATGATTGGTTAAAATCACCCTACCAACCGTTTTAAGCTTTCAAATTACCAATCATGTTTATCTGTATCTTGGCTGGAAAATAATTTGGGCTTTGTAGCAGTGTGCAGCACTGATTCTATTAGGCCATCTATAATAAGCTCCACCAGATTTAAAATTACTAATCATGTTTATCTGTATCTTGGCTGGAAAATAATTTGGGCTTTGTAGCAGTGTGCAGCACTGATCCTATTAGGCCATCTATACTAAGCTCCACCAGATTTAAAATTAATAATAATTTTTAGCTGCATCTAGCCCGGAAAATAATTTTGGGGCTCCGAGATGCGCAAGACACATAAGTGCCTTCTTGCTGCACTACCTGCAACATGACCCTCATATTGTCAGAATTCGAAGTAATCATGACTACTGGGTTGCCACACTCTTAGATCCCCCAAACTTTTCGATCAACCTTTTCATTTTAATAAAGACCAAAAAAATGGTCATTTTTGAAATTATAAGCATTAGCAGGTTATTAGAAACTGAAATCAAACAGTTTTCAACTCAAAACTTTATTCTAGGTGATGTTACATTTTCACATAGGACCCCTTGTTCGAAAGGAGCTTCTGAACTCTCTCGTCCATTGAATTTGTCAGGTTTTGGATGGTTTCTGCTTCAATTGTTTTGCATGAGGACAGAATACCCTCCCAGAGGTGTTGCTTAGATGTGAACTGCCTCCCGCCATCATAGACACTCCTTTTGATGATGCTCCAGAGGTTCTGA
Source organism: Phyllobates terribilis (assembly GCF_046119375.1). Classification (NCBI taxonomy): domain Eukaryota; kingdom Metazoa; phylum Chordata; class Amphibia; order Anura; family Dendrobatidae; genus Phyllobates; species Phyllobates terribilis. Next base: position 614,266,528 of record NW_027362764.1, read on the forward strand.
ATGGGGTAGAGGTCAGGGGAGCATGGGGGTCACACCATAAGTTTGTCCCCTTTTATGCCCATATCAGCCAGAGATGCAGATGTTTTATGTGCAGCATGAGATGGTGCATTATCATGCAAAAAAATGATCTTGCTGTGAAATACACGGTTCTTCTTCTTGAACCATGGCAGGAAGTGCTGTTTGAGAAAATCCACATACATTATGGAGTTCATCTTTAGCGCCTTCAGGGATCCTAAAGGGGCCGACAATCTCTCTCCCCATGATTCCAGCCCAAAACATTACTCCATCTCCTCCTTGTTGGCGCTGTAGCCGTGTTTGCGTGGGGTGTCCATCAACCAGCCATCCTCCACTCCATCCATCTGGACCATCGAGCGCTGCACGGCACTCATCCGTGAACAAAACAGTTTTGAAATCAGTCTTCATGTAATGTTTAGCCCACTGGAGCCGTTTCTGCTTGTGTGAAGTGGATAGAGGAGGTCGACAGGATGGCGTATGCACAGCTGCAAACCTCTGAAGGACCCTGCATCTTGTTGTTCGGGGGACGTTGGAGGCACCAGCAGCTTCAAAAACTTGTCTGCTGCTATGACAAGGCTTTTTTGCCGCTGCTCTTTTAACCTGACGTAATTGCCTGTAGGAAAGAGTCCTCAATTTGCCCTTATCAGCACGCACACGTGTGTACTGTGAATCAGCTACATACTTCTTGATTGCCAAGACACTTCATCCTGATCATCGCACAATGTTGATTGTAGTCATGCCTTGACCTAAACACTCCACAATTTGTTGCTTCTCAGCAGCCGACACATCCTTTTTCTTTCCCATTTTGGCAGAAAATGTAGGCTGCTTAATAATGTGAGACAGCCTTCTTAAGTAGTCTTGCCTTTCATTGGACACACCTGCCAAACTAATTAGCACAGGTGTCTGCAATTGCTTACAGTGATATAAAGAGCCCTGACACACATCACCATCAATGAGTTTAACTGACAAACAAACAAATTCTTCCCTTATCACTCCTAAACACTTTTTGCATAATAATTTGGAACACAGTGTACATGTGCTTTTCCACAAAACACCAGTGGTTCACGTAGTGAATCTTACAGTTCTAACTTGCCAACCGTGGTCTGTATGGAGTTGTTCAATAAAGGGCCCAAAATTAAGATAACATAGATGGGAGAGGTCTCTATGAATAGGAATTCCTAAGTATTTGATACCCTGTGAGGGCCAGGCAAAGGGAAAGTTGGACTGGATGGAATCCTATATGGATTTGGGGAGGGAGACATCGAGGGCCTCAGACTTCGCTGCATTGATTTTAAAATTTGACCATGTAACAAAGTGATCTATTTCAGCCATAACAGCATGGATGGATATATGTGATTGAGTGATATATACTAGGACATCATCAGCAAATAGAGAGCACTTGTACTCGGTGCCTCCCACCTCAATCCACCTAATATTGGGGTTATGGCAAATTGATGAGAGCAGGTGCTCCGTCACTAGGATGTATAAGAGAGGGGACAGAGGACATCCCTGCCTTGTCCCATTGGTGATTGTGAAAGGTGATGAAAATGTTCTGATGCACCCCCTGGGCCTTGGGACACCCGGAGCCGGACCCTTTTTGGTGGATGCTGGTGGTTGTAGTCTTCGTGGCGGCGACCCGGTTCCGTGGCTCAGGGTGGTCAAACCAGTGGCGGAACTATTTATGTGGTTTTGATGTTTAAATGTCCGACTACGCCACCCGTGGATTGCGGTCAGAGTGAACCGCCGCTGCAGGGCAGACCGCTGAGGCTGGTGTTGTGGGTGCAGCAGAGTGTAGCATAACTCCCCACGGGAGGAGTATAGCCTCAGGGCAGTGTATGCGGAGGATGGGGGTGATGGTGCAGGGCAGCAGCAGTAACGACACGGAGTCAGTGATGCAGTCCAGGGCCTTTACTCACAGTTCTTATTATCCAGACCACGTCTGCAGGTAACGGCTGCCCACGTCGTACTGTGCTCACCAGGTGAGGGGCTCAGACAACTCCCAGATAACTTTGGAGCGCTTCACAGGACCCCCTTTGTGTGTCCTTTGTCTGGCCTTTCTTACCAACCCTTCTGTCCGGCTGCCTCGGGCCTCCTCTTAGTAAACTTGGCGCCAGTTTCCCTGACCCTATGTGGTGCCTTCCTAGCGGGTGTAGCGAGGGGCTGCACCACATAAAATGTCAGAGCCTCCGGTTTCTAGCTGAGGGTCGTTTCCTGCCTCCACTAGTTTCGGGGACCGGTCTCCCCCTTTGGCCTGACCCCTCCACGCAGGTGGATTCGGGCGTGCGGTGGCGACTCGCCCGTCCGCACCCCTGGGATCCCTTCATTCCTCGTTCCTGGAGCCTTCTCCGCTCCTCTTCCTTCCTTCTCCCTCTTCCAGGCCTGGGCCTCTGTTACTAGGCCCGCCTCCGGAGCAGAGCTCATGCAGAGCCCCTGCTCCCTGCCACTTCTGCTCAGACTTCTCTGCACTGAACTAAGATGGTGCCCACCTTTTATACTCCCTTCTCAATGCACCCAGGAACTGCTTCCTCCCTGCTCCTGCACTACAGGGTTCCCCTTCCTCAGTGTTCCCTCCCCCCACTCCAGCCAGGGACAGGGACTGTCGTGCCCATCTCAGAGGCATATTGGTCGCCCTGCCCCATGGCAATGTGGTGTAATGCATGCAGGTGTCGGGTCCTGATCCACACTCCATCCTTACCTGAGAGTGAGATATCACACCTCTGGGTGAGGTGCAATACCTCTGTAGCAACCGAGCCCTCAGGGTGCTACAGTTCCATTTATCTTCAGCCTAGGTGACGTATTGTGATACAGGGCCGTGATTTTGGCTATAAAAGGGTCCCCTAGACCCCTACCCCAAGCTTTTTAAGAGAATCATATATGGCGTGCCAGGAGACTCTATGGAATGCTTTCTCAGCATCCAACGAGAGTATCTAATTACAAATTTTTAACTGCATCTAGCCCAGGAAATACTTTGTGCTTAGTAGCAGTGTCTGCTAGTCAGCGGATTATCCCGGCTGTTAAGCAAGCTACACCACCTGTAGTTTGGACACTTAATTTTTTCAAAGGAAATGCTTCGGGACCACGGGATACTCAGTGAAGAGCATCAGGAGGCACCCCAAGGCATAGGGGCTGGGACTGGCAGTAGGATGCCTTGCGGTGGACAGCCGAGCTCGATCCTTATAAAAGCTTTTTAACTGCAGCAGCTTTAGTGGACGCTACTGGAGCTGGAATTACGCGGCTGCTGGCATGAGACTTGCCCTCCAATAGATCCTTGTAAATGGATTTAAAGTGTATTCATTCAAATTAGAGAGACAATTTAAATTAAAAAGCTTAGAGCTGCCTCCACCACAGGGGGGCTCGCTCGACCCACCAGCGGACAGGCACCAGTATTGGGAGAGGGGGGCTGGCCGTCAGGGTTCACCGCGGCTCTGGCACAAACCCGGCGACACGGAGGTGGCACGGGCAGGAGCGGACTGAACGTGTCGGCTTCTCACTTTTTGGATTTTAGAAGGGCATGACATGCCTATATTTGTGTCTACCCCTCCTTTTACTCCTCCACCTCTTTTCTTTTCGCATGACTATATGTACTTGTCACTTTTCCATGTGTTAGTTGTGTCTTCTGAGCAGTTTGTCAGCTTTTGGACACCTTTGAAGGTGTTTTCTATGTGTTTTTGTTTGCCTGCCATTGGTTTTAACGGTGTTCGAAGGTGTTCGACGAACAGTTCGCCGAACAGTTCGGCGAACACATGGGTGTTCGACGAACCGAACCGAACTCGAACACTACGGGGGTGGCTCAAGACTAATTACGATATTGGTAATCGGGAATTGCTGGCTATTAAACTCGCATTTGAACACTGGCGTCATCTCTTGGAAGGTGCTGAATTTCCCATTCAGGTTTTCACTGATCATAAAAATCTGATCTATCTTGATGCTGCCAAGCGCTTGAATGCCCGTCAGGCTAGGTGGGCACTTTTTTTCTCGCGGTTTAATTTTTCCGTTACTTACATCCCGGGTTCCAAGAATGTTAAAGCGGATGCTTTGTCTCGCAGCTTTTCTCCCATGGTCGGTGCTGAGGAGGAGGAGGAGAGCATTTTACAAGAAGGTGTTGTGATTGCTGCTTTGGACTCCGTTTTGGAGGTTGAGATTCTTAAAGCTCAGGAGAATGCCCCATCTAACACTCCCCATGGGAGGTTGTTTGTGCCTAGGACTTTTAGGAGAGATTTGTTTGTTGAGTGTCATGAGTCTCAGTTGGCAGGTCATCCAGGAATTTCTGAGACCAAGAGACTTGTGGGTCGCAGTTTTTGGTGGCCTGGATGGCAGAAGGAAGTCATTAAGTGGGTGCGTCAATGTACTGTGTGTGCTAGATCTAAGTCTTCGCATGCTCCTGCTGCGGGGTTGCTTTGCCCTCTGGAGGTTCCTAGTGCACCTTGGACACATCTGGCTATGGACTTTATTACTGACCTTCCCCCCTCTGAAGGTTTCATGGTCATCTGGGTGGTCGTGGACCTTTTTAGCAAGATGTGTCACTTGGTTACCTTCATCAAACTGCCTTGCGCTAAGACACTCGCTAAGGCCTTTGTCAAGGAAATTGTCAGACTACATGGCGTTCCTACTGACATTGTTTCTGATAGGGGACCTCAGTTCGTGGCTCGTTTTTGGCGTGCCTTTTGTGACAGGTTGGGAGTTCATTTGTCGTTTTCATCCGGATATCATCCTGAGTCTAATGGCCAGACAGAAAGAAAGAACCAGGATGTTGTTCAGTTCTTGCGTTGCTTTGTGGCAGACAATCAAGAGGGGCTGTCTGAGTTTCTGCCACTTGCTGAATTTGCTCTTAACAACCATACATCCTCTTCTGCTGGGTGTTCGCCTTTTTTTTGTTGTTCTGGGAGACATCCGTCTTTTGGGTCATTCTCCAAATTGGTATTGGCTGTGCCTGAGGAGGAGAGTTTTTCCGGTGATTTGGAGAGAGTTTGGACGGATGTGCATGATAATCTTCAGGAGGCTAACAAAAAATCTAAGCGGTACTTTGATAGGAAACGGCAAGAGGTTTCGTTTGCTATTGGTGACATGGTTTGGTTGTCCTCTAAGAATCTGCGATTGAGGATTCCTTCTAAAAAATTGGGTCCCAAGTTTGTAGGGCCCTCTAAGGTGCTTCAGATAGTTAACCAATCTGCTTTTAGGTTGGAGGTTCCTACCTCCTGGAAGATTAATCCGGTGTTTCATGTTTCTCTGTTGAAAAGAGCTGATGTGTCGGTTGGTGACGCCTCTGCCACTGTTCCTCCGGTGGTGGAGGACGGGGAATATGAAATTTCCCGCATCCTAAATTCTAGACGGTATAGAGGGAGTTTGCAGTATCTCGTCGCTTGGAAGGGTTTCGGACACGAGGATAACTCATGGGTGAGGGCGGATGATGTTTCTGCTTCCAGACTTGTCAGAGCGTCTCACAGGAGGTTTCCTGATAAGCCCGGGCCTAGGGGATCTGGAGGATCCTCTTAGAAGAGGGGGTACTGTTAGAACTCTCCTGTTGGTTTTTTTCTAGTTTGCTTGTCACATGACCTTTTTTGCCTATTTAATCTGGCTCCGCCCTCCTGGCCTTGCTGGACTTCATTGTATTACTACTCTTGAGCTAGCTTGGTGCTCTGTTACCTTTCTCTGTTAGTTTTGCTAGGTCTTCTGACCTCTATGTTGTGTGTTTGTCTTTTACTGCTACAATTTCTGCTAGGAGGTGTCCTACTTTATCCCAGTCCCTAGATCTTGTAGGGATCCCTCCCTTGCATCTATAGGTTTCGTACAGACTAGCTGTGGACTTTAGCGGGTCTGATCGCAGGATCAGGTTCCCCGTTACATCGTAGGGATCCAGTTTAGTTCTATTGTAGGGACAGATCTCCTGTCTTTCCTTAGTGCTTGTAGCAGATCATAACACCCAGTCAGCGACATGTAACGCCCCTGTCCATGCCTACTCGTCCAAGTGTCTGTGGTGAAATGAACCCTGTCACACACAGAGTTTCTCAAAGAAGCGGTGATGTTGTGTGCAACATGCTGGTGGAGCGCAGGCACACCTTTATTTGAGAAGTAGTGCCGACTGGGCATCTGGTACTGGGGCACTGCGACGGACATAAGGTCTCAAAAATCCTCTGCGTCCACCAGGCGGAAAGGCAGAATTTCTGTAGCCAAGAGCTTGCAGATGGTGAAATTCAACCTCTTAGCTTTCTCATGGCTAGGAGGAAATAGTCTTTTACTTGTCCATATCTGAGGGACCGAGGGCTGGCTGTTGTGCTTAGACGGGGTTGAGTAGGGCGTCCCCGGCAAACTGCCGGTCTGTGAGGAAGATGCAGGCGGAAAAGTTACGTTGCCTTGATCCAAAGGTGGTGCTCTCGATGTCGGAGAGCGATCAACACCAGCTGGCGTTTCCACTTCCAAATTAAATGATGACCTGCCAATCACACTGGCTGTTGCGGGTAAAGAGGTGGCAGGTCTGCGTCCAAAAACATGTGTAACTGCTGTCCCCCCAGTCACAGAGGATGAAGAGGCCGCGGATGCAAAAGATGGGGCAGACGGTGGTTGGCCCTGCCCGCTAGGCCGCATTGTAGCACAGTGAGCTTCCCACTGCAACTTATGCTTCATATCCATGTAACTGTTCATGCATGAAGTACTCAAACTATGGATTTTTTGGCCTCTACTTAGCTTTTGGTGACAAATGTTACAGATAACACGAGTTGGGTCATCCTTATCGATCTGAAAAAATGCCCCGGCTATGCAAGACTTAGAGCCCATGTGACCTGAAGAGCCACCACGACTTGTGGTCAGAGGCACAGTTGTGTTTGAGGATGCAGTTGTTGACGTGCTTCCTCCACCTCCTCTGCTGACCTCATCGACTGGCTCACTGTGGGTTGACAGTAAGTGAGATCTCCAACCTCGTCATCATCACCCTGTGTGTTATCACACCCGTCGTCCTCAGAGCCAACCTCTTCCTGCCCTGACCGAAAACTCAAGTTGTCACTCCAATCAGGTATTTGAGTCTCATCATCGTCTTCATCATTGTCTCCACCAACAGGAGTTACAGTTTGGGAACGAGGGTCTACATTATGCTCAGAACCTTCTTCATCTGGTCCTGGATCCGACTCATAAAGATTCTGGGCATCAGTGCAGATCATTTCCTCGTCTGGATTCACAGAGGCTCTGGAGCAGACCTCTGATTCCCAAGCTATAGTATGAGTAAACAGCTCTGCAGACTCAACCATCTGTGCTACCCCATACTCAGACGGGCAGCTGGAGACTTGGGAGCTGTGAGGAAGCAAGTGCGATTGGGGTGACACCTCTGAGGACTGGAGTATTTGTGATTTTGAAGTTGAGGTGGAGGAGAGCCCACTTAAAGGAGCACTTGATATCTGTTGAAGCACCTGCTGTTTTTCTGCCTCATCTGGAATTTGTAGCGATGGGCGTGGCCGTAAGAAAGGGATCAGATCACATTGTCCACAAAAAGAAGTAGACATCTTAGTTTGGCTGGAAGATGGTATTTCATCTGCAGATGTTACTGTTGCTTTAACACCTACCCCACGGACACAACCTTTTTTTTCCCTTCCCAACACGCCTATTCCCCTTTCCACCAGCAGCAGGCCTTGTGCCACTCATTTTGGTGGTTAACTAATTGACAACTCTGTAGTTGTTTGCACAAAAAACGATGGATGGAAACCGAGCAGAGCTGAGTGGCCAAACTGTAGTACTAGCCCAAAAGGATTGGCTGGGTTAGAAGCAGTAAAACAATTTTATTACATACACAGGTGGCGGAGCTTGGTATAGATTGCCTAATAGAATGAGTACCACACACTGCTACTATGCCCAAAATTATTTTCCGGGCTAGATGCAGCTAAAAATTATTAATAATTTCAAAGCTGGTGGAGCTTGGTATAGATGGCCTAATACAATGAGTACCACACACTGCTACTATGCCCAAAATTATTTTCCGGGCTAGATGCAGCTAAAATTATTATTAATTTCAAAGCTGGTGGAGCTCAGTATAGATGGCCTAATAGAATGAGTACCACACACTGCTACAGGCCCAAAATTATTTTCCAGGCTAGATGCAGCTAAAAATTATTATTAATTTCAAAGCTGTTGGAGCTTGGTATAAATGGCCTAATACAATGAGTACCACACACTGCTACTATGCCCAAAATTATTTTCCGGGCTAGATGCAGCTAAAAATTATTATTAATTTCAAAGCTGGTGGAGCTTGGTGTAGATGGCCTAATACAATGTGTACCACACACTGCTATTATGCCCAAAATTATTTTCCGGGCAAGATGCAGCTAAAATTATTATTAATTTCAAAGCTGGTGGAGCTTGGTATAGATGGCCTAATACAATGAGTACCACACACTGCTACTATGCCCAAAATTATTTTCCGGGCTAGATGCAGCTAAAAATTATTATTAATTTCAAAGCTGGTGGAGCTTAGTATAGATGGCCTAATAGAATGAGTACCACACACTGCAACAGGCCCAAAATTATTTTCAGGGCTAGATGCAGTTAAAAATTATTATTAATTTCAAAGCTGGTGGAGCTTGATATAGATGGCCTAATACAATGAGTACCACACACTGCTACTATGCCCAAAATTATTTTCTGGGCTAGATGCAGCTAAAAATTATTATTAATTTCAAAGCTGGTGGAGCTTGGTATAGATGGCCTAATACAATGAGTACCACACAATGCTACTATGCCCAAATTTATTTTCCGGGCTAGATGCTGCTAAAAATTATTATTAATTTCAAAGCTGGTGGAGCTTAGTATAGATGGCCTAATAGAATGAGTACCACACACTGCTACAGGTCCAAAATTATTTTCCGGGGTAGATGCAGCTAAAAATTATTATTAATTTCAAAGCTGGTGGAGCTTGATATAGATGGCCTAATACAATGAGTACCACACACTGCTACTGTGCCCAAAATTATTTTCCGGGCTAGATGCAGCTAAAAATTATTATTAGTTTCAAAGCTGGTGGAGCTTGGTATAGATGGCCTAATACAATGCATACCACACACTGCTACTATGCCCAAAATTATTTTCCAGGCTAGATGCAGCTAAAAATTATTATTAATTTCAAAGCTGGTGGAGCTTGGTATAGATGGCCTAATACAATGAGTACCACACACTGCTACTATGCCCAAAATTATTTTCCGGGCTAGATGCAGCTAAAAATTATTATTAATTTCAAAGCTGGTGGAGCTTAGTATAGATGGCCTAATAGAATGAGTACCACACACTGCTACAGACCCAAAATTATTTTCCGGGCTAGATGCAGCTAAAAATTATTATTAATTTCAAAGCTGGTGGAGCTTGATATAGATGGCCTAATACAATGAGTACCACACACTGCTACTATGCCCAAAATTATTTGCCGGCTAGATGCAGCTAAAAATTATTATTAATTTCAAAGCTGGTGGGGCTTGGTATAGATGGCCTAATACAATGAGTGCCACACACTGCTACTATGCCCAAAATTATCTTCCGGGCTAGATGCAGCTAAAAATTATTATTAATTTCAATGCTGGTGGAGCTTGGTATAGATGGCCTAATAGAATGAGTACCACACACTGCTACTATGCCCAAAATTATTTTCTTGGCTAGATGCAGCTAAATATTATTATTAATTTCAAAGCTGGTGGAGCTTGCTATAGATGGCCTAATACAATGAGTACCACACACTGCTAGTATGCCCAAAATTATTTTCCGGGCTAGATGAAGCTAAAAATTATTATTAATTTCAAAGCTGGTGGAGCTTCGTATGATGGCCTAATACAATGAGTACCACACACTGCTACTATGCCCAAAATTATTTTCCAGGCTAGATGCAGCTAATAATTATTATTAATTTCTAAGCTGGTGGAGCTTGGTATAGATGGCCTAATACAATGAGTATCACACACTGCTACTATGCCCAAAATTATTTTCCGGGCTAGATGCAGCTAAAAATGATTATTAATTTCAAAGCTGGTGGAGCTTGGTATAGATGGGCTAATACAGTGAGTAACACACACTGCTACTATGCCCAAAAGGTTTTACTTGCAGTAAACAATTCGTATTACATACACAGGTCGTGTAGCTTGCAACACAGATAGGCTACTCCACTGACTAACACACACTGCAAGAGGCCCAAAAGGATTTGCTTAGCTAGATTAAGCCAAATACTGTGAAAAACACTAGTGCAGCACTAAAACAGACCTGCCTGGCAAAAAGTCCTAGGAAATGCTGTAACCTAGCCCTCAAAAGGGCTGCAATTACAACTAGTCCCTACTCCCAACCTATCTGTCTATTTAAGAGCAAATTCGCTTGCAATTCACACAGTTAGAAAGTATAGCGCCCACAGCAGCAGCGGTGCCATCTAACACTCAGCTTCAGCAGTGAGAAAATGGTGGCGACGTGGAAAATGGCTAGGTCTTATAGGGCAAGGACATGTGACATACACAGCCAATGACACATGCCCTTGCTTGTGTGAAAAAAGCACTTCGCTGCGTGTGTGCGCTGCTGATAGGCTGACAGACTGCACCTCCCCACTGTAAATGCGGGAAAGAAAAAAAAATGGAGATCTTCATTATTTCTGCAGAGATCCATCCCCTGCCCCTCCCCCCGCCCACTGTACACTCAAACTGTGTATTAACATTGATTAACAGCATTACTGTGAAAAAATCCAGTTACGATTTTAGTGCACGAACAGTTATCGAACATAACCTCGAACAGCCGGATTTTTTTCAAATCGTTCGTGTTCGTTGAACGGCTCGAACACCCCCCAAAACAGCTCGAATTTGAGATTGGCGAACAGTTCTAGTCGAACACCGCTCATCTCTAGTAAAGAGCAGTTATTTATTTAATAACAAACCGGTTATGAATATACCCTGAAAGGGGATAACCCATTTAACACGCCCATCGGTCCTGCAATTTCCTTAATTTCACAAATTTTCCTTCTTGGTGTTGATGTACAATAAAAAATTCTATTGTGTTAGCCATAAAAAAAAAAAAATAATAAAATAAATAAATAAATATATATATATATTTTGTAAGGCAGCGCTAGTTATCATACTGGGGGATACTCGCTGCACTGGGTCAATTAAAGCACACCAGCCACGTTTTTCCAGTTTTCACACTCCAGCAGTTTATTATACATCATAACTGCTATAACCGAGTCCAACTCAGTGGCTCGCCGACATATTACATATAATGTCCAGGAGCCTTTCAAGTGGCATACAGGCCCACTTGGCTCCAGTTGCAGCCCCAGCAAAGTCACTTATAGAAATGTCCACATCAATCAGTGTTTTTACCTTCGCCGGGTTTTAGCTGCTTCAGACTTATTCTGCCACCACTGTGGCTTTACGGCTTCCCAGATGGGGGTCTCCAGCCCTCGTTCCTTCAAAGGCTACTGGTATGTGGTCTCACCTCACATCCAGCCTTTGCCTTCCAGGACTCTTGCCTTCCAAGCCTCTGGCCCTCCAAGGCTACTGGGATCACTTACACCTAAGGATCCAGCCTCCGCCTTTCAGGCTTCACCAGGCTTCAATAGGCCTCACTAGGCCTCACACTCTAGCGGTGTCCCACACGGGAACAGGCCTCACGCCTTACACACCTGTCTCAAAACTAACAGGGTTTATATATCTTCCAACGCACACAGGACCTGTGCTGATGTCACATTCATGTGATCAGACATTCTGTGTGCACAGGACCTGTGCTATGTCACAGTCATGTGACCAGTCACCTGAGGGGGAGGTACATGGTCAGCCAAAACACATCCTGGACCATTACCGTAATGCCACAAGCCGCTGCATTACAATATATACATATATATATATATATATATATACATATATATATATACACACATGTATATATATTGTATCTCCTAAAGATAAAGGTTTAGAATTTTTGTTTTAGCATATAACACTTTGTGATTGACTTTCATCGCTTTCTGTAGGAGACTGCAGAGCCTGCAATACCTGCATGTATTTTTTCTATTTCAATAGATCTAGAAAAACAGACACATCAGAGATTCTAGCAACTTTAAATAGACATATATAATCCTGATTTTATTTTATTTGTTCCTAAAATTGGCTATTGGCTATTGGAGAGTATAATACAGCAAGAAAGTGGTGAGAAAAGTTAAAATATAACTTTTATTATTACAGCTAAAATAACTCAGAGACTTAATAAAAAGGTCACAGGGACCATGAGTGCAAGAACTATTTGCCAAACTGTCATAGGACATACACCTCACTAAGTGTTAGGAGTGTTGAATAACACAGGTAAATATTAATAAACAACTAACCCACCGAATTCACTAACAGATGGGTGGTCAATAGAAAGATGCCCCCCCCAAAATGACCTCGGCCCGATTGGCGTTTTCCTTAGTATTGTGACTAAAGACTTACAAGATATGGGGAGACAACCATCATGGAATAAATACAATCTTACTAGCCAAGAAATGCAAGCCCTATTAGCCTTTGAAAAAGATCACACAATAACCATAAAACCGTCAGATAAAGGCGGTAATGTGGTGATCATTAACTCGGGTGATTACCATTCTATGTGTACAAAACTGCTAAAAGATAAAGACTGTTATTGTAGTTTGGACTCCAATCCTACCAAGGAGTTTTCCCTGGAACTACACAGACTAGCCAGGGAGGCCCTGGGGAATGGGGTCCTCAGCAAACAGGAGTTTGACTTTATTTGCCCAAACCATCCAGTTATGGCGACTTTTTACAGCTTACCGAAAGTACACAAAGGATTGAAACCTTTGAAGGGGCGACCAATCGTGTCAGGGGTTAATAATCTAACCCAGAATTTGGTCATTTACCTGGATAAAGTACTGAGTCAGTCTGTAACGGGTCTTAATTCATTTGTTGGTGATACAACTGATCTTTTTCGGAGATTGGAAAACATGGTGGTGGATCCTGAGGTGATGTTAGCCAGTATTGATGTTGAGTCGCTATACTCTTCTATTCCACACGAGAGAGGCCTGGAGGCAGTTCAATACTACTTGAGTGGGAGGGGCAGACAATATCATGAGCACAATAGGTTCATCCTGGAGGCACTCCGTTTTTGTCTGTCAAGAAATGTTTTTTTGTTTGACAGGAAGTACTTCCACCAGCTCAGGGGGACCGCGATGGGGAGTCCCTGCGCCGCCTCGTACGCTAATCTGTACCTGGGATGGTGGGATGAAACCGTGGTCTTTGGGGACATACCAGTGGAGGGATGTGATTGCGTGCTCCTTTGGATTCGTTACATTGATGATGTTTTAGTGTTGTGGAAAGGGGACAAGAGACATTTTGAAGATTTTGTTGCTAGACTTAATCACAATAATTTGAATCTCCGTTTCACCTCTGAGATAGATGAGGACAGACTCCCGTTCTTGGATATCCTAATCCAAAAGGAGAAAGATGGTTTGATAAGTACCAAAACATTTAGAAAAGTGACTGCCACGAACTCCCTGCTGAGGTGGGAGAGTAACCACCCAATCCCCCTCAAGAGGGGAATCCCTAAAGGGCAGTTCATGCGTGTTCGTAGGAACTGCTCGGATGACATTTCTTTTGAAGAGCAGGCCGTTGACCTACGCAGATGCTTTCATGAGAGGGGTTACCTGGGCAAGGTGGTGTCAAGAGCGTACAGGGAGATGATAGTGAGGGACCGCACTTCTTTATTGAACCCATCTCCCAAACCCAAAAAGGATCATAATATATGCAGCCTTGTTACCACTTTCTCCAATAGAGCGGACTTGGTCCGCAGGACACTTTTGAAGCACTGGTCAATCCTTCAGATGGATGAGGACATAGGCACACATGTGAGCTTTGCACCCCAAATCACTTACAAAAGAGGTACATCCTTGAGGGACAGGCTTGTCCATAGCCACTACACGAGTCATCATGAAGACAGCTGGTTATCAGGGTCAATAAAGGGCAGTTACAGATGTAGCGGGTGTGTGGCCTGTAAACTCATGACCCAGGGCAAGAAATTTACGAGCAATATTAAGGGTGAGACCTTCATAATAAAACATTTCATCAACTGTAGGGCTAAAGGGATAATATACAAGGCCACGTGCTTCTGTGGTGCTGAATATGTAGGAAAAAGCAAAAGGGAACTTAGGAGAAGGGTGGGGGAGCACCAGCGAGATATTATTTTAAAGAGAGATATCCCCATTTCAAGGCATGAGATTTAGGAGATTTATGGGCATCGATAAAATTCCTCCCCCTCCCAGGGGAGGCGATTGGGATAAAATGATCCTACAGAGAGAAACCAAATGGATCTTTAAGTTACAGATTGTTACCCCTCATGGCCTGAACGAACAACTGTCCTATAGGTCTTTTCTTTAGCCATAGGGACAACATAAGGAGAAGAGTGTAGGGACAGCCGCCGCGGAGTGGGGGCACCAACTTGCGCAGGTTATTTAGGGTGCCAACCTCCACTGTTAGGTAGGGATCATCATGCTTAGGGCCTCGACAGGGTCCGTTTAGATCTCCTTTCTCTTTCCTGTCATCACCTGCGGTCCCGATAGTCATTCTCCCTGTACCTCATTTTCCTGCCCCTTAAGTCCTCTCATCCATCTCTCCTTTTTTATAACTCTCTACCCATCCTTCATTTTGGGAGGTCTGTGCGTCTGTTTTTGTGCACCATTTGCCTCCATCCCACTGACTTTTTGTGATCCTGTGACAGATTTCCAATGCCATCCACTATTAGGGTGCTGTGTGATGTTAATGGGATATATGTCATCACATCCAGCCTTTCTATCTTCAGCCTTGGTGACTACAAAGGGCTGTAGTGGGAACCCTGCGCACTCCCTTTCACCATAGTGTTGACCGTTTGGTTTAGCTTGGTGGTTGCCATCACGACTGTAGTAAGCGTCTTGCCCGATCTGTTAGTGCTGTAGTACGCGCATACCGGAAGTGACGTTTGCATGTCACCGCCAGTTGATGCGGTCCATGCGTCGGAAGTAATGGGGCCGCAACCGGAAGTGACGTATCGGCCGCACAGGAGCGCGGCTTAATATAAAAAGGTTATACGCTGTCTATGAGCTGCGCCGCACACCAGAACCGGCGACTGACTTTGACACACCAACATTTAACTCCCTTGATGATCCACTTATGTGAGGAAACGCGTCGGGAATGTGTCTTTTGCACGGCTGGAGGCTGAGTATGATAAGGAGCCCTGGTCTGTGAGCTGATAACACTGGAGGTTATTGACATCAAAGTGGTGAGACTGTTCCATTGCTATAGTGACTCTCTAAATTAACCATTATTATATGTCATACTCAGTTTGTTGCTTCCCTCAGCTGGTTTATTCCTATTGACCACCCATCTGTTAGTGAATTCGGTGGGTTAGTTGTTTATTAATATTTACCTGTGTCATTCAACACTCCTAACACTTAGTGAGGTGTATGTCCCATGACAGGTTGGCAAATAGTTCTTGCACTCATGGTCCCTGTGACCTTTTTGTTAAGAGGAACAGAGGCCGCTATCTGCAGACCAGACATAACCTCAAGAGAAATGTGCTGTCTTCCAGGAGCAAAAATTAAAGATGTGTCTGACAGGATATCAAGACTCTTCAGACCTACAGATCACTACCCATTCCTGCTAATACATGTGGGGACAAATGACACCGCAAGAGAGGACCTGGAAACCATCTGCAGTGACTTTGAAGACTTAGGCAAGAAAGTGAAAGAATTGGGAGCGCAGGTGGTCTTCTCATCCATCCTCCCAGTGGATGGCCATGGAACAATGAGGTGGAATAAGATTCTACAGGTGAACAACTGGCTACGTCGATGGTGCCGTCAACAAGGATTTGGATTTCTGGATCACGGAATGAATTACCTATACGATGGACTACTTTCTAGAGATGGGGTGCACCTTACGAAGACTGGAAAACATGTATTTGGAAGTCGCCTTGCTACACTCATCAGAAGAGCTTTAAACTAGAACAATGTGGGAAGGGAAGCAGAAGGCCAGAAAAAGCCATACAGCTGACAAATACTATTGAGATCTCTGCTACTGGAAGTGGAAAGGAAGAACGAAGACAAAACAATTTAAATAATAAAAATATGGGAGGAAGAGAAACCAATCACAAACTAAAATGTTTTTATACAAATGCACAAAGCATGGGCAACAAACAAGGAGAATTGGAACTACTAATGCAGGAAAAGGAATATGATGTCATTGGAATCACTGAAACTTGGTGGGACGATACACATGATTGGAATAAAAGGCTAAAAGGATACAACTTATTTGCAAGAAACAGACTTGATAAACGAGGAGGAGGTGTTGCATTGTATGTTAGAAAAGCGTATATCTGCACAGAGATTGAAGCTTCAGAGACTGGGAGTTCTGTGGAAACTGTTTGGGTAAGAATACAAGGAGAGAACAACGGAAAGGACACCATTGTAGGCATTTACTACAGGCCACCTGGGCAAGCTGAAGATATGGATGAACTCTTTATGTATCAAATGACCAAGTTCTCCAAAAAATATGACGTAGTGGTCATGGGAGATTTCAACTATCCAGACATTTGTTGGGAATCTCTCTCAAGTAAAACTAACAGGTCAAGCAAATTCTTATCCTCTCTTGCTGACAACTTTATCTTCCAAAAGGTAGGGGAGAAAACAAGGGGATCTGCTACTTTGGATCTAATCCTTATAAACAGGGAGGAAATGGTTGAGGAGGTAAAGGTGGCTGGGACCCTAGGAGGCAGCGATCATGCTATTATAGAATTTTGGATAACTAGAGGAGGAAGACATGTGAAGACTCAAACTTCAAGGTTAGATTTTAGAAAGGCAGATTTTAAGAGACTCAGAAAGAGAATAGGAGGGATCCAATGGCTGGATGTCCTTAAGGACAAAAATGTCCAGGAAGGATGGGAAATTTTTAAAAATGAGATTCTCAAAGCACAATCGTTAACAATCCCGAAAAGTAGGAAGAATGGGAAGCATTTAAGGAAACCAGGATGGATGAACACAGAACTTAAACACATGCTAAAAAGAAAGAAAGAAATGTTTATTAACCCCTTAATAACATCTGACGTACTAATACGCGTCTGTGCCCTGGGACTTAAGAGCCAGACCCGTATTAGTACGTCATCGCGATCGCGCCCGCACACAGGCTGTGCGGGCGCGATCGCCGCCGGGTGTCAGCTGATTGTCACAGCTGACACCCGGTACTATGTGCAGGGAGCGGTCACGCACCGCTCCCAGCACATTAACCCCCGCGATGCTGCGATCGAAGTCGATCAAAGTCGATCGCGGCATTGCGGGGGCAAGGGGAGGTGATCGGCGATACTCACCTCCTCTTCCGGCTTCCAGCGCAGTCTGCAAAGGCTTCCCGGGTGTTGCCATGACGACCCGATGTCGTCATGACAACATCCGGGTCACCAGAGAGCAGGAAGATTGCTTGGACATGCGCAGTGCATCTCCAAGCAATCTTCACACTGTGCACTTCTGACAGCCTTCATGGCATAGGGATGGTGCTCCATTCCTGTGCCATGCAGGCGATCAGAAAAAAAAAAGTGAAAGTCCCAGAGTGGGACAAAGTAATAAAGTGTATAAACTGTGTGAAAGTGGAAAAAAAAAAAAAAAAAAATGTGCAAAAATATTATAAAAAAATAAAAAAAATAATACACCAAAAATAAAAATATAATGTACCCATCAATAAATATTATTATAAAAAAAATAAAAAAAAAACAATAAAAGTACATATATTTGGTATCGCCGCGTCCGGAACAACCTGACCTATAAAACTGTCCCACTAGTTAACCCCTTCAGTGAACACGGTAAAAAAAAAAAAAAAAAAACCAAGCAAAAAACAATGCTTTATCACCATACCGCCAAACAAAAAGTGGAATAACACACGATCAAAAAGACGCATATAAATAAAAATGATACCGCTGAAAACGTCATCTCGTCCCACAAAAAACAAGCCGCCATATAGCTCCATCAGCCGAAAAATAAAAAAGTTATAGCTCTCAGAATAAAGCGATACTAAAAAATATTTTTTTCTATAAAATAGCTTTTATTGTGTATAAGCGCCAAAACATAGAAAAATGATACAAATGTGGTACCGTTGTAAACGTACTGACCCGAAGAGTAAAGCTGCCTCATCAATTTTACCACACGCGGAACAGAATAAAAAAAAAAAAAAAAAACAATTCCTGAATTGTTGGTTTTTGTTTATTCTGCCTCCCAAAAATCGGAATAGAAAGCGATCAAAAAATGTCACGTGCCTGAAAATGGCACCAATAACAACGTCAAGTCATCCCGCAAAAAACGAGCCGTCACATGACTGTCTGCCAAAATCTGGAAAAATTATAGCTCTCAAAATATGGCGATGCAAAAACTAGATTTTACAAAAAATGCGTCTTTTAGTGTGTGACAGCTGTCAGTCATAAAAACCCCATATGATTCTGGCATTGCTGTAATCACACCGACCCGAAGAATAAAGTCGTCTAATCACTTATACCGCACAAGGAACGGCGTCAAAAATAAACTCTTGAGTTAGGATTGGGCTAGGGTTAGGGCTGGGTTTGGGGCTAGGGTTGTGCTGGGGCTAGGGTTGTGCTGGGGCTAGGGTTGTGCTGGGGCTAGGGTTGTGCTGGGGCTAGGGTTGTGCTAGGGTTAGGGCTGGGGTTGGGATTTTTTTCAAAAGTAAGAAAAAAAGATGACGATATGGCGACTAGTGTTGAGAGCAAGTGCTCGCTACTTGAGTTTGCATCGGGTGCTCTGGTATGCATTTAGTATCGTGGGTATTTGAGTGACATGCTCGAGTCTCTGCCCCATATGCTTCGCGGCCAAAAAACTTTACGGGGATTGCCTGCCATGCACGAGCGATCCCCGCATGTTTTTTTTTGGGTGTCTAATAACCGTGAAACATGCGGAGCAGGGACTCGAGCATGTCACTCGAGCACACGCTGTACATGGTGCATACCTGAGTACCCGATGCAAACTCAAGTAGCGAGCACTTGCGCTCAAGAATAATGAAAACTTATTCAATATGATGACCTAATGTAAACAAATAATGTGCCGTACCTCTGGGTTCAAAATGTTCACTATACACCTTAATAAAATCTTTGAGGGGTATAGTTTCCAAAATGGGGACACTTGTGGGGGAGCTCCACTGTTTAGGCACATCACGGGCTCTCCAAACGCGACATGGTGTCCGCTAACAAATTGAATGGAAAATCGGCTCAAATTGTTAGCGGACGCCATGTTGCGTTTGGAGAGCCCCTGTGTGTCCAAACATTGGAGCTCCCCCACAAGTGACCCCATTTTGGAAACTAGACCCCCCAAGGCACCTATCTAGATGCATAGTGAGCACTTAGAACCCCCAGGTGCTTCACAAATTGATTCGTAAAAATGAAAAAGTGAAAATAAAACACTTTTTCATTTTTATGAATCAATTTGTGAAGCACCTGGGGTTCCAAGTGCTCACTATGAATCTAGATAGGTGCCTTGGGGTGTCTAGTTTCCAAAATGGGGTCACTTGTGGGGGAGCTCCAATGTTTGGGCACACAGGGACTCTCTAAATGCAACATGGTATCCGCTAACAAATTGAATGGAAAATCGGCTCAAATTGTTAGCGGACACCACATTGCGTTTGGAGAGCCCCTCTGTGCCCAAACTTTGGAGCTCCCCCACAAGTGACCCCATTTTGGAAACTAGACCCCCCAAGGCACCTTTCTAGATGCATAGTGAGCACTTGGAACCCCCAGGTGCTTCACAAATTGATTCGTAAAAATGAAAAAGTGAAAAAAAAAACACTTTTTCATTTTTATGAATCAATTTGTGAAGCACCTGGGGTTCCAAGTGCTCACTATGAATCTAGATAGGTGCCTTGGGGGGTCTAGTTTCCAAAATGGGGTCACTTGTGGGGGAGCTCCAATGTTTGGGCACACAGGGACTCTCTAAATGCAACATGGTATCCGCTAACAAATTGAATGGAAAATCGTCTCAAATTGTTAGCGGACACCACATTGCGTTTGGAGAGCCCCTCTGTGCCCAAACTTTGGAGCTCCCCCACAAGTGACCCCATTTTGGAAACTAGACCCCCCAAGGCACCTTTCTAGATGCATAGTGAGCACTTGGAACCCCCAGGTGCTTCACAAATTGATTCGTAAAAATGAAAAAGTGAAAAAAAAAACACTTTTTCATTTTTATGAATCAATTTGTGAAGCACCTGGGGTTCCAAGTGCTCACTATGAATCTAGATAGGTGCCTTGGGGGGTCTAGTTTCCAAAATGGGGTCACTTGTGGGGGAGCTCCAATGTTTGGGCACACAGGGACTCTCCAAATGCAACATGATATCGGCTAACAAATTGTCGGCTCAAATTGTTAGCGGATATCATGTTGCATTTGGAGAGTCCCTGTGTGCCCAAACATTGGAGCTCCTCCACAAGTGACCCCATTTTGGAAACTAGACCCCCCAAGGCACCTATCTAGATGCATAGTGAGCACTTGGAACCCCTAGGTGCTTCACAAATTGATTCGTAAAAATGAAAAAGTGTTTTTTTTTTTCACTTTTTCATTATTACGAATCAATTTGTGAAGCACCTGGGGGTTCCAAGTGCTCACTATGCATCTAGAAAGGTGCCTTGGGGGGTCTAGTTTCCAAAATGGGGTCACTTGTGGGGGAGCTCCAAAGTTTGGGCACAGAGGGGCTCTCCAAACGCAATGTGGCATCCGCTAACAATTTGAGCCGATTTTCCATTCAATTTGTTAGCGGATACCATGTTGCATTTAGAGAGTCCCTGTGTGCCCAAACATTGGAGCTCCCCCACAAGTGACCCCATTTTGGAAACTAGACCCCCCAAGGCACCTATCTAGATGCATAGTGAGCAGTTGGAACCCCCAGGTGCTTCACAAATTGATTCATAAAAATGAAAAAGTGTTTTTTTTTTCACTTTTTCATTGTTACGAATCAATTTGTGAAGCACCTGGGGGTTCCAAGTGCTCACTATGCATCTAGATAGGTGCCTTGGGGGGTCTAGTTTCCAAAATGGGGTCACTTGTGGGGGAGCTCCAATGTTTGTGCACACAGCAGCTCTCCAAACGCAACATGGTGTCGCTAACAATTTGAGCCAATTTTGCGTTAAATTTGTTAGCGGACACCATGTTGCATTTAGAGAGCCGCTGTGTGCCCAAATATTGGAGCTCCCCCACAAGTGACCCCATTTTGGAAACTAGACCACCCAAGGCACCTATCTAGATGCATAGTGAGCACTTGGAACCCTCAGGTGCTTCACAAATTGATTCATACAAATGAAAAAGTGTTTTTTTTTTCACTTTTTCATTGTTACGAATCAATTTGTGAAGCACCTGGGGGTTCCAAGTGCTCACTATGCATCTAGATAGGTGCCTTGGGGGGTCTAGTTTCCAAAATGGGGTCACTTGTGGGGGAGCTCCAATGTTTGGGCACACAGGGACTCTCTAAATGCAACATGGTGTCCTCTAACAAATTTAACGGAAAATCGGCTCAAATTGTTAGCGACACCATGTTGCGTTTGGAGAGCCGCTGTGTGCCCAAACATTGGAGCTCCCCCACAAGTGACCCCATTTTGGAAACTAGACCCCCCAAGGCACCTATCTAGATGCATTGTGAGCAATTGGAACACTCAGGTGCTTCACAAATTGATTCATAAAAATGAAAAAGTGTTTTTTTTTTTTCACTTTTTCATTGTTACGAATCAATTTGTGAAGCACCTGGGGGTTCCAAGTGCTCACTATGCATCTAGAAAGGTGCCTTGGGGGGTCTAGTTTCCAAAATGGGGTCACTTGTGGGGGAGCTCCAAAGTTTGGGCACACATGGGCTCTCCAAACACAACATGGCGTCCGCTAATTATTCAAGCAAATTTTACAATCAAAAAGTCAAATAGCGCTCCTTCCCTTCCGAGCCCTGCCGTGCGCCCAAACAGTATTTTTTCCCCAAATATTGGGTATCTGCGTGCCCAGGGGAAATTGCACAACAAATTTTGGGGTCCATTTTTTCTTGTTACCCCTGTGAAAATAAAAAAAATTGGGTCTAAATTAACATTTTTGTGAAAAAAGTTAAATGTTCATTTTTTTCTTCCACATTCAAAAAATTCCTGTGAAGCACCTGAAGGGTTAATAAAGTTCTTGAATGTGGTTTTGAGCACCTTGAGGGGTGCAGTTTTTAGAATGGTGTCACTTTTGGGTATTTTCTGTCATAAAGACCTCTCAAAGTGACTTCAAATGTGATGTGGTCCCTAAAAAAATGGTTTTGTAAATTTTGTTGGAAAAATGAGAAATCGCTGGTCAACTTTTAACCCTTATAGCTCCCTAACAAAAAAAAATTTTGGTTCCAAAATTGTGCTGATGTAAAGTAGACATGTGGGAAATGTTATTTATTAACTCTTTTGTGTGACATATCGCTCTGATTTCAGGGCTTAAAAATTCAAATTTTGAAAATTGCAAAATGTTCAAAATTTTCGCCAAATTTCCGTTTTTTTCACAAATAAACGCAAGTGATATCGAAGAAATTTTTCCACAATCATGAAGTACAATATGTCACGAAAAAACAATCTCAGAATCAGGGGGATCCGTTGAAGCGTTCGAGAGTAATTACCTCATAAAGTGACAGTGGTCAGAATTGTAAAAATTGGCCCGGTCATTAACGTGCAAACCACCCGCGGGGCTTAAGGGGTTAAATGGAAAGAGGGAGGCATATCTAAAGAAGATTATAATGCAGTCTGCAGATCCTGCAGGGTACGTATCAGGTTAGCTAAAGCTGACAATGAATTAAGGCTTGCAAGAGATGTCAAAAGCAATAAAAAAGGATTTTGGGGGTATGTCAAAAGTAAAAGAAAAATCAAAGATGCTATAGGATTTTTACAGGATGAAAATGGAGAAATGGTAAGAGAGGATGTTGAGAAGGCTGAACTTTTTAATTCCTATTTTGCATCTGTTTTCTCTCAGAAAGAAAATGTAACATCAACTGATCTTCACTATCCTTTTAAAGGAATAGAGGAATCCAAGTTATCTGTAAACAGAAAGATTGTGAGGGAATATTTAGCTAACATAAATGAGTTCAAGTCTCCAGGTCCAGATGAATTACACCCCAGAGTACTGAAGGAGATCGTAGAAGAAATTTTAGAACCACTCTCCATAATCTTTGAAAATTCTTGGAGAACAGGAGAAGTCCCAGAAGACTGGAGAAGAGCAAATGTTGTTCCTATCTTCAAAAAGGGGAAGAAGGTGGACCCAGGGAACTATAGGCCGGTGAGTCTGACTTCTATACCAGGAAAGATCTTTGAACAAATTATTAAACAACATGTATGTAAGTACATGGATAAGAATGAAGTGATTAACCAGAGTCAGCATGGGTTTGTAACTAACAAGTCATGTCAGACTAACTTAATTTCCTTCTATGACAGAATCACTGACTGGGTGGATCAGGGAAATGCTGTAGATATAGTATATCTTGACTTCAGCAAAGCATTTGACAAAGTATCTCACACCATCCTTATTGAAAAAATGACCAAGTATGCAATGGACCAGGCAACTGTTAGGTGGATTCATAACTGGCTTAGTGATCGGACTCAAAGGGTGGTTGTAAATGGCTTCACATCCAGCTGGATGAATGTCTCAAGTGGGGTACCACAGGGCTCCGTCCTGGGACCTGTATTGTTCAACATCTTTATCAATGATTTAGATGAAGGAATTGAGGGTAAACTGATTAAATTTGCTGATGACACAAAGCTAGGAGGGATAGCTAATACTAGAGAAGAGAGAGAGAGGATTCAAAAAGACCTAAATAAACTGGAGCAATGGGCAGCAACCAACAGAATGGTTTTTAACAGGGAAAAATGCAAAGTACTACATCTGGGCAATAAAAATGAAAAAAGAATATACAGAATGGGAGGAATAGAGCTAAGCAACAGTTCATGTGAAAAAGACTTAGGTATACTAATAGATCATAGACTGAACATGAGTCAACAGTGTGATGCAGCAGCAAAAAAGGCAAATACAATTCTGGGATGTATTAACAGAAGCATACAGTCTAGATCACGTGAAGTCATTATCGGTCTTTACTCCTCTTTGGTCAGACCTCATCTGGAATACTGTGTACAGTTTTGGGCACCACATTTTAAAAAAGACATAGACAAACTGGAGCAAGTTCAGAGAAGAGCGACCAGAATGGTGACTGGTCTGCAAACCATGTCCTATGAGGAACTGTTGCAGGATTTGGGAATGTTTAGCTTGCAAAAAAGAAGACTGAGAGGAGACTTAATAGCTGTCTACAAATATGTCAAGGGATGTCACATTGTAGAAGGATCATCTTTATTCTCATTTGCACAAGGAAAGACTAGAAGCAATGGGATGAAACTAAATGGGAGGAGACACAGATTAGATATTAGAAAAAACTTTTTGACAGTTAGGGTGATTAATGAGTGGAACAGGCTGCCACGAGAGGTGGTGAGTTCCCCTTCAATGGACGTCTTCAAACAGAGGCTGATGATCTAGTGAATCCTGCTTTGAGCAGGGGGTTGGACCAGATGACCCAGGAGGTCCCTTCCAACTCTACCATTCTATGATTCTATGATTCTAAGTCTCTGAGTTATTTTAGCTGTAATAATAAGTTATATTTTAACTTTTCTCACCACTTTCTTGCTGTATTAAACTGAACTACAAGTGGTTTGTACAATACCCTATTTCCTTTCCATGGCTATTGGAGAGGTATTAGAGCACTGGAAAAGATGGAATGGACGTATTTGTCACAACATGGCTAAAGAAGAAATTCAAGTTATCAAAGATTTGATAAAAGATAATAGCTCAATTGTAATTAAAGAGGCAGAGAAGGTTGGAGTTGCCACTACAATGAATAAGACACAATATGTTTATGAGGCTAAATTCCAATTGTCTGATAATAGTGTGCAAAAGAGATGAGGCGGTAATCCAATGCATGGTTTTAAATGTAAAATAGACAATTTGTTGAAAGAAGTCCCTACTTTAGAGATCATTAATCAGCCCCTGAGAAGTTTTCTGGTGAACATGTTTCCTCTTACAATAATATATTTATTACCAAAAATTCTGTGACACAGGTACTTTAGATGCAGTGACACAGAAATACAGAGCAGCCAGTACAGGGTTAATAAACGGGGGGGGGAATTTATTGTAACAGGGTCAATCTCCACGCAGGGAGTAACAGGGAAATATGGGGACAACAAGGGGAGTAGCAGGTAAAAGTCTATAACCGACAATCCACAGTTTGGCTAGATGTAGCAGAGTCGAAACGGTTGTAATCAGCAGTTTTCACTTAGCTGACTCTTGTTCCCCACAAGGCCGTTGCCGGATGCTGCCTGTGTTGTTTTCTTCTGGCTTCCCCCTCCTTGACAATGCTCCGTCTTCTGGCGGCTGGTTTGACCCGCTGAGCTCCTAGTCCGTAACACTGCACCTCACTTGCTCAGCTCCACGTCTTCTGGCGGCATCGGGCTGTCTCCAGTTTGACCCACTGAGCCTCTAGTCCGTAACACTGCACCTCACTTGCTCGGCTCCACGCACCCCGCGTCTCTTCTCCCTCTAGTCGGGCTTGACTCCAACTGTCAACTTTCTGCTTTCCCGCGCAAAACTCCTTTTTCTCCCTCTTCCTAGACATGCCCCCAGCTCCCCGGTCACCTGACCCCTGAGCTCTGGCTCTGGACACGCCCTCAGCTTCCCGGTCACCTGACTCCTGTGCTCGCAGCCTGTCTTCCCCCTGCAACCAGAGGTACGGCCCCGGCAGTTCCGGATCCCTTGTTCTGAAAGTACTTACACTCCGGTTTTCCCCTTACAATTCATACAAATTTTGAGAATCGTTTGAAATAGATTATACCAATTTAACGCTGGAAAGAAGTGTTACATAGGTTTATAGAAGATGGCTGCACGGTATATTTCTAAATCGCTATTTGTCTTAAGTATGCTGCCAGTATGAAATCAATTGAAAAATAAATAAGTTTTTTGAATGTAAAATTTGCTTGAATAATTAGCGGACGCCATGTTGCATTTAGAGAGCCCCTGATGTGCCTAAACAGTGGAAACCCCTCAAAAGTGATACCATTTTGGAAACTAAACCCCTCAGGGAACTTATCTAGATGTGTGGTGAGCACCTTGAACCCCCATATGCTTCACAGAAGTTTATAATATGGAGCCGTGAAAATAACATTTTCACATTTTTCAAAGAAAAATGTTTTTCAACCCCCAGTTTTGCATTTTCATAAGAGTAACAGGAGAAATTGCAACATGAAACTTGTTGTGCAATCTCTCCTGAGTAAGAAAAAGCCCCATATGTGGGGGAAAAACACTGCTTGGGCACATGGCAGGGTTTGGAAGGGAAGGAGCGACATTTGACTTTTTGAATGTAACATTTGCTTGAATAATTAGCTGATCCATGTTGAATTTGGAGAGCCCCTGATGTGCCTAAACAGTGAAAACCCCCCACATGTGACACAATTTTGGAAACTAGACCCCTCAGGAAACTTATCTATATTTGTGGTAAGCACCTTGAACCCCCAGGTGCTTCACAGAAGTTTATAACATGGAGCCGTGAAAATAACATTTTCACATTTTTCCCACAAAAATGTTTTTCAGCCCTCAGTTTTGCATTTTCATAAGGGTAACAGGAGAAATTGCACCATGCAGCTTGTTGTGAAATCTCTCCTGATTAAGCCGATACCCCATATGTGGGGGAAAACCACTGCTTGGGCGTACGGCAGGGTTCGGAAGGGAAGGAGCGCCATTTGACTTTTTGAATGTAAAATTTGCTTGAATAATTAGCGGTTGTGCCCCTGATGTGCCTAAACAGTGGAAAACCCCCACAAGTGACATCATTTTGAAAACTAGACCCCTCAGGGAACTTATCTAGATGTGTGGTGAGCACTCTTAACCCCCAGGTGCTTCACAGAAGTTTATTACATGGAGCCGTGAAAATAAAAAAATCAAACTTTTTCCACAAAAATGATCTTTTAGCCCCAAATTTTTTATTTTCACAAGGGTAAGAGAAGAAAATGGAACCTAAAAATTGTTGTGCAATTTCTCCTGAGTACGCCAATTCCCCATATGTGGGGAAAATACACTGTTTGGGCGCCCATCAGGGTTCAGAAGGGAAGTAGCACTGTGTGACTTGTTGAACGCAAAGTTGGCTGGAATCAAGAGCCCCTGATGTGCCTAAATAGTGGAAACCCCCCACAATTGACTCCATTTTGGAAACTAGACCCCTCAAGGATTTTATCAAGGGGTATAGTGTACATTTTGAACCCAGAGGTACGACAGAATTTGATAACATTAGGACATCATATTGAATAAGTTGTCATTAGTCTTGAGCGCAAGTACTCACTACTTGAGTTTGTATCGGGTACTCGGGTATGCACCATGAATCACGGGTGCTCGAGTGACTTGTTCGAGTCCCCGACCCACATGTTTCACGGTTGTTAGACACCCCCCAAAAAAAATGCGGGGATCGCTCGTGCTTGGCAGGCGATCCCAGCAATGATTTTTTTGGCCGCGAAGCAAATGGGACAGAGACTCGAGCATGTCACTCGAACACCCGTGATACTCAGTGCATACCCGAGCACCCGATGCAAACTGATGTAGCGAGCACTTGTGCTCAACACTGGTTGCCATATCATCAACATTTTTTTTTCTTTACTTTTGAAAAAATCCCAACCCTAACCTCAACCGTAACCCAACCCTAACACTACCCTAATGCTAGCCCAACCCTAACCCCAACCCTAGCCCAACCCTAACCCTAGCCCAACCCTAACCCTAGTTCAACCCTAACCCTAGCCCAACCCTAACCCTAGCACCACCCTAACCCCAACCCTAATACAACCCTAGCCCAACCCTAACCCTAGCCCAACCCTAACCCTAGCTCAACCCTAACCCTAGCACAACCCTAACCCCAACCCTAATACAACCCCAACCCTAGCCCAACCCTAACTCTAGCCCAACCCTAACCCTAGCCCAACACTAACCCTAGCACAATCCTAACCTCAACCCTAATACAACCCTAACAATAGCACAACGCTAACCCTAGAGTTTATTTTTTTACGCCGTTCCTCATGTGGTATAAGTGATTAGACGACTTTATTCTTCAGGTCGGTACGATTACAGCAATACCAGATTCATATCGGGTTTTTATGATTGACAGCTGTCACACACACTAAAAGACGCTATTTTTTTGCAAAGACTAGTTTTTGCATCACCATATTTTGAGAGCTATAATTTTTCCATATTTTAGCCGACAGAGTCATGTGATGGCTTGTTTTTTGCAGGACAAGTTGACGTTTTCATTGGTACCATTTTCGGACATGTGACATTTTTTGATCGCTTTCTATTCCGATTTTTGGGACACAGAATAAACAAAAACCAGCAATTCCGGAATTGATTTTTTGTTTTTTTTTATGCCGCTTCGCGTGTGCTAAAATTGATAAGGCAGCTTTATTCGTCGGGTCAATACGTTTACAGTGGTACCGCATTTATATTTTTTTTATGTTTTGGTGCTTTTACTCAACAAAAACTATTTTCTAGAAAAAATAATTTTTTGTATCACTTTATTCGGAGAGCTATAACTTTTTTATTTTTCGGATGATGGAGCTGTATGGTGGATTGTTTTTTGTGGGACAAGATGACATTTTCATCAATACCATTTTTATTTGCATTCTATAGTGGGGCAGTTTTATAGGTCAGGTCGTTCCGGACGCGGCGATACCAAATATGTGTACTTTTATTGTTTTTTTTTTTTTTCATAATAAATAAATATTTTGGGTACAATATATTTTTATTTTTTGGGGATTATTTTTGTAATTTTTTTTTTTAATATTTTTACATTTTATTTTATTTTCTCACTTTACTACACTTTATTTTACTTTTACACATTTTCCCACTATGGGATTTTCACTTTTTGCAGCCTGATTGGCTGTATAGCATAGAGAGCAGCATCTCCCTATGCCATGCAGCCTGTCAGGGCTGCACACAGGGGAGACATTACTTTGGTCATGCACTGCGCATGACCAAAGTAACGTCCTGCCTCCTGGTGACCTAGATGTTGTCATGACGACATCGGGTCGTCATGACAACATCTGGGAGCCGCCTCAGACATCGCTGGAGGCCGGAGAGGAGGTGAGTACTTTCGCTTACTTTCCCTCTTGCCCCCGCAATGCTACGATTGACTTCAATCGCAGCATTGTGGGGGTTAATGTGCAGGGAGCAGTGCGGGACCGCTCCCTGCACATAGCACCGGGTGTCAGCTGTGACAATCAGCTGACACCCGGTGGCAATCGGCCCGCACAGCTTGTGTGCAGGCGCGATCGCAATATGCGTAATAGTACATAGCTGGTCCAAAAGTTCCAGGGCACAAATACGTACTATTACTGATGTCGTCGTAAAGGGGTTAAGGGTCTGTTTACATAGACCGACTGGTGGCACGATACGACCACCAAATGGTAAATATTTATTGGTGACGTCAGTAACTATACCACTCATCAGAGTTGCCGGCTCCCACTAGCGCTCCGCGAGACCCGGCGTCTCTGTACAGCGGTGACGTCAGAAACTATACCGCTCATCAGAGTCACCAGGTGTCACTGCTTGGCGGCTTGACTTCCTGACTCTGATGAGTTGTATAGTTACTGACATCAACACTGTTCAGAGCCGCGGGGTCTCGTGGTGCCGGAGCTGGCAACTCTGATGAGCGGTGACGTCAGTTCCCGCCACCTGTGAATAGTAGCAACATTACTTACTGCTATTCACAGTCGCCAGGGCCGGATTTGGGAAACGCCATGGACTACGTCGGACCTGTGTGGGAATATTTTTCCTAATAAATTGGTGACCGAGGGACAGTGTCTTCTTTTTCTCTCTCTCTTTTTATGTTTTTCATCAGATTCTGTGGACTACATCAGATTTCCTAGACTACAGCGGACGTGCGCTTATACAGACAAAAATAAGCATAACTCAGATATTAAAAGGAGTGAGGACCCTGCTCGCAAGCTTACAGTCTTTAAGGAAATAGGGGAGACTCAAAAGGTAAAATGTACATACATATTGTATAATACAGCCATTATATATTAAATAGGGTAAATACATAACACTACCTGAACTGGTCATCAACCAATATGTGTACAGTCCAGACAAAGGCTATTAAGTACATGGGTGGTGTGAACATGATTTTGAAGAAAATTTTAATATGGGCCAAACTGGGACAGTTAGATAAGTATGTTGAGGCGATAGACCAGTCTAAAGAAATGGGTTTTTAGGGCACGCTTAAAACTGTGGGTATTGGGAATTAATTAAATTGTTCTGGGGGTGCATTCCAAAGAATTGGCCCAGCACACGAGAAATCTTGGAGACGGGAGTGGGAGGTTCGGATTATGGAGGATTTTAGTTTTAAGTCATTAGCAGAACAAAGGTCATGGGTAGGGTGGTACACTGAGATGAGTGAGGAGATGTAGAGTGGTGCTGAATTGTGGAGAGCTTTGTGGGTAAGAGTGATAAGTTTATATTGAACTCTGTATTGGATGGGCAACCATTGCAACGAATGGCACAGGGAAGAGGCATTGGTGTATCGGTTGGCAATGAATATGATCCTGGGTGCTGTGTTCAGGATGGATTGGAGAGGGGAAAGTTTAGAAAGAGGGTCAAAGGTAAGAAAAGTTCTGATTCTAGAGATGAGGTATAGATGGCACGAGCTAGCAAGTGATTTGATGTGAGGAGTGAAGGAAAGATCTGAGTCAAGTATAGCCCCAAGACAGCGGGCATGTTTCTTGGGAATAATGATGGAGCCAAAAACGGAAATGACAATATCGGCATAGGTCGGTTAGTAGAGGGAGGGAATACGAGTAGTTCAGTTTTTGACAGATTCAATTTTAGATAGAGGGAGGACATAGTGTTAAAGACAGTGGAAAGACAATCACTGGTATTTTGTAATAATGCAGGGGTGATGTCCAGAGAAGAGGTGTATAATTATAATTGGGTGTCATCAGCATAGAGATGGTACTGAAAACCAAATCTGTTGATTGTCCAAAAGAAGGGGGCCTAGGACTGATCCTTGAGGAACTCCGACAATAACGGGAAGGGGAGAGGAAGAGGAGCCAGCAAAAGACACAGTGAACGAGCTGTCAGAGAGGTTGGAGGAGAACCAAGAGAGAACAGTGTCCTTGAGGCCAATACTGTGGCGCATAGTGAGCAGGAGCTGGTGATCCACAGTGTCGAATGCTGCTGAGAGATCCAGGAGAATCAGCGGGGAGTAGTGACCATTAGATTTGGCTGTTAATAGATCATTATACACTTTAGTGATTGCAGTTTCAGTAGAATGTAAAGAGCGGAAACCAGATTGTAAAGGGTCAAGAAGAGAGTTATCTGATAGCAGATTAGACGAGAGTAACATAGTAACATAGTAACATAGTTTTTAAGGTTGAAGGAAGACTAAGTCCATCTAGTTCAACCCATAGCCTAACTTGTTGATCCAGAGGAAGGCAAAAAAAACCCATGTGGCAAACACTAAGCTCCACATTGGGGAAAAAATTTCCTTCCCGACTCCATACGACAATCAGACTAGTTCCCTGGATCAACGCCCTATCAAGGGATCTAGTATTTATAACCTGTAATATTATACTTTTCAAGAAAGGCAACCATGCCCTTCTTAAATTTTAACAGTGAATCACTCATTACAACATCATGCGGCAGAGAGTTCCATAGACTCACTGCTCTTACAGTAAAGAATCCCCGTCTGTGATTATGTTTAAACCTTCTTTCCTCCAGGCGTAGAAGATGCCCCCTTGTCCCCGTCTCAGGCCTCAGAGTAAAAAGATCAGTAGAAAGGTCTTTGTACTGTCCCCTCATATACTTGTACATAGTAATAAGATCACCCCTAAGCCTTCTTTTTTCCACAGTAAATAACCCCAAGTGTAATAACCTGTCTTGGTATTGCAGACCCCCCAGTCCTCTAATAACCTTGGTTGCTCTTCTCTGCACCCGCTCTAGTTCAGCTATGTCTTTCTTATACACCAGAGACCAGAACTGTACACAGTATTCTAAGTGTGGTCGCACTAATGACTTGTATAGAGGTAAAATTATGTTCTCCTCATGAGCATCTATGCCTCTTTTAATGCATCCCATTATTTTATTTGCCTTTGCAGCAACAGCCTGACACTGGCCACTAAACGTGAGCTTGTCATCCACCAATACACCCAGGTCTTTATCAGTTACAGTTTTGCCCAGTGTTTTACAATTAAGCATATAATTATACATTTTATTTCCTCTGCCCAAGTGCATTACCTTACATTTATCCCCATTAAAGGTCATTTGCCATTTATCAGCCCAAGCTTCTAGTTTACATAGATCCTCCTGTAATATAAAATTGTCCTCCTCTGTATTGATTACCCTGCAGAGTTTAGTGTCATCTGCAAATATTGAAATATTACTCTGTATGCCCCCTACAAGGTCATTAATAAATATGTTAAAAAGAAGGGGGCCCAATACTGACTCCTGTGGTACCCCACTGTTAACTGAGACCCAGTCTGAGTGTTTTCCATTAATAACCACCCTTTGTTTCCTATCACTGAGCCAATTCTTAACCCACATACATATATTTTCCCCTATCCCCATTGTTCTCATTTTATGTATCAACCTTTTGTGTTGAACCGTATCAAAAGCTTTTGAAAAGTCCATATACACAACATCCACTGCATTTCCTTGGTCCAGTCCGGAACTTGCCTCCTCATAAAAACTGATCAGATTAGTTTGACAGGAACGGTCCCTCGTAAACCCATGTTGATATTGGGTCATGAGGTTATTCTTCTTCAGATAGTCTAGTATAGCATCTCTTAGGAAACCCTCCAGGATTTTACCCACAGTAGAGGTTAAGCTTACCGGCCTATAATTTCCAAGCTCAGTTTTTGTCCCCTTTTTGAATATTGGCACCACATTTGCTATACGCCAGTCCTGTGGTACAGACCCTGTTATTATGGAATCTTTAAAGATTAAAAATAATGGTCTATCTATGACGTTACTTAATTCCTGCAGTACTCGCGGGTGTATCCCATCCGGGCCCGGGGATTTGTCAATTTTAGTGATTTTTAGACGCCGCAGTACTTCCTGCTGGGTTAAGCAAGTGACATTTACTGGAGAATTTTTGATATCACTAATCATGTTTTCTGTCATGCGATTTTCTTGTGTAAATACGGTTGAAAAAAAATCATTTAGCATATTGGCTTTTTCCTCATCCTCATCCAGGCATTCCAGGAATTTAGAGATAAAGGGAAGAGTGGAAACAGGTCTGTAGTTAGCAGTTCTGGTCGAGAGATGTTTTTTTTAAGTAATGGATGTATGCTGGCATTTTTAAAAGAAGAGGGAAAAATACCAGATGAGAGGGAGAGGTTAAATATTTTAGTTAGGTGAGTGGTGAGGTGACAGCTGGTGAAAGGGACTGAAGGAGATGTGAGAGAATAGGGTCACTGGTGCAGGTGGTAGGGCAAGAAGATGCAAGGAGCCTGGTCACTTCTTCGGTGACTGGTTCCAAGTCAGAAAGTAAGCAAGATGCAATGTGGGAGGGAGGAGCATGCATAACATTTGGGAATTGGGAAAAAATTTCCTGTTTGATATGGTCAATTTTTTCTTTGAAATAATTGACCAGATTGTCAGCACTGAGGTCGGTAGTCGGGGCCTGTGCTGTTTGATTAAGGACAAAGTGAAAAGTTGCAAAGAGGCGTTTAGGATTATTGGATAGTGAGATGATGAGGTTGTTAAAATAGGTTTGTTTGGAGAGATGAAGGGCAGAGTTATATGTTTTAAACATAAATTTATAATGGAGGAAATCTTCGGCCAGATTACATTTTCTCCACAGCCGTTCGGCACACCTGGAGCACCGATGGAGAAAATGTGTTTGCAGTGTGTGCCAGGGTTGTCGCTATCTGTGCCGAGTTGTTCTCTGTGTAGGAGGTGCAGCTTCATCCAGTGCACATTGCAACGTTTCATTCTAATGCTTCAGTGCAGAGTCAGGACTAGTGTTGAGCCACCCCCGTAGTGTTCAGGTTTGGTTCGGTTCGTCGAACACCGGCATGTTCGCCGAACGGTTCGTCGAACACCGTCGAAAACCATTAAAACCAATGACAGGCAAACAAAAACACATAGAAACACATGGAAAAGACATAGAAAACACCTTCAAAGGTGTCCAAAAGCTGACAAACTGCTCAGAAGACACAACTAACACATGGAAAAGTGACAAGTACATATAGTCATGCGAAAAGAAAAGAGGTGGAGGAGTAAAAGGAGGAGGAGACACAGATATAGGCATGTCATGCCCTTCTAAAATCAAGAAAGGCTGGAGTAAAAATCTAAAATCAGCCTACCAACACCTAGACGTAGTGACAAGAAAATTAAAAAAAGAAATATCTTTAGGTAGAATGGTGGTTCCACTCAGAACACTTTCCTTACAAGACATAGTGGTATCCCCGTTGGGAGTTGTGCCAAAAACGGAACCCAATACATTCGGACTAATCCACCATTTGTCATATCCAAGGGGCAGGTCAGTAAACGACAACATCGACGCGGAACCAAGTACAGTAGTATATACTGTACCTCCTTTGACAAGGCAATCAGGCGGGTCAAGAAGTTGGGAAGGGGCACCCTAATGGCCAAAACAGACATTGAGGGGGCATTCCGGTTACTTACTACCTGTGCCTCCGAATAGTGACTGCCTATTGGGCTGCTTCTGGGAAGGAGCATACTATATAGATCGCTGTTTGCCCATGGGGTGCTCCATATCCTGCTCACTATTTGAGGCATTTAGTTGCTTCCTCGAACGGGTCGTCATGGACGTTTCCAAGGGGGCACATATTATCCATTACCTCGACGACTTCCCAAACGATTCGCCACAGTGTGAATACACGAGGTAGTCCATCTGTGAGAAGGAGAGAGCTGGAGGGAGAGCAGACACCACAGAGCCGAGGGGTTAGATGGAGAACGGAAGAAGGAAAGAGGTTGAGGGAGGTAAGGGAGTACGGTGGAAGGCCGACCTGAGCTCCCCCATGTTCCTGCTGAGCGGGGAACAGCCCTGGGAAGAAAAGCCGCTTGCGCATCCCTTTGAGGTTACGGGCGCGAGAGGGCAGAGGGACTATGCTGGAGTGCGAAGCCGACACAGCCAGGCCATTCCTGCCCGTGCGACCTCCATGTCGCCGGGTTTGTGCCAGAGCCGCGGTGGACCCTGACGGCCAGCCCTCCTCTCCCAATACTGGTGCCTGTCCGCTGGTGGGTCGAGATCCCCCGCGGTGGAGGCAGGTCTAAGCTCTGTATTTAAATTGGCTCTGTAATTTGAATGAGTACACTTTAAATCCTTTTACAAGGATCTATTGGAGGCAAGTCTGCTGCCAGCAGCCACGGTAGCAGGAAGAGGAAGAGGCGGAGCCTGCCGTGTGCTGCTGTGTTTGGTGTGTGGAAAGAGCTCCTGGGAAGGGAGGTTTTGTTTTTCCCTCTGGGACTTTTTGTCTGCCCCTTTCCCAGGAAAACAGACTTGCTGTGGGATTGACCTCCGGGGCTGGGCCCCTGTCTCCTGTCCCCCGGGGGGGGGCAAGGGGTCTGGCATGAAGACCAGAGGGACCCCCGAGGCCACGGCCACGGTTGCTCCTCCCCCCGGAGGTAGGCCGAGTACCAGCAGGGGTGCTGCAGCGGTGCCCCTTGATTGGGGCACCAAGGTGGCGAAGGAGTCCACGGTCAGCTATGGCTCCCGCATCCATGCGCACCTCTGCGAGTATGAGGATGCCTCTAGGAAGCTAAAATCCCTCTGGGGGGACATTGAGGGTAGCTCAGGAGAGGTCCGACAGGGCCTCTAGCAGCAAAAAGCCTGAGCTATCCAGGAGGTGGAAAACCATCCAGGAGGTGGAGAGCCGGCAGTGTGTCATCCTTGCCGGCAGCGGGCCATTCAAAGAAAAGCTGGAGAACGATGACCAGTTCAGGGCCTTGGCCAGTGGATCTCTGGAGGGGTCACGGAGCTCCAGCCAGGTGGTGGCGGTGGAGGATGAGGAGGAGGAAGAGGACTGTGAGGAGGAGGTCGCGCCCTGCCCGCCATCTGGTGGCCTGGTAAGTGATCTCCAGGCATCGCATAGCGGGATAGCCCCTGAGCAGATGGCTCTCCCGTCTGATTCTAGCCCTTCAGAGAGCAGCGGGAGCGAAGGGGAGGATGAGGATGGCGGCAGTAGCAGCAGTGAGGGGGGTTGCCTCGTCATGAAGCAGATCAGGCAGATCGAGTCCCCGGTACGTTTTGAACAGCTGATGTTCGGGGACGAGATCTGCGAGGACGAGGCAACCAGGAGGGGGACGAAGAGGAAGAAAGCAAAGAAAAAGAAAAAAACATCTGTGGCACATAAATTTGTGTTTGTCCCCCTCTCTGGGGCCCCCCAGTCCCGTTATGCGACACCCGCTACCCACCCTGGCTCGGGCTCTGTTGTGGGTCTGCAGCGAGGGAGCGGGGAGACTGTAGGCCATGGCACGCAGAGCGCCGCCTCTGTTTGTAGTAATGAAGGTGGCGTGTCGGATGTGTCTGACATGGAGCATGGCATGGAGGGCGGCCCGGCGGCGGGCAAAATCTATGGTGGTGCTCAGGCTGGGTCCCTTATGAGAGAGGGGGCTGGCCTGGCACCTGGTGTGCCTGCTGGCGTGCGGGGGGCAGCGAGTGTAACTGCCACTGCAACCAGCACTGCTGGCGGCACACCGGCAGCCGGGGCCGCATCTTTGGCGGCGTGTGCTGGGAAGGTGTCTGGGTCCCCCACTCACAAATCCGTTAAAAAAACTGGATAACCTTTGGGGACCCAGGCATCGGGCAATGCACCTGGTAAAGCAAAGAGTGCAGGGCCTGTGGCTCCGGCAGAGC
Source organism: Phyllobates terribilis (assembly GCF_046119375.1). NCBI lineage: Eukaryota > Metazoa > Chordata > Amphibia > Anura > Dendrobatidae > Phyllobates > Phyllobates terribilis. The sequence continues at coordinate 614,303,412 of NW_027362764.1, forward strand.
AGGCTCATAAAAAGAAGGTGGTGGGGCCCGCTCCCCTGGGGGGGTCCGCGGCGAAGTCGGGGCCCCCGGCGCAGGGACCCAGTAATGGATTGGTGCCGGGGGGTCCGCCGCCGGTGGACGCCGAGGGGGAATGGCCTAGCCTGGGGCCGGCTGCCGGAGTTGCTATGGCCAAGCTCTTTGTGGCCAAGGGGGTGACGGTGGGGGGTGCTGTGCCCCTGGGAACTGGTGCTGCTAGACTTGGGATCCCTGAGAGTAAACCCGGCTTCGGGTCGGCTCTGGGGGTCTCGGCGATGCCGGTTTCGGGGGCGTGGCCCCCTGGCATCCCCGCCCATGTGGGAGTGGCTTCAGAGGGCCGCACTGTGCTACCAGGTGCAGGGGGCGTGGTTTCGTGGGCCGGGTCCGCCAACGTGGGCATGGTCACGCCTGGGGGCGGGGCTTAGCACCGGCGGCGGCCGCTCCTGGAGTAACTGAGACCGCAGCTGCGGTCAGCACCAGTGTGGGGGCAGCTGCTGTGGCTGATGCGGGTGCCTGCATGTCAGGGTCCCCTGTGTCTGGGGGCTTATCTGGGGCAGGGGCTCCGGCAGTGCGGGTGTCCAGGAAAGCTGCAGCAGGGCTGGATTGTGCAGGGGAGGAGCTACACCTGGCTCTCTTCCTGCCAGTAAAGCAGGAAGCTCCAGGAATACTTGGAGCAGTAGTGCTGCACTACTTAAAGCATGCAGTGTGGTCCTTAAATGGCTAGCAGCACATAGTGTTCCCAGTGTACAAACCCCCCCGGCAGGGAAGGCGCCGCCAGCAGGTGGCAATACCAGCAACACCGGTAATGTGAAAAGTGGAAATACAGCAGTGCATAAAAAGTGTGCCCAGAAAACAAAACACGTCGACCCCAGTGCGCATGGGAGTGGGAGCGGGGCAAGTGGGGTGATTGTGGATATAAATGGGAATGGTGTGGGTACGGACGTGCTTGAGGCTGAGGATGAGAATGGGGGTGTGTCTGCAGTAGGGTGTGCGAGTGGAGTGTCTGCTGGTAGCGGGGAGCACGGGGAGTGGGCTGGCCCACCAGCCCCCCCGGCCACGGGCCCCCGGAGTTTTGCGGGGGTAGTGGCTGGGGCCATGGGGTCCCCTCGGGGGGTTTCCTCGCCTCTGGACCTCAGGGACGGTGAGTTGCGACGCCGTTTTCTGGAGGCCCCCAAGAAGGGAGAACGGACCATCACGGTAGAGGGAAGAGAGGTGGATCTGGCCTTTTGGCTGGAGAGGCATGGCCAGGCTGCCTTCCAAGATAAAAGGGAGGGGGAAACAGTGTGGTCCCTCCCAACAGCTGGGCAGGGGGTGGCCAGGAGGAATGTGGTCCGTCTTCGGTGGAGGGGCAGTGAAGCGTGCCCACCTAGAGCGAGGGTCGTGGAGCTCTTCCTGAAGATGGACTTCAGGGCGATTGACATCTTTGCCCTGATCCATCCTTTTGGTACCTCCATCTTTGACATCAGTTTTGTTCGGCCAGAGGGCTTAGAGCTTTGCTGGTCGAAATTTTGAACTGGTGAAGAGGGAGCCCGGCTGGCGAGACTTTGCCGTACAGGCGGTGTCTCACCAAAATGGCGTAAAGAGGGTGACCGTTCTAACAAATAACGAGTCACTCTCTGGGATCGATATTATGACGTGGCTTTCTCGTTATGGGGAAGTCACGGAGGTCCCAAAGAAGAACAGGGACGAGTTCGGCATTTGGTCAGGGGGCTGGACCTTCATGATGAAATTGAAGGTTTCAGGTGGCACTGTCACCCACATCCCCTCCTCGGCATTCCTGGGGAGGGACAGGATCCTGATCTTCTACCAGGGGCAGCCGAAGGTCTGCCACAGGTGCGGTGACCCCCTCCACTTCAGCGCGGGCTGCAAGGTGCAGAAATGTGCCTTGTGTGGCGGGGTAGGTCATCTGGCCGTGGCCTGTAGTGACATTAGGTGTCACCTGTGTGGTGATCTAGGTCACCCATACAGCCGCTGCCCCCGTTCCTTTTCCAACACCATCTCTGGTCAGGTGGAGGAGGGCCGCGGGGGGGTCCCCAGTGGTTCATCCTCTGCTGGAACTGGAGGTGGGGGTGGGAGGGGGCTGAGGGGTCAGTGAGGAAAGGCGAGGCGAATACATCTGCCCGCCAGTGGCAACAGTTGGGGCGCCGAAGGGACAGGGGGCAGGATAGGCCTCAGGTGACTGGGGTGATGACTGTCCCCTCCCCGGAGGTTGCAGCCGGAGCCTCTGAGGCCCTGGGGAAAAAGACGGTGAGCGAGGAGATCAGGAGGATGGAGAGGGAGGAGGCGGCTGCTTCCTATAACTCCTCCCAGTATGAAAGTCTGGATGAGGAGGTGGTGGAGCAGCCAAAAATAATCAGGTGACAAAAGTACCAGTAGTCGGAGGAAAAAGAACAGGAAAAGGGTAAAAAAAAAAACTAAAGCCACCCCCCTCTGACCGTTATGGTGCCTACGGAAGGGCTCACCAGCTCCCCTTTGATCCCCCTCTCCAATCGGTTCCAAGCCCTTGATTACTCTGCTGTGTCGGAGGTCGGGGGTAAGGAGCCGGAGACAACATCTGGGGTGCCTTCAGGGGGCGGCGGGGTCTGTCCCCCGGGGAACTCGGTTGCCCCTGGGGGTGGGGACTGCCCCGGGGTCCGGAGGCGAGGAAACCTGTGCTGGGAAGGAGGTGTCCGATGCTTTAGGGGCGGGCATGGACACCTCGGTATCCCTAAAGAGGAGGGGTGACTCGGGCTCCTCCTCAGAAGGCGAGAGGAAGAAGGGGGGTACGGTGAAAAAGAAGGCCATCTAACTCAATCACCCATGATGGCGGAGCCTACCCCGTTGACTCTGGCGTCGATTAATGTCGCCAGTATAAAGTCAGATGCGGCCAGATTTACGGCCTTAGATTTTTTCACCCGAGTTGAGGCTGACATTTTATTTTTGCAGGAGACCAGACTAACGGACATGGGGGCCATTTATAAAGCAAAGAGGGAGTGGAGGTGTGGGCCCTCATACTGGTCTATTGCGGCCGAGCCGTATAGCGGGGTAGCGGTCCTTTTTAAGGCCGCTTCGGTGGAATGCAGATGGGTGATTGAGGTAGAAATGGGGAGGTGCTTGGTTCTTGACGTCTTCATGAGGGGACAGGAGCTCCGGCTCATTAATATCTACGGCCCGCAATCTAAGTGGGACCGTAAATGTCTCTTCCTGAAGGTCAAGCCCTATCTTTTTACAAGCCGGCAGGTGGTCTTCGGTGGGGATTTTAACACTGTAACTAGATCCCGTGATAGAGGAGGCCCCGGAGACTGGCTGGCTTATGATAGCATAGCCCTGAATAGCATAGCAAGTGAAGCTCGCCTGGTGGATGTACACATCCGGCACACCCCAGGTCACGGGGGTTTCACCTTTCATATGGGTAGCAGTAGGTCTAGGATAGATAGTTTTTTTTTTAAAGGAGGAGGCTGTCTCTTCTGCAGTGTCCGCTGTTGAGGTGGAATTCTCTGATCACTGTTTCATTTTCTTTTCGTTGAATGTTACAGAGACCCCCCAGATGGGGAGAGGCCTATGGAAGCTGAATTCGTCCCTGTTGGAAGAAGCTGATGTAAGACAATCCTTTGAGGAATTTCTTCAGAGCCAGGTACCTCTCTTGGGTCTCTGTAGTTCTAAGCCTGAATGGTGGGAGCTCTTCAAAAGAAGGGTTGCAAGGTTCTTCCGTCAGCTCTCAAGCCTCAGGGGCCTGAACAGGCACCGCCTGTATCGGGATCTGGGGAGGAAACTTGAGCAGCTCGTCTCGACTGGAGGGGACCGTGAGGAAATCTCCAGGGTGAAGGCCTTGCTCAAGTGGTGCCAGTATGATAGGCACAGATCCTTGGTTTTTGAGAGGGATTTCGGGAGGTACCGCTCGCCCGACCCTTACAGGAACTGCAGGATGTCAGTGAGTTGTAAGGTGATAACAGGACTGATCAACAGTATGGGGTCCCTGAACAGATCCAAATCAGGGATCCTGGAGGTGGTCAGATCCTTCTACTCGCACCTCTTGGGGAGGAGGGAACCTGATCGGGATGAGATGTCGGCTTTCCTGGCTGAAATCATCCCAGAGCCAAGGGATGACCCCTCTCTTCATGTTTTGGCAGAAGCCATCAGGGAAGAGGAAGTGAGACGGGCGATTGATGGGCTCCGGCCAAAAAAGTCGCCTGGTCCGGATGGCTTAACATCCGAGTTTTACAAGACTTTTAGGGACTCCTTGGTCCCCCTCTTGGCTGAGGTGTTTAATGAGTGTCTCTCCTCAGACGCTCTGCCAAGTTCAATGAGGAAGTCAGTCCTGATTATTCTGTCAAAAGGTAAAGACTCGTCCCGTATTGAGAATTGGCGTCCCATAGCGCTTCTCAATATGGACCGAAAGATTCTGGCAAAGGTGCTTTTTAATCGGTTGGTGAAATTCGCACCCCGGCTCCTTTCGGGGCCCAGCACTGCTCTGTTCCAGGCCGCAGCACATTTAGTGCTGTGCTCGGTGTCCGAGAGGCAGTGGAGCAGAGCAGGGCTGGTCACTGGAAGGGGTACTTGCTGTCCTTAGACCAGGCAAAAGCCTTTGACCGGTTAACCACGAGTACCTCTGGTCCGTCCTTCTGAGGTACGGTCTGCCCAGGAGGTTTGTTGATTGGTTGAGAGTTTTATACAATGGGGCAGAGACTCATGAACGGTTGGGTCAGACCCCCTTTTGAGGTGAAGTCTGGTGTCCGCCAGGGCTGTCCTCTGAGCCCACTGTTATACGTGTTTGCGATCGACCCCCTTCTAAGGAGGGTGGAGCGCGGACCGTTGGTGGGAGTCGGGATGGACCAGGCGGAGCCAGATGCCACCTTGAGGGTAGTGGCGTATGCCGACGACATTTCCCTTTTTGTAACCTCAAGAGGGGAGGCAGATTGGGTCATGTCTGAGGTTGAGAGCTACTCGGTGGCATCCGGGTCCATGATCAACCGGGATAAATGTGAAAGTCTCTGGCTGGGAGGGGAAGATCCTAGTTTTGATCTCCCGGATACCCTTCCAGGGCCTCAGGCCACAGCAAAAATACTAGGCATCAGTTTCGGCCCGGGGGACTACCCCCAGCAAAACTGGGAGGGCAGACTTAAGATTGCCGCCCAGAAGGTGGATGAGTGGAAGGGTTGGTCCCTGACCCTGAGGGAAAGGGTTAGCCTGGCCAAAGGGTATTTGCTCCCTTTACTAATATACCTGGGCAGCGTCTGCATCTTGCCAGAGCCTCTTTGGACACGGGTCTACAGCCTGTTCTTCCAACGATTATGGGGGAATAGACTGAACCTAATCAAGAGGGAGGTCACGTACCGCACGAGGAGACAAGGAGGGTTGGGTATGGTCAACCCAGTGGTGTTCCTAGTAAACACCTTTATTAAGGCAAACATCGCCAACCTCTGGTTAGAGAGGGCTCCTCCGTGGGTATTCTCCTGTAGGGGGTGGTTTCGGCCTTTCTTCCAGGAATGGGAGACAGGAGGGCAGGTGAAGGACCTTCGAATGCCTCATGGGCATCTTCCGGCTTATGCTACCCCGGTTCTGAAGGTGATCCGTCGGTGGGGTCTGGGAGTGTGGGAGGTCAGGACCTTGTCAAGGAGGTTACTTGACAATAGGGTCCCGTTGACCCACTTTCAGATGCCCCTGGCGCTCAAGGATTGCCCGAGCCGGGATCTGGAGGTAGGGCTTGGGTTATTGAACTCTAAACGGATCCCCTTGAAGTTTTGGGACTTGGCTTGGCGCTGCTTCCATGGGAGACTGTATGTGAGGAACAACCTGAAGGACAGGAACTCTGATGACCGGAATTGTCCCCGTGAGGAGTGTGGTGGCATGCTTGAGAGCATGGAGCACTTCCTGCTTCGGTGTCCCTTTAATACAGAGGTCTACGGTAGGGTGGGTGCTTCCATTGGCTGGCCCAGGCTGGCAGGCCTTTCCTATGTGGAGTGGGCCTATGGGGCATTCAGGTCCCTTGGTGGCCGAGATTGGGGCACTGTTTTCTTAGTTAGCTTAGTGACTAGGTTTTACACGTGGAACGCACGTTGCTTAGTGTCCACCCAGCAGAGAGCCTTCCCCCGGGAAGAGGTGATTAGGAACATCCTGGGTGACCTGGCAAAAGTGCGCTCGCTGGAGTATGAGAGGCTGGGTGCAGGGGGGGCTTCCCTTCTATGGAGGGGGTTCTCATTTAATGTGCCCTAGGGAGAGTTAGGTTACGTTTGTCTGTGATAGGGTGAGTTAGTCTCCTTCTATATTTTATATTTATTTGTAGGGTCAGGTAGTTGTGTAGGGCCAGGGAGGGACAGACAGAGACAGTCGTCAGGGAGAGGTAGTTAAGTATTAGGTTGGTAGTGAGGGTCAGTGAGAGACAGGTAGGGACAGGTAGGGAAAGATTGGTAGGGCGGTAGGGACAGGTTTTTTCTTTTCTTTAATAGGGAGGGACAGGGTGTTGTGTGTTAGATTAGGGTGAGAGCCTCTGTAGTCTCCAGTTTCCTGGTGGTGGGCTTCTCCCCTCACATTGTAGTTTTTTGTTTTGCGGTATCGGAATCGGAATATAGGGCTTGCAAGCACTGAACTTGGGTCCGATTTTTGATTTACAGTGGTGGCCAAAAGTATTGGCACCCCTGCAATTCTGTCAGATAATACTCAGTTTCTTCCTGAAAATGATTGCAATCACAAATTCTTTGGTATTATTATCTTCATTTAATTTGCTTGCAAGGAAAAAAACACAAAAGAGAATGAAGCAAAAATCAAATCATTGATCATTTCACACAAAACTCCAAAAATGGGCCAGACAAAAGTATTGGCACCCTCAGCCTAATACTTGGTTGCACAACCTTTAGCCAAAATAACTGCGAACAACCGCTTTCGGTAACCATCAATGATTTTCTTACAATGCTCTGCTGGAATTGTAGACCATTCTTCTTTGGCAAACTGCTCCAGGTCCCTGTTATTTGAAGGGTGCCTTCTCCAAACTGCCATTTTGAGATCTCTCCACAGGTGTTTTATGGGATTCAGGTCTGGACTCATTGCTGGCCACCTTAGAAGTCTCCAGTGCTTTCTCTCAAACCATTTTATAGTGCTTTTGGAAGTGTGTTTTGGGTCATTGTCCTGCTGGAAGATCCATGACCTCTGAGGGAGACCCAGCTTTCTCACACTGGGCCCTACATTATGCTGCAAAATTTGTTGGTAGTCTTCAGACTTCATAATGCCATGCACACGGTCAAGCAGTCCAGTGCCAGAGGCAGCAAAGCAACCCCAAAACATCAGGGAACTTCCGCCATGTTTGACTGTAGGGACCGTGTTCTTTTCTTTGAATGCCTCTTTTTTTTTCCTGTACACTCTATGTTGATGCTTTTTCCCCAAAAGCTCTACTTTTGTCTCATCTGACCAGAGAACATTCTTCCAAAACATTTTAGGCTTTCTCAGGTAAGTTTTGGCAAACTCCAGCCTGTCTTTTTTATGTCTCGGGGAAAGAAGTGGGGTCTTCCTGGGTATCCTACCATACAGTCCCTTTTTATTCAGAAGCCGACGGATAGTACAGGTTGACACTGTTGTACCCTCGGACTGCAGGGCAACTTGAACTTGTTTGGATGTTAGTCGAGGTTCTTTATCCACCATCCGCACAATCTTGCGTTGAAATCTCTCGTCAATTTTTCTTTTCCGTCCACATCTAGGGAGGTTAGCCACAGTGCCATGGGCTTTAAACTTCTTGATGACACTGTGCACGGAAGACACAGGAACATTCAGGTCTTTGTAGATGGACTTGTAGCCTTGAGATTGCTCATGCTTCCTCACAATTTGGTTTCTCAAATCCTCAGACAGTTCTTTGGTCTTCTTTCTTTTCTCCATGCTCAATGTGGTACACACAAGGACACAGGACAGAGGTTGAGTCAACTTTAATCCATGTTAACTGGCTGCAAGTGTGATTTAGTTATTGCCAGCACCTGTTAGGTGCCACAGGTAAGTTACAGGTGCTGTTAATTACACGAATTAGAGAAGCATCACATGATTTTTCAAACAGTGCCAATACTTTTGTCCACCCCCTTTTTTAGGTTTGGTGTGGAATTGTATCCAATTTGGCTTTAGGACAATTCTTTTTGTGTTTTTTCATTGAAAACAAATTAAATGAAGATAATAATACCAAAGAATTTGTGATTGCAATCATTTTCAGGAAGAAACTGAGTATTATCTGACAGAATTTCAGGGGTGCCAATACTTTTGGCCACCACTGTATGGTTGATTCTTTGTGTTTAGTTTATATTACCATGTCACAGCTAAGTATATTGTTAAAACAGACTTGTTATGTTGGGTATTGTATATTTATTTGTATTGTATGTATATGTATGTGTATGGGGGGGTGTAGTTTTAGGTTGGGTGGGGAGTTTCAGGGGGGGAGGGGGGAGAAAAATGGACATCCTGCGGGATGCGGGAAAAAGGACCCTTTTTTGCGTGTATATGGCCACAAACTTTCGTGGGACCTTGTTGGTGTTAAGAGGCCACAGACTTTCGTGGGACCTTGGGTGTTTAAAAATGGTGGTGGGGGAAAAAAAAAAATTGTGTGTGTAGAGTGTTAGTTTTGGCCAGGTGGCCCATCTCTTATTTTGGGCGGTGGGCCAGTTATTTAGCTTTCCTTTTTGGGGTTAGGTGTGAATGTGCAGGTATGAATGTTGCGGATGTTAGGGGTCTTGTGCACTTTAGGGTGTGGCCTGGCTGGTAGGTATGGAAGGTCTTTCCTTGCTGGGGGGTCTTTTGGAAAAACGAGCATGTTTTGTGGCTTGTGTTTAGTGTCAAGGGTCATGTGTTAGTTTGTTGGACTTGGGCTTGTCTTGCTGGGGTTTTTGGTTTTTCTTGTATAATGTTTGTATTTGTGGTTTGTATTTGTGTTTTGTTTTTGTGTTTTTGTACTTTTATAAATAAAAAATGAGTTCCAGCAAGGTGTGCTACCGCCAGTCCCAGCCCCTTTGCCTTAGGGCGCCTCCCCGATGCTCTTGACTGAGTGTCCCGGGTGCCCGAAGCGTTTCCTTTGAAAAAATTAAGTGTCCAAAGCAGCAGGTGGTGTAGCTTGCTTAACAGCTGGGCTACTCCGCTGACTAGCAGACACTGCTACTAGGCCCAAAGTATTGCCTGGGCTAGATGCAGTTAAACATTTGTAATTAGATCTACAGGCGGTGTAGCTTGCTTAACAGCTGGGCTACTCCGCTGACTAGCAGACACTGCTCATAGGCCCAAAGTATTGCCTGGGCTAGATGCAGTTAAAAAATTTTTATTAGATACAAAGGCGGTGTAGCTTGCTTCAGATGGGCTACTCCGCTGACTACGAGACACTGCTACTAGCCCAAAAGGATTTCCTGGGTTAGATGGAGTAAAAAATTGTTATAAGATACACAGGTGGTGTAGCTTGCTTCAGATGGGCTACTCTAGATACAAAAAACTAGGCATGAGTAGTACATATTGGCTAGAGATAGAAGCATCATATCTCCCCATTTGATTAACATAGGCAAAACTATGCAGTGGATACCCAATCATAACACCTAAATTTGGAAAAAATTCCAAAAACCACTGTCAAATATAAAATGACAATCTTTATTAATGAATGATTATTAAAAATTCATTATCAAATAATCACAAGGTTTTAAGATTATTTGGAAGAGGAAAAGGATGAAACAAACAAATAGACACACATGGACAAATATAATAATGTAATTTATGATTAATTTCAGTTCCCATGGGTAATACTGCCTACAAGGAGGGACTAAATAGAATAATAATAATAGTATTTCACATGTTGTCTAATGACAAATGGATATATAGGTCAGATCATAGATCAAGGCATCATATTATTAAGTAGTCAAACTTACAAAAGAGACAATGATAAATTATTAACGTCAAAGTTACTGACCAAAGTCATAGAACTTACCCATAAGGATTGTCCCTGAACAAAGTCCCGTGCCAATAGATAGCGCCCCAGCGCGCTTTTCGCACACCCAGTGCTTTCTCAAGGGGAGTTTGATAAAGAGTGTGTATGCCTCACCATATTTATACCCGTTCACATCCATTGTCCACCAATTAATGTGCCATATGCCAGCGCTGCGACAGAGAAACCGGAAGTGCGGGGTCCGGCTCTCCTTTCCGGCACGCATTAGGGAAATCCCCGTTTGACGTCATATGTGCGTGCCGGAAATGACGAAGGCCTTAGCCCGACAAAGGATAGACTGTCGCAGTGCGCATGCGCCTGTCAGCGCCATTTTGTAGGAGTCCATTATACATTCTCAAGCGTAGACAAACGAAAGCATAGTGCTTATCCACCCCTAGAGCCACCAACAAATAATCAGAAGGTAAAATCACCCCTATAAATACAATTCAGGAGAAAGTATATGACTCCAAAGAAGTCCACAGGAAATCCCTATCGCGGAGAAATGTGTCCCCATATAATATCTCCCACTATAGAATATTGTATAATATAAATAATATAGAAAAAAAGGGAAAAACAAATAAAGGGGTAATGAGGCAAAAATTATGAAATGGTATCAACAGAAATATATTAACATATTAAATTTACATCCATGTCCATCATAAAATACAATAGACCAGTACAGTATATGTCATTTATACAATAAGTACACATCTCAAATGAAGGGGTATCCATTGATGTAAAGATGATACTTCCAATCTCCTGATAAAGAGAAGCCCAAGGCACATTGAATTTAGATGCTTCCCATATATCGATCAGTCCATGTTATCACAGAATGGAAATGGTAACAGGTCATTGTTACTAAAGTATAGAGGCATAAAGAGGAAAAAGTTAAAACCACACCAAACAAGAACGCTTTAAAAACAGAATTAAAAATTGTAGAGATTATAGGAAAGGCGAGAAACTGAGTTTCTCATTTAAACCAATTGGTGACATAGTCCCCAAATTGGTGATCCACTTGAGCTCAAGTTGAGCTAAAACTTTTTTGGCATCGCCCCCCCTAATCCCACAGTGGATTCGGTCAATCCCCGTTTTTTTGAAACCCCGGGGGTCGGAGTTATGACAGATCTTAAAATGTTTCGGAATGGTCTTCATGGTCATTAGATCCTCCACCTCTCTTGCCGCAATAATGTCCCTAATGTGCTCCCGAGTCCGGATGCGGAACTCCGTGGATGTTAGTTCGACATAAATTTTCCCACATGGGCATACCCTATAGTACACCACATAGGATGTACTGCAGGATATGTAGCTAGTGACCGTAAAAGTCCGAGTCCCATCTGCTGTATCGAAAGAAGTGGCTCTAACAATATTGCCCCTTGTACAAGCAAGGCAGTCGCCGCAGGGAAAACATCCCCATCTCTGTTTGGTAGTCCCAAAGTGATTTTTCACTTTCGCCACATAGTGGCTTTTGACTAGATGATCCCGGAGATTTTACTGCGTCTTGCCATCATAAGTGGGACCTCAGGGATCTCCTTCTTCAAGACCGGATCAGTGAGTAGGATAGGCCAATGCCTCTAAGGATGTCATTCATAGAGTACCACTCACAATTAAAGGTGGAAATAAATCTTATTTTCGCAGTATCTGTTGACTTTTTCTTAGTGGTCATGAGTAGTCTCTCCCGCGGCACTGCCCTTGCCAGATTAAAGCCCTTCTTAATCATTCTGCGGCTGTAGCCCCTATCTAGGAAACGATCCCGCAAGTCATGGGCCTGTTGTGTAAAAGCAGTGATTGTGGAGCATGTTCTTTTAGCCCTCAAGAATTGTCCAGTGGGTATAGCCCTGATGGTTGATGGTAAATGCGCAGAAGAAGCATATAATACAGAATTTACAGATGTGGTCTTGCGGTAGATGCTAGTCTGGATCAGGCCCATCTGATCAACCGACATAGCAATATCCAGGAAGTCAATCTCTTTTCTGCTGTATTTATATGTTAATTTGATATTGTAATTATTTGTGTTTAATTCTTCAAAGAAAGTATTCAATTCAAATATGGTTCCCTACCAAATTATCAAGAGATCATCTATATATCGGAACCAGTACTGCACATAGCTAACGGCACGTGTCCCATCATCGCAAAAAATCTCCCTCTCCCAAAGGCGGAGGAAGAGATTTGCATACGATGGGGCACACTCCGCGCCCATAGCAGTACCTCGCCTCTGCAAATAAAACCTATCTTTGAAAACAAAAAAATTATGTTTGAGAATGAACTCCAATAATTCCAAAATCAAGTTGACCATGGGCCTGTCCAGACTGCTTGTCTCCAAAAAGAAGCGGGTAGCTCTAATTCCGTCCCTATGATCTATACAGGTGTATAGGGACTCCACATCTGCGGTCACCATCCACATATCCTCATCCAGGGAGATACCATCTATTTTCCCCAGGACGTCCGAAGAGTCCCTGACATAGGAGGGTAGTGTCTCGACCAGTGATTTCAAGTAATGGTCAATAAATTTGCGTACTGGTTCACATAGACCTCCAATGCCAGAGACTATCGGACGCCCCAGGGGGTCCACTGGATCTTTGTGAATTTTTGGAAGCAGATATAGTGTAGGTAACTTTGGAAATTTAACTGTTAGACCCTCCAATACTTTTTTTGGGATGATTCCTGCCTCATATGCCATAGTCAGAATTTTCTGAAGTTCACAGCTAAATTGGGATGTTGGATTGCTAGGAAGGATAGAGTAATTCTCTTTAACCCTGAGCTGTCTATATACCTCCTTCTCGTATTGATTAACAGGCCAGATCACGACATTTCCTCCCTTGTTGGCTGCCTTTATGACCACATCGTCTAAGGCTTTTAGTTCTTTCAAGGCTTTTCTCTGTAATGGATGTAAATTATCTCTCCTAATCCCACATGGGATTTTCTTAAAGTCTTCCATAACCATTTTGGAGAATATTTCAATTGGTGAACAAACCGACAAGGGGGGAAAAGAGGTTGATCTGGGCATTATTGTTTTAGGAAAATCAATATTCGGACCGTGTTCTAATAAAAGATCCTCCAATGCATCCAGTGCCTCCAGTTCCCTATCGTTCATAGAACTTAAATCATGCTCAGGCCTATGGTGTAATTTCTTCAAAATTAGTGTGCGGCAAAAGAGGTGGAGATCCTTGACCGCCAAAAAATAGTCGAATGCACTAGCAGGTGAGAAGGACAAACCCAGTTTCAATAATTCATAATGTATGGGAGACAATTCATACTGGGAGAGATTAATTACCTTCATATTGTTGCTCCTGGTTTTCTTAGTGTATTGGTATGGAGGGGTAATTTTTCTCTTCGAGTAAGACTTGGTCCTGTTTCTTAATTCCCTTGTGATGCCCATATTAGCAGTGTTCTCAGATTGAGAGTCACTGGTGGTGGGACGTGCTTCATCCATTGAGGTATGGGATGAGACTGAACCAGAACGGGACCTGATCATAGATCCCTTTCTAGATCCCATGTTTCTCCACCGGTACATTGTGTTATTCTGGAGATCTGTCATATCTCTCTGGAACTTCTTAGTTTTTGCCGTACATACTTCGTTTTCCCATTTAGCCAAATTGAGTTCCAACTCCTTATTAATTTCTTCCAGGGCCTTATCAGAAAGGTCCTTTTTGATATTGCTTTGAATTTCCTCAATTTCCTTCTCAACATCTTTGAGGATTTTATCATCCAGCTGTATCAAAATCTACATAAAGCCACGGGAGCACTCCCCAGCAATTTTTTCCCATCTCAATCTTAATGAGATGGGCTACTCTGCTGACTACGAGACACTGCTACTAGCCCAAAGTATTGCCTGGGCTAGATGCAGTTAAAAATTTGTAATTAGATCTACAGGCGGTGTAGCTTCCTTAACAGCTGGGCTACTAAGCTGACTAGCAGACACTGAAGCTTTGGAGCAGACCTCTGATTCCCAGACTATAGTATGAGTAAACAGCTCTGCAGACTCAACCATCTGTGTTACCCCAAGCCATAGTGTATGTAGTTTCTTACGGTTAAAAGGGGGGGAGAGCGACCCGACCCACCTGGAATTGACGATGCCAACGTCATGTAAAACACAGCAAGGGGACTCCAAAAAGAGTCTCCATTTTTTCCAAAAATTGTGGCACAGACACCACTTAAGTGGCATAAATTTCCCCAGAGTTGCTTAAAATGGTTGGTGAGGTGATTTTCCAAAATCCTCAAGCTTTTAGTCTCCCCAGGATGACACAGGGGTAGAAAAGTCCTTGCGGATCCATGATTTGTTCATCTTTATGAACGTGAGTCTGTCTACATTCTCAGTGGACAGCCGCGTGCGCTTATCTGTCAGCACACCACCAGCAGCGCTGAGCACACGTTCAGAGAGAACGCTGGCTGCGGGGCACGACATGATCTCCAAGGCGTGAGTGGCGAGCTCAGGCCATTTTTCCAGATTGGAAGCCCAAAATGATCAAGGGTCCAGTGACACAGTCATGGCTTCGATGTTCACTTGGAGATACTCCTGTACCATCTGTTATGTTCTGCTACCAGAGCTAAGGAAAGAGAGGAGATCTGTCCCTACGATAGAACTCTGCTTTATCCCTACGATGTAACAGGGGACCTGATCCTGCGATCAGACCTGCTAAAGTCCTAAGCTAGTCTGTACGGAGACCTATAGATGTGGGGAAGGAATCCCTACAAGTACTAAGGACTGGGAGGAAAAAGGGACACCTCCTAACAGAAATAGTAGCAGACAGACGAACAAACAAAATATATAGAACACAGAGGTCCGTAGACCAAGCAAACTAACAGAGTTAGATACAGAGCACAGGCTAGTTAGAAAGTAGTTATACAATGAAGTCCAGCAAAGCCAGAAGGGCGGAGCAGGATTAAATAGGCCAACAAGGTCATGTGACCAGCAATAGAAAAAACCTAAGAGCAAGGTTCTAACAGTACCCCCCCTTCTAAGAGGATCCTCCGGATCCCCTAGGGCCAGGCTTATCAGGAAATCTCCTGTGAAACGCTCTGATAAGTCTGGATGCGGAAACATCATCCGACCTCACCCAAGAGTTATCCTCGGGTCCAAAACCTTTCCAGGCCACGAGATACTGCAAACTACCTCTATACCGTCTAGAGTTAAGGATGCGAGAAATTTCATATTCCCCGTCCTCCACCACCGGAGGAACAGAGGCAGAGGCGTCACAATCCGACACAACAGCTTTTTTCAACAGAGAGACATGAAACACCGGATTAATTCTCCAGGAGGTAGGAACCTCCAACCTAACAGCAGATTGGTTAACAACCTGAAGCACCTTAAAGGGCCCTACAAACTTGGGACCCAATTTCTTAGAAGGAATCCTCAACCGCAGATTCCTAGAGGACAACCAAACCATGTCACCAACAGCGAACAAAACCTCCTGTCGTTTCCTATCAAAGTAGTCTTTAGATTTTCTGTTGGCCTCCTGAAGATTACCACGCACATCCATCCAAACTCTCTCCAAATCACCGGAAAAATTCTCCTCCTCAGGCACGGCAGATCCCAACATGGAGAACGACCCAAATGACGGATGTCTCCCAGAACAACAAAAAAAAGGCGAACAACCAGCAGAAGAAGATGTATGATTGTTCAGAGCAAATTCAGCAAGTGGCAGAAACTCAGTCCACCCCTCTTGATTGTCTGCCACAAAACAACGCAAGAACTGCTCAACATCCTGGTTTTTCCTTTCTGTCTGGCCATTAGATTCCGGATGATATCCGGATGAGAACGACAAATGAACTCCCAACCTGTCACAAAAGGCACGCCAAAAACGAGCCACGAACTGAGGTCCCCTATCAGAAACAATGTCAGTAGGAACACCATGAAGTCTGACAATTTCCTTGACAAAGGCCTTAGCGAGAGTTTTAGCGCAGGGCAGTTTGACGAAGGGAACCAAGTGACACATCTTGCTAAAAAGGTCCATGACCACCCAGATGACAGTAAAACCCTCAGAGGGGGGAAGGTCAGTTATAAAGTCCATAGCCAAATGTGTCCAAGGAGCACTGGGAACCTCCAAAGGACAAAGTAACCCCGCAGCAGGAGTATGTGAGAACTTAGATCTAGCACATATAGTACATTGACGCACCCACTTAATGACTTCCTTCTGCCATCCAGGCCACCAAAAACTGCGACCCACCAGTCTCTTGGTCTCAGAGATTCCGGGATGACCTGCCAACCGAGATTCGTGACACTCAACAAACAAATCTCTCCTAAAGGTCCCAGGCACAAACAACCTCCCATGGGGAGTGTTAGATGGGGCATTCTCCTGTGCTTTAAGAATCTCATCTTCCAAAACGGAGTCCAAAGCAGCTATCACAACACCTTCCTGTAAAATGTTCTCCTCTTTCTCAGCACCGACTATGGGAGAAAAACTGCGAGACAAGGCATCCGCCTTAACATTCTTAGTACCTGGGATGTAAGTAACGGAGAAATTAAACCGCGAGAAAAACAGTGCCCACCTAGCCTGACGGGCATTCAGGCGCTTGGCAGCATCAAGATATATCAGATTTTTATGATCCGTAAAAACCTGAACGGGAAATTCAGCACCTTCCAAGAGGTGGCGCCAGTGTTCAAATGCGAGTTTAATAGCCAATAATTCCCGATTACCAATATCGTAATTCAGTTCAGTCTCCGAAAATTTTTTTGAAAAAAAGGCACAGGGATGTACTCCATCCCCGTTATCCTGAGACAATACTGCGCCAACCCCCACAGAGGAAGCATCAACCTCAACCAAAAACAGCTTAGTCACATCAGGCTGCATAAGGATGGGAGCAGAGGTGAACCTCTCCTTGAGATACACAAAAGCTTCAATGGCCTCAGAAGACCACTGAACTGCATCAGCACCTTTCCTGGTGAGATCGGTCAGAGGTTTGACAATAATAGAAAAATTTTTTATGAATTTTCTGTAATAATTGGCGAAACCCAAAAACCTCTGTATCGATTTCAAACCAATAGGCCTAGGCCATTCCTGCACAGCTTGAACTTTAACCGGGTCCATCTCAAAACCTTCGCTGGAGATAATGTAGCCCAAAAAACTAATTCTCTGTACAGCGAACTCACATTTCTCCAGCTTAGCAAAAAGCGAATTGTCCATTAATAACTGTAATACCTCACGTACGCTCCGCCAATGAGACTCCAGATCCGGCGAATAAATCAAAATGTCATCCAAATACACAACCACATTTTTTCCGATCAAAGGTCTAAGGATGTCATTAATAAGATTCTGAAAAAATGCAGGAGCATTAGTAAGACCTAAAGGCATAACCAGATTCTCAAAATGACCCACAGGAGTGTTAAAAGCAGTCTTCCATTCGTCACCCTCCTTCATGCGCAACAGATTGTATGCCCCCTGAAGGTCAATTTTAGAGAACCAATTGGCCCCCACTAACTGGTTAAACAGATCAGGAATCAATGGCAGTGGGTAAGGATTGCGTACAGTAATTTTGTTAATCTCACGAAAATCCAGACAAGGACGTAAACCGCCGTCCTTTTTTTTTACAAAAAAAAATCCAACCGCCACAGGAGACTTAGAGGGCCTAATGTGACCGGCGGCCAAACTTGTCTGTATGTATTCCTCCAAAGCCTTTCTCTCGGGAATAGTAAGGTTAACTAAACGACTTTTAGGAAGAGTCGCTCCAGGGACAAATTCAATAGAACAATCATAGTCTCTATGGAGAGGCAAAACCTGCGATTCCTTCTCAGAAAAAACTCTCCAAAAATCCTGAATAGGAACAGGCAATTCCCCCCTATCCACAGCTGCAATACGCCCGTTACAACACTTGTCATAACATTTATGGCTCCAGGATTTAATTTCATTGGTAGACCAATCCAGTACAGGATTGTGCAATTTTAACCAGGGCAATCCCAAGACCACCGGAGAAGGCAAGTTATTCAAGACTACCAAATCCAATTTCTCATGGTGAACACCATTAATAGTGAGAGGAAATTCACAGACCTTGAGAGTAACATTCTTCAAAGGGGAGCCATCCACAGAAACCACAGCAATGGGGGATGATAAAGGTTCAGGTTTTAAATTGAGTCTTTCCAAGAATCCCCCATCAATTACATTCAGAGTAGACCCACAATCAACAAACACCCGAAATTCCATTAATTTTTCCTGAGCAATCGTGGAAGCAGCTAAAAATACACCCTTGGAATTTAAACAGGCAATACGGGCATGACTGACCTTTTTTTTTTCTTTCTTCATACGAAGCTCACAGCCTTTAATCAAATGACCAGATTTTCCGCAATAGAAACACAAGCCTTCAGAAAATCTGCGGTCTTTTTCTTGAGAGCGAGGTGCCATCGCTCCAATCTCCATCGGCTCTCCACTGTTAGTACACATATTCTCATAACCAGAAACTGACATAGCAGAGGATTTGCTCTCATTAACCCTTGCACGCAGTCTCCTATCCACCCGTATAGCTAATTGCATAGCCTGTTGCAAATCTTCAGGTGTAGGATAAGCAATTAACAGGTCTTTAACCCTTTCATTGAGCCCAGCAAGAAACAGACTTTTCAGAGCAGAATCGTTCCACCCTGTTTGAGTAGACCATCGACGGAAATGAGTACAATATTTTTCCACATTACCTGATCCCTGTCTCAAACGTCTTAACTCAGTCTCAGCTGATGAGACACGGTCAGGATCATCATATAATAGCCCCAAAGCAGAAAAAAAGCTATCCACTGATCTGAAGCATGTATCACTAGGTTGCAAAGAAAAGGCCCACTCCTGAGGCTCTTTGAGCAAAAGTGACATTATGAACCCTATTCGCTGGGATTCATCCCCAGAGGACTTGGGTCTCAAACGAAAATACAATAAGCAAGCATTTTTAAATGAAAAAAATTCTCGGTGTTCACCAAAAAATAAATCCGGCAAACGTACCTTAGGCTCCAAGAAATGTGCTCCAGGACAGTTACTCACGTGCTGACGGAGCTCGGTCACCTCCAGAGAGAGTCCTTGCAGGCGATGAGCCAAATCCTGAACCGACACCATGATGGAACAGAAAAATCTTTCCTTAGAAAATTTGCAGGCTGGACTTACTGTTATGTTCTGCTACCAGAGCTAAGGAAAGAGAGGAGATCTGTCCCTACGATAGAACTCTGCTTTATCCCTACGATGTAACAGGGGACCTGATCCTGCGATCAGACCTGCTAAAGTCCTAAGCTAGTCTGTACGGAGACCTATAGATGTGGGGAAGGAATCCCTACAAGTACTAAGGACTGGGAGGAAAAAGGGACACCTCCTAACAGAAATAGTAGCAGACAGACGAACAAACAAAATATATAGAACACAGAGGTCCGTAGACCAAGCAAACTAACAGAGTTAGATACAGAGCACAGGCTAGCTAGAAAGTAGTTATACAATGAAGTCCAGCAAAGCCAGAAGGGCGGAGCAGGATTAAATAGGCCAACAAGGTCATGTGACCAGCAATAGAAAAAACCTAAGAGCAAGGTTCTAACACCATCCTCTCTAGGCATTGACTATGTGTCAGACTACTTGTCTCCTGTGGCCTTGCAAAAGATGGTCTAAAAAATTGGTGAAATGATTCCACAAAATTGCTGTTACCAGCAGATACGGTGTTACTGTTACGGTTTGAGTGATGAAGACTCAACAGTCCCATGGTTTGCAAGTTAGAACTGTGAGATTCACTACATGCACCACTGGTGTTTTGTGGAAAAGCAGAAGTAAGATTCTGTAACAGCCTCTGCTGATACTCCTGCATGCGTGAATCCCTTTCTATGGCAGGAATTATTTCGGCAAATTTACTTTTGTACTGGGGATCTAAGAGTGTGGCAACCCAGTAGTCGGGATTACTTCGAATTCTGACAATCCGACATGTTGCAGGTAGTTCAGCAAGAAGGCACTCATGTGTCTTGCGCATCCAGGAGGACCAAGTCCTTGTTGTGTTGGTGGCGAGGTAAGAATCATGCTTCCTTCCTCTGCCCTCTCCCCCCAACCTCGCACAACAGAAATGTGATCAAGGTCTCCCTCATCTGATGAGTCTTACATGCCCATCGCGAGTTCGTCCTCCACTTCTTCCTCGGCTCCTGCACTTAACTCAACAGTTTGGCTGCTACCATGCGCCCTTGTTAATCCCTCTCCCCCACCCTCCCATGCCTGCCGCCTTGGTGCTGCCGACCGTCTGGACCTTGGAGATGTTATCTCTTCCTCATACGACTCCTCCTGTACTTCCTCCCCCTCCTCTTGTCCCACCACCTGACTCTGAATACTGTTTAAAGTGTGCTCCAGCATGTTTATGACCGGAATAGTCATGCTGATAATGGCATCGTCAGCACTAAACATCTTCGTCGCCATTTCAAAACTGTGCAGAAGGGTGCATAGGTACCTGATCTGAGACCACTCCTGCAGCATGATTTGCCCCACCTCTGGATCTCGTTGGCCAAGGCTATACGTCATAACGTATTGCACCAGGGCTCGTCGGTGCTGCCACAGTCGCTGCAACATGTGCAGAGTTGAATTCCATCATGTCGGTGTGGCACCCCAGGGGTCTGGTTACCACAGTAATAGAAATATTATGTCTGAGAGCAAGTGGGAGGTTTCTCTGGTCAGGAGCCCTAAGCATGCAACACGGCCCACCCAGACCTGGGAGGGGAGGAATCTGCCCTTATAAACTGGGTCTGGGGCGGGATTAGGCTAGTCAGAGCCTGGAGTGAAGTCCCAGACCGAGACACAGTCAGGTCTGGAGGACAGCAGACACAGGGAAAGTGACAACAGGAGCTCTGTAGGAGCAGGAGTGAGTGCCAGAGGCTGGAAGCTAGAAAGCTCGCCTTGGCTGAAGACACTAAACCCGGACACGGAGTCCGAGGCTGTGGGGACATCCAGGTCCAGTAGCAGAATCCAATCGGCAGGGGATTCCATGTCCTCTGGCCTTAGAAACCCGAAGGCACGGTCACAAGCAAGGGACCAGCACGGCCATCGTGAAGCGGAGGCTAACGGAAGGCCCCAAGTCACCGGCCATACGGGTGAGCACCACACGGTATACTCAGGGACGTGGGCTACTTCTACCCGCATAGAGCAAGGTAGCCAGGAAAGAGTGCAGATAGTCGGGGAGGCCTACAACTCCACCTGGCCAGGAGAGATCCTGCTTGCTCACAGACTGACCAGGCCCCTACTGCTAACCAGTACTCCCGGGAGGGTCAGCTTTATACCATCAGTAAAGACCCTGAACTGCACCACACGTCTCTGTGTTTCATCGCCGCACCTGAACCATTACTACTGGGACGCTCACACCATCACTCCCATCATCCACACTAGCTGCCCTGAGGCAATACTTCTCCCGTGGGGAGTTATCCCATACTCGGCTGCGCAAACAACATCAGCCTCAGCGGTCTGCAGCGCAGCGGCGGTCCCCACTGACCGCAATCCACGGGTGGCGTAGTCGGACACTTATTATAACACCAATAGACTGCCACTGGTTTGACCACCCTGGGCACGGACTGGGTCACCGCCACGGAGGACTACAACCCCCAGTGATCCGGCTCCGGGTATCCCCCTGCACAGCACAGGCCCAGGGGGCGCGTCATCGGCACATCGCATTTCAGCCGGTGAACTGGCAGGCCCAACGACTTCTGTAGAGATGTAAGTCGTTGAGCTGCGGGATGCGAATGGCAGAAGTGAGCACACAGTGACCGTGCCCTCTGCAGAAGGCCATCTAGTCCGGGATAGTGGGCTAAAAATTGCTGGACAACCAGGTTCAACACGTGAGCCATACAAGGCACGTGTGTGACATTGCCCCGGCGAAGTGCCGCACCCAAGTTTGCAGCATTGTCGCACACGGCCTTCCCTGGCTGCAGGTTCAGTGGAGACAACCATTCATGAAACTCGGTCTCTGGCAGCTGTGTGACTCACATCTCCCAGACATTTCAAAATAAACACCGCCTGATGCCGTTGAGCCCTGCAGCCAGCATAGTAAGGAGGTGTGCAGGATTCCTTCTGCGTAGTTAGAACACGGGTGGCATTACCAGACAGGCTTTGGGTGCAGGTGGAGGACCGAGAGGGGGTTGAGGAGGCAGAAGCAGTGGAGGAACTTCTAGATAAAGAGGATTGACGCACAACTCGTGGGGACAGCAAGACTTGGACAGCAGCCCCTTGTCCTGCTGTCACCATAGTTACCCAGTGCCCAGTCAGCGACATGTAACGCCCCTGTCCATGCCTACTCGTCCAAGTGTCTGTGGTGAAATGCACCCTGTCACACACAGAGTTTCTCAAGGAAGCGGTTATGTTGTGTGCGACATGCTGGTGGAGCGCAGGCACACCTTTCTTTGAGAAGTAGTGGCGACTCGGCATCTGGTACTGGGGCACTGCGACAGACATAAGGTCTCGAAAATCCTCTGGGTCCACCAGGCAGAAAGGCAGCATTTCTGTAGCCAACAGCTTGCAGATGGTGAAATTCAACCTCTTAGCTTTGTCATGGCTAGGAGGAAATGGTCTTTTACTTGTCCATAGCTGACAGACCGAGGGCTCGCTGTTGTGCTTAGACGGGGTTGAGTAGGGTGTCCCCGGCAAACTGCCGGTCTGTGAGGAAGATGCAGGCGGACATGTTATGTTGCCTTGATCCAAAGGTGGTGCTCTCGATGTCAGAGAGCGCTCAACACCAGCAGGTTTTTCCACTTCCAAATGAACTGACGACCTGCCAATCACCCTGGCTGTTGCGGGTAAAGGGGTGGCAGGTCTGCATCCAAAAACATGTGTGACTGCTGTCCCCCCAGTCACAGAGGATGAAGAGGCCGCAGATGCACAAGATGGGGCAGACAGTGGATGGCCCTGCCCGCTAGGCTTCATTGTAGCACAGTGAGCTTCCCACTGCAACTTATGCTTCATATCCATGTGACGGTTCATGCATGAAGTACTCAAACTATGGATTTTTTGGCCTCTACTTAGCTTTTGGTGACAAATGTTACAGATAACATGAGTTGGGTCATCCTTTGCGATCTCAAAAAATGCCCAGGCTATGCAAGGCTTAGAGCCCATGCGACCTGAAGAGCCACCACAACTTGTGGTCAGAGGCAGAGTTGTGATTGAGGATGCAGTTGTTGACGTGCTTCCAGTACTCCGTCTCTGTCCAGGAAGGCGCAACCTAACCTCGTCGTCACTAGCATCCTCCTCCACCTCCTCTGCTACCCTCATCGACTGGCTGACTGTGGGTTCACAGTAAGTAGGATCTCCAACCTTATTATCAGCACCCTGTGTGTTCTCACACCCATCATCCTCAGAGCCAACCTCTTCCTGCCCTGACCGAAAAGTCAAGTTGTCACTCCAATCAGGTATCTGAGTCTCCTCATCGTCTTCCTCATTGTCTCCACCAACAGGAGTTACAGTTTGGGAACGAGGGTCTACATTATGCTCAGAACCTTCTTCATCTGGGCCTGGATCCAACTCATAAACATTCTGGGCATCAGTGCAGATCATTTCCTCATCTGGATTCACAGAAGCTCTGGAGAAGACCTCTGATTCCCTGGCTATAGTATGAGTAAACAGCTCTGCAGACTCAACCATCTGTGTTACCCCATACTCAGACGGGCAGCTGGAGACTTAGGAGCTGTGAGGAAGCAAGTGCGATTGGGGTGACACCTCTGAGGACTGGAGTATTTGTGATGTTGAAGTTGAGGTGGAGGAGAGCCCACTTGAAGGAGCACTTGATATCCGTTGAAGCACCTGCTGTTTTTGTGCCTCATCTGGAATTTGTAGCGATAGGCGTGTCCGTAAGAAAGGGATCATATCACATTGTCCACGAAAAGAAGTAGACATCTTAGTTTGGCTGTAAGATAGTCTTTCTTCTGCAGATGTTACTGTTGCTTTACCACCTACCCCACAGACACAACCTTTTTTTCCCTTTCCAACACGCCTATTCCCCTTTCCACCAGCAGCAGGCCTTTTGCCACTTATTTTGGTGGTTAACTAATTGGTAACTCTGTAGTTGTTTGTACAAAAAACGATGGATGGAAACCAAGCAGAGCTAAGTGGCCAAACTGTTGTGCTAGCCCAAAATGATTGGCTGGGTTAGATGCAGTAAAACAATTTTATTAGATACACAGGCGGTGTAGCTTGCCTCACAGCTAGGCTATTCCAATGACTACGAGACACTGCTACTAGGCCCAAAAGGATTTTCTGGGTTAGATGCAGTAAAAAATTAAAATTAGATACACAGCCGGTGTAGCTTCCTTCACAGGTGGGCTACTCTGCTGACTACGAGACACTGCTACTATGCCCAAAAGGATTTACTGGGTTAGATGCAGTAAAAAATTGTTATTAGACACACAGGTGGTGTAGCTTTCTTCAGATCGGCTACTCCACTGGCTACCAGACACTGCTACTAGGCCCAAAAGGATTTACTGGGTTAGATGCAGTAAAAAATTTGAATTAGATACACAGACGGTGTAGCTTCCTTCACAGGTGGGCTAGTCCGCTGACTACCAGACACTGCTACTAGGCCCAAAAAGATTTCCTGGGTTAGATGCAGTAAAAAATTTGAATTAGATACACAGGCGGTGTAGCTTCCTTCACAGGTGGGCTACTCCGCTGACTACGAGACACTGCTACTATGCCCAAAAGGATTTACTGGGTTAGATGCAGTAAAAAATTGTTATTAGACACACAGGTAGTGTAGCTTGCTTCAGATGGGCTACTCCACTGACTACCAGACACTGCTACTAGGCCCAAAAGGATTTCCTGGGTTAGATGCAGTAAAAAATTAGAATTAGATACACAGACGGTGTAGCTTCCTTCACAGGTGGGCTACTCCGCTGACTACCAGACACTGCTACTAGGCCCAAAATGATTTCCTGGGTTTGATGTAGTAAAAATTTTTAATTAGATACACAGGTGGTGTAGCTTCCTTCACAGATGGGCTACTCTGCTGACTACGAAACACTGCTACTATGCCCAAAAGGGTTTACTGGGTTAGATGCAGTAAAAAATTAGAATTAGATACACAGGCGGTGTAGCTTCCTTCACAGGTGGGCTAGTCCGCTGACTACCAGACACTGCTACTAGGCCCAAAAAGATTTCCTGGGTTAGATGCAGTAAAAAATTAGAATTAGATACACAGGCGGTGTAGCTTCCTTCACAGGTGGGCTACTCCGCTGACTATGAGACACTGCTACTATGCCCAAAAGGATTTACTGGGTTAGATGCAGTAAAAATTGTTATTAGATACACAGGTGGTGTAGCTTGCTTCAGATGGGCTACTCCACTGACTACCAGACACTGCTACTAGGCCCAAAAGGATTTCCTGGGTTACATGCAGTAAAAAATTAGAATTAGATACACAGACGGTGTAGCTTCCTTCACAGGTGGGCTACTCCGCTGACTACCAGACACTGCTACTAGGCCCAAAATGATTTCCTGGGTTTGATGCAGTAAAAATTTTAAATTAGATACACAGGTGGTGTAGCTTCCATCACAGATGGGCTACTCTGCTGACTATGAAACACTGCTACTATGCCCAAAAGGATTTACTGGGTTAGATGCAGTAAAATATTGTTATTAGATACACAGGTGGTGTAGCTTGCTACAGATGGGCTACTCCACTGACTACCAGACACTGCTACTAGGCCCAAAAGGATTTCCTGGGTTAGATGCAGTAAAAAATTAGAATTAGATACACAGGCGGTGTAGCTTCCTTCACAGGTGGACTACTCTGCTGACTACCAGACACTGCTACTAGGCCCAAAAAGATTTCCTGGGTTAGATGCAGTAAAAAATTAGAATTAGATACACAGGCGATGTAGCTTCCTTCACAGGTGGGCCACTCCGCTGACTACCAGACACTGTTACTAGGCCCAAAATGATTTCCTGGGTTAGATGCAGTAAAAAATTTGAATTAGATACACAGGCGGTGTAGCTTCCTTCACAGGTGGGCTACTCCGCTGACTACCAGACACTGCTACTAGGCCCAAAAAGAGTTCCTTGGTTAGATGCAGTAAAAAATTAGAATTAGATACACAGACGGTGTAGCTTCCTTCACAGGTGGGCTACTCCGCTGACTACGAGACACTGCTACTATGCCCAAAAGGATTTCCTTGGTTAGATGCAGTAAAAAATTGTTAGATACACAGGTGGTGTAGCTTGCTTCAGGTGGGCTACTCCACTGACTACCAGACACTGCTACAGGCCCAAAATTATTGGCTGGCTTAGATGCAGTAAAAAATTGGTATTAGATACACAGGTGGTGTAGCTTGCAACACAGATAGGCTACTTCAACGACTAACAGACACTGCTACAAGCCCAAAAGGATTGGCTGAGCTACATTTCGCCAAATGCTGTGAAAAACACTTGCACAGCACTGGCACTGACCTGCCTGGCAAAAAGTGCTATGAACTGCTGTAACCTAGCCCTCAAAAGGGCTGCAATTAGAACTAGTCCCTACTCCCTAAACCTATCTTTCTATGTAACTGGAAATTCGCTCGCAATTCACACAGTTATACTGTATAGCGCCCACAGCAGCAGCGGTGCCGTCTAACACGCAGCTGCAGCAGTGAGAAAATGGTGGCGACGGGGAAAATGGCTGGGTCTTATAGGGCAAGGACATGTGACATACATAGCCAATGACACATGCCCTTGCTCATGTGAAAAAAAAGCACTTCGCTGCGTGTGTGCGCTGCTGATAGGCTGACAGACTGCAATGCCCCACTGTAAATGCGGGAAAGAAAAAAAAAAGGAGATTGGCATTATTTCTGCAGAGATCCATCCCCTGCACCTCCCCCCGCCCACTCTACACTGAAACTGTCTATTAACATTGATTAACAGTGTTACTGTGAAAAAATCCAGTTACGCTTTTGGTGCACGAACAGTTATCGAACATAACCTCGAAAAGCCGATTTTTTTGCAAATCGTTCGAGTTCATCTAACGACTCGAACACCGCCCAAAACAGCTTGAATTTGAGATTGGCGAACAGTTCGAGTCGAATACCGCTCATCTCTAGTCAGGACATGAGAGGTAGGAGATTGGGGCCAATGATGATTACAATATTTTAATGAATTTCTGGGTGTTCATGGCATGTATATTTCTATAAGTGTGGAAAGTGGGGGTGTCTTGAGCAGAGTGACAGTTCTTGACAGAGAAAGAAAAAAGGTTGTGGTCAGAGAGCGAAAGAGGAGAGTTAGTAAAGTCATGTATTGAACAGAGCCGGGCGAAGATCAGGTCAAGAGTATTTCCATCTTGATGTGTAGGAGAATTAGTAAGCTGTGAAAGTCTGAAGAAGGAAGTTAGCGATAAAAGATGAGCGGCAGATGGGGACAGGGGATCGCCAATTGGGATGTTAAAGTCCCCCATGATGAGATTGGGGATGTCACAGGATAAAAAGTTTGAAACGTCCAGAAACTGATGGGAGGGGCCCGGAGGGCGATACACAGCTGCCACTTGCAGGGAGAAGGACTGGTAAAGTCTCACTGTGTGGGCCTCAAAAGAATGGAAAATAAGTGAGGGTACTGGGGGGATAACCTGAAAAGTACATTTTGTTGAAAGAAGCAGACCAACACTTCCATCTGATCTGTTATCAGGTCTCGGGGTATGAGAGAAGTGTAGGCCACCATATGAGAGAGTAGCAGCGGCGGTGGTGTTCGACTGCTGGATCCAGGTTTCAGTGAGAGCCAGAAGGTTAAGGGAATTTTAGAGGAAGAAGTCATGAATGTAGGAGAATTTATTACATGCTGACCGCACATTCCAAAGGACACAATTAAAAGAGACAGAAGGCATGCAAGGAATATTAATGAGGTTAGCAGGGTTTCTGAATGGAGCAGGGAAGAGTTAGTGTTATTATTACCAGAAGGTCCTGGATTAGGAGAAATATCACCTGTGATTAGGAGAAGGAAAATAGAGAGAGTGAGGTTGAGTCATTTGTGAGATAGTTTTTTGTGTTGTGTGGTGGGAATGAATGGGTCTGTGTGGCATAACATTGTGAAGAGAGCATGAGAGCTGTACATAGTAGAAGAGAGGAGAGAGGGGTTAATATGGATGAAATGTGCCGAGTTTGTGAGAGAACGGTGAATGTGGATGATTGTAGCAGCCAGAACATAAATGGCACAAATACAAATGGTGAACGCTGTTTGCAAAACAGATGACCTGGAAGCAAGTTTGTTTAATTGTCTTGCATGTCTTACCTGTCTCCTGCCCTGTCTTACTGACAAGTCTAACTGTGCTGGGACTTTGAAAAAATATGGGACTTCAATAAAATATGCATAAATGCACCCCGCATAAAAGCAGCCCTTTAGCTTTGTCTCAATATATAGGGAACTATGTGCTTAAATCTAACACAAATTAACTAGTTAGCAACCAATCAGCTAGGTTAAGACAGCAGGAGACAAAAAAACTGCAGAAACAAAAACAGACTGGCAGATCAACATGGATCATAAACTTGGTCAAGTAAGTGTGAAGACCTTAAAGCATCATGACTTAAACAATGTAGATGAATGAGATATATATACCAATGAATAGCAGAGCGATACAGGCATGGAAGTGCAATGCAGACTTCAGAAGAGTTAACACACAGCAGATGAATGAGATATATGTACCAATGAATAACAAAGCAATACAGGCATGGAAGTGCAATGCAGACTTCAGAAGGGTTAACACACAGCAGGTGAATGAGTTACAGTATATATACCAACGAATAGCAGAACAATACAGGCATGGAAGTGCAATGCAGACTTCAGAAGAGTTAACACACAGCAGATGAATGAGATATATGTACCAATAAATAGCAAAGCAATACAGGCATGGAAGTGCAATGCAGACTTCAGAACAGTTAACACACAGCAGATGAATGATATATATATATATATATATATATATATATATATATATATATATATATATATATATATACCTGCAAGAAGAGAAGAAAAATGAACATTAGATTTGCCATGTCTAACTGTGCTGAGACTTAGAAAAATATGGGACTTCAATAAAATATGCATAAATGCAGCCCCTTAGGTTTGTCTCAGTATGTCACAAAAAAACAGTCTCAGAATCACTGGGATACTTTGAAGCCGTTGAAGCTTTCCAGAGCTTTACCACATGAAGTGACACTGGTTAGATTATAAAAAAATGGCCTGGTCATTAAGGTTAAAATTGGCTCAGTCACTAAGGGGTTAAATGCCTGTTTACCCAGGCAGTCCAAAGTAAGCAATGCTCACTGAGCAATATACACTATATCACTGAGTGCAGTTAGGCTGCCATAGTTCTCAGTAGTGCGAGTCCTGTTTATACAGGACAATGCACCGCAGAGAACGATGAATTTTTCTGCGGAGTAAAAGATCATTTCACCTGATGACTGAGCATTTTGCTTGTTCATCGGGTGATAGATTTGTTGATTACATTGTTTCTGCCTTCAGCCAGAAACAAGAGGGCAATAACTGCATAATGTTTATCAATAGTACTTCATAAATGGTTTTGGAATATAAAAAATGAACCCTGATTAATTTTATTATTTTTCAGCACAGAACATTGGACTCAAAAACTTCATGGTGGTAAAAGATGCACAGCCACTTAAAGGTATTGTGCCATAAATAAAAGTTTTACCTTGGTGATTGTTGTGGCTCCCACTGATCCAAAGGTAAAAGATTCTTTCAATAGGTGCTAACTTGTATGTACTGTATACTACAATTCCTGTAATTATCATCGATAAGTCTAATATATTTTATCAACACCATTAAAATATTAAATTATCGCCTTACATGTACTAGTAAATACAAATATTTACCTGCTTACCTAGATATACAAAACTCATTCACTTTCCAGATCAGTTTTAGTGTCATTTATTTTTACAGCTGGGAAAAATGTCAGCAAAAGCCTCTAAATGACACACAAAATATAATTGACAACACTGTTTAAATGGTGCAGAGTTTTCTAGCCAAATCTCAATTTCTCAACCATTTTAGTTGATTGCCTTGTATCTGCTGGACTACTTATTGCTGGCTATGCAGTGCCATAAAATCAAGTTCATTGTACAATTGAATTAATAAGGCAGAGATTATATTTGCGACATTGATTAAAAAATGAAAACAGTAACTCACCCTTTATCTCTGCTGAATGCATATTCTTAGAGTTTGGCAGAGTTACAAATAATAAGGTTTATGTCACATTGTGAAGAAATTAATTATTTACTTTAAATTGGTTATCCAGGACTTTTGTATTTTTTTTTCTAAGTCCACGGCCCCACTATCAGTGTTTGGTCAGTATTCGGTCAGTATTTTTTCTCAGGAGTGGGAGCCAAAACCACGTGAGGAACAATCAGTGAAAAGGTATAATAGAAACAAGTCACCAATTCTGCATTTATCACCCACTCCTGAGAAAAAATACTGACCAAATACTGATAGTGGGGCTGTGGCCTTAAGGCCCTGTCACACATAACGAGATCGCTAGCGAGATCGCTAGCAAGATCGTTATTGCGTCACTGTTTTGGGATCGCTGGGGAGATGTCAAACATGCAGAACTTCCCAACAATCTCGGCCGCCCCAGCGATCTAACCAACGATCTCGGCGGTCGTTGGGACGCTTTCACACAGCAGCTATTTCAACGATCCACACCTTGATAGGGACTGTACTGTGTCAGAAAGGCGTACATAAAATTACTTTTCCGCGCCCCCCTCATCTTCAATTGGAGGATGCTACTACGTTCTGATTGGGTGGCCTTGGTTTAACACTGCGTCTCCGGTCAAATGGGATCTCTACTGCGTGTCCATTAAAAATGGAAACTCATTTGAGACCCCCAAAGAATACTTACCTCGCTAAAGATGCCTGATTTCTTCAAAGTAGAGTCACAGCCGGAGAACGCTGGTGGGATCTGAAAAAACCAAGGACGCAGTAGCAACCACCAATCGGGGACAAGGAGCGCAGAAAAGTCCAATTTATGCACACCTACATGTCTCAGTTCTGAATCGCTAACGAGGTCGTTGATAAGGTGTCAAATACAGCGATGCACACTGCCCAGCGGGAGAGCAACGACCCAGGAATGGTCCAGGAAGCTTTGTAGCGATCAGCGATCTCACAGCAGGGGCCTGATCGTTGCTACCTGTCAGACGTAGCGAGATCGCTAGCGAGATCGCTATTGCGTCACCGAAACCGTGACTCATTAGCTTTGTAACGATCAGCGATCTCACAGCAGGGGCCTGATCGTTGCTACCTGTCAGACGTAGCGAGATCGCTAGCGAGATCGCAATTGCGTCACCGAAACCGTGACTCATTAGCGATCTCGCTAGCGATCTCGTTACGTGTGACGGGGCCTTTACTCTTCCGATCTGCTCTGTCTACAAGACATCACAGCCGATGTCATGCTGATTGACAGCCAGCTCCCCGCAGTTAGGTAGCGGGGATTTGGCTGTTAATCAGCATGACCTTGACAGAGACACACTGACAACAGAGCACAGTGGATGAGAAAAAGCTGCTTTATCGACATGACGTCATCAGAAGGCGTAGAATCGTCTGTAAGAGTGGTCCGTGACTGCCCTGAGTCGGGATAGATCGGAGCCAAGCAGATACATGTGATGCATGCAGAGTTTTTTTGTGCAGAAAATCTGCATTTCCAGAAAGTGGATGTGATTTCATAAAAACTCATACCCCAATTTCAGTAAAAGATGCTACAAAAATTTGTCTTTGTCTTTTTTGCTGTGTTTTTCTTTATAAGCTTCTATAGAGTACCTGAAAAAAAGCAAGTAATAAACGCAATTAGGTTTTTAACCCCTTCCCGACATGTCCAATTTCCATTTTTGCATTTTTGTGTTTTCCTCCCACTTTTTTATTTTTCTGTACAGACAAACATATGAAGGCTTGTTTTCATTTTACTACATAGTGTGCTGGAAAACGGTAAAAAGATTCCAGAGAAAAAAATGCAATTTTGACATTATTTTTTGGAACTTGTTTTTATGGTGTACCGGTGACCTGGCAATATGATTCTCCTCATCAGTTCAATTACAGCGATACCAAATTTGTCCAGCTTTTCTTATTATTTTAGTGGTTAAAGAGAAATCAGAATTTTGCAAAAAAAAGTTTAATTATTTTGGTTGATGGAGCTATGCAAGAGCTATGCCGATGTTTTTATTGATACCCTTTTGAAGAGATTTGTCATTTTGATCACTTCTTACCCATTTTTTTGTGGTGCTGTAGCGAACAACAGAACCCCGCAATTTTGCTATTTTTAACTTGTTTACCGATTGGGTGGATTAATTCTATATTTTTATAGATCCGACTTTTATGGATGCAGCGTTACCTCATGTAATTTTCTTTAATATCTTTATTTTTAACGGGGGAAAAAGGGAGTGATTCAGATTTTTGTGTTTTGAATTTTTTTTAATTATTATTTTTTCACTGTATTTGTTAGTCCCTTTACACCACCTGAACCTGTGATATAGTAAAAGTCATGTCCTCCTCAGCCACAAAATTTTTTTCCATGGAGTTCCATGATCCCAGGCACGGGGGTCTTCAACAGACTATCATAGCAACCCATCAACTCCCCATAATCATGTCTCAAAGTGTTTGATTGGTGCATAGATTGACACTTCTCTATGTTGGCATGCTATCAATGCCGCTGTCAGAGATTGACAGTGCCATTTAACAGGTTATCAGTCGCGGGCGAAGCAATGCTCCATCTGCGCCTGCTAGAGGCAGAACCAGCCCCTCTATGCCAGGTATAGGACGAGCATACAATCAGAGCACGCACCATACACTGGGCTCTGATTTGCACTGTATATGTACGGCGGATAAGAGACAAATAGAAAAAGGAACATGCCACGCCGCGTTGATGCAGTAATTGATGCAAAAGGAGTCCCGACCAAGTATTGAGTGCATTTGCTGTACATACATTTCAGTAGGCCAACATTTCAGATTTTAAAAACATTTTTCAAGCTGTTGTTATAAAGTATTCTAATTTACTGAGATAATGACTTTTGTGTTTTCATTGGCTGTAAGCCATAATCTTCAACATTAACAGAAATAGACACTTGAAATAGATCACTCTGTTTGTAATGACTCTATATAATATATGAGTTTCACTTTTTGTAAGAACTGAAATAAATTAACTTTTTGATGATATTCTAATTTATTGAGAAGCACTTGTATAATAAAGCCTTTATTAGTGCAAGCTACAACAAAATCTTAAAAAGAATTAAAAAGTCAAGACATAAAGATATTGTTATGATCTGTTATGATATACTAAGAAAAGAATGGGAAAAGCTGTCCCTACAGTAAGACTAAGCTGAATCCCTACGATGTAGCGGGCAGCCTGTTCCTTGTGAACAGACCCGCCTTCGTCCTCGCCAGTCTGAACGGAGACCTATAGAATAAAGGGAAGGGGTCCCTAAAAGAACTAAGGACTGGGACAAAAATGGGACACCTCCTAACAGAAGTTGTTGCAGAGCAAAAAGACAAACTGACAAAAAGTACTAGAGGTCCCAGAGGACCAAGCAAACTAGACAGAGATAGGCACCGAAGCACCTGGCTAGAGAGACAGGCAAAAAACACTGAAGTCCAGCAAAGCCAGAAGGGCGGAGCTGGAATATATAAGCAGATGGTCACGTGACCGCAAAACACAAGATAGAAAAAACTAACAGGAGGGTTCTAACAGATATACCCATAAAAAGGTGAAAAAGGCTGTGTCATTCACATGACCAATGGTATAGATAATGCTATTGTATTGCTGCTACTATTTTTCCATATATTATAGTATCATATATATATTTTGGATATTGCCTTTGAATCGAGTCTCAAATTGTTAGGACTTTCTGATACTATTTGCAAATACAGTTGAAACCAGAAGTTTACATACGCTATATAAAAGACACATATACATGTTTTTCTCGATATCTGACATGAAATCAGGATAAACCTTTCCCATTTTAGGTCAATTAGGATTACCATCATTTTTAATATTTGCCAAATGCCAGAATAATGAGAGAGAGAATGTTTAAAGGCATTTTTTACTTACTGCAAAGTCAAAAGTTTACATACACTAAGATTACTATGCCTTTAAACAATTCTGGACTGCCCATATGATGATGTCATGTGTTTGGAAGCTTCTCAAAGTTTTTTTGGCAACATCTGAGTTAATTAGAGACACCCCTGTGAATATATTTTAATGCACACCTGAAACACACTGCTTCTTTGTGTAGCATCATGGGAAAGTCTAAAGAAATCAGCCAAGATATCAGGAAGAGAATTGTGGACTTGCACAAGTCTGGCTCATCCCTGGGTACAATTTCAAGAGACCTGAAGGTGCCTGGTTCATCTGTACAAACAATTATACGCAAGTACAAACAAGATGGGAATGTCCAGCCATCATACCGCTCAGGAAGGAGATGGGTTCTGTGTCCCAGAGATGAACGTGTTTTTGTCCGACATGTGCATATAAACCCAAAGACAAAAAGCAAAAGACCTTGTGAAGATGTTGGGGGAAGTTGGTAAGATTGTGTCAATATCCCGAGTGAAAAGAGTACTGTATCAACGTAGGCTGAAAGGCCACTCTGCCAGGAAGAAGCCATTACTCCAAAAGAAACATAAAAAATCCAGATTAATGTTTGAAAATGCACACAGGAACAGAGACCTTAATTTTTGCAGACATGTCCTGTGGTCTGATGAAACTAAAATTGAACTTTTTGGGCATAATGACCATCTTTACATTTGGAGGAAAGAGGGAGAAGCTTGGAAGCCTAAGAACACCATTCCAACTGTGAAACATGGGGGTGGCAGCATCATGTTGTGGGGTTGTTTTGCTGCAGGAGGGACTGGTACACTTCACAAAATGAGAAAAGATTATATGGCAATACTGAAACAACATCTCAAGACATCAGCCAGGAAGTGAAAGCTTGGGCGGAAATGGGTCTTCCAAATGGACAATGACCCGAGCATACTGCCAAAATGATAACAAAGTGGCTTAAGGATAACAAAGTCAATGTTTTGGAGTGGCCATCACAAAGCCCTGATCTCAATTCTATTGAAAATTTATGGGCAAAGCTGAAAACGCAGGTGAAAGCAAGGCAGCATACAAACCTGGATCAGTTTCACCAGTTTTGTCAGGAGGAATGTGCCCAAATTCTGAACAACTATTGTGAGAAGCTTGTTGAAGAATATCCCAAACGTTTGACCCAAGTCATTCAGTTTATGGGCAATGGTACCAAATACTAATGAAATGTATGGAAACTTTTGACTTTGCAGTAAGTAATAAAAATGCCTTAAAACATTCTCTCTCTCTCATTATTCTGGCATTTGGCAAATATTAAAAATTATGGTAATCCTAATTGACCTAAAATGGGAAAAGTTTATTCTGATTTCATCTCAGATATTGAGAAAAACATGCATATGTGTCTTTTTATATAGTGTATGTAAACTTCTGGTTTCAACTGTATCTATTTATTGTTATTCTTATATCTTGGATCCGGTATCATATATAGGGATAATATTATTTATACTATTGGTCATTTCAATGACAGGGCCTTTTCGCCTTATTATGGGTATATCTGTATGTCTTGTTTGACTTTTTAATTGTTTTAAAGATTTTGTTGTAGCTTGCACTAATAAAGGCTTTATTATATTACTTTCTGGTGATCCCTGTCTATAGCATGTTCCTTTTTCTTTTTGTCTCTTATTCATTGTCTACTACATGCTTCAGCTGATCCCAAACTTATATTTTAGTGGTGCCCTCTTTCTCTTTGTATGTTGTATATTTACGGCGGATATCGGGAAGAGTTTAAAAAACATTAAAAATGCTGCATCAACTCTGCCTGTAAAACGCATTAAAAATGCAACAATAATGCAAAAATCAGAGCAGATTGCTATTATTTATTTCAGTGCAAACTCTTACAGAAAAAATAAAGCTGGAATAAAGTAGTGTTTTTGCATTTGGGGATATGGCCTAACTGTAGGGAAAGCAAAATGATTCCAGTCTGCTGGTAAAAATATCAGTTTAGCATTGGATAACAATTATAGAATGATTTACCCACAAATTAGCTTCTTTGAGGCAGAAACTTTTCAGTTGTTCCCCCATGGTGATAATGTTGGGAATCACTGACTTTGTGCATTGATAGACTTGTTGTGAGTTTCCATCTGTGCAATTAACTTGGATTTATTTAAACTTTTAACTATTTTTTTGTATGTGTAGTAGTAGCATAGCGTGTATGTGTGTATGTGTGTGGGGGTTACAAGGGGTAACGTTTCTCCTTGTGAAAACTAAGCTAAGTCTGCATAGGGAGACCCATAGGCCTTGTAATTCTCTTCTGGGGATTTAAATATGCAAATTGCCTTTTCAGATAGGAACAGGACTTGAACTCTATCGCCACCTATAGGAGGTAGCAATCCTAAATGTCAAAATTGACTGTTTAATGAGCCTTGCCACATGACTTAGGATAAGAACCTAAGCCATACACCAGGTCTGCAAATAGTGACCACATAACACAAATTTCCCCACACAAAAGTGTTATACAATATCCAAATTAAAATGTCAGTCAGTGCCTTAAATACAACTGTCATACAATGTCTTCATAGAAAATCGGTTAATTTTAAAGTATTTGCCAGGGTCACTCTTTCGGGAGCCCCGAAGAAAACTTTAACAATACTGCTTGTGTACTTTTTATGTATAGAATTTAGTGTAAAAGTGTGATGCAGCGTTATTGTAAAAACGTCCCATGAGCTGAATTAACCGGTCACAATGATAAGCTGTTTGTTGTTCAAGTGACATGTTCTCCTTTCTGACCACTAGATGTCACTGAAAGATTTATTTTTGCTTACGTTTCTCTTATTTTACCTATTTTACCTGGTAAATTTGCTTTGCACTGCTTTACGTGCACGTTATCACTTAATACTACGCATAAAGCAAACCACTAATTATGTTTATTATTGTAGGTTCTTCTTTTGAATTTATTGAGGTTTTCCAGGTTTGAAAATATGTAAAAAAAAATATTTAAAATGCATATGCTTGTTTCAATTGCTCACAGTTTTCCTGCCATTGCTGGTAAGGTTCTCCATAATGATGTCAGCACATTGACCGACTCTTAGTCACGTCATCTGCACACTGTATGATGTGTCTATGTTCTGGCTATTATCTCATTGGTGTGATTCTGGCACCTAGAACCTGAGAAATCAGCTGCTGTCACCAGGGAAAGTTTTATGTGTTAATAAGTTTCCTCTGCAACAGCCCCTACGGGAAAATGTGCTGACCTTCCAACGATTCCTGACTATACAACATGTGGACTAGCCGGGCCATCATACTTGAAGGTACTATGGGTTGTGCACCACTAAAGACCTTTTTCTGAGTCCGTTAGTGTGCTGGCCTAGACATCACTGCTGGATGCTATATGTACACCGGAGTGCTCTACTTATCCTACATCATTTATCTTGCCAGGCTTCCTCATCTGTTTAAAGCACCATGTTTTGTTTTGTTTTAGTAAATTTCAGTGCTGGAGTGGTGCTACTAACCTAAGATCCTTGCGCCTAATATTATACTCACCACCTCTTGTCTTCAGCTCTTCCTGGTATCGCTCCGGTCCTGCGACTCCATCTTGTGACTGCAACTTCTGATTGACCGTAAGTTAGCGGTAACGAGCACAAGAATGAGGCTCTTATAGACTTGTATTGAAAAGTGACCGACGGCTGGAGGCATCCCGCAAGTCACAAACTACTGGAGACTGACCTTAGCGACGTCGATAAAAGATGAAGATGACGGCTGGTGAGTATAAGACCAGGAGCAGGGACCTTACATTAGTAGCACCACATCAGCACTACAATAAACAAAAAGCTGGAGTGGTGCTTTATTCTATTGCTTCTTATAATCTTATTATTATATTATCTTCCCTATGCCTCTGAAATATATACTCAGTTTCCTGTAGGTTTCTGATAAGGAGGACGTCAGCAGATCATATTGGCCAGGTTTGCTGAGGAGTTCAGGTGACTTACTGTAAGGAAATGGACATGCTGCCCACATTCTCCCTTGAAGAAACAAGTTTATTATTATAAAATGTTATCTGAAGTAAATTTGAACTGAGAGTGATCGATCGGACAGGAGTCCTGGGAGAGGACACCTAGCAGGTAATGGGCGTAGACAGGACTGAGTAAGTGAAATAAGTAGAATGTCCCGGGCGGACGTTTTAGAGCATCAGCGAGCTGGGAGCTAAGTTTGGCCATACTGGCACCCTAAGAGGAAAGGAGACGCAGAGTTGAGGGGCGAGTAAAAGTCCCTAGCGGGACTGTAAAGTTGAGTTGAGTTGTGCTGAAGTAGTGAGAAACAGTGAAAATAGAGGACAAGGAAAAAAAGTAAAAGAGGAAGATAAGGAAGGAAACTATGTGAAAAATGCTCCGTATCATCAAGGAAATGTTCATAATACTGTGTACTCGCTATCTCTTGTATATATTCCCTACCAAGTTCGTGTTCAGTAAAAATTCTATTTTCAAATGTTGGTCTCCCTCATTGAACTGTCCAATACCTGTTCCTGGCAAACCAGTAACATCGATTACATGCGGCCTGCACAGGCATAGCACCCACACAGCTCAAGTACACACACCCAGCCAGGACCCTCACTTTTCATGTAACGTGCCAGGGTGCAACAGACGAGTACCTCGACCACGGCTACTGCCCCACGGCACATTACATTATGTGCTGTAATAGAAGGACTCTTGTTAGCAGGGCCACATCTGCCATGAGACAGGATGAGCATCTTGCCTCCAGCAGCTGTCTGAGGTGTTTCTCAGGGTGCATCAAAATGGCAAAATGCTACTGCTCCTGACTCTGAACAGCAGTAATTTGTACTGGACAAGCGCTAAAAATTTGACATTATGTACAATGGCATGTAAAAGTTTGGGCATCCCTGATCAAAATTACTGTTATTGTGAACAGTTAAGCAAGTTGAAGATGAAATGATCTCCAAAAGGCCTAAAATTAAAGATGGCAGACTTCCTTTCTATTTTAGGAAATAAAAATATATATTTTCATCTT
This sequence comes from Phyllobates terribilis, assembly GCF_046119375.1. NCBI lineage: Eukaryota > Metazoa > Chordata > Amphibia > Anura > Dendrobatidae > Phyllobates > Phyllobates terribilis. The sequence goes on from NW_027362764.1 coordinate 614,342,299, forward strand.
TTACATTTTAAAAAATACATAAAGGAAAATGGGCCAATGCAAAGATTTGGGCACCCTGCATGGTTCATACTTAGTAACACCCCCTTTTGAAAGTATCTCAACTTGTAAACTCTTTTTGTAGCCAGACAAGAGTCTTTCAATTCTTGTTTGAGAGATTTTTATCCATTCTTCCTTGGAAAATTCTACCAGTTCTGTGAAATTCCTGGGTCATCTTGCATGCACTGCTATTTTGAGGTCTAGCCACAGATTTTCAATGATGTTCAGATCAGGGGACTATTAGGGCCATTGTAAAACCTTCAGCTTACGTCTTTTGAGGTAGTCTATTGTGGATTTTGATGTTTGTTTAGTTTCATTATCCATGTGTAGAAGCCATCCTCTTTTCTACTTCAGCTTTTTTACAAATGGTGTTATGTTTGCATTAAGAATCTATCCCATGTTCCCCGTGCCATTGGCTGCAACACAACCCCAAACCATGATTGATCCACCCTTATTCTTAATGGTTGGCAGGATGTTCTTTTCCTGAAATTCTGTGCCCTTTTTACTCGACACATACCTTTTATCATTGTGGCCAAAGATTTCTATTTTAACCTCATCGGTCCACAGGACTTGTTTCCAAAATGCATCAGGCTTTGCTTAGATGTTCTTTTGCACACTTCTGACGCTGAATTTTATGGTGAGGAAGCAGGAGATGTTTTCTTCTGATGACTCTTCCATGAAGCCCATATTTGTGCAGGTGTCTATAAAGAGTAGAACAATATACCACAACTCCAGAGTCTGCCAAACCTTTCTGAAGGTCTTTTGCAGTCAAGCAGGGGTTCTGATTTGCCTCTCTAGTAATCCTACGAGTAGCTCTCACTGAAATTTTGCTTGGATTTCCTGACCTTATCTTGACCTCCACTGTTCCTGCTAACTGCCATTTCTTAATTACATTTCCAACTGAGGAAGAGGCAACTTGCTATCTTCTAATAGCCTTTTCCTGCTTTGTGAGCCTCCACCATTTTCATTTTCAGAGTACTAGGCAGCTGCTTAGAGGAACCCCTATGGCTGCTGTTTTTTGGCACAAGGTTAGAGGAGGATGGGTTTTTATAAAGCTGGGAAATTTGCATCACCTGGCCTTTAATAATGATGATAGTAAACAAGTCATAACCCCAACAGGCTAATTAAGGTCTAAAACCTTGGTCAAAGTTATCTGAGCAAACAAATACCCAAACTTTTGCATCGGCCCATTTTCTTTTTTGTCATTTTTAAAATATAAAAATGACAGTATATATATTTTTTGCCTAAAATACAAAGGAAATGTGTCATCTTTAACTTCAGGCATTTTAGAGATTATTTCATCTTTTGCTTAACTGTTCACAATAACATTAATTTTGACCAGAGTTGCCCAAACTTTTACATGCCACTGTATTACAAACAGAAAAGGAGAATCAGCATTAGGCCACGTTCACACGTTCAGTATTTGGTCAGTATTTTACCTCAGTATTTGTAAGCCAAAACCAGGAGTGGACCAGTCAGAGGAAATGTATAATATAAACACGTCACCACTTCTGTATTTTTTACCCACTCCTGGTTTTGGCTTACAAATACTGAGGTAAAAACTCACCAAATACTGAACATGTGAACGTGGCCTTAATGAGGAGCTTTTACTTCTGACCCATTTCCTTCTCGTGCTGTCTGCCCTCCCTGCACCCATTTCTCTTCATTGTGCTCTCAGCTGTCAATCCTCTGCCTTCTGCACTCCTATCGTCCCTGTGTGGAGAGTTACTCCCAAGTGATAAGCTCCAGGCTGCTTAGGCTATGTTCACACGTTGCATTTTTTCAGCGTTTTTTTCTGCAGCAAAACCTTATCTCCTGGCAGGAAAGCAGCTGCATCAAAAGCACAGGTTTTGGTGCTTTTTTCAGGATCCCAAGGTTCAGCTTTGCTTCCACCACAGAAGCATGAACACAGATCACCAATGCAAGACTTATGTGAAACCATATTAACCAGAATATCAAATGTTAACAGTGGGGGGACTTAAATTGTTCAGGGATAGTTTTCTAAGACACTGGCAGTGCATTGAGTTTGTAGGACAGTATTTAATTTCATACTTTGGTCTGCCATTCAGTTGCTCAGGGCATTGTTCAATTTCACACTTCCCTGGGCCACAGGTATTGTTCAATTTCATACCTGGCTCAGCCAATGTTTACCCTGTACACATCAATAATTTAATTAAACTGTTCTAATCCAAACAGCCATCTCAGGTGACCAAGACAAGATGGTAAAATCACAAAAATAAATGAGTTTCATATAGTGTTGTACTTGCTTTTTTCACAAAAAATGCAGAAAAAAACTGATAGCTATGTTAAGACTAGGTGTTTTTTCAGCATTTTTTTTACTACCCATTACTTTCAATGATTGAAAAATGCTGAAAAAATGCTGAAAGAAGTGACATTCTCTATTCTGCAAAAAAACATGCAAAGCACAAGATACTGATCAAACAAAAAACAAGATGTGTGCATGAAATTTCTGGAACCTCATAGAAAAATATTACGATTTGAGAGTCCTTAGTGGTTGATACCATTTAATGGCTAACTGAAAAGATGGTAACAAGTTGCAAGCTTTCGAGACTACTCAGGTCTCTTCATCAGGCTAGAATAACACAAAATCAAAAGTTACATATTTATACACAGCAAGACACAGAAATGTAATAGATGAGACAGGTAACCTAAAGCAAAGGTATTACTGTAGGAGAAAGATAAACAGTTCTGGCCGTAAATATTGGATTAGTTCATAGATAAGGACTGTGAAAGTTTTATTGCCCGGTGATTGAGGTCTGGTCCAGGGTTATGATGACCCCAAAGTTCTGAGTACCACATTCCTTAGTTGATGTAGAATTACATAAATCCACGCAACACATTCATTCCTGCTCTGAAGGTGTCAAAGGTCACCATCAGTTTATATTCCCAAACTTTTCTGTCTCTCTGAGATTTGAAGTTACCCTTTAATGCCAATAATTTTATGTCTGTGATGTTGTGATCAGGGAAACAAAAATGCTTGGCCACAGGTAGATCTATTTTTTCTTCTGTTATTGTGTGGCAATGAAAATTCATGGAATCTCATAGACTTTACTGGTACTGTAAAACACAGCTAAAAATTTGCATAAAAAAGCACTAAAAAATGCTGAAAAAACGCAATGTGTGAACATAGCCTCACACTGGGTGCTCACTGTGTAGTCACCATATTCCTTAGTTAAAGCCCTGTCGGTTTGTTCATTGGCATAGCTTGTGATAGCAAATTTTATGCTGGAGATAAACCTGCTAAATTATCTGAATTAAGCAGGAAGACTGCAGCCACACATATTCAGCTCTGCTACATTTAGTGCAAGAAGACTCTGCAGCATTGAATGTGGTTGACTGAACTCATCCTGCAGTGTGATAACCTGCTGAATGTAGCAGAGCTGAATATGTGTGGCTGATTTCTTATTATGTTGTGATCACTTTTTGATTTAAAATTATGTAGCAGCTTTTCTGGCAACACAAAATTTGCTATACCAGCGAACAAACCAACAGGGTTCTCACTGAGGAATATGGTGACTGCACAGAAAGAAACAAAGGTTTTACAATTATCACTGTGGTCATATATGTAGTGTTACATAGGACTGAAGGTATGATCTACTGCATTATCTGTACTCAGGGTAATCACTCTTATCTGTGGTGTTACACATACCTCCCAACATAGTTCATTGCGTGTAGCACACCTATTTTACACTAAACAAGTTCTCTAACCTCGCTCAATCGTACCCACACAGAAATACTGCTTATAGTGACACCCATTAGTGCTAGTGTTCCCACACATAATATAGTACTCCTTTCATGGCCCTTAAAGTGTCCTCTAAATACAGCAAGATGCTCCCAGTGTCTCCTGCACACGGTATGATGTACCCATAGCCACACAATGTTAGGCCCTCCCACAGACCCCCCGCACAGATTATGATCCCTCTACCGCCACCTACTCACAGTATGATGCCCCCACAGCCATGCACACATAGTTTATGCTACCACACAAACAGTATGATGCCCCCAGTGTCACCCACATGTAGTATGAAGACACCACACAGTATGATGCCTCACACAATGTATATTTACCCACAGTCCCTACATACGCTATGATACCTCATGCATCCAAAACACAGTATGATTCCTCTTTAGTTCCACACACAGTAAAATTTCCCAAGTGTATGAAAGTCCCAGTGTCTCGCTCACAGTATGATGCCCCACGTGTAGTATGAAGACACCACACAGAATGATGCCTCACACAATATATCTTTACCCACAGTCCCTACATACGCTATGATACCCCATGCATCCAAAATACAGTATGATTCCTCTATAGTTCCACACACAGTAAAATTCCCCAAGTGTATGTGTAGCACCCTGAGGATTCGGCTGCTACAGGGGTATTACACCTCAACCCAGAGGTGTGGTATTCCACTCCCGGGTAAGGATGGAGTGTGGAACTGAGCTCAATAGGCTGCATGCACTACACACATCCCATTTCCGGGGGACAGACCAATGGTACTCCCACTAGAGAAATGTGCAGGTACGACAGTGTCTGTCCCTGGCTGGAGTGGGAGGGGGGTGGAACATCCCAGTAGTGTAGGGGCAGATAGGGGGAGCAGTCTGGGTAATGCTAGGAGCTCATTGGGTGCTGGTCACCTGAGCTCACACATAGAGGGAGTATATAAGGTGGGAACCATCTTAGAACAGGGTCTTTTGTAGAGGTCAGTCTGTCAGAGTTGAGTCAGAGAAGCAGAGCAGCTCAGCCAGCTCCAAGGCCAAGAGAGAGAGAGAGGAGAAAGAAGGACCCAGAGGGGGAGAAGAGAGAACTCCAAGAACCCAAGATTAGATCAGCGGGTGAAGAGTTGGCACAAGGGTACCGGATCCCAAGCTGGTGGAGGGCCCTAATCCTTAGCCAGAGACCGGAGGTCGTGGGCAGGATCTGCCACGACCACCCACTAAATCCACCCGGAAGGCAAACCAAGAATAGGGTCAGGGAACCCAGAGACAAGGGTTTACCAACAAGAGGCCCGAGGGAGCCGGACTTAGGTGGATCCCTGGTGGGGAAGGCCAGAGAGAAGGACAAGTCAGAAAGGGAGCTCAGGACCACGCTCCAGAATCATCTGGGGGTTGGCCGAGTCCAGGACCTGGTGGATGCAGCACGGCTTGGGCGGTCACTCAAGGCCGGAGTGACCAGAACAACAGCAGTAAGTAAAAACCCTGAACTGCACAGCCCGACTCTGAGTCTCATTTCCATCCTCACTGCACCTCCACAACCACCATCCTCTACACCTGACCCCCTGAGGCTATACCCCTCCCGTTGGGGGTTATACTACCTGAGCTGCACACACATCACCAGCCTCAGCGGACCCTGCTGCAGCGGCGGCCGTATTTACCGCAATTCAACGGGTGGCGTAGTCGACATAAAAGAACATCTAGTAACATCTATAAGGACTGCCACACACTGAGCTTGACACCCTGGGCACGGACCGGGTCACCGCCACTCGGAGACTACAACCCCCATCTGATCCGGCTCCGGGTAATCCCCAAACAGCACTGGCCCAGGGGGCGCGTCATATGAAGCTCTCAGTGTCTCGCTCACAGTATGATGCCCCACAGTCTCCCGCACACAGTATGATGCCCCCCAAACACCCCTCAAAACATGAAGCCCCATCAGTCCACTCACACACAGTATTATGCCCAAGTGTCCCAAACACACAGTATGATTTTCCTATATCCCCACACAGTATGAAGCCACTCACAGTACATTCCCACACAGCCCTCAAACACAATATAATTCCCTACATACACCCACACACAACATAATGCCCCCACAGTCCACCCCACTGTGTATGATGCCCCCAAAGTCCCCACACATACAGTATATTGCCCCATGTACATATACAGTATGATGCCCTCACAGTCTCCACATGCACAGTATGATGCCCCCTACAGTACACGCAACTCAGTATGATGCCCTCACACACCATATGATATGCCCAATGTCCCCCACCACACACAATAAGGATTCGCGCTGCAGTCTGCATCCCACACATTATTGTGCCCCCCGCACGAGCATCCCACTTGTCTGTGTGTCCTGCTTCTTTGCTGAGCTGGCCTCTGCTGCCTGTCACATGACCTCTACCCAGACTGAATAGTGGAGCATGGATCTGTCAGCTTCTTATACTGTTGTGTTCAACTGTATCTCTGACCTGAGGACACTGATAAAGTTGACATACCCCTGAACTCCTGGGATAGCTCCCCATAATTTGTGACTGTCTTGCTGGATTTAGGATAATAGGGAGGTATGGAATTACGTAGGACTACAGTTGAAGGGCTCATGTGCATTTAATTTATGGTGCTTTTGCTCTAATTTTAGAAGTGAGAAAGGGGTCTATAAATAGTTGTAGTCTGCAAAAAGTGGGGTTAAGGTTGGGTATGGTCTCTTAAAAATGGGGTGGTTTATGTAAAAAATGTGGTCCATCTGTGATTTCAGGTTAAATTGTCCAGAGTAGGTTGGCAACCCTGGATGCAGCATCATGATGTTCTTTAAGGGCATATATATGTATAGTTACATAAGTTGAAAAAGACCTAGGTCCATCAGGTTCAACTTTTCTCCACTAATTATACATTTTTTGTCACTAAATTATAACCAACAATGTTATGTGTTCTGAGGAAATCATCCAACTGCTTTTTAAAAGTTGTTATAATGTCTGCTTTCACTACCTCTTGTTGTCACCATTCCACAGTTTGACTGCTCTGACTGTAAAGAACCCTTTCCTGTTTAGGTGATGGAATCGCCTTTCTTCCTCCCGTAATGAGTGCCCCCTGGTCCTTAGTATGGTCTTTGGAAGGAATAAGTCATGTGCTAGTCCTTTGTACTGACCACACATATGTTTATACATGTAAATGAGATCTCCACTGAGACCTCATCATATGAGAGGCCTTCCATCCTTTGTAATAATCTAGTTTCCTGTCTTTGAACTGACTATAACTTCTGAATATCCTTTTTAAAATGTGGAGCCCAAAACTAGATCCCATATTCTAGATGAAGCTTTAGCAGTGATTTATAGAGGGGTAACAATAAGTTAGGTCACAGGTTTTTATCTCTCTTTTTATACACCCTAAAATCTTGTTTGCTTTTTCAGATGCTGTTTGACATTGAGTACTATTGGCAGGGGTGTAACGATCGCTGTCGCAGAGGTAGCGACCTGGTCCATGCGGGTGAGTGGCCTGCCAACACCAGCGCAAATTTCAACTGTATGTGCATCCTTGGATGCACATTCAGTTGAAGAGTATTGCAGCGCAGAGGCCTGTCATGTCCATGCACTGCAATACACGCTGCCAGCCAATCAGACGCAGCAGCTGACATCAGCATGCACAACAGTGACGCCATGCTCTCCTGTGACTTGCACGATGAAATCAACAGCGAGAGGTGACCGCACAGTGGGGGAGAAGAGGGAAGGTGAGTATATTTGTTTATTTTTTTCTATGCATTAAACAGCTGCAGAATGTGGGACATATACCAGGATGGAATATATATATACCAGGATCAGGGCCATATATACCAGGATGGGGAACATGCATACCAAGATGGGGGATACATATACCAGGATAAGGGACATATATTCCAGAATGGGGGATATATATGCCAGGATGGGGCCCAGGATAAGGGACATATATATCGGGATGGGGATGTATACAGTGGGGATCTTGCAAGTTTTCCCACCTACAAAGAATGGAGAGGTCTGTCATTTTTATCGTAAGTACACTTCAACTGTGAGTGAAAGAATCTTAAAAAAATCCAGAAAATCACATTGTATGATTTTTACATTCTTATTTCTTGCAATAAAACAGAACTTAAAGGGGTATTCCCATCTCCAAGATCCTATCCCAATATGTAGTAGGTGTAATAATAATAATATTGGCAAATACCTCCAATTAGAAATGCAGTATAGTTCTTATGATTCGCTATGTCTCATTCCTCATGTGCAGGCTGTTACGGGTCCGGGTGGTTGAACCTCTGTGCCGAGGTGCAAGGAGGGACCCAGAGGGGCGTGACTAAGTATCAACCCGAACCGACCCTGGTCGTACGGCGGCTAACGACACCGTGACCAGGGAGGATCCGGGCTGAGGGACGAGGTGCTACTCTGGGGACGACCTTGTAAGAGAGCAGGTGGCTCCCACGGGTCAGATGGCTGGGACTGACCGGTATGGCAGATGGACACAGCAAGCAGGCAGAAGTCTCTGGTGGCAGACAGGTGATCACGGTACGTGACGGCAGAGCAGGAAGTAGTCTCTGGTTTTACCAGGCAGGTGGTCACAGCAAGTGATGGCAGAGCCTCCAGGCAGGCTGGCAGGAAACAGGCGGGCGCTCCCAGGTGAGCGGGCAGACCAACTAGGCAGGAAACAGGCAGGTAACAGGTGAGCACTCCCAGGTGAGCGGGCTGACGGACTCTGCAGGTAATAGACGGATGCTCCCAGGTGAGCGGACTGGCAGACAGGGCAGGTAACAGGCGGATGCTCCCAGGTGAGCGGACTGGCAGACAGGGCAGGTAACAGGCGAATGCTCCCAGGTGAGCGGACTGGCAGGCAGGGCAGGTAACAGGCGGATGCTTCCAGGTGAGCGGACTGGCAGACAGGGCAGGTAACAGGCAGGTAACAGGTGAGCTCTCCAGGTGAGCAGGTTGGCAGGCTCGGCAGGTAACGGGCAGAAAACAGGCTGGCAGGCAGGACGAGGAGTCAGGCTAGCAGCGGGACCTGAGGGCTGAAGCAGAGATCAGACACTGTGCAACAACTTTGCTCGTGCACCTCCATTTTGGAGGAGGTGCCTTATATATGGGAGGTCCTCCTTAGGACGACGCGCGCGGTCCCTTTAAGAGAGGGGGAGCGCGCGCGCCCTAAGCACATTGCCGGGGAAGGAGTGCACGCCGGCAGCAGCGGGGGGAGAAGCGCTGGAGGAGGCCGCGCCAGGAGCGGGAAGGTGAGAGGGACGGCGTCTCTGCCTAGCAAGGGGCAGAGACGCCGTTGCTACAGTACCCCCCCTTTAGGACCCCTCTTTTTTTGGCCTGAAAGAAATTTTTCAAGGAGAAGCGGGGCGTGGATGTTCTCCCTGGGTTCCCAAGTTCTCTCTTCAGGACCAAACCCCTTCCAACCTACCAGAAAAAAGGTCTTTCCTCTTACCCTCTTGGTGGCCTGAATACTCTCTACCTCAAAGACGTCCTCAGCGGAAACCGGAGCAGGAGGAGTACCTGGATTGTTGGAAAAAGAGTTAAAGACAACGGGTTTGAGGAGAGATACGTGGAAGGAGTTGGGAATCCGTAAGGTGGCAGGGAGTTTTAACTTGTAGGCCACTGGATTAATTTGTTTGAGGATTTCGAAAGGGCCGATGAAGCGAGTACCTAACTTGTAGGAGGGTATCTTGAGCCGCACATGTTTGGAGGAGAGCCAAACCTTGTCTCCCGGACGGAATTGAGGCGGGTCCAGACGTCTCTTATCAGCATATCTCTTCATCCGCTCGGAGGACTGAAGAAGTGCGGACCTAGTACTCTCCCAAATGGTAGAAAACTCGCTGACAAGAGACTCCGCGGCAGGGTTGTCCACAGAAGCGTAGACGGGAAATGGAATCCGGGGGTGTTGGCCATAGACAATAAAGAACGGGGACTTGAAAGAGGATTCGCTCTCGTGGTTATTATAAGAGAATTCGGCCCAAGGAAGGAGGTCCACCCAATCAGAATGGTGGGCATTAACAAAGTGCCGGAGGTAGCTGGTAAGGATCTGATTGATCCGCTCCACTTGACCATTGGACTGAGGGTGGTAAGCGGAGGAGAAATCCATGGTGACATCCAGCAGTTTACATGTGGCTCCCCAGAAGCGTGAGGTGAACTGAACCCCTCTTTCCGACTCAATGTGGAGGGGTAGGCCATGGAGACGGAAGATATGGCAGATAAAGTCCATAGCCAGCTCAGGTGCAGACGGGAGACCAGGCAGGGGAATGAAGTGGGCCATTTTAGAAAAGCGGTCCGCGACCACCCAAATGACAGTACACCCGGCAGAAACAGGGAGATCGGTAATGAAGTCCATAGCGATGTGTTGCCACGGGGCAACAGGTATGGGAAGCGGCAGGAGATGACCGGCTGGTAAGTGTCTGGGAACTTTGTTGCGGCCACAAGATGAACAGGCAGAGACGAAATCTACCACATCCTTACGCAGGATAGACCACCAGTAATGGCGGGAAATGAGCAGGAAGGTCTTCTTTTGGCCGGCATGTCCAGCTAGTTTAGAAGAATGACCCCAGCGAAGAACCTTCTCACGGTCAGGAACCGCTACGAACGTCTTGCCGGGTGGAAGACGAGTCAAATCCAAGGGGGCCACATTCATCACCTTTGAGGGGTCGATAATGTGCATAGGCTCCTCCTCTTGGTCGGAGGACAGGAAGGATCGGGAAAAGGCATCAGCTTTGACATTCTTGTCCGCTGGGCGGAAATGAAGGATGAAATCGAAGCGGGCGAAAAACAAAGACCACCGGGCCTGACGTGGATTAAGTCTCTGGGCATTTTGGAGATATGCCAGACTTTTGTGATCCGTGTAGATGATCACCGGGTATAGAGCCCCTTCAAGCAGATAGCGCCACTCCTCCAGCGCCACTTTGACGGCTAGCAATTCTCGGTCTCCTATGGAGTAATTGCGCTCAGAGGAGGAGAAGATTTTGGAGAAAAAGCAGCAGGTTACCATTCTCCCGGATGAAGACTTTTGGGTGAGCACTGCTCCGGCTCCAGGGGAGGAAGCATCAACCTCCAGGTAGAACTGTTTGTTGCAGTTCGGACGGTGCAGCACAGGGGCAGAGGAGAAGGCTTGCTTCAGGGAAAGGAAGGCCTCCTCAGCTTCGGGTGGCCATACCTTGGGATTTGCTCCCTTACAGGTGAGCGCAGATATGGGAGCTGTCCGAGACGAGAAGTGTGGAATGAAGAGACGATAGTAAATAGCGAAGCCCAGGAATCACTGTATCGCCTTCAACCCCTCCGGACGGGGCCACTTTAGGACAGCAGAGAGCTTCTCGGGATCCATTCGCAAGCCTGTCTGGGAGATAACATAGCCCAGGAATGGAAGAGAGGTCTACTCGAAGAGGCACTTCTCGTATTTAGCATAGAGGTGGTTCTGCCTGAGCCTAAGCAGGACTTAACGAACATCCCTCCGGTGTGTGGGAAGATCCGGAGAGAAGACCAAGATGTCGTCCAGGTATACCACCACGCAGGAGTAAAGAAGGTCACGGAAGATGTCGTTGACCAGATCTTGGAAGACGGCGGGAGCATTGCAGAGGCCGAAGGGCATCACACGGTACTCGTAGTGTCCGTCCCGGGTATTAAATGCCGTTTTCCACTCGTCTCTTTGACGGATACGGACCAGGTTATACGCTCCACGAAGATCTAGCTTGGAAAAGATCCTGGCGCCTTTAAGGCGATCAAATAACTCGGAGATGAGCGGCAGGGGGTATTTATTTTTAACCGTGATCTGATTGAGTCCTCTATAGTCAATACAGGGGCGTAGCGAGCCATCCTTCTTTTTGACAAAGAAGAATCCGGCTCCAGCCGGGGAAGTAGACTTGTGAATGAATCCCCTAGCCAGATTCTCCTCTATGTACTCAGACATGGCCCGGGTTTCAGCTGCAGACAACGGATAAATACGCCCACGGGGTGGAGTGGCGCCAGGTACCAGGTCGATCGGGCAATCATATGGCCTATGAGGTGGCAATGTCTCTGCTTCCTTTTTACCGAAGATGTCAGCATAGGGCCAGTAAGGAGCCGGAAGACCAGGCAAATTAGCTGGGGTAGGTGGTGGACGAACCGGAACCAGGCAGGTCTTATGGCAGGCCGGCCCCCACCGGAGTACTTCACCGGAATGCCAGTTCAACACGGGTTCATGTGTCTGGAGCCAAGGTAGGCCTAGCAATAGGGAGTGGGAGAGTCCGGGTAGCACATGGAAGGAGAATACCTCAGAGTGCAGCATTCCCACCTGCAGGGTTATGGGTTCCGTGACGAGCAGGATGGTCACCGGAAGGAGTCCTCCATCCACGGAGGCGACTGACATTGCTTCAGCTAGAGACTTGGTGGGAATACGGTATTTCTCAACCAGGAACTGGGAGATGAGGTTTCCAGCGGATCCAGAATCCAGGTGGGCGAGTTCAAAGTGACGGTTCTCTCCCCAGGAGATAGAGACAGACAAAGTCAGGGATGGAGAAGACTTACTTTTGTCTAGGGTGACCTCTCCGAGCGGTCCTAGACACTGGAGCTTCCCGGCCTCTCAGGGCAGGAACGGATCAGGTGCTCTTTACTGCCACAATAGAAGCAGCTCCCCTCGGCATGACTCTTGGCGAGATTTGACCATCTTGGTCTGGTCGATCTGCATGGGCTCGGGAGAGTGCGCCCGGGAAGTGACAGAAGAGTAGACAGGTCTCAGGAAAGTAGGAGCAAGGCGGGGAAACCTTCTCTCACCGGTGGTCTCTTTGGTGCTCTCTTGAAACCGGATGTCAATCCGGGTAGCCAGCGACACCAGGTCGTCCAGGGTGGTAGGAATGTCCCGACCGGCGAGCTCATCTTTAATCCGACCGGAAAGACCCGCCCAGAAGACAGACACCAGGGCTTCGTTATCCCAGGCAAGCTCAGAAGTGAGGGTGCGGAACCGTATGGCATATTGGCCCACGGTGAGACTCTCTTGGCGGAGACGTAGCAGAGAGGAGGCTGATGAGGTCTTACGTCCCGGTTCATCGAAGACTCTCCGGAAAGCAGTGAGGAAAGACGACAGGTCGGACACCAGGGGGTCCCCTCTTTCACACAGGGGGTTAAGTCATGCCAGTGCCTCCCCAGTGAGATGGGACATGATGAATGCCACTTTGGCCCGGTCGGAGATAAACTGATGAGCCTAGAGTTCAAAGTGCAGGGTGCACTGGTTTATGAAGCCCTGAGCTGAGCGGGGTTGCCTCCAAAACGAGGAGGTGCAGAAAGCCGGGGTCCAGGGCAGGATGTCATGGTATTGGTGGGCAGTGGCGCTGCCAGGGTGCGAGTCGTGCGGCTAGCGGTGGTTACTGGTGGAGCAGTCAGTGTGTCCAGACGGGAGTTGACACTCCGCAGGTGGTTCAGGATGGACTCCTGTTGGGATCTCTGACGGGAGACTTCATGGTATAGGTCAGAGAGCGAGGGAGCTTGAGTGCCACCGGGTTCCATGGCCCGAGCAAAACTGTTACGGGTCCGGGTGGAACCTCTGTGCCGGGGTGCAAGGAGGGACCCAGAGGGGCGTGACTAAGTATCAACCCGAACCGGCCTTGATCGTACGGCGGCTAACGACACCATGACCAGGGAGGATCCGGGCTGAGGGAGAAGGTGCTACTCTGGGGACGACCTTGTAAGAGAGCAGGTGGCTCCCACGGGTCAGATGGCTGGGACTGACCGGTATGGCGGATGGACACGGCAAGCAGGCAGAAGTCTCTGGTGGCAGACAGGTGATCACGGTACGTGACGGCAGAGCAGGAAGTACTCTCTGGTTTTACCAGGCAGGTGGTCACAGCAAGTGACTGCAGAGCCTCCAGGCAGGCTGGCAGGAAACAGGCGGGCCTCCCAGGTGAGCGGGCAGACCGACTAGGCAGGAAACAGGCAGGTAACAGGTGAGCGCTCCCAGGTGAGCGGGCTGACGGACTCTGCAGGTAATAGACGGATGCTCCCAGGTGAGCGGACTGGCAGACAGGGTAGGTAACAGGCGGATGCTCCCAGGTGAGCGGACTGGCAGACAGGGCAGGTAACAGGCGGATGCTCCCAGGTGAGCGGACTGGCAGACAGGGCAGGTAACAGGCGGATTCTCCCAGGTGAGCGGACTGGCAGACAGGGCAGGTAACAGGCGGATGCTCCCAGGTGAGCGGACTGGCAGGCAGGGCAGGTGACAGGCGGATGCTCCCAGGTGAGCGGACTGGCAGACAGGGCAGGTAACAGGCAGGTAACAGGTGAGCGCTCCAGGTGAGCAGGCTGGCAGGCTCGGCAGGTAACGGGCAGAAAACAGGCTGGCAGGCAGGACGAGGATTCAGGCTAGCAGCGGACCTGAGGGCTGAAGCAGAGATCAGACACTGTGCAACATCTTTGCTCGGGCACCTCCATTTTGGAGGAGGTGCCTTATATATGGGAGGTCCTCCGGCAATTTGCCGGGGACTCCTTAGGACGATGCGCGTGGTCCCTTTAAGAGAGGGGGAGCGCGCGCGCCCTAAGCACATTGCCGGGGAAGGAGCGCGCGCCGGCAGCAGCGGGGGGAGAAGCGCTGGAGGACGCCGCACCAGGAGCGGGAAGGTGAGAGGGACGGCGTCTCTGCCTAGCAAGGGGCAGAGACGCCGATGCTACACAGGCGTTGCAGGACCTCAGGTATTCATGGTTTGAGACTGTGGTGCCAACTCTCTTCAGGTCATTGCCAACTCTCTTCAGGTCATTAACCAGGTCCTCCCATGCATGCCTGGGCTGATTCCTGACCTTTGCCTTCTCACCAAGCTGCTTGCCTATTGTCCTGTAACCCATCCTAGCCTTGGTCTATCCCAGGTCTATAATCTTGTCTCTGGTGTCCTTAGACAGCTCTTTGGTATTGGCCGTGGTGGAGAGGTTGGAGTGTGATTGATTGAGTGTGTGGACAGGTGTCTTTTATACAGGTAACCAGTTCAATCAGGTGCAATTAATATAGGTAATGAGTGCTGAGTAAGAGGGCTTCTTAAAGAAAAACTAACCGGTCTGTGAGAGCCAGAATTCTTGCTGGTTGGTAGGTGATCAAATACTTATTTCATGCAATAAAATGCAAATTAATTATTTAAAAATCCTACAATGATAATTAGTTTTTCTCACTTCCTCATATGTTCAATATGAGGTCCGGCTTCCAAAAGGAGATTGAATTGTAAGCTCTTCTCCCTTCTCTAGAGATGTTTTATGGATTTTAATTTTTCATTGATATACAGCAATAGGATTACTCCATCCAGGTGCATTACTATACATTTATGAACATTAAATCTCATTTGCCAAGTGTTCGCCCATTCAGGCATCTTATCCAGATTGTTTTGTAATATTGTAATGTCACGGTCAGTTTTTAGAATCATAGTTTGGTGTTGTCAGCAAAGACTGACACTTTACTCTCAATCCCATCCACTAGGTCATTAATACAGAGATTAAAAAGAATCGGTCCTAGCACAGATACCTCTGGTACCCCATTGCTGACTATATCCCATTTAGAGAAAGTACCATTTATGACGACTCCTTGTTTCCTGTCTTTTAGCCAGTTCCTTACCCATCTGCCTATAGTTCCCCCAGTCCTTGCTTCTGGAGCTTCAGTATAAGGCTGCTATGTGTTACTGGATCAAATGCTTTTGCAAAGTCCAGATAAATCACATCATCTGCATTACCAACATCCAGATTTGCACTTAGCTCCTCATAGAAACCCAACATGTTGGTTAGAAAAGACTTATCATTCATGAATCCATGCTGTTATTATATTATTCTCTGCAATATATTTCTGCAGGTCATCTGTTATGATACCCTCAAAAACTTTGCATATTACTGATGTCAGATTTAGGGGATGGTAGTTGCCTGGAACCACCTTCTCACCTTTCTTAAATATCGATACCACGTCAGCCATCCTCCAATCCTGTGGCACCAACCCTGTTACCAGTCTAAGAAGATGGTCTGTCAATTACTGAACTAAATTCCCTCAGTTTCCATGGATGAATGCCATCTGGGCCTGGGGATTTGTCAATGTTTTTTGAATTTGCGCAGATGCAAGCATACTTCCGCTTGTGTTAAACTAGTTATATGAGGTGATGAACTTTGTTTTTTGCCTTGTTGAATGATCCCTGGAACAGTCAGTTCATTGATGAACACGGCTGAAAAGTGCATGTTTAATATCTCAGCCTATAGATTGTTATGAAGAAGAGTGAGAAAAGTCAGCACTTCCACTGGTAAAATGATAAATATTTATTTTGAATACATTAAAAAAGTATACCCATATGGTAGAGAAAATTGATGTGTTTCTGGCACTAAGTACGCCCTTAGTAGTAGTTGATCAGATTTTTCTACCATATGGAAATACACCACAAGCGACGGAGGTTGCACTTCCTGATTGAATTGCACTGTCTTGTTCTCTCAAGCACGCCTTGGTGATCGGCCCCTGGTGAATCCTCTTCAGTATGCTATTTGAAGGGTAATAATTATATAATAATAATTTTTATTTTTATAGCGCCAACATATTCCGCAGCACTTTACAATTTTAGGGGGGACTTGTACAGACTATAAAGACATTACAGAATAAGCATAACTCAGATATCAAAAGGAGTAATGGCCCTGCTCGCAAGCTTACAGTCTATGAAGAAATAGGGGAGACACAAAAGGAAAAATGTTCATATATTGTATAATACAGCCATAATATTCTAAATAGGGTACACACAGAACACTACATGAACTGGTCGCCAGCCAGTATGTGTACAGTACAGACAGAGGCTATTAAGTGTGTAGATGGTATGAACATGATTTTGAAGAAAATTTTTATATGGGCCAAACTAGGACAGTTAGTGTGTTGAGGCGATACGCCACTCTAAAGAAATGGGTTTTTAGGGCACGCTTAAAACTGTGTGTATTGGGAATTAATCGAATTGTCCTGGGTAGTGCATTCCAAAGAATAGGCGCAGCATGTTGGAGAAGGGAATGGGAGGTTCGGATTATGGAGGATTTTAATTTTAAGTCATTAGCAGAATGGAGGGCACAAGTAGGGTGGTAGACTGAGACAAGGGAGGAGATGTAGAGTGATGCTGAACCATGGAGAGCTTTGTGGGTGAGAGTGATAAGTTAAAATTAAACTTTGTATTGGATGGGCAACCAGTGCAATGACTGGCACAGGGAAGAGGCATTGGTGTATCGGTTGGTGAGGAAGGATGCCATACAATTTACTCTGAACAGGATTTCTCAGGATCATCAGTGCATATGTTTGCAAAAAGACTATGTGAGACTGAAACGTCATGTATTGTACACACAGTTTGGACCACATAATACATTTTTCATCTGATTTCAACACAACCCCCATTCAAGTGCCGGATTCTATTTATGGATTTGGGTAGGGACCTTTTCCGAGCACCAACCTATCCACGAGTGCCATATTCCTACTGACTTTTTTCAATATAAAGATTTATCATTTTACCAGTGTAAGTGCTGACCTTTCTCATGTTTCTTCATAACAATCTATACTATTTATTGTAACTGTTATCGTATGTCTTCAGTATATGGCACAACACATGTATGTACAGTCATATGAAAAAGTTTGGGCAACCCTATTAATCTTAAGCTTAATGTTTTATAAAAATTGGTGTTTTTGCAACAGCTATTTCAGTTTGATATATGTAATAACTGTTGGACACAGTAATGTTTCTGCCTTGAAATGAGGTTTATTGTACTAACAGAAAATGTGCAATCTGTATTCAAACAAAATTTGACAGGTGCATAAATATGGGCACCTCACCAGAAAAGTGACATTAATATTTAGTAGATCCTCCTTTTGCAAAAATAACAGCCTCTAGTCGCTTCCTGTAGCTTTTAATGAGTTCCTGGATCCTGGATGAAGGTATTTTTGACCATTCCTCTTTACAAAACAATTCCAGTTCAGTTAAGTTTGATGGTCGCCGAGCATGGACAGCCCTCTTCAAATGATCCCACAGATGTTCAATGATATTCAGGTCTGGGGACTGGGATGGCCATTCCAGAACATTGTAATTGTTCCTCTGCATGAATGCCTGAGTAGATTTGGAGCGGTGTTTTGGATCATTGTCTTGCTGAAATATCCATCCCCTGCGTAACTTCAACTTTATCACTGATTCTTGAAAATTATTGTCAAGAATCTGCTGATACTGAGTGGAATCCATGCGTCCCTCAACTTTAACAAGATTCCCGGTGCCGGCATTGGCCACACAGCCCCAAAGCATGATGGAACCTCCACCAAATTTTACTGTGGGTAGCAAGTGTTTTTCTTGGAATGCTGTGTTTTTTTGCCACCATGCATAACGCCTTTTTGTATGACCAAACAACTCAATCTTGGTTTCATCAGTCCATAGGACCTTCTTCCAAAAAGAAATTGGCTTCTCCAAATGTGCTTTTGCATACCTCAGCCGACTCTGTTTGTGGCGTGCTTGCAGAAACGGCTTCTTTCGCATCACTCTCCCATACAGCTTCTCCTTGTGCAAAGTGCGTTGTATAGTTGACCGATGCACAGTGACACCATCTGCAGCAAGTTGATGCTGCAGCTCTCTGGAGGTGGTCTGAGGATTGTCCTTGACTGATCTCACCATTCTTCTTCTCTGCCTTTCTGAAGTTTTTCTTGGCCTGCCACTTCTGGCCTTAACAAGAACTGTCCCTGTGTTCTTCCATTTCCTTACTATGTTCCTCACAGTGGAAACTGACAGGTTAAATCTCTGAGACAGCTTTTTGTATCCTTCCCCTGAACAACTATGTTGAATAATCTTTGTTTTCAGATCATTTGACAGTTGTTTTGAGGAGCCCATGATGGCACTCTTCAGTGGAGCTTCAAACAGGAGAACAACTTGCAAGTGGCCACTTTAAGTAGCTTTTCTCATGATTGCATACACCTGGCTATGAAATTCAAAGCTCAATGAGGTTACAAAACCCAAAAAAGTGCTTTAGTAAGTCAGTAAAAAGTAGGTAGGAGTATTTAAAACAAGAAAATGATAAGGGTGCCCATACTTATGCACCTGTCAAATTTTGTTTGAATGCAGATTGCACATTTTCTGTTAGTACAATAAACCTCATTTCAAGGCAGAAACATTACTGTGTCCAACAGTTATTACATATATCAAACTGAAATAGCTGTTGCAAAACACCAATTTTTAGAAAACATTAAGCTTAAGAATAATAGGGGTGCCCAAACTTTTTCATATGACTGTATATAACTTGATTTTAATACATGACTATTATGAATTTGTTTCTGTGAAAGGAAATGCAAAAGTAAAACATGCTCACCCTACTAGTCCCTGGCAGTCCTCTTCTAATGCTTTCTGTTCTGAGAGCAGCATAAAATAAGGACCGAGACAGTGATTTGATCTGAGTTGCTTGCTATAGTTTACCTTAAATCACTGTTTTACCTACTGCTTCTCTCAGTGATAAACTCTCTATAACCCCGCCCACAACACTGATTGACATCTTTCTGTGTACACTGTGCATAGGCAGAAAGTTGCCAATCAGTTGGGGTAGGTGGTGGGGGTGGGGTTAGACAGAACTCATGAATATTGTGAACTACATAGCAGAAGCTCATCACTGACAGGACTAGCAGAGTCAAAGTATATACACAGTGATTTATCAAAACTACAGCAAGCAGCCCAGTAAGGGAAATTATTGTTTCCCAATTCCAACCAGAAGCTTCTGAAGTTAAATTTTATGATAATGGAGGGTGGTAAGTGCTGAAAAAGAGTAACTTATCCCCAGCAAAATGACAATAATTACTGCGCATTATGCTACTCTTAACAATCCATCAAGGCTGAGGCGGAGGCAGATTTAGTCATTATCCAGTTGGTTTTCAATACTTTTGGCTAAAATGTCACTTGTGTTACAGAGTATATGTTAGAATACTAGAACTGGAAATGATATAGAAGTATTGAGGTCAATAAAGTCAGCTGCAGATATAAATGATGTAAAATGTATTAGTACATATCCCTCGTGTTCTCCAGAATAGTGTATGTCTTACACGGCTCTCATAGAAAGGTCTCAAGGCTGAATAATGAATGACTAGGATACCATTTCAATTGCCACCTCAGGCGATAGAACAGTTTGGCAAGCCAATGAGTTCCTGAGATAATAGGAAACAAACACAGGAGAATTATATTAAAAAATCACATTCTGGTGTAAATAGGATGGGCTCAGTACAAATATAACATATCATGTCACGGCAGCCAGGATTTCCATAGAAAGTATATAATAAGATACACAAATACATACACTATGAAAATTCCTCTAGGCATTACCTCTAATCTTTCATAACAGTCTAATAATGTAAATTCAGGATATCTCAAAAAAGACACCTTCTTTGTAAATCGTAGGAAGCTTAGCAATCCATCACTGCTGGTTCCCCTTCAGAAACTCCTGTCACTCTGGTATTACAGATGGTAGAACTTTCTTTTGACTATGTAGTGGCAACTACAGGAAAATCGAAGTATTACATGTTGACAATTCCAATGATTTAGCCATATAAGAACTCGGTTTTTGTAGGACGAGTTAGAATTTTCGATATACCATTGTTGGGTATCTTTAATTCATTGTATCTCTTTTATTTATTTTTTAGAACAGAGGGAAAAAAGACTGAATACAACTGTATATAGTCTATTATTTGAAAAAGTGTTTGAAACTCATAACAAAGCTACTAGTAAGTACTACCATACCGTGGAATGACTACTTTTTCAGCAGCAGCAGCAGCAGCAGCAGCGTGGTCAAACAGAAACGTCCATCTCCTTTTAATCCTCCATACAGACAAAGATAGCATAGGATCCCAGTTGATTCTTTCTGTGAAATAAAACATTCCTCTTCCTGATTTTAAACAGGCAGGGAAATGTTTTATCTCACAGAAAGCAGCAGCCGTGATCCCATGCTGTAATGTCTGTATACTCTTTTGCTTCCTCGCCTGCCCAGGAAATGTGGTATCTGCAGACCATGTTCCTGCATGGTCAGACACAGCCATTACACAGTACACAGCAGGGGCACATTTATAAGATTATCTCAGCACAGGAACATTTTTTAACACATACAATTGTTTTTAAAAGATCTATTGACTAAAATGTACTTTGTTCACGGGACAACCACTTTAAGTCTTCAGAAACTGAATATAGCAGTGCCAATCACTCAGATGCAGTCCTTAGAATGATTTAGTTGGTATTATAAACATTAACCCATTCTCAAGTATAAAATTATATACTTCAGATAGTTGCAATTTTCTATAAGAACGATCGATATGCTTTGGCTTTTTTCTTCACTGTAGCAGATGTTACTGAGGAAGGTGGATCGATGAGCCAGCCTCCACATTTTACAACTATGTGCTCAGCTCATCTCCAGGTATAAAATAATTGTATCAGCTGCAGTTAGTGAGAATATAAAAGGCATCCACACATAACAACTGTTCAGATTCTGCTGATCTCATGTCACTCACTCCATTTTTACTTTTTTTCACCCTGATGTTGTTTGTTAATGTTCTCTCCATGGGAAAATAGCTTTACCGAACCTTTAATTAATTACCTCGCTCATTTCATGGTGTGAATTTCAACATCGGGAGCATAGGAACTTTCAAACTCATTGATCTCCGCTGTCTAATGAATATATTGCAGTTTCAGAAAAAGGCCAGAAGATTTTTAATTGATGGGTTTATCTTTGCTCTGGTGAAGGGCCAACATCAGTGTCAGCACAAACGTAACTATCAGTATAATAGGAGAGGAGCCTTTACATTCACTCTTCACAGAGCTGCTAAATCTGCAATCCAGGATCCAATGCTGCCAACAGTATTTCACTGATTGTCCCTATGGAATCACCAGTTATACGTTCTGAGGTAATAGGTCAGCATCTGCTCAGATAATGAAAAACGAATAGACACATCAACTAATTGATCTCTTTTTTAATTTGATTATTATACAGATATATTCATATTGCCAAATTCCTCTAATCCAACATCCAATAAACCAGAATGTCTCACACCCAACACTTGTTCACAGCATAGAACTGTGGAGGTATACAAGACCAGAAGCAACGGACAGAATGGAGAGAACTAATTAGGAGTAGTTAAACCAGCAAATTTTATGTTAACAATTTATTTTTTGCTTTCTTCATTAAAGCGAATGTCTGCCCTGTAATATTGAATTGGTTTCCCAGAATTGAAAGTTATTCCCTATCTATGGGATAGGGGATGACATACTGATCACTAGAGGTCCAACCACTGATCACAAGATCTGGGCTCTAGATCCCAAGAACATCTTTAAAGGGAACCTGACAGGTGATATATGCTGCCCAAACCGTGAACAGCATGTATCAGCCACTGGTTGTACGATCATAGCTATGTATGTTTGACTCTGAAACGCTGCTGCATTTCATAGAAAAACATACTTCTAATAGCTGTCGGGGAGTGAGCCGCGTGGGTGACTAGTCTTACGGACGGGTCCCCGCCGGCTTCTCCTCGCCCGCTGACAGTGATAAGTTTCTGCCTATATGACTAGTCACCTGTGCTGCTCCGTCCCCGACATGCATGGCTGTGATCTTACAGACAGTTACAGCCAGTGGCTGATACATACTGCCCATGGTTTGAGCAGCATGTAACACCTGTCAGGTTCCCTGGAGTGGAGGTACACATGCTCAACCGTGGCTCCATTCATTGTCTATAGGACTGATGGAGAAAGTTGAATACACCACTTCCTACAGACCCAATGAATGCCGCCCAGTTCGAGCATGTTCACTCCTGTCCATTTGAGATGGGGCTCTGCATAGTTTTTGGGATCTAGAGCACCGTATTGAGGCATCAACATTCGGACCTAGAGCAATCAGTAAATGATCTAATATCTTATATCTTCATTACAGTTGGAGCTTTGTTTCTCTGATATTGTGCTTACATCTCTCCCTCTGCATCGACATAGATTTAAAGGGATTCCTCTAGAATCACAACTTATCATTTATATACAGGACAGAAGTGTCTGATCATTGGTGGAAAAACAATGGAGGGAGATTTGCCACTTACTGCAAACTGTACAGTAGACTGTTAGATTCCCTTTCGGGATGTCATATGATGGATAGCACTGATACCCAACAGACTTCATTGACTTCTAATTGAGACTGTCAGGTTGTGTTTTGGCTTCCACCATTTTGACAGGAAGGTTAGTGTTGAATGAAGTGCTATTTGTTCTATCAAATCTGCAGAGGTCTTGGATGTAGGCTCTGAATTGAACCTCTGGCTGAAGTGTGAATGGAGTCTAATGGAATCTGAAAACAGGTAGAAGCTTTTAGGTCTGTCAGCGGGAATTTTAGAAATAAGAGTGACATAATCATAAAAAGAGGAGATTTACTTCAGAGTTTTCTACCCTTTTAAGTTTGATTCACCTTCTCTGATGATTCAATAATCCATCATATTTTATCTAGTACCTAACAGCTTCTATTGATGTCAGATTAAAGGATTAGAACTGGTAGAGATACATTTTAAATAAAAGGTTTTTTTTTATTTCAGAGATGAAGGGATAATTTAGCTGTAATGAAACTTATGAATGTTTTCCATCCAAAAAGTTTTTTGCAATATTTTACATCTCCAACCTGTCAGAAAAGACATAACTTTCTATGCCCTATTGTTTCTACCCATAGCCTTATCAGTAGAGAAAAGGAGATCGATCTGCTGATAAACAACTTAAAAACAAATTTCCTGAAATGTGCAAGTACCAGAAAATTCAAACAATTTGCACTTTGTGAGGATTAAATAACCAAAGAGATAGTTGTGCCAGGAAAAAGAGTACAACTTGATAAAAATTAAATTGTTAGTATCAGAATTCATTAAAAAAAAACACATGTATATACAAAGTAATTAAGGCAAACACCAAAAGACAAACATTGACATCTTAAAAAAAGGTGTATATGGTAAGTGAGCTACAGTGCTTCTCACCATTATTGGCACACATAAATTTTTTCATAGACTGTAAAATATCTTCAGAAATAAATGGAAATGTACCAAAGTTATATCCTCAGGATTTTTTAATTAGTGGTACAAAGTAATACAACAATAAAACATTGTTTTTCAACTTCCATGTTGCAATTTCCAAGAAAAAAACAGAATAAACAGCACGTGCAGCAATAAAGGCATCCCTAATTAATACTTGGTTGCAGACCCTTTGACGTTGCTGACAACCTCCAAACATTTCTTGTAGCCATCTATAAGCTTCTTGCATTTCTCAGCTGGAATTTTCTCCCACTCTTGAATTGCAGTTTGTTCAAGCTCTTGAATATTTACAGGGTTCTTTTTCCCAATGGCAGATTTCAGCTCAACCCAAAGATTTTCAATGAAACTCATTGCTGACCATTTTAAAACAGTCTATTTGTTCTTTTTCAACCATTCCAGTGTACTTTTGGATGTGTGCTTTAGGTCATTGTTTTACTGGAGTACCCATGATCTTTGACTCAAACCAAATTTTCTTACACTGGGTAAGACATTTAGCTCTAAAATCCCTTAATAATTCTCTCATTTCATGATTCCTGTAATGCATTCAAGGTCTACAGTACCAGACACAGCAAAGCAACCCCATAGCATTATGGATCTTCCACCATGCTTACTTGTTGGTAAGGTGTTCTTTTCCTTATAAGCTTCATTGCACCGTCTGTAAACAAACTGTTGCTTTGCATTGCCAAAAAGTTCTAATTTGGTTCATCTGTCCACAGAACTTTTTTCCAGAAGGATTGTGGTTTGTCAATGTACTCTTTGGCAAAGCTCAGTTGTTTCTTTTTATGTCTTTTCTTCAGCAATGGCTTCTTCCTTGGCCTTCGCCCATAAAGCTCTGCTTGCTTTAGTGTGCGGCGGATGGTACTTGTTGAAACCATTACCTCAGACTGTTTAAGGTTGGCCTTCAAGTCTTTGGATCTTTGACATGGTGTTGTTTCCACCATCCGCATCAACCTTCGAAGACATCTCTTGGCAAATTTCCTTTTTCCCCCAGGTCCAGGGAGGTTCTTGACGGTTCCATGCTTGGCAAACTTCTTAATAACATTGCACACTGTTTAAACTGGGATACCAATGTCTTTGGAGATGGCCTTGTATCCTTTGGAAGTCTTGTGTTTGCTAATAATAGCAGTTTTGATGTCCTCAGACAGTTCCTTTGTCTTCACCATTGTGACAAAGGAACAGGGCCTACCATGTGGCATTTTAAAACACTGAAGTCATCATTCATTGCCTAATTCATGTCACATGGGCACCGACAATTAATCATAGGTGAATATCTTTTGTGATTTACCACAGACGAGTCAAAATGTGTTTCGATACTAAATTAACATAAAGGGTGCCAATACCAGCGTCACAGCAAGCTTTATGCTTTTCTATTTTTCCCTCTCATTGTTTTTTTTTTTTCAAATTATTGTTTATCATTTGCTCTTTTGTATTTAACAAAAGTGCTTTATGCAAAAAACTGTTTCACTCGATTCATTTTTTTTCAGGAGATAGTCCACATTATGTACTTAAACTTCATGGGTGCCAATAACGATGAGCAGGACTGTAATCATAGAGGTTTCATGAGTACATGTGTACAGGAAGGCACTATTACAAAAAAATGTAATCCTCTAATAGGAAATCATATAAATGCATGTATGCATCTACATGAAACAAATACATTTACTCAATAGAATTAGGTATATGGCTATCCTGTAGTTATGTAGTGGTATTTAATAGTGATGTGAAGGTAAAAGATATCTATACATATACTCAAAGGAGGAGAAAGTCAACAATGCATGTTATCTAATTTGCTATTAGAGGATTCAATTTTTTTGTGATTGTGCTTTACTGTACACATCTACTCATGAAAACTCTATGATTAGCTCACCTTTCATATACACCTTTTTTGTCTATGTTTGTCTATTGGTGTTTGTCTTAATTACTTTGTATATACATGTGTTTTTTTTTAATGAATTCTGATAATAAAAATTAAATTTTTATCAAGGTGTACTCTTTTTCCTGGTACAACTCTTTTTTTGGTTATTCATTAATTCCTGTGTCTTATGAGGAATTGTTATATTTTGGGCTAATTATATATTGGTATTTTGTGAGGATTGCAAAGAGAAAAAAAAAGGCCCAGTGCTATTTCACACATTACTGAGGATTACATCAATTTGTTGTTACATTGTCCTAAAAATCTGAAAAGAAATTCTTACATTAAATTGACATTTAATTTAACTGTGGTGGTCTTTTTTTGGCACACCTATTTAAATTGTCAAATTGTAGACACATACAAGCTACAATGAAATTACAAGCAGTCATCCCTGGTTGATTCCATATTTCAAGCTGAATTTCTGGTTGATTCTATATTTTCCAGGGTTGGATAAGTGTTGTTAAAGTTATTTTGTAAACCATACAAACTTTATACTTGTGTCCAAAATGTTTGTTAAACCAAAATGTGGTGGCATGAGAAAAAAAAAAACATACTAAGGCAAAAAATGTGGGAGCCACCACCGGCTCTGCTGGCAGTAACTGTCCGAGCAGTAGTAGTACCAAACTAAGGTTACACTTGGCCTTCTTTTCCTCTGGCAAGCAAGTTAGTGGGGAGGAAGCAGAGGGTGTCATGGAATATACAGTACAGACCAAAAGTTTGGACACACCTTCTCATTTAAAGATTTTTCTATATTTTCATGACTATGAAAATTGTACATTCACACTGAGGGCATCAAAACTATGAATTAACACATGTGGAATTATATACTTAACAAAAAAGTGTGAAACAACTGAAAATATGTCTTATATTCTAGGTTCTTCAAATTAGCCACCTTTTGCTTTGATGACTGCTTTGCACACTCTTGGCATTCTCTTGATGAGCTTCAAGAGGTAGTCACAGGAAATGGTCTTCCAACAATCTTGAAGGAGTTCCCAGAGATGCTTAGCACTTGTTGGCCCTTTTGCCTTCACTCTGCGGTCCAGCTCACCCCAAACCATCTCGATTGGGTTCAGGTCTGGTGACTGTGGAGGCCAGGTCATCTAGCGTAGCACCCCATCACTCTCCTTCTTGGTCAAATAGCCCTTACACAGCCTGGAGGTGTACCATGCCGCTGCAAGATGCTGTGGTAGCCATACTGGTTCAGTATACCTTCAATTTTGAATAAATCCCCAACAGTGTCACCAGCAAAGCACCCCCACACCATCACACCTCCTCCTCCATGCTTCACGGTGGGAACCAGGCATGTAGAGTCCATCCGTTCACCTTTTCTGCGTCGCACAAAGACACGGTGGTTGGAGCCAAAGATCTCAAATTTGGACTCATCAGACCAAAGCACAGATTTCCACTGGTCTAATGTCCATTCCTTGTGTTCTTTAGCCCAAACAAGTCTCTTCTGCTTGTTGCCTGTCCTTAGCAGTGGTTTCCTTAGCAGCTATTTTACCATGAAGGCCTGCTGCACAAAGTCTCCTCTTAACAGTTGTTGTAGAGATGTGTCTGCTGCTAGAACTCTGTGTGGCATTGACCTGGTCTCTAATCTGAGCTGCTCTTAACCTGCGATTTCTGAGGCTGGCGACTCGGATAAACTTATCCTCAGAAGCAGAGGTGAATCTTGGTCTTCCTTTCCTGTGGCGGTCCTCATGTGAGCCAGTTTTTTTGTAGCGCTTGATGGTTTTTGCAACTGCACTTGGGGACACTTTCAAAGTTTTCCCAATTTTTCACACTGACTGACCTTCATTTCTTAAAGTAATGATGGCCACTCATTTTTCTTTACTTAGCTGTTTTTTTCTTGCCATAATACAAATTCTAACAGTCTATTCAGTAGGACTATCAGCTGTGTATCCACCAGACTTCTGCACAACACAACTGATGGTCCCAACCCCATTTTTAAGGCAAGAAATCCCACTTATTAAACCTGACAGGGCACACCTGTGAAGTGAAAACCATTTCCGGTGATTACTACTTGAAACTCATCAAGAGAATGCCAAGAGTGTGCAAAGCAGTCATCAAAGCAAAAGGTGGCTACTTTGAAGAACCTAGAATATAAGACATATTTTCAGTTGTTTCACACTTTTTTGTTAAGTATATAATTCCACATGTGTTAATTCATAGTTTTGATGCCTTCAGTGTGAATGTACAATTTTCATAGTCATGAAAATACAGAAAAATCTTTAAATGAGAAGGTGTGTCCAAACTTTTGGTCTGTACTGTATGTCACATCAATCATCTGAGTCACAGCAGGATGATGTAACCTCTGACAGCAACACCATCAGCTTGAGTCAGTTTTCTGCTCAGTCCACCTCCTCAGCCACCTTAACACTTATTGTTGAACATAGTGGAATTTCAATTCAGTCAATCACACCTGTTTCTATTCTGTCCTTTACACATCTAACCCACAGCAACCTGGGGGGCTGAGGACGACACTTCAACAGAACAACTTCCAGTTGATTTATTGGAAGAAATAAACACTCAGCTCTGCAAGAGTAAATTTAGCCATGGACTAGGAAATACAGCTCTCAATCAGCATATGAAGTGACATCACCAGCTCATTTGGTAAAAGCAAACTAACCAGCTATCAGAGAAAGGCTCAAATTGTCCTCCTCCCTCGCCTCCTCAAGCTTTTCTTTCTGTTAACCAAGCCACATCCTTATGTAATACATGGTCAGTGTCATCATTACCATCGTCTGTATCCACAACTACTGCTTATCGTACTTCAGGTACGTACTTGCCTCCTACTCCATCACACCAGCTGATATCCACGCCTGATTGGGTGTCGATGAAACAGGTGTATGCTCCCTGTCAACTGCTTGTGTGTCCACTAAACTTTCAGCTGGTCAAGTTGCTGGTTGTGCAGTCACTGCCATAACACCTTTTGGAGTCAGCTCTTTTTTGATATCTTATGACATGCTCTCACCCTTGCTGGAAGATACCCAGCCACAATTATTTTTTGCAGTAAGTGGTTCCCACTTTGTGCTCTTACCTGAAGGAGAACCTATGCTGCTCTCTCGACTATTATTTGAGCTCCAAAGTGCACTGGAATGTAGACACTAAAGCAGCAGCTATGGGCAAGGACAATACATGAGTTTCAAGGTCCACTGGGTGAATATTTTGAGCGGCAGCAATGCACCACCATAACTGAGACAGGTGGTGAAGAATCTGTGACTGGGAGCTATGTATGCTTCCACCACCAGGTGGAAGTTATTTGTCTTCTACTACAGCCACAGGGCACTTAGTTGATTGTACACACTGCACTAATTCTATTTGTTCTTGCAACATAAATCACTGCCAAATGGTTTTATAGCTTGATAGCATTGGAGGCAAAAGCCATTCAGCAGACAAGTTGCTGCTATACATCAAGTGGCAAATCTCACCCTACCTGTCCCCCCAACAAATGCAACTGTGAATTGTCATGAGTAGAGATGAGCGTTGTTCTACTCGAACTGTTCGCCAATCTCAAATTCGAGCTGTTTTGGGCGGTGTTCGAGCCGGTCGGCGAACACGAACAATTTGAGAAAAATTCGGCTGTTCGAGGTTATGTTCGATAACTGTTCGTGCACCAAAATCATAACTGGATTTTTTCTCAGTAATGATGAAAATTAATGTTAATACGCAGTTTGAGTGTACAGCGGGGCGGGGGGAGGGGCAGGGGATGGATCTCTGCAGGAACAATGAAGATCTCCATTTTTTTTTCTCTTTCCCGCATTTGCAGTGGGGAGGTGCAATCTGTCAGCCTATCAGCAGCGCACACACGGAGCGAAGTGCTTTTTTTCACACAAGCAAGGGCATGTGTGATTGGCAGTGTATGTCACATGTCCTTGCCCTATAAGACCAAGCCATTTTCCCCGTCGCCACCATTTTCTCACTGCTGCAGCTGCGTGTTAGACGGCACCGCTGTTGCTGTGTGTGCTATACCTTGTTAATTTCAAGCCAATTTTCTCTGAAATCTACAGATAGCTTGGGAGTAGGGAATAGTTGTGATTGCAGTCCTTTTAAGGACTAGGTTACAGCATTTCCTACGACTTTTATCAGGGAGGTCTGTGCTCTTAAATAGATAGGTTGTGGGAGTAAAGACTAATTGTAATTGGAGTCCTTTTCAGGACTAGGTTACATGAGTTCCTATCAGTTTTTGCCAGGCAGGTCTGTGCCAGTGCTGTGCAAGTTTTTTTCACAGCATTTGGCTGAATCTAGCAAAGCTAATCCTTTTTGGCCTATTGCAGAGTGTGTTAGTCAGTGGAGTAGCCTATCTGTGTTGCAAGATATAACACCTGTGTATAGAATACCAATTTTTTTACTGCACCTAGTGAAGTAAAATCTTTTGGGCATAGCATCATTCTATTAGTCCATCTATACTGACCTCCATCAGGTTGCAAACTGAATATAATTTTTTTCTGCATCTAGCTCTGAAAAAATATTTGGGCTTCTAGCAGTGTGTGGGACTTGGTCTATTAGTCCATCTATACTGACCTCCATCAGGTTGCAAATTAAAAATAATTTTTTTCTGCATCTAGCTCTGAAAAAATATTTGGGCTTCTAGCGGTGTGTGGGACTTGGTCTATTAGTCCATCTATACTGACCTCCATCAGGTTGCAAATTAAAAATAATTTTTTTCTGCATCTAGCTCTGAAAAAATATTTGGGCTTCTAGCAGTGTGTGGGACTTGGTCTATTAGTCCATCTATACTGACCTACATCAGGTTGCAAATTAAAAATAATTTTTTTCTGCATCTAGCTCTGAAAAAATATTTGGGCTTCTAGCGGTGTGTGGGACTTGGTCTATTAGTCCATCTATACTGACCTCCATCAGGTTGCAAATTAAAAATAATTTCTTTCTGCATCTAGCTCTGAAAAAATATTTGGGCTTCTAGCAGTGTGTGGGACTTGGTCTATTAGTCCATCTATACTGACCTCCATCAGGTTGCAAATTAAAAATAATTTTTTTCTGCATCTAGCTCTGAAAAAATATTTGGGCTTCTAGCGGTGTGTGGGACTTGGTCTATTAGTCCATCTATACTGACCTCCATCAGGTTGCAAATTAAAAATAATTTTTTTCTTCATTTATCTCTGAAAAAATATTTGGGCTTCTAGCAGCGTGTGGGACTTGTTCTATTAGTCCATCTATACTGACCTCCATCAGGTTGCAAATTAAAAATAATTTTTTTCTGCATCTAGCTCTGAAAAAATATTTGGGCTTCTAGCAGTGTGTGGGACTTGGTCTATTAGTCCATCTATACTGACCTCCATCAGGTTGCAAATTAAAAATAATTTTTTTCTGCATCTAGCTCTGAAAAAATATTTGGGCTTCTAGCAGTGTGTGGGACTTGGTCTATTAGTCCATCTATACTGACCTCCATCAGGTTGCAAATTGAATAAAAAAAATTTCTGCATCTAGCTCTGAAAAAATATTTGGGCTTCTAGCGGTGTGTGGGACTTGGTCTATTAGTCCATCTATACTGACCTCCATCAGGTTGCAAATTAAAAATAATTTTTTTCTTCATTTAGCTCTGAAAAAATATTTGGGCTTCTAGCAGTGTGTGGGACTTGTTCTATTAGTCCTTCTATACTGACCTCCAGCAGGTTGCAAATTGAATATAATTTTTTTCTGCATCTAGCTCTGAAAAAATATTTGGGCTTCTAGCGGTGTGTGGGACTTGGTCTATTAGTCCATCTATACTGACCTCCATCAGGTTGCAAATTAAAAATAATTTTTTTCTGCATCTAGCTCTGAAAAAATATTTGGGCTTCTAGCGGTGTGTGGGACTTGGTCTATTAGTCCATCTATACTGACCTCCATCAGGTTGCAAATTAAAAATAATTTTTTTCTGCATCTAACCCAGCCAATAGTTTTGGCCTAATACCACAGTTTGGCCACTCAGCTCTGCTCGGTTACCATCCATTGTTTTTTTGTGCAAACAACTCCAGAGTTGTGAATTAGTTAACCACCAAAATGAGTGGAAAAAGGCCTGCTGCTGGTGGAAAGGGGAATAGGCGTGTTGGGAAGGGGAAAAAAGGTTGTGTCCGTGGGGTAGGTGCAGAAGAAAGACCATCTTCCAGCCAAACTAAAATGTCTACTTCTTTTAGCGGACAATGTGATAAGATCCCTTTCTTACGGCCACGCCAATCGCTACAAATTCCAGATGAGGCACAAAAACAGCAGGTGCTTCAACGGATATCAAGTGCTCCTTTAAGTGGGCTCTCCTCCACATCAACTTCAACATCACAAATACTCCAGTCCTCAAAGGTGTCACCCAAATCGCACTTGCTTCCTCACAGCTCCCAAATCTCCAGCTGCCCGTCTGAGTATGAGGTAGAACAGATGGTTGAGTCTGCAGAGCTGGTTACTCATACTATAGCCTGGGAATCAGAGGTCGACTCCAGCGCTTCTGTGAATCCAGACGAGGAAATGATCTGCACTGATGCCCAGAATCTTTATGAGTCGGATCCAGGACCAGACGCAGAAGGTTCTGACCATAATGTAGACCCTCATTCCCAAACTGTAACTCCTGTTGGTGGAGACAATGAGGAAGACGATGATAAGACTCAAATACCTGATTGGAGCGACAACTTTAGTTTTTTGTCAGGGCAGGAACAGGTTGGCTCTGAGGACGACGGGTGTGATAACGCACAGGGTGATGATGATGAGGTCGGAGATCCCACTTACTGTCAACCCACAGTCAGCCAAGAGATGAGGTCAGCAGAGGAGGTGGAGGAAGATGCTAGTGACGACGAGGTCAGGTTGCGCCTTCCTGGACAGAGACGTAGTACTGGAAGCACGTCAACAACTGCATCCTCAAACACAACTCTGCCTCTCACCACAAGTCGTGGTGGCTCTTCAGGTCGCATGGGTGCTAAGCCTTGCATAGCCTGGGCATTTTTTCAGATCGATAAAGATGACCCAACTCGTGTTATCTGTAACATTTGTCAGCAAAAGCTAAGTAGAGGCCAAAAAATACATAGTTTGAGTACTTCATGCATGAACCGGCACATGGACATGAAGCATAAGTTGCAGTGGGAAGCTCAGTGTGCTACAATGCGGTCTAGCCGGCCGGGCCAACCACCGTCTGCCATATCTTGTGCATCCGCGGCCTCTTCATCCTCTGTGACTGGGGGGACAGCAGTCACACCTGTTTTGGGGCGCAGACCTGCCACCTCTTTACCCGCAACAGCCAGCGTGATTGGCAGGTCATCATTTTCTTTGAAGGTGGTAACACCAGCTGGTCTTGAGCGCTGTCCGACATCGATAGCACCACCTTTGGATCAAGGCAACCTAACATGTCCGCCTGCATCTTCCTCACAGACCGGCAGTTTGCCGGGGACACCCTTATCAACCCCGTCTAAGCACAATAGCCAGCCCTCGGTCCCTCAGATGTGGACAAGTAAAAGACCATTTCCTCCTAGCCATGAGAAAGCTAAGAGGTTGAATTTCACCATCTGCAAGCTCTTGGCTACAGAAATGCTGCCTTTCCGCCTGGTGGACGCAGAGGATTTTCGAGACCTTATGTCCGTCGCAGTGCCCCAGTACCAGATGCCCAGTCGGCACTACTTCTCAAAGAAAGGTGTGCCTGCGCTCCACCAGCATGTCACACACAACATCACCGCTTCTTTGAGAAACTCTGTGTGTGACAGGATGCATTTCACCACAGACACTTGGACGAGTAGGCATGGACAGGGGCGTTACATGTCGCTGACTGGGCACTGGGTAACTATGGTGACAGCAGGACAAGGGGCTGCTGTCCAAGTCTTGCCGTCCCCACGAGTTGTGCGTCAATCCTCTTTATGTCATTTTTCCACCACTGCTTCTGCCTCCTCAACCTCCTCTCGGTCTTCCACCTGCACCCAAAGCCTGTCTGGTCATGCCACAAGCTTTCTAACTGCGCAGAAGGGATCCTGCACACCTCCTTACTATGCTGGCAGTAGGGCTCAACGTCATCAGGCAGTTTTTACATTGAAATGTCTGGGAAATGTGAGTCACACAGCTGAGGAGTTGTGGTCAGCTCTGGAGAACCAATTTCATGAATGGTTGTCTCCACTGGACCTGAAACCAGGGAAGGCCGTGTGCGACAATGCTGCAAACCTGGGTGCGGCCCTTCGCCGGGGCAATGTCACACACGTGCCTTGTATGGCTCACGTGTTGAACCTGGTTGTCCAGCAATTTTTAGCCCACTATCCCAGACTAGATGGCCTTCTGCAGAGGGCACGGTCACTGTGTGCTCACTTCCGCCGTTCGCATCCCGCAGCTCAGCGACTTACATCTCTACAGAAGTCGTTGGGCCTGCCACTTCACCGGCTAAAATGCGATGTGCCTACCCGGTGGAATTCAACTCTGCACATGTTGCAGCGACTGTGGCAGCACCGACAAGCCCTGGTGCAATACGTTCTGACGTATAGCCTGGGCCAACGAGATTCAGAGGTGGGGCAAATCACGCTGGAGGAGTGGTCTCAGATCAGGGACCTATGCACCCTTCTGCACAGTTTTGAAATGGCGACGAAGATGTTTAGTGCTGACGATGCCATTATCAGCATGACTATTCCGGTGATTTACATGCTGGAGCACATGTTAAACAGAATTCGGAGTCAGGTGGTGGCACAAGAGGAGGTGGAGGAAGTAGAGGAGGAGGAGTTGTATGCGGAAGGGCTAACATCTGCAAGGTCCAGACGGTCGGCAGCACCAAGGCGGCAGGCATGTGAGGGTGGGGGAGATGGTTTTACCAGGGCGCATGGTAGCAGCCAAACTAGTGAGGAAGGTGCAGGAGCCCAGGAAGAAGTGGAGGACGAACTGATGGAAGACTCATCAGATGAGGGAGACCTTGATCACATTTCTGTTGTGCGAGGTTGGGGGGAGAGGACAGAGGAAGGAAGCATGATTGTTACCTCGCCACCAACACAACAGGGACTTGGTGCTCCTGGATGCGCAACACACATGAGTGCCTTCTTGCTGCACTACCTGCAACATGACCCTCGAATTGTGAGAATTAGAAATAATCCTGACTACTGGGTTGCCACACTGTTAGATCCCCGGTACAAAAGTAAATTTGCAGAAATTATTCCTGCCATAGAAAGGGATGCACGCATGCAGGAGTATCAGCAGAGACTGTTGCAGAATCTTACATGTGCTTTTCCACAAAATACCAGTGGTGCACGTAGTGAATCTAACAGTTCCAACTTGCCAACCGTGGGACCGTCAAGTGTTCAGCACTCAAACCGTGACAGAACCACAGTATCTGCTGGTAACATCAATTTTGCGGAATCATTTCACCACTTTTTTAGCCCATCCTTTGCAAGGCCACAGGAGACAAGAAGTCTGACACATAGTCAACGCCTAGAGACGATGGTACAGGAGTATCTCCAAGTAAACATTGAAGCCACGACTGTGTCACTGGACCCTTGCTCTTTTTGGGCTTCCAATCTGGATAAATGGCCGGAGCTAGCCACTTACGCCTTGGAGATCTTGTCATGCCCCGCAGCCAGCGTTCTGTCTGAACGTGTGTTCAGCGCTGCTGGTGGTGTGCTGACAGATAAGCGCACGCGGCTCTCCACTGATAATGTAGACAGACTCACGTTCATAAAGATGAACAAATCATGGATCCGAAACGACTTTTCTACCCCTGTGTCATCCTGGGGAGAGTAAAAGCTTGATGATTGGTTAAAATCACCCTACCAACCGTTTTAAGCTTTCAAATTACTAATCATGTTTATCTGTATCTTGACTGGAAAATAATTTGGGCTTTGTAGCAGTGTGCAGCACTGATCCTATTAGGCCATCTATACTAAAGCTTCACCAGATTTAAAATTAAAAATAATTTTTAGCTGCATCTAGCCCGGAAAATAATTTTGGGGCTCCGAGATGCGCAAGGCACATAAGTGCCTTCTTGCTGCACTACCTGCAGCCTGACCCTCATATTGTCAGAATTCGAAGTAATCATGACTACTGGGTTGCCACACTCTTAGATCCCCCAAACTTTTCGATCAACCTTTTCATTTTAATAAAGACCAAAAAAATGGTCATTTTTGAAATTATAAGCATTAGCAGGTTGTTAGAAACTGAAATCAAACAGTTTTCAACTCAAAACTTTATTCTAGGTGATGTTACATTTTCACATAGGACCCCTTGTTCGAAAGGAGCTTCTGAACTCTCTCGTCCATTGAATTTGTCAGGTTTTGGATGGTTTCTGCTTCAATTGTTTTGCATGAGGACAGAATACCCTCCCAGAGCTGTTGCTTAGATGTGAACTGCCTCCCGCCATCATAGACACTCCTTTTAATGATGCTCCAAAGGTTCTGAATGGGGTAGAGGTCAGGGGAGCATGGGGGTCACACCATAAGTTTGTCCCCTTTTATGCCCATATCAGCCAGAGATGCAGATGTTTTATGTGCAGCATGAGATGGTGCATTATCATGCAGAAAAATGATCTTGCTGTGAAATACACGGTTCTTCTTCTTGAACCATGGCAGGAAGTGCTGTTTGAGAAAATCCACATACATTATGGAGTTCATCTTTAGCGCCTTAAGGGATCCTAAAGGGGCCGACAATCTCTCTCCCCATGATTCCAGCCCAAAACATTACTCCACCTCCTCCTTGTTGGCGCTGTAGCCGTGATTGCGTGGGGTGTCCATCAACCAGCCATCCTCCACTCCATCCATCTGGACCATCGAGCGCTGCACGGCACTCATCCGTGAACAAAACAGTTTTGAAATCAGTCTTCATGTAATGTTTGGCCCACTGGAGCCGTTTCTGCTTGTGTGAAGTGGATAGAGGAGGTCGACAGGATGGCGCATGCACAGCTGCAAACCTCTGAAGGACCCTGCATCTTGTTGTTCGGGGGACGTTGGAGGCACAAGCAGCTTCAAAAACTTGTCTGCTGCTATGACAAGGCTTTTTTGCCGCTGCTCTTTCAACCTGACGTAATTGCCTGTAGGAAAGTGTCCTCAATTTGCCCTTATCAGCACGCACACGTGTGTACTGTGAATCAGCTACATACTTCTTGATTGCCAAGACACTTCATCCTGATCATCGCACAATGTTGATTGTAGTCATGCCTTGACCTAAACACTCCACAATTTGTTGCTTCTCAGCAGCCGACACATCCTTTTTCTTTCCCATTTTGGCAGAAAATGTAGGCTGCTTAATAATGTGAGAGAGCCTTCTTAAGTAGTCTTGCCTTTCATTGGACACACCTGCCAAACTAATTAGCACAGGTGTCTGCAATTGCTTACAGTGATATAAAGAGCCCTGACACACATCACCATCAATGAGTTTAACTGACAAACAAACAAATTCTTCCCTTATCACTCCTAAACACTTTTTGTATAATAATTTGGAACGCAGTGTACATGTGCTTTTCCACAAAACACCAGTGGTTCACGTAGTGAATCTTACAGTTCTAACTTGCCAACCGTGGTCTGTATGGAGTTGTTCAATAAAGGGCCCAAAATTAAGATAACATAGATGGGAGAGGTCTCTATGAATAGGAATTCCTAAGTATTTGATACCCTGTGAGGGCCAGGCAAAGGGAAAGTTGGACTGGATGGAATCCTATATGGATTTGGGGAGGGAGACATCGAGGGCCTCAGACTTCGCTGCATTGATTTTAAAATTTTACCATGTAACAAAGTGATCTATTTCAGCCATAACAGCATGGATGGATATATGTGATTGAGTGATATATACTAGGACATCATCAGCAAATAGAGAGCACTTGTACTCGGTGCCTCCCACCTCAATCCACCTAATATTGGGGTTATGGCGAATTGATGAGAGCAGGTGCTCCGTCACTAGGATGTATAAGAGAGGGGACAGCGGACATCACTGCCTTGTCCCATTGGTGATTGTGAAAGGTGATGAAAATGTTCTGACGCACCCCCTGGGCCTTGGGACACCCGGAGCCGGACCCTTTTTGGTGGATGCTGGTGGTTGTAGTCTTCGTGGCGGCGACCCAGTTCCGTGGCTCAGGGCGGTCAAACCAGTGGCGGAACTATTTATGTGGTTTTGATGTTTAAATGTCCGACTACGCCACCCGTGGATTGCGGTCAGAGTGAACCGCCGCTACAGGGCAGACCACTGAGGCTGGTGTTGTGGGTGCAGCAGAGCGTAGCATAACTCCCCACGGGAGGAGTATAGCCTCAGGGCAGTGTATGCGGAGGATGGGGGTGATGGTGCAGGGCAGCAGCAGTAACGACACGGAGTCAGTGATGCAGTTCAGGGCCTTTACTCACAGTTCTTATTATCCAGACCACGTCTGCAGGTAACGGCTGCCCACGTCGTACTGTGCTCACCAGGTGAGGGGCTCAGACAACTCCCAGATAACTTTGGAGCACTTCACAGGACCCCCTTTGTGTGTCCTTTGTCTGGCCTTTCTTACCAACACTTCTGTCCGGCTGCCTCGGGCCTCCTCTTGGTAAACTTGGCGCCAGTTTCCCTGACCCTATGTGGTGCCTTCCTAGCGGGTGTAGCGAGGGGCTGCGCCACATAAAATGTCAGAGCCTCCGGTTTCTAGCTGAGGGTCGTTTCCTGCCTCCACTAGTTCGGGGACCGGTCTCCCCCTTTGGCCTGACCCCTCCACGCAGGTGGATTCGGGCGTGCGGTGGCGACTCGCCCGTCCGCACCCCTGGGATCCCTTCATTCCTCGTTCCTGGAGCCTTCTCCGCTCCTCTTCCTTCCTTCTCCCTCTTCCAGGCCTGGGCCTCTGTTACTAGGCCCGCCTCCGGAGCAGAGCTCATGCAGAGCCCCTGCTCCCTGCCACTTCTGCTCAGACTTCTCTGCACTGAACTAAGATGGTGCCCACCTTTTATACTCCCTTCTCAATGCACCCAGGAACTGCTTCCTCCCTGCTCCTGCACTACAGGGTTCCCCTTCCTCAGTGTTCCCTCCCCCCACTCCAGCCAGGGACAGGGACTGTCGTGCCCATCTCAGGGGCATATTGGTCGCCCTGCCCCACGGCAATGTGGTGTAATGCATGCAGGTGTCGGGTCCTGATCCACACTCCATCCTTACCTGAGAGTGAGATATCACACCTCTGGGTGAGGTGCAATACGTCTTTAGCAACCGAGCCCTCAGGGTGCTACAGTTCCATTTATCTTCAGCCTAGGTGACGTATTGCGATACAGGGCCGTGATTTTGGCTATAAAAGGGTCCCCTAGACCCCTACCCCAAGCTTTTTAAGAGAATCATATATGGCGTGCCAGGAGACTCTATGGAATGCTTTCTCAGCATCCAACGAGAGTATCTAATTACAAATTTTTAACTGCATCTAGCCCAGGAAATACTTTGTGCCTAGTAGCAGTGTCTGCTAGTAAGCGGATTATCCCGGCTGTTAAGCAAGCTGCACCACCTGTAGTTTAGACACTTAATTTTTTCAAAGGAAATGCTTCGGGACCATGGGATACTTAGTGAAGAGCATCAGGAGGCACCCCAAGGCATAGGGGCTGGGACTGGCAGTAGGATGCCTTGCGGTGGACAGCCGAGCTCGATCCTTATAAAAGCTTTTTAACTGCAGCAGCTTTAGTGGACGCTACTGGAGCTGGAATTACCGCGGCTGCTGGCATGAGACTTGCCCTCCAATAGATCCTTGTAAATGGATTTAAAGTGTATTCATTCAAATTAGAGAGACAATTTAAATTAAAAAGCTTAGAGCTGCCTCCACCACAAGGGGGCTCGCTCGACCCACCAGCGGACAGGCACCAGTATTGGGAGAGGGGGGCTGGCCGTCAGGGTTCACCGCGGCTCTGGCACAAACCCGGCGACACGGAGGTGGCACGGGCAGGAGCGGACTGGCCGTGTCGGCTTCTCACTTTTTGGATTTTAGAAGGGCATGACATGCCTATATCTGTGTCTCCCCCTCCTTTTACTCCTCCACCTCTTTTATTTTCGCATGACTATATGTACTTGTCACTTTTCCATGTGTTAGTTATGTCTTCTGAGCAGTTTGTCAGCTTTTGGACACCTTTGAAGGTGTTTTCTATGTGTTTCTATGTGTTTTTGTTTGCCTGCCATTGGTTTTAACGGTGTTCGAAGGTGTTCGACGAACAGTTCGACGAACAGTTCGGCGAACACACGGGTGTTCGACGAACCGAACCGAACTCGAACACTACGGGGGTGGCTCAACACTAGTCATGAGTGACAATGCCTAGAATAATCTGACTGCCTAAAAGATGGTCAATGCAACTCATGCTCCCTGCATGACACATGTCCTAAATTTAATTGTGCAACATTTCTTTAAGGAATTTTCCCAACTGAGAAAGGTGGTGGCTTTGAGCAGTAAAGTGTCTACACATTTCAACCTTTGTTATCTGGCAAAGCATATCCTCCTGGCTTTGCAAAATCAAAATGGTCTACCTGATCATCTCCTTATTTGTGGCTTCTCAACCTGCTGGAATTTGACACTGCCCATATGTTGGAGCGTATGCACAAACAGCATTAAGCCGTGATGAACTATATCATGCAGCAGCCAAACTGCAAACTGGAGCATGGGTTACTTTTAGATCCACCATTGACAGCTGATAAGGAAGACACATCGCCTACTGAAGCCCTTCAAAATTTGACAATAAAGACACGTGAAGTCAACAATGTCGTCACCCTCAAATTTATCCTGGAAGAAACACTCAACATAATGTAAGAGGGGATGGAGGATAAACAGCTGCTTACACATGTTCATGGCAAGTGTCTGTTGGTGACCTACAAAGTCGATGTTAGATGCTGCAGGATGTGGAGGAGAAGGAGAAAAAGAGCTAAGTGGAGGGGGACATTGAGTTGGCAACTTGGCACAGGTAGGGGAAAAGGCTAAAAGTCAGAGTGAAAATGACCACGATACTGCTGACCATGGCAACTTACTTTCTCATCGAGGTGATGAAAGTGAACCAACGAGGCCATTGGTTATGCTGAAGACCATGAAAAGCTGTATGATGGAATGCTTGTGG
Organism: Phyllobates terribilis; assembly: GCF_046119375.1. Lineage (NCBI taxonomy): Eukaryota > Metazoa > Chordata > Amphibia > Anura > Dendrobatidae > Phyllobates > Phyllobates terribilis. The sequence continues at coordinate 614,382,949 of NW_027362764.1, forward strand.
GATGACCAGCTTATTGTTACCATCAAGCAAAGATATGTCAATTGGATGGCCCTACTTTCTAGATCCTCGCTATAAAGCAAAATAGGGAAAATGTTCAGTGTTCTGAAAGTGAATCCAAATTTGTGTTGGGATAAACTGTGTTACCCGCTCTGAAAAGCTTTTGCCGAGCAGATGCCTGCTGTCTGTATGGCTGACTAACAGATGCCCTCCTCACTCCCTGCAGACTCAATTCTTCCTTGTCTGTGCTAGTGTTAGGCAAAAAATAGCCAAGACAGCAGCTGCAACAGTATATTTGACATGATAGATCAGATGTTTTATCTGCCAACGTGTTAGCCTGATACAATTCAGCAAATAGAGATGCATCGACTGAGCAACCAGGTTTAGTTGTACCTAAGTTTTATCTTTTCTTCAACAGATACCCTGAGCCCTGATACCCTGAGACCAGTGGCAAGAAGTAACTCAGTTTTCCATGGGAAAACATTCATGTCCAGTCTCCAGTGCACTGTCAGAGAGGGTATTCAAGGTGTCTAGTGGCTTTGTCATACCCGAATGGACCAGATTATCTGCCACATGTATGGAAAACCTAACATTTGTCAAAATGAATCAGACATGGATAGTGGTGACTTTCATTCATCAACACTGATGCCAATTACTGTATTGGACTAGCTATACCATCAACCTGCCTTCCTGTCTATTGTCTTCTATACCATTTTGCTGCCACCATTACTGATGGCCTATGAACAGCTGGGTATCTGCTTCCTGTCCATTATGTAATCTATGCTGTACTGCTGTTTCTTGGACACTTTTTCTTACGTGCAACTTCTGCCACTGCACAGTCACAACAGCTACAAATCTCATGGCTGCTTCTGTGCTTTATAATGCTATACTGTACTTCTGCTACTAGGGCTGTTGTTGCTGGCTTTATACTGCCAGACATCTCCTTGCCTGCTCTGTCACATTTTTTTACCATGTAGTTTCTGCTACTGCTACTCTATAGCCATGCCAGCCACGCGTCTCTATGCTGCTCACTGTGTTGATAGTGATATACTGTACTGCTGTTGCTGGCTCTACAATAACAGCATTCTCCTTGCCTGCCCCATCTTATTTTTCTATGGTGTGTTGTATAACAATACTGTACTGCTGCTTGGAAGTGTACCCTCTTCCGTTTACACAAACATGAAAAAACTTCCAAAATAGGGATAACTTTTTACCGACTTGTTGACAAGACATTGCTTATTCACTTTAAAAACTGCTTACTTATTCCTGTTATCTTAATAGGGAATTATTTTTGGATAGCTTGCTAACAAGACATTGTAATTGTTTAGCTATTTTGAGAATAACAAACCTGTTTCAGATCCCCAAAAAGGGATTATATTTTCAGAACTAGTTGAGAAGCCAATGCTTCTTTAATTTCAAAACAGCTCACTTGTTTCTGCTCCCAAGATAAAGGGATAATTTTTGACAACCTTGAGGTGCTTACTTACATGCATTGGAACTTGTATGCAACTGCTACTCTTGCACTTTCTAAAGCTAAGTCCCTGCCAGCATAGAAGTAAGAAATTAAAAGGTAAATTTTCTAATTATGATAGTCCTGCTACTTGTACTACTGCCAATCTTTTACAATTAAGTTCTAGTATCCTATTGTTTAGCACTTCAGTGGGGATTGGCTCCCATTGATGCAACTTTTTTACATAATGTAGCTATCCCTCTTGAAATAGCCATATAAATATGCTCTCCACGTCTTCTGATGCTGATAGTGCTATAGCATGCAAATCATCAGTAGAAAATGTACAATGGCTGACTTCCACATTTCCCTGGGATGAACATATATAAGTTCTTGTAAAAACTAAGCTTTACCCCTTGAAAGAACAAAAGTCAAACTTCATCTTATATTGTCAGAAATGTCCCATAATTGAAGCAATGTATACTTCGCTTCAGTGCTACAGCTAACTTATCCATCACCTTTATGTGACAATCTTGCAGAACATTTTCCATCTCCACAGCAGGAACGGCTCTATATTTACATAAGGCAATAGATTTTAGGCTGCTTCCAACTTCTTCAGCAGGAAAAGTCACATTTCCAGTTTTACAGTAAGTACCTTTATTGTGAGTGAAAAATATTCAAAACCAACTTTACCCCAGGTAAGAACTGACTAAGGAAGTTATATGCATCAGTGCTAGGGCTCATACATGTGGCAGTGTTCCCTTGGGTTCATATTAATTTTTTTTACATAAAAATTACAAGTAAAACAGCAGTTATGAACATAGTCTAAATATAGTATATTCTGACTTTCCTAAACATTTGACATTAATGGCTTCTGCTTTATCAAATAAAGTTTATGATTAGATCAAAATCTGATTTCAGACAACCTTCCTTATTTTATGTATGAAATGGCTATTATAAAGGACACAGGCATAGGATCATATGTTTGATTCCCAATTTTTTAACGAACTGCCTTTCAAGCTTCGTTCCGAAAAAAAATGTAGACTTTTTTCACAGCTTCTGAATGAAGTAGTCCATTCATATGGTGTCTTAAGACAACTAGATGCCGGAAGCTGGAATGAAGACTGGCTGCCACATAGGACCGTAGAGATGTGCTCTGTTCTTTTACCCTCTGAAAATTCTATTTGCATATTTAATTTCCCAGGGTAGCACTGCATGGGCTATAAGTCTCCTTATGCCAACTTCCTGCTCTCCACAAGGAGAAGCTACTTCTTAGACCACCTGTCAAAGGCCTCTCACCCAGCCAACCAATTCTACTACTTTGCACTGATGTGGGGTAAAAATCCCAAAACACATGCATGTCAATGGAGTTTGTGGGTTGGCTATATATCCTAAGTCATGTGGTAAATCCCTATAAAAAAATTTATATTGACTTTTAGGATGGCTACTTCCAATAGGTGGTACTAGAGTCCCTGTTCTCTTCCTCTGTGGAGAGGCTATTTGCATATTCTACTCCTATATGGCACTGCATTCTACATAATATGACATGTGATGCAACATTCCAGAATTTTCTTCTTAGGAATCCATGAAAAAAAGACTACCTGTGCCTCTGAATAAAATCTGAGTATTATAGAGGTACATCATAGGCCCTCACCTTTCTTTTCTTGCCCAATTACATATCTGTACAACTAGGATCCGCACTACCGCCATATACATACACCTTTATTGGTAGCTTGTTTAATGTCAATCTGTCAAAATCTTACAAAACTTATTATCTAATTATAAGAAATTTAAATATTTGATCTGTCGGCGGAGGAGATTTGATTTCATGTATTGTCTGCTTTATTTGTTACTCATCAAGTTTAGAACTCTGCACATCGCACAAATTAACAAAGTTAAAGCTACTTTTTATATTTATTACATTCAATCTGTTATTGTGTTCAAGGTAGATTGGATGAATGCACACATTGCATATTCCGAAGCTTAAAATCCTGACTATAGATACCACAGTGAATGTTAATGAGATTTTCAGAATCTCACTCACTAGATGCAGAAAAATGTTCCATATATCAGTATTCATTTTGCACCTCTTCTGCATAAAAGCAAAACTTTTGCCTAATAATCACAGGTTTTTATAGGGTTCTTTTAACAACATAATTTTCTCATTTACGATTACTGGGGAAAAATATTTCATAACTATAATATGTTGAAGGTAACTCACTGGATGCAGAAAAATGTTCCATATTTCAGTATTCATTTTGCACCTCTTCTGCATAAAAGCAAAACTTTTGCCAAAATAATTACAGATTTTTATAGGGTCCTTTTAACAACATAGTTTACTCATTTACAATTTCTGGGGAAAAATACTTGATAGCTACAATATTCTGAAGGTCTTCCAGTGTCACCCTTAGGCCACGGACCCACTATCAGTATTTGGTTAGTATCTTTTCTCAGGAGTAGGAGCCAAAACCAGGTGAGGAACAATCAGAGAAAAGGTATAATAGAAACAAGTCACCAATTCTGCATTTATCATCCACTCCTGGTTTTGGCTCCCACTCCTGAGAAAAAATACTGACCGAATACTGACCAAATACTAATAGTGGGATCATGGCCTTACTGCTAATAACAATGCCTAATTATTACCAATGCTGTGCCAGACTGAACTCTAGTTCATCAGCCTCTTTTTCCTGTGTGATTCTCCCTACAAATATGCAGTATATGAGCCAGGTCTCCTAATACCACCTAAAGTCACTCATTTCAAGAATTGCTCATAATAAACTACTTGGATTAGCCTATTTTATAGAAAAAGCTAATATGTACTTAGAAATGTGCTCTTCAGTCACTGCGCAAATGCACATAGCAGCTGCTCCCTGTTGAGCACTATTACAAGCATAATATTCTCAAGCCTCCAAATGAAATACTGGTTTGTACTATCACTAAAAACATAGCCAAGGATAGTCATTCATTCTGCTGCACCCTGAGGCAAATTTCTGCAAACTATGCCATCTTACACCAATGATGGATACACTTACACTAGGAACGTTTGTGTAAACTGAGCCAAATACATTGCACAGAGTCACAAGAATTGAAACATGCATCCGTCGTTATTACTGCATAACATAATTTTACAGCCCCATGGACACCATTATGCATACATCTATTTTAGAGGAATATTTCAATAAATGCCAGGGAACTATAGAAACTGCAACCCACAACTAGGGGTTTCTGCCATGGGTAAGTAAAACCATCACTTGATAGATACAGTGAACATTTCCAGCATTTATATCACTGAAACAAAAAGGCACGGTGTCTTTTAAAGAAAATTCACTACACAAACTGTCTTCTGCTTCACCTACCTCTTTTTTCCTCTGTCCTCAAAGTAAAAAAAAAATCACTTCCTCTCCGCTCACCTATCCTGCCTCCACTGCATCCCACCATCCGATATTCTGTTCCATCTGACCTCTTCTTCTTTCCTCCAGTGCACAGACTTCTTCATTCATCTTCACTCTGTACCAGGGTTAGGACTCTGAGGTCCTGATATACGATGCATCATTAAGACTTTGATGTCCTGATGCACGTTGTGACGTATCAATGTCACAACGTGTGTCACCCAAGGCTTAGATAAGCATTGTGACATCAAGGGCCTACCAGAAGCACTGCCGCATAGTGAAGAAAGCTAAAGATGATGTGCACCTGAGAAATGAAGGGGGACAGTTGAGTGGCGGCAGGACAGTTGAGCGGTGAAGAGGTAAATTTGATTTTTTTTACACTTTGATGCAAATCTCCTTGCCAAATTCAAACGAATTACAGAATTTTAATTTCAGTAGATTTGCACATCACCAATTTGTATGTTCATTAGTGTTGAGCGAGTAGGTTTCATTAACTCTATCAGATTAGAGGTAAACTCTTGGGTCAAGGTACATCAGGGTCAGATCGCACCATCCATCGCTTTTTGGCCAAAGTGGACTTCATGTAAGATGACCAAGGAGGAAACCACTATTGGCAAGCCACAAAATTTTGGGAGAATGTCCTGTAGACAGATGAGAAAGAACTGGAGCTTTTTGTCAAGTCACATCAGCTCTATGTTCACAGATGCAAAAATCTAATATATATAATCGTCTTATCCCGTCTGTCTGTCTGTCCTTCTGTCCAGGAAATCCCACGTCGATGATTGGTCCTGCCGTGGCCAATCAGCGACGCGGGATTTCAGAAAAAGATGGCGGCCGTTAGCGGCTCATCTGCCGCACTGAGGTCAGCGGCGATGCAGCCGGGAGAGGACCACAGCAGAACTATCCCAACCGGCGGTGCCGCTGACCTCTATGCGGCAAGTGTGAAGGGAGGACCGGGGAGCGGCGCCGCCGGTCGGGATACTTCTGCTGCGAGCAGCCGGTCATCTCCCGGCTGCTCGCAGCGGAAGTACCCGCACAGGCAGCGCCGCTCCCCGGTCCTCACTAATACGATTCGCTGATTGGTCGCGGCCGGCAGCCGCGACCAATCAGCGATTTTGGCGCCAAATTTAAACACGCTCTCTGGTCCTCACTAACACGGTTCGCTGATTGGTCGCGGCCGCCGGCTGCGACCAATCGGCGATATTGGCGCCAAATTTAAACACTGCTCTGCTGATTGGTCGTGGCCGCCGGCCGCGACCAATCAGCGTTATTGGCGCCAAATTTAAACACCGCTCTGCACAGAGGTCAGCTGCTCGCAGCAGAAGTACCCCGACCGGCGGCGCCGCTGACCTCCATGCGGCTACCGTCGGAATGTGCGGCTACCGTGTGAATGGAGGACCGGGGAGCGGCGCCGCCGGTCGGGATACTTCTGCTGCGACCAGCCGATCATCTCCCGACTGCTCGCAGCGGAAGTACCCGCACAGGCAGCGTCGCTCCCCGGTCCTCACTAATACAATTTGCTGATTGGTCGCAGCTGCCGGCCGCGACCAATCAGCCATATTGGCGCCAAACTTAAACATCGCTCTGCTGATTGGTCGCGCCCACGACCAATCACCGATATTGGCGCGAAATTTAAAACCCCGCTTCTCAAATTGGTCACGCCCAGCCGGCCACGACCAATCAGCGACTGCCGCAGCCCGGCCGCGAATTGGCGCCGGATTTTAAACATGCAGGCCACCGTCGGGAGATAAGCGGCGACGCAGCCGGGAGATGAGCGGTGCTAGCCGGTCATCTCCCGGCTGCTCGCAGCAGAAGTACCCCGACTGGCAGCCTCGATCCCCGGTCCTCCCTTCACACTTGCCGTCGGGAGATCAGCGGCCCTAGCAGATTTTAAACACGCAGGCCACCGTCGGGAGATCAGCGGCGATGCAGCTCCTCTCCCCGTTCCTCACTAACACGGTTCGCTGATTGGTCGCAGCTGCCGGCCGCGACCAAGCAGCGATATTGGCGCGAAATTTAAACACTGCTCTGCTGATTGGTCTCGGCTGCCTAGCCGCGAGCAATCAGCGAGATTGGCGTGAAATTTAAAACACCGCTTCTCTGATTGGGCCACCTGCCGACTGCTGCAGCCCAGCCGCGAATTGGCCCGCCCGTGAACAATCAGCGATTTTGGCGCCAATCTGCAGAATCTCACAGACAACGTCGGGAATGGGAGACACCGCAAAACACTGCTGCTAGGCAGGAACATGATGCGGAATCCCATCGACAATGTCGGGTGAATGAATCTCCAGAATCCAGGGCATACAGAGAACAACACGATCGCCAAATTTATCAAAAACGAATGCTCTACCAACTAAGGCAAACCCAGCAGAATATTCAACAACTTGCACATTACGTAACAGACAATGAAACTATAATTATTCAACACTACTGTGGGAATATGAATGTAGTTTGTTCTAAATGCGACTCTCTGAATTTCATTGAGGAAAAACCATCTGACAATCAGTTTACTCAATGCTGTCATAAAGGAAAAGTTATGCTACCGAGACGTCACTACTCAGATCTGTTTGAGCAGTTGATGAAAGGAACGCAAGAACACAGTAGAAGTTTTATGTAAAATATCAGAAGTATCAACAGTTCTCATGCGTTTGCTTCATTTGGTGCCAACATTGCACCGCCCCCTGGATTCGGACCGTATTGTTTTAAAATTCATGGCCAGATCTACCACTGCACTGGAACACTTCACCCAGAAATAGGACAACCACCAAAATTTGCACAATTTTACATCTTTGATACAAATGAGGCTACAGAACAAAGGATGAAACAGAAAGAAAATTAAAAGTGTAATGCTGAACTGATGAACCTAATTGCCGTACATTTACAAACAATCAGCCCATTTGCTGCCGCATATCGCATGCTAAAAGACGTCGAAGCTTAGGAGGAACAGAGGGCTATGCAAAATGGGACAGAAATGCCTTCTATTATCATGGCCATTAAACAAGAACGTAAACAAGATCCCCGATGTTACAACAAACCACGTGTAAGTGAGGTCGCAGTTGTTTTTCAAAATGATGATGGAAAGCCTCCTTTTCAAAGGGATATATTAGTCCATCTTAAGCCAGACCAAAACAACCCTTTCATTCCTAAAACACAACGAATTAGCATTTTGCACAGCAACCTTGATGCTCTTCTGTATCCGCTATTCTTTCCAAGCGGTGATCAAGGGTGGCATGAAAACCTACACCAGCAAGGAACTTCAAGAAGAATTACACAACTGCAGTACTACAGTTTTCTTCTGTCTGTCCGAAATTATTTCAATCCTATTTTAAACGGTGGTAAACTGACACTACAGTACTTAGCCGAAGCATACGTTAAAATTGAAGCTGATCGCCTCAATTTCATACGAATGAACCAAAAACAACTGAAAGTTGAAGACTACTGCGTTCTTCAAGAACATTTGCAAAAACAATCCATTCAAAAGGGAATTCCAAATGGAAAAACAGTAATTCTCCCGTCGTCATTTGAAGGTAGCCCCCGCAACATGCAACAGCGTTATCAAGATGCAAATAGTCGTAATGTAAGCGGAACCAAGAGGCGGCTGTTGCCGGGGGAATTACGTGCTGGCTGTGCGTGGTCAGCGATGTTGTCACAAGCAGTATTGATAACATGACGTAATTACAAAATTCATTAGGGGCCCCGGGGGGATACATTGAGGGGTTAATTTAAAGTAGTGCACAACCCATTTAAATACTGCTTCGCTGCTTAGTCACGCCCAGTCGGCCGCATACATATTCTAGAATACCCGATGCGTTAGAATCGGGCCACCATCTAGTGAAACATAAAGATACTGTAGGTAGCCTGCTGGGGCTGTCAGTGATCCCCTTTGTTTTAATTCTGTTCTTTATTTGTAAAGGCACTATTTCTTGAGCGTGGTATTTTAAACTGTAAGTTATTAAAAACATAATTTTTTTTTGCATTATGATCTCTCATGCATTAAAATATTGAAGCAAATAATTGTTTTCTTTAATTTTCAAATATCATTGCGTGCCAGGAAGATTGCTGAGATTTGTACATAGTGTATTCTAGTTTTATCTTCCATTAACAAAGTGATATTAGTAATCCTAACAATTATCTCACCTTATTTGTCATTCCTGCAAAAAAAAAGTGTAACTGCTGCTCTCTTTTATGATTCATTAACCCTGATGGAAATGTACCATAATTAGAGCAAAATGCTATAACGAAAAGAAAAATATGCTCCCACATTCACCTTTATTTATCCATGGGTTTTTGCTGCATTGATATGTCACAGTAATTTTAATGCTGTATATGCTAATGAGCAAATTAACAGCTAGGTACTCATTTACATGCTAACAGATTTATACTGTATGAGTTATTGCCTATCTCTGCCACTGGGGCTATTTAACAACAAGCTAATATAATTTGTGAGTATGAAATGTAGTGCACGTACATGGAGAGATGAAGGGGCATGGCAGTAATGTTATCTCTGGAAACCGATATGTTACATTCTTCTAGAATGACTTAGGTTCTTTTCTGGAGAATTCTAGAGAAAGATTTTAATCTTATATATTCAGGGTGCAAAATACCTAAAATCTCTGCATTTCAGTATTTAGGAATTTACTTTATACTGTTTCATTCATGGTGCAACTTAAAACACCTAAGCTCAAGTGCAAGTTTCTCCACCCACCATATTATAGCATTCATATACAGTTAGGTCCATATATATTTGGACAGACACAACATTTTTTTAATTTTGGTTCTAGACATTACCACAATAAATTTTAAACAAAACAATTCATATGCAGTTGAAGTTCAGACTTTCAGCTTTCATTTGAGGGTATCCACATTAAAATTGGATGAAGGGATTAGGAGTTTCAGCTCCTAAACATGTGCCACCCTGTTTTTAAAGGGACCAAAAGTAATTGGACAGATTAAATAATTGTAAATAAAATGTTCATTTCTAGTACTTGGTTGAAAACCCTTTGTTGGCAATGACTGCATGAAGTCTTGAACTCATGGACATCACCAGACGCTGTGTTTCCTCCTTTTTGATGCTCTGCCAGGCCTTCACTGTGCTGGTTTTCAGTTGCTGTTTGTTTGTGGGCCTTTCTGTCTGAAGTTTAGTCTTTAACAAGTGAAATGCATGCTCAATTAGGTTGAGATCAGGTGACTGACTAGGCCAATCAAGAATATTCCACTTCTTTGCTTTAATAAACTCCTGGGTTGCTTTGGCTTTATGTTTTGGGTCATTGTCCATCTGTAGTATGAACCAACGACCAATCAGTTTGGCTGCATTTGGCTGGATCTGAGCACACAGTATGGCTCAGAATACATCAGAATTCATTCGGCTTCTTCTGTCCTGTGTCACATCATCAATAAACACTAGTGACCCAGTGCCACTGGCAGCCATGCATGCCCAAGCCATCACACTGCCTCCACCGTGTGTTACAGATGATGTGGTATGCTTTGGATCATGAGCTGTACCACGCCTTTGCCATACTTTTCTCTTTCCATCATTCTGGTAGAGGTTGATCTTGGTTTCATCTGTCCAAAGAATGTTCTTCCAGAACTGTGCTGGATTTTTTAGATGTTTTTTAGCAAAGTCCAGTCTAGCCTTTTTATTCTTGATGCTTATGAGTGGCTTGCACCGTGCAGTGAACCCTCTGTATTTACTTTCATGCAGTCTTCTCTTTATGGTAGATTTGGATATTGATACGCCTACCTCCTGGAGAGTGTTGTTCACTTGGTTGGCTGTTGTGAAGGGGTTTCTCTTCACCATGGAGATTATTCTGCGATCATTCACCACTGTTGTCTTCCGTGGGCGCCCAGGTCTTTTTGCATTGATGAGTTCACCAGTGCTTTCTTTCTTTCTCAGGATGTACCAAACTGTAGATTTTGCCACTCTTAATATTGTAGCAATTTCTCGGATGGTTTTTTTCTGTTTTTGAAGCTTAAGGATGGCTTGGTTCACCTGCATGGAGAGTTCCTTTGACCGCATGTTTACTTCAAAGCAAAACTTTCCAAATGCAAGCACCACACCTCAAATAATCTCCAGGCCTTTTATCTGCTTAATTGAGAATGACATAACGAGGGGATTGCCCACACCTGTGCCTTGGAGTCAATTGTCCAATTACTTTTGGTCCCTTTAAAAACAGGGTGGCACATGTTAAGGAGCTGAAACTCCTAAACCCTTCATCCAATTTTAATGTGGATACCCTCAAATGAAAGCTGAAAGTCTGAACTTCAACTGCATCTGAATTGTTTTGTTTAAAATTCATTGTGGTAATGTCTAGAACCAAAATTAGAAAAATGTTGTCTCTGTCCAAATATATATGGCCCTAACTGTATAACAGGCATCAGGGCACCAGTATAACCTCTGGTATTATATATAGGAATCTATTCCAGTGTTCTTTTTCAATGAGTTTAAATGTGTAGATATTACCAAACAGTAAAATATATCACATTCTTTAAAGAAGTTGTCCACTACTTATACATTGATGCCCTATCCGTAGGATCAATGTCTGATTGGCCGGGGTCCGGCACCCCCGCCAATCTGCTGTAATCGGCGGCGGCTGCCGGCCGGAAATACTTGCTGAGCTTAGCTGTCTAGTTGTAGTGGCTGCCGGGTACTACAACTAGACAGCCAAGCTCAGCAAGTAAATTCTTCCGGCCAGTGGCCGCTTCCGCCGATTACAGCTAATCAGCGGGGGTGCCAGGTGCCGGACACCAGCTGATCAGACATTGATGCCCTATTCTATAGATCAATGTATAAGTAGTGAACAACCTCTTTAAGTTCAAAAACTGAAGTGTCATGTCTCATGATTTGGGAATCATACAGACAGTATTGTATTATCAGTGTGTCATGCTGTTTCATTGCTAAGCAATAAGGTTTGCTCTTTTTAGAAGTTTGTCCTTCCTCTTTCCCTATCTCTCCTTCTAGCTCTGATGTAGCCATGACCTCAGTAACCTCTCCCTTCTTTCTCATTCTTCTTTGTCATTCACTGTCTGTCAGCCATCTTAGAAGCTCATGTGTCTGGTTCAGAAAAGTCTTTTTTACCTACTGTATTTGTGCATAACAATAAGAATTCAGCAGGAAAATAAATCTTCTTTTGGAAGCTTCATACTTGCCTCCTGCAGTCGAGATCAAACTATCTGATGGTATATACAGTTGAAACTAGAAGTTTACATACACTATATAAAAAGACACATTTGCATGTTTTTCTCAATATCTGACATGTAATCAGAATAAACCTTTCCCGTTTTTGGTCAATTAGGATTACCATTTGCCAAATGCCAGAATATTGAGAGAGATAGAATGTTTTAAGATATTTTTATTACTTACTGGAAAATCAAAAGTTTACATACACTAAGATTACTATGACTTTAAAATTCTGGACTGCCCATATGATGATGTCATGTGTTTGGAAGCTTCTGATAGTTTTTTTGGCAACATATGAGTTAATTAGAGACACACCTGTGGATGTGTTTTAATGCATACATGAAACGCACTGCTTCTTTGTGTAGCACCATGGGAAAGTTTAAAGAAATCAGCCAAGATATCAGGAAGAGTATCGTGGACTTGCACAAGTCTGGCTCATCCTTGGGTACAATTTCAAGATACCTGAAGGTGCCTGGTTCATCTGTACAAACAATTGTACGCAAGTACAAACAAGATGGGAATGTCCAACCATCATACTGCTCAGGAAGGAGATGGGTTCTGTGTCCCAGAGATGAACATGCTGAAAGGCCACTCTGCCAGTGGCAGCCATTCTTCCAAAAGAAACATAAAAAAAACAGATTAATGCTTGCAAATGCACACAGGAACAAAGACCTTCATTTTTGGAGACATGTCCTGTAGTCTGATGAAACTAAAATTTAACTTTTTGGGCATAATGACAATCGTTACGTTTGGAGGAAAAAGGGAGAAGCTTGGAAGACTAAGAACACCATCCCAACTGTGAAAAATGGGGGTGGCAGCATCATGTTATGGGGTTGTTTTGCTGCAGGAAGGACTGGTGAACTTCATAAAATAGATGGCATCATGAGAAAAGAAGATTTTGTGGCAATACTGAAGCAACATCTCAAGGCATCAGCCAGAAAGTTAAAGTTTGGGCGGAAATGGGTCTTCCAAAATGGACAATGAGCCAAAGCATACTGCCAAAATAGTAACAAAGTGGCTTAAGGATAACAAAGTCAATGTTTTGGAGTGGCCATCACAAAGCTCTGATCTCAATCCTATTGAAAATTTATGGACAAAACTGAAAAGGCAGGTGTGAGCAAGGCGACCTACAAACCTGGATCAGTTATACCAGTTTTGTCAGGAGGAATGGGCCCAAATTCTGAGCAACTATTGTGAGAAGCTTGTGGAAGAATATCCCAAACGTTTGACCCAAGTCATTCAGTTTTAGGGCAATGGTACCAAATACTAATTAAATGTATGTGAACTTTTGACTTTGCAGTAAGTAATAAAAATGCCTTAAATATTCTCTCTCCCTCTTTATTTTGGCATTTGGCAAATATTAAAAAATTATGGTAATCCTAATTGACCTAAAATTGGAAAGGTTTATTCTCATTTCATGTCAGCTATTGAGAAAAACATGCATATGTGTCTTTTTATATAGTGTAAGTAAACTTCTTTTTTCAACGCTATATGTGTAAGTACTAGTTCAAACTGAAGCAGCCTAGAAACTGTGTCTCAAGTGCCCTACACTTGCAGACTAGCTACGGAGTCAAAATATGAATGATGCAATTGATAGTATACTAAATTAATATTCCACATGTTGAACCACTGCAAAGAATATATTTGAGAAGAGAATAAATAATTCCCTAATATCATGTTTTTTTCTATATAATCCCTTTAAAGGGGTTGTCTGGTACTTTTTAAAGTTGCCCAATGTATTCAGCACGTGGGCATAAGTATCTCTGTTAATACCTTGTGTTGCAGATAATGCCTGTGAGCGGTGCTATCACTGGCCGCTCACAGGCATCATGAGACCCCCGGCTGCAGCCGGCGCTGACATCCGCTGACATCACGACAAGTCCAGATTGCAGCCGAGGGTCCCTCTTCCGCGTTCCACCGGTGGCTGCTGGGTTGTGGGCAGGGTTATTCCCCTGAATCACACCTGTCATCCACTGAGCGCTCTCCCTCTCCCCATTCATTTGGAAAGCGCGCAGTGGATGCTGGGTGTGACACGGGGAATAACCCCGCCCACAACCCAGCAGCCACCGCGGGAACCCCAGTGCTGAGTCACACCTCACTTGTCGTGACATCAGCGCGGGGTCACGTGATGCCTGTGAGCGGCCACCGATAGCGCCACTCACAGGCATTATCAGCAACACAAGGTATTAACAAATATAGTTATGCCCACATTCTGAATACATTGGGCAATTTAAAAAAAGTACCAGATAACTTCTTTAAAGAGGTTGTCCACTTTTGGGGACAATATTTTTTTTTTTAAATTCATGCAATTGGTGAAAAAATTTTTGCAATTAGGTTTCTTTAAAAATGATGCACCGTTTGCCTGCCTGTAGCTGCTGTATTGCACTATCTGTTGCTGGCTTCAGAATAAGTTACCAAGCTCGGCCCAATAATCTTTATTTTAACAAATGTGTTGAGAACATGATTCTATGGCACGTACTATTATACAGGTATGACAAGTTCTCCTCCTGCTCTTGTTAGTTCAACTTTTCTCACAGACTGCACAGCTCTCCAGCCTACACAATGGCTGCTGTGGAGGAACACGTTACAATAAAGATAATGTGGCCAACCTCGGTAACTCATTCTGAGGCCACAATAGACAATGCAATACAGTGGCTATAGGAGTCAAACGGTGAAAATTTTTTAACAAAACGCAAATTGAAAAATGATAAGTAAGTAAAAAAATTGTCCACGAAGGTGGACAACCCCTTTAATTGTAAGGGTATTCCACTGATATTGTGAAAGATTGTAAATTAAGGCTCTTTAAATCAGAATTCAGTTTTTTTCAATGTGGGTTTTCAACCTCAGACAATCTCTTCCTACACTCTTGTAATGTTAAAGGGGTTTTCAATTTTGCAATTTATATTTGTCTAAACAAATATATTGGGGATATGATTGATATGAGTTTGTGGCACTTACTAATATATAATTGTCAAAATAGTATATAGTGGCTCTAATGGGTCTCCCTGATGTTTTCTGCTTTCTAGTAGGGACACCTACCACGGGCTGTCAAATAAATATAAAATTATTAAAATAAGTAACTTGCGCTGGAGACGTAGGGGGAAAAGGGGATGATAAAATTGGGATAGTTAAAAAAACAAGGTAATAGTGATAATAATTAGAGTGGTACAGTAGTGAGTAAAAACTAATTTTATTGGTCCTGTTAAAACAGTTATTAAGGATTAAAAACATGTGAGGATAAGATCAAAGGATTTAAAACAGTGTCTCCCAAACTCCAGTCCTCACGGACCCCACAGGTCATGTTTTCAGGATTTCCATAGTATTGCACAGGTGATGGAAGTATCATCAAGGCATCAGGAATTCTCTCACCTGTGCAATACTATGGAAATCCTGAAAACATGACCTGTGGGGTCCATGAGGACTGGAGTTTGGGAAACACTGATTTAAAAGATGAAAACCGTTGTAGGTAGGAATAAATAATTTCCTTGTGGCTTTGATTTAGTATATGAAATGGTCCTTAATGTTCCACTGGGTATAGTGTAGCATAGAATGCTGTCATCCCCTGGGGGAGAAAAAAGAGAAGAAATAAGGATATGAGGTGCACGAGTGATGGCCTTTGAACCTGTGGATGAAAAGACAATTACCTTACCAGGGGTGGGTAGGGGTGGTGTGGAAGGAGGATCCGGGTCGGAAACCTTCCCTGTAGGCTAAAGGAGAAATACACAGGTAAGGTACCAAGTGGTTAAGACAGTAGATCAAATATTAGTATGTAGATATATACCTGTCAGTTACTCCTGAGTGGGAGTCAACGAAGCCCTTGAAGGTGGTAAGTAGATGGGCTCTCAGAAGCTGAGAATAAGATGACACAGTGTGAAAACAGTAATTAGGATGGGGTAAATTGCCAATGAGATGAAGAGGCAAGTAGGACAATAAGGTTACCTGCTGAATCAATAGACATAGTGTGACCTGAAATGACTAGAGTCTTTTAGCTATAAGTGGCTTGCTTTTCTGGCAGATATCCTTGGCAGTGACGGTTTACTGGACATAAACACGAACTGCTTCAATGAATGACAGCGGCAATCCATCTACAGCTACCATTCAACCAATCATAACAATGTGGGTTGCATATAAAAGGGTCTTCTGACCAGCCCTAGACCAAACCTGAGGGAGGAAATAGTTGTCCCACTCAGAAGTAACTGACAGATATACACTGCTCAAAAAATAAAGGGAACACTCAAATAACACATCCTAGATCTGAATGAATGAAATATTCTCATTGAATACTTTGTTCTGTACAAAGTTGAATGTGCTGACAACAAAATCACACAAAAATCATCAATGGAAATCAAATTTATTAATCAATGGAGGCCTGGATTTGGAGTCACCCCCAAAATTAAAGTGGAAAAACACACTACAGGCTGATCCAACTTTGATGTAATGTCCTTACAACAAGTCAAAATGAGACTCAGTATTGTGTGTGGCCTCCACGTGCCTGTATGACCTTCCAACAATACCTGGGCATGCTCCTGATGAGGTGGCGGATGGTCTCCTGTGGGATCTCGTCCCAGACCTGGACTAAAGCATCCGCCAACTCCTGGACAGTCTGTGGTGCAACGTGAAGTTGGTGGATGGAGCGAGACATGATGTCCCAGATGTGCTCAATCGGATTCAGGTCTGAGGAACGGGCGGGCCAGTCCATAGCTTCAATGCCTTCATCTTGCAGGAACTACTGACACACTCCAGCCACATGAGGTCTGGCATTGTCCTGCATTAGGAGGAACCCAGGGACAACCGCACCAGCATATGGTCTCACAAGGGGTCTGAGGATCTCATCTCGGTACCTAATGGCAGTCAGGCTACCTCTGGCGAGCACATGGAGGGCTGTGCGGCCCTCCAAAGAAATGCCACCCCACACCCTTACTGACCCACTGCCAAACCGGTCATGCTGAAGGATGTTGCAGGCAGCAGATCGCTCCCCATGGCGTCTCGAGACTTTGTCACGTCTGTCACATGTGCTCAGTGTGAACCTGCTTTCATCTGTGTAGAGCACAGGGCGCCAGTGGCGACTTTGCCAATCCTGGTGTTCTGTGGCAAATGTCAAGCGTCCTGCACGGTATTGGGCTGTGAGCACAATCCCCATCTGTGGACGTCGGGCCCTCATACCTCCCTCATGGAGTCGGTTTCTAACCGTTTGTGCAGACACATGCACATTTGTGGCCTGCTGGAGGTCATTTTGCAGGGCTCTGGCAGTGTTCCTCCTGTTCCTCCTTGCACAAAGGCGGAGGTAATGGTCCTGCTGCTGGGTTGTCGTCCGCCTACGGCCCCCTCCACGTCTCCTGGTGTACTGGCCTGTCTCCTGGTAGCGCCTCCAGCCTTTGGACACTACGCTGACAGACACAGCAAACCTTCTTGCTACAGCTCGCATTGATGTGCCTTCCTGGATGAGCTGCACTACCCGAGCAACTTCTGTGGGTTGTAGAGTCTGTCTCATGCTACCGCAAGTGTGAAAGCACAACCAGCATTCAAAAGTGACCAAAACATCAGCCAGAAAGCATTGGTACTGAGATGCGGTCTATGGTCCCCACCTGCAGAAACACTCCTTTATTGAGTGTGTCTTGATAATTGCCAATAATTTCCATCTATTGTCTATTCCATTTACACAACAGCATGTGAAATTGATTGTCAATCAATGTTGCTTCCTAAATGGACAGTTTGATTTCACAGAAGTTTGATTTACTTGGAGTTATATTCTGTTGTTTAAGTGTTCCCTTTATTTTTTTGAGCAGTGTATATCTACATCCTAATATTTGATCTACTGTCTTAAACACTTGGTACCTTACCTGTATATTTCTCGTTTAGTCTACAGGGAAGGTTTCTGGCCCGCATCCTCCTTCCACAACACCCCTCCCCACCCCTTGAGGTGCTATGTTTTTGCCGAAAAAAGTTTTTTACTGAACCAGCAGAGTGATTGACATTTCTGAAATCTCACACACGCTGCTTATTTTTACCTTGCAGATTTGGACAGTTTCAAATCTGCTGAATGTCAATTCTTTCAGTATTTTGTAGTGTTTTTCACCCATTCAAATGAATTAAAAAAAACACCCCCAAAAAAACATGAAACAGCAGCAAAAACCCAGTAAAAATGTACCTGTTTTCACACCATTTTTCTGCCAAGAGACATGTTCTTGGTGCAGAAATGTCTGCTACAAATAATGTGTGCATATACCCTAAAACTTTGTAGCCTAAGTTTGCACTAAGAATTGGACAGTATTAATAACTATGGTAAAATTAATTTAAAATCCTATGGTGGGGAAGCACTAAAATGCTGTAAAGATCAATGAGTCCCTTTGGTTTCCATTTCTTCTTAGTAGGAATATTAATAGGAATTATTAGACCGAAGGAAGTATGACTGCAGGATCAGACTACAAATGGTTTGTTTGTAGTCTGTAGCCCTGAAGACAGAAAAGTCTGCCAAGGAGCTGTAGACAAAACATATATATTTTTAATGGACTGAAAAGTTGCTATACTTTTTGCCATTTTAGAAAACAAAATAATAGTAATCTAAACTCGTTTTCCAATTAAATAAATACAGTGGTGGTCCCTGGATTTTGCTTTGTATCGTACTTACAGAATGTACAAACATTATTTTTTACAGCATTTTGTGTCTTTGCATGGAATGATTAAATCAAGTAAACCTGCCGGTAAGGGTTATTCTTGAAAAGTTTGTATTCACATTATTGACTCTAATGGTTTATAAGCAATTCCGAGAAGTGCAAGGATTCCTCATTCAGCAATAAGCTGACAATGCAGTGACCTAAGACACACGCTGATCTAGACTTCAATAAATGAAAAATGCTGGTTCATATTCTTTCCATGTACATGTAGGAAGAAATTACATCAAGAAAGACCATTCGACAATGGAAAGTGACATTTACTTTGGAATTTCACCTCAAATTTCACTTTTAGAGCTCTGCAACTGAAATTATATTTATATGTGTATACATATATATGAATATACAGTACAGACCAAAAGTTTGGACACACCTTCTCATTTAAAGATTTTTCTGTATTTTCATGACTATGAAAATTGTACATTCACACTGAAGGCATCAAAACTATGAATTAACACATGTGGAATTATATACTTAACAAAAAAGTGTGAAACAATTGAAAATATGTCTTATATTCTAGGTTATTCAAAGTAACCACCTTTTGCTTTGATGACTGCTTTGCACACTCTTGGCATTCTCTTGATGAGCTTCAAGAGGTAGTCACCGGAAATGGTTTTCACTTCACAGGTGGCCATCATTACTTTAAGAAATTAAGATCAGTCAGTGCGAAAAATTGGGAAAACTTTGAAAGTGTCCCTAAGTGCAGTTGCAAATACTATCAAGCGCTACAAATAAACTGGCTCACATGAGGACCGCCCCAGGAAAGGAAGACCAAGAGTCACCTCTGCTTCTGTGGATAAGTTTATCCGAGTCACCAGCCTCAGAAATCGCAGGTTAACAACAGCTCAGATTAGAGACCAGGTCAATGCCACACAGAGTTCTAGCAGCAGACACATCTCTTCAACAACTGTTAAGAGGAGACTTTGTGCAGCAGGCCTTCATGGTAAAATAGCTGCTAGGAAACCACTGCTAAGGACAGGCAACAAGCAGAAGAGACTTGTTTGGGCTAAAGAACAAAAGGAATGGACATTAGACCAGTGGAAATCTGTGCTTTGGTCTGATGAGTCCAAATTTAAGATCTTTGGTTCCAACTAGTGTTGAGTAGAGATGAGCGTTGTTCTACTCGAACTGTTCGCCAATCTCAAATTCGAGCTGTTTTGGGCGGTGTTCGAGCCGGTCGGCGAACACGAACAATTTGAGAAAAATTCGGCTGTTCGAGGTTATGTTCGATAACTGTTCGTGCACCAAAATCATAACTGGATTTTTTCTCAGTAATGATGAAAATTAATGTTAATACGCAGTTTGAGTGTACAGCGGGGCGGGGGGAGGGGCAGGGGATGGATCTCTGCAGGAACAATGAAGATCTCCATTTTTTTTTCTCTTTCCCGCATTTGCAGTGGGGAGGTGCAATCTGTCAGCCTATCAGCAGCGCACACACGGAGCGAAGTGCTTTTTTTCACACAAGCAAGGGCATGTGTGATTGGCAGTGTATGTCACATGTCCTTGCCCTATAAGACCAAGCCATTTTCCCCGTCGCCACCATTTTCTCACTGCTGCAGCTGCGTGTTAGACGGCACCGCTGTTGCTGTGTGCGCTATACCTTGTTAATTTCAAGCCAATTTTCGCACAAATATACAGATAGCTTGGGAGTAGGGAATAGTTGTGATTGCAGTCCTTTTAAGGACTAGGTTACAGCATTTCCTACGACTTTTATCAGGCAGGTCTGTGCTCTTAAATAGATAGATTGTGGTAGTAAAGACTAATTGTAATTGGAGTCCTTTTCAGGACTAGGTTACATGAGTTCCTATCAGTTTTTGCCAGGCAGGTCTGTGCCAGTGCTGTGCAAGTTTTTTTCACAGCATTTGGCTGAATCTAGCAAAGCTAATCCTTTTTGGCCTATTGCAGAGTGTGTTAGTCAGTGGAGTAGCCTATCTGTGTTGCAAGATATACCACCTGTGTATAGAATACCAATTTTTTTACTGCACCTAGTGAAGTAAAATCTTTTGGGCATAGCATCATTCTATTAGTCCATCTATACTGACCTCCATCAGGTTGCAAACTGAATATAATTTTTTTCTGCATCTAGCTCTGAAAAAATATTTGGGCTTCTAGCAGTGTGTGGGACTTGGTCAATTAGTCCATCTATACTGACCTCCATCAGGTTGCAAATTAAAAATAATTTTTTTCTTCATTTAGCTCTGAAAAAATATTTGGGCTTCTAGCAGTGTGTGGGACTTGTTCTATTAGTCCTTCTATACTGACCTCCAGCAGGTTGCAAATTGAATATAATTTTTTTCTGCATCTAGCTCTGAAAAAATATTTGGGCTTCTAGCGGTGTGTGGGACTTGGTCTATTAGTCCATCTATACTGACCTCCATCAGGTTGCAAATTAAAAATAATTTTTTTCTGCATCTAGCTCTGAAAAAATATTTGGGCTTCTAGCAGTGTGTGGGACTTGGTCTATTAGTCCATCTATACTGACCTCCATCAGGTTGCAAATTAAAAATAATTTTTTTCTTCATTTATCTTTGAAAAAATATTTGGGCTTCTAGCAGCGTGTGGGACTTGTTCTATTAGTCCATCTATACTGACCTCCATCAGGTTGCAAATTAAAAATATTTTTTTTCTGCATCTAGCTCTGAAAAAATATTTGGGCTTCTAGCAGTGTGTGGGACTTGGTCTATTAGTCCATCTATACTGACCTCCATCAGGTTGCAAATTAAAAATAATTTTTTTCTGCATCTAGCTCTGAAAAAATATTTGGGCTTCTAGCGGTGTGTGGGACTTGGTCTATTAGTCCATCTATACTGACCTCCATCAGGTTGCAAATTAAAAATAATTTTTTTCTGCATCTAACCCAGCCAATAGTTTTGGCCTAATACCACAGTTTGGCCACTCAGCTCTGCTCGGTTACCATCCATTGTTTTTTTGTGCAAACAACTCCAGAGTTGTGAATTAGTTAACCACCAAAATGAGTGGAAAAAGGCCTGCTGCTGGTGGAAAGGGGAATAGGCGTGTTGGGAAGGGGAAAAAAGGTTGTGTCCGTGGGGTAGGTGCAGAAGAAAGACCATCTTCCAGCCAAACTAAAATGTCTACTTCTTTTAGCGGACAATGTGATAAGATCCCTTTCTTACGGCCACGCCAATCGCTACAAATTCCAGATGAGGCACAAAAACAGCAGGTGCTTCAACGGATATCAAGTGCTCCTTTAAGTGGGCTCTCCTCCACATCAACTTCAACATCACAAATACTCCAGTCCTCAAAGGTGTCACCCAAATCGCACTTGCTTCCTCACAGCTCCCAAATCTCCAGCTGCCCGTCTGAGTATGAGGTAGAACAGATGGTTGAGTCTGCAGAGCTGTTTACTCATACTATAGCCTGGGAATCAGAGGTCGACTCCAGCGCTTCTGTGAATCCAGACGAGGAAATGATCTGCACTGATGCCCAGAATCTTTATGAGTCGGATCCAGGACCAGACGCAGAAGGTTCTGACCATAATGTAGACCCTCATTCCCAAACTGTAACTCCTGTTGGTGGAGACAAT
Organism: Phyllobates terribilis; assembly: GCF_046119375.1. Classification (NCBI taxonomy): domain Eukaryota; kingdom Metazoa; phylum Chordata; class Amphibia; order Anura; family Dendrobatidae; genus Phyllobates; species Phyllobates terribilis. Next base: position 614,405,174 of record NW_027362764.1, read on the forward strand.
GAGGAAGACGATGATAAGACTCAAATACCTGATTGGAGCGACAACTTTAGTTTTTTGTCAGGGCAGGAACAGGTTGGCTCTGAGGACGACGGGTGTGATAACGCACAGGGTGATGATGATGAGGTCGGAGATCCCACTTACTGTCAACCCACAGTCAGCCAAGAGATGAGGTCAGCAGAGGAGGTGGAGGAAGATGCTAGTGACGACGAGGTCAGGTTGCGCCTTCCTGGACAGAGACGTAGTACTGGAAGCACGTCAACAACTGCATCCTCAAACACAACTCTGCCTCTCACCACAAGTCGTGGTGGCTCTTCAGGTCGCATGGGTGCTAAGCCTTGCATAGCCTGGGCATTTTTTCAGATCGATAAAGATGACCCAACTCGTGTTATCTGTAACATTTGTCAGCAAAAGTTAAGTAGAGGCCAAAAAATACATAGTTTGAGTACTTCATGCATGAACCGGCACATGGACATGAAGCATAAGTTGCAGTGGGAAGCTCAGTGTGCTACAATGCGGTCTAGCCGGCCGGGCCAACCACCGTCTGCCATATCTTGTGCATCCGCGGCCTCTTCATCCTCTGTGACTGGGGGGACAGCAGTCACACCTGTTTTGGGGCGCAGACCTGCCACCTCTTTACCCGCAACAGCCAGCGTGATTGGCAGGTCATCATTTTCTTTGGAGGTGGTAACACCAGCTGGTCTTGAGCGCTGTCCGACATCGATAGCACCACCTTTGGATCAAGGCAACCTAACATGTCCGCCTGCATCTTCCTCACAGACCGGCAGTTTGCCGGGGACACCCTTATCAACCCCGTCTAAGCACAATAGCCAGCCCTCGGTCCCTCAGATGTGGACAAGTAAAAGACCATTTCCTCCTAGCCATGAGAAAGCTAAGAGGTTGAATTTCACCATCTGCAAGCTCTTGGCTACAGAAATGCTGCCTTTCCGCCTGGTGGACACAGAGGATTTTCGAGACCTTATGTCCGTCGCAGTGCCCCAGTACCAGATGCCCAGTCGGCACTACTTCTCAAAGAAAGGTGTGCCTGCGCTCCACCAGCATGTCGCACACAACATCACCGCTTCTTTGAGAAAATCTGTGTGTGACAGGGTGCATTTCACCACAGACACTTGGACGAGTAGGCATGGACAGGGGCGTTACATGTCGCTGACTGGGCACTGGGTAACTATGGTGACAGCAGGACAAGGGGCTGCTGTCCAAGTCTTGCCGTCCCCACGAGTTGTGCGTCAATCCTCTTTATGTCATTTTTCCTCCACTGCTTCTGCCTCCTCAACCTCCTCTCGGTCTTCCACCTGCACCCAAAGCCTGTCTGGTCATGCCACAAGCTTTCTAACTGCGCAGAAGGGATCCTGCACACCTCCTTACTATGCTGGCAGTAGGGCTCAACGTCATCAGGCGGTTTTTACATTGAAATGTCTGGGAAATGTGAGTCACACAGCTGAGGAGTTGTGGTCAGCTCTGGAGAACCAATTTCATGAATGGTTGTCTCCACTGGACCTGAAACCAGGGAAGGCCGTGTGCGACAATGCTGCAAACCTGGGTGCGGCCCTTCGCCGGGGCAATGTCACACACGTGCCTTGTATGGCTCACGTGTTGAACCTGGTTGTCCAGCAATTTTTAGCCCACTATCCCAGACTAGATGGCCTTCTGCAGAGGGCACGGTCGCTGTGTGCTCACTTCCGCCGTTCGCATCCCGCAGCTCAGCGACTTACATCTCTACAGAAGTCGTTGGGCCTGCCACTTCACCGGCTAAAATGCGATGTGCCTACCCGGTGGAATTCAACTCTGCACATGTTGCAGCGACTGTGGCAGCACCGACAAGCCCTTGTGCAATACGTTCTGACGTATAGCCTGGGCCAACGAGATTCAGAGGTGGGGCAAATCACGCTGGAGGAGTGGTCTCAGATCAGGGACCTATGCACCCTTCTGCACAGTTTTGTAATGGCGACGAAGATGTTTAGTGCTGACGATGCCATTATCAGCATGACTATTCCGGTGATTTACATGCTGGAGCACATGTTAAACAGAATTCGGAGTCAGGTGGTGGCACAAGAGGAGGTGGAGGAAGTAGAGGAGGAGGAGTTGTATGCGGAAGGGCTAACATCTGCAAGGTCCAGACGGTCGGCAGCACCAGGGCGGCAGGCATGTGAGGGTGGGGGAGATGATTTTACCAGGGCGCATGGTAGCAGCCAAACTAGTGAGGAAGGTGCAGGAGCCCAGGAAGAAGTGGAGGACGAACTGATGGAAGACTCATCAGATGAGGGAGACCTTGATCACATTTCTGTTGTGCGAGGTTGGGGGGAGAGGACAGAGGAAGGAAGCATGATTGTTACCTCGCCACCAACACAACAGGGACTTGGTGCTCCTGGATGCGCAACACACATGAGTGCCTTCTTGCTGCACTACCTGCAACATGACCCTCGAATTGTGAGAATTAGAAATAATCCTGACTACTGGGTTGCCACACTGTTAGATCCCCGGTACAAAAGTAAATTTGCAGAAATTATTCCTGCCATAGAAAGGGATGCACGCATGCAGGAGTATCAGCAGAGACTGTTGCAGAATCTTACATGTGCTTTTCCACAAAATACCAGTGGTGCACGTAGTGAATCTCACAGTTCCAACTTGCCAACCGTGGTCTGTATGGAATTGTTCAATAAAGGGCCCAAAATTAAGATAACATAGATGGGAGAGGTCTCTATGAATAGGAATTCCTAAGTATTTGATACCCTGTGAGGGCCAGGCAAAGGGAAAGTTGGACTGGATGGAATCCTATATGGATTTAGGGAGGGAGACATCGAGGGCCTCAGACTTCGCTGCATTGATTTTAAAATTTTACCATGTAACAAAGTGATCTATTTCAGCCATAACAGCAGGGATGGATATATGTGATTGAGTGATATATACTAGGACATCATCAGCAAATAGAGAGCACTTGTACTCGGTGCCTCCCACCTCAATCCACCTAATATTGGGGTTATGGCGAATTGATGAGAGCAGGTGCTCCGTCACTAGGATGTATAAGAGAGGGGACAGAGGACATCCCTGCCTTGTCCCATTGGTGATTGTGAAAGGTGATGAAAATGTTCTGACGCACCCCCTGGGCCTTGGGACACCCGGAGCCGGACCCTTTTTGGTGGATGCTGGTGGTTGTAGTCTTCGTGGCGGCGATCCGGTTCCGTGGCTCAGGGCGGTCAAACCAGTGGCGGAACTATTTATGTGGTTTTGATGTTTAAATGTCCGACTACGCCACCCGTGGATTGCGGTCAGAGTGAACCGCCGCTACAGGGCAGACCGCTAAGGCTGGTGTTGTGGGTGCAGCAGAGCGTAGCATAACTCCCCACGGGAGGAGTATAGCCTCAGGGCAGTGTATGCGGAGGATGGGGGTGATGGTGCAGGGCAGCAGCAGTAACGACACGGAGTCAGTGATGCAGTTCATTGCCTTTACTCACAGTTCTTATTATCCAGACCACGTCTGCAGGTAACGGCTGCCCACGTCGTACTGTGCTCACCAGGTGAGGGGCTCAGACAACTCCCAGATAACTTTGGAGCGCTTCACAGGACCCCCTTTGTGTGTCCTTTGTCTGGCCTTTCTTACCAACACTTCTGTCCGGCTGCCTCGGGCCTCCTCTTGGTAAACTTGGCGCCAGTTTCCCTGACCCTATGTGGTGCCTTCCTAGCGGGTGGAGCAAGGGGCTGCGCCACATAAAATGTCAGAGCCTCCGGTTTCTAGCTGAGGGTCGTTTCCTGCCTCCACTAGTTCGGGGACCGGTCTCCCCCTTTGGCCTGACCCCTCCACGCAGGTGGATTCGGGCGTGCGGTGGCGACTCGCCCGTCCGCACCCCTGGGATCCCTTCATTCCTCGTTCCTGGAGCCTTCTCCGCTCCTCTTCCTTCCTTCTCCCTCTTGCAGGCCTGGGCCTCTGTTACTAGGCCCGCCTCCGGAGCAGAGCTCATGCAGAGCCCCTGCTCCCTGCCACTTCTGCTCAGACTTCTCTGCACTGAACTAAGATGGTGCCCACCTTTTATACTCCCTTCTCAATGCACCCAGGAACTGCTTCCTCCCTGCTCCTGCACTGCAGGGTTCCCCTTCCTCAGTGTTCCCTCCCCCCACTCCAGCCAGGGACAGGGACTGTCGTGCCCATCTCAGGGGCATATTGGTCGCCCTGCCCCACGGCAATGTGGTGTAATGCATGCAGGTGTCGGGTCCTGATCCACACTCCATCCTTATCTGAGAGTGAGATATCACACCTCTGGGTGAGGTGCAATACGTCTGTAGCAACCGAGCCCTCGGTGCTACAGTTCCATTTATCTTCAGCCTAGGTGACGTATTGTGATACAGGGCCGTGATTTTGGCTATAAAAGGGTCCCCTAGACCCCTACCCCAAGCTTTTTAAGAGAATCATATATGGCGTGCCAGGAGACTCTATGGAATGCTTTCTCAGCATCCAACGAGAGTATCTACTTACAAATTTTTAACTGCATCTAGCCCAGGAAATACTTTGTGCCTAGTAGCAGTGTCTGCTAGTCAGCGGATTATCCCGGCTGTTAAGCAAGCTACACCACCTGTAGTTTGGACACTTAATTTTTTCAAAGGAAATGCTTCGGGACCACGGGATACTTAGTGAAGAGCATCAGGAGGCACCCCAAGGCATAGGGGCTGGGACTGGCACTAGGATGCCTTGCGGTGGACAGCCGAGCTCGATCCTTATAAAAGCTTTTTAACTGCAGCAGCTTTAGTGGACGCTACTGGAGCTGGAATTACGCGGCTGCTGGCATGAGACTTGCCCTCCAATAGATCCTTGTAAATGGATTTAAAGTGTATTCATTCAAATTAGAGGGACAATTTAAATTAAAAAGCTTAGAGCTGCCTCCACCACAGGGGGGCTCTCTTGACCCACCAGCGGACAGGCACCAGTATTGGGAGAGGGGGGCTGGCCGTCAGGGTTCACCGCGGCTCTGGCACAAACCCGGCGACACGGAGGTGGCACGGGCAGGAGCGGACTGGCCGTCTCGGCTTCTCACTTTTTGGATTTTAGAAGGGCATGACATGCCTATATCTGTGTCTCCCCCTCCTTTTACTCCTCCACCTCTTTTCTTTTCGCATGACTATATGTACTTGTCACTTTTCCATGTGTTAGTTGTGTCTTCTGAGCAGTTTGTCAGCTTTTGGACACCTTTGAAGGTGTTTTCTATGTGTTTCTATGTGTTTTTGTTTGCCTGCCATTGGTTTTAACGGTGTTCGAAGGTGTTCGACGAACAGTTCGACGAACAGTTCGGCGAACACACGGGTGTTCGACGAACCGAACCGAACTCGAACACTACGGGGGTGGCTCAACACTACATGTAACGCCCCTGTCCATGCCTACTCGTCCAAGTGTCTGTGGTGAAATGCACCCTGTCACACACAGAGTTTCTCAAAGAAGCGGTGATGTTGTGTGCGACATGCTGGTGGAGCACAGGCACACCTTTCTTTGAGAAGTAGTGCCGACTGGGCATCTGGTACTGGGGCACTGCGACGGACATAAGGTCTCGAAAATCCTCTGTGTCCACCAGGCGGAAAGGCAGCATTTCTGTAGCCAAGAGCTTGCAGATGGTGAAATTCAACCTCTTAGCTTTCTCATGGCTAGGAGGAAATGGTCTTTTACTTGTCCACATCTGAGGGACCGAGGGCTGGCTATTGTGCTTAGACGGGGTTGATAAGGGTGTCCCCGGCAAACTGCCGGTCTGTGAGGAAGATGCAGGCGGACATGTTAGGTTGCCTTGATCCAAAGGTGGTGCTATCGATGTCGGACAGCGCTCAAGACCAGCTGGTGTTACCACCTCCAAAGAAAATGATGACCTGCCAATCACGCTGGCTGTTGCGGGTAAAGAGGTGGCAGGTCTGCGCCCCAAAACAGGTGTGACTGCTGTCCCCCCAGTCACAGAGGATGAAGAGGCCGCGGATGCACAAGATATGGCAGACGGTGGTTGGCCCGGCCGGCTAGACCGCATTGTAGCACACTGAGCTTCCCACTGCAACTTATGCTTCATGTCCATATGCCGGTTCATGCATGAAGTACTCAAACTATGTATTTTTTGGCCTCTACTTAGCTTTTGCTGACAAATGTTACAGATAACACGAGTTGGGTCATCTTTATCGATCTGAAAAAATGCCCAGGCTATGCAAGGCTTAGCACCCATGCGACCTGAAGAGCCACCACGACTTGTGGTGAGAGGCAGAGTTGTGTTTGAGGATGCAGTTGTTGACGTGCTTCCAGTACTACGTCTCTGTCCAGGAAGGCGCAACCTGACCTCGTCGTCACTAGCATCTTCCTCCACCTCCTCTGCTGACCTCATCTCTTGGCTGACTGTGGGTTGACAGTAAGTGTGATCTCCGACCTCATCATCATCACCCTGTGCGTTATCACACCCGTCGTCCTCAGAGCCAACCTGTTCCTGCCCTGACAAAAAACTAAAGTTGTCGCTCCAATCAGGTATTTGAGTCTTATCATCGTCTTCCTCATTGTCTCCACCAACAGGAGTTACAGTTTGGGAATGAGGGTCTACATTATGGTCAGAACCTTCTGCGTCTGGTCCTGGATCCGACTCATAAAGATTCTGGGCATCAGTGCAGATCATTTCCTCGTCTGGATTCACAGAAGCGCTGGAGTCGACCTCTGATTCCCAGGCTATAGTATGAGTAAACAGCTCTGCAGACTCAACCATCTGTTCTACCTCATACTCAGACGGGCAGCTGGAGATTTGGGAGCTGTGAGGAAGCAAGTGCGATTTGGGTGACACCTTTGAGGACTGGAGTATTTGTGATGTTGAAGTTGATGTGGAGGAGAGCCCACTTAAAGGAGCACTTGATATCCGTTGAAGCACCTGCTGTTTTTGTGCCTCATCTGGAATTTGTAGCGATTGGCGTGGCCGTAAGAAAGGGATCTTATCACATTGTCCGCTAAAAGAAGTAGACATTTTAGTTTGGCTGGAAGATGGTCTTTCTTCTGCACCTACCCCACGGACACAACCTTTTTTCCCCTTCCCAACACGCCTATTCCCCTTTCCACCAGCAGCAGGCCTTTTTCCACTCATTTTGGTGGTTAACTAATTCACAACTCTGGAGTTGTTTGCACAAAAAAACAATGGATGGTAACCGAGCAGAGCTGAGTGGCCAAACTGTGGTATTAGGCCAAAACTATTGGCTGGGTTAGATGCAGAAAAAAATTATTTTTAATTTGCAACTTGATGGAGGTCAGTATAGATGGACTAGTAGACCAAGTCCCACACACCGCTAGAAGCCCAAATATTTTTTCAGAGCTAGATGCAGAAATTTTTTTTATTCAATTTGCAACCTGATGGAGGTCAGTATAGATGGACTAATAGACCAAGTCCCACACACTGCTAGAAGCCCAAATATTTTTTCAGAGCTAGATGCAGAAAAAAATTATTTTTAATTTGCAACCTGATGGAGGTCAGTATAGATGGACTAATAGACCAAGTCCCACACACTGCTAGAAGCCCAAATATTTTTTCAGAGCTAGATGCAGAAAAAAAATATTTTTAATTTGCAACCTGATGGAGGTCAGTATAGATGGACTAATAGACCAAGTCCCACACACTGCTAGAAGCCCAAATATTTTTTCAGAGCTAGATGCAGAAAAAAATTATTTTTAATTTGCAACCTGATGGAGGTCAGTATAGATGGACTAATAGACCAAGTCCCACACACCGCTAGAAGCCCAAATATTTTTTCAGAGCTAGATGCAGAAAAAAATTATATTCAATTTGCACCCTGCTGGAGGTCAGTATAGAAGGACTAATAGAACAAGTCCCACACACTGCTAGAAGCCCAAATATTTTTTCAGAGCTAAATGAAGAAAAAAATTATTTTTAATTTGCAACCTGATGGAGGTCAGTATAGATGGACTAATAGACCAAGTCCCACACACTGCTAGAAGCCCAAATATTTTTTCAGAGCTAGATGCAGAAAAAAATTATTTTTAATTTGCAACCTGATGGAGGTCAGTATAGATGGACTAATAGACCAAGTCCCACACACCGCTAGAAGCCCAAATATTTTTTCAGAGCTAGATGCAGAAAATTTTTTTATTCAATTTGCAACCTGATGGAGGTCAGTATAGATGGACTAATAGACCAAGTCCCACACACTGCTAGAAGCCCAAATATTTTTTCAGAGCTAGATGCAGAAAAAAATTATTTTTAATTTGCAACCTGATGGAGGTCAGTATAGATGGACTAATAGACCAAGTCCCACACACTGCTAGAAGCCCAAATATTTTTTCAGAGCTAGATGCAGAAAAAAATTATTTTTAATTTGCAACCTGTTGGAGGTCAGTATAGATGGACTAATAGAACAAGTCCCACAACCTGCTAGAAGCCCAAATATTTTTTCAGAGCTAAATGAAGAAAAAAATTATTTTTAATTTGCAACCTGATAGAGGTCAGTATAGATGGACTAATAGACCAAGTCCCACACACTGCTAGAAGCCCAAATATTTTTTCAGAGCTAGATGCAGAAAAAAATTATATTCAGTTTGCAACCTGATGGAGGTCAGTATAGATGGACTAATAGAATGATGCTATGCCCAAAAGATTTTACTTCACTAGGTGCAGTAAAAAAATTGGTATTCTATACACAGGTGGTATATCTTGCAACACAGATAGGCTACTCCACTGACTAACACACTCTGCAATAGGCCAAAAAGGATTAGCTTTGCTAGATTCAGCCAAATGCTGTGAAAAAAACTTGCACAGCACTGGCACAGACCTGCCTGGCAAAAACTGATAGGAACTGATGTAACCTAGTCCTGAAAAGGACTCCAATTACAATTAGTCTTTACTCCCACAATCTATCTATTTAAGAGCACAGACCTGCCTGATAAAAGTCGTAGGAAATGCTGTAACCTAGTCCTTAAAAGGACTGCAATCACAACTATTCCCTACTCCCAAGCTATCTGTATATTTGTGCGAAAATTGGCTTGAAATTAACAAGGTATAGCGCACACAGCAACAGCGGTGCCGTCTAACACGCAGCTGCAGCAGTGAGAAAATGGTGGCGACGGGGAAAATGGCTTGGTCTTATAGGGCAAGGACATGTGACATACACTGCCAATCACACATGCCCTTGCTTGTGTGAAAAAAAGCACTTCGCTCCGTGTGTGCGCTGCTGATAGGCTGACAGATTGCACCTCCCCACTGCAAATGCGGGAAAGAGAAAAAAAAAATGGAGATCTTCATTGTTCCTGCAGAGATCCATCCCCTGCCCCTCCCCCCGCCCCGCTGTACACTCAATCTGCGTATTAACATTAATTTTCATCATTACTGAGAAAAAATCCAGTTATGATTTTGGTGCACGAACAGTTATCGAACATAACCTCGAACAGCCGAATTTTTCTCAAATTGTTCGTGTTCGCCGACCGGCTCGAACACCGCCCAAAACAGCTCGAATTTGAGATTGGCGAACAGTTCGAGTAGAACAACGCTCATCTCTAGTTCCAACCACCGTGTCTTTGTGCGATGCAGAAAAGGTGAACGGATGGACTCTACATGCCTGGTTCCCACCGTGAAGCATGGAGGAGGAGGTGTGATGGTGTGGGGGTGCTTTGCTGGTGACACTGTTGGGGATTTACTCAAAATTGAAGGCATACTGAACCAGCATGACTACCACAGTGTCTTGCAGCGGCATGCTATTCCATACGGTTTGCGTTTAGTTGGACCATCATTTATTTTTCAAAAGGACAATGACCCCAAACACATCTCCAGGCTGTGTAAGGGCTATTTGACCAAGAAGGAGAGTGATGGGGTGCTACGCCAGATGATCTTGCCTCCACAGTCACCAGACCTGAACCCAATCGAGATGGTTTGGGGTGAGCTGGACCGCAGAGTGAAGGCAAAAGGGCCAACAAGTGCTAAGCATCTCTGGGAACTCCTTCAAGATTGTTGGAAGACCATTTCCAGTGACTACCTCTTGAAGCAATCAAGAGAATGCCAAGAGTGTGCAAAGCAGTCATCCAAGCAAAAGGTGGCTACTTTGAAGAACCTAGAATATAAGACATATTTTCAGTTGTTTCAGTTTTTTGTTAAGTATATAATTCCACATGTGTTAATTCATAGTTTTGATGCCTTCAGTGTGAATGTGCAATTTTCATAGTCATGAAAATACAGAAAAATCTTTAAATGAGATGGTGTGTCCAAACTTTTGGTCTGTACTGTATGAGAGAGAGAGATATGCATATATGTATGTATTTCCACTGCACTGCTGTGCCACGTCAGATGTTTTTGTTGACCCTGGCTAATCAAGTGCAATGCTCAAGTATGGTATAAAAGGGCAGATAGTCCCCGGAACCAATAAAACAGTGCCTTGGAGTACCTAAAGTGCTGTCTAGCCCAGGATATGAAGATCCCATGAGCTAATCCCTTAATCATATCAAATATGGTGGAGAATGCGCTGGTACAAAAGTCAAGGAAGTTGAATGTCATGGGTTAAGACTACTGTTTCTGCAAAACCAAAAAGTGCAGACATGGAGAATATTGTTAAACAGCTGATCCAGGCCATTGTGCAAGTTAAGCTGGAGGTTGCCAATAAACAAATGACCTATGCCAATCAGCAAGAGGCTAATCATTTGCTCATAAAGTCTCATAGATGTCTAGAGCAGATAACGATGTTGGCAGGAAAATCTCCAGTCCAAGCAGAACTTGTCTCTACTCAGAGGAAAGTGCAAGCTTCCATGCAGAAAATGACACCTGAAAATGATGTGTAAGCATTCCTCATGAATTCCTCATTCCTCATGAGCTGCAGAAAGAGTGGATCTGCAAGCAGACCAGTGGGCTGATACTGTAACTCAGTTTCTTAGTGGGGAGCCCCAGAAGTCGTACTTTGGCTTAAGTGAGCATGATGCCAGACAATACCCCAAACTAAAGAGGGAAGTTCTTGTTCGCTTAGGGTTTACACCTGCGGTTAGAGGGTTGTGGGAGCATACAAGCACATTCCAACAGGTGAGAAGCCAGATGTATACACTACAATATTTTCCATTTAGCTAATACACTTAGTACACACCTAGATAAATTCGTTGAGGGGTCTAGTTTACAAAATAGAGTCACTTGTGGGGGATTTCTGCTGTTTCGATACCTCAGGGGCTCTGCAAATGAGACATGGTGTTTGCAATTAGTGTTGAGCAAATTTGTTTCGCATTTCAAATTCGGGTTCACGCAGATCTGCATGACAGTGTAGCAAATCAGGGATGTTCATGCGCGGAGCCGATTTTTGGTGCGAACAAGCCGGAACTCCGAACACGAACCCGAATTTGAAATGCCGAACAAATTCGCTTAACTCTATTTGCAATCTATGCCAGACAAATTTACATTCCAAAAACCAAATGTTGCTTCTTCTTTTCCGAACCCTGCCATGTGTCCAAACAGAACTTTTTGACTACATGTGTGGTATCGCCCTGCTCAGAAGAAAGTTGGTAACAAAGTGTGTGGTCCACTTTTTCATGTTACTTCTTAGAAAAGTGAACAAACTTCTGGCTAAAGCAACATTTTCATAAACAAAATTTTAATTTTCAATATGATGATTTAATGGTATTAAATTCTGTGTAGTACCTGTTTGTTCAAAATGCTCACTATAACACTAAATAAAATCCTTGAGGGACATAGTTTCCAAAATGGGGTTACTTGTGGGGGTTTTCTGCTGTTTGAACACCTTAGGGGCCATGAAATTACGACATGGTGCCCGCAATCTATTTCAGACAAATTTGTGTTCCAAAATTCAAATGGTACTCCTTTCCTTCCGAGCCCTGCTGTTTGTCCCAACACAAGTTTCTGTCCACATGTGGGGTATCAGCGCGCTCAGAAAATCTAAGTAACAAATTGCAGGGTCCATTTTCTTGTGCTATTACTTGTAAAAGTAAACAATTGGGGCTAAAGCAACATTTTACAGTAAAAATTACAATTTCTTTTTTTTCATTCCACTTTGAATTAATCTTGTGTAGCACCTGAAGGGTTAAACAATTTTCTGACAGTACTTTGGAGCTAGTTTAGGGGTGCAGTTTTTAAAATGGTATCACTTTTGTGGGGTTTCAAATATATAGGCCCTGCAAAGTCCATTTAAATCTGAATAGGTCCCTAGAGAAACAGGTTCTGTAAATATCTTGAAAAAATGAGAAATTGCTACTAAAAGTTTAACCCTTTTAACATCTTAACAAAATAAAATGATGTCTGAAAATTGATGCTGACGTAAAATAGACATATGGGAAATGTTATTTATTACTTATTTTGTACAACATCACTAACTGGTTGATGGATATAAAGATTGGAAGTTTGAAAATTGCTAATTTTTCTATATTTTTGTCAAAATACCGATCCTTTCACAAACAGACACAAAACATATCTATCTAAATTTACCACTAAAATAAATGCACAATGTGTCACAAAAAAACAGTCTCAGAATCACTGGGATACATTGAAGCATTCTACAGTTATTACCACATGAAATTAGATTTGTCAGATTTAAAAAATTTGGCCTGCTCATTAAAAGGGTTTTCCCACAAACAAAATTTCATTGTAATCAATAGATCTTGGAATGATAATAATTTACACAATTTGATGTGTTTAAATAAAATGTTCCTGTGCTGAGATAATCTTATAAATGTGCCCCTGCTGTGTACTGTGTAATGGCTGTGTCTGACCGTACAGGGACATGGTCTGTTCATACCACATCTCCTGGGCAGGGGAAGAAGAAAAAGAGTATACAGACATTTCAGCAGGGAATAGCAGCCGATTCTTTCTTTGAAGTAAAACATTGTTTAAAAACAGGCAGGGAAATGTTTTACCTCACAAAAAGAATCAGCCGTGATCCCCTGCTGTAATGTCTGTATACTCTTTTGCTTCCTCCTCTGCCTAGGAGCTGTGGTGTGTTCATACCGTATTCCGTACATGGTCAGATACAGCCATTAGACAGGGACACTTTTATTAGATTATCTCAGTGCAGGAACATTTTATTTAAACACATCCAAATGTGGAACTTATTATTATTCCAAGATCTATTGATTAAAATGAACTTTCGTTCGTGGGAAAACCCCTTTAAGGTTAAAATTGGCTCTGTCACTAAGGGAATAAAGAGTTTGTCCAAACTAGATGAATCATAGTCATTCCCTGCTACAAAGAGGAATTTTTACTCTAGGATTTTTTATCCATCGCTATAATTTTATGTCTATCAGATATATTATGTTATCAGTCATCATGGGAAAATATGCAAATCCTGTAGTAAGGAAGATAGTCTAAAATGAGATGCTAGACAAAAATATTCTACTAAAGTTTTGATTTTGATTTTGCAGGTGTTTCTCCCACAAAAGTGAATAGCTGTTTAGTAAGTTGTTTCTGTGCAAAAACAATAATTAGTGGGTGAGTGTGCCAGTTTTACAATTTCTAAAATCTGTTAAAACCAAATGTTTTCCTTGTTAGGGAAAAATAGTTTTTTTCAAAAAATGTGCTGGAAAAATACCAAATGTATTCTTTTGACCGGAATATTGAGCATTTTTTTTTCTTAGAATTATACTGTGCCACTCCTATATTACTGGGGGTTACACTTTTTTTTCTCCATTGTGGAAATACATGGTGCCAAAATTACTGCTGCCTAATGTGTTTCATTTTTTATCATTCAACTGTGGCTTTCATTTATTTCACCTCTGTGGGCATGTACTTTCATCCCACTATGACGCCCACAGAACTTAAAGAAGTAAAACCCCCAGTTGAATGATAAAAATGAAGCACATTAGGCAGCAGTCATTTTGTCGCCATGTATTTCCACAATGGAGAAAAAATAAGTTTTTATCTACATTCATGCTACTACGTGCAGTGAATGTACAGATTATATGTCAAAAGTTGTGAAAGGTCTTTTTAAACATCAGTAAGGCAGCGGCTTTCACGCGAGTACGGTAGCAAGGCAGTGACCCAGGTAAGTTCAAAACAAAATCTTTATTTTCCAAACTTTATAAATTAAAGTTCTAAACCTTCATCATCTGGATTGCAGCCAGGAATGTTCAGATATAGTCCGTTGCCACGGGCGTCTGCACCAACGTAGGAATCCTGGGTGCGGAAATGACTTTACCTAAGTCTCTGGCTCTGGTCTATGTTCAATCTCACACAGCCTGGCGCACACACACACAACCCCCAGCTCTGCAGCAACAACTGACACACCCAACCATTACCTGCAGGTTTAAATGTGAATCGTGGTCATGGGGCACTTGTCAGACCCGAATCGGAGGGAGAGATATGTCCAACTATCTTCCTTCTTTCCTACAGATCTCTCCAAAAATAAAAGCCCATGTCTGGTTTTCCTAAATCCGACATGGTGAAATAGCTTGACCCAGTTCACATTTACTTTTATGTTGTGTTGTAACCACAGCTGTGGCTGTGATTACAACACTCTCCAGCGGGTTCAATATGTTTCCATATACATCTTAGGGGACACGTACTGTATATAAGTCCCATCACTGCCTCACACACCATATCCTAAATATATAGCTAAAATACCTAATCTGTACGTCTGAGATATGTAGTAAGGATATATGGACTAGAAATGAATAGTTCATTTTTTTCAAATTCATTGCACATTCGGATTCATGATCGGACACCATTTTTAACGAAAATCGTCCCAATTCAGCAAAAGTGCGGGAAATGATCGCATTTCCACTACTGTATTTTTTATGACTTTGGCTAGGATAGCGGTGCTGTATGATGAGCTAGGAGGATGTCTTTGAAGAGGGTAGGAGGTGGGGAGAGGTCAAAGTAGCGGTGGGCTGTTAATCTTAATTTTTTTTTCTTAACTTAATGTGTGCAGATTCCGGCAAGACAATCAGGAACCATCCACAATGTCCAAACACAAGGGCTTGTGCCATTGGCTGCTGAAGTCACTCTCCGTATAAAAGGCAAACATGTTGTTTTAGCGCCATTTTGTCAGTGTAACAGCACAGAGATTGAGATAGTTAGCTAGGCTGTTGCTTCTAAGTCAGACAGTTAAGATAGATAGGATCCTGTGTGGCTGTGAAATCTACCTTCCAACAGATCAATCATTTTTGCTATTAGTGTGGTCAAGACAGAGACAGCAGGCCACATTTCAGCATAGAACTCTATTATGCACTGCTGATATTATACTCCTTGCAGGAGTACACCTTTGAAACTCTAATTTCTTCTGTTCCTACCATGCTACATAAAGCAGGCCACATCTGAGGTTGCAATTCTTTTGAGATTCAGCTGTATCCAGGCTCCACAGTAAAAAAAATCTAATTTCGTCTGTTACTAATGTGATACATACAGCAGGCCACATCTGAGCTTGTAATTTTTTGGCTTATATATTCTACTGTATACAGGCCTTGTTCACAGTAAAAAATTGAATTTCTTCTGTTACTAACATGATACATACAGCAGTCCACATCTCAGCTTGTAATTTTTTTGTGCTGAGATTCTGCTGTATCCAGGTCTCCACAATAAGAAATCAAATTTTTGTTGGTAATAGCGTGCTTCAACCACACTATCTGAGCAACATGAGTGGGAAAAAACAAGGTCGTGGTGGAAGGGGGAATAGGCTTGGTGTTCAAGGTGTACATGGGGTAGGTGGTAATGTTAGTGAAGGCTCTAGTGAACCAACATCGTCACGTCCTATTCAAAGATAACTCACAACTTCTGTCACTGGACAGCCTACTCCACTCCCTTTCTTTGGCAGTCACACAGTGGTACGCCTTGTAGATGAGGGCCAGAAAGAGCATGTGCTCCAGTGGATGGCAAGCGCTGCATCAAGCGGCCTCTCCTCCTCTTCCTCCACCTCAACATCACACACGGTACAGTCCTCAGAGATGACATCCCAATTACCCTTGTTTCCCCCCTCGTCACAACTCTCTAACCACCCAACTGACTGTAGGGAACCACAGATGGGTCTGCAGAGCTGTTCACACATTCTATGCCATGGGCATCAGAGATCAGCTCCAAAGACTCACAGACTCAAGAGGAGGAAAGCATCTTCACTGATGCCCACATTTTTTTAGATTGGATCCGGGGCAGGACGAAGTAGGGTCCGAGCAGAATCATGACTCTCGTCACTAGACGTTAACTCCCGTGCAGGGAGTCGATCCTGATGAGCCTCAGATACCTGAGGTGCACGCAGACTGTACTGTGCTGTCATGGCAGGAAGAGTAGGAGGCTGACTTTCAGGGAAAGGAATGGGAGGACAGGGAGGATGATGATGAGGTTGTAGATCCCACTTGGTGTAAACCCAGAGGCGCACAGCTGAGTAGCTCATCTGAGGAGATGGAGGAGGAGGAAGATGACGAGGTTACGTTGCTTCTTACGGTGCAGACATGGAGTGATGCCACCACGCCGAGCACTGTATCCTCAGCCACAACTGTGGCTGTGGCCATCAGCGGTTGCTAGTCTACAGATGTCAGAGTCAGAAAGGGTTGCCGAGCCTGGGCCTTTTTCAAATCGCAAAGGTTGAGCCAACTCAGGTTATTTGACAACTTTGCAAAAAAAGACTCAGTAGAGGGAAAAATTGCAATAATTTGACTACTACATGCATGAACAGTCACATGCGTGATCAACATGCATTACTCTGGCACTCTCACTGCGATAAAATGCAGACCAGCGGGCCTCACCAACCATCGGCCGCCCTATCAACCACATATGCTGCTTCTTCCTCCTCCGTCACTGTGTCACTGTGCCAAGTGTAGTCACACAGGTCTCCGGCCGCAGATCCTCCACTTGTTAAGCCACTCCAGTCAGGCTAAGTGAGAGCCCGTCAACTGTAACAGAAGTGGACATGTCTCCTGTTTTTGCTTCACTGAGCACACCACATCTTTCTCAATCCACCATAACATCTTCACCTACACCTCACACACGGTCCATCAGTTTGTCGTGTTCACCTTACTCCGCCCTCTCTCAGCACAGCAGCCAGTCCTTGGTCCCACAGTTGTGGTCACGTAAAAGATTGTTTCATCCTACACATGACAAAGCTAAAAGGTTGAACTCCACCATCTCCAATCTGTTGCCTTTCTGCCTTGTGGATACAGATGGTTTCCAAAAGCTGATGGCTGTGGCAGTCCCCCAGTACCAGTTGCCCAGTCGCCATTACTGTCATGCAAGGTGAGGGAAAGACTAAGTGCAACACGAAGGGAAGAGGGGGAGGAAGGCCAGACACTAGGGAAAGGGGGAGTGGAGACCTAATATCACCCTGCCTACTCTATCATTCCTATATAGGTTTCACACATATCGCCGAGCAGGAACCTAAGCTCTGAATGTTCCTAGAGCTTTTTCCTAGATAGGGATGGGACAGGGTGAGCACTAGTCAAGGTCCACTACAAACTAAAGACAACAAGGTAGACAAACAAAGGGGATACACTTAGCTTAAGCAGACACCAGAGAGATAACACCAACTTTCCTCCAAGGGCATCTGAGAAGAAACTAGCCGACTGCTAGTGCTCCAAGCCTACACATAGGTACGTAGAA
This sequence comes from Phyllobates terribilis, assembly GCF_046119375.1. Lineage (NCBI taxonomy): Eukaryota > Metazoa > Chordata > Amphibia > Anura > Dendrobatidae > Phyllobates > Phyllobates terribilis. The sequence goes on from NW_027362764.1 coordinate 614,422,693, forward strand.
CTATCACCGGTGACAATCTGTAGAAACTGAAACTATTTAACTACCCAGCAAGGGTGTGTCAATCAGCTGCAGAAGATGGAGGTCACTGCTGGGTCCAAAAAGAAGAAGGATATAACTATACTACAGAGATGAGGGAATCAAGAAGGCATCTGCAATGCCAAGCGCAGGACCTTCTACAGCCGACTCCAGAGCGACTGTCTGTCACACCTGACACACCTGGGACAATTACTTCTCTAAGAAAGCTGTGCCTGCGCTACACCAGCATGTTGCAGACAACATCACCTGGTCCTTGACTAAATCTATGTCTGCTAGGGTGCATTTCACCATGGACACCTGGACGAGGCAGCATGGTTAGGGGCGTTACATCTCGCTGACTGGGCACTGGGTGACTGATGTCTGTGGGGACAGGCGGGGAAGGGGCTGCTCCAAATGTCTTGGAATCCCCAAGGATTGAGAGACAAACCTCTGTATCTAACACGTACTCCACTGCTTCTGCCTCCTCCACCTCTTCTAGGGCCTCCACCTGCACCCTCAACCTCTGCCTTAAAGAGACACGTGTTCCAATGGTACCGAGCGAATCTCCACCACCTCCGTACTGCGCAGCCAGGGCTCACTGCAATGAGGCGGTCTTAAAATGAATATGTCTTGTAGATCGCAGTCACACAGATCAAGAGTTGTGGACAGCTATGCAGGCTGAGTTTGAGCAATGGCTGTCTCCACTGAACCTAAGCCAGATAAGGCCGTGTGCGATAATGTTGTGAACCTGATGGCGGCCCTACGCCGGAGCAACCTCACACACGTGCCTTGCATGGCTCACGTTCTCAACATGGTGGTACAGCAATTTTTCCGCCACTATCATGGCCTGGATGCGCTGCTGCAGAAAGCATGGTCGCTGTGTGCTCACTTTCACCGTTCGCACCCCACAGTTTATCGACTTGCCTCGAAACAGAGGTCTTTGTCCATACCAGTAAACTGGTTGATATGAGATGTGCCCATATGGTGGAATGCCACTCTGCACATGTTGCAATGACTGTGGCAGCAGCGACAAGCCCTGACGCAGTATCTCATTTTGTATAGCCTGGGCCAATGCTGTACGGACGTGGTGCAAATCACGTTTGCGGAGTGGGTAAAGATTTAGGACCTCTGCAGCCTTCTGCTCCATTTTGAAATGGCTACTAAGATGGTTAGCACTTATGAATAGTCTGCGGGAGGAGGTGATGGTCCCAGAAGAAGAGGAGGAAGCAGAGGAAGATACGGAAGGGATAACAATGTCTCTGAGTTCCACACTGTCATCACATAGGCGATTGCCAAGGCAGGGTGTATTACAGCTATCCAGGGGGGCTCATGTTACCAGACAAACTGTTTGTGAAGGTGCAGGAGCCAAGGAACAAATGGAGGAGGATGAGGAGGAAGAGGTGATGGGCGAGCCACAATCAGGAGATGAAGAGGATAATGATCCCCTCTCTCTTGTCCGTGGTTGGTGGGGTGGAGGGGGACAGAGGAAACAAGCATCAGTGTTACCCAGCCACCAACACACCATGAGCTTGGAATGCATGGAAGAGCCTGACACATGAGTGCCTTCTTGCTGCACCATCTGCAACATGATCCCCGTATAGTTAGGATTCAAAATAGTGCTGACTACAGGGTTGCAACTCTGTTACATCCATGTGACAAGAGTAAATTTTACCCCATGCTTCCCGCTCTGGAAAGGGACCCACACTTGCTAAAGTATCAAAACACTCTTTTACGCAACCTTAAGAGAAGTTTTCCCCAAGACAGCAGTGAGGCACACAGTGTGCATTGCAGCTCTACACTTCCAACCTCAGGAACGTCAATTCGTCAATGCAAAAACATTACCAGCAGCAGTGTAAGTGGCAGAAGTAATTTCTCTGAGTACTTTCACACATTTTTTAGACCAGCTCCACCAGCAAAAGAGTACAAGTGTGACACGTGGTGATCGACTGGAGAGGATGGTGCAGCAGTATCTTGAGCTCATTATCAATACCATCAAGGAGGGTATGGACCCTTTTACATTTTTGTCTTCAAAAATGGAAGAGTGGCCTGAGCTCAACTGTCACGCCTTGGAGGTTTTATCATGCCCGCAGCCAGCGTTCTCTCAGAATGTGTCTTCAGCGCTGTTGTTGGTGTACTGATGGATAAGCGCATCCGACTGTCCCCTGAAAGAGTAGACTGCCTAACTTTCATGATAGATGAACAAGTCATAGATCTCCAAGTACTTTTATACTCCAATTGCAGACTGTGCAGACTAGACGATGGTGTAGTTTTTACTGTGCTGCATTGATCTCACGTTATTGCAGTCTGTGATATCTTTGTTGTGGCTTCTGTGCCTGCTGTTGCTGCTTTTAAGAATAATTTTTGGAAATGTGGAGACTCTTGATTGAGTCTCCATCTGCTGTGTTGGCTGTAGTGAAAGGGGTTTCAGTGTCCCATTATACTAGTTCTACTCTGGTGAAATTGATGCCATTTTGCTAGTGTCTGCCCGTAATTTTTGGAAATGTGGAGACTCGTGATTGGATTACCATCTGCTGGGTTGGCTGTAGTGGAAAAGGTGTCAGTGCCTCATTATAATAGTTCTACTGTACTCTGGTGAAATTGATGCCACTTTGGTGGTGTCTGCCCCTAATTTTTGGAAATGTGGAGACTCCCAATTGGGTCTCCATCTACTGGGTTGACTGTAGTGGAAGAGGTGTCGGTCCCCGTTATAATAGTTCTACACTGGTGAAATTGATGCCACGTTGGTGGTGCCTGTCCCTAATTTTTGGAAATGTGGAGACTCCTGATTGGGTCTCCATCTGCTGGGTTGGCTGTAGTGGAAGAGGTGTCGGTCCCATTATACTATTTCTACTCTGGTGAAATTGATGCCACTTTGGTCGTGTCTGCCCTTAATTTTTTGAAATGTGAATACTTGTATTTGGGTCTCCATCATGTGTGTTGCCTGTAGAAGTAGGGCTCCCAGACCGGCATGCCTCCAGTTAATTTCAGTCAACTACCTCTGTTACTATTCTTAAATTTTTGTACCAATAGTACTCTATGAAACTGATGTTTGTGCCACCTCAGTGTGGCTGAGAAGAAAAGCAGCTTGAGCTGTTGCATGTGGTATCAAGGCTCCCAGCACAGCAGGCCTACACAGATCCCTCACCCACCTCTTCTTAATTTGAAGTTAAATTCAAAGCTGTAAATGCTGGCCCAGACCCTGATACCTCATGGCTAACTGCTATAAAATTTTTACTGTGGGTCAATTGATGCCACTTTTCCTGGTGCCTGGCACTAATTTGATCTGTTTTGACAGATTTTTGACCCCTTTGAAGGTGTTGTGTATGCGTTTGGTTTTGCCTCCCATTGAATCCAATGGGATTCGGATATGTTTGAAGAAACCTTTCTTCGAATTGTTTGGTGAACATCGGGAAGTTCGCCGATCTGAAATGAATCGAACCTTTAAAGGTTCGCTCTAGTGATGAGTGAACGTGCTCGCCACTGCTCGGTACTCGTCCGAGCATCATGGTGCTCGACAAGCTTGGCGCTCGGTGAGTATTTCCGGGTTGCTCGGATGGGAACTCGGGTCCCCCCTGCATGTTTGTTGCTCTTTTGAGAGCCAATGAACATGTAGGGATTTCTTGCCACACACTGTAATTCCGTAGCCATGTTAGTTGTGGGCATTACAGTGATTGACTGGCCGCACAGCATCAACAGGTCTATATAAGACCTGGCACCACTATGCTTGTCACAGTCTACCCCAGAAACAGTAGGTAGAGCTGCTTCTGAGTCTGGGAAAGATTTGCTTGTTTATAGTTAGTATAGGTATTCCACAACATATATATGTATCCATCTGAACAAATAGTCCTTCGGAGGACTAATCCTGCTGCATATATTCACTGGTGATAGCAGGAGACAGGCAGGCAGTGTATGTGGCAGACTGCAGTGCAAATAGTGCAAGAGGGTCCATAGCACGTTCCTGCTGCTGCTGTTCCTACAGATATTTGTAGACATAGTCCCAGGTATTAGGGGCCAGGGCAATTTTTTTTATCTTAATCCTGGTTATTTGTTTAAAAACCAAAGCAGGCAGGGTATGTGACAGTCTGCAGTGCATGATACAGCACAAGAGGGTCCATTGCATGTTCAACTTCTGAGTGATCCTGCTGTGACAAATATTTGTAGACATAGCCCCAGATATCAGGGGCCAAAGCAAATTTTTTTTATCTTAATCCTGGTTATTTGCTTAAGAAGCAATCCAGAATACACCATTTTTCTGCTCCATTTGCTTGTTAGCACTGCAGAATACAGCCAGATATTTTCCATATTACAGCGATAAAAATCCAGACGTATCACATATAACAGCGTTCCAAAATCAGCCATTCCTGCCTTCTATTTCCAATTTGTTGCAGTGTGTCGGTCAAGCTGTTCACACTAGGTCTCTGCGAAGAATAGTATTAGTAAACTACAGGCCTGCTATTTAAAATGGTGGTTCTCTGTCAGACGTATCACATATAACAGCGTTCCAAAATCAACCATTTCTGCCTTCCATTTCCATTTCATTGCAGTGTGTTGGTCAAGCAATTCACACAAGGTCTCTGTGAAGAATAGCATTAGTAAACTACATGCCTGCTATTGCCTGCTATTTAAAATCGTGGTTCTCTGTCAGACGAATCACATATAACAGCGCTATAAAATCAGCCATTTCTGCCTTACGTTTCCATTTCATTGCAGTGTGTCGGTCAAACTATACACACTAGGTCTCTGTGAAGAATAATATTAGAAAACTACAGGCCTGCTATTTAAAACTGTGGTTCTCTCTCAGATGTATCACATATGACAGCATTCCAAAATCAGCCATTTCTGCTTTCTATTTCCTTGCAGTGTGTCGGTCAAGATATTCACACCAGGTCTCTGCGAAGAATAGTATTAGTAAACTACAGGCCTGCTATGTAAAACGGTGCAAACCTACAAAGGATACTTCCATACAAAAACCTTATTTAAATAGTTAATCTTTATTTGTATACAAAAACATTATAAAACAGGTAAAAAAAAATATATACTGCAGAATGAAAACAGCTGGTATACAAAACCTATGTGTGTTACATGCATAGAATAAATTCAGAATAAATACCATATAAATATGTTCATTTATATGCAGAGAGACATACACTACCGTTCAAAAGTTTGGGGTCATTTAGAAATTTCATTATTTTTGAAAGCAAAGCACATTTTTTTTCAATGAAGCTAACATTAAATGAATTAGAAATACACTCTGTACATTGTTAATGTGGTAAATGACTATTCAAGCTGCAAACGTCTTGTTTTTATTGCAATATCTACATAGGAGTATAGAGGCCCATTTCCAACAACCACCACTCCAGTGTTTTAATGGTACAATGTGTTTGCTAACTGTGTAAGAAGGCTAATGGATGTTTAGAAAACCCTAGAAAACCCTTGCACAAGTATGGTTTGGCTGATTTGAGAAGCTATAAAATTGACATTCTTTTGAGCTAGTTGAGAATCTGGAGCATTACATTTGTTTGCTCTATGAAACTCTCAAAATGGCCAGAAAAAGAGAACTTTCATGTGAAACTCGACAGTCTATTCTTGTTCTTAGAAATGAATGCTATTCCATGCGAGAAATTGCCAAGAAACTGAAGATTTCCTATAACGGTGTGTACTACTCCCTTCAGAGGAGAGCACAAACAGGCTCTAACCGGAGTAGAAAGAGAAATGGGAGGTCCCGTTGCACAACTGAGCAACAAGACAAGTACATTAGAGTCTCTTGTTTGAGAAATCGATGCCTCACAGCTCTTCAACTGGCAGCTTCATTAAATAGTACACGCAAAACGCCAGTGTCAACGTCTACAGTGAAGAGGTGACTCCGGGATGCTGGCCTTCAGGGCAAAGTGGCAAAGAAAAAGCCATATCTGTGACTGACTAATAAAAGGAAAATATTAATATGGGCAAAAGAACACAGACATTGGACAGAAGAAGATTGGAAAAAAGTTTTATGGACAGACGAATCAATGTTTGAGGTGTTTGGATCACACAGAAGAGCATTTGTGAGACGTAGAACAACTGAAAAGATGCTGGCAGAGTGCCTGACGCCATCTGTCAAGCATGGTGGAGGTAATGTGATGGTCTGGGGTTGCTTTGGTGCTGGTAAAGTGGGAGATTCATACAAGGTAAATGAGATTTTGAATAAGCAAGGCTATCACTCCATTTTGCAACACCATGCCATACCCTGTGGACAGCGCTTGATTGGAGCCAATTTCATCCTACAACAGGACAATGATCCAAAGCACACCACCAAATTATGCATGAACTATTTAGGGAAGAAGCAGGCAGCTGGTATTCTATCTGTAATTAAGTGGCCAGCGCAGTCACCAGATCTCAACCCCATTGAGCTGTCAACTGAAAATGCTGACAGGCAGACTCTTATAAAAATGAACAAGGGCTGGATTGGGCCAGACTTCTCAACACCACCGAATGATAGCAGCGTAACATAAACTCAAATACAGTGTCTTTTTTTTGGGGAGGGCTAACTCTATTCCCATGCACCTCTGTCTTCACACCCAGACATGGGTATACACTTCCTGATTTTGTCTATTTGCTCTTGTCCTCCTTCTCCTCCTCATCCTCATCCTCCACCACCATATCACCACAATATTCACAATATCACCATATCTACGTCTCTTGCAAGGGGCATTGGAATTCCTCCAACACTTTTGTCAGCCATTGCATTCTTTGCTTGGACAAACAGTATGGGAGACCCTATTCCTAATAATAGGAACATTGTTTTCATTAGGTTCTCCGACCTCTATGTCTCTTGAAGAGGGCATTGGAGTTCCTCCAAATTTTGGCAAGTCATTGCATTCACTGAATAGGCAAACAGTATGGGAGACCCACTTCCTAATAAAGGGAACATTGTTTTCAGGAGGCTCTCTGACCTCTACATCTCTTGCAAGGTGCATTGGAGTTCCTCCAAATTTTTGGCAGCCGTTGTATTCACTGTTGTAATACAGCGCCTTGCTTGGCATTACTTTAATGGTCCAGTGTATGTTTTGACTGACCAGGTACCGTCCCTCAGCTGACTGGTCACATGACTGTGACATCACACAGGTCCTTCTGCACACCGAAGGTCTGAACACTTGACTGTGACATCAGCTCAGGTCCTGTCTGTGTGTGTGTGTGCTACAGGATATAAAAACCCTGTTAATTTGAGACAGGTGGGAGAGAGGCGTGAGGCCTGTTCCCCGTGTGTGTGGGACAATGTTCTTGTGAGGCCTAGTGAGGCCGAGTGAAGCCTGGCAGCCTGAAAGGTCGAGACTGGATCCTGTGAGTGGATGCTAGTGGCCTTGGAAGGCAGAGGCTTGCTGAAGATTCCTGAAAGGCCCAGGCTGGATGTTGTGAGTGTGAAAGACATACCAGTAGCCTTCGAGGGACGATGGCTAGAGACCCCCACCTGGGAAAGCCGCAAAGCCACAGTGGTGGCAAATCAAATGGACTGCAGCAACTAAACCCGGCAAAGGTAATACACTTTGTTATATGGACACTTGTATGGACATTGCTAAAGTATTACCGTGCTGAAGGCTGTAACCTGGGCCAAGTGGGCCTGTCTGCCACTTGGGCTCGTGAACATTATATGTGTGAACTGCGGTTTATGAAGTGCAATAAACTGCTGAAGTGTGAAAACCGGAAAGACATTGCTGGTGTGCATTAATTGACCCGGTGCAGCGAGTATCCCCCATTATGATGACTAGTGCTGCCTTACATATGGTTCGAGAATGCGAGCAACTGCAGCCCGGTTGCTAGCGGCAACGACAAACCGGTTGCTAGGGGCAACTGCAGTCCGGTTGCTAGGGGCAACAGCAGTCTGGTTGCTTGAGGCAACTGCAGCCCGGTTGCTAGGGGCAACGGCACAGGACGACGAATGTGGATTAAAGCATCTGGCTGCAACTCGGCGGGGTTGCGAAGGTTATCGTCGCACTCAAACCTGGTTTGCTGTGGCTCGGCGGGGCTCACGAAGTTTAAAGCATCTGGCTGCAACTCGGCGGGGTTGCGAAGGTTGTCGTCGCACTCAAATCCGGTTTTGCTGTGGCTTTGCGGGTCCACGAAAATTTTCGGGGAGAGCGATGTAAAGTGTCTAGTGCGTACCGTGATGGCCATGAATGGTGCAGTATCTCCAGACGGAATGGAGAAGGAGTTAGATGACCTGTGCAATCGCTCTTCGGCATAATGGAGTGTCCTGAAGAAATGCAGGAGCAGATAATGATGGCTGTGAAGGGAGCAGCAGATGAGTCTGAAGCTGTTGAGTGATTGAAACAGCAGAACTGGAGGAAAACAGCAAGGAAGTCAACAATTGGAAGGAAAAGTTCCAGAGAAATAAAGAAGAGGTTTTTCAGTTGGAGTTTGACAAAGCGGAGTTTGAAGATGAGCTGTGCGAGTTGAAAGATGGGTTCTCCCTGGTACACATAGAGCTGATACAAGTGAAGCAAAAGCTGGATGAGGGACTACACCAGAGGGATATAGAGCTGTCTGCCTTAAAAGAGGCGCTGCAGGTTGAAGTTTCCGGACGTGACCAAAACCTAAAACGACTGCGCGAACAGTTCAGCCGGGAGCTATGTGACTCCAAGAAGGAATATGGTGAACTCATGAGGGAACTGCAACAAATCAAGAGAGACTATGAGGATCTCCTCAGGGTTAAAGGAAAACTAGAGGATGATAAGGTGGATGCAGAGCACATACGCCAAGTGGTTGAGACCACTCTGCAGGACACCCGTAATGAAAATGGTGATCTCCGCAGAAAGACCTTAGGTCTGGAAGCTCAGGTGAAGGAGCTGCAGACGTTCTGTGATGATCTCCAGAGGGCAGAGACGTGCCTTAAGGAAAAGCTCAGCAAGATGGAGGCTGAGCAGAAACAGATGGAGGAGTCTATCGGAGAAGCCACAGACCAGGGCCAGGAGTTGGCCGCTGGTGATGGGAGGTATGAAGCAGATACCTCCTCGAGTGATGTGAGCTCGGATGATTCGGTGGATGTAGGAACCGAGATCAAGGAGCTCAAGGAGTCGCTACAAACCCATTGGAAGCAGGAAGAGCTTCAGAGACGGGCCACTGAGAGGCGAGTGGCGGAGCTAGAGGAAGAAGTTTCCGGGCTCAAAAGTTGCCAGACAAAGTATCACTCAGAGAACGAGGCCTTCTTGGAGAAGGAAAAGGGCGAACACGTTGCACTCACTCCCTTATACCAAGAGAGGGTGGACCTGAGGAGAGCTAAGAGAGGGTTAACCACAGATAAATATGAGATGGAAGTGGTCAAGATGAAAATTCGTGAATTTGTAGCTGTGAGTCAGCTCAGGGGAAGCATACGGGGTGAAGAAGCTGGAGGTCAGTTGTCCCTGAAACCTGAGCTGGTTGATCGTCTGGAAACCACTGGTGAGACCGAAACGTCTCGGTACAAGTGCCTTGTAGATGTACCCGAGGATTTGAGGGAAGAATGCACCAGTGAGTCCGTGCATGAGGAGTTTAAGAAGGCCGTGGGAGCCTGTAAGGTGTACTTGACCTCAGAAGCTAAACAGCTGGTGCTCCTGTCCACGACAGAAGTCACAGTGAAGAGGGTGGCTATCCTAAGTGACATGCACTGGCGATGTATTCGCACGAAGCGGTTTCTCCGGTTGAAGACGGAACAAGCCGTTAGACAACTGGAGTTGATGAGGAAAGCTCACAGTATGCGTGAAGAGGTCATCCGGGTGCATCATGTTCTGGTGAGGAAGCTCGTTGGGAGAAATGGTCGAGCCATGCAGATGATGGTCAAGAAGTCTGGTGTGGTGAAAATAAGCAGTCCACATGATCATCATGACTGGATACCAGACGAAGACGGCATGGTATCATTCTCCGCTGTAGGAACAGAAGAAAGCCTGGGATATGTGCGCATGCTGTTGGAGTACCGAGTGACCTACCTGCGAGAGGTAGAACAGTTGAATCTCGCTAGACTGCGAGTGGATAGACAGCATCATCTGAGTAGCAGAAGATGGCAGCCGTCTAGAAATTATGAGACCAGACAGAGAAAGGGCCCCCTAAATAACAGAACAGCTATAGCTGGAGTTAGGGACCTTTCAAGATGTCCTGAGAGTAGTGGGCGTGGGTTTAGAGGTAGTGAGACCTCCAGTAACTCAGGTTTGAGCAGCCCATACAAACGACTCAATAGAGGACGGGACAGTACGGAGTCGAACCGGACCTTAGATACCAGGGCATGTGAGTCACACACGCTGTATGACTGACCGCTGGGAGCGGGGGAGACCTGACAAGGTTACGACTGACCGCTGGGAGCGGGGGAGACATGACAAGGTTACAACTGACCGCTGGGAGCGGGGGAGCTCTGACAAGGTTACGACCCAGAAAGGTGACCTGACGAAGTCAGTGACAGTGACAAATGGTAGGTCCCTAAGGAATGGGCTAATGTCGTTGACTAATGTTCCAAGGGCTGAGTAGGACAATTGTAAAGTACATGGTCTCTATGTGAACAGGGGGTTATAATGTCATTGTGTATATTGTGTGTTCAACCCCACAAGTTTGAACATGGGGGGGGGATATGTAATACAGCGCCTTGCTTGGCATTACTTTAATGGTCCAGTGTATGTTTTGACTGACCAGGTACCGCCCCTCAGCTGACTGGTCACATGACTGTGACATCACACAGGTCCTTCTGCACACCGAAGGTCTGAACACTTGACTGTGACATCAGCTCAGGTGCTGTCTGTGTGTGTGTGTGTGTGTGTGTGTGTGTGCTACAGGATATAAAAACCCTGTTAATTTGAGACAGGTGGGAGAGAGGCGTGAGGCCTGTTCCCCGTGTGTGTGGGACAACGTTCTTGTGAGGCCTAGTGAGGCCGAGTGAAGCCTGGCAGCCTGAAAGGTCGAGACTGGATCCTGTGAGTGGATGCTAGTGGCCTTGGAAGGCAGAGGCTTGCTGAAGATTCCTGAAAGGCACAGGCTGGATGTTGTGAGTGTGAAAGACATACCAGTAGCCTTCGAGGGACGACAGCTAGAGACCCCCACCTGGGAAGCTGCAAAGCCACAGTGGTGGCAAATCAAATGGACTGCAGCAACTAAACCCGGCAAAGGTAATACACTTTGTTATATGGACACTTGTATGGACATTGCTAAAGTATTACCTTGCTGAAGGCTGTAACCTGGGCCAAGTGGGCCTGTCTGCCACTTGGGCTCGTGAACATTATATGTGTGAACTGCGGTTTATGAAGTGCAATAAACTGCTGAAGTGTGAAAACCGGAAAGACATTGCTGGTGTGCATTAATTGACCCGCTGCAGCGAGTATCCCCCATTATGATAACTAGTGCTGCCTTACACTGTATAGCAAACAGTATGGGAGACCCACTTCCTTATAATGGGAACATTGTTTTCAGGAAGCTCTCCGACCTCTACATCTCTTGCAAGGGGCACTGAAGTTCCTCCAAATTTTGGCAGCCATTGCATTCACTGCATAGGCAAACAGTATGGGATACCAACTTCCTAATAATGGGAACATTGTTTTCAGGAGGCTCTCCGACCTTTACGTCTCTTGCAAGGGACATTGTAGCTCCTCCAAATTTTTGACAGCCGTTGAATTCACTGCATAGGCAAACAGTATGGGAGAGCCACTTCCTAATAATGGGAACATTGTTTTCAGGAGACCCTGTGACCTCTACGTCTCTTGCAAGGGGCGTTGGAGTTCCTCCAAACTTTTGGCAGCAGTTACAGTCACTGCATAAGCAATAACAGTATGGGAGACCCACTCCTTTCTAATGGGAACATGTTGTTACTGTGGCCTAGCTCTTTGTGTCTATATTTTTATTGGGGAATTTGCTACATTTTGGCAGCTGTTGGACTCACTACATACCCTATAATTACATAGCAGACTCGTTCCTTTCTAATGGAAACATGTCGCTACTGTGGCCCAGCTCTATGTGTCTTTAAATTGGTATTGGGTTTTTTCCTAAATTTTGGCAGTTGTTGGACTCACTGCATACCCTACAACTGGATAGCAGACCCGCGTCATTCTAATGGGAACATGTCGTTACTGAGGCCCAGCTCTATGTGTCTTTAAATTGGTACTGAGATTTTTCCTAAAGTTTGGCAGCCGTTGGACTCACTGCATACCTTATAACTGTCTAGCAGACCCGCTCCTTTCTAATGGGAATATGTCATTACTGTGGCCCATCTCTATGTGTCTTTAAATTGGTATTGGGCTTTTTCCTAAATTTTGGCTAATGTTGGACTTACTGCATACCCTATAACTGTATAGCAGACCCGCTCCTTTCTAATGGGAACATGTCACTACTCGGGCCCACCTCTTTGTGTCTTTAAATTGTTATTGGGGTTTTTCCCAAATTTTGACAGCCCTTGCAGTCACTGCATAGGCATTACCACTATAGGAGACCCACTCCTTTATTATGGGAACAATTTTTCTTACTGAGGCCCTCCTCTATGTCTCTTCAAACGGGTATTGGGGTGGTTCCAAATTTTTGGCAGCCCTTGCAGTCACTGCATACCCAATAACATTATAGGAGACCCAGATATTTAAATTAAGTGCAATAGTGCTGCTGCCTTAAGGAATGTGCTAATGAGTATAGCAAAAGAGCTGCAATCCTAAATCACTATGAACCCGAGTGCTAAGAAACAAATTGCTAATAAAGAATGCAAGGATGCACTGCAATGCTACTCATATATACACTACGGTTCAAAAGTTTGGGGTCACCCAGACAATTTTGTGTTTTCCATGAAAACTCATACTTTTATTTATCAACTGAGTTGCAAAATGAATAGAAAATGTAGTCCAGACATTGACAAGGTTAGAAATAATGATTTTTATTTGAAAGAATAATTTTCTCCTTCAAACTTTGCTTTCATCAAAGAATGCTCCCTTTGCAGCAATTCCAGCATTGCAGACCTTTGGCATTCTAGCTGTTAATTTGCTGAGGTAATCTTGAGAAATTTCCCCCCATGTTTCCTGAAGCCCCTCCCACAAGTTGGATTGGCTTGATGGGCACTTTTTGCGCACCATACGGTCAAGCTGCTCCCACAACAGCTCAATGGGGTTGAGATCTGGTGACTGCGCTGGCCAATCCATTACAGATAGAATACCAGCTGCCTGCTTCTTCCCTAAATAGTTCATGCATAATTTGGTGGTGTGCTTTGGGTCATTGTTCTGTTTTGGATGAAATTGGCTCCAATAAAGCGCTGTCCACAGGGTATGGCATGGCGTTGCAAAATGGAAGGATAGCCTTCCTTATTCAAAATCTCATTTACCTTGTACAAATCTCCCACTTTACCAGCACCAAAGCAGCCCCAGATCATCACACTACCTCCACCATGCTTGACAGATGGCGTCAGGCACTCTTCCAGCATCTTTTCAGTTGTTCTGCGTCTCAAAAATGTTCTTCTGTGTGATCCAAACACCTCAAACTTTGATTCGTCTGTCCATAAACCTTTTTTCCAATCTTCCTCTGTCCAATGTCTGTGTTCTTTTGCCAATATTAATATTTTCCTTTTATTAGCCAGTCTCAGATATGGCTTTTTATTTGCCACTTCGCCCTGAAGACCAGCATCCTGGAGTCGCCTCTTCACTGTAAACGTTTACACTGGCGTTTTGCATGTACTATTTAATGAAGCTGCCAGTTGAGGTGCTGTGAGGCGACGATTTCTCAAACTAGAGACTCTAATGTACTTGTCTTGTTGCTCAGTTGTGCAGCGGGGCCTCCCACTTCTCTTTCTACTCTGGTTAGAGCCTGTTTGTGCTCTTCTCTGAAGGGAGTAGTATACACCGTTGTAGGAAATCTTCAGTTTCTTGGCAATTTCTCGCATGGAATAGCCTTCATTTCTAAGAACAAGAATAGACTGTTGAGTTTCACATGAAAGTTCTCTTTTTTGGCCATTTTGAGAGTTTCATAGAACAAACAAATATAATGCTCCAGATTCTCAACTAGCTCAAAGGAAGGTCAATTTTATAGCTTCTCAAATCAACCAAACCATTTTCAGCTGGGCTAACATACTTGTGCAAGGGTTTTCTAGAGTTTTCTAAACATCCATTAGCCTTCTTACACAGTTAGCAAACACAATGTACCAATAAAACACTGGAGTGGTGGTTGTTGGAAATGGGCCTCTATAACCTATGTAGATATTGAAATAAAAAACAAGATGTTTGCAGCTAGAATAGTCATTTACCACATTAACAATATACAGAGTGTATTTCTTATTCATTTAATGTTAGCTTCATTGAAAAAATGTGCTTTTCTTTCAAAAATAATGAAATTTCTAAATGACCCCAAACTTTTGAACTGTAGTGTATATATATAAAATGTTAGACAAATGGTCCTACCTGTCACCCAAAATAGCTGTGCACAGGAAAAAATGATGAGCCTTCAAAACTCTGCAGTAAATGCTCCAAACAGCAGGGGCGTTCAACAAAATGCTTGACACAACCTGTCAGTGCACTAGCTACCTGGATAGCTGCTCAGGACTGTGAGCATGCAGACGGTACTGCCGTGGATAGGAATAGCATTCAAGATGCCGGCAGTATATCTTGATCTGTGGCTGCTGGATGATGTCTCGATGTCCTGGGCCGATGAAGCAAGATCTGCTGTGTGCCGATCAGGCTGATGTGGTGGTACAGTTCAGATTCTTGCTGCGTGCCGGTTAGGTTGGTGTAGCGGTAGAGACCAGGCAGTCAGTGGGGAGTCTGGAATTGAGAAGCCGCAATATTCCTGTAATATCTAAATGGTAGATGTATAGTTCAAGGCAGATGAAGACAGTGGGTGCCGCCCAATGTCTGACCAGGAATCTGCACAAGGAGATGAAGGTATCCACCTAAAGCCAGTTACGTATGCTGGCCGGTCACACCTGTGTGACAAATAAGAACAAGGATATGTGAGCTCTGTATCAGTGTGATGTTTCAAAGTATTTGGGTTTGCTCTGAAAGGAGGTTCACCCAGCGCTAATCCAATACGTTTCTGAGGCTACGGCTGCCTTCATCAGGGATTGCAGATACCATAAGCATCCTTGTATTTGTAGGTGGACACTCCTTCTGATTGTTCAGAGGTTGAAATAGGGTATTACAAAAAAGCAAAAAGCTCTATCTCACTATTAAGACCATGGGGCTATAGGAGACCCACTCTTTAATAATGGGAACAACAAAGCATAGCTGACTGCTGGACCTTTAAGAATAGTAAGGGCCGTCTGATAGTAAGGGCCCTATAAATATTGTGTTTGTGACTTTCAGAGTCCCTCCTTCATAAATGAATCAGGACGTGTCTGATCATGTCTCACACACCACATGGCCAGATAAGGTAGCAAAATGTTAAAATGACATTTCCCAATGAATTCATTTGTCTTGGTTGAAAGCAATGCAAAAGTGCAAAAACGCATCAAAAATGCTACGTGTGAACATAGCCCAAGGTGTGGAGGAGCATTTTTGTTTATGTTTATTTATTTTGCCTAATATACAAGTCATTACCCTGGAAAGGATGTTCCTTAACATTTTTCCCAGGAAAATCCATTTTGTTTTTGTATGTTTTATTGTGAGTCTGTAAAAGTGGCGTAATACTCTGACAACATTGTTGATATCAGTGACCTGAGAGTCAGAGAGGCTTCCAGGGGTCTTTCCCATGCTGTTCCCATGTCATTTGAGCACTGTTTCCACCGATTTGGGCAATTTTTAGGTCCTCTGCAGACCGTCAGGGGGAGCCGCCGGAAAATGCTCGAGTTTCCCATAGACTTACATTGGGCTCGTTGCTTGGATCGAGCACTCGAGCATTCCAGTTTGCTCGACCCGAGCAACAAGTACCCGAGCATTTTAGTGCTCGCTCATCACTAGTTCGCTTATCTCTAATATGGACTGAGGGCTAAAATTTTCTATAAATCTATAGAAGGAACAGAAGGCTACGGTATGTACTCTGCTGAGCAAACTCTTCAAATTAGGTTATTAATTTTTAGAAATCAAATATTATTATTACATCCAGTTATTAAAACTAAATGATATGCAGTAAGAGACTGTTTTTTTCATCCAAGACAGCCCCAAAAAACCTTCATATATTATCTAATCTCAAACAAAAGACTCCAAAGAATTAATAAATAGATTCAGCTCAGATACATCTGTATTCTAGTCTAGTGCAACCAAATATTAAAAATTTATCTCAGCTTAAGATTTGCATGTTGTCTTGAAGGGCGCCCACCATGCATCACTTTAATTCAGTTTCATTTAATCAAGTGATTTTACAGCAACTTTTTTGCAATCAAGCTCATATTTGTGATTCATTGGAAATCACATCTGAAGCTACATGCAATTTATAGTCTAAATTGACTAGGAAATGCGTTCTGAGGGGATATATTTATTTATTTTCTATTAGTTATATAGCACCAACATTTTCTGCCATGATGTATTCAAATTGTAACCCTTCACATCAGTTCTTGTCCTTAGAGGATTTCACAGTTTAATTTCAATATCTCTCTCACACTAGGACCAATTTTATAGACAGTCCATTAATCTATGTGTAGATGTACTCAAGTAGTGTTATCTCTACTAATGATGAGTTCATCAATACAGCTACAGAAATGTGGAATATGAATCATTATTTCACCCTCCACTGCCTTTAATGGCATTTCTTAAAAACTGTAGAGGTGATCATAATGTTCACAACATGTTCGAGTTGTGGTCACCATCAGTTACCATCAGTGGACCGATCTATGGCACAGTCTGGCAATATCACAATGGTGTCATAGTAGAGTGAAAACACAGAATCAAGCACAGATCATACAGAGAAGACACAGAATGTAGAGAAATGAGAGCAGAAGTATATTTTATAAGTGGATTCGGATCTAGGTGCAACTGACTACCATTTCTTAATTATTTTTAATGTTAAAATGAATGAAACATGAATTCAGAAATAGAAAAAATAAATATTCTCAATTTTTTTTATCTTATGCCATCTACACTGTGTGTCTCTAGGTATGTACCAGGTTTTTTAGATCAAACAAACTGCCTTCTAAATTCTAAATGCACCAAATTTTCATATTCATGATCCACATTCTTATTAACTATGTGTTCACAGTCTATATGTGTTTGCCAGAAAAATCATTTAGTGTACGATATCATTATCAAATGGCCATCATGGAAGTCTAGGTGTATATGTGTATTACACCAGGTTCCTCACCTTCAACAACCCCTTGGTTTTTATTTAACACAGTTGGAAATAAGAGGCAGAGTCTCTGTGACAGGAGGTCATTGAACCCTGATCAGCCCTGATCTTTTTGCCCTTGTGGGATCACTATCCATGTGATTGTCATAAGGATCATGTGTGTTTCTGTATCTGTGTGTATATCTGGTCTGTGTTTGCGTGCATGTGTCTATGTGTTCTTGTACCTGTATCTGTGTGTGCATGTGACTATCTGTGCCTGTGTCTGTATATGTGTGTGTGTCTCTGTGTGTGTGTTTGTGTGATTTACCCTCTAGGAATCTCATTTTCTCTTTTGCCTAGTTGGAAGTGAGGAACAAGATGAACTCTCTCTAAAAGATTCCAATGGATGACACTGATTCCTCACCCTTGCTATATCCTTCTGACCTGAAGGATTGGATAAGGTGTGCTGGGGGGGCATTTTTCTTGAAGGAGCTTGTGATGTGCTGCATCCTTGTGTACTTTATGCTTTTTTAAAAAAGCCTGCTGATTGATGATTCTTTTGGAGGAGAATTTAGTTTGACATATATCTATAGTGATGTTTCCAGGCTTCTTAAATAGTTGGACCTTGACTTTTAGGGTAGCTACCTCCACTATGTGGTACTGGAGAGTCAAATTTCTTCTAGAGGGTAATTTCCATGCAAACTATGAAGCCTCTTTTTAAGAAAGTTCAAGTGTTCACATTTTAATGTTAGATTTTTGTTGCAGTTGTTATTGAAGGGCTTCTACACATACCTTGTTTTTCTTGTGAACTTCTGGATATTCATTCAATACAGCACGGTGGGCAGTGGTTAGCACTGCAGCCTTGCAGCGCTGGGGTCCTGGGTTCAAATCCCACCAAAGACAACATCTGCAATAGGTTTGTATGTTCTCCCCGTGTTTGCGTGGGTTTCCTCCGGGTTCTCAGGTTTCCTCCCACACTCCAAAGACATACTGAAAGGGAAATTAGATTGTGAGCCCCATTGGGGACAGCAATAATAATTATGTATGTAAAGCGCTGCGGAATATGATAGTGCTACATAAAAATAAAGATTATTACTATTACAGGAAAATGTAGGCATTTTATAGAAATACATATGCTTAAAAAGGACTGTGATGTGGAGGTAGCGCTAAGACAATAAGACAGGAAAGCACCATCAATTCAAGGTTAGTACAAAACTTGTGTTCTTATATATGTGCTTCATTTAAGTTAAAGTGAATAATTTGAGGTCAGCTATAAAAGCTTCAGATGTTTTTCCGAGTAAAGTATAGTCAGAAAAACTGTTTATTTGGAAACTCTCATTATTGCAAATGAAGTTCATGAAAGACTTTTGATTACGTCTCATCCATTATTTATTTGGAGGCTAATCGTTGTGACTGAGTTAGATACATAAATCTCTTCACAACTTAACATCTATCTAATTCAAATCGGGATCAGTAAGTACTTTTTAATGGCAATAGCCTTTTGTATCTAGATGTAACTGGACTTAGTCTATACCTTGTAAGCGAGGAACTTATTAGGTTTTCTAAATGCATTGCTATTTGATTTATACTGTTTTTAACATGATAACATGGAGCCTATGAGATTTTGCTTAGTAAAGAAAATGAAATATAGTGGTGGCTCTATCTGAATTCCTGATACAGATTTGTTATCTCAGCTCAGATATTGCATATTATATATCAGGATCATAAATGCAACGCTGCTGCTTATTTTTTAAATAATGCATAGAAAGTGCCATCTCAGATATTTTGTAACATCAGTCCTGTAGAATTTTAATTTACTTCTCCAGGACAGTGACTTACATAGCGAAATGTGCCAGACAGTGTGCATTGTAAAAAATGCTGGTTTAATGCTGGATTTTCTTCCAATGAAGAATGTGCCAAGTGAAGCAAGCTGTTGTCTGGGGACCATTGCATTACAATGCTCATTTATAAGCAATGTGTTAGAAACACTATTGCGGCCACTTCTAACGAAGAATTTAACAGCTACGTTTGAGCGAGAAATTGTGCTGCGAGGTTGATTCTTGCTGGACTAGGATTTAACAGTGCATCGTATGCAGCATATGGGTTTAATAGAGGTGGTAATTCTCTCAGACGCCTATTTACCAGAGCAGTGAGCAGATACAGAGTTGCTCTCTTTATGGAAGATACAACTTATGTGTGCATTTAATTGATAGCCATAAGCACTGAGCATTAGCTGGCCTCTTTCTCCGTACATTCAGATTGCTATCATATTGAAAAAGAATTTCCCAGTAAAATTTTTTTTTTAAAAGTTATTCAATTATCAAAAAAAAACACAAAAACAACAGTACCCACTTTTTCTTTTCCGTTCATAATATGGAGCTGAAGCTCCGGCAGTTGTCCACATCTTGCTTTAAAAGAATTCAGGCTATGACCATTGGAGTCAACCAGTGGCCACATTGGTCATATGTTGCACTACTTAGTAGGATAAATCACGGCACTTCTGGCATATAGGTGCCACAGTAGGATCCAGTCCTGCAATTACTTTCATCAGTAATATGGATTGCCTATAAAAGAAAGGTATAGGAAATAAGCGCAATGGCGTAGGAGGCATCTCTTCCCCTCTAAAGGATGGATACCACTCCTATACTATTCGGCTTATATCATACTAGCTATTGAACCTGTTCTATGCCCGGGTGGCG
The DNA here is from genome assembly GCF_046119375.1 of Phyllobates terribilis. Lineage (NCBI taxonomy): Eukaryota > Metazoa > Chordata > Amphibia > Anura > Dendrobatidae > Phyllobates > Phyllobates terribilis. Next base: position 614,442,555 of record NW_027362764.1, read on the forward strand.
AGCATTTTTATTGGTATATGGTCTCCCATGCTGGTATGTGTGGTATGTGCTGCCCCCCTCCTGGTATTTGTGCTGCCACCATCCTATCCTGGTATGCATGGCACCCCTCATCCCCAATCCTGGTATGCATGGGACCCCTCATCCCTATCCTGGTATGCATGGTACCCCATCCCTCATCCCTATCCTTATATGTATGGTACCCCATCCCTCATCACCATACTGGTATGCATGGCCCCTCATCCGAATCCCGGTATGCGTGGCACCCCTCATCCCCAATCCCAGTATGCGTGGCACCCCTCACCCCAAATCCTGGTATGCGTGGCACCCCTCACCCCCAATCCTGGTATGCGTGGCACCCCTCATCCCTAATCCTGGTATGCATGGCACCCCTCATCCCTATCCTGGTATGCATGGCACCCTTCATCCTTATCCTGGTATGCATGGTACCCCATCCCTCATCCCTATCCTGGTATGTATGGTACCCCATCCCTCATCCCCATACTGGTATGCATGGTCCCTCATCCGAATCCCGGTATGCGTGGCACCCCTCATCCCCAATCCCGGTATGCGTGGCACCCCTCATCCCCAATCCCGGTATGTGTGGCATCCCTCATCCCCAATCCTGGTATGCGTGGCACCCCTCATCCCTAATCCTGGTATGCATGGCACCCCTCATCCCTATCCTGGTATGCATGACACCCCTCATCCTTATCCTGGTATGCATGGTACCCCATCCCTCATCCCTATCCTGGTATGTATGGTACCCCATCCCTCATCCCCATACTGGTATGCATGGTCCCTCATCCATCATCCCCATACTGGTTTGCATGGTCCCTCATCCGAATCCCGGTATGCGTGGCACCCCTCATCCCCAATCCTGGTATGCGTGGCACCCCTCATCCCCAATCCCGGTATGTGTGGCATCCCTCATCCCCAATCCCGGTATGCGTGGCACCCTTCATCCCCAATCCCGGTATGCGTGGCACCCCTCATCCCCAATCCCGGTATGCGTGGCACCCCTCATTCCCAATCCCGGTATGCGTGGCACCCCTCATCCCCAATCCCAGTATGCGTGGCACCCGTCATCCTCAATCCTGGTATGCGTGGCTCCCCTCATCCCCAATCCCGGTATGCGTGGCACCCCTCATCCCCAATCCTGGTATGCATGGCACCCCTCATCCCCAATCCCGGTATGCGTGGCACCTCTCATCCCCAATCCTGGTATGCGTGGCTCCCCTCATCCCCAATCTCGGTATGCGTGGCTCCCCTCATCCCCAATCCCGGTATGCGTGGTACCCCTCACCCCCCAATCCTGGTATGCGTGGTACCCCTCACCCCCCAATCCTCGTATGCGTGGTACCCCTCACCCCCCAATCCTGGTATATGCATGGTCCCCTCACCCCACAATCCTGGTATATGCATGGTCTCCTCACCCCACTCCTGGTATGTGTGGCCCCCTCATCCCTTTCACACTGTACACACATACAAAAAAAAATAAACAGTTATACTCACCTTTCTTCTCTGTACTCCAGCGCTGCAGTGTCCTGTTCTGCCGGAGGCCGAGGGAGGAGAGCGGCGCCGGATCACCGCGCTGTCCGGCGCCATTTTGCTGAAGACACACTGTAAATGTGTCTTCAGTAAAGTGGTGAAGGATAGTGCTATGTGCACGCGCCGATCCGACGCCTCACTCCGCCCCCGGTCTCCGGCCAGAAGAGAGGCGCCGCGGTAACGCTCCTCCCGGTCAGGTAAGTATGCAAGTATGGCACCGGAGATAGCGGTATGCGTTCAGTGCCTACGCATACCGCGATCTCCGGCGCCATACACCTCCTCTTACCTGTAACGGCTGGATGCCTGTTTCTGTCTGGAGCCAGACTGCGCGTCACGCATGCACAGTCTATCGAGGCTTCAGACAGAGGGATGCATCCCCGGTTATATTATAGATACCTTTCTTTCTGGGCAATCCATCTTACTGAAGAAGGTCGATTGCAGGGACCAAAATATTGGATGAATTTGGATTGCAACCACAAATAAATATTTGATCAGTTATCCCCCTGGGTGCCAATTATTATATTCATATGTTGCACTACTGGCACTATGGCTTGCACTGCTGATGGCAGATTTGATTCAGTCCACAATGAAAAAGCCCCAATTGCCATTATTATGCTCTAAAGTTTCTAAAGGGTTAAAAAATAATAATTAAAAAAAAAACATTATTCGCACCTGTCTTTTGTCCTCACCCTGACTCTGTATGCTGCCTCCTGAACCCTTCAGCTCCCTGTCCTCCATGTTGGTATATTTAGTTCTTTCAGCGCTGAGGCTCATGCGGTCATGTGATGGGGTGATGCATGTCATTGGCAACATCCAATCTCATGACAATCAAATCATTAAAATTTCTGATTCCCTAGAATAAGAAATTTTTCCTGAAATTCATAAGAAGGTTGATCCAGGTAACTACGATCTGGTAAGTCTGCCATCAGTGATGTGAGATCTTTATAAGAGATGACTTGCAAAAATATATTGCAGAGAATAATGTAATAGATGACAACTAGCACGGATTCATCAAAGATAAGTCTTGTCTCACCAACATGTTGGGTTTCTATCAGAAGGTAAGTGCAAATCTGGATGTTGGTAATGCGGCTGATGTGATATAACTGGAGTTTGCAAAGCCATTTGATACTGTACCATATAACAGCCTTATACTGAAGCTACAGAAGCAAGGACTGGGGGAAACTATATGCAGATGGGTGAAGAACTGGCTAAAAGATATGAAGTTAGGAGTTACATCATAAATGGTACATTTTCTGAATACGATATAGTCAGCAGTGGGGACCGCAGGGATCTGTGCTAGGACCGATTCATTTAATCTCTTTATTAATGACCTTGTGGATGGGATTGAGAGTAAAGTATCAGTCTTTGTTGGTGACACCAAACTATGTAGTATAATAACTGAAAGAGATTGTATAAAATTACAAAATGATCTGGATAAGATGTCTGAATGGACAAACACTTTGCAGATGTGGTTTAATGTTGATTAATGTAGAGTAATGCACCTAGGTCACTGTAATCCTATTGCTGCATATACATTAAATGGGAGTATACTAGGGATTACAGAACAGGAGAAGGACTTGAGTATTTTGGTTACAAGTAAGCTGAGCAGCAGTACTCAATGTCAAGCAGCAGCTGCAAAGGCAAACAAAATTTTAGCTTGCATAAAAAGAGAGATAAAATCCCGTGATCCCAATGTATTGTTGCCCCTCTATAAATCATTTATAAGGCCACATCTTGAATATGGGATCCAGTTTTGGTCCCCATAGTTTAAAAAGGATATTCAGAAGTTAGAGTCAAATTAAAGGTGGGAAACCAAATTGTTACAAGGGATGGAAGTAGTGATGAGCGAACGTGCTTGCCACTGCTCGGTACTTGCCTGAGCATCTCACACTCAAGATGCTCGGCGCTCGACAAGTATTTCCTGGTTGCTCAGGCGGGAGCTCGGGTCTCCTCCCTGCATGTTTGGCGCTTTTTAGAGAGCCAATGAACATGCAGGAATTGCCTGCCACACACTGAAATGCTGTAGCCATGTTGGTTGTGGCATTACAATGATTGGCTGGCCGCACAGCATCATCAGGTGTATATAAGACCGTGCGCCGCCATGCTCATCACAGTCTACTCCGGAATCAGGCAGAGTAGGGAGAGCTGCTGCTGCGTCAGGGAGAGATTGGCTTGTTTAGCGTTAGTATAGGTATTCCTCAAAATATCTATAGCCATCTGAACTAACAGTCCTTCTGAGGACTAATCGAGCTGCATATAATCAGTGGTAATAGCAGGAATTAGGCAGGCAGGTAGTGTATGTGGCAGACGGCAGTGCATATAGCAAGAGCGTTCATTGAATGTCCTGTTAGTCTAGGTATTCCACAACATATATATGTATATATACATATATATATATATATATATATCAGAGCTAGGCATGCAAGCAGTATATGTGGCAGACTGCAGTGTATAGTACAGCACAAGAGGCTCCATTCCAGTTCTGCCTGCTGCTGCTGTTACAGATATTTTTACAAATAGCCCCAGGTATGAGGGGCCAGGGATAATTATTTTTTTGATCTTAATCCTGATTATTTGGTTAATAAGCAATCCAGAGAACACCGTTTTTCTGCTCCATTTGCTTTGTGCCACAGCAGAATACAGCCAGATCCTTTCCGCATTACAGCGATAAAAATCCAGAAATTTGTAGTGACCATGGAAAATATTGGTCTCCATGTAAATTTTGTTGCAGTGTGTTAGTAAAGTTATTGACATTAGGTCGCTGTGAAAATAGTAACCTACAGGCCAGCTATTTAAAACTGTGGTTTTCCGTCACATGTATCACATATAAGTTTGCTCCAAATTCAGCCATTTCTGGCCTCCATTTAAATTTTGTTGCAGTGTGTCAGTGAAGTTAATGACACCAGGTCGCTGTGAAAAATAGTAACCTACAGGCCAGCTATTTAAAACTGTGGTTTTCCATCACACGTATCACATATAAGTTCGCTCCATATTCAGCCATTTCTGGCCTCCATGTAAATTTTGTTGCAGTGTGTTGGTAAAGTTATTGACACCAGGTTGCTGTGAAAAATAGTAATAACCTACAGGCCAGCTATTTAAAACTGTGGTTTTCCATCACATGTATCACATATAAGTTTGCTCCAAATTCAGCCATTTGTAGTGAACGTGGAAAATATTGTCCTCCATTTAAAATGGGCAAGGCACGTGGCAAGGGATGGGGAAGTGAACGTGATGTTGATGATGGCGCATGCAGAGGAACAGGCCAAAGCCGTGGGCAAGCTGAAATTGTGCCACAACAAACACCCACATCTTGTCGCTCGACCTTCCTATCCCAATTAATAGGGGACCGCAGAACACCACTATTGAACACAGAGATGTGTGAAAAGGTTATTGGTTGGATAGCAGATAATGGTTCCAGTCACTTAGCCACCACCACCACCCTGTCTTCCACATGGTCAAGTCTCAGTAGCCGTGAGTCATATTCCTCACCCTAATCCTCCTTCCTCCCACCATGCCGAGAGCCCGGAGACAACTGATCCCACACTTGGACACTCAGAAGATCTGTTCACTTTTCCATTTATAGATTTGGGCCTCTCGCCCAGTCCACTTGAAGCGGGGCATGAGGAGATCACATGTAGCGATGCCCAAATATTTAAGCAGCCACGATCACATGAAGGCGACGGTGTGAAACTGTCACAAGTGGTGGTTGATGATGAGACACAGGTGCGGAAGTGGAATATGAGGTGGTGGACAATGAAGTCACTGACCCAACCTGGCAAGGTGACATGCAGAGTGAGGACAGCAGCACACAGGGGTGGGAGGCGTAGCACCACAACAGGCAAGAACAAGCAGCATGGTGGCCGCAGACAGAAGTCGGGCAACCGTTCCCCGTAACATCAACACGACGGAAGTTGCCAGTACAACTGTTAGGTCTTCCTGAGTCAGATTGTTTTTTAAATACTCTGCCGATAGATAGAGGCCAGCATCAGCAGGAGTAGCAAAACTACCAGCTTGACCACCAACAGCATGATCAGGCACATGAAAGCAAAGCACCCGACTTTGTGGGCCGAACCCCAGGGTCCAGGAACAGTGTCTGCGGGTGGCACCACTGCTTCTTCCGCTGTTGTGCATGCAAGCCAATCCCTAGTCCATGGTGCATGCGAAGATGCCTCCCGCCCTGCACCTGTCATTGAACACTCTCAACTAGCACCATCAGCAAGCACGTCCACGTCCTTGTCCCAGCGCAGCGTTCAATTGTCACTACCTCAGTCCTTGGAATGCAAGCGCAAATACGCAGCTAACGTCCCACAGGCCATACTACCAAATTCACAGATTTCGTGAATGCTTGCACTCGAAATGTTGCCTTTTAGGCACATGGAGACGGAAGCTTCCCGCAACCTGATGGCGGCGGCCGTCCCTCGGTATTCGGTCCCCAACCGCCACTATTTCTACCAGTGTGCCGTCCCCGCATTACACAAGCACGTGTCCCACAACATTAGCTGTGCACTCAACAATGCAGTTACTGGGAAAGTCCACCTAACCACGGACATGTTGACAATTGCTTGTGGGCAGGGACGGTGCACCTCGCTCACGGCACACTTGGTTAACATAGCGGAAACCGGGACCCAGTCAAACCTTGGGAAGGAACACATCCTCCCGACACCGAGGATTGCGGGCCCTGGGTAAATCAGGGTTGCCCCCACTGTCTACAGCTCCTGCAACTCCTCTTCCTCTTCAGCATCCATCTCCAAAATTACCACATCAGTCACAATCTGGAAGCACTGCAGCAGTGCCTTGGCCAAGTGGCAACAGGCTGTGCTGAAGCTAATATGCTTAGGTGACAAACCACACAACGCTGAAGAGTTGTGGACAGGTCTGAAAGAGCAGCCAGATCTGTGGCTGACACCGCTGAACCTGCATCCATGTATGGTCTTGTGTGACAATGACGGGAACGTGGTGGCGGCTCTGAGGCGAGGCGAGCTCACACACGAACCATGCCTGACCCATGTGCTTAAACTCGTAAACCTACTCGGATCTGTCTGATCTGCTTGTCAAAGTACGCTGCCTGTGTGCCCATTTTAGAAAGTCAGCTACAGCTTCCGCCACTCTTGCCATGCTTCAGCAGCGTTTGCTGCTTCCAGCTCACAGACTGGTGTGTGATGTCCCCACGCGTTGGAACTCTATATTGCAGATGTTGTGAAGGATTTGTAAGCAGAAGAGGGCAGTTGTGACTATCTGCATCAACAAGGCAGTCGGTATTCAGTTCAGACTCCACGCACAAAACCTCAGGAGTGGACAAGGATGTCAGACATCTGTACCATCCTCCTAAACTTTGAGGACTCCACCAAGATGGTGAGCGGCGATGACGCCATAATTAGCATCACCATCCCGCTTCTCTGTCTTCTGAAACGCTCTGCTCTCAATTAAAGAGGATGCATTGCAGGTGGAGCACACTGAGATGGAGCAAGGAACCATGCAGGGTGATTACTCACAGCCCAGCCTCATCTCATCCCAACGTGGATTGGGTGACAATGAAAAAGATTTGGAGGAGGATGAGAAAGTACAAGAGCTATTTTCCTGCGCTATAGACAGTACTACCTGCACAACCTTCATTATATACAATTGCATACAATTCATAGAGAGAGCAGGTAGTACAATTATCCCAAGACAGGGAAAGAGTCTGTATTCATATACAATTGTTATTAAATCAAGTATAGACTACCAATTAATGGACTTTTTGTAAGCTAAATCGTACAGACAAGATAGCACAAGAGAACAAAAAACGATCAATAAGCCAACATTTAGAAAAATAATTCAATAAACTTTATTATAAATGACAACAAGCATAATTTAGGGTAATTGTAAATATAAATATAGCCATTCTGAACCTTGAAAAAATGGCTCCACTGAGTACAGCATATATCAACTAATCCACAATTTAAAAATATATGTATATAGGCATATGTTGGCAGTCAATACAAGTGCTAGCAAGTACCTTATATACCCCTAGTCAATAAAGTGCCCGGGTAAATCCCATATGTAATCATTTCCATATATTATAATATGCAGTCCTTCATGATCCTGTCTATACATACCAGGGAGTAATCAAAGGAACCGCAGAGGAAAATGGCAGGGCACGAGAACGTCACATTAAATGGCTGTACACGTGGAGCGATGGCCCCGACGCGCGTTTCGGATTTCCCTTCATCAGGAGGCGTCTGTTCAGCGTGGATGGCCTGAGGACAGGGAGGAGGAGGAAGACGAAGAGGATGAGGAGCAGAGCATGATCAGTCATCCTTTTGGTGAGGACACGGAAGTCTTGCCTCTTTGCAGTCTGGCACCAATGGCTGAGTTTATGTTACGCTGCCTTTCCCGTGACAATCGCGTTGTCCAAATTTTGGGTGACAGTCTTTACTGGTTGGTGACGCTTCTACACCCATGCTACAGGGAGCGCTTTATGTCTCTTATTCCTTTGCAGGACAGGCCTAATAAAATGGGGCAGTATGAGAAGACCCTTGTTGCGGAATTAGTGAAAAAATTCCCATCTGAAAACGCTGGCGGCAGAGGTCACAGTTTGTTGGACAACCAAGGAGAGGCAGGGGGACACTTTTAAAGTTCTGGGACAGTTTTCTCAGACCCTCCCATCGCACAGGCCCTGAGTCGGGGGGAACTCTCACAAGGAAGTTTGTGAAGATGGTGAAGGAGTACCTTGCTGACCGTACCAATGTTCTCTATGATTCCTCTATGCCTTATTATTATTGGGTATCCAAGCTGGACATGTGGCATGAACTGGCTCTCTACGCCTTGGAGGTCCTGGACTGCCCTGCCGTTAGCGTTTTGTCAGAGCGGGTTTTTAGTGCCGCCAGTGGAATTATAATCGGCGCATTCGCCTGTCAACTGAAAATGCTGACAGGCTGACTCTTATAAAAATGAACAAGGGCTGGATTGGGCCAGACTTCTCAACACCACCGATTGATAGCATAAAATCAAATACAGTGTATTTTTTGGGGAGGTCTAACTCTATTCCGATGCACCTCTGTCTTCACACCCAGACATGGGTATGCGCTTCTTTATTTTGTCTATTTGCTCTTGTCCACATCCCTCTCTGCATCCTCATATCACCACCATATGTAAAATATCAACATACAGTATCTATGTCTCTTGCAAGGGCATTGGAGTTCCTCCAAATTTTTGGCAGTCGTTGCTTCACTGCATAGGCAAACACTATGGGAGACCCACTTCTAAGTAATGGGAACATTGTTTTTAGGAGGCTCTCTGACCTGTACGTCTTTTGCAAGGGGCATTGGAGTTCCTCCAAATTTTTGGCAGCCCTTGCAGTCACTGCATACGCAATAACAATATAGGAGACCCTCTTGTTAATAATGGAAACAACAAAGCATAGCCAGCTGACTCCTGACCCTTTAAGAATAGTAAGGGCCGCCTGATGGCCCTATAATAATAGGCTTTGTGACTTTCAGAGTCCCTCCATCATAAATGAAACAGAATGTTTCTGATGATGTGTCACACACCACATGGCCAGATAATGCTGTAAAATGTTAAAATGACATTTCCCGGTGAATGCATTTGTCTTAAAAAATAACGTAAAAAAAAGCAAAAAACACAGTTGGATCTTTCTTTAGTATAAAAACCAGAGTCGCCAATGTAACCTCAATGTAATCACATTGTTCAACTCCTGCACCTCCTCCTTCAGTTCGGCATCCAACTCCGAAAGACCACATCAGTCAAAAGCTCAAGGCCAAGCGGCAACAGGCTGTGCTGAAGATAACATGCTTGATGCTTAGGTGACAAACCACCCACCACTGCAGAATTGTTGAAAGATGTAACACAGCAGCCTGATCTGTGGCTCTCACCGCTGAACATACAGCCAGGCATGGTCGTGTGTGACAATGGGCAGAACCTGGTGACGGAGAAATGACAGCCGGAGTAGATACAGTTTCTCAAAAGTCAGTCCTTTCACCGAGCTAAAAAATATGGCTGTGTTGAAATACAACTCACTGACAAGCTGTGGACTGGCTCCGTACCGTCCCTGGCCACATTCACTTGTTCACGTGTTTGTGGTTAGGCGGTCCTTCCCAGTAAGTGCACTGGGGAGGGCACGGGTAATGTTGTGAGACCCGTGCTTGTGGAAGGTGGAGACGACACTGGGAGAAATAGTGGCGTCTGGGGACCGAGTATGGACACCCGGCCACCGCCGCCATGAGGTCATGGAAAACTTCCGCCTCCACGAGCCTAAGAGGCCACCTTTCAAGTGCAAGCTGCTTTAGAGGGCTTCTTGGGAGAAATGGCAGCTGGAATAGATACAGTTTCCCAGTCATTTTACCAAGCTAAAGAATATGGCTGTGGTGAAATACAACTGTCAGAAAAAAAGCTGTGGACTGGCTCCGTATCGTCCCTGTCCACATTCACTTGTCCCTGTCACATTCACTAACTTGTGGTTAGGTGGTCCTTCCCAGTAAATGCACTGGGGCGGGCACAGGTAATGTTGTGGGACCCGCGCCTGTGGAAGACAGAGACATCAGGAGAAATATTGTCCGACGCCATGAGGTTGTGGACAGCTTCCGCCTCCACGAGCGTAAAAGGCCACATTTCAAGTGCAAGCAGCTGTCAAAAATGTGGTAGTATAGTATTGCAACCTGTGGGAGGGTGGGTAGCTGCCTGCATACTTGCGCTTGCATTCCAAGGAATGGGGTAGGAACAACTGAACGCTGGGACAAGGACGTGGATGGTGATTGTTGCAAATCTGCAATGACAGGTGCATGGCGGGAGGCATCTTCGCATGCGCCAAGGATCACTTATGATGGGCACACTTTTAGGCAGTGACCTGGTAGTCAGAGATGCTTCCAGAGGTCTTCCCCATGCTGTTCACATGTCTTTTCAGCACTGTATGAATGTGTCTGATGATGTGTCACACACCACATGGCCAGATAAGGTTGTAAAATGTTAAAATGACATTTCCCATTGAATGCATTTGTCTTGGTTGAAAGCAATGCAAAAGTGCAAAAACGCATCGAAAACGCTACATGTGAACATAGCCCAAGGTGTGGAGGAGCATTTTTGTTTTTAGTTATTTATTTTGCCTTATATACAAGTCAATGCCCTGGAAATGATGTTCTTTAACATATTTCCCAGGAAAATCCATTTTGGTTTCATTTTTGCATGTTTTATTGTGAGTCCGTAAAATTGGCGTAATACCTCTGACAACGTTGTTGACAGCAGTGACCTGGGAGTCAGAAATCCTTCCAGGGGTCTTCTCCATGCTGTTCCCATGTCATTTGAGCACTTTTCCCGTCGATTTGGGCAATTTTTAGGCCCTCTGCAGACCGCCGGGGGGAGCTGCTGGAAAAATGCTCGAGTTTCCCATAGACATACAAAAAGCGCGTTGCTCGGATCGAGCACTCGAGTATTCCAATTTGCTCGACCCCAGCAATGAGTACCCGAGCATTTTAGTGCTCACTCATCACTAGATGGAAATCCTCTCATATGATGAGAGGTTGGAAAAGTCAGACTTGTTTAGCGTAGAAAAAAGGTGTCTCAGAGGAGATTTCATTTATATATATATAAATACATGTGTGGTCAATACACTGGAGGACTGGCACATGACTTTCTCCTTACAAAGACCTTCCAAAGGACAAGAGGGCATTCATTATGATTGGAGGAAAGGTGATTCAGGCAGCTAAAGAGTAGAGGGTTATTTACAGTTAGAGCATTCAGACTGTGGAATGCCCTACCACAAGAGGTAATAACGGTAGACACTCTAACAGCTTTTAAAAAAGGGTTGGATGCTTTTCTCACAATAAATAATCTAGCAGTTGAGAATGTATAACTGGTTGAACTTAATGGACCTAAGACTTTTTTCAATCTAAATAACTATATGTAACTATGTATTGTAAGAAGGCATCAGGGCATTACTGCCCCTACAGCTGTATGGGGCCCGGTGAACCGAAGGAAAAAGGGAGGGCAGCCTGCCCGGGCCCTCCCTCCCTCTGCTTCTACTCACCGGGCCCCGGGATGCACAGTTCAGATCATCATATACATGCACGCACCCCCCCCTCACCGGCCGGAAATATGCGCTATGCATTTAAACCGCCACCGGGTGTGGGGTGCATCATTGTCTTGATGCAGTGACGACGCCATTCACATGATACGCACGCATGCTGCACGCTCACTTTCATTTCTGAGCAGGGCAGTGTGCACGGACGTCGGACCACGGTGCAATCTGGTGGACAGGGACCCAGGGACCAGGAGTCAGGGAAGCCGGTGGTGGCAGCGTGTGTATTGAGGAGGCTACCTGCTGAGGGGGGTGTGAGGCCCTATGAGGAGGTGAGGGGGGTGAGAGGCCCTTTGGGGAGGTGAGAGGCCCTGTGAGGGGAGGTGAGAGGCTCTGTGAGGGGAGGTGAGAGGCCTTGTGAGGGGGGGTGAGAGGCCCTGTGGGGGGGTGAGAAGCCCTGTGGGGGGGTGAGAGGCCCTGTGAGGGGGGGTGAGTGTCCCTGTGAGGAGGGGTGAGAGGCCCTGTGAGGAGGGTGAGAGGCCTTCTGAGGAGGGGTGAGAGGCCCTGTGAGAGGGGGGCGAGAGGCCCTGTGAAGGGGGTGAGAAGCCATGTGAAGGGGGGTGAGAGGCCGTATGACGGGGCGTGAGGCCCTGTGAGGAGGCGTGAGGCCCTGTGAGGGGGTTGAGAGGCCCTGTGAGGGGGTGTCGCACCCTGCCTGGCCCTGTGAAGGGGCTGCCGCGCCCTGTGGATGAGGACAACCAAGAACAGTCGATGATTACGTGTCAAGATGGTGCCAACCAGAAGGTAGGAATATGAATGGTTGACAAATGACTAGTATATTTTTTGTCATATTATCACAGTTTGAGTTATGTTTTGGGTTGTATTTATATTCTATATTCAATATGGCCATGTGAGGGCTTATTTTTTGCCGGAAAAGTTGTGCTTTTAAGCGACACGATTGGTTTTACCATATCGTCATTGAGTTCGGAGATACCAAATATGTATAGGTTCTTTTATTTATTTAAGTGGTGAAAAAAAATCCAAAGTTTGTTAAAAAAAAGCGCGCCATTTTCCAAGACCTGTAACGTCTCAATTTTTTGTGATCTGCGTCCGGGAAAAGGCTTCCTAGTGGCAGCTCTGGTTGGCAGTGTGTATGTATCACTGAAGTGGATGGTCTCAGTGATGTAAATCCCAGAAAGTCTATATCAGTAACACTAGGTTACTGAGTAGTTTGTTTGAGTATATTCCTGGTCCAGGCTTTAGGCGTGACCAGAGAGACTGGGAGGGAAGGTTCACTCCCATACTCCAGCCCATGCCTTACTGGCCTAATGAAAAGCAGGTGACATAGCCCAGAATGAGTTCTGTCCCAGGGGTGAACATTTCGTGTTGGTGACTAAAAGCGTTTAAAGCTGCCTGTGACACCAAGACTGGTGAGGCCCTTACAGTTACTTTATTTTGCCTTGCCTTAAAAAAAGACAGTTTATGTTGTATCCTACCTGAAGAAAGCAATTTCAGTTGAAGTGCTGAAAAATGCAATAAAAGTTACTTTATATTTGCACCGAGACATGTGCATATGCTGAAAATACTTACCTGTGAGTTGAAATCCCTACAGTACAGTCATGGCCAAAAGTATTGAGAATGAGACAAATAGTAATTTTTCCAAAGTTTACTGCTTCATTTTTTGTAATGGCAATTTGCATATACTCCTGAATGTCAAAGAATGATCAGCTTAACAGCTATTACTGTACTTGCAAAGTCAATATTTGCCCAGAAAATGAACTTTAACCCCCAAAACACATTTCAACATCATTGCAGTCCTGCCTTAAAAGGAGCAGCTAACATCTTTTTAGTGATTGATCCATTAACACAGGTGTGGATGTTGATGAGGACAGGGCTGGCGATCAATCAGTTATGATTAAGTAAGAATGACATCACTGGACACTTTAAAAGGAGGCTGGTTCTTGGTATCATTGTTTCTCTTCAGTTAACCATGGTTATCTCTAAAGAAACACGTGCAGCCATCATTGCACTGCACAAAAATGGCCTAACAGGGAAGAGTATCGCAGCTACAAAGATTGCACCTCAGTCAACAATCTATCGCATCATCAAGAACTTCAAGGAGAGAGCTTCCATTGTTGTCAAAAAGGCTCCAGGGCACCCAAGAAAGACCAGCAAGCGCCAGGACCGTATCTTAAAACTGTTTCAGCTGCGGGATCGGACTACCAGTAGTGCCGAGCTTGCTCAGGAATGGCAGCAGGCTGGTGTGAGTGCTTCTGCACGCACTGTGAGGCGGAGACTCTTTGAGCAAGGGCTGGTTTCAAGGAGGGCAGCAAAGAAGCCACTTTTCTCCAGAAAAAACATCAGGGACCGACTGATATTCTGCAAAAGGTACAGGGAGTGGACTGCTGAGGACTGGGGCAAAGTCATTTTCTCTGATGAATCCCCTTTTCGATTGTTTGGGACATCTGGAAAACAGCTTATTCGGAGAAGAAGAGGTGAACGCTACCACCAGTCTTGTCTCATGCCAACTGTAAAGCATCCTGAAACCATTCATGTGTGGGGTTGCTTCTCAGCCAAGGGAATCGGCTCACTCACAGTCTTGCCTAAAAACACAGCCATGAATAAAGAATGGTACCAGAATGTCCTCCAAGAGCAACTTCTCCCAACCGTCCAAGAGCAGTTTGGCGCCCAACAATGCATTTTCCAGCATGATGGAGCACCTTGCCATAAAGCAAAGGTGATAACTAAATGGCTCATGGAACAAAACATAGAGATTTTGGGTCCATGGCCTGGAAACTCCCCAGATCTTAATCCCATTGAGAACTTGTGGTCAATCATCAAGAGACGGGTGGACAAAAAAAACCAACAAATTCTGGCAAAATGCAAGCATTGATCATGCAAGAATGGACTGCTATCAGTCAGGATTTAGTGCAAAAGTTGATGGAGAGCATGCCAGGGAGAATTACAGAGGTCTTGAAGAAGAAGGGGCAACACTGCAAATATTGACTTGCTGCATTAACTCATTCTGTCAATATAACCTATTGGTACTCATAATATGATTGCAATTATATTTCTGTATGTGATATAAACATCAGACAAACACTAATAAAAACCAGAGGCCAGCAGATCATGTGAAAATATAATTTTCGTGTCATTCTCAAAACTTTTGGCCATGACTGTATATAACTACTTTGATTCTCTACTAATTGATTCCGCTAAGGATTCATATTAAAGGGGTTGTCCAGTACTATTAATAATGTGCCAATCTATTTTTATGTAGAATAGAAGTTTCTTTGCAATTACCTTACGTTGCCGTTACTGCCTGTGAGCGGCGCTATCACTGGCCGCTCACAGGCATCACGTGACCCCGCGCTGATGTCAAGTCAAGTGAGGCGTAACATCAGTGATGTGGTCGGTGGTCGGTTTTCAGCATAAAAATAGATTGGCACATTATTAATAGTACTAGACAACCCCTTTAAGGGGTTCTGGATAATTCTATTTTGTTTGAAAGGTTTCCCAAAAATAGTCTGGTCACAGGTTTTCCCACTGCTGCAAACCCCATAATTCTTATATGGCAGCATTGTATGATGTATTATATAGTGTCTATTTGATATCAATCCACTGTACTAAGTTACTACGAAGCTGAATACCTTCTGTGTTAGGCCATATGATTCCACTATAGAGAAAAGTAACATGTAATATTTTAATCTGATGGCACAAAGTAAAAATACGGAAACCATGATGTCACACACTCAGTATGTTATAAGGTAGATTTTGGTCTGCATTGTTTGCATCATCGCAGCCTACACTGTATTTCTGGGCAAGCAGAACTCCCCAGTCACGGAACAGAGATATATGTTAAGAAATGTGTAACATATTTTGTAGGAAGCATGAAATCCTTACATTATGAATAAATCAGCAGTACAAAGCTAAACAAATCCACTCTCGTCCATTATAATCAGCACAGAAGCGTGAGAGTCAACACAGCTGCCTAATAACAGCTCCGTCTCGTCCGCTGATAGTAACATCTTTACAGTGCAATAAAATACAGACACATATAATCTGTTTAATTGTACATAAATTTACATGAAGCACATGCCTACAGTATTCAAATGTCAAATTACTTAAAATGACTTTTCAAACAAGTGCTCATTATGTTAACAGTGTTTAATGACATTTTATTCATCATTAGTAGCGACATCTGTTACACTATTAACATATGTTGTGAACCATCATCTATAGGAAAACAGTCAGCTTATCCACGAATATTTAGAAGAAATATTAACAATTATAAAAAGGAGGCAATAGCATTCTTATAAGAAATTGGTTCTGATAGTATACGGAGCCGTAACATGGTACATAAAGTTGTTTTAGGATGCCCTACTGTACTTTATGCTTTTGATTTTATACAACAAGATAATGTTGGGCTTGGAATAAAATGGTTGTTTCACTGGATTTATTGCTTCTAGTGAATAATATCTTACTGTGGCACACAATGAACACTAAGTAGGTAGTTGTAGGGAAAATTCCAAATTCCTCTAGGTGACTTTAAGATGGCTTAAATGGGACTTATCTGAAAAAAAGTCAATGGCCCTCAATCATAAAAACAATTACACCAGAAGTCTGGTGTATAAAAGTTTTGCAACTTTCCAAAACTATTTACAACACAAAGTTGTGCAGAAATATTGCTACTTTTGGTGTTTTCACACCACTTTCGCCCAGCTCCCTAAAAATGGAAGGAACCAGGGCAAGACAGGGACACATGGGGGGGGGCATGACCCCACAGCTCATCTAATTGATGATGAACAGTGGCGTACCTTACACCAGAAATTTACTCCAGTCTCTGTGGTGAAGGACATGGAGGCGCACAATGCTCGTCAGATTCTCCCGATTCATTACAAAGTGTGCACCTCTTAATGAATCACGAACATCTGACTCCAGCACACACCCTCATCAAAACCTGTGATTTTCACCCCCACATGCCCCTTTGTTCATACCGGCGTGAAAATCACTAATTTTCAAGAATTGAGGGCCATTTGTCCATTCATTATAAAATAGGAGACTCAAGACCTGTGGCATAAATACTATTAGTTAGTCACAAATTCTCCAGTCATAATATAATGGTCTGTACAGATATATCATTATATGACAATTTATTACAAGTAAAAAAATTAAACTTTTGATTTTTTTCTATAAATAAATGTATTTTTGTACAACAGTTTAAAAAAAATGTTACAAACCAGTAAATATCATATTTGGTATTCCTGGTATTGTAATAACCCATACAGTACAATGACCACAGGGAGATTTCTAAATGCTAAAAACAAAAATGGTGCAATAGCTTTTTTTTCTTCTGCATTTAAAGTGCTGTGAAACAGTGTCTGTCCCCTTCCTGATTTCTTATTCTTTTGCATGTTTGTAACACTTAAATGTTTTAAATCACAAAACAAATTTAGATATTTAAATATTTCACATAGGGCCCTGTAGGTTTGGATTTGTTTTTAACTTAATTATAAAGACCTTCATTTAAAAACTGCATTCTGTGTTTAGTTATGTTATCTTTGTCTAATATTTAAATTTGTTTTGTGATCTGAAACATTTAAAGAAGTTGTGCACTACTTTAGGTTACTGCCCTAATATATCCTCCCGGTGCCCCTAAGCCTTTTTTAAAATACCTTCCCTTACAGATAATGCCTGTGAGTGGCGCTATCGCTAGCCCTCACAGGCATCACGTGACACCGCGCTGATGTCACGAAAAGTGAGGCATGACTCAGCGCTGGGGTCCCCACAGTGGCTGCTGGGTCGTGGGCTGGGTTACCCCCCACATCACACTCAGCATCCACCGTGCGCTTTCTCAATGAATGGGGAGAGGCAGAGCATGCGGTGGATGCCGGGTGTGACACGGGGGGGGGTAACCCTGCCCACAGCCTGGCATCCACCTGGAACCAGGAAGAAGAAGGCCCCCCCAGCTGCTGCCAGCACTTGTTGTGACATCAGCGGATGTCAGAGCCGCCTGCAGCCGGGGGTCACGTGATGCCTGTGAGCGGCCAGTGATAGCGCCACTCACAGGCAGTAACTGCAACGGAAGATATTTGCAAAATGGCTTGGAGGCACCAAGAGGATACATTGGGGGGTAATCTAAAGTAGTGGACTAACCCTTTAAGTGTGACAAACATACAAAAGAATAAGAAATCAGGAAGGGGGCAAACACTTTTTCACACCACTACCTACTGTATGTGCATGGCAAAACAGCTTAAAAATACAGATCATCTGGCAAAACACAAGGCTTCACGTACTAAAATGATTTAATTACTAACTCTGTGGCATACAGCTGCTACTCTCCTTTCTAGGGTATGTTCATAATATGATAGGTGTTTTATTTTTGGGGGCGGTAAAAAAAAATCTATATTTACATGTGTATGTGTGTTGTGTATGTTTGTGTGGCATATCTTTAAATCCATGTGGACGTGCATATTTCATATAGGGGTGTATGTATGTGTTGGAGTTGCATGATCGGCGGGCTCTGCTCAGAGGCACATGGCTGTTAGCGTTTGACCCTGTGTACCTGTTTATTTTATTTTAAATATTTCCATTTGTGTTATTACCATGAATGTTTCCTGTTCATCCAAGCATTCATGTCTCATTGATGGAACTGGTTCCACTTGAGCTGATTAAAACCATTTTGCTCACAAAAGTGTAATTGTGGAGATAATTGCATGAGTTTTCCTCTATTTGACCTTGACCTCCTAATATATTTCAATTTGTCTGTTCTGATAACTGATGAGTTAATCAATTAAGATGTAACACAATAAACAGCTCAATTGTGTCTTCTAAATATTGAAATTAGCTATGCATTTAACCTCAAGTTTCCAGAGCATCTCATGTCAATGGTCTAGAACTGTAAATTTTTAAACCATTGATGTTGGTTTTTTTTTCCTTGTGGATTATTTCAAATCTGCAGAATGTCAATTGTTTTGCAGTGTTTTTCACTGACTCAAATTAATAAGAAAAAAGAAAAGTAAAAATGCGTCAAAAGAGCAGTCAAAACACATCAAAACCACTGGTATTTTATGCAGCATTGTTCCAGACAAAACTCTGTTGCAGTAAAAGCAAATACTCAACATGTACACATACTATTATTGGACTGCATGTATCTAAAGATTTACATTTATCCCAAAAACCTATTACCAATATTCAGCGTAAAGTAGCATATACAGGGTCCATGACTTTGATGCAGAACTGAGCCTGCTCACAGCTGTTAACACGTTAAATGCCCCTGTCAATCTATGCCCCGGGGGGTATGCTGGTCTATTCGCCCATCAGCTCTCGAAAAATGAGGACCCAGGCAAACATTCAAATAAAAAAAAATAAAAAACTATGCATGTTTGGTATCACTGTAATTGCAGTGACTTGTACAATCATGTTTACAGGTAATTTTTACCCTATAATGAATGCTGTAAAAATTAATAATAATTGCAAAATTGCACTTTTTCCCCTTTTTTGCCACACTTGGAATTTTTTCCCGCTTTCCAGTAAATTACATGATAAAATGGATGGTGTTATATAAAAGTACAACTCGTCCAACAAAACACTATAATGCTATGTTGACGGAAAATTAAAAAAAAATTATGGGCCAAGGAAGAAGGGGAAGAAATTGGTTAAATGGATTCAGATGTTAATTTAACTTATTCTCATAAAATGATTACATTTTATTATAAACCTAACGTCTCAGTGTGTACAAGCACTCACAACCTCAAAAGGATTTAAATAGTGTTCAGTGGAGTATTTTTTTTAAATGCCTCAAACTTCTTTATAATAATGATATCAATGATGCTCGTGCTTACCCATCCCCTGCACCTTCTGTCCCAGTGCTCACACGGTTCCTACTGGACTCTGCTTCCTGGTCACATGTGGCTGGCTGTACCAATTGATGCCCCTAATTATTTGTGTAATATGCTCATACTGGTTGATTGTCAGTGGTGTTTTTGATTATACCAAATCCTTGCCGGATGTAATTCTGTTTTATATTTTATCAAAATGATTTTTAACATTGATGACATGAAGGCATTGGGCCCAATTCATCAAGCATTGTTCACGCCGGTGTTGATGAGGGGGCGAGCTGGAGTCATGAATCAGGTCTGTGCCGTAAGAGTGGTGTGCACCTCCTTGTGTGCTTCACAACAAATCCTACTCTAGTCTGTGCTGAAGTAAGATTTGTGGCGTAGTGAACACCGTCGCTCATCATGAATTTGACAGGCTGCGGTCACTACGATTCTGACCTGCCCCAGCTTCACCCATTTCGGCGCAGTTAGCCAAAATTGACATCAACATGCAAGATTTAGGAGCAGCTCTATATTGTGCCTAAATTTTGCAACTTTTCAAAGCTTTATGCCAGAATTTTGGCATGAAATTTTGATGAATCGGGTCCATTGTTTTTAGTGTTTTTGTGCAGTGATAACCATACATACCAGGATTGGGGATAAGGGGTGCCATGCATACCTGGAATGGGGATGAGGAGTGCCATGCATACCAGGATAGGGATGAGGGGTACCATACATACCAGGATTGGGGATGAGGGGTGCCATGTATACCTGGATTGGGGATGAGGGGTGCCATGCATACCAGAATAGGGATGAGGGGTACCATACATACCAGTATAGGGATGAGGGGTTCAATACATACCAGAATTGGGGATGAGGGGTGTCATACATACCAGGATGAGGGATGGGGTGCCATGCATACCAGCATTGGGGGATGAGGGGTGCCATGCATACCAGGATAGGGATGAAGGGTGCCATGCATACCAGGTTAGGGATGAGGGGTACCATACATAACAGGATGAGGGATGGGGTACCATACATACCTGGATAGGGATGAGGGGTACCATACATACCAGGATTGGGTATGAGAGGGTAACATGCATACCAGGATAGGGATGAGGGGGTACCATGCATACCAGAATAGGGATAAGGGGTACCATGCATACCATGATAGGGATGAGGGGCCATGCATGCCAGGATATGGATTAGGGGCCATGAATACCAGGATAGGGAAGAGGGGGTACCATACATACCAAGATAGGGATGAGGGTACAATGCATAGCAGGATGACGGGTACCATACATTCCAAGATAGGTATGAGGGATGGGGTACCATGCATATCAGGATGAGGGAGCAATGCATACCAGAATGAGGGATGGGGTGCCATGCATACCAGGATTGAGGGATGAGGAGTGCCATGCATACCAGGATGGGGGTGAGGGGCCCACGCATACCACGATATGGCTGAGGGGGCCATACATACCAGGATTGGGGATGAGGGAGCTATGCATACCAGGATGAGGGATGGGGTACCATGAATACTGTTAGAACCCTCCTGTTTGCTTTTTCCATCTTGTGTTTTGCGGTCACATGACCATCTGCCTTTATATTCCAGCTCCGCCCTTTTGGCTGTGCTGGACTTCAGTGTTTGACTGTTTCTCTAGCCAGGTGCTTCTGTGCCTTTCTCTGTCAGTTCGCTTGGTCCTTCTGGGACCTCTAGTACCTTTTTGTGAGTTTGTCTTTTTGTGTTCTGCAACTACTTCTCTGTTTAGGAGGTGTCCCATTTTTGTCCCAGTCCTTAGTTCTTTTAGGGACCCCTCCCTTTGCTATAGGTCTTCGTTCAGACTAACCGAGGATTAAGGCGGGTCTGTTCGCTAGGAATATCGTAGGGATTCAGCTTAGTCTTACTGTAGGGACAGTTTTTCCTTATCTTTCCTTAGTTCATGTTGCAGATCATAACACATACCAGAATTGAGATGAGGGGTGCCATGCATACCAGGATGAGGGATGGGGTTCCATGCATACCAGGATTGGGATAAGCAGTGCCATGCATACCAGGATTGGGGATGAGGGGTGCCATGCATACCAGGATTGAGAATGAGGGGTGCCTTACATACCAGGATAGGGATGAAGGTGCCATACATACGAGGATTGAGGATGAGGAGTGCCATGCATACTAGGATTGGGGATGAGGGGCGCCATGCTTACCAGGATTGGGGATGAGGGGCGCCATGCATACCAGGATTGGGGATGAGGGGTTCCACACATACCGGGATAAGGATGGGGGTGCCTTACATACGAGGATAGGGTTGAGGGGTACCATACATTCCAGGATAGGGATGAGGGGTACCATGCATACCAGGATAGGGATGAGGGGTGCCATGCATACCAGGATAGGATGGGGGCAGCACATAACAGGATGGGGGAACAGGATTGGATAGCACAAATACCAGGATGGGAGCAGCACAAATACCAGGATGGGGGCAGCACAAATACCAGGATTGGGGCAGCACATAACAGGATGGGCGCAGCACATAACAGAATGGGAGACCATATACCAATAAAAATGCTCACCACCCGGGCGTAGAACGTGTTCAATAGCTAGTTTGCATATAAGAAAACATGGATATCTCTGGAATAAGACAACAGATCATAGATGTCACTTTATTCAGCTTCCTATTACTTACATTCTCATTTCGACGACTTAGCAAGGTTGTCTTGACTTTCCATGGCTTTATGCATCTTTCTTTGTTCATGTTTTCAATACTTTTTACTGTGTCATTTCTCATTATTACACTTAACTTAATTTATGGACATCAATAGTGTTTTCTTTGCCTGTGTGGATTGGATGGGTTATTACTGACATCTGGTGAGAATTTCATGTCAATAGCACCTTTAGAAATATATTTACTTAGAAAATTGGTGACGCGTTCAATACTTATTTCTCTGTATCTGACTAATCAAGGCATATATTACTTTTTTTCGATGCAACAGCAGTGTTGTATTGCAAAAATTCTTTCTGTCAAGAATTCACTAGAAATGTCTGTTAGTGAATGGGTTAATATGCTATTTGCTATGTGTTCTTTTAATTTGTGTAAATTAATTATTCTTCATGGATTCCTGCAGCACAAGTGATACTTTTAACAATAAATATAATTAGCCCTCTAAATTCACGTGCAGTTATTATACCACAAATCCTATCTCCTCTCTTGGAAAATGTATTTAACATTGCCAAGGATACCGAATATTTAATTCCAGTAATCTATTAATTGCTACTAAGGACTGGCATAGGGTAATCACACAATAAAATCTCCATAGTTTATCATCCCCCTCACTTTGAATGACGTCTTTAATTTGTGTCTACACTGACTTATGTTTATAGAGGGTTGGAAAAATAGGTTCTAGGCTTATGTAAGAAATGGATTATCCAAGTTTCTTCGTCTAAACAGATAGATATTTACACATTTAATTTTCATGATTTATGGCATTTTTATAATGAGAAATTCTATTGAGACATCAGCGTTGACAAGGACAGTGCATTTACGTGCACAAATGCATTAAGCAGGCTGTTTCAGTGTGGGCATTTTATCGTTGAAGATGCTACAAATGCTTTGAGGGTATGTGCACATCAAGTCTTTTATATGCTGATGTACTCACTGATTTTTTAAAAAGGAAAATGCTTCAGGAAATTGCTGGTAATGTTTTTCCTGAAGCATTTTCTTTATTGCCTGGCTGTTCATTTTTCTGCAGCTTTGCTGATGGAGTTTTTTTTCGTTAACTGTATGTATGAACGAGTATGAAGTATGGTCAGGTCACTTCTTTTAGTTGCTGCACAGCTTTTGAAGCCTGAAAAGGTAAAGAAGAACTCTCATCAAAGCTTTCATCATCTTAATATATTCCAATCATCATATTATATAGCACTGTGTACTTAAAATTACTCATTTTGCCCTTCTACCCAGCAATTCTGTTTTCCATTAAGTAGATGACATCAAGTGATTAAAAAAGACTGGCTAAATCCTTCTAAGCTCTATGTAGAAACAGGAAGTCTCTTTTCCCTGTATGAGTCATCATTAGAACTACAATTCTACATCAGTACAAAGTCCCTGTTAGCCCAGTCCCATCCCCTTTTTAACTCCCGATCCAGCTGCTATTCTCCTCCTCCCTGCCAGGTACTTTGCAGTGATGTAGAATTGGATTTCTAATGATGACTCATGCAGGGAAAAGAGACTTCCTGTTTCTACATAGAGCTTAAAAAGATTCAGCTAGTCTGTTTTTAATCACATGATCTAATAGACCTAATGGAAAAGAGAAGAATTAACTGGGAAAAATGAGCAATTGTAAGTGCACAGTGCATATAATATGATGGCTGCAATATATTAAGAGGATAAAATCTTTTATGGGAGTGCATCTTTAAAAGAAGCTCAAAAAGATTAAACATATGCACGGCAAGTTGATTTGGCATAATTCTTCTAATTTTTAAAGCGCTTAATGAGCGTGCTCATTGTAGTATAATGTGCCTAACTCATTAGGGGACACGACACATGTCACTTGATTAATTAAAATAAGCATCTGTTAACTGGCTTGGATTTCTGAAGTAGCTTACACCAGTAAAGTGGTGTAACTTTTCATGAATTTGATGCATTGTCTTCTTTTGGTGATATCCAGTGCTAGCTTTGTGCCAAGTATACCTTTTGGAATTATGGCCAAAAAGTTCACCCTTGATCTCATCAGTCTATAACACATTTTCCCACAGACAATGTCTGATGTAGGTTTTGTCAAAATGTAGGTGGATTTAGATGTTTTTCTTTGTCAGAAATGGATTCTGTCTTGCCACCCTACTTCACAGGTCAAACACATGAAGAATATGGGAGATTGTTGTCACATGCAGTACACAACCAGTACTTGCTAGAAATTCCTGCAGCTCCTTTAATGTTGCTACTAGGCCTCTTAGCAGCCTCCCGAACCAATTTTCTACTTGTCTTTTCATCAATTTTTGAAGAACGTCCATTTCTAGACAATTTCTCTATTGTGCCAAATTTAAGTCAAATTTTGTTGACTATCTTTACTGAGTTCCATAGTATATGTAATGTCTTGGAAAAAAAATTGTACCCTTCTCCTGACTGATAACTTTCAATAATGAGATCCCTTTACTGTGTTGTTAGCTGTTTGCAGTCCATGGCTTTTGCTGTAAAACGCAACTAAACAAATGTCAGGAAAATCCAACTAGAACAGCAAAACTTTACAGGGGTTAATCAGAATCACTTTAAATGATTACAGTTGTGCACTGACTACTATTTAACATGAATTTAAATTTGATTGGCAAATTCTGAGCACAACCACACCCCCAATTATAAAGGGGTGTTCACACTTATGCAGCTACATTATTTTAGTTTTATAAACAGCGATTGTTAAGTAAGAAGCGCACAATAGGGTAAAACTCTAATACAGGAGACAGTAAAAACAATAGGTTTGCTCAACTTGGGTGGTTGAGTGAAGACATAACCACTACAAAGGTTTAAATAGCCAGCTGCCGCTGCCCCGTGGCTGGGGGAAAAATCTGCCAATTTTTAAACGTGTTTTTATTCTGTTTTGGTAGTTATTTTAGTTCTGTTATCTTTATCTTCCCCTCAAAATTATTTCAGTTTGTTTCTCAGTGGGTTTGTACATAGTATGTGTAATATTAGAGGTGAAAAAAGTTCTGAAATGATTATTCTTGGTATGACAAAAACTTGCCATTTTAAACGAAGGTTGGTAGACTTTTTATATTAACTGTACACAAATAACTACCTTCTAACACCAAAGACTGCTTTATACCCTATTGAGCATCTTCAACACCAAGGGTGCTTTCTAGTGTTGAGCGAGCACGAAAATGCTCGGGTGCTCGAAGCTCGGGCCGAGCTTGCCGTGATACTCGGGTGCTCGACCCGAGCAACGAGCCCAATGTTAGTCTATGGGAGACTCGAGCATTTTTGCGGTGGCACCCCCGGCAGTCTTTTAAAAGCCTAACAAGTGCCCAAAACGATAGTGACAGTGCTCAAATGACATGGGGACAGCATGGGGATCGCCCCAGGAAGCATTTCTGACCCCCAGGTCACTGCTGTCAACAACGTGGTCAGAGGTATTAAGCCACTTTTACGGGCTCACAATAAAACGTTCAAAAACGAAAGTGAAACTTTTTTCCTGTGAAATATGTTAAGGAACATCCTTTCCAGGGAAAAGACTTGTGTATAATATAAAATAAATGACCAAAAACAAAAATATTCCTCCACACCTTCGGCTATGTTCGCAAGTAGCATTTTTTATGCGTTTTTGCACTTTTGTATTGCTTTCAACTATGACAAATGCATTCACCGGGAAATGTCATTTTAACATTTTACAACCTTATCTGGCCATGTGCTGTGTGACACATGCATAAAGTGCTGAAAAGACATGGGAACAGCATGGGGAAGACCCCTGGAAGCATCTCTGACTCCCAGGTCACTGTCTAAAAGTGTGCCCATCATAAGTGATCCTTGCCGCATCAGAAGATGCAGACTTGCAACTATCCCCATGCAAGTTCTAGTCCCATGGCAGTGTTCAATTGTACCTCCCCCATTCTTTGCAATGCAAGCGCAAGTATGCAGCCTGCCACCCACCCACCCCCAGGCTGCAATACCATACTGATTGCTTGCTTGAACTTGAAATTGGGCCTTTTAGGCATGTGGAGGCGGAATCTGGCCACCACGTCATGGCTGTGTTGGCGGCCTGGAATCCATACTCAGTCCCCAGCTGCCCGGCGGCCGGGTGTCCATACTCGGTCCCCAGCCGCCCCGCGGCCGGGTGTCCACACACGGTCCCCAGCCGCCTGGGGGCAGCCGGGTGTCCATAAACGGTCCCCAGCCGCCCCTATTTCTCCTTGAAACATCCCCCCACACACTTTTCTTAGCCCGGCCTGCTTTAGGCAGCATTGGACAAGCCCACCAGAGAACCAGACTCCTCCGGTGGGCCCTGACTTCTCCATCGGTGGAGTTGAGAGTGTCAAGGTGAGGAGCATGATGATGATGACAGAAGTTAGCATCTGCTATGTTTTCTTTTAATGCAAGTGTAAGTGTGCAGCCTGCCACCCACCCACCCCCAGATTGAAATTCCATACTGCTAGCTTGCACTTGAAATGGGGCCTTTTAGTTTGGAGGAGGCTGAAGCTGGCCACTACCTCATGGCTGCTTCATCAGCGAGGTATCCATACTCAGTCCCCAGCCGCCCCTATTTGTCCTGGTGTGCCTTATACATAAGATTAAGCGCGTATACCAAAACATTACCTGTGCCCTCCCCAGTACATTTAGTGGGAAGGAGAGCCTATTCCGCTGTAGTGTGTGCATGCCAAACCCCTGTTCATGGTACATGCGAAGATGCCTCCCACCTTGCACCTGTCATTGCAGACTTGCAACTATCCCCATTCAAGTCCTTGTCCCAGGGCAGTGTTCAATTGTACCTCTCCCATTCCTTGCAATGCAAGCGCAAGTATGCAGCCTGCCACCCACCCACCCCAGGCTGCAATACCATACTGCTTGCTTGCTTGCACTTTAAATTTGGCCTTTTAGGCATGTGGAGGCGGAATCTGGCCACCACGCCATGGCTGTGTCGGCGGCCTGGTATCCATACTCAGTCCCCAGCCGCCTGGTGGCCGGGTGTCCCCGCTTGCTCCCCAGCCTCCAGGGGGTGGCCGAGTGTCCATACTCGGTCCCCAGCCACCCCTATTTGTCCCGGTAACCTTTCCCACACTTAGAATCATAGAATCATAGAATCATAGAATCATAGAATGGTTGAGTTGGAAGGGACCTCCTGGGTCATCTGGTCCAACCCCCTGCTCAAAGCAGGATTCACTAAATCATCTCAGACAGATGTCTGTCCAGCCTCTGTTTGAAGACGTCCATTTAAGGGGAACTCACCACCTCTCGTGGCAGCCTGTTCCACTCATTAATCACCCTAACTGTCAAAAAGTTTTTTCTAATATCTAATCTGTGTCTCCTCCCATTTAGTTTCATCCCATTGCTTCTAGTCTTTCCTTGTGCAAATGAGAATAAAGATGATCCTTCTACAATGTGACAGCCCTTGACATATTTGTAGACAGCTATTAAGTCTCCTCTCAGTCTTCTTTTTTGCAAGCTTAACATTCCCAAATCCTGCAACCGTTCCTCATAGGACATGGTTTGCAGACCAGTCACCATTCTGGTCGCTCTTCTCTGAACTTGCTCCAGTTTGTCTATGTCTTTTTTAAAATGTGGTGCCCAAAACTGTACACAGTATTCCAGATGAGGTCTGACCAAAGAGGAGTAAAGACCGATAATGACTTCACGTGATCTAGACTGTATGCTTCAGTTAATACATCCCAGAATTGTATTTGCCTTTTTTGCTGCTGCATCACACTGTTGACTCATGTTCAGTCTATGATCTATTAGTATACCTAAGTCTTTTTCACATGTACTGTTGCTTAGCTCTATTCCTCCCATTCTGTATATGCTTTTTTCATTTTTATTGCCAAGATGTAGTACTTTGCATTTTTCCCTGTTAAAAACCATTCTGTTGGTTGCTGCCCACTGCTCCAGTTTATTTAGGTCTTTTTGAATCCTCTCTCTCTCTTCTCTAGTATTAGCTATCCCTCCTAGCTTTGTGTCATCAGCAAATTTAATCAGTTTACCCTCAATTCCTTCATCTAAATCATTGATAAAGATGTTGAACAATACAGGTCCCAGGACGGAGCCCTGTGGTACCCCACTTGAGACATTCATCCAGCTGGATGTGAAGCCATTTACAACCACCCTTTGAGTCCGATCACTAAGCCAGTTATGAATCCACCTAACAGTTGCCTGGTCCATTGCATACTTGGTCATTTTTTCAATAAGGATGGTGTGAGATACTTTGTCAAATGCTTTGCTGAAGTCAAGATATACTATATCTACAGCATTTCCCTGATCCACCCAGTCAGTGATTCTGTCATAGAAGGAAATTAAGTTAGTCTGACATGACTTGTTAGTTACAAACCCATGCTGACTCTGGTTAATCACTTCATTCTTATCCATGTACTTACATACATGTTGTTTAATAATTTGTTCAAAGATCTTTCCTGGTATAGAAGTCAGACTCACCGGCCTATAGTTCCCTGGGTCCACCTTCTTCCCCTTTTTGAAGATAGGAACAACATTTGCTCTTCTCCAGTCTTCTGGGACTTCTCCTGTTCTCCAAGAATTTTCAAAGATTATGGAGAGTGGTTCTAAAATTTCTTCTATGATCTCCTTCAGTACTCTGGGGTGTAATTCATCTGGACCTGGAGACTTGAACTCATTTATGTTAGCTAAATATTCCCTCACAATCTTTCTGTTTACAGATAACTTGGATTCCTCTATTCCTTTAAAAGGACAGTGAAGATCAGTTTATGTTACATTTTCTTTCTGAGAGAAAACAGATGCAAAATAGGAATTAAAAAGTTCGGCCTTCTCAACATCCTCTCTTACCATTTCTCCATTTTCATCCTGTAAAAATCCTATAGTATCTTTGACTTTTCTTTTACTTTTGACATACCCCCAAAGTCCTTTTTTATTGCTTTTGACATCTCTTGCAAGCCTTAATTCATTGTCAGCTTTAGCTAACCTGATACGTGCCCTGCAGGATCTGCAGACTGCATTATAATCTTCTTTAGATATGCCTCTCTCTTTCCATTTAATAAACATTTCTTTCTTTCTTTTTAGCATGTATTTAAGTTCTGTGTTCATCCATCCTGGTTTCCTTAAATGCTTCCCATTCTTCCTACTTTTCGGGATTGTTAACGATTGTGCTTTGAGAATCTCATTTTTAAAAATTTCCCATCCTTCCTGGACATTTTTGTCCTTAAGGACATCCAGCCATTGGATCCCTCCTATTCTCTTTCTGAGTCTCTTAAAATCTGCCTTTCTAAAATCTAACCTTGAAGTTTGAGTCTTCACATGTCTTCCTCCTCTAGTTATCCAAAATTCTATAATAGCATGATCGCTGCCTCCTAGCGTCCCAGCCACCTTTACCTCCTCAACCATTTCCTCCCTGTTTATAAGGATTAGATCCAAAGTAGCAGATCCCCTTGTTTTCTCCCCTACCTTTTGGAAGATAAAGTTGTCAACAAGAGAGGATAAGAATTTGCTTGACCTGCTAGTTTTACTTGAGAGAGATTCCCAACAAATGTCTGGATAGTTGAAATCTCCCATGACCACTACGTCATATTTTTTGGAGAACTTGGTCATTTGATACATAAACAGTTCATCCATATCTTCAGCTTGCCCAGGTGGCCTGTAGTAAATGCCTACAATGGTGTCCTTTCCGTTGTTCTCTCCTTGTATTCTTACCCAAACAGTTTCCACAGAACTCCCAGTCTCTGAAGCTTCAATCTCTGTGCAGATATACGCTTTTCTAACATACAATGCGACACCTCTTCCTCGTTTATCAAGTCTGTTTCTTGCAAATAAGTTGTATCCTTTTAGCCTTTTATTCCAATCATGTGTATCGTCCCACCAAGTTTCAGTGATTCCAATGACATCATATTCATTTTCCTGCGTTAGTAGTTCCAATTCTCCTTGTTTGTTGCCCATGCTTTGTGCATTTGTATAAAAACATTTTAGTTTGTGATTGGTTTCTCTTCCTCCCATATTTTTATTATTTAAATTGTTTTGTCTTTGTTCTTCCTTTCCACTTCCAGTAGCAGAGATCTCAATAGTATTTGTCAGCTGTATGGCTTTTTCTGGCCTTTTGCTTCCCTTGCCACATTGTTCTAGTTTAAAGCTCTCCTGATGAGTGTAGCAAGGCGACTTCCAAATACATGTTTTCGAGTCTTCGTAAGGTGCACCCCATCTCTAGCAAGTAGTCCATCGTATAGGTAATTCATTCCGTGATCCAGAAATCCAAATCCTTGTTGACGGCACCATCGACGTAGCCAGTTGTTCAGCTGTAGAATCTTATTCCACCTCATTGTTCCATGGCCATCCACTGGGAGGATGGATGAGAAGACCACCTGCGCTCCCAATTCTTTCACTTTCTTGCCTAAGTCTTCAAAGTCACTGCAGATGGTTTCCAGGTCCTTTCTTGCGGTGTCATTTGTCTCCACATGTATTAGCAGGAATGGGTAGTGATCTGTAGGTCTGAAGAGTCTTGATATCCTGTCAGACACATCTTTAATTTTTGCTCCTGGAAGACAGCACATTTCTCTTGAGGTTATGTCTGGTCTGCAGATAGCGGCCTCTGTTCCTCTTAACAGGGAATCCCCCATGACCACCACTCTCCGTTTTTTCTTCACAACATTCTTCTTTCTCCATCCAGGAGGATTCTGAGGGCTTACAAGGCTATTCATTGCTGGCAAAGTCTTATTTTGCTGTATTTCTTCATGGTTCTCCTGCGTGAGAGCCTGGTACTGGTTCCTGAGCAGTATGGGTGCTGACTGCCTCTCGAGCCTCCTGCTTCTCTGGGTCACATGCTTCCATTCCTCTGTTTCGTCAGGTGCAGTTCGAATTTCTTCTCTTTCTGAATCATGAAGAGATAATTCTGCTCTGTCTAAGAACTCTTCACCTTCCTTAATGCTTTTCAAGGTAGTTAACCTCTCTTCTAGATTTCGCAACTTTTCCTCCAACAGGGACACAAGCTTGCATTTCTGGCATGTGAAGTTTGGCTTTTCCACTGGCAAGTCTGTGAACATGTAGCAGGATATGCAGCTCACCAAATGGCTCCTGGACTCTTCCATGTTCTTACTGTTAATGTTCTGAAAACAGTGAAAAAAGCTTAAAAAAAAAGCTTAAAAATGCGCGCGCATTTACCGATGTCCTCTTTTCAGCTCCAACAGCCAAAATCCAGTGTTCTTTGAGCTCGTGGAGACTCTTCACTTACCCCAAAATGCAGTGGGAATATGCAAATTATCTCCTCAGGACTCCTCCCCTGGTTTTCTTAGCCTGGCCTGCTTTAGGGCAGCATTGGCCGAGCCCACCGGACTATCAGACTCCTCCGGTGGGCCCTGGCTTCTCCATCAGGGGAGTTGAGAGTGCCAAGGTGAGGAGCATGATGAGGATGATAGAAGTTAGCATCTGCTTTGTTTTGTTGTAATGCAAGCGCATGTATGTAGTAGCGGCTAGGCCTGAGGTGGTCAGCGTTTTTGGCGCATATCCTATCTCCTCCGAGGATTGCTGGATGTTTTCCTGCTACTATCCAAGTTCTATGACTCCCGTTAAAACAAAGCTTCAGGTGATAAATGATGGATGAGGTAGTGGCAAAGGAGAAAGAGCAGGAGGAACAGGGACCATTCACATCAATATCAGGCCAGTCAACCAGATATGTCTTGTAGGATATGTTTCTGTAACAAAAGGAGCGGTTCAGCTACTCAGTTATAGGGCATACAGTGAGTGCAATGCCTACCAAAAATTTCGAGGCACTCCAATGCCCCTTGGAAATGACATGGAGGTCAGAGGGCGTTAACTAAACCTTTTTTTCCATTTATAGCAACTGGGTCTCCTGTGCACTGTTGGCCTAAGCAGTAAATGGAAGGCTTTCCAAAAATTATGAGGAACTGCAATGCCCCTTACAAGAGCCATGTGTGGCACCCCAGGGGTCTGGTCACCACAGTAATAGAGATATTACGTCGGAGAGCAAGTGGGAGGTTTCCTGGTCAGGATCCCTTAAACATGCAACATCCTCCTGCCCCAGTCCTGGGAGGGGAGAATTCTGCCCTTATAAACTGGATCTGGGGCGGGGTTGAGTGAGTCAGAGAACAGAGAACAGTCAGAGTCAGAGTGAGAGCAAGGGAAAGTAACAGCAAGGAGCTCTGTAGGAGCTAGGAGCTAAAGACCAGGGGCTGGAAGCTGAGCAGAGCTCGCCCTGGCAGAAGACAATAGGAACCGGACACAGGAGTCCTAGGCTGTGAGGACTTATATATCCAGCAGCAGAAACCAGCCGGCAGGGGATTTCAGGTCTTCTGGCCATAGAAGCCCGGAGGCTCAGTCACAAGCAAGGGACCAGCACCGCCGTCGTGGAGCGGAGGCTAACAGAAGGCCCCAAGTCACCAGCCATACGGGTGAGC
Source organism: Phyllobates terribilis (assembly GCF_046119375.1). Lineage (NCBI taxonomy): Eukaryota > Metazoa > Chordata > Amphibia > Anura > Dendrobatidae > Phyllobates > Phyllobates terribilis. The sequence goes on from NW_027362764.1 coordinate 614,474,995, forward strand.
ACTACACGGTACACTCAGGGACGTGGGCTACTTCTACCCACTTACAGCAAGGTAGCCAGGAAGAGTGCAGACAGACGGGGAGGCCTACAACTCCACCTGGCCAGGGGAACTCCTGCTTGCTCACAGACTGACCAGGCCTCTTATGCTAGCCAGTACTCCCGGGAGGGTCTACTTTATAATCATCAGTAAAGACCCTGAACTGCACTGCAAAGACTCTGAGTCGTTCCTGCTGCGCTCGTGCACCATCACCCCCATCATCCACACTCACTGCTCTGAGGCTATACTCCTCCCGTGGGGAGTTATCCCATTCTCTGCTGCGCACACAACACCAGCCTCAACGGTCTGCCTCGCAGCGGTGGTACTCCCTGACCGCAATCCACGGGTGGTGCAGCCGGACAATTAACCTCAAAACTTAAGAAAGACTGCCGCTGGTTTGACCAGCCTGAGCCACGGGACCGGGTCACCGCCACGGAGACTACAGACCCCAGAGACCCGGCACCGGGTATCCCACACACGTGTACACACGGCCCAGGGGGCGTGTCACATGCAGTACAGCATATTACAAACATAAGTCCCATTATTGGGGAGTGGGTGTCCCATAGTATTTGCTTATGCCTTGCAAGCAAAAGCTGCCAAAAATTAGGACGGAGCAACTTGCAATGCCCCTTACAAGAGCCATGCTGTACAGCATATTACAAACATAAGTCCCATTATTGGGGAGTGGGTGTCCCATAGTATTTGCTTATGCCTTGCAAGCAAAAGCTGCAAAAAATTAGGACGGAGCAACTTGCAATGCCCCTTACAAGAGCCATGCAGTACAGCATATTACAAACATAAGTCCCATTATTGGGGAGTGGGTGTCCCATAGTATTTGCTTATGCTTTCCAAGCAAAAGCTGCCAAAAATTAGGACGGATCAACTTGCAATGCCCCTTACAAGAGCAATGCAGTACAGCATATTACAAACATAAGTCCCATTATTGGGGAGTGGGTGTCCCATGGTATTTGCTTATGCTTTCCAAGCAAAAGCTGCCAAAAATTAGGACGGAGCAACTTGCAATGCCCCTTACAAGAGCCATGCAGTACAGCATATTACAAACATAAGTCCCATTATTGGGGAGTGGGTCTCCCATAGTATTTGCTTATGCTTTCCAAGCAAAAGCTGCCAAAAATTAGGATGGAGCAACTTGCAATGCCCCTTACAAGAGCCATGCAGTACAGCATATTACAAACATAAGTCCCATTATTGGGGAGTGGGTGTCCCATGGTATTTGCTTATGCTTTCCAAGCAAAAGCTGCCAAAAATTAGGACGGAGCAACTTGCAATGCCCCTTACAAGAGCCATGCAGTACAGCATATTACAAACATAAGTCCCATTATTGGGGAGTGGGTGTCCCATAGTATTTGCTTATGCCTTGCAAGCAAAAGCTGCCAAAAATAAGGACGGAGGAACTTGCAATGCTGGCACGCTGGTGGTATAGTGGTGGTGGAGGCTGAGGATAAGGAGAAGAAGATAAAACAGCCGAAACGAGGAAGCGTATACCCATGTGTGGGTGTGAAGCAGTGCATGTGAATACACCTCCCGAAATAACACAGTGGATTTGACTTTATGTTACTCTGCTGTCATTTGGTGGTGATGAGAAGTCTGGCCCAATCCAGCCCTTGTTCATTTTGATAAGGGTCAGCTTGTCAGCATTGTCAGTTGACAGGCGAGTGCGCTTATCAGTTATAATTCCCCCAGCGGCACTAAAAACACGCTCCGATAACACGCTAGCAGCAGGGCAGGCCAGGACCTCCAAGGCATACAGAGCGAGTTCATTCCAACTGTCCAGCTTGGATACCCAATAATTAAAAGGCACAGAGGAATCACGGAGGACGCTGGTACGGTCGGCAAGGTACTCCCTCACCATCTTTTGAAACTTTCCACTCCTTGTGAGAGTACCCCGCGCCTCAGGGCCTGTAAGCTGGGCGGGTGTCAGAAAACTGTCCCAGAATGTTCACAGTATTCCCCTGCCTCTGCTGGATTGGAGTTGCATCTCTCTCGCCTGTACGCCTTGGTTGGGCAACGAACTGTGACCTCTGCCGCTAGCGTGTTCAGATGGGAATTTTTTTAAGAGTTCTGCAGCAAGGGCCTTCTGGTACTGCCCCATTTTTGTAGACCTCTCCACCTCAGAAATAAGAGAGTGAAAGTTCTCCTTGTAGCGGGGGTCTACAAGTGTCACCAACCAGTAATGACTGTCATCCAACATTTTGATAACGCGAGGGTCACGGTAAAGTCAGCCATGCATGCCAGACTGGTAATGGGCAAGATTTCCGTGTCCTCACCAAGATGACGACTGACCATGCTCTCCTCCTCCTCCTCTTCCTCCTCTCCATTGTCCTCATGCCACCCACGCTGAACCGACGGTATGACACTTGTACAGGTACTACCGTCTACAACGCATGATAGCAACTCCTGTTCTTCCTCCTCCTCCTCCTCCTCCTCCTCTCCCTCATTGTCCCCCAATGCACGTTGGGATGAGATGAGGCTGGGCTGTGTGTAATCGCCCGCTACGGCCTCTTGATCCATCTCATCATACTCTGGCTGCAATGCCTCCTCTTTAATTCTCTGCAGAGAGCGTTGCAAAAGACAGACAAGTGGGATGCTGACACTAATGATGGCATCATCGCCACTCACCATCTTGGTGGCCTACTCAAAGTTTGTCAGGATGGTACATATGTCAGACATCCATGTCCACTCCTGAGGTCTTATGTGTGGAGTCTGACCTGAATATCGACGGCCTTGTTGCAGCTGGTACTCCACAACTGCTCTCTTCTGCTCAAAAATCCTTTGCAACATGTGGAGGGTAGAGTTCCAACGTGTGGGGACATCACACACCTGTCGGTGTGCCGGAAGCTGCAAACGCTGCTGCAACACAGCAAGGGCGGCGGAAGCTGTAGCCGACTTGCGAAAATGAGCTGACAGGCGGCGTACTTTCACGAGCAGATCTGGCAACTCGGGGTTCGATTTAAGAAACCGCTGAACCACGAGGTTAAGCACATGAGCCAGGCATGGTACGTGTGTGATCTCACCTCGCCTCAGAGCCGCCACCAGGTTACGGCCATTGTCACACACGACCATGCCGGGATGTAGGTTCAGCGGTCTCAGCCACAGATCTGCCTGCTCTTTCACAGCTGTCCGCAACTCATAAGCAGTGTGAGGTTTATCACCTAAGCTTATGAGTTTCAGCACAGCCTGTTGCCGCTTGGCGGAGGCAGTACTGCAATGCTTCTTCCAGCTTGTAACTGATGTGGTGATATCTGAGATGGAGGCTGAACATGAGGAGGAGGAGGAGGAGGATGCGCAGGAGCTGTACACTGTGGGGGCAACTCTGACTGATATAGGGCCCGCAATCCTCGGTGTGGGGAGGATGTGTTCCGTCCCAAGGTCCGACTGGGTCCCGGCTTCCACTATGTTTACCCAGTGTGCCGTCAGAGAGATGTACCGTCCCTGGCCACAAGCACTTGTCCACGTGTCCGTTGTCAGGTGGACTCTCCCAGTAACTGCGTTGCTGAGGGCACGGCAGATGCTTTGGGACACGTGCTTGTGAAGTGCGGGGATGGCACACCGTGCAAAATAGTGTCGGCTGGGGACCGAGTACCGAGGGTCGGCCACTGCCATAAGATTGCGGAAGGATTCCGTCTCCACTAGTGTTGAGCCACCCCCGTAGTGTTCGAGTTCGGTTCGGTTCGTCGAACACCCGTGTGTTCGCCGAACTGTTCGTCGAACTGTTCGTCGAACACCTTCGAACACCGTTAAAACCAATGGCAGGCAAACAAAAACACATAGAAACACATAGAAAACACCTTCAAAGGTGTCCAAAAGCTGACAAACTGCTCAGAAGACACAACTAACACATGGAAAAGTGACAAGTACATATAGTCATGCGAAAAGAAAAGAGGTGGAGGAGTAAAGGAGGGGGAGACACAAATATAGGCATGTCATGCCCTTCTAAAATCCAAAAAGTGAGAAGCCGACACGTTCAGTCCGCTCCTGCCCGTGCCACCTCCGTGTCGCCGGGTTTGTGCCAGAGCCGCGGTGAACCCTGATGGCCAGCCCCCCTCTCCCAATACTGGTGCCTGTCCGCTGGTGGGTCGAGCGAGCCCCCCTGTGGTGGAGGCAGCTCTAAGCTTTTTAATTTAAATTGTCTCTCTAATTTGAATGAATACACTTTAAATCCATTTACAAGGATCTATTGGAGGGCAAGTCTCATGCCAGCAGCCGCGTAATTCCAGCTCCAGTAGCGTCCACTAAAGCTGCTGCAGTTAAAAAGCTTTTATAAGGATCGAGCTCGGCTGTCCACCGCAAGGCATCCTACTGCCAGTCCCAGCCCCTATGCCTTGGGGTGCCTCCTGATGCTCTTCACTGAGTATCCCGTGGTCCCGAAGCATTTCCTTTGAAAAAATTAAGTGTCCAAACTACAGGTGGTGTAGCTTGCTTAACAGCCGGGATAATCCGCTGACTAGCAGACACTGCTACTAGGCACAAAGTATTTCCTGGGCTAGATGCAGTTAAAAATTTGTAATTAGATACTCTCGTTGGATGCTGAGAAAGCATTCCATAGAGTCTCTTGGCACGCCATATATGATTCTCTTAAAAAGCTTGGGGTAGGGGTCTAGGGGACCCTTTTATAGCCAAAATCAAGGCCCTGTATCACAATACGTCACCTAGGCTGAAGATAAATGGAACTGTAGCACCCTGAGGGCTCGGTTGCTACAGAGGTATTGCACCTCACCCAGAGGTGTGATATCTCACTCTCAGGTAAGGATGGAGTGTGGATCAGGACCCGACACCTGCATGCATTACACCACATTGCCGTGGGGCAGGGCGACCAATATGTCTCTGAGATGGGCACGGCAGTCCCTGTCCCTGGCTGGAGTGGGGGGAGGGAACACTGAGGAAGGGGGACCCTGTAGTGCAGGAGCAGGGAGGAAGCAGTTCCTGGGTGCATTGAGAAGGGAGTATAAAAGGTGGGCACCATCTTAGTTCAGTGCAGAGAAGTCTAAGCAGAAGTGGCAGGGAGCAGGGGCTCTGCATGAGCTCTGCTCCAGAGGCGGGCCTAGTAACAGAGGCCCAGGCCTGGAAGAGGGAGAAGGAAAGAAGAGGAGCGGAGAAGGCTCCAGGAACGAGGAATGAAGGGATCCCAGGGGTGCGGACGGGCGAGTCGCCACCGCACGCCCGAATCCACCTGCGTGGAGGGGTCAGGCCAAAGGGGGAGACCGGTCCCCGAAACTAGTGGAGGCAGGAAACGACCCTCAGCTAGAAACCGGAGGCTCTGACATTTTATGTGGCGCAGCCCCTCGCTACACCCGCTAGGAAGGCACCACATAGGGTCAGGGAAACTGGCGCCAAGTTTACCAAGAGGAGGCCCGAGGCAGCCGGACAGAAGAGTTGGTAAGAAAGGCCAGACAAAGGACACACAAAGGGGGTCCTGTGAAGCGCTCCAAAGTTATCTGGGAGTTGTCTGAGCCCCTCACCTGGTGAGCACAGTACGACGTGGGCAGCCGTTACCTGCAGACGTGGTCTGGATAATAAGAACTGTGAGTAAAGGCCCTGGACTGCATCACTGACTCCGTGTCGTTACTCCTGCTGCCCTGCACCATCACCCCCATCCTCCGCATACACTGCCCTGAGGCTATACTCCTCCCGTGGGGAGTTATGCTACGCTCTTCTGCACCCACAACACCAGCCTCAGCGGTCTGCCCTGCAGCGGCGGTTTACTCTGACCGCAATCCACGGGTGGCGTAGTCGGACATTTAAACATCAAAACCAGATAAATAGTTCCGCCACTGGTTTGACCACCCTGAGCCACGGAACCGGGTCGCCGCCACGAAGACTACAACCACCAGCATCCACCAAAAAGGGTCCGGCTCCGGGTGTCCCAAGGCCCAGGGGGTGCATCAGAACATTTTCATCACCTTTCACAATCACCAGTGGGACAAGGCAGGGATGTCCTCTGTCCCCTCTCTTATACATCCTAGTGACGGAGCACCTGCTCTCATCAATTCGCCATAACCCCAATATTAGGTGGATTGAGGTGGGAGGCACCGAGTACAAGTGCTCTCTATTTGCTGATGATGTCCTAGTATATATCACTCAATCACATATATCCATCCATGCTGTTATGGCTGAAATAGATCACTTTGTTACATGGTCAAATTTTAAAATCAATGCAGCGAAGTCTGAGGCCCTCGATGTCTCCCTCCCTAAATCCATATAGGATTCCATCCAGTCCAACTTTCCCTTTGCCTGGCCCTCACAGGGTATCAAATACTTAGGAATTCCTATTCATAGAGACCTCTGCCATCTATGTTATCTTAATTTTGGGCCCTTTATTGAACAACTCCATACAGACCACGGTTGGCAAGTTAGAACTGTAAGATTCACTACGTGAACCACTGGTGTTTTTGTGGAAAAGCACATGTACACTGTGTTCCAAATTATTATGCAAAAAGTGTTTAGGAGTGATAAGGGAAGAATTTGTTTGTTTGTCAGTTAAACTCATTGATGGTGATGTGTGTCAGGGCTCTTTATATCACTGTAAGCAATTGCAGACACCTGTACTAATTAGTTTGGTAGGTGTGTCCAATGAAAGGCAAGACTACTTAAGAAGGCTGTCTCACATTATTAAGCAGCCTACATTTTCTGCCAAAATGGGAAAGAAAAAGGATGTGTCGGCTGCTGAGAAGCAACAAATTGTGGAGTGTTTAGGTCAAGGCATGACTACAATCAACATTGTGCGATGATCAGGATGAAGTGTCTTGGCAATCAAGAAGTATGTAGCTGATTCACAGTACACATGTGTGCGTGCTGATAAGGGCAAATTGAGGACTCCTTCCTACAGGCAATTACGTCAGGTTAAAAGAGCAGCGGCAAAAAAGCCTTGTCATAGCAGCAGACAAGTTTTTGAAGCTGCTGGTGCCTCCAACGTCTCCCGAACAACAAGATGCAGGGTCCTTCAGAGGTTTGCAGCTGTGCATACGCCATCCTGTCGACCTCCTCTATCCACTTCACACAAGCAGAAACGGCTCCAGTGGGCTAAACATTACATGAAGACTGATTTCAAAACTGTTTTGTTCACGGATGAGTGCCGTGCAGCGCTCGATGGTCCAGATGGATGGAGTGGAGGATGGCTGGTTGATGGACACCCCACGCAAACACGGCTACAGCGCCAACAAGGAGGAGGTAGAGTAATGTTTTGGGCTGGAATCATGGGGAGAGAGATTGTCGGCCCCTTTAGGATCCCTGAAGGCGCTAAAGATGAACTCCATAATGTATGTGGATTTTCTCAAACAGCACTTCCTGCCATGGTTCAAGAAGAAGAACCGTGTATTTCACAGCAAGATCATTTTTTTGCATGATAATGCACCATCTCATGCTGCACATAAAACATCTGCATCTCTGGCTGATATGGGCATAAAAGGGGACAAACTTATGGTGTGACCCCCATGCTCCCCTGACCTCTACCCCATTCAGAACCTCTGGAGCATCATCAAAAGGAGTGTCTATGATGGCGGGAGGCAGTTCACATCTAAGCAACACCTCTGGGAGGGTATTCTGTCCTCATGCAAAAGAATTGAAGCAGAAACCATCCAAAACCTGACAAATTCAATGGACGAGAGAGTTCAGAAGCTCCTTTCGAACAAGGGGTCCTATGTGAAAATCTAACATCACCTAGAATAAAGTTTTGAGTTGAAAACTGTTTGATTTCAGTTTCTAATAACCTGCTAATGCTTATAATTTCAAAAATGACCATTTTTTTGGTCTTTACTAAAATGAAAAGGTTGATCGAAAAGTTTGGGGGATCTAAGAGTGTGGCAACCCAGTAGTCATGATTTCTTCGAATTCTGACAATATGAGGGTCATGTTGCAGGTAGTGCAGCAAGAAGGCACTTATGTGTCTTGCGCATATCGGAGCCCCAAAATTATTTTCCGGGCTAGATGCAGCTAAAAATTATTATTAATGTTAAATCTGGTGGAGCTTAGTATAGATGGCCTAATAGGATCAGTGCTGCACACTGCTACAAAGCCCAAATTATTTTCCAGCCAAGATACAGATAAACATGATTAGTAATTTTAAATCTGGTGGAGCTTATTATAGATGGCCTAATAGAATCAGTGCTGCACACTGCTATAAATCCCAAATTATTTTCCAGCCAAGATACAGATAAACATGATTAGTAATTTGAAAGCTTAAAACGGTTGGTAGGGTGATTTTAACCAATCATCAAGCTTTTACTCTCCCCAGGATGACACAGGGGTAGAAAAGTCGTTTCGGATCCATGATTTGTTCATCTTTATGAACGTGAGTCTGTCTACATTATCAGTGGAGAGCCGCGTGCGCTTATCTGTCAGCACACCACCAGCAGCACTGAACACACGTTCAGACAGAACGCTGGCTGCGGGGCATGACAAGATCTCCAAGGCATAAGTGGCTAGCTCCAGCCATTTATCCTGATTGGAAGCCCAAAAAGAGCAAGGGTCCAGTGACACAGTCATGGCTTCAATGTTTACTTGGAGATACTCCTGTACCATCGTCTCTAGGCGTTGACTATGTGTCAGACTTCTTGTCTCCTGTGGCCTTGCAAAGGATGGGCTAAAAAAGTGGTGAAATGATTCCGCAAAATTGATGTTACCAGCAGAAACTGTGGTTCTGTTACGGTTTGAGTGCTGAACACTTGACGGTCCCACGGTTGGCAAGTTGGAACTGTGAGATTCACTACGTGCACCACTGGTGTTTTGTGGAAAAGCACATGTAAGATTCTGCAACAGTCTCTGCTGATACTCCTGCATGCGTGCATCCCTTTCTATGGCAGGAATAATTTCGGCAAATTTACTTTTGTACCGGGGATCTAACAGTGTGGCAACCCAGTAGTCAGGATTATTTCTAATTCTCACAATTCGAGGGTCATGTTGCAGGTAGTGCAGCAAGAAGGCACTCATGTGTGTTGCGCATCCAGGAGCATCAAGTCCCTGTTGTGTTGGTGGCGAGGTAACAATCATGCTTCCTTCCTCTGTCCTCTCCCCCCAAACTCGCACAACAGAAATGTGATCAAGGTCTCCCTCATCTGATGAGTCTTCCATCAGTTCGTCCTCCACTTCTTCCTGGGCTCCTGCACCTTCCTCACTAGTTTGGCTGCTACCATGCGCCCTGGTAAAACCATCTCCCCCACCCTCACATGCCTGCCGCCTTGGTGCTGCCGACCGTCTGGACCTTGCAGATGTTAGCCCTTCTGCATACAACTCCTCCTCCTCTACTTCCTCCACCTCCTCTTGTGCCACCACCTGACTCCGAATTCAGTTTAACATGTGCTCCAGCATGTAAATCACCGGAATAGTCATGCTGATAATGGCATCGTCAGCACTAAACATCTTCGTCGCCATTTCAAAACTGTGCAGAAGGGTGCATAGGTCCCTGATCTGAGACCACTCCTCCAGCGTGATTTGCCCCACCTCTGGATCTCGTTGGCCCAGGCTATACGTCAGAACGTATTGCACCAGGGCTTGTCGGTGCTGCCACAGTCGCTGCAACATGTGCAGAGTTGAATTCCACCGGGTAGGCACATCGCATTTTAGCCGGTGAAGTGGCAGGCCCAACGACTTCTGTAGAGATGTAAGTCGCTGAGCTGCGGGATGCGAACGGCGGAAGTGAGCACACAGCGACCGTGCCCTCTGCAGAAGGCCATCTAGTCTGGGATAGTGGGCTAAAAATTGCTGGACAACCAGGTTCAACACGTGAGCCATACAAGGCACGTGTGTGACATTGCCCCGGCGAAGGGCCGCACCCAGGTTTGCAGCATTGTCGCACACGGCCTTCCCTGGTTTCAGGTCCAGTGGAGACAACCATTCATGAAATTGGTTCTCCAGAGCTGACCACAACTCCTCAGCTGTGTGACTCACATTTCCCAGACATTTCAAAGTAAAAATCGCCTGATGACGTTGAGCCCTACTGCCAGCATAGTAAGGAGGTGTGCAGGATCCCTTCTGCGCAGTTAGAAAGCTTGTGGCATGACCAGACAGGCTTTGGGTGCAGGTGGAAGACCGAGAGGAGGTTGAAGAGGCAGAAGCAGTGGAGGAACTTTGACATAAAGAGGATTGACGCACAACTCGTGGGGATGGCAAGACTTGGACAGCAGCCCCTTGTCCTGCTGTCACCATAGTTACCCAGTGCCCAGTCAGCGACATGTAACGCCCCTGTCCATGCCTACTCGTCCAAGTGTCTGTGGTGAAATGCACCCTGTCACACACAGAGTTTCTCAAAGAAGTGGTGATGTTGTGTGCGACATGCTGATGGAGCGCAGGCACACCTTTCTTTGAGAAGTAGTGCCGACTGGGCATCTGGTACTGGGGCACTGCGACGGACATAAGGTCTCGAAAATCCTCTGTGTCCACCAGGCGGAAAGGCAGCATTTCTGTAGCCAAGAGCTTGCAGATGGTGAAATTCAACCTCTTAGCTTTCTCATGGCTAGGAGGAAATGGTCTTTTACTTGTCCACATCTGAGGGACCGAGGGCTGGCTATTGTGCTTAGACGGGGTTGATAAGGGTGTCCCCGGCAAACTGCCGGTCTGTGAGGAAGATGCAGGCGGACATGTTAGGTTGCCTTGATCCAAAGGTGGTGCTATCGATGTCGGACAGCGCTCAACACCAGCTGGTGTTACCACCTCCAAAGAAAATGATGACCTGCCAATCACGCTGGCTGTTGCGGGTAAAGAGGTGGCAGGTCTGCGCCCCAAAACAGGTGTGACTGCTGTCCCCCCAGTCACAGAGGATGAAGAGGCCGCGGATGCACAAGATATGGCAGACGGTGGTTGGCCCGGCCGGCTAGGCCGCATTGTAGCACACTGAGCTTCCCACTGCAACTTATGCTTCATGTCCATGTGCCGGTTCATGCATGAAGTACTCAAACTATGTATTTTTTGGCCTCTACTTAGCTTTTGCTGACAAATGTTACAGATAACACGAGTTGGGTCATCTTTATCGATCTGAAAAAATGCCCAGGCTATGCAAGGCTTAGCACCCATGCGACCTGAAGAGCCACCACGACTTGTGGTGAGAGGCAGAGTTGTGTTTGAGGATGCAGTTGTTGACGTGCTTCCAGTACTACGTCTCTGTCCAGGAAGGCGCAACCTGACCTCGTCGTCACTAGCATCTTCCTCCACCTCCTCTGCTGACCTCATCTCTTGGCTGACTGTGGGTTGACAGTAAGTGGGATCTCCAACCTCATCATCATCACCCTGTGCGTTATCACACCCGTCGTCCTCAGAGCCAACCTGTTCCTGCCCTGACAAAAAACTAAAGTTGTCGCTCCAATCAGGTATTTGAGTCTCATCATCGTCTTCCTCATTGTCTCCACCAACAGGAGTTACAGTTTGGGAATGAGGGTCTACATTATGGTCAGAACCTTCTGCGTCTGGTCCTGGATCCGACTCATAAAGATTCTGGGCATCAGTGCAGATCATTTCCTCGTCTGGATTCACAGAAGCGCTGGAGTCGACCTCTGATTCCCAGGCTATAGTATGAGTAAACAGCTCTGCAGACTCAACCATCTGTTCTACCTCATACTCAGACGGGCGGCTGGAGATTTGGGAGCTGTGAGGAAGCAAGTGCGATTGGGGTGACACCTTTGAGGACTGGAGTATTTGTGATGTTGAAGTTGATGTGGAGGAGAGCCCACTTAAAGGAGCACTTGATATCCGTTGAAGCACCTGCTGTTTTTGTGCCTCATCTGGAATTTGTAGCGATTGGCGTGGCCGTAAGAAAGGGATCTTATCACATTGTCCGCTAAAAGAAGTAGACATTTTAGTTTGGCTGGAAGATGGTCTTTCTTCTGCAGATGTTACTGTTGCTTTAACACCTACCCCACGGACACAACCTTTTTTCCCCTTCCCAACACGCCTATTCCCCTTTCCACCAGCAGCAGGCCTTTTTCCACTCATTTTGGTGGTTAACTAATTCACAACTCTGGAGTTGTTTCCACAAAAAAACAATGGATGGCAACTGAGCAGAGCTGAGTGGCCAAACTGTGGTATTAGGCCAAAACTATTGGCTGGGTTAGATGGAGAAAAAAATTATATTCGATTTGCAACCTGATGGAGGTCAGTATAGATGGACTAATAGAACAAGTCCCACACACAGCTAGAAGCCCAAATATTTTTTCAGAGGTAGATGCAGAAAAAAAATATATTCAGTTTGCAACCTGATGGAGGTCAGTATAGATGGACTAATAGAGAAAGTCCCACACACTGCTAGAAGGCCAAATATTTTTTCAGAGCTAGATGCAGACAAAAAATTATTTTGAATTTGCAACCTGATGGAGGTCAGTATAGGTGGACTAATAGAACAAGTCCCACACACTGCTAGAAGGCCAAATATTTTGTCAGAGCTAGATGCAGAAAAAAATTATATTCAGTTTGCAACCTGATGGAGGTCAGTATAGATGGACTAATAGAACAAGTCCCACACACAGCTAGAAGCCCAAATATTTTTTCAGAGGTAGATGCAGAAAAAAATTATATTCAGTTTGCAACCTGATGGAGGTCTGTATAGATGGATTAATAGAACAAGTCCCACACACAGCTAGAAGCCCAATATTTTTTCAGAGGTAGATGCAGAAAAAAAAATATTTTTAATTTGCAACCTGATGGAGGTCAGTATAGATGGACTAATAGAGAAAGTCCCACACACTGCTAGAAGGCCAAATATTTTTTCAGAGCTAGATGCAGAAAAAAATTATATTCAGTTTACAACCTGATGGAGGTCAGTATAGATGGACTAATAGAACAAGTCCCACCCACAGCTAGAAGCCCAAATATTTTTTCAGAGGTAGATGCAGATAAAAATTATTTTTAATTTGCAACCTGATGGAGGTCAGTATAGATGGACTAATAGAGAAAGTCCCACACACTGCTAGAAGGCCAAATATTTTTTCAGAGCTAGATGCAGATAAAAATTATTTTTAATTTGCAACCTGATGGAGGTCAGTATAGATGGACTAATAGAGAAAGTCCCACACACTGCTAGAAGGCCAAATATTTTTTCAGAGCTAGATGCAGATAAAAATTATTTTTAATTTGCAACCTGATGGAGGTCAGTATAGATGGACTAATAGAGAAAGTCCCACGCACTGCTAGAAGGCCAAATATTTTTTCAGAGGTAGATGCAGAAAAAAATTATATTCAGTTTGCAACCTGATGGAGGTCAGTATAGATGGACTAATAGAACAAGTCCCACACACAGCTAGAAGCCCAAATATTTTTTCAGAGGTAGATGCAGATAAAAATTATTTTTAATTTGCAACCTGATGGAGGTCAGTATAGATGGACTAATAGAGAAAGTCCCACACACTGCTAGAAGGCCAAATATTTTTTCAGAGCTAGATGCAGATAAAAATTATTTTTAATTTGCAACCTGATGGAGGTCAGTATAGATGGACTAATAGAGAAAGTCCCACACACTGCTAGAAGGCCAACTATTTTTTCAGAGCTAGATGCAGAAAAAAATTATATTCAGTTTGCAACCTGATGGAGGTCTGTATAGATGGATTAATAGAAAAAGTCCCACACACAGCTAGAAGCCCAATATTTTTTCAGAGGTAGATGCAGAAAAAAAATATATTCAGTTTGCAACCTGATGGAGGTCTGTATAGATGGATTAATAGAACAAGTCCCACACACAGCTAGAAGCCCAATATTTTTTCAGAGCTAGATGCAGAAAAAAATTATATTCAGTTTGCAACCTGATGGAGGTCAGTATAGATGGACTAATAGAACAAGTCCCACACACAGCTAGAAGCCCAAATATTTTTTCAGAGGTAGATGCAGATAAAAATTATTTTTAATTTGCAACCTGATGGAGGTCAGTATAGATGGACTAATAGAGAAAGTCCCACACACTGCTAGAAGGCCAAATATTTTTTCAGAGCTAGATGCAGAAAAAAATTATATTCAATTTGCAACCTGATGGAGGTCAGTATAGATGGACTAATAGAATGATGCTATGCCCAAAAGATTTTACTTCACTAGGTGCAGTAAAAAAATTGGTATTCTATACACAAGTGGTATATCTTGCAACACAGATAGGCTCCTCCACTGACTAACACACTCTGCAATAGGCCAAAAAGGATTAGCTTTGCTAGATTCAGCCAAATGCTGTGAAAAAAACTTGCACAGCACTGGCACAGACCTGCCTGGCAAAAACTGATAGGAACTGATGTAACCTAGTCCTGAAAAGGACTGCAATTACAATTAGTCTTTACTCCCACAATCTATCTATTTAAGAGCACAGACCTGCCTGATAAAAGTCGTAGGAAATGCTGTAACCTAGTCCTTAAAAGGACTGCAATCACAACTATTCCCTACTCCCAAGCTATCTGTAGATTTGTGCGAAAATTGGCTTGAAGTTAACAAGGTATAGCGCACACAGCAACAGCGGTGCCGTCTAACACGCAGCTGCAGCAGTGAGAAAATGGTGGCGACGGGGAAAATGGCTTGGTCTTATAGGGCAAGGACATGTGACATACACTGCCAATGACACATGCCCTTGCTTGTGTGAAAAACAGCAGTTCGCTCCGTGTGTGCGCTGCTGATAGGCTGACAGACTGCACCTCCCCACTGCAAATGCGGGAAAGAGAAAAAAAATGGAGATCTTCATTATTCCTGCAGAGATCCATCCCCTGCCCCTCCCCCCACCCCGCTGTACACTCAAACTGCGTATTAACATTAATTTTCATCATTACTGAGAAAAAATCCAGTTATGATTTTGGTGCACGAACAGTTATCGAACATAACCTCGAACAGCCGAATTTTTCTCAAATCGTTCGTGTTCGCCGAACGGCTCGAACACCGCCCAAAACAGCTCGAATTTGAGATTGGCGAACAGTTCGAGTAGAACAACGCTCATCTCTAGTCTCCACCAGCCTAAAAGGCAGCATTTCCAACGCAAGCAGTCGTGAAATGTGCGAATTTAGGACTGTGGCCTGTAGGGCGTTAGCTGCGAATTTCCGCTTTCGTTCAAAGGTCTGGGATATGGACAATTGAACGCTGCGGTGGGACGTGCACGTGGACGTTGATGCTGTTTCTTGAGAAACTGCCATAACAAGTGAAGACTGAGAGGAGGGGGCATCTTTACATGCAGTATGGACAGGGGATTGCCTTGCACACACAACAGGGGGTTCTATTGCACGCACAACAGTGGAAGAAGCAGTGGTGACACCCGCTAACACTGGTCGTGGATCCTGGGTTTCGCCCCTCAAAGTCGGTTTCTTTGCTGCCATGTGCCTGATCATGCTAGTGGTGGTCAGGCTGGTAGTTTTGTCACCCCTGCTGATGCTGGCATGGCAGGTGGAACATATGGCCTTTTTGGGGTTATCAGCAGAGTCTTTAAAAAATTCCAAACTCTGGAAGACCTACCGCTTGTACTGGCAACGTCCCTCGTGTTGGTGTTACGGGGAACGGTTGCCTGCCTTCTGTCTGCGGCCACCACACTGCTTCTTCCTGCCTGTTGGGGTACTCTGCCTCCCTCCCCCTGTGTACTGCTGGCCTCACTCTGCATGTCCTCCTTCCACATTGTGTCAGTTACTAGATCATCCACCACCTCCTCCTTTTCCACTTGCGCACCACGGTCCTCCTCCTCACTTACTGGCAATTGTGTCTCGTCATCGTCCACCTCTTGTGACAGATTGCCAACGTCGACTTCCTGTGGCCGTGGCTGTTCAAATATTTGGGCATCGCAACATGGGATCTCCTCTTCCACCACTTCAGGCGTATCAGGCGAGGGGCCCAAATATGGAAATGGACCAGTGAACAGCTCTTCAGAGTGTCCAAGTGTGGGATCACTTGCTGTCTGACGACACTCGGCATGGTGGGAGGAAGGAGCATCAGGGTGAGGAGGAGTATGCAGTCGAGACTCACGGCTACTAAGAGTTGACCGTGTGGAAGACAGACCGGAGGTGGTGGTGCCCAGGTAACTGGAAGTATTATCTGCTATCCAATTAATAACCTGTTCACACTGATCAGTTCTCAATACTGGTGTTGTTCTGTGCTTCCCTAGTAATTCGTTCAAGAAGTGGGAGCGAGAAGATGTGGCTGTTGGTTGTGGCACATTTTCACCTTGGCCACGGCCCCGTCCTCTTCACAAACCATCACCAGAACGTCCACCTCCACATCTCTTGCCACGCTCCTTGCCCATTGTAAATGAAGTAAAATAGCTTACACTTGCACTATCAATGGAAAAAGGGTAATAAAGAGTAGATTAGAACCGTGGAAGAGGAAAACCACAGTTATTGTTTACTGGGGTATACCACACTTTTTTAAATAGAGATATTTGCGGCTGAACAGTGAGCGACACACTCAAACTGCTTTTTTTTAGATACCAAAGGCTCAAAACTGGATAGTACAGCGATTTGACCCATGAAACTGCGAAACCACACTGGGATGTCGGGCCTACACAAGACTATTTTCAACAGATATATTTTTGTGTCACAACAGTCAGGAGACACTACTGTTTTTCTTTACGGAAAAAACTACCAAAAGCTGAATAATAGAGATTTTTTACCGTGGGATGGCAAAACCACAGTTATTGTTTACTGGGATATACCACACTTTTTTAAATAGAGATATTTGCGGCTGAACAGTGAGCGACACACTCAAACTGCTTTTTTTTTAGATACCAAAGGCCCAAAACTGGATAGTACAGCGATTTGACCCGTGGAACTGCGAAACCACACTGGGATGTCGGGCCTACACAAGACTATTTTCAACAGATATATTTTTGTGTCACAACAGTCAGGAGACTCTACTGTTTTTGTTTACGGAAAAAACTACCAAAAGCTGAATAATAGAGATTTTTTACCGTGGGATGGCAAAACCACAGTTATTGTTTACTGGGGTATACCACACTTTTTTAAATAGAGATATTTGCGGCTGAACAGTGAGCGACACACTCAAACTGCTTTTTTTTTAGATACCAAAGGCCCAAAACTGGATAGTACAGCGATTTGACCCGTGGAGCTGCGAAACCACACTGGGATGTCGGGCCTACACAAGACTATTTTCAACAGATATATTTTTGTGTCACAACAGTCAGGAGACACTACTGTTTTTCTTTACGGAAAAAACTACCAAAAGCTGAATAATAGAGATTTTTTACCGTGGGATGGCAAAACCACAGTTATTGTTTACTGGGGTATACCACACTTTTATAAATAGAGATATTTGCGGCTGAACAGTGAGCGACACACTCAAACTGCTTTTTTTTTAGATACCAAAGGCCCAAAACTGGATAGTACAGCGATTTGACCCGTGGAACTGTGAAACCACACTGAGATGTCGGGCCTACACAAGACTATTTTCAACAGATATATTTTTGTGTCACAACAGTCAGGAGACACTACTGTTTTTCTTTATGGAAAAAACTACCAAAAGCTGAATAATAGAGATTTTTTACCGTGGGATGTCAAAACCACAGTTATTGTTTACTGGGGTATACCACACTTTTATAAATAGAGATATTTGCGGCTGAACAGTGAGCGACACACTCAAACTGCTTTTTTTTTTTAGATATCAAAGGCCCAAAACTGGATAGTACAGCGATTTGACCCGTGGAACTGTGAAACCACACTGGGATGTCGGGCCTACACAAGACTATTTTCAACAGATATATTTTTGTGTCACAACAGTCAGGAGACACTACTGTTTTTCTTTATGGAAAAAACTACCAAAAGCTGAATAATAGAGATTTTTTACCGTGGGATGGCAAAACCACAGTTATTGTTTACTGGGATATACCACACTTTTTTAAATAGAGATATTTGCGGCTGAACAGTGAGCGACACACTCAAACTGCTTTTTTTTTAGATACCAAAGGCCCAAAACTGGATAGTACAGCAATTTGACCCGTGGAACTGCGAAACCACACTGGGATGTCGGGCCTACACAAGACTATTTTCAACAGATATATTTTTGTGTCACAACAGTCAGGAGACACTACTGTTTTTCTTTACGGAAAATATACCAAAACCTGAATAATAGAGATTTTTTACCGTGGGATGGCAAAACCACAGTTATTGTTTTCTGGGTATACCACACTTTTTTAAATAGAGATATTTGCGGCTGAGCAGTGAGCGACACACTCAAACTGTTTTTTTTTTTTAGATACAAATGGCCCAAAATGGATAATACAGAGGTTTGAACCGTGGAAGTGCAAAACAACACTTCTGTTTCTCTAGCCTACACCAGACTATTTTCAACAGTTATATTTGTGTCTGAAAATTCAGAGACACGCTTTTTTTTTTGGTGGGGGGGGGGGGGAACACACCAAAAGGTTAATAAGACGGGTATTTGTACAGTGTGAAGGAAGAAAAAAAAGGAGGATTTAGATGAAAAAAAAAAGGATTTTTCCTGGCCCCCGACACCTGGTGCTAAGTCCAGCAATTTCAGCAACATTAGCACACAGGACTGTAATGCAGCGTTTGCTGGTATAACCACTGTGTCTCCTATACAGCCTGCCTGCCTGGTATCTGGGATGGATATTAGTCTTGAAAAGGACTGTTTGTTTGTTCTGGCAGCCTTTACAGAACCTACACTAACTATTTCGCAGTTTATATCTCTCCCCAAATCAGCAGCGCTGTCCCTACACTGTCTAATCCAGAGCGACTGTGTCCAAGATGGCGGCACCCGGTTTTAAATACTCGAGGTGACGCTGTGCGGCCAGCCAATCACTGTAATGCCCACAACCAACATGGCTGCAGCATTACAGTGACTGGCTGGCAATCCCTGCATGTTCATTGGCTCTGTAAAGAGCGCCAAACATGCAGGGCGGAGACCCAAGCTCCCGCCCGAGTAACCCGGAAATGCTCGGTGCTCGCCGAACATCCCGAGTAGCGTGATGCTCGGGCGAGTACCGAGCAGTGTCGAGCATGTTCGCTCAACACTAGTGCTTTCATGTTGCGTTTGTGGGCCCCATCGGGGCATACATCCGAAACCCCCCAGCAAAATGGATAGACTGTAATGGTGACAGCAGAGCGAACATATGCTCTGACGTGCACCAATTTTGGGAGTGAATGCCTACAGGAAGTGGACACGCAGATGCATGTCTGGGTGTCCGCCTCCTGTAAGCATACACTCCCGAAAATTGTGCACGTCAGAGCACACATGCACTCTGCCATCACCATTACAGTCTGTGGCCCCGCCGGCACATATGTCTGAACCACATTTTATGAGGGGGTTCGGATGTATACCCCAATGGGACCCACGAACGCAATGTGAAAGCACCCTAAGAAGAAGCCTCCTAACAAAATCTTTCAAGCAAAACACACATTAGGGTGGAAGACCACAAAAAAGGTTATTGAGTCTAGATGTGTTACTTTCCATTTATCGCACTAGGGCTACAATTCGTACTTTTATCATTTTATGCACCCATTTCTTAGGAGACTTACCTATGATCCATAGGTTGGTCCTATGTAGTTTAAGCAGTGGTTGCTATTTCTTATTTTGTGTACTCTACATTTTTGTGCGTTATCATTGGTATTTGTTACTAACTTCTTTTTCCTTTTAGTGCTCCTTTCTGATATATGTGTCCGCTATATTTTACTGTTTTTAAATGTTAGCTATAATAAAGTTTGGAATCTTTATGGGTATTGCATGCTTTTTAACTGTATTGGAGATAATAAAGTCCCCCATACTCATTAAATAGCTGTTGGAGGCACAAAGTATTGTTCATGCGACAACTATTTCTCCTTACTCCCCCATACACAGAAACTCTCAGCTGAGTGCTCCTGTTCTCTTGATGACTCCTCTTACAGCGGCTTATCTTTCTGCAGAATGCAGGGATAGGCTGTTAAAATTCCAATGGCCAGATCCTTTTCTAGCCAAATATTATCTGATGAAGAAGATTCGGGAGGCCCACATACACATAACACTGTAGGCTGATCATTAGTCTAATGTGTATGGTGTCCTAAGACGTATTATGCCATGTTACTACAAGGGCCTCTTTGTTATTCCAGAAAACTTTTACAACATGTAGTGGAGATATTGATTGCTCTCTGCTGTCTCTCTACCAAAAAATGCTCAGATTAAACAGATCTTGAAACTTTTGTTGGAAAGCAAATGATTTGTGTGGCCTCATTAAAATGGAAACAAACACAACTTCTAAAAAATATTTAGTTAAAAAAATGAGTGAAATGTAATTGACTGTACCTCAATTTGTAATTGTTTTGTATTTTTATTTCACAAAAGTATAAAATATTGTAAATTACAGCTTAAGCTCTTGATGTTTTCCTGAAATATAAATCAAAGATTTAGCTTCCAAACATTAAAAAAAGTTTTTTTTTGTTTTCAAGGCACATTTTGTTGCTAAAAATCATTGTTTTTGTAACTAATGTAAAAGTAAATAAGAATCATTTTCTTATTACTAATTGTCTTATAATTGATTTTTTTCCATTAAGTAATTTAAAAATGCAACAAAATGTAGAACGAAAAATTAGGTACTTAATGAAATTCTTCACTGTCCTTATTTGATTTCTCTCTCAGTTGATAATTAAAAGACCCAATATGTCTATAAAACTTGCCTAATTAACCCTTACGACATCCTGGTCTAAAAATGTTGCACACTTTTTGCTTTTTTATTCAATTTTTTACAAGCTGATTGTACATTTAGGCAATTTATACATTCCTTATATAGTGAAGTAATTCATTTTTAACTGTAACTAGTGATGAGCGAGCACTAAAATGCTCAGGTACTCGTTGCTCGGGTTGAGCAAATTGAAATGCTCGAGTGCTCGGTCCGAGCAACGAGCCCAATGTAAGTCTATGGGAAACTCAAGCATTTTTAAGAGAGGCCCCCCCTGCGGTCTGCAGAGGGCCTAAAAATTGCCCAAATTGATGGGAACAATGCTCAAATTACATGGGAACAGCAAGGGGAAGATCCCTGGAAGCATTTCTGATAACCAGGCAACTGCTGTCAATAATGTTGTCAGATGTGTTACGCCACTTTTACGGACTCACAATAAAACATACAAAAACGAAACTAAAATGGATTTTCCTGGGAAAAATATTAAGGAACATCCTTTCCAGGGTAATGACTTGTATATAAGCCAAAATAAATATACAAAAACAAAAATGCTCCTCCACACCTTGGGCTATGTTCACACGTAGCATTTTTGATGCGTTTTTACACTTTTGCATAGCTTTCAACAGTGAAAAATGCATTCACCGGGAAATGTCATTTTAACATTTTACTACCTTATCTGGCCATGGGGTGTTTGAGATATGATCAGACACATTCATACAGTGTTGAAAAGACATGGGAACAGCGTGGGGAAGACCCCTGGAAGCATCTCTGACTCCCAGGTTGCTGCCTTAAACTGTGGTCATCTCATCAGACGTGATCCTATATTACTGCGGTAATAATACAGAATTTTTTTGCAACGTGATAAATTAAACTCCATTTAAAATGGGCAAGGTGTGTGTCAAGGGACGGGGAAGTTAACGTTATGGTGATGGTGATAGTACATGCAGAGGCCGTGGGCAAGATGAAACAGCGCCTGCTGAGGGAGCACAACAAACACCCACGTCATGTCGAACTACCTTCCTGTCCCAATTTCTAGGGGGCCGCGGAACACCACTATTTAAGCACAGAGCAGTGTGAAAAGGTTGTTGGTTGGATAGCAGATAAAGCTTCCAGTCAGTTTGCCACCATTACCACCCTGTGTTCCACATGGTTCAGTCTCAGTAGATGTGAGTCTGGACCACATTATTATTATTACTTTATCGCCATTTTTTCTATGGTGCTTTACATGTGAAAAAAGGGTATAAAACAATTACAATAATCTTGAACAAAAATGTGACAGCGACTGATACAGGAGAGGAGACGAGAGGACCCTGCCCACGAGGGCTCACAGTCTGCAAGGGTTTGATGAGGATACAATAGGTGAGGATAGAGCTGGTTGTGCAGCGGTATGGTGGAGCGAAGGTTACTGCTAGTGTTGAGCCACCCCCGTAGTGTTCGGGTTCGGTTCGGTTCGTCGAACACCGGGATGTTCGAGGAACTGTTCGTCGAACTGTTCGTCGAACACCTTAGAACACCGTCGAACACCGTTAAAACCAATGGCAGGCAAACAAAAACACATAGAAACACATAGAAAACACCTGCAAAGGTGTCCAAAAGCTGACAAACTGCTCAGAAGACACTCTCTTTAAAAAAGCCGGCCGGCAAATTCAGCAGCGGCATACACCGGTACCCGACAATTTAGACAAGAAGGAATAGAGCTTCACACATAGATTAGATAGATAGAAACATGTCAGTCACACATATAAGAAGCACAGTGACAGTGTTGGTTACTGCACTTGTCATTTAGTGTAAAGGATTTATTAAAAAAAATATTAGTGTTTTCATGCACCGTCTCTTTAAAAAAGCCGGCCGGCAATTCAGCATCTGTACCCGACAATTTAGAACAGAAAGAATAGAGCTTCACACATAGATTAGATAGATAGAAACATGTCAGTCACATATATAATAAGTACAGTGACAGTGTTGCTTACTGTACTTGTCATTTAGTGTAAAGGATTTATTTAAAAAAATAATAGTGTTTTCATGCACTGTCTCTTTAAAAAAGCCGGCCGGCAATTCAGCAGCGGTACCCGACAATTTAGAACAGAAAGATAGAGCATCACACATAGATTAGATAGATAGAAACATGTCAGTCACATATATATGAAGTACAGTGATAGTGTTGGTTACTGTACTTGTCATTTAGTATTAAAATAAAGGATTTATTATTAAAAAAATTGGCGTGGGGTTCCCCTTAATTTTAGGCTCTAGCGGAGGTTAAGCAGACGGCTGGGGCAGATGTTTGAAGCCTGGGAAGGGGGTAATACCCACGGAGCTTCCCAGGCTACTAATATCAGCCCCCAGCTGAATACATAGCCTTTACTAGCTATTAAAATGGGTGACCCCCCCAAAAAAATGACGTGGGGTCCCCCCTAATTTAATAGCTAGCAAAGGCTAGGCCGACAGCTGGGGGCTGATATTAATAGCCCAGGAAGGGAGCCATGAATATTGGCCCCCTCCCAGGCTAGAAACACCAGCCGTCAGCCGCCCCAGAAATGGCGCATTCATAGGATGCGCCAATTCTGGCACTTAGCCTCGCTCTTCCACGCTGCCCTGGTGCGGTGGCAGGGGGTAATAGGGTTGGGGTTGATGTCAGCTTATAATGCCAGCTGACATCAAGCCCAGGTTAGTAATGGAGAGGCGTCTATAAGACACCCCCATTACTAACCCCATAGTCAAAGTTAAAAAAAACACAAACACCCAGAATAAAGTCCTTTAATTGAAATAAAGACACAATCCTTTATTGTTCTAAATTAAACCATACTTACCATCACGCCCATTCCAGCTGAAGCCAACGATCTCCTGCAATAAAAGAAAAATAATAAAGCAACCTCATCCTTACCTTTCCATGGTTCCCACGACAGCTTCAGCTCTGCTACATCGAGATGACAGGCTGGACCGCAGCAGAACGCTGCCATCCTGCCTGTCATCCCGCAGACACTGAGAAGCGCAGGCTTGCTTGCGCTGCTCAGCGTCTCTCTGTGACGACATCCAGATGAGCCGAGTTCATGTCCAATGAACTCGGCTCACCTCATGCACGTCACTGACAGCGTGGGAAAATTCTCATGCTGAAGCGCTGATTGCAGGAGAATTTTCCCACGCTGTCAGTGACGTGCAGGAGGTGAGCTGAGTTCATTGGACATGAGCTCACCTCATGCACATCACTGACAGCGTGGGAGAATTCTCCTGCACTCAGCACTTCAGCGTGAGAATTTTCCCACGCTGTCAGTGACGTGCATGAGGTGAGCCGAGTTCATTGGACATGACCTCGGCTCATCTGGATGCCGTCACAGCGAGACAGTGAGGAGCGCAAGCATGCCTGCGCTTCTCAGTGTCTGCGGGATGACAGACTGGATGGCAGCGTTCTGCTGCGGTCCAGCCAGTCATCTCGATGTAGCAGAGCTGAAGCTGTCGTGGGAACCATGGAAAGGTAAGGATGAGGTTGGTTTATTATTTTTCTTTTATTGCAGGAGATCGTTGGCTTCAGCTGGAATGGGTGTGATGGTAAGTATGGTTTAATTTAGAACAATAAAGAATTGTGTCTTTATTTCAATTAAAGGACTTTATTCTGGGTGTTGTGTTTTTTTTAAATACTTTACTAGAAATTCATGGCGGTCATGTCTAATACTGGCGTGACCCCATGAATTTTGGGCTTGGGGCCAGCTGATAATACCAAGCTGGCCCTAACCCCTTTATTACCCAGTGAGCCACCGCACCAGGGCCCTGGATGAGTTGGGTACAGCGCCAGAAGATGGCGCTTCTATGAACGCGCCATTTTCCGGGGTGGCTGCGGACTGCAATTTGTAGCGGGGGGGGGGCCCAGAAAGCTTGGGCCTCCCTGCGCTGCAGATTCCAGCCCCCAGCTGCCCAGTTGTACCTGGCTGGACACAAAAATAGGGCGAAGCCCCACGTACTTTTTTTTTAATTATTTCATGAAATTCATGAAATAATTAAGAAAAAAAGGCCTTCCCTATATTGTTGTGTCCGGCCAGGTACAAATAGGCAGCTGGTGGTTGGGGGCAGCCCGTTCCTGCCTGCTGTACCTGGCTGGACACAAATATAGTGCGAAGCCCCACTTCAATTTTTTTTAATTATTTCATGAAATTCATGAAATAATTAAGAAAAAAAGGGCTTCCCTATATTGTTGTGTCCGGCCAGGTACAAATAGGCAGCTGGTGGATGGGGGCAGCCCGTTCCTGCCTGCTGTACCTGGCTGGACACAAATATAGTGCGAAGCCCCACTTCAATTTTTTTTAATTATTTCATGAAATTCATGAAATAATTAAGAAAAAAAGGGCTTCCCTATATTGTTGTGTCCGGCCAGGTACAAATAGGCAGCTGGTGGATGGGGGCAGCCCGTTCCTGCCTGCTGTACCTGGCTGGACACAAATATAGTGCGAAGCCCCACTTCAATTTTTTTAAATTATTTCAGGAAATTCATGAAATAATTTAAAAAAAATTGACGTGGGGCTTCGCACTATATTTGTGTCCAGCCAGGTACAGCAGGCAGGAACGGGAAATAATTTAAAAAAATTGAAGTGGGGCTTCGCACTATATTTGTGTCCAGCCAGGTACAGCAGGCAGGAACGGGCTGCCCCCAACCACCAGCTGCCTATTTGTACCTGGCCGGACACAACAATGTAGGGAAGCCCTTTTTTTTCTTAATTATTTCATGAAATAATTTAAAGAAAATTGACGTGGGGCTTCGCCCTGTTTTTGTGTCCAGCCAGGTACAACTAGGCAGCTGGGGGCTGGAATCCACAGCACAGGGAGGCCCAAGCTTTCTGGGCCACCCCCGCTGCAAATTGCAGTCCGCAGCCACCCCGGAAAATGGCGCGTTCATAGAAGCGCCATCTTCTGGCGCTGTACCCAACTCATCCAGGGCCCTGATGCGGTGGCTCACTGGGTAATAAAGGGGTTAGGGCCAGCTTGGCATTATCAGCTGGCCCTAAGCCCGAAATTCATGGGGTCACGCCAATATTAGACATGACCACCATGAATTTCTAGTAAAGTATTTAAAAAAAACACAACACCCAGAAAAAAGTCCTTTAATTGAAATAAACACACAATTCTTTATTGTTCTAAATTAAACCATACTTACCATCACGCCCATTCCAGCTGAAGCCAACGATCTCCTGAAATAAAAGAAAAATAATAAAGCAACATCATCCTTACCTTTCCATGGTTCCCATAACAGCTTCAGCTCTGCTACATCGAGATGACAGGCTGGACCGCAGCAGAACGCTGCCATCCAGCCTGTCATCCCGCAGACACTGAGAAGCGCAGGCTTGCTTGCGCTCCACAGTGTCTCTCTGTGAGGGCATCCAGATGAGCCGAGTTAATGTCCAATGAACTCGGCTCACCTCATGCACGTCACTGACAGCGTGGGAAAATTCTCCTGCACTCAGCGCTTCAGCGTGGGAGAATTCTCACACTGAAGCGCTGAGTGCAGGAGAATTCTCCCACGCTGTCAGTGACGTGCAGGAGGTGAGCTGAGTTCATTGGACATGAGCTCACCTTATGCACGTCACTGACAGCGTGGGAAAATTCTCCTGCACTCAGCGCTTCAGCGTGGGAGAATTCTCACGCTGAAGCGCTGAGTGCAGGAGAATTCTCCCACGCTGTCAGTGACGTGCAGGAGGTGAGCTGAGTTCATTGGACATGAGCTCACCTTATGCACGTCACTGACAGCGTGGGAGAATTCTCCTGCACTCACCGCTTCAGCGTGAGAATTTTCCCACGCTGTCAGTGACGTGCATGAGGTGAGCCGAGTTCATTGGACATGAACTCGGCTCATCTGGATGTCGTCACAGAGAGACGCTGAGCAGCGCAAGCAAGCCTGCGCTTCTCAGTGTCTGCGGGATGAGAGGCTGGATGGCAGCGTTCTGCTGCGGTCCAGCCTGTCATCTCGATGTAGCAGAGCTGAAGCTGTCGTGGGAACCATGGAAAGGTAAGGATGAGGTTGCTTTGTTATTTTTCTTTTATTGCAGGAGATCGTTGGCTTCAGCTGGAATGGGCGTGACGGTAAGTATGGTTTAATTTAGAACAATAAAGGATTGTGTCTTTATTTCAATTAAAGGACTTTATTCTGGGTGTTTGTGTTTTTTTTAACTTTGACTATGGGGTTAATAATGGGGGTGTCTTATAGACGCCTCTCCATTACTAACCTGGGCTTGATGTCAGCTGGCATTATAAGCTGACATCAACCCAAACCCTATTATCCCCTGCCACCGCACCAGGGCAGCGTGGAAGAGCGAGGCTAAGTGCCAGAATTGGCGCATCCTATGAATGCGCCATTTCTGGGGCGGCTGACGGCTGGTGTTTCTAGCCTGGGAGGGGGCCAATATTCATGGCTCCCTTCCTGGGCTATTAATATCAGCCCCCAGCTGTCTGCCTAGCCTTTGCTAGCTATTAAATTAGGGGGGACCCCACGTCATTTTTTTTGGGGGGTCCCCCATTTTAATAGCTAGTAAAGGCTATGTATTCAGCTGGGGGCTGATATTAGTAGCCTGGGAAGCTCCGTGGGTATTACCCCCTTCCCAGGCTTCAAACATCTGCCCCAGCCGTCTGCTTAACCTCCGCTAGAGCCTAAAATTAAGGGGAACCCCACGCCAATTTTTTTAATAATAAATCCTTTATTTTAATATTAAATGACAAGTACAGTAACCAGCACTGTCACAGTACTTCATATATATGTGACTGACATGTTTCTATCTATCTAATCTATGTGTGAAGCTCTATTCTGTCTGTTCTAAATTGTCGGGTACCGCTGCTGAATTGCCGGCCGGCTTTTTTAAAGAGACGGTGCATGAAAACACTATTATTTTTTTTGATAAATCCTTTACGCTAAATGACAAGTACAGTAAGCAGCACTTTCACTGTACTTCGTATATATGTGGCTGACATGTTTATATCTATCTAATCTATGTGTGAAGCTCTATTCTTTCGGTTCTAAATTGTCGGGTACCGGTGTATGCCGCTGCTGAATTGCCGGCTTTTCATGTTTCACTGTTGGCACTGTTCCCATCGATTTGGGCAATCACTGTAATGCCACAACCACCATGGCTGTGGCATTACAGTGAGTGGCAGACAATCCCTGCATGATTGGTGCTCTAAATAGCGCCAGACATGCAGGACACGCTTTTGGTGCACGAACAGTTATCGAACATAACCTCGAACAGCCGAATTTTTTGCAAATCGTTCGCGTTCGTGGAACAACTCGAACACCGCCCAAAACAGCTCGAATTTGAGATTGGCGAACAGTTCTAGTCGAACACCGCTCATCTCTAGTTACTGCAGGTTGTACGCATGTCAGAAGAGGTGGTTCTTCAGGTGCTTTTTGAAGGTTTCAACAGTAGGCGCGAGTAGGGGGGATGCATGGGAGAAATCTTGTATGTGATTGTGGGAAGAGGAGATAAGAGGGGAGTAGAGAAGGAGATCTTGTGAGGATCGGAGGTTGCGTGTAGGTAAGTATCGGGAGACTAGGTCACAGATGTATGGAGGAAACAAGTTGTGGTTGGCTTTGCATGCCAAGGTTAGGGTTTTGAACTGGAGTCTCTGGGCAATGGGGAGCCAGTGAAGGGATTGACAGAGAGGAGAGGCGAAGGAATAGCAAGGGGACAGGTGGATTAGTCGGGCAACAGAGTTTAGGATAGATTGGAGGAATGCGAGAGTGTTAGAAGGGAGGCCACAGAGCAGGAAGTTGCAGTTGTCGAGAAGGGAAATGATGACGGCGTGCACTAGTGTTTTTGTAGATTCGTGTTTGAAGAGTGTGTGGATCCGGGAGATTTTTTTTACTTGGAGTCGGCATCTTCCTCACCCTGATCCTCCTTCCTCCCACCATTACAAGTGCCCTGAGACAACTGATCCCACACTTGGACACTCCGAAGAGCTGTTTTGTTCATCTTTCCATTTAGAGATTCTGGCCTCTCGCTTGGTCCACTCGGAAGTGGAAAGAGCTTGGATATGTGGTTTGAAGGAGAGATTAGACTCCAGGGTTACCCCAAAGCTGTTTACTGTTCCATCGATAGATTTGGACCTCTCGACCAGCCAGCTTCGAGCAGGGCAACAGAAGATTGCATGTAGCAATTTGAGCTGCCATGGTCACCTGAAGGTGAGCGGGGGAAAGTGCAATTACTGTCGTAAGAGGTGGATAATGATGAGACGCAATGGACAGAAAGTCAGGAGGAGGACCAGGCTGCGGAAGTGGAAGACGAGGTGGTGGACAATGAAGTCACTGACCCAACCTGGCAAGAGGACATGAAGAGCGAGGACAGCAGCACACGGGGGGAGGGAGGCATAGCACCACACCAGGTAGGAGCAAGCAGTGTGGTGGCCACAGACACAAGGCTGGCAACTGCTCCCCGGAACACCAACAAGACGGAAGCTTCCAGTACAACTGTTAGGTCTTCCAGAGTCTAGTTCTTTTTTAAAGACTGTTCAGATAGCCACAAAAAGGCCATTTGCAACATCTGTTAGGCCAGCATCAGCAATAGCAACAAAACTACCAGCCTGACCACCACCAGCATGCTCAGGTCCAAGACAGCAAAGCACCCGACTAGCTGGGCCAAACACCAAGGTCCAGAAACAGTGTCTGCGGGTGATACCACTGCCTCTTCCACTGTTGTGCATGCATGCCAATTCCCTGTCCATGGCGCATGCAAAGATGCCTTCCACCGTGCACCTGTCATTGCAGACTTGCAACAATCACTGTCCACTTCCTTGTCCCTTCGCGGCGTTCAGCTGTCCCTACCACAGTCCTTGGAATTCAAGCGCAAGTATGCAGCCAACCACCCACTCACAGGCCGCAATACTAAACTGTCACATTTCTGGACTGCTAGCACTTGAGATGTTGCCTTTTAGGCTCATGGAGGCGGAAGTTTTCCACAATCTCATGTCGGCGGCCGGGTGTCCATACTCTGTCCCCAGCCGATACTATTTCTCCCGATATCATCTCTGCCTTCCACAAGCGCGGGTCCCAGAACATTACCGGTGCCCTCCCCAGTGCACTTAAGTGGGGCGGACCGGCTAACCACAAACACGTGGACAAGTGAATGTGGCCAGGGACAGTACATCTCACTGACACATTCCACTGGGTTAATATTGTGGAAACCGGGACCCTGGGACGGAACACGTCCTCCTGACGCAGAGGATTGCAGGCCCAGGGTCAACTATGGTTGCCCCTACATTCTACAGCTCCTGCACCACCTCCTCCTCCTCCTCTTCAGCCTCCATCTCCATCACTTGATTATTTTTTTCAGGACATATTCCACATTATTTACTTAAACTTCATGTGTGCCAATAACAATAAGCAGGACTGTATGCTTAAGCGACAAACTGCACACTGTTGCAGAGTTTTTGAAAGCTGTATCAGAGAACCTGGAGGCGGCTCTGAATCTAGGCAAGCTTGTACATGTACCATGCCTGGCCCATGTGCTCAACTTAGTGGTTCTGAAGTTTCTCAAAATCTACACGGATCTGCCAGAGAGGCTTGTGAAAGTACGACGCGTGTGTGCCCATTTCAGAAAGTCAGCTACAGCTTCCGCCACCCTGACATGGCTTCAGCAGCGTTTGCAGCTTACAGCTCACTGACTGATGTGCGATGTGACTGAGCATTGGAAATCAACTTTGTAGATGTTTAGAATGATCTTGAGCAGCAGAGAGCAGTTGTTGAGTACCAGCTGCAACACGTCCATCGGCATTCAGGTCAGCCTTTGCACACAAGAGCTGATGAGTGGTCATGGATGTCTGACATCTGTGCCCTCCTCCAAAACTTTGAGGACTCCACCAAGATGGTGAGCGGCGATGACGCCATAATTAGCGCCACCATCCCGCTTCTTTGTCTACTGAAATGTTCGCTGCTCACAATTAAAGAGGAGGCATTGCATGCGGAGCTAGGAGCTATACAGGGTAATGCTACCCAGCCCAGCCTCATCTCATCTCAATGCGGATTGGGTGATAATGAGGAGGCGGAGGAGGAAGAGAACATAGACAGTCGTACTCTTGGTGAGAACAGGGAAGCCTTGGCTGTCGGCAGTCTGGCACACAAGGCCGACTTTATGTTCCCCTGCCTTTACCATGACCATCTCGTTGTACGCATTTTGGGCATTACAGAAAACTGGCACGGCACAAGAGAATTCTTGGAGATTGAGGTG
The DNA here is from genome assembly GCF_046119375.1 of Phyllobates terribilis. NCBI lineage: Eukaryota > Metazoa > Chordata > Amphibia > Anura > Dendrobatidae > Phyllobates > Phyllobates terribilis. The sequence goes on from NW_027362764.1 coordinate 614,505,793, forward strand.
TGAGATTCTTATTAAGGAGGATGTCAGTCTTAGATCAGTTGCAGAACCGAGGGCACAAGAGGGGTGATACACAAAAATAAGGCTGGTGCAGAACTGTGGACAGCTTGGTGGGTGAGAGAGAGGAGTTTGTATTGTATTCTGTAGTGATAGTTGAACCTAACCCGTGCAATGACTGGCACAGGGTAGAGGCATCGGTGAAGTGGCTTGATAGAAATATGACCCTGGCTGCTGCATTCAGAAGGGATTGGAGAGGAGACAGTTTTTTTAGAGGGAGACCGATTAGAAGAGAGTTGTACTAGTGAATAAGAGCAACTGTAAGAGTTTTTGCAGTATGAAAGGTGAGAAAAAGTCGACTTCTGGAGAAGTTTTTAAGGTGCAGGTGACATGAGCGAGTGAGTGATTTTCCACGTTGAATAAAGGAAAGTTGTGTGTCAAATATGACTCCAAGATAGCAGGCGTGCCGAGTGGGAGTTATGGTGGCACTACCAAAAGGAAATTGCAGGCAAAGGTAGGTTAGTAGAGGGAGGAAACCAAAGAAGTTCATTTTGGAGATATTAAGTTCAGGCTCTTGTTGTAGAATTATAACAAAAAAAAATTACCATCAGACAATGCTGGCGGCAGAGGTCACAGTCAGACAGTTCATTGGACAACCAAGGAGTACAAGCGAGGGAGACACAAACCAGATGTGGCAGAGGCAGGAGAACACTGTCAAAGGTCTGGGACAGCTTTCTCAGACCCTCCCAGAGTCCAGGCCGTGATACAAGGGGTACTCTGACAAGGAGGGAAAAGTTTTGGAAGATGCAAGCTGGACACGTGGCATGAACTGTCTTTCTATGCCTTGGAGGTTCTGGCCGCTAGCATTTTCTCAGAGGTGGTTTTTAGTGTCGCCGGGGGCATTATAACTGATAAAACTGATAGGCGCATCCGCCTGTCAACTGAAAATGCTAACAGGCTGACTCTTATAAAAATGAACAAGGGCTGGATTGGGCCAGGCTTCTATCAACACCACCAGATGATAGCATCAAACATAATCTCAAATCCAGTGGTTATTTTTTGGGGGGTCTATTCCCATGCACCCTTTCACACCCAGACATGGGTATACCCTTCAGGAATTGTTCTATTTTATGTCGCCCTCCTCCTTCTCCTCATCCTCTACCACCATATCACCAGGGAGACCGTTATGCAACACCCACATCATTTTTTAAGGGTGTTTCTGATTAGAGACGAGCAAATATTTCAATATTAGTTTCAAATTACAATTGCTGTTTTTGCAATATTCACCAATGTAATTGTCGAATATTCACCGAACATTGCCGAGCACCATTGGATTCAATGGGTGCCAAAACCAAACGTATACACAACACCTTCAAACGGGACCAAAAGCTACCAAAACGCATCAATTTAGGGGCAGTCACCAGGAAAGTGCCATCAATTGACCCAGAGTACAAGTAGTATAATTATTATTATTTATTATTATGGTGTCATTGTGCTTTACATGTGAAAAGAGGTCACTGACTGGTACAAGAGCAGAGAGGACTCCGTCCTTGAGGGTGCACAAACAGTCTATAAGGAATAGGTGAGGATACAGTAGGTGAAGGTACTGTTAGTCATGCAGCGGTATGGTGGAGCGAGGGTTACTGCAGGTTGTAGGCTTGTTGTAGGTTGTAGACTTTTCTTAGCCAGGGCTGCTTCTTGACAGGGTTGGACGGGCCCACCAGAGAACCGGAGACTCCTCCGGGGGGCCCTGGCTTCTCCTTCAGAAGAGTTCATAGTGCCGATGTGAGATCATGATGATGATAGAGGCCACCATCTCCTTAGCTTGCTGCTGGTACTTTTCTATGGGAATCAGCTTGGTTCCAACCAGCCTGGAATATTTCCAGTGAAGTATGGCACGACGCCATGGTATTAGCAGTGCCCCCAGTAACAGTAGCGAAGCCATCCACAATTTCCTCTTCTTCTGCCCAAATACATTAGTTTCTCACAAAGGAGCTGAAGATACTGAGTGGCAGTAGGTGCAAATTTCTCCAGCATGTTAGATATCAGAGGGAGAACAGAGAGGGCAGCACAGTGGCTCAGTGGTTAGCACTGAAGCCTTGCAACATTGGGGTCCTGGGTTCAAATCCCACCAAGAACAACATCTGCAAGGACTTTGTATGTTCTTCTGGTGTTTGCATGGGTTCCCCCTCGGGCAAAAAGTAGCCATAGAGTGTCCAGGAACCTTCCCACACACTTTTCTTAGCCAGGGCTGTTTCTCTTGAACGAGCCCACCAGAGAATCCTTGGCTGGGCCCTGGCTTCTCCATCAGGAGAGTTCATGATAGCGCAAACTTTGCAGCTGCTATTTGGCTCTTGAGTGGGGGAGAAAGGTGGGCCCTCAGAATCAAATCCTCTGGTGGGCCCAATGTTTTTCAGTCTGACACTGCTTCTCGGTGAGAGTTGTATTTCACCACAGCCATATTCTTTAGCTCTGTGAAAGGACTGGCATAGAGGGAAACCATATCTACTCTGGCTGTCATTTCTCAGCCACCAGGTTCCACCCATTGTCACACATGACCATGCCTGGCTGTTTGTTCAGCGGTGAGAGCTGCTGTGTTACAGATTTCAACAACTCTGCAGCTGTGGGCAGTTTGTCACCTAAGCATTAAGCATATTATTTTCAGCACAGCCTGTTGCTGCTTGGCCAAGGCAGTGCTGCAGTGCTTCCAGCTTGTGACTGATGTGGTCATTTTGGAGATGGAGGCCGAACAGGAGGAGGAGGTGCAGGAGCTGAACAATGTGATTATATTGAAGTTACATTGGCGAGTCTGGTTTTTATACCAAAAAAGATCCTACTGTGTTTTTATTTATTTATTATTTTTTTTTACTTCTATTCAAATGTGTATTGGAGTTCGTCCTAATTTTTGGCAGCCCTTGAAATTGCTGCATATGCAAAAACAGTATATAAGACACACTCCTTAAGAATGGGAAGGACAATTCAAATAGATTCTATATTCTATAATATTAACTGTCTTATCTAAAATTCTTTTACGGGTGAGATATTGCAGTATGGATAGTATATTACATAGATCCAGCCAGGTATTATTGCCTTATACTGCGCGCTGCTGGTGCTGCCCAAAAAAATGTAAAATCTATTCTATTCCCTATCGATAATGCTGTTAGATGCATTTACAATAGGGACAGGTGCTGCTAGGTGGTATCATCACCAGCTACAGATGAGTGTTCATTCTGGTCGCATAAATGTCTTCCACAGTCCATAACTTTAATTTTTTTTATTTCTTTGGCCTTATATATAAGTCATTACCCTGGAAAGAATGTTTCTTATTTTTTTTTCCATTTTAGCCTGTTTTTTGTATGTTTTTTTTTGTCAGTACGTAAAAGTGGCATAATACTCTGACAACATTGTTCACCAATATGCTATTTGCCAGCGGCCAACTGTGAATAGGTTTGAACCAACAACTGCAATACTTTAAATGGAATGTAATATTTGACACGCTCACGATAATTGCTGGATTATTAGGGCAGTCATATGGGTTAATGTCTGATGGCCAAGGTTTCAGGCAGTCGCCTATTAGTATGGTATTTGTCAGCGACCAAGTGTCAATTGGTTCAACAAAACACAGGTGGCTGATTTAAAATGGAGTGGAATACTTGGCACGCTCCACAAAATTTCTGTATTACTAAGGCAATCATATGGATCACGTGTGTCTGATCATTGAAAAAAGTTCCTCTGCTTCCACAATAAAGTAATATGAGTAAAACTAAAAAAATCTGGCTGTATTCTGCAAACAAGCAAATGGAGCTGTAAAATAGTGTACACTGACACACTGCTACAATCTATAAATGGAGGACAATATTTTCCACGTTCACTATAAATGTCTGGATTTGAACCGCAGTTATATGTGATACGTCTGACACAGAACCAAGGTTTTAAATAGCAGGCCTGTTGTTTAGTAATACTATTCTTCACAGAGACCTAGTGTGAATAGCTTGACCGACACTCTGCAACGAAATGGAAATGGAAACCAAAAATGGCTGATTTTGGAATACAGTTACAGTTAGGTCCATATATATTTGGACAGAGACAACATTTTTCTAATTTTGGTTCTAGACATTACCACAATGAATTTTAAACAAAACAATTCAGATGCAGTTGAAGTTCAGACTTTCAGCTTTCATTTGAGGGTATCCACATTAAAATTGGATGAAGGGTTTAGGAGTTTCAGCTCCTTAACATGTGCCACATGTCTGACAGAGAACCACGGTTTTAAATAGGCCTGTAGTTTGCTAATACTGTTTTTCACAGAGACCTAGTGTGAATAGCTTGACCGACACATTGCAACAAAATGGAAAAGGAGGCCAATATTTTCTACATTCAGTTCAAATTTCTTGCTTTTTAAGCAAATAGCCACGATTAATATAAAAAAAAAAATTACCCTGGCCCCTGACACCTGGGGCTATGTCTACAAATATCTGTAAGAACAGCAGCAGCAGACAGAATGTTCAATGGACCCTCTTGTGCTGTGTCATGTACTGCAGTCTGCCACATACACTGCCTGCCTAAATCCTGCTATATGCAGCTGGATTAGTCCTCAGAAGGACTGTTAGTTCACATGGCTATATACAGTCATATGAAAAAGTTTGGGCACCCATATTAATCTTAAGCTTAACGTTTTATAAAAATTGGTGTTTTTGCAACAGCTATTTCAGTTTGATATATGTAATAACTGTTGGACACAGTAATGTTTCTGCCTTGAAATGAGGTTTATTGTACTAACAGAAAATGTGCAATCTGCATTCAAACAAAATTTGACAGGTGCATAAGTATGGGCACCCTTATCATTTTCTTGTTTCAAATACTCCTACCTACTTTTTACTGACTTACTAAAGCACTTTTTTTGGTTTTGTAACCTCATTGAGCTTTGAACTTCAGAGCCAGGTGAATGCAATCATGAGAAAAGCTACTTAAAGTGGCCACTTGCAAGTTGTTCTCCTGTTTGAATCTCCTTTGAAGAGTGGCATCATGGGCTCCTCAAAACAACTGTCAAATGATCTGAAAACAAAGATTATTTAACATAGTTGTTCAGGGGAAGGATACAAAAAGCTGTCTCAGAGATTTAACCTGTCAGCTTCCACTGTGAGGAATATAGTAAGGAAATGGAAGAACACAGAGACAGTTCTTGTTAAGGCCAGAAGTGGCAGGCCAAGAAAAACATCAGAAAGGCAGAGAAGAAGAATGGTGAGATCAGTCAAGGACAATCCTCAGACCACCTCCAGAGAGCTGCAGCATCAACTTGCTGCAGATTGTGTCACTGTGCATCGGTCAACTATACAACGCACTTTGCACAAGGAGAAGCTGTATGGGAGAGTGATGCGAAAGAAGCCGTTTCTGCATGCATGCCACAAACAGAGTCGGCTGAGGTATGCAAAAGCACATTTGGAGAAGCCAATTTCTTTTTGGAAGAAGGTCCTGTGGACTGATGAAACCAAGATTGAGTTGTTTGGTCATACAAAAAGGCGTTATGCATGGCGGCAAAAAAAACACAGCATTCCAAGAAAAACACTTGCTACCCACAGTAAAATTTGGTGGAGGTTCCATCATGCTTTGGGGCTGTGTGCCAATGCCAGCACCGGGAATCTTGTTAAAGTTGAGGGACGCATGGAGTCAACTCAGTATCAGCATATTCTTGACAATAATGTTCAAGAATCAGTGATAAAGTTGAAGTTACGCAGGGGATGGATCTTTCAGCAAGACAATGATCCAAAACACCGCTCCAAATCTACTCAGGCATTCATGCAGAGGAACAATTACAATGTTCTGAAATGGCCATCCCAGTCCCCAGACCTGAATATCATTGAACATCTGTGGGATCATTTGAAGAGGGCTGTCCATGCTCAGCGACCATCAAACTTAACTGAACTGGAATTGTTTTGTAAAGAGGAATGGTCAAAAATACCTTCATCCAGGATCCAGGAACTCATTAAAAGCTACAGGAAGCGACTAGAGGCTGTTATTTTTGCAAAAGGAGGATCTACTAAATATTAATGTCACTTTTCTGGTGAGGTGCCCATACTTATGCACCTGTCAAATTTTGTTTGAATGCAGATTGCACATTTTCTGTTAGTACAATAAACTTCATTTCAAGGCAGAAACATTACTGTGTCCAACAGTTATTACATATATCAAACTGAAATAGCTGTTGCAAAAACACCAATTTTTATAAAACATTAAGCTTAAGATTAATAGGGGTGCCCAAACTTTTTCATATAACTATATAAATGTTGTGGAATACCTATACTAACTATAAACAAGCAAATCTTTCCCTGACTCAGCAGCATCTCTCCCTACTCTGCCTGTTTCCGGGGTAGACTGTGATGAGCATAGGGACGCCAGGTCTTATATAGACCTGATGACACTGTGCGGCCAGCCAATCACTGTAATGCCTACAACCAACATGGCTACGGCATTACAGTGAGTGGCAGGCAATCCCTGCATATTCATTAGCTCTCTAAAGAGCGCCAAACATGCAGGGCACGGACCCGAGTTCCCGCCTGAGCAACCAAGAAATACTCGCCAAGCGCCAAGCTTGTCGAGCATCGTGATGCTTGGGCGAGTACCAAGCAGTGGTGAGCACGTTCGCTCATCACTAACTGTAAAATATAATTCCTCATTTTTTTTTTATTGCATTCACAGATTATAAGCAGATCTATGATGTTTTGAAATGAAAGCCACACAAAAAAAAACACAAAAAAGTGCATACAGACATCAAAGTAATATTTTGTTGTAGTGTATTTTGTCAACAAAAACTTAAATAAAAACATCATGAAAAATGGCAAGGAGGTTTTGATATTACTCTGACAAGAGAATGTATATGCGCTCTTATGCGTTTATATCTATTACCACTGGCACAGTTAGCCCTGAACTTGCATCCATCCATAAATGCACCAGAAATGCAGTTCTATAAAACTGGTCTAAATAAAACAGATACAAAAATTAACAAAATTCTCTGGTGTATACACAGATATGCTCATGGACACATGCTGAAAGAACATTCCCTCAGCCTCACCTATGTTAAAAATTCTATTTACCTAGACTTTCCAAATTCTTCCAAAACAGACGAGTTTCGGCGAATCAGTGTTTGGTGAATTGCAAATAATCCAATGGTCCTGAAAAGATGTGTATACCATTCCAAGGTGTCCAGGGACTGTATCAAATTCATTTTTAGCTCTTTAACCAAAACAATGCTTTAGCAATGTCAAAATGATCTCAACATTATTGCTATGGGTAAATGAATCATAACTGTTCTACACTGCTGTGCTGTCACACACTATCTGTAATGTTCATTTAGTGTATATGGCTTTCTCTATCCATCTCTATGGCTAAACTGTGAGCCGTGACATTGTCTCACATTGGTCTTTCTTTTTCAAAATTCACAATGCTCTAGCTTTTACTTTTTCTAAGGCAGTTTTTATTTACTTCCGTATAGGGAAAAATGCCTGAAGAGTAGTATGTTAAATGAGTGTGACCAAAGATAATGTCACCAAAGCAAGACTTGGTAAAAAAAATTCATTAAATTCTTGGTGTTTTACAAGCACTAAAATAGCTCAAATAATGTGTGTAAAAAAGCTGAAGGAGCACTCCTTTATCAGCAAAATACATTATATATGCAGTATGCTGGTATACATTATACCAATAACTAAATATTTTCAAGATTTCTGCTTGTAATTACTGAATTAGACCATTCATTGTTTATAATCAGTGAATAAAAATCTGTCCTGCTGATGTGATGGTTAAATATGTGTCATCTTGGTAGAATATTCAAATTGCCTCTTCAGAGAGGAAGAGGACCAGAAGTCTATGCCACCTATTGGTAGTAGCAATCCTAAAAGTAAATATCGACCCTTTAACAAGCCTTGCTGTATGAATTAGGGTAAAAGCCAAATCAGAATTTCAATTTGCAGACATGGTGTTTCGTGGTGTTGCCCCTCGTCAGTGCAAAGTATGAGATCTGATTTGGCTAGGTGAGAAACTTAAGACGGGGATCTAAGGGATAACGTTTCTCCTTGTGGAGAGTGACAAGCTAGGCCCGCCATGTCAGAGTGAGGAGACTTATTTAATTTCCCAAAGGACCATGCGCGGAGTATATAAGTCTCCTCATTCTGATATGCCAGGTCTGGCTTCTCACTCTCCACAAGAAGAAAGGTTACCCCTTAGGTCTAAATTCTCTCCCCTAGCCAAATCAGATCTCATACTTTGCACTAACGAGGGGCAATACCCCAAAACACAGTGTCTGCAAATTGAGATTCTGATTTGGCTTTTATCCTAAGTCATTTGGTAAGGGTCGATATTGACTTTTAGGATTACTACTTCCTATAGGTGGCACTAGAGGTCTAGTCTTCTTCCTCTCTGAAGAGTCAATTTGCATATTCAATTTCATCGTGATACAAGACACAGCTTTGTAATGCTGGGTTAACATTTCTGTCTTTCTGTTGCATTATAGGAATAGAAAATGAAGGAGTTCTGAATCTGACTCATGATGGACATCAAAAGAACCGCCAAACTAGAGTTGGTGCAAATCGATTCCCAGGACTTTGCCCATCTGCCATGTCAGTTACAGCTGGCCGCTACACAGGAGCCCTGTGTACTGTCTCTTACAGGACTGTCTGGCAACCGCAGCTCTTTTTTTTAATCATCCAGCGTAATGCAATATCATTGTTACGGCATGAAGCATGTGACATCGCACCAAACCAGCTGATCAACAGAATAGCCATAGGTATTGTCAGTTAAGAGGCGGTTCCCAGGGCTCTTGCCTAGATGCAAGATATTACTGACATGGCCGATAGACCTGGTCCTGCAATTCAACTTGCAGCAACTCTACCACTACCTAATAATGGTGTCCCATCCTATGGCTTCTGTAATGGTGTTCAACATTTTACTGGAGAAAAAAGTGCTGCATGCTTCATTTTCATGAATATATGAGAAAATTTGCCATGGAGACACCAAGTGGACCCTCTGATGCAGATACCTATGAGTCAAGTGTCTGTGCAATTGACGCGCCCCTGGGCCTGTGTCGCGCTGCGTTGTGCACGCGGGAGCTTACCCGGAGCCGGATCTCTTGAGGGTTGTAGTCTCGTGGCGGTGACCCGGTCCGTGCCCAGGGAGTCAAACTGAGCGGCGATGTAACAGCGGTAGATGCAGGACGACTACGCCACCCGTTGAATGCAGCTATGGAGCTGCCGCTGCAGGACAGTCCGCTGAGGCCGGTGGATGGATGGTGCAGCGTAGATGGTATAACCCCCAACGGGAGGGGTATGGCCTCAGGGCAGCAGATGTGGATGATGGGGGTAGCAGGAACCACTCAGAGACGGTGCGGTGTAATTCAGGGTCTTTACTGGTAACAACGATAGACCCTCCCGGAGTACTTGCTAGTGAACGGGGCCTGGTCAGTCCTTGAGCAGATGGGATCTCCCCTGGCCAGGCGGAGTTGTAGGCCTCCCAAACTGACTGTACTCTTCTGGCTACCTTGCTAGAAGCGGATATAAGTAGCCCACGTCCCTGAGTGTACCGTGTGGTGCTCACCCGTATGGCCGGTGACTCGGGGCCTTCTAATGGCTTCCGCTCCACGATGGCGGTGCTGGTCCCACGCGTGTGACCGTGCCTTCGGGTTTCTGGGCCTGAGGACCTGAAATCCCCTGCCAGTCGGCTTCTGCTGCTGGGTAAGAGTTAGTCCCCACAGCCTCGGACGCCGGGTCCGGTAAGAAAGCTTCTCAGTCAGGGCGAGCTCTGCAGCTGCCAGCCCCTGACTCGTAGTAATATTGCTCCCACTGAGCTTCTGCTGTTTCTTCCTATGCTGCTTCTCTGTCTCTACTCTCCTTGACTGACTAACCCTGCCTCAGCCCAGGGTTTTTACAGGGGAAGTTCTTCCCCTCCCAAGACTGGGCAGGAGGTGTGGCATGCACAGGATCCCTGACCAAAGGACCTCCCACCTGCTCTCAGACATAACATTACATTACTGTGGAAAACCAGACCCCTGGGGTGCCACATTCCCCCCTAGTGAAATTTAGTACTCCGGGACTAAACATATTTTAGAAAAACATAACAAGATATAACAATAACAATAAAGAAACACATAAAGGTGGTCACGGCATGTCCGTAACCGGGTGCAGTCTTTGAAGAAAGCAAGGTGTCCATTTCACCAAAACAGGGAGACGTAACCAGGTAGGGGTCTGTCCTGCCCCGAGTCCTTAACAGTCTTTAGTCCGTCCTGGGTTACGCTCCAACTATGTACAAAGGATTCCCGGTAAATCCACCAAGGACTCCTAAAAATAACTAGAAACACATAATTATACACAAGCAACAATAAACAGGTAACCACAAATAAAACAATTTATACACTTCAAATCCTCCAACATGCGGGTAACTGGCCCCTAGTGGCCCTAGTGGACCTACGGAGCTGACTGTCTGGCCCTGAACTACAGGGTGTAGGAGCTGTTAAGGGTAAACTGGGCAGCGGTCTACGGGCCCTTTGGCTCACTAGGGATATGGCAGGCTCACTGCAAGCAGAGGGTTGATCCTCCTGGTCTGCTGGTGTGGGGTCTTCTGCCTCCTGGACCGGCTGTTCTTCCAGCTCTACCTGTTGCTCCGTAGGTGCTTGGGATGCTGGTTGGAGGAAGGTGAGTACGGGTACCACAACTGCACCATTAACTTGAGTCCAAGACCGAGGGAAGTCCCCGAGCACAGTACTAACCATATCTTCCCTTTCCTCTACGGGTCGATGGTCTTCTTGTTCCTCTTCAGGGTTCCTCAGTTGTTCGGGACACTTTTTCAGGTGGTCCCGGGATACAATGGCTGTGGTTTCCCTTCCGTCTTTACTGATGGTACAAACCTTCGGGTTCTCGTGGCTTGAGGGCAGTACGGTGTACGGGTCCTTCTCCCACTGGTCGTCCAACTTGTGGAGCCGTCTCTTCCTCTTCAAGACCTGCTCTCCGGGTACCAGGGGAACAGCGGGAGCATACTGGTTGTAAGTTTTCTCTTGTCTTTCCCTAGCCTGACAGAGACTTCGCTCCACGCTCTCCTGTACTCTCCGGTACTGCTGCTGCCTCTCTGTGTCCCAGTCTGTTTCTGGTGAAGTGTCCTCGGGTGTCAGGACTCCCATTTCCAGGTCAACAGGTAACTTACCAGGTCTTGCCCTCATTAGGTAAGCCGGGGTACAGTTGGTGGAACCTACCGGGATGTGGTTGTATAGGTCCACCAGATCGGGCAACTTCTCAGGCCACAGACTGCGTTCTTCCAGGGGCAACGTTTTTAGAAGATCCATTACCACCTGGTTCATTTTCTCACAAAGTCCATTAGTTTGCGGATGGTAGGGTGTCGTCCTTATCTTCCGGCAGCCATACAGATTGCAGAATTCCTGAAAGACCTCCGCTTCAAAGGCAGGTCCCTGGTCCGTCAGCACTTGGTCCGGGTACCCGTGTGGACGGCAAAAGTGCTGCTGGAAGGCTCTAGCTGCTGTTTGAGCCGTTAAGTCCTTGACGGGGACGACAACCAGAAACCGGGAGTAATGATCCACGATGGTTAACGCGTAGACGTAGCCACTTCTGCTTGGGGTCAGTTTTACATGATCCAAGGCTACCAGTTCCAACGGTTGCCGGGTGACGATGGACTGCAGGGGAGTCTTCTGGCTGGCACGGTCCTTCCTTCTTAGGTTGCACGGGCCACAGTCTCTGCACCACTTCTCAATGGTTCCCCTCATGCCTACCCAGTGGAATCGCTCGCGCAGCAGGAACTCCAGCTTCTTCCACCCGAAGTGTCCAGCTCCGTCGTGGTAGGCCTCCATCACCATGGCTGCGTCTCTTCGTGGCACCACTACTTGCCAGAGTAGTTCATGCGTCCGGGAGTTAACCATTCTGCGGCACAACTTCCCCTTGTAAAGGAACAGTCGACTCCTCTCTGCCCATAGTTGTTTGGCTTCCTCCGGAGCGTCTGGTTCAAGGCAAGCCTCCGGGCGAGTCAGCATCTCCTTCACCAGTCGGACGGCAGGGTCGCTGTCTTGCGTTTCCGCCCAGTTGTAGTGGGGTAAGGGGTTCAACGTAGCAGCCTGCTTACTCCTTACCCGGTGGGAATACTGGATAGTCCCATGACGGTGGAACGCAGGGAGTTCAACTTCCTCCAGTCCCTCCGGATCTTCTCCTCCGTCCGGCAGGTTGGGCATCCTGGACAAGGCGTCCGCGTTGGTATTGGAGCGTCCTGCCCGGTATTTGATTGTGAACTCGTAGTTGGACAGACGGGCCATCCACCTCTGCTCCAGGGCACCGAGTCTTGCCGTGTCCAGGTGTGTCAACGGGTTGTTATCCGTGTACACGGTGAACCGGGAAGAAGCGAGGTAATGCTTAAAGCGCTCGGTGACTGCCCATACTACGGCCAGGAACTCTAGCTTAAATGAGCTGTAATTCTCGGGGTTCCTTTCGGTGGGTCGCAGTTTTCGGCTGGCGTAGGCGATTACTCGTTCCTTCCCCTGCTGGATCTGGGACAGTACGGCTCCTAGCCCGATGTTACTGGCGTCGGTGTAGAGGATAAAGGGCTGGCTGTAATCCGGGTACGCCAGGATTTCGTCCCCCGTGAGGGCCATCTTCAGCTGGCGGAAGGACTCTTCTTCCAGCTCCTCCCATTTGAAGGGCGGCTTCTGGTTCTTGGCCTTCCGGGACTGGCCTATCAGGAGGTCCTGCATAGGTGCTGCCTTTTTGGTGAAACCGGGAATAAACCTTCGGTAGTAGCCTACCAACCCGAGGAACTGCCGCACTTCTTTTACGCTGGAGGGGCTTGGCCATTCCTTAATTGCGGTGATCTTATCAGGGTCGGGAGCCACTCCGTCAGCGCTCACCACGTGTCCCAGGTACTGCACCTTTGGTTTCAGGAGGTGACACTTGGAGGGTTTCACCTTTAGGCCGTAACTTGCCAGAGCTTCGAACACTTCCGCCAGGTGTTTCAGGTGGTCCTCATACGTCTTGGAATATACGATGACATCGTCCAGGTACAACAGGACCGTCTCGAAGTTTCTGTGGCCCAGACAACACTCCATTAGTCGTTGGAAGGTTCCCGGTGCGTTGCAGAGTCCGAACGGCATGCAGGTGAACTCGCTAAGTCCCATCGGGGTGGTGAATGCGGTCTTCTCCCGGTCCGCCTCTGCTACAGGAACCTGCCAGTACCCGCTAGTGAGATCCAAGGTAGAGAAGAAGTTAGCAGATCTTAAAGCAGCCAATGACTCCTCTATCCTTGGTAAGGGGTACGCATCCTTGTGTGTGATACGATTGATTTTCCGGTAATCTACACACATCCTCATGGTGTTGTCTTTCTTTCGGACTAAGACTAGTGGAGCTGCCCAGGGGCTACAGCTATCCCTGATCACCCCAGCCTCCTTCATGTCTCTAAGCATCCCCTTGGCGTGTTGGTAGTGGGCAGGGGGTACGGGTCGATACCTCTCTTTTATAGGAGGATGGTCTCCCGTGGGGATGTGGTGTTCTACCCCCTTGACTCGCCCGAAGTCTAACGGGTGTTTACTGAACACTCTCTCGTACTCCTGAACCACCCGATAGACTCCTTGTTTCTGGTGTGCGGGAGTGGAGTCAGTACCCAGATGTAGTTGCTGACACCAGTCCTCCATGTTTTTCTTAGAGCCGTTACCTTCCTCCGGGTGAGATGGAGGCAAGGGTTCCACAGATTGTATAGAATTTTGGTTAATGGTATATAATTTGGCTAGCGTGGCATACCGGGGCAGGTACACTTCCCTCTCCCCGATATTTATTATGCGAACGGGCACCCTCCCATGGCGTGCATCAACCACCCCCCGTGCTGTCAAAATGGTGGGCCTACTGTCCGAGTAAACTGGTTCTACCATTGCCTGGTAATCTCTACCTCTCAGACCAATAGCTGCCCGGCACCAAATCATCATTTCACTTTTTGGGGGCATGGCAATAGGAAAAGGGTCACACATTCTTACGCTACCAATCTCACCGCCGGAGAGTTCCACCTGTTGCCGTCGCATCAGTGCCCGGATCTCTTTCTGGAGCACCCGCTGCTCGCCGGAGCTGGCGTTCTTGGCAACCTGCTGTAAAAGGAAAATCACCTCTGCAAGACAATTTTCAATTACATTAGTTCCTAGAGTTATTTTTGGGTGACTCTCATGTTTGTCAATATCTACAATGATCAGTCCCTGTGCTGCCAGTTCGACTCTACCGATTTTGATGGTCACCTCTTTAAATCCGATCTGTGGCACGGGCTGGCCATTGCTGGCGATGATACTCAAGTCGTCGTCAGGGTAGCGGGTAATATCCGAGTCATTCCAGTACTGCTTAAAGAGCACGTACGGGATGGTGGTGACCTGTGACCCGGTGTCCAGTAGGGCACTCATGGGAATGCCATCCAGTACCACAGGCAAGACTGGACGTCCTCCCACATATCTGTCGCTCCAGTTCGATGGGCCTGGTGATCTTTTTCCTGGGGGTTGGCCCTCTACCCCAGGTTGTGCCCGTTTAAAGAACAGTACCTTGCCATATGTCCAGGTTGATTGCAGCGGCGGCAGATGGGTCGTCCGTCCTCGCTGTATCGGTCACTGGGTCTTCCTCTGGCCGGTGGGGTCCTCCTTGGTCGACGCCACGGGATGTCCTCCGGTCCGGATGCCAGCTGGATCTTCCCTGGGGTGGAAGCCTGTAAAGACTGCACAGTTCGGGTTAGCGCAGCAACGCTCTTAGCTAGCTCTTGGACCTGATGGTGTAGGTCTGGAGCCGGGTCATTGTCCAAAGCCTGCGCATCAGCTCCCACAGGCCCTGCCGACAAGGGCGCCGCCTCCTGGTGGTAAGTGATAGCAGGGCGCTTGTGGGTAACAACGCCACCCGGTGCCGGTTCTCGGAGCACCCGGATGGCTCTGTCCTTGAACTGTGCAAAGCCCAGATGGGGATCCTGTAAGGCCATTGCCCGCAACTGGGTTCGGTGGGTATTACAATACAGTCCCTCTATAAACTGTTCGGTCAACAGCCTGTCCTCGTTTCCCACTCCATCAGGGTCGGTCTGCTTAATGGCCCTCAGGGTCTCTTGTAGGTTTAGTGCATAGTCCCTTATACTCTCATGCGCTCGCTGCTTGCACCCGTAGAATCTAAGCTTAATCTCGGCTGAGGTGCGGGTATCAAAGGTGTCCTTCAGCCGGGTTAGTATCCCTGCGACAGTCTTCCTCCCAGGTGGCCAGGATTTTACTTCCCTTTTGGCTGCCCCGGTTAGTTGGGCCACCAGGATGCTCACTTTTTGCTCTTCTGTGAGGGGGTACACCTGGAAGAGGCTATCCAGCTTTTCTCTAAAGTCATGCAGGGTATGTGACTCCCCTGAGTACTGGGGTAGCCAAGCTGCTCCCGGGATATAGGGCATGGTGAAGGGCATAACTGCAGCAGCGGTAGCGCTGGCGGGGTTTGAGGCAGTGAAGCTCTCCTCCGTATCCGACATCTTCCTCCCCCCTAGTGGACCGTGGCCTACCTTGCGATGATCCTCTTCCGTAGGCCGCGGCTCCGCAGTGGATCGTCAGGGTTGAGGACCTTCCGTCGCGCTCCTGTGACGTCGGCGTCTGCTGGGCTCCTTCCAGGACCTTACGCAACGTCCGGACGTGAGGCGGGGCTTCAGTTCTCGCGCGCTTTCGGAGTCCACGCCCCTCTTCTTCCCGCGCGGCGTCCTCAAGATGGCGTCCAATGGCGGGAAAACTCCACGGATGGCGGGAAGAAGGCAGAAGATGGCGGGAAACTTCACCGATGGCGGGAAGAAGGCTGAAGATGGCGCCGGATGGCGGGAATCTTCACCACAGGTAAGTTTGAAAAGTCTCTTTTTCAGGCACGCAGTACCCGGTGGTTGCGGGCACGAAATCCTGCCGACTACGCCAAAAGTTGACGCGCCCCTGGGCCTGTGTCGCGCTGCGCTGCGCACGCGGGAGCTTACCCGGAGCCGGATCTCTTGAGGGTTGTAGTCTCGTGGCGGTGACCCGGTCCGTGCCCAGGGAGTCAAACTGAGCGGCGATGTAACAGCGGTAGATGCAGGACGACTACGCCACCCGTTGAATGCAGCTATGGAGCTGCCGCTGCAGGACAGTCCGCTGAGGCCGGTGGATGGATGGTGCAGCGTAGATGGTATAACCCCCAACGGGAGGGGTATGGCCTCAGGGCAGCAGATGTGGATGATGGGGGTAGCAGGAACCACTCAGAGACGGTGCGGTGTAATTCAGGGTCTTTACTGGTAACAACGATAGACCCTCCCGGAGTACTTGCTAGTGAACGGGGCCTGGTCAGTCCTTGAGCAGATGGAATCTCCCCTGGCCAGGCGGAGTTGTAGGCCTCCCAAACTGACTGTACTCTTCTGGCTACCTTGCTAGAAGCGGATATAAGTAGCCCACGTCCCTGAGTGTACCGTGTGGTGCTCACCCGTATGGCCGGTGACTCGGGGCCTTCTAATGGCTTCCGCTCCACGATGGCGGTGCTGGTCCCACGCGTGTGACCGTGCCTTCGGGTTTCTGGGCCTGAGGACCTGAAATCCCCTGCCGGTCGGCTTCTGCTGCTGGATAAGAGTTAGTCCCCACAGCCTCGGACGCCGGGTCCGGTAAGAAAGCTTCTCAGTCAGGGCGAGCTCTGCAGCTGCCAGCCCCTGACTCGTAGTAATATTGCTCCCACTGAGCTTCTGCTGTTTCTTCCTATGCTGCTTCTCTGTCTCTACTCTCCTTGACTGACTAACCCTGCCTCAGCCCAGGGTTTTTACAGGGGAAGTTCTTCCCCTCCAAAGACTGGGCAGGAGGTGTGGCATGCACAGGATCCCTGACCAAAGGACCTCCCACCTGCTCTCAGACATAACATTACATTACTGTGGAAAACCAGACCCCTGGGGTGCCACACAATCATTACCCAACCAAGACAGTTTTTCTTCCCCTGGAAATAAACAATGACAGTTCCCATCCATTGACTATAAATAGTGATTTTTAAAATGATAAGTAGTTGATATACTGATACATTAGTCAGATATAATGGACTTTTTAGAGGAATGTGTAATAAGAAGCTTTCAAAAAGTCAACGTTAAGCACTAAACAGAGATTTTACATTGTGAGAGTACAGGTTATGAGTAGTACAATAGAACACATATATAAACAGTATATCTATATAAATATATATATATATATTTATACATATATAAATATACAGTCTGTCTCCTATTTCATTAGGTTCTGCTGTTTTTTTAACTCAAAGCCTAAATGATATCTACTTTTTTTTGTCACACTGCTGCTCCTGTTTTGCTCTTTTTCAGTGCAACAAGAATAGGCTTGACTTTAGATGCGCAAATGTCTGTAGTAAACTAGGCCGACCATACATTTCTGACATCCATTCCCAGGTGTACATTTTCTCTTGATTTCCCCTGAATGGTGTACAGCAGAGATGGTCAAAGTGCGGCCCGCAGGCCACATCTGGCCCTCAGGCTGTTCCAGTCCAGCCCGCCAGCCCTCAGCTGCCACCCACTCCCCAATGTCACTGCTATCCGCATACTTAGGATGCAGATTATGGTGAATACATTAGTGGAGGATGGAGCTGATGGCTTCTTTTTCCATCAATCAGCGTGTGAGACAGCAGATGCGATTACGTCATTACATTGTGTCTGCTGTATGGAAAGTCATTGCACCGGAGACAGAAGCTGAGCACTGGGGGAACAGGAGTGAGGTGAGTATGTGTTGTTTTTTTTCTCATATGTGTATGTGATGTTTTCATTTATATAGGAGGCTACGTGGGGGCTCATCTTGTATTTAGGAGGCTATATCGGGGCTCATGTTGTATATAAAGAGGCTATGTGGGGGGCTCATATTGTAAATAGAGAGGCTATGTGGGGGCTTATACTGTATATAAAAGGCTATGTGGGGGCTCATACTGTATATAGGAGGCTATGTACGGGCTCATACAGTATATAGAGGGCCATGTGGGGGCTCATACTGTATATAGGAGGCTATATGCAGGCTCAAACTATATATAGGAGGCTATATGGCTCACACTGTATATAGACAGGCTATGTGAGGCTCATACTGTATATAGGGGAGCTATGTGGTGGCTCACACTGTGTATAGGAGGTTATGTGGGGGCTCACACTGTATATAGAGAGGCTATGTGATGCTCATACTGTATATAGAGGAGCTATGTGGGGTTCATGCTGTATATACAGTGGCTGTATATGGGCTTTTACGATATATAGGGGGATGCCAACATACTTAATTCTGCTTTAATATTAAGTGGTAATATTAATATGAAATAATAATTATACTTGTAATTAATGTGTTAATATTGAGCAGAATTAATTTCAGCCTATTGGTTCAGCCCTGCACAACAGTCATGGTCTCTCATGTGTCCTCTCAGGAAAATTAATTGCCCACCCCTAGTGTAGAGGCATTCACCAGTCTCCACCATTATGTACGTTTCATAATGCATTTCTTAATACCCTCTTATTTTTCCCAGTGCTGGAACCGAGTATGCTCGACTAGAAATGTAAATGGAGCTACACATCATAACTTTAGGCAGCAAGCTATAAACATCAAAAATGGTGTGCTATTATGTGAGAAACTACATAAAAAATCTTACTACTATATATTAGGGATTTTAACTTTACATGACATACTTTGGAGTAAAGTTTTGTATACCGAAATACCTTTTTGCTTGCATAAAAGAAACTGTCTGGATATTTTATTGCTGGTGTCACAGTGTATGTGTTGACATTCAGATTCCCTAATGAAGATATTCCAAACTAACCATTAAGTTTAAACATAATGACATATATTTCCCTAAACAAATCCCATAAAAACTTGAATTTGATAAAAGTCCGATTTTAATTTCTCTAGAGTGATATAAGCAGAGAAATCATTAACACATCTGAATGACTCTGTGGGACAGCTTGAATCCATTCAGTATTCCTACCGAGCTGGCTATAAAATAAGTGACTTCACGCTGTGATTAGCGCAATGAGACAGGTACTGGGGTACTGTGATACTGAGACTACTGAGTGAATCATAGATAGAGATAATCTAATTCTATTACATAAATCATAAAAATGACAAAATGTTCAACAAAGCAAAGTATATTTCTAAAGCTGCATATTCTAAAAACATTCCATTCTGAAGGATACATATTCAAAAGCAGAGTTACTTTACAGTGGATAAATCAGGTATCATATGATCCCATATCTGAGTGCAGATATTTGATGAAATGTTTCCAGGACTCTTAGAGGAAGTTTCTGAGCCCTTCTTCCCTCACCCACACACTTACATGCAAGAACAGTTATCAATCATAGTCTGTGAGGGGGAAGGGCTCACTGGTAGTGTTGAGCGAGTATGTTCTGTCCGAGTATGCTCGGGCCGAGCGCCGAGTATTTATAGCTGCTCGGTGATAAGGTTAACCTTAAGGATTTAACCTTATCACCGAGCAGCTATAAATACTCGGAGCTCGGCCCGAGCATACTCGGCGAAAGGGTTAATAGAACATACTCGCTCAACACTACTCACTGGCTTTCTCTATTTGTCCTGGATACATTTAAAATGTTTTATAAATTATAATACCAAATCCTAAAATAGAAAATTATATATGCATAAGCTCAGCTCCCCCACCTTGTAGTATCTATTATGGGAAAGTAAACCTTTTTTTATTGATGTATCATCATATTAGAAGATCTAGAAATATAAAGAATATAGACCAAAGTATTGGAACATGTCTCTTAATCACTGAATTCTTCTCTGCCATTCTGTTGTATTATAACTAGCCCCTCACCATGCAGTCTGTTTTTACTAACAATTGTTTGTTCTAAGTTCACTGAATTCGAGCATGATCCTGTATTAGAACCCCACTATTGTAATAAGTCAAGTTCAGTTATGACATTTCTTCCCTCCTAAATATTACATGATCAGCTAGGAGTAGTATTATTGAAAAGAGGAAGCATTTAGAAACCACAGGAACTCGTACAGTTATATCGTAGTCTGAGATGAATAGTGGATAAAAGTCACCAATGCTCTGCTGACTCAATAACTGCGGAATCCAAACCTCCTCAGGCATTATCATAAACACAAAACCTGTGCCTAGGAGTCTTTATAACATGGATTTCCATAGCTGAGGGTCATGGTGGTAACCCCCATGCCTCCTCAAGGCCACCCTACTTATCTATGTCACTGCACTACCTTTCCTCTTGGTAGGCCGTCTTGCTGAGTTCGCCTCTTGCAGTATTTCCCAACACTGCTTCATCTTCCTGCTGTTTCCACCTGGTTATATGGGACCACAGCCAGTCTCTTCAGGAATTTAACCCTCCTGTGTCCAGCAGAGATTAGGCTCCCTTGCCTATCTCATGCGAGCAAGGTATATTTAAGGCAGCTCATTCCACCACTCCTTGCCTTAAAATTGGTTCCTGGTTAGTAGTTATTTTGTTTGCTAGCATTCTGCCCTTGTTTGTATTGTTACTCCAGTTATCTACCCAGCATGTTTACCCATCCTGTCTGACCTCTCCATTCATGACTTCGGCTATGTGTATCATGCCTGTGCTGCCTGCCCTGACCTTGGATTGTCAGACCACGTCTTTGCCTTCGCCCTCCTGTACCTCATACCTGTGTCTCTGACCCTCCTGTCAGCTTCCACAGACCCGGGGACTTCCTTAGAGTGGTACCTTGTGACTACTAGTAGCCAAGCCTATCCTCACCATCAGAGGGTTTAAAGAATACCCTGTAGTCACTTAGTCACGCCCCTCCAGTGTAAGCCCAGTCAATGGCGCAGAGGGTCCACACCCACCAGCATTACAGTATGTTCAAGCAATGGACCCCTCTACCAATCGGGACACAGAGATCCTAAATATAACATACAAGTTATGTATGGTGAGGTGTATTCTCAATATAAGCATCAGGATCACTTGATGCAGGCTATCAATATGGTGGCAATCCAGCTGTAGGGTAAATCTGCCTAGGACACGATCTTCTGGTGGAATTACTAAGCTTCAGCTTTCACTTCCATCCTGCTACGATGGTGACCCCAAGGAGAGCCATGGTTTCATTAATCAATGCTCATCCCTTTCCTTTGGACTAGACTAAGGTAGCGCTTATGGTCTCTCTGCTTTCTAGACAAGCTCTGACCTGGGAAAATCCCGTTTGGGAGCATGGTGGTCCAAAGACCTGCGATCTTAGGAGATTCTGGAGATGTTCCATGCTATTTTTGAGGTTCCAGGCCTCACCTCCTCAGTTGTATTGTCTCTTTTGTCTCAGAGCATGGACACAGTGGCCCAGTATGCCTTACACTTCCGTACTTCAGCAGCGGAGCTGGCTTGGAATGAAGAAGCCCTTGTGGCGACCTTCTGGCAGGGCTTGTCTGATCATATCAAAGATGAGTTGGCAGGCAGAGATCTACCATCCTTGCTGCATGCCCTTGTTCACCTGACTACTAGGATAGATCTCTGCTTCCATGAGCGAGCTCTGGAACAAACTTTGGTGTCTCCCCATGCCTGAAGACCACTCAGAGTGGATGTTTGGAGCCAATCTCCTTTGCTACTATAAGTCATACCACCAGACACTGAACAAATGCAGGTTGAGCGGGCGAAAGTTTCTGTGCTTCCAACTGCCTAGCCAAAATCACACCCAAGTCTTCACCTCCTGTGCCTTCGAACCTTGCTTTGCTGCCCATCCATTATTGTTCCTTTGCGGATGTCTTCTGTGAAAAGAAGACTTAGGTTCTACCACCCCACAGACCTTATAACTGTTCTGTCGACTTTCCACCTGGTACTTCACCACCCCGGGGCCAGGTGTATCCTCTATTTCTACCTAAGACTCAGGCCATGTCAGAGTATATCGAAGAGAATTTAGCCAAGGGATTCATCTGTAAGTCCTCTTCTGCTGTTGCCGGCTTCTTCTTCATGACTAAGAAGGATGGTTCCCTATGCCCCTGTATTGACTATCGAAGGTTTAACAAGATCACTATAAAGAACAAGTACTCCCTGCCTTTGATTTCTGAGCTATTTTACAGAATCTGTAGAGCTTTGATCTTCACCAAATTGGATCTGCAAGGGGTTTACAACTTGATTTTTACCTGTAAGGGTGACAATTGGAAAACGGTCTTTAATATCCATGACGGTCTCTATGAGTATCTTGTCATGCTTTTTGGTTTGTGTAATGCACCTGCCATGTTTCAGGAGTTCATTAATGACATCTTTTGCAGGATCTCTTCTATGTTTCTGTGGTTGTGTATATTCTGATATTTTCCCCTGATCTACCTATCCACAGGAAACACATCAGTCAAGTTCTGCTATGTCGTCAGGAGAATAATTTGTTTGCCAAGTTGTCCAAATATGTAAAAAAATATCCTTGCTGTTCCTTGGCTATATTGTTTTCAGCCGGGATCTCAAGCTGGATCCAAAGAAGGTTTCTGCCATTCTCTCTTGTTACATAGTTACATAGTTACATAGTTACATAGTTTATAAGGCCGAAAAAAGACAAGCGTCCATCCAGTTCAGCCTATTTCTTGTGCACTGCAGCTATTCCGCAGCGTTGATCCAGGGGAACGCAAATAAAAACAAAACAAACAAAAAAAAAACATGCGGTATAGGCCAATTGACATCATTGAGGAAAAAATTCACTTCCCGACACCAATCTGGATTAATTAACTATCACTAAGCATAAGATGTAATTTTATTGTTCTTAAGAAAGGCGTCCAGGCCTCTCTTGAACTCATTAAGTGAGTTGGACATCACCACTTCCTCTCCCAGAGAGTTCCAGAGTCTCACGGCTCTGACCGTAAAGAATCCCCTTCTATGCTGGTGCAGGAACCTCCTTTCCTCCAGACGCATAGTGTGCCCCCTCGTCTTTGTCACCATCCTTGGTATAAACAGGTCATGGGAGAGATCTCTGTACTGCCCCCTGATGTATTTATACATGTTTATGAGGTCTCCCCTAAGCCTTCTCTTTTCCAACGTAAATAGGCCTAATTTTGACAACCTCTCTGGGTATTCTAGTCCCTCCATTCCCTTTATTACCTTAGTCGCCCTCCTTTGTACCCTCTCTAGCTCCAATATGTCTTTCCTGAGCACCGGAGCCCAGAACTGTGCACAATATTCTAAGTGCGGCCTTACCAGCGCTTTATACAGAGGAAGAACAATGTTCTCATCATATGCCCCTATTCCTCTTCTGATGCATGCCATGACTCTATTTGCCTTCGCAGCTGCTGCCTGACACTGGGCACTCCAATTTAATTTGCTATTAACCAAGACGCCCAGGTCCTTCTCCATGTCAGATTTCCCCAACGTTTTCCCGTTTAATATGTATGGGTGACTGCTGTTTTTCTTTCCCATGTGCATGACCTTACATTTATTGGCATTGAACCCCATTTGCCATTTTTTGGCCCAACTCCCCAATTTATCTAAATCCTCCTGTAGCTGTGCCCTATCCTCATCTGTGTTAACTACTTTACAAAGTTTAGTATCATCTGCAAATATTGCTATTTTACTATGCAACCCTTCCACTAGATCATTAATAAATATATTAAATAATATAGGGCCCAAGACAGACCCTTGAGGCACCCCGCTAGTAACCCTGACACCCCCTGAGCTTACTCCATTGATAACCACCCTCTGCTTTCTATCACTCAGCCAGCTATTTACCCACTTGCACACATTATCCCCCAGACCAAGCATTCTCATTTTATATACCAACCTTTTGTGTGGCACGGTATCAAACGCTTTGGAGAAGTCAAGGTATACAACATCCACTGACTCTCCCCGGTCCAGCTGTGAGCTCACCTCCTCTTGGCCTCGTTCTCAAGGTGTGCATGCCATCTAGCATTTCATGGGTTTCTATAACTTCAGCAGGCAATTTATTCTACACTTCTCATTCCATATGGCACCTATCTCTGCCTTAACAAAAAAGGGGGCTAATGCCAGAATTTGGCCTGGCCGTGTCAGCCTTCCAGCATTTGAAAGAAGCCTGTTTGAGTGATCCGGTGCTGCTGTGGCGCTATGAAAACGTGTATTGAGGAGTTACTAATCACAATTCTGACAGTCTGATGAACAAACCTGTATTTGGAGAACCTTACCTGCCTGAGATTATTGGGCCTACTGTAATTTTTGGTGGGGGAGGGATAATGCTATTGGGTTGTTTTTCAGGAGTTGGTCTTGGGTGGTTAGTTCCAGTAAAAAACAGGAGTCTGACCCTACACAGGACTATTACAAGGAACTAAACAAGCTGGTATCGTGTCTGCGTGATGAATCCATAAGAGCCGATGACCTGATACCAAAGAGTCCAAGAATAGGGACATTCTATATGCTCCCCAAAATCCACAAATCTGGAAATCCAGGAAGACCAATTATTTCATGTGTGGGCACCCTTACTGAGCAAGTTTCTGGATGGGTAGAGTGTGTTCTTAAACCCCTGGTAAAGAGTACACCCAGTACACTATCAGCAGTAGGTCCTCTACCAGAAGGAGCCTTCCTGGCCACCATGGATGTGGAATCTTTGTATTCTAATATCCCACACAAGGATGGATTAAATGCCTGCAAAATCTTCATAGAAAATACAGGAATTGTTGCTGATTCTGTGGTCAAACTTACAGAATTCATCCTCACCCACAATTACTTTGAATTTACTAACAATATATATCTACAGGAAACTGGTACAGCGATGGGAAGTAAAATGGCTCCACAGTACGCAAATCTTTTCATGGCCAAGCTTGAAAGTGACTTTCTGTCCTCATGTCCCATCAGGCCTCTGGCCTACTATCGTTTCATCGACGATATTTTAATCATCTGGACGGGGTCTGAGCAACAGCTGAAGACGTTCCATGAACACTTTAATCGATTTCATCCCATCATCAACCTAACACTCAACTACTCCTGTACTGAAATTAACTTTTTGGACACCATCATCAAGCTACAGAACAATGAAATAGAGACATCCTTGTACCGGAAACCAATAGACCGTCCTACATACAGTACAGACCAAAACTTTGGACACACATTCTCATTTAAAGATTTTTCTGTATTTTCCTGACTATGAAAATTGTATATTCACACTGAAGGCATCAAAACTATGAATTAACACATGTGGAATTATATACTTAACAAAAAAGTATGAAACAACTGAAAATATGTCTTATATTCTAGGTTCTTCAAAGTAGCCACCTTTTGCTTTTTTGACTGCTTTGCACACTCTTGGCATTCTCTTGATGAGCTTCAAGAGGTAGTCACCGGAAATGGTTTTCACTTCACAGGTGTGCCCTGTCAGGTTTAATAAGTGGGATTTCTTGCCTTATAAATGGGGTTGGGACAATCAGTTGTGCTGTGCAGAAGTCTGGTGGATACACAGCGGATAGTCCTACTGAATAGACTGTTAGAATTTGTATTATGGCAAGAACAAAGCAGCTAAGTAAAGAAAAACGAGTGGCCATCATTACTTTATGAAATGAAGGTCAGTCTGTCCGAAAATTTGGGCAAACTTTGAATGTGTCCCCAAGTGCAGTTGCAAAAACCATCAATTGCTACAAAGAAACTGGCTCACATGAGGACCGCCCCAGGAAAGGAAGACCAAGAGTCACCTCTGCTTCTGAGGATAAGTTTATCCGAGTCACCAGCCTCAGAAATTGCAGGTTAAAAGGAGCTCAGATTAGTGACCAGGTCATTGCCACACAGAGTTCTAGCAGCAGACACATCTCTTCAACAACTGTTAAGAGGAGACTTTGTGCAGCAGGCCTTCATGGTAAAATAGCTGCTTGGAAACTACTGCTAAGGACAGGCAACAAGCAGAAGAGACTTGTTTGGGCTAAAGAACACATGGAATGGACATTAAATGAGTGGAAATCTGTGCTTTGGTCTGATGAGTCCAAATTTGAAATCTTTGGTTCCAACCACCGTGTCTTTGTGTGATGAAGAAAAGGTGAAAGGATGGATTCTACATGCCTGGTTCCATCCGTGAAGCATGGAGGAGGAGGTGTGATGGTGTGGGGGTGCTTTGCTGGTGACACTGTTGGGGATTTATTCAAAATTGAAGGAATACTGAACCAGCATGGCTACCACAGCATCTTGCAGCGACATGATATTCCATCCGGTTTGCGTTTAGTTGGACCATCATTTATTTTTCAACAGTACAATGACTCCACACACACCTCCAGGCTGTGTAAGGGCTATTTGACCAAGAAGGAGAGTGATGGGGTGCTACGCCAGATGACCTGGCCTCCACAGTCACCAGACCGGAACCCAATCGAGATGGTTTGGGGTGAGCTGGACCGCAGAGTGAAGGCAAAAGGGCCAACAAGTGCTAAGCATCTCTGGGTACTCCTTCAAGATTGTTGGAAGACAATTTCCAGTGACTACCTCTTGAAGCTCATCAAGAGTGTGCAAAGCAGTCACCAAAGCAAAAGGTGGCTACTTTGAAGAACCTAGAATATAAGACATATTTTCAGCTGTTTCACACTTTTTTTGTTTAGTATATAATTCCACATGTGTTAATTCATAGTTTTGATGCCTTCAGTGTGAATGTACAATTTTCATAGTCAAGAAAATACTGAAAAATCTTTAAATGAGAAGGTGTGTCCAAACTTCTGGTCTGTACTGTACCTTAAATGTGACAGTTTCCATCCAAAACACATGAAAAACTCTATTGTTTACAGCCAAGCCATCAGATACAATCGGATATGTTCCAACCAGATGGATAGAGACAAACACCTTGATGGCCTCAGAAAGACCTTTTTGAAACAGGGCTACCATCCAAGAACAATTGAGAACCAGATTACAAGAGCCACCAGAATATCAAGGAATCATCTCCTACATTACAAAACCAAACAAGAAAACAACCGGGTGCCTCTAGTAGTCACCTACAATCCAAATCTGGAGGCGCTAAGAAGAGCTGCACGGAAACTACAACCCTTACTACAAAAAGATGCCCGATTACAATCCATATTTCCAGACCCCCCACTTCTGTGTTTCAGGCAGCCCCCAAATCTATGAAGCATCATTGTCAGAAGTTCCCTGTCATCTCCTCCAGCTACAGGTACCTTTCGTGCAGCCAGAAAAAATGCAAAAGCTGTCCATTTATAATGACCAAAGACAAGATAAAGATTCCCAATTCACATCAGGACTATAAGATCCCAGGTACGTTCAGCTGTATCACATCTAATGTAGTGTACTTAATTATATGTACCAAATGTCCAGCTGGGGGTCTTTATGTAGGGGAGACAGGGCAAAAACTTAGAACAAGGATGAATCATCATCGACACACAATAAAAGAAAAAAGAATAGATCTGCCTGTAGCCAAGCATTTTTGTTCCCCTGATCACAGCATAAAAGATATGAAATTACTAGTATTAAAAGGTAACTTCAAATCTCAAAGAGAAAGAAGAGTCTTAGAATATAAACTAATGATGACCTTTAACACTTTCAGAGCAGGAATGAATGTGTCGCATGGATTTATGTCATTCTACATCAACTAAGGAATGTGCTCCTCAGACTCTCAGACCTGTGAGGTGATCACAACACTGGACACAGGACAATAAAACCTTCACACTCCTTATCTATTAACTGCTAAAATATTTATAGCCAGAGCTGTTTATCTCTTCCATAATAACTCTGCTTTTCATCACCTGTCTTACCTATTGCATTTTTTTTCTTCTTGTGTGTCTTATTGTGTATAAATATGTGACTCTTCATATTTTGTCTTATACTATGCCTGATGAAGAGACCTGAGTAGTCTCGAAAGCTTGCAATTTGTTACCATCTTTTCAGTTAGCCATTAAAAGGTATCAACCACTGAGGACTCTCAAATCTAAATATTTTTCTATCTACTGGCTAACACGGTACAAGAATATATATTTTCCCTATTCCAGTAAAGGAAAATCTTCAGAATGCCAATACATTTTTGACAATTGTGGAAATAGTTTGGAGAAGGTCCATTTCTGCTCAAGCATTAAGCACAGGTCGATATAGACATGTTATGGTGTGTAGAACTTGACTGGTCATTGTGAGGCAGGCCCTCTCAACCAACATCAGTGTCTGAACTCACAAATGCTCTTTTGGATGAATAGTCAAAAAATTATCACAGGCACACTCCAGAATCTTATAGAAAGTCTTCCTAGAAGAGTAGAAACTGTTACAGCTGCAAATAGAAGACCAACTCTATATTAATAACTATGGATTTAGAAAGGGACATCATAAAAGCACCTGTAGGTGTAAGGTGTAGGTGTCCCAATACGTTTGTCTATGTAGTGTATATGTATTACATTTTCACCCCACTCATATTCTAAGGGTATATTTAATTTTTTTCAGTATTTTTTCATTCCATTTTTTTTTTTAACATGACAGAAGGCTCAAAAGATCCAATTAACTTCTATGGGACAAACTGCTCAAAAGTGCATCAGTTTTCAGTAATAACGATAATTATATTGCAAGAAAAGTGTTGATGTACTGTACCTTTATGCTGAAAGAAATGTTCTCAGCATGGTTATTTGAAAACTGCAGCGTTCTTGTAAGATATCGTGAATATCAATGCCTGAAAACTATTACACTGCATGAACTGAACACACATATATCATTATTCATGAACATACAGAACTGTCAGACATATCAAATATTTGTGACTAGTACGATTGTATGCAATTGGAGAAATCTCAGAAGATAACATAATCTGAAAAGATCTTGTACAATATTTTTGGATAAAAATATTGTGATATTTTATCTAACAATGGAATAAACTTTGCTGTCTTTTCAAGATAGGTTTATTATTTAGTTGTGGTGCATTCCATTTGTTTATGTACAGGATATCACAAAAGTGAATACACCCATTATTGTATGAACCACTGGCAAGAAAAGTGAGTACACCCCTAAGAGAAAATGGCCAAATTGTGCCCAAAGTGTAAATTTTTTGTGTGGCCACCATTATTTTCAAGCACTGCCTTAACTCTCTTGAGCATGGAGTTCACAGGTTGCCACTGGAATCTTCTTCCACTCCTCTATGATGACATCATGGAGCTGGTGGATGTTAGAGACCTTGTGTTCCTCCACCTTCCATTTGAGGATGCCCCACAGTTGCTCAATAGGGTTTATGTCTGGAAACATGCTTAGCCAGTCCAGCACCTTTACCCTCAGTTTTTATTAGTAAGTAGTGTTAAGCGAGCACTAAAATGCTCGGGTGCTCGAAGCTCGGGCCGAGCTCACCGTGATACACGGGTGCTCGACCCGAGCTACGAGCCCAATGTTAGTCTATGGGAGACCCGAGCATTTTTGCGTCGGCACCCCCGGCAGTCTGTGGAAAGCCTAAAAAGTGCCCAAAACAATAGTGACAGTGCTCAAATGACATGGGGACAGCATGGGGATCGCCCCACGAAGCATTTCTGACCCCCAGGTCACTGCTGTCAACAACGTGGTATTAAGTCACTTTTACGGGCTCACAATAAAACATTCAAAAACTAAACTGAAACGGTTTTCCTGTGAAATATGTTAAGGAACATCCTTTCCAGGGTAAAGACTTGTGTATAAGGTAAAATAAATAACCAAAAACAAAAATACTCCTCCACACCTTGAGCTATGTTCACAAGTAGCATTTATTATGCGTTTTTGCACTTTTGCATTGCTTTCAACCGTGACAAATGCATTCACCGGGAAAAGTCATTTTAACATTTTACAACCTTCTGGCCATGTGCTGTGTTACACATGCATACAGTGCTGAAAAGACATGGGAACAGCATGGGGAAGACCCCTGGAAGCATCTCTGACACCAAGGTCACTGCCTAAAAGTGTGCCCAACAGAAGTGATCCTTGCCGCCTGAGAAGATGCAGACTTGCAACTATCCCCGTGCAAGTCCTTATCCCAGGGCAGTGTTCAATTGTACCTCCCCCATTCTTTGCAATGCAAGCGCAAGTATACAGCCTGCCACCCATTCAACTGCAGGCTGCAATACCATACTGCTTGCTTGCACTTGAACTTGGGCCTTTTAGGCATGTGGAGGCGGAATCTGGCCACCACGTCATGGCTGCGTCGGCGGCCTGGTATCCATAGTCAGTCTCCAGCCGCCCGGCGGCCGGGTGTCCACGCTTGGTCCCCAGCCGCCAGGGGGTGGCCGGGTGTCCATAAACGGTCCCCAGCCACACCTATTTGAAGGACAGCCTAACCACAAACACATGGACAAGTGAATGTGGCCAGGGATGGTCCATCTCACTGACGCCTTCACACTGGATTAATATTGTGGAAGCCTGGACACAGTTGGATACTGGGATGCAACACATCCTCCAGACATAGAGGATTGCGGGTCCTGGGTCAATCAACACAAAGATCAGAAGGTAGACAGCAGCAGTGGTTGGCCTCCTACACAATGAGTAAATTATTCATGATCATGAGACCATCCATCTCCTTAGCTTTCTGTTCCTTGGAATGCAAGCACATGTATGTAGTAGTGGCTAGGCCTGAGGTGGTCAGCGTTTTGGCGCATATCCTACCTCCTCCGAGGATTGCTGGATGTTTTCCTGCTACTATCCCAGTTCGATGACTCCCGTTAAAACAAAGCTTCAGGTGATGAATGATGTATGAGGTGGTGGCAAAGGAGAAAGAGCAGGAGGAACAGGGACCATTCACATCAATATCAGGCCAGTCAACCACACATGTCTTGTAGGATATGTTTCTGTACCAAAAGGAGCGGTTCGGCTGCACAGTTATAGGGCATACAGTGAGTGCAATGCCTACCAAAAATTTCGAGCCACTCCAATGACCCCTTGGACGTGACATGGAGGTCAGAGGGCCTTAACTAAACCATTTTTTCCATTTATAGCAACTGGGTCTCCTGTACACTGTTGGCCTAAGCAGTGAATGGAAGGCTTTCCAAAAATTATGAGGAACTGCAATGCCCCTTGAAACAGACATGGATTACAGCGTACTAAAAACCTTCTACCCATTATTGGGGAGTGGGTCTCCCTTAGTGTTCGCCTATGCATTGAAAAGCAAAAGCTGACTAAAATTAGGAGGAAATGCAATGCTCGTTGGAAGAGTCGTTGAGGTTAGAGTTAATTAAAAACAACATTTCAATGCCCCTCGGAGGAGCTGTGGAGTTCAGAGTGATTTAACAAGATAGTTTTAATGCCCCTGGGAAGAGACGTGTAGGTCACAGTAGCTTAAAAAGATGGTTTTAATGCCCCTTGGAAGAGTGGTGGAGGTTACAGTGGAATAAAAAGACAATATCAATGCCCCTTGAAAGAGTTGTGGAGGTCGCAGTAGCTTAACAAGACTGTTTTAATGCCCCTTGGAAGAGTGGTGGAGGTTACAGTGGAATAAAAAGACAATATTAATGCCCCTTGGAAGAGTGGTGGAGGTCGCAGTAGCTTAACAAGACGGTTTTAATGCCCCTTGGAAGAGTGATGGAGGTCGCAGTGGAATAAAAAGACAAAACCAATGGCCCTTGGAAGAGTCGTGGAGGTCGCAGTGGAATAAAAAGACAATATCAATGCCCCTTGGAAGAGTGGTGGAGGTCGCAGTAGCTTAATAATATGGTTTTAATGCCCCTTGGAAAAGTGGTGGAGGTCACAGTGGAATAAAAAGACAATATCAATGCCTCTTGGAAGAGTGGTGGAGGTCGCAGTGGAATAAAAAGACAATATCAATGCCCCGTGGAAGAGACGTGGAGGTCACAGTAGCTTAACAAGACGGTTTAAATGCCCCTTAGAAGAGACGTGGAGGTCACAGTAGCTTAACAAGACGGTTTTAATGCCCCTTGGAGGAGTGGTGGAGGTTACAGTGGAATAAAAAGACAATATCAATGCCCCTTGGAAGAGTGGTGGAGGTCTCAGTAGCTTAACAAGATTGTTTTAATGCCCCTTCGTTTTAATGCCCCTTCGAAGAGTGGTGGAGGTCGCAGTGGAATAAAAAGACAATATCAATGCCCCTTGGAAGAGAGGTGGAGGTCGCAGTAGCTTAACAAGACGGTTTTAATGTCCCTTGGAAGAGACGTGGAGGTCACAGTAGCTTAACAAGACGGCTTTAATGCCTCTTGGAAGAGTGGTGGAGGTTACAGTGGAATAAAAAGACAATATCAATGCCCCGGGGAAGAGACGTGGAGGTCACAGTAGCTTAATAAGACGGTTTTAATGCCCCTTGGAAGATACGTGGAGGTCACAGTAGCTTAACAAGACGGTTTTAATGCCCCTTGAAAGAGTGGTGGAGGTCGCAGTGGAATAAAAAGACCATATCAATGCCCCTTGGGAGAGTGGTGGAGGTCGCAGTGGAATAAAAAGACAATATCAATACCCCTTGGAAGAGTGGTGGAGGTCGCAGTAGCTTAACAAGACGGTTTTAATGCCCCTTGGAAGAGACGTGGAGGTCACAGTAGCTTAACAAGATGGTTTTAATGCCCCTTGGAAGAGACGTGGAGGTCACAGTAGCTTAACAAGACGATTTTAATGCCCCTTACAAGAGCCATGCAGTACAGCATATTAAAAACATTATTTCCATTATTGGGGAGTGGGTCTCCCATAGTCTTTGCCTATGCCTTCCAATCAAAAGCTGCCAAAAATTACGATGGAGGAACTTGCAATGCTGTCATCACGGACCTCGGTCGCCCTGATGGTATAGTGGTAGTGGAGGCTGAGGATAAGGAGAAGAGCAAAAAATAGCTGAAATGAGGAAGCGTATACTTTGTGTGGGTGTGAAGCGGTGCATGGGAATACACCTCCCGAAACAACACAGTGGATTTGACTTTATGTTACTTTGCTGTCATTTGGTGGTGATGAGAAGTCTGACCCAATCCAGCCCTTGTTCATTTTGGTAAGGGTCAGCTTGTCAGCATTGTCAGTTGACAGGCGAGTGCGCTTATCAGTTATAATTCCCCCAGCGGCACTAAAAACACGCTCCGATAACACGCTAGCGGCATGGCAGGCCAGGACCTCCAAGGCGTACAGAGCAAGTTCATTCCAAGTGTCCAGCTTGGATACCCAATAATTATTAGGCACAGAGGAATCACGGAGGACGCTGATACGGTCGGCAAAGTACTCCCTCACCATCTTTTGAAACTTTCCACTCCTTGTGAGAGTACCCCGCGCCTCAGGGCCTGTAAGCTGGGCGGGTCTCAGAAAACTGTCCCAGAACGTTGACAGTGTTCCCCTGCCTCTGCTGGATTGGAGTTGCCTCTCTCTCACCTGTACGCCTTGGTTGGGCAACGAACTGTGACCTCTGTCGCTAGCGTGTTCAGATGGGAATTTTTTTAACAGTTGTGCAGCAAGGGCCTTCTAGTACTGCTCCATTTTTGTAGACCTCTCCACCTCAGGAATAAGAAAGTGAAAGTTCTCCTTGTTGTGGGGGTCTAAAAGTGTCACCAACCAGTAATGACTGTCATCCAATATTTTGACAACGCGAGGGTCAGGGTTATGGCAGCGTAACATAAAGTCAGCCATGCGTGCCAGACTGGTAACGGGCAAGACTTCCGCGTCCTCACCAAGATGATGACTGACCATGCCCTCCTCCTCCTCCCCCCTGTCCTCAGGCCACCCACGCTGAACCGACGGTATGACAATTGTACAGGTACTTCCGTCTACAGCGCATGATACCAGCTTCTGTTCTTCCTCCTCCTCCTCCTCTCCCTCATTCTCCCCCAATGCACGTTGGGATGAGATGAGGCTCGGCTGTGTGTAATTGCCTGCTACGGCTTCTTGATCCATCTCATCATACTCTGGCTGCAATGCCTCCTCTTTAATTCTCTGCAGAGAGCGTTGCAAAAGACAGACAAGTGGGATGCTGACGCTAATGATGGCGTCATCACCACTCACCATCTTGGTGGAGTCCTCAAAGTTTGTCAGGATGGTACATATGTCAGACATCCAGGTCCACTCCTGAGGTCTTATGTGTGGAGTCTGACCTGAATATCGACGGCCTTGTTGCAGCTGGTACTCCACAACTGCTCTCTTCTGCTCACAAATCCTTTGCAACATGTGGAGGGTAGAGTTCCAACATGTGGAGACATCACACAACAGTCAGTGTGCCGGAAGCTGCAAACACTGCTGCAGCACAGCAAGGGTGGCGGAAGCTGTAGCCAACATCCGAAAATGAGCTGACAGGCGGCGTACTTTGACGAACAGATCTGGCAACTCGGGGTACGATTTAAGAAACCGCTGAACCACGAGGTTAAGCACATGAGCCAGGCATGGTACGTGTGTGATCTTGATTAGCCTCAGAGCCACCAGGGCCGGCCTTTGGGGCGTGCCAGCTGTGCAACTGCACAGGGCGCCTCAAACTTGAGAGTGAAGGGGGGCGCTGCGCTGGCTCCCTCCCCGTCGGTATTTTTCTTATGGAAGAGCAGAGAGGGAGCGCCCAGCGTTTCTTCTGTGCTCAGGCGCCGGCGCCCCCTCTCTGCTCTGAAATGTCCGGCCGGGACCCGGGCGCGCTGCACTCTCTCCTCCTCACACACAGGGGCGGAACTACCGCCCGTGCAGCCGGTTCATTGAACGGGGGCCCCGAGGGAGAGGGGGCCCCTTCAGCCTCCAGCAGGGCCGCCATCAGGGCATGACTGCCCTGACTCCAGTATGGGGCCCGGCCGGTAGGGGCCCCCTTGGGGGCCCCCCTCTTGTGTGTCTCTCTCCTCATGGGGCCCCCGGCCCCATGCTAAGCGCCGGGGCCGGAACATCTCTGTCATGATTTCTCTGACTTCCGGTCATGTGACGGCACCGTCACATGACCGGAAGTCAGGAGAACCTGGTGTCATCGATTTGGACGAGGATTCTGCAGGGATCGCATGGGGGTAAGTATAACAAGTTTTTTTTTTTTTTTAAATACAATTTACTAGGAGTGGGGGGAATGGGAGGTGCACATGTGGGGGAGGGGAATGAGAGAGGTGCACATGTGGGGGAGGGGGATGAGAGAGGTGCACATGTGGGGGAGGGGGATGAGAGGTGTGCACATGTGGGGGAGGGGGATGAGAGAGGTGCACATGTGGGGGAGGGGGATGAGAGAGGTGCACATGTGGGGGAGGGGGATGAGAGATGTGCACATGGGGGGGATGAGAGAGGTGCACATGTGGGGGAGGGGGATGAGAGAGGTGCACATGTGGGGGAGGGGGATGAGAGAGGTGCACATGTGGGGGAGTGGGATGAGAGAGGTGCACATGTGGGGGAGGGGGATGAGAGAGGGGCACATGTGGGGGAGGGGGATGAGAGATGTGCACATGGGGGGGTGAGAGCTGCACATGGGGGAATTGGGAGAAAATGAGCTGCACATGGGGGAATTGGGAGTAGGGGGATAATGAGCTGCACATAATGAATGTGGGGTGGGGGACAGTAAATGATGATGGGGTGGGGAGAGCAGGACATGATATAATGAATTGGGGCAGGGGGTGCATGTAAATAATGAATGCGGGGAGCAGGAAGTATAGAGTAGGGGGCGTTGCGGATGCAGGAGTGTAACTGGTAACAAATTGGCGGAAAGAGTAGAGGTTCTAATTAAATTATATATTAAGTGCCTATTTACAGTTAATGGGGGCACCGTGGTGGATTACAATTTATATTTGGAATGGTAGGTTGTATAATAACTAACCATATATTGATGGTGGATACACGTCTGTATTCAGCTGCGTAATGTAGAAGTTGGGGAATGTGCTCTAGATAACTGTGTTATTTTATGCAGAGACGAGTCCTGGCTGGAAGACGTAATGGCGGTCTGTGCTGGATGAAGGAGAAAAGCGTAGCTGAAGGACTTCACCTAGAGACGTCACCAGTGAGTCAGTGTATTACATGTACACTTACACTATATACTATGTACCGGGCTCCTGTGTATAATGTCACTGGTGATCACTGTATTACCTGTACACTGACACTATATACAGAGCTCCTGTGTATAATGTCACTGATGATCACTGTATTACCTGTACACTGACACTATATACAGAGCTCCTGTGTATAATGTCACTGGTGATCACTAGATTACCTGGACACTTACATTATACATACCATGTATAGAGCTCCCGTGCATAATGACACTTATGGTAATATTAGTAATGTGGTGGTAATATTAGTAATGTGGTGGTAATATGTGGTCTGGTCATGGTGTGGCAGTTTTTCCCCCTTCTGTGTGGTATTATTCGGTCACTATGTTGTGGTAATATGTGGTCTGGTCATGGTGTGGCAGTATTCCCTGTATGTGGTATTATTGGTCATTTTTAAAAAAAAATGTATATGACACATTCCCTTAAAGAAAACTAAATAAAAATATATCTAAAAAGAGTATTGGATATTTTAAGAAAATTTTAATAGGTTAGAGTAGGGCCCTGCCAGAAGAGTCTACCTTATCGTGGTGGCGGCTTTAAAACTTTTCAACTTTTGTTGCTTGTTATTACTTGATCATTTGATTAATAAAAAATGCACTTGTTGTTTTCACCTACATGAGTTTAATTTTTTTTCTTTGGGGGGGGGCGCCAAGAGGGATTTCGCACAGGGCGCCATATACCCTAAGGCCGGCCCTGAGAGCCACCACCAGGTTACGGCCATTGTCACACAAGACAATGCCTGGATGTATGTTCAGCGGTCTCAGCCACAGATCTGCCTGCTCTTTCACAGCTGTCCACAACTCACAAGCAGTGTGAGGTTTCTCACCTAAGCTTATGAGTTTCAGCACAGCCTTTTGCTGCTTGGCTGAGGCAGTACTGCAGTGCTTCCAGCTTGTAACTGATGTGGTGATATCTGAGATGGAGGCTGAACATGAGGAGGAGGAGGATGATGCGCAGGAGCAGTACACTGTGGGGGCAACTCTGACTGACATAGGGCCCGCAATCCTCGGTGTGGGGAGGATGTGTTCCCTCCCAAGGTCCGACTGGGTCCCGGCTTCCAGTATGTTTACCCAGTGTGCCGACAGGGAGATGTACCGTCCCTAGCCACAAGCACTGGTCCATGTGTCCGTTGTCAGGTGGACTCTCCCAGTAACTGCGTTGTTGAGGGCACGGCAGATGTTTTGGGACACGTGCTTGTGTAGTGTGGGGATGGCACACCGGGCAAAATAGTGTCGACTGGGGATCGAGTACTGATGGACGGCCACCGCCATAAAATTGCGGAAGGATTCCGTCTCCACCAGCCTAAAAGGCAGCATTTCCAATGCAAGCAGTCGTGAAATGTGCGAATTTAGGACTGTGGCCTGTGGGGCATTGGCTGCGAATTTGCGCTTTCGTTCAAAGGTCTGGGATATGGACAATATACAAACTGCCATAACAAGTGAAGACTGAGAGGAGGGGGCATCTTTGCATGAAGTATGGACAGGGGATAGCCTTGCACGCACAACAGGGGGTTCTCTTACACGCACAACAGCGGAAGAAGCAGTGGTGACACCCGCTGACACTGGTCGTGGACCCTGGGGTTTGCCCCACAAAGTCGGGTGCTTTGCTGCCATGTGACTGATCATGCTGGTGGTGGTCAGGCTGGTAGTTTTGTCACCCCTGCTGATGCTGGCCTGGCAGGTGGTACAAATAGCCTTTTTGGGGTTATCAGCAGAGTCTTTAAAAAAATTCCAGACTCTCGAAGACCTACCAGTTGTACTGGCAACGTCCCTCGTGTTGGTGTTACGGGGAATTGTTGCCCGCCTTCTGTCTGCGGCCACCACACTGCTTCTTCCTGCCTGTTGGGGTACTCTGCCTCCCTCACCCTGAGTGCTGCTCTCCTCGCTCTGCATGTCCTCCTGCCACGTTGGGTCAGTTACTAGATCCTCCACCTCCTCCTCTTCCACTTCCACACCACGGTCCTCCTCCTCACTTCGTGGCAATTGTGTCTCTTCATCATCCACCTCTTGTGACAAATTGCCAGCGTCGCCTTCCTGTGGCCGTGGCTGTTCAAATATTTGGCCATCGCTACATGGGATCTCCTCTTCCACCACTTCAAGCGGAGCAGGCGAGGGGCACAAATATGGAAATAGACCAGTGAACAGCTCTTCAGAGTGTCCAACTGTGGGATCAGTTGCTGTCTGGCGACACTCGGCATGGTGGGAGGAAGGAGCATCAGGGTGAGGAGGAGTATGCAGTTGAGACTCACGGCTACTAATACTTGACCATGTGGAAGACAGACTGGAGGTGGTGGTGCCCAGGTAACTGGAAGTATTATCTGTTATCCAATTAATAACCTGTTCACACTGATCAGTTCGCAATAGTGGTGCTGTTGTGTGCTTCCCTAGTAATTCGGTCAAGGACTGGGAGCGAGAAGATGTGGCTGTTGGTTGTGGCACATTTTCGCCTTGGCCATGGCCCCATCCTCTGCACGCACCATCACCAGAACGTCCAGTTCCACGTCCCTTGCCACGCGCCTTACCCATTGTAAATGAAGTAAAATAGCTTACACTCGCACTATCAATGGCAAAAGGGTAATAAAAAAGAGATTTGAACCGTGGAAGAGGAAAACCACAGTTCTAGTTATCTGACCTATACCAGACTCTTTTAAACAGATATATTTGTGTCTGAACAGTCAGCAAGACACTCAAAATGTTTATTTTTATGCAAAAAAGTGGATAATACAGAAATTTGAACCGTGGAACTGCAAAACCACAGCTATAATTTCCTGGTGTATACCAGACTTGTTAAAATAGATATATTTGTGTCTGAACAGTCAGCGACACACTCAAACAGTTTTCTTTTATGGAAAAAAGGCAAGCAGGTTGATAACACCGAGATTTGAACCGTGGAAGAGGAAAAACACAGTTCTAGTTCTCTGGCCTACACCAGACTCTTTTATACCGATATATTGGTGTCTGAACAGTCAGCGAGACACTCCATTTTTTTTTTGGGGGGGGGGGGGGGAATACCAAAAGGTTAATAAGATGGGTATTTGTACAGTCTGACTGAGGAAAAAAACAACAACAGGATTTAGATGAAAAAAAAAGGATTTTTCCTGGCCCCTGAGACCTGGGGATAAGTCTACCAATTTGACCAGCAGGAGCACACAGGACTGTAATGCAGTGTTTGTTGGTATAACCACTGCGCTTCCTATACAGCCTTCCTGCCTGCCTGATATCTGGGATGAATATTAGTCCTGAGAAGGACTGTTTGTTTAATTTGGCAGGCTTTAGAGACCCTACACTAACTATTTCGCAGTATAAATCTCTCCCTAGCTCTGCAGCACTGACCCTACACTGTCTGATCCAAGATGGCGGCACCCGGTTTTAAATATTCGAGGTGATGCTGTGCAGCCAGCCAATCACTGTAATTCCCACAAACAACATGGCTGTGGCATTACAGTGACTGGTTGGCAATCCCTGCAAGTTCATTGGCTCTGTAAAGAGCACCAAACGTGCAGGGCGGAGACCCAAGCTCCGGCCCAAGTAAGCCGGAAATGCTCGATGCTCGCCGAACATCCCGAGTAGTGAGATGCTCGGGCGAGTACCGAGCAGTGTCGAGCATGCTCGCTCAACACTATTAGTAAGGCAGTGGTCGTTTGGCAGTGGAGGTATGTTTGGAGTCATTATCATGTTGGAATACTGCCTTGCGGCCCAGTTTCTGAAGAGAGAGGATCATGCTCTGCTTCAGTATGTCACAGTACATGTTGGCATTCATGGTTCCCTCAATGAACTGTAGCTTACCACAGCCAACAGCACTCATGAAGCCCCAAACCATGATACTCTCACCACCATGCTTGACTGAAGGCAAGACACACTTGTCTTTGTACTCCTCACTGTTGGAATAATACATATTAATCTGTGTATTGCAACAACTACTGTGCTGTTTCATATGTTGTGCATATTGTGAGGTTGTTAACAAAGTTTAGTTAAAAAAAAACAAAATTCCCACAGACAGGATGCCCCCTCCTTCTCTTCCTGTGTTGTTATATATGTATTTGATTTCCTCATGCTGCAGTAACACCAGACTCCATGCTGTGCCTATGCTGAATATGAATAAACCTACATTCTGTGTTCTAAACTCTGGATGTCACGCGGATTAATCCTCTGCTAACAGGTTATGGGCCCAGATGTACCTGCGTCCCAGAGTCACAGATCCCCAGAACACAGAGGAAAGAAAAGAAAGAAAGACAGCAAACTGAGAAGAAGCAAAGATGGCCACCAGCTGCAGCTCCATGAAATTTACAGTGCCAAGTCTCACTAACCAGAATTATCAATCCTGGAAATTCAAAGTCAAAATGCTGCTGATAAGAGAAGGTACGTGGAAATACACACAGGAGCCTAAACCTGACCCAGTGCCACAGGAGTGGACAGAGATGGATCAGAAAGCACAAAGTACCATATCACTCAGTATAGATGATGACCAGATTGTGCATGTGTGTAAATGTAATACTGCAAAGGAAATGTGGGAGCAGTTGCAAAAGGTACATGAGAGGATAAATTTAAGCAATAAGCTCTATCTCATGAGAAAGCTGTCCCAGTCTAAGTTACAGAAAGGCCAGGATATGCAGGATTACATAAGAAGTGTTCTGGAAATTGTAGAACGCCTGAGAGGCATTGGGGAAGATCTAAAGGACTTTCATGTGGCCGCATTACTGCTTAGTGGCCTTCCAGAGAGCTATGATACGCTTGTAACCGCACTAGATGCGCGTCCAGATGATGAGCTTACACTGGAGTATGTCAGGAGGAAGCTCATAGATGAATATAAGCGAAAGGCAGGAGGTGTAAACAGTAGGACATGCAACACAGAATCTGCTTTACAGACACAAAACCTAACTGATAACAGGAAGCACATAAAAGAAACACGTGAATGTTTTGTTTGCAAGAAATCAGGACATTTGAAAGCTGACTGCAGAGTCTGGAAAGCTAGAATGAATCAGCTGAAAAAGCAAAGCAGTCATCAAAGGGTTAAAAGTGCTGTATCTGGAGAAAATGATTCTGTGAATACTGAAACTGCATTTACTGTCAGTGCAAATACATCAAAGCATGCATGGTGTATAGACTCTGGAGCAACTAGTCACATGACTAATAACAGAGACTTCTTTTCTAAGCTTGACCAAAGTAAATCAGAGAAAGTGATTATGGCTAATGGTCAGTACATGACTTCAGAAGGCATAGGAGATGGTTATATTGATTGTCAAATCTCACCAACACAAAGCAGGAAGATCCCAGTAAAGGATGTGCTGTATGTGCCTAGTCTTGAAAGTAATCTACTATCTGTGAAGAAACTCACAAAACAAGGAAATTAAGTTACATTTAAGCATGATAGCTGCATCATCTCAAAGGAAGGTCACACACTAGCAGAGGGAAACATCACAGATGAACTTTATCAGCTGAAATGCAAAGAGTGTGTGTATACAGCGCAACAAGAAGAGCATAAAAACTGTATTCATGTGTGGCATAGGCGTCTGGCACACAGAGACCCAGAAGCAATAAGAAAGTTAGTCCAAAAGCTACTAGCTGAGGATATTACAATTGATCTATGTAACCAGACAATGAAGTGTACTAGCTGCATCAAAGGGAAAATGTCTAGGAAAGCTTTTCCTAAGAGAATTAGTACAACAGCACAGCCACTAGATTTAATACACACAGATGTATATGGTCCAATGAGCACTCTGACTCCAGGGAAGAAGAGATATTTTCTCACATTTATTGATGATCATTCAAGATATACAGTTGTCCACCTGCTTCACAGCAAGAAGGAAGTTCCAGAGAAACTTGAAATATACCTAGCTGAAGTATATAATAAATTTGGAAGAATGCCAAAGATTCTACGTGCAGATAATGGGACTGAATATATAAGTAATGAGACACAGAGCATTTTAAAGAAAAATGGAATCCTATTTCAGACCACTGTACCGTACAACCCAGAGCAAAATGGTGTCGCGGAAAGAAGGAACCGAACACTATGTGAAAGTGGAAGAAGCATGTTATTTGATGCAAATCTGCCCACAGCATATTGGGGTGAAGCAATCATGACAGCTTGCTATCTTCAGAACAGACTACCAGGTAAAGCTACAGAGAAAACTCCATTTGAGCAATGGAATAGCAGAAAGCCAAAACTTCATCACATAAGAATATTCGGAAGTAAAGCATTTGTACATGTTCCCAAGGAAAAGCGAACTAAGTGGGAATCTCACGCTAAAGAAGGTATCCTGGTAGGCTACAGCGAAACCCAGAAAGGTTATAGGATTCTACACCCAGAAACAAACAAGATCACAATAAGTAGAGATGTAGTGATTGATGAGAACTTTGTATCACCCAAGTTTTGTGACATCACGCCAGTAGTCCAGCTGAAGTCACAATTACAAGACAGCAACAAGGAGGATGTAGAGGTCTGGCTGGATTCTTCAACTAATGAAGGAACAACAGAAAAATCAGGTGAATCTGAAATCAGGAGATCGTCAAGATCAAATAAAGGTATACCAGCTAAACGTCTATCCTACATTGTCAAGACACTACCTGAGTCAGAGCCGCAGTCATGGGATGAAATGCAAGCACTACCTGTCCATGAAAGAACAAAGTGGATCGATGTCGCTAATGAGGAAATCAAATCGCTTCATCAACTCCAAACTTGGAAACTCACCAAGCTACCACAGGGCAAAAAGGCAATCAAGTGCAAGTGGGTCTTCAAAAAGAAATATGACTCTGAAGGTAAAGTCCACAGATTCAAAGCAAGGTTGGTCGCAAAAGGATATTCTCAAAAGTATGGCGAAGATTACGATGCTACATTTGCTCCAGTCGCTAAACAGACCACGTTCAGAGCTTTGTTAGCTGTAGCTGCTGTACAAAAGATGTATGTCAGACATTTGGATATAAAAACTGCCTTTTTAAATGGTGACATTGAGGAGGACTTATACATGACTCAACCTGAAGGTTATGTAAAAAGAGGTGAAGAGAATCTTGTTTGCAAACTACAAAAATCTCTCTATGGTCTTAAGCAATCAGCAAGAGCATGGAACACCAAGATGAATAAAGTCTTGTTGGAAGAAGGATTTAAAAGAGGTCAAGCAGATCTGTGCTTATACACAAAATATACAGATGGAAAGTGGATGTATATTCTCTTATATGTGGACGATGTGATTGTTGTTCATCAAGACGATGCAGAAATTGGAAAAATGACTGAAATTCTGAATCAGCACTTTGAAACAAAAGACCTTGGAAGTGTGACATATTATCTAGGAATCCAAATCCAGAGAGAGGAAGATGGAAGTTTTCTTCTAAACCCAAGTACAAAAATTAATTTGATTCTGAATCAAATTAAAATGTCAGAGGCCAAAGGTATATTAACCCCAATGGAACCATCCTACCTGAAGCTGGAAGGAGAAGATGACCTGTTGCCTAACAATGAGAAATATCGTCAGGCAGTGGGGGCACTTCTATACATATCAACTATGACTCGACCGGATATCACAACAACAGTTGGAATCCTTTGCAGATATGTGGAAAAACCGCGCCAAAGAGACTGGAATGCTGTTAAGAGACTTCTCCGATATCTTAAAGAAACGCAAGATGTAAATTTAAAACTATCTGCAGCAGGAGATCTAGAACTTACCGGCTATGTAGATGCAGATTGGGCTGGTGATTCGCGTGATCGTAAATCCACAAGTGGATACTTGTTTAAAATTGGAGAAAGTTCAATCTCCTGGTCTAGTAGGAAACAAATGTCTGTTGCCTTGTCATCTACAGAAGCGGAGTATGTGTCCGCAGCCTATGCAAGCCAGGAGGTTGTTTGGCTAAGACAATTGATGGACGATCTTGGCAAACCGACAACTCAGCCAACGGTGATTTATGAGGACAACCAAGGATGCATTAAACTTGCATGCAGTGAAAAGATCAGTGCTAGAACCAAGCACATTGACGTCAGACATCATCATCTACGTGATTTGATAGATCGTGGGATAATTCAGTTTGTTTATTGTGAAACTGATAAGATGGTAGCTGACATTATGACAAAGCCATTGCCACGAGCTAGGTTCCAAGAATTGAGAACCACAATGGGACTAAGAGGATAAGTAGTTGTTGAGTGGGGGTGTTGGAATAATACATATTAATCTGTATGTGTATTGCAACAACTACTGTGCTGTTTCATATGTTGTGCATATTGTGAGGTTGTTAACAAAGTTTAGTTAAAAAAAAAAAACCTCCCACAGACAGGATGCCCCCTCCTTCTCTTCCTGTGTTATTGTTATAAATGTATTTGATTTCCTCATGCTGCAGTAACACCAGACTCCATGCTGTGCCTATGCTGGATGTAACGGGTCTGGGAGGTGGAACCTCTGAGCAACTATACAAGGGGGCAGTCCTGGTAAGGAAGCGGGTGGCTCCCAGGGAAGATGGGCAGGTAGTCACGGCAAGTGACAGGGACAGTCTCTGGGTAGAAGGGCAGGTAGTCACGGCAAGTGACAGGGACAGTCTCTGGGTAGAAGGGCAGGTAGTCACGGCAAGTGACAGGGACAGTCTCTGGGTAGAGGGGCAGGTAGTCACGGCAAGTGACAGGGACAGTCTCTGGGTAGAAGGACAGCAAACAGGTGGCTGGTGAGCGCTCCCAGGTGAGCGGGCGAGAGTCTCTGGACAGGCAGGTGGTCACGGCAAGTGACGGCAGAACCTCCAGGTAGACTAGCAGACAGGTAGCAGGTGGACGCTCCCAGGTGAGCGGGCAAGAGTCTCTGGACAGGCAGGTGGTCACGGCAAGTGACGGCAGAGCCTCCAGGTA
Source organism: Phyllobates terribilis (assembly GCF_046119375.1). NCBI lineage: Eukaryota > Metazoa > Chordata > Amphibia > Anura > Dendrobatidae > Phyllobates > Phyllobates terribilis. The sequence continues at coordinate 614,550,393 of NW_027362764.1, forward strand.
GACTAGCAGACAGGTAGCAGGTGGACGCTCCCAGGTGAGCGGGCAAGAGTCTCTGGACAGGCAGGTGGTCACGGCAAGTGACGGCAGAGCCTCCAGGTAGGCTAGCAGGCAGGTAGCAGGTGAGCGCTTCCAGGTGAGCGGGCAAGAGTCTCTGGACAGGCAGGTGGTCACGGCAAGTGACGGCAGAGCCTCCAGGTAGGCTAGCAGGCAGGTAGCAGGTGAGCGCTCCCAGGTGAGCGGGCAAGAGTCTCTGGACAGGCAGGTGGTCACGGCAAGTGACGGCAGAGCCTTCAGGTAGGCTAGCAGGCAGGTAGCAGGTGAGCGCTCCCAGGTGAGCGGGCAGGCTGGTCCATAGACAGACTGACAGGTGTCGGAAGGCAGACCGTCGGACCGCAGGCTTGAAAGCAGGTAAGCGGATATCAGGCAGGTATCAAGCAGGAAACTGGCAGGTGACTGGCAGGTAACTGGTAACGGGACCTGAGGGCTGAAGCAGAGTGAAGGCTTTGCAACAACATTGCTCGGGCACCTCCATTTTGGAGGAGGTGCCTTATATATGGAGAGGTCCTCCGGCCATTGGCCGGGGACTCCTTAGGACGGCGCGCGCGGCCCCTTTAAGAGAGGGGGAGCGCGCGCGCGCCCTAAGCACAGAGGCCGGGAAGCAGCGCGCGCTGCCAGCAGAGCTGGAGGAAGCCGCCGGGCACAGAGCGGAGAGGTGAGAGGAATGGCGTCCCTGCCTAGCAGGGGGCAGGGACGCTGACGCTACAGTACCTCCCCTTTAGGCCCCCCCTTTTTTAGGCCAGAGTGAAATTTAGCAAGGATGAGAGGGGCATGGATGTTCTCCCGGGGCTCCCATGTTCTCTCCTCAGGACCAAACCCCTTCCAATCTGCCAAAAAAAAGGTCTTTCCTCTTACCCTCTTAGTGGCCAGAATACTCTCTACCTCAATGACGTCTTCAGCGGAAACTGGAGCAGGAGGAGTACCTGGATTGTTGGAAAAAGAGTTAAAGACAACGGGTTTGAGGAGAGATACGTGGAAGGAGTTGGGAATCCGTAAGGTGGCCGGGAGTTTTAATTTGTAGGCCACTGGATTAATTTGCCAGAGGATTTCGAAAGGACCGATGAAGCGAGGACCTAACTTGTAGGAGGGTATCTTGAGCCGTACATGTTTGGAAGAGAGCCAAACCTTGTCTCCCGGACAGAATTGAGGCGGATCCAGACGTCTCTTATCAGCATATTGCTTCATCCGCTCGGAGGACTGAAGAAGTGCAGACCTAGTACTCTCCCAAATGGTAGAAAACTCACTGACAAGAGCCTGCGCGGTAGGGTTGTCCACAGAGGCGGAGACGGGAAACGGAATCCGGGGGTGCTGGCCATAGACAATAAAGAACGGGGACTTGGAAGAGGATTCGCTCTCGTGGTTATTATAAGAGAACTCGGCCCAAGGAAGGAGGTCCACCCAATCAGAATGGTGGGCATTAACAAAGTGCCGGAGATAGCTGGTAAGGATCTGATTGATCCGCTCCACTTGACCATTGGACTGAGGGTGGTAAGCGGAGGAGAAGTCCAGGGTGACGTCCAACAGTTTACATGTGGCTCTCCAGAAGCGTGAGGTAAACTGAACCCCTCGATCCGACACGATGTGGAGGGGTAGGCCATGGAGACGGAAGATATGGCGAATAAAGTCCTTAGCCAGCTCCGGAGCTGACGGAAGACCAGGCAGGGGAATGAAGTGGGCCATTTTAGAGAAGCGGTCCGCGACCACCCAAATGACAGTACACCCGGCAGAGACAGGAAGATCGGTAATGAAGTCCATAGCGATGTGTTGCCACGGGGCAACAGGTATGGGAAGCGGCAGGAGATGACCAGCTGGTAAGTGTCTGGGAACTTTGTTGCGGCCACAAGATGAACAGGCAGAGACGAAGTCTACCACATCCTTACGCAGGGTAGACCACCAGTAATGCCGGGAAATGAGTAGGAAGGTCTTCTTTTGGCCGGCATGGCCAGCTAGTTTAGAAGAATGACCCTAGCGAAGAACCCTCTCACGGTCTGGAGGCGCCACGAATGTTTTGCCGGGTGGAAGACGAGTCAAATCCAAGGGGGCCACATTCATCACCTTGGAGGGGTCGATAATGTGCATAGGCTCCTCCTCTTGGTCGGAGGACAGGAAGGATCGGGACAAGGCATCAGCTGTGACATTTTTGTCCGCCGGGCGGAAATGAAGGATGAAATCGAAGCTGGCAAAAAACAAAGACCACCGGGCCTGACGTGGATTAAGTCTCTGGGCATTTTGGAGATATGCCAGGTTCTTGTGATCCGTATAGATGATCACCGGGTATAGAGCCCCTTCAAGCAGGTAACGCCATTCCTCCAGCGCCAATTTAACGGCAAGCAGTTCTCGGTCTCCTATGGAGTAATTGCGCTCAGAGGAGGAGAAGATTTTAGAGAAAAAGCCGCAGGTTACCATTCTCCCGGAGGAAGACTTTTGGGTGAGCACCGCTCCGGCTCCAGAGGAGTAGGCATCAACCTCCAGGTAGAACTGTTTGTTGCAGTCCGGACGGTGCAGCACAGGGGCAGAGGAGAAGGCTTGTTTCAGGGAAAGGAAGGCCTCCTCAGCTTCGGATGACCATACCTTGGGATTTTCTCCCTTACGGGTGAGCGCAGATATGGGCGCAGTCCGTGACGAGAAGTGAGGAATGAAGAGACGATAGTAATTAGCGAAGCCCAGGAATCGCTGTATCGCCTTCAAGCCCTCCGGACGGGGCCACTTTAGGACAGCAGAGAGCTTCTCGGGATCCATTCGCAAGCCTGTCTGGGAGATAACATAGCCCAGGAAAGGAAGAGATGTCTGCTCAAAAAGGCACTTCTCATATTTAGCATAGAGGTGGTTCTGCCTGAGCCTAAGCAGGACCTGACGAACATCCCTCCGGTGTTTGGGAAGATCCGGAGAGAAGACCAAGATGTCGTCCAGGTATACCACCACGCAGGAGTAAAGAAGGTCACGGAAGATGTCGTTGACCAGTTCTTGGAAGACGGCGGGAGCATTGCAGAGACCGAAGGGCATCACACGGTACTCATAGTGTCCGTCCCGGGTATTAAATGCTGTTTTCCACTCGTCTCCCTGACGGATACGGACCAGGTTATATGCTCCGCGTAGATCCAGCTTGGAGAAGATCCTGGCGCCTTTAAGACGATCAAATAACTCAGAGATGAGCGGAAGTGGGTATTTATTTTTAACCGTGATCTGATTGAGCCCTCTATAGTCAATACAGGGGCGAAGCGAGCCATCTTTTTTTTTGACAAAGAAGAATCCGGCTCCAGCTGGGGAAGTAGACTTCCGGATGAATCCCCTGGCCAGATTCTCCTCTATGTACTCAGACATGGCCCGGGTTTCTGCCGCAGACAACGGATAAATACGCCCACGGGGTGGAGTGGCACCAGATACCAGGTCGATCGGGCAATCATATGGCCTATGAGGAGGCAATGTTTCTGCTTCCTTCTTACCTAAGACGTCAGCATAGGGTCAGTAAGGAGCCGGAATACTGGGTAAATTAGCTGGGATAGGTGGAGGAGGAACCGGACGAACTGGAACCAGGCAGGTTTTAAGGCAGGCCGGCCCCCACCGGAGTACTTCACCGGAATGCCAGTTCAACATGGGTTCATGTGTCTGGAGCCAAGGTAGACCTAGCAATAGGGAGTGGGAGAGTCCAGACAACACATGGAAGGAGATTACCTCAGAGTGCAGCATTCCCACCTGCAGGGTTATGGGTTCCGTGACGAGCAGGATGGTCACCGGAAGGAGTCTTCCATCCACGGAGGCGACTGACAAAGGTTCAGCCAGAGACTTGGTGGGAATACGGTATTTCTCAACCAGGGACTGAGAGATGAGGTTTCCAGCGGATCCAGAGTCCAGGTGGGCGAGTTCAAAGTGACGGTTCTCTCCCCCGGAGATAGATACAGACAAAGTCAGGGTTGGAGAGGACTTATTTTTGTCTAGGGCGACCTCTCCGAGCGGTCCTAGACACTGGAGTTTCCCGGCCTCTCCGGGCAGGAACGAATCAGGTGCTCCTTACTGCCACAATAGAAGCAGCTCCCCTCGGCTCGGCGTGACTCTTGGCGAGATTTGACCAACTTGGTCTGGTCGATCTGCATGAACTCGGGTGAGTGCACCCGGGGAGTGACAGAAGAGGAGACAGGTTTCTGGAAAGTAGGAGCTAGGCGGGGAAACCTTCTCTCACGGGTGGTCTCTTTGGTACGTTCTTGAAACCGGATGTCAATCCGGGTGGCCAGAGACACCAGGTCATTCAGGGTGGTAGGAATGTCCCGACCGGCAAGCTCATCTTTAATCCGACCGGAAAGGCCCTCCCAGAAGACGGAAACCTGGGCCTCATTATCCCAGGCAAGCTCAGAAGCGATGGTGCGGAACCGTATGGCATATTAGCCCACGGTGAGACTCCCTTGGCGGAGACATAGCAAAGAGGAGGCAGATGAGGTCTTTCGTCCCGGTTCATCGAAGACCCTTCAGAAAGCAGTGAGGAAAGACGACAGGTCGGACACCAGGGGATCACCTCTCTTCCACAGAGGGTTAAGCCATGCCAGTGCCTCCCCAGTGAGATGGGACATGATGAATGCCACTTTGGCTCGGTCGGAGATAAACTGGTGGGCCAGGAGTTCAAAGTGCAGGGTGCACTGGTTTATGAAGCCCCGAGCTTGAGCGGGGTCGCCTCCGAAGCGAGGAGGTGCAGAAAGCCGGGGACCTGGGCAGGATGCCATGGTATTGGTTGGCAGCGGCGCTGCCGGGTTGCGAGTCATGACACTAGCGGTGGTTGCTGGTGGAGCAGTCAGTGTGTCCAGGCGGGAGTTGACATTCCGCAGGTGACTCATGATGGACTCCTGTTGGGACCTCTGACGGGTCAGTTCATTGCATAGGTCAGAGAGCGAGGGAGTTTGGGTGCCACCGGGTTCCATGGCCCGAGCAAACTAAACTGTAACGGGTCTGGGAGGTGGAACCTCTGAGCAACTATACAAGGGGGCAGTCCTGGTAAGGAAGCGGGTGGCTCCCAAGGAAGACGGGCAGGTAGTCACGGCAAGTGACAGGGACAGTCTCTGGGTAGAAGAGCAGGTAGTCACAGCAAGTGACAGGGACAGTCTCTGGGTAGAGGGGCAGGTAGTCACGGCAAGTGACAGGGACAGTCTCTGGGTAGAAGGACAGCAGACAGGTGGCTGGTGAGCACTCCCAGGTGAGCGGGCGAGAGTCTCTGGACAGGCAGGTGGTCACGGCAAGTGACGGCAGAACCTCCAGGTAGACTAGCAGACAGGTAGCAGGTGGACGCTCCCAGGTGAGCGGGCAAGAGTCTCTGGACAGGCAGGTGGTCACGGCAAGTGACGGCAGAGCCTCCAGGTAGACTAGCAGACAGGTAGCAGGTGAGAGCTCCCAAGTGAGCGGGCAAGAGTCTCTGGACAGGCAGGTAGTCACGGCGAGTGACGGCAGAGCCTCCAGGTAGGCTAGCAGGCAGGTAGCAGGTGAGCGCTCCCAGGTGAGCGGGCAGGCTGGTCCATAGACAGACTGACAGGTGTCGGAAGGCAGACCGTCGGACCGCAGGCTTGAAAGCAGGTAAGCGGATATCAGGCAGGTATCAAGCAGGAAACTGGCAGGTGACTGGCAGGTAACTGGTAACGGGACCTGAGGGCTGAAGCAGAGTGAAGGCTTTGCAACAACATTGCTCGGGCACCTCCATTTTGGAGGAGGTGCCTTATATATGGAGAGGTCCTCCGGCCATTGGCCGGGGACTCCTTAGGACGGCGCGCGTGGCCCCTTTAAGAGAGGGGGAGCGTGCGCGCACCCTAAGCACAGAGGCCGGGAAGCAGCGCGCGCTGCCAGCAGAGCTGGAGGAAGCCGCCGGGCACAGAGCGGAGAGGTGAGGGGAACGGCGTCCCTGCCTAGCAGGGGGCAGGGACGCCGACGCTACACTGGATATGAATAAACCTACATTCTGTGTTCTAAACCCTGGATGTCACACGGATTAATCCTCTGCTAACACTCACCAAGTTGCCACAAAACACGCTTGACACCATCTGAGCCAAATAAGTTTATCTTGGTCTCATCAGACCACAGGACATAGTTCCAGTATTCCATGTTCTTAGTCTGCTTGTCTTCAGCAAAGTGTTTGCGGGCTTTCTTGTGCATCTTTAGAAGAGGCTTCTTTCTGGGATGAAAGCCATGCATACCAATTTGATGCAATGTTTGGCGTATGGACTGAGCACTGACAGGCTCATCCACCATTACTATAACCTCTGCAGCAATGCTGGCAGCACTTATGCATCTATTTTGAAAAGACAACCTCTGAGTATGACGCTGAGCATGTGTATTGTATTGGTCACTGTGTTGCAGTTCAGGTTCGGGTTGTCGGCAATCTTCTTATAGCCTAGGCTATCTTTATGTAGAGCAACAATTTTTTATTTCAGATCCTCAGAGAGTTCTTTGCCATGAGGTGTCATATTGAACTTCCAATGACCAGTATGAGAGAGTGAGAGCGATAACACCAAATATAGCACACATGCTCCCCATTCACACCTGAGACCTTGTAACACTAATGAGTCACATGACACTGGGTAGGGAAAATGGCTAATTGGGCACAATATAGCAATTATCACATAGGTGTGTACTCACTTTTGTTGCCAGTGATTTAGACATTAATGGCTGTGTGTTGAGTTATTTTAGAGGGCACACCAAATTTCCACTGTTATACAAGCTGAACACTGACTACATTGCATTGTATCAAAGTGTTTAATCTTCGGTGTTATCCCATGAAAAGACATAATAAAATATTTTCAAAAATGTAAGGGTTGTACCCACTTTTGTGACATACTGTAAATTCCATGTCTCCATGCAGCAAGTTATGAAATGTACTATCTAAGTCAGTGGAAAAAAAGAGGGTAGCTTCCGGCACAACCAACTGGATAAAAGCTGTGAGTTTAATGAATCAAGTTAAAAGTCCATAAAGGTTAAAAACCTCAACACCTTGCACGTTTTTGGCATACTAAGACGCCCTTAGTCATAAAATGACAGTCAGTGCTAGGCAAACTGAGTCCCACGGGCCACATCTGGCCCTTTGGCTGTTCCAGTTTGGCCCATGGACCGAGACAGCCAAAGGGTTTAAAACACTGGCCTTTGGGCCGCAGCATGCTCTCGCCCTCTGTCTGCCGCTGCCCACAGTCACCACTATCCACATCCTCGGGATGCAGACAGCAGTGAATACATTAGAGGAGAACGGCGCTTCTGGTGTCTTCTTCAACCAATCAGAGCGTGTGACTGACACAGCAGGCGCAATTACGTCATTTTATCGCATATGCTGTGCGGAGAGTCAGTGCATTGGAGACAGGAGCAGTGCGCCATGAAAACGGGAGCAAGGTGTGTCTGTGTTGTTTTTTTCATGTGTATGGGATGTTTGCATGTATAAAGAAGGCTATGTGAGGGCTCACACTGTATATAGGAGGCTATGTGAGGGCACACACTGTAAATAGGAGGCTATGTAGGGGTTCGCACTTTATATAATAGGTTATTGTGATGCTAGTCACTGTTAGAACCCTCCTGTTAGTTTTTTCTATCTTGTGTTTTGCGGTCACGTGACCATCTGCTTATATATTCCAGCTCCGCCCTTATGGCTTTGCTGGACTTCAGTGTTGTTTGACTGTTTTTCTAGCCTGGTGCTTCCGTGCCTATCTCTGTCAGTTCGCTTGATCCTCTGGGACCTCTAGTACTTTTTGTCAGTTTGTCTTTTGTGTTCTGCAACAACTTCTGTTTAGGAGGTGTCCCATTTTTGTTCCAGTCCTTAGTTCTTTTAGGGACCCCTCCCTTAATTCTATAGGTCAGACTAGCCTAGGACTAAGGTGGGTCTGTTCACTAGGAACAGGCAGTCCGCTACATCGTAGGGATTCAGCTTAGTCTTACTGTAGGGACAGCTTTCCCCTATCTTTTCTTAGTACATGCTGCAGATTATAACAGTCACTACTCAAGGACAAGCTGTGAGTCAGGTTTGCCAAATGATCCAGGGTCAGATACCAAGAAACCATGTTGTCAAGTAAAGGGGAAAGACAAAGGCATAGACAAGTCACGGTCCGAGGTCAGAATGCCAGGAAGATAGTGAACCAGAGCAAAGGGGCTGGGCAACTGGTCAGAACGTGGTCCAAGGTCAGGCAAGAATAGATCAACAAATAGAGCAAAGGACTACAAGGCAAACATGCACCACCGAACAAATGCTACTATTGGCAGAGATTGTGGACTGACTGCTTAACTAAGTAGCTGGGTAATCACTTAGAACAAAGAACACCTGAAGCAAGCTCAGCACTAGTGTTGAGCGAATTTGTTTGGCGAATGTTCGAAAGTTTCAAATTCGGCACGAATATGGCACATTCGGATTCGTGATCGCAAAGGCGAGCAAATTTTCTTAAAATCGGAAAAGTTTGACTAATTTGCGCGGGACCGCGAATACAGGGCAACCACGGCATTTTGAACAGTTTTGTTAGTGTGGCGCCCTGGTGCGCATTGGTGCCACAGAAACCAGAAGGCCCTCACACTTTTACACACCTTCACCCTACCACCTCAGACCAGCAGAGGGAGCCCGTTAGGGATATATATAGGGAGGGTGGAGCCAGGCAGCTCAGATTAGTTCCTGCTTAGAGACAGAGATGGACAGAGCTCAGAGTTGAGCAGAGAGCTGACGCTCAGAGAGCAGCACGCTGGCTGCTGTGCTTAGGCGAGCCAAGGCCTACAGCATGTGTGAAGGCCTAGTGAGGGCCTTGAGTGGGCCAAAGGCGAGAGGAGAAGGAAGAAGTAGCGAGGGGGCAGAGGAGCATACCAGGCTCACACCGATATATATACCGGACACCGGGTCCGCGCCTACAGGGACCCTTTACACCCAGTAGGAACCACCGCACCCCCTGGAGGACTACAGGTCCCAGGTTCACCAAACGCTGATTACAGTACCAGGGCTAGAAGTCACGGAGGTCTCAGCATCCAGGGAGAGTGATCTCCAAGAGAAGGTCCTACCACCAGGTCAGCAGGTGCAAAGAGAGACAGTAACCAAGCTAGGCCTAGTTCCAGGCAGGCCAGAAGCTTAGTGAGTAAAACCACGGATCAGGAGGCCCTATACCTGCTCACTGGGGAGAGCCCAAAAGTGCGCCCTTCACCCGGAGTACCCTGGACCGTGCCTGCATCATCACCAGTAAAGGTACTGAAGCTTACCCCCGTGTGAGTGTCCATTTTTCCTCCGGGACCGTCCTGCCATCTCTCCCTAGCATCCACCATCTACCCCTACTCTGCACTGGAGCTAGCTCTACTTGTGGAGAGCCACACCATCCCTGCTGCCGTAACACCAGCTCCAGAGGACTGCTCCGCAGCGGCAGCTCCCTTTGGCCGCATTCCACAGGTGGCGTCACGAACACTTTAAATCCCTTATAAATATTCCCCCCTTTTACTGACCTCCCTGGGTCACGGACCGGGCCAGCTACCGTGATATCCCCCAGCAACCAGAGGCCCGGCTGCCGAGTGCCCCACGGCCCAGGGGGCGCGTCATTAGCATAGTCCAAGTGTATGATAAGTGGTGACATGTGCCAGGCGAGTGTGGGGGCTGTGGAGAGCTTAGAACAGGTCAGATCAGCGGCGCACTGTTTTTTTTTTCCTGTGGGCGGTAACTTTAACTGAGGAAAGCGCGACAAGCCAATCATAGCGCAGGCAGCATCTACACTGTCCAGACATAAGGGCTTCTGCAATTGGCTACAGAAATCACATGTCCTCTCAATATAAAAAGCGGCCATGTTCCCTCAGCTCCATTATATCCATGTCACTGCTGGAGACAGACACAGCTCAGTGTTCTCCTGTGTAATGGGAGATATTAGCTAGATAGATGGGCGCTTGTGTGGTAGTCAGATAGTGTAGATAATTCCTGGAATGTGTACCTTTGCAACCACTGGTGCAGCACATTTTTGGTGTTCTTGTGCAAGTACTGAGATTCTGACAGAAACAGAGGGCCCATGCCATATAATAGTGCTGTGCACCACTGGTATAGAGCTCCATGTCTCAGTATACGTTGAATCTTTTTTTGCACTTGCTAATGTGATCAAGCAAGAGCAGTGCACCTTTTCATTTAGTGGGGTTGAAATTGTGCTCTGCACAGTCTGCAGAGCTTCTTATTGCAGAGCACAAAATCAGTTTTTTTTCTGTTGTTAATGTGATACTGAAAGCTGTGTGCACAAAAGTTTTTTTTAGTGCCAGATACTATTTTAATGGAGTTGAACTTCAGTTGGTTTCAGGGTAAAAAAAATAATTTTTTTTCTCTTGCTACGCCCAGTTCAAAAAATATTTTTTCCTGTGCCAAAAGTCATACAGTTCTATAAGCCAACTACTACGTCAGTGGCAGTCAAATTCAGCTTGTATGCGCAGTCAAACCTATACATATTTTTGGTTGGCAGGCAGAGTCCACCAAAAGTTTTTACTGTGGCAAAGTTGATCCAGTCTGCTAAAAGGCAGATCCTATTTTAGTGGCGTTGAACTTGTCCTGATTTCACAGTGAAAAAAAAAAACTTCTCTTACTATGCCCAGTCTAAAAAATATTTTTTCCTGTGCTAAAAGTCATACAGTGCTATAAGCCAGCTACTACATCAGTGGCGGTCAAATTCAGCTTGTACGCACAGTCAAACCTATACATATTTTTGGTTGGCAGGCAGAGTCCACCAAAGGTTTTTTACTGTGGCAAAGTTGATCCTGTCTGCTAAAAGGCAGATCCTATTTTAGTGGCGTTGAACTTGTCCTGGTTTCACAGTAAAAAAAACAAAACTTCTCTTACTAGCCCAAGTCCAAAAAATATTTTTTCCTGTGCCAAAAATCATACAGTGCTATAAGCCAGCTACTACGTACTACGTCAGTGGTGGTCAAAGTCAGCTGGACGCAGAGCTTATACATAGTAACCCAAAAATATTTTTTGCTCCGAGTAAAGTGATACAGTTGGCTAGATCTGAGTTTGAAATATTTTGGAGCATATATTCTATGTCATACTGGCCTCTTCCACATAAAAAAAAAAAAATTTCTTCTGTTCCTAAAGTAATACAGCAGGGGACATCTCAGTTTGAAATTGTTTGGAGAATATCTCGTAGGTTTTATCGGCCTCATGCACACTAACAAATTTCTTTTGTCTGCTAGTAACATTATGTGGCAGGCCATATCTTATCTTGTCATTTAGTGTCACTGAAATTCAGGTGTGTGCTGAGTTATTGCACAGGAAAAAAAAGTATTTTTCTTTAATTAATTGCGTGCTCCTACCACTGTATCTGACCAACGTGAGTGGGAAAAAGAGAGGGCGTGGTGGAAGGGGGAATAGGCTTGGTGTTCAAGGTGTACATGGGGTATGTGGTAATGTTAGTGAAAGCACTAGTGAACCAACACAAACAGGTCCTATCCAAAGACAACTGACAACTTATGTTAGTGGACGGCCTACTGCACTCCCTTCCTTTGGCAGCCGCACAGCGATACGCCTTGTTGATAAGGCCCAGAAAAAGCAGGTGCTCCAGTGGATGGCAAGCTCTGCTTCCAGTGCCCTCTCCTCTTATTCCTCCACCTCAACATCACACAAAGTACAGTCCACAGAGGTGGCACCCCAATTACCCATGCTTCCCCCCATGTCACAACTGGTCAACTGAACAACTGACTGTAGCGACCACTGATGGGCGAGTCTGTAGAACTCTTCACCCATTCTACACCATGGGCATCAGAAGTGTACTCCAAACAGTCAGAGAGTCTAGGGGAGGAAAGCACCTGCACCGCTGCCCAAAACTTTTTTAGCTTATATTCGGGGCAGGACAAAGTAGGGTCCGAGCAGGTTCCTGACCCTCATCACCAGACGTTAACCACAGGGGAGGGAGGTGATCCCGATGAGACTCAGATACCTGAGGCTCATGCGGACTGTACTATGCTGTCAGGGAAACAAGAGGAGAGGGGTCACTCTGAGGGTGAGGAATGGGATAACACATTGGATGATGACAAGGATGAAGATCCTACTTGGTGTGAACCCAGAGTCACGCAGCCGAGTAGCTCATCTGAGGAGGTAGAGGAGGAAGTCAAGGAGGTTACCTTTTGCCCTACGGCGCAGACACAGAGTGATGCAAGCATGAGGAGCACTGCATCCTTACCCACAACCATGGCTGTGGCCAGCAGCGGTCACGGGTCTGCAGCTCGCAGGGGCAGCAAGGATTGCCTAGCATGGGCCTTTTTTGTCACTGTAAAGGATGAGCCAACTCACGTTATCTGCAAACTTTGCAATAAAAAACTCAGTAGAGGGAAAAACTGCAATAATTTGACTACTACATGCATGAACGTTCACATGCTCAAACAACATTCTTTACGCTGGGAATCTTACCGCGCTGAAATACGGACAAGCGCACCTCAACAACCATCAGCTGCCCCATCAAATGCATCCGCTGCTTCTTCCTCCTCCTCTGTTACCATGCCAAGTATTGTAACGCAGGTCTCCCATCGCAGAAACTCAGTTTTTTTACCCGCTTCAGTCAAGCTGAGTGCCAGCCCGTCACCTGTAGCGGAATCGGACATGCCTGCTGTGCTTGTTTCACCGAGCACACCGCATGTTTCTCAATCCACATCTGCACCTCATTCACGCTCCACCAGTTTTTCCAGTTCACCATACTCCTCCCTCTCTCATCTCACCTTAGTCAGCCCTCGGTCCCGTAGTTGTCATCATGTAAAAGATTGTTTCATCCTACGCATGACAAAGCTAAGAGGTTGAACTCCACCATCTCCAATCTGTTGGCCACAGAAATGCTGCCTTTCTGCCTGGTAGATACAGACGATTTCCGAAAACTGATGGCCGTTGCACTCCCCCAGTACCAGTTGCCCAGTCGCCATTACTTCTCTAAGAAAGCTGTGCCTGCTCTACACCAGCATGTCACAGACAACATCGCCTTGTCTAAATCTACGTGTGCCAGGGTTCATTTCACCACAGACACCTGGACAAGTAAACATGGCCAAGGCGTTACATCTCGCTGACTGGGCACTAGGTGACTCTGGTGGCTGTGGGGGCAGGCGGGGAAGGTTCTGCTCCACAAATTTTGGAATCCCCAAGGCTTGCAGAAGAAACCTCTGTATTTCCCACTTCCTCCGCTGCTTCTGCGTCCTCCACCTCCTCTAGGGCCTCCACCTGCGCACTCAACCTCTGCCTTAACGAGACACGTGTTCCAAGCGTGCGGAGCGAATACAAACCACCTCCGTAGTGCGCAGTCAGGGCTCACTGTAATCAGGCAGTCTTTAAATTAATATGCCTTGGAGATCGCAGTCATACAGGTGAAGAGTTGTGGGCAGCTCTCCAGGCTCAGTTTGAGCAATGGCTGTTTCCGCTGAGCCTAGAGCCAGGGAAGACTCTGTGCAATAACGGTACAAACCTGTTAGCAGCCCTAGGCCGAGGCAAGCTCGCACACATGCATTGCATGGCTCATGTCCTCAACCTGGTGGTACAGCGATTTCTCCACCACTATCCTGGCCTGGATGAGCTGCTTCACAAAATACACAAGCTGTGTGCTCACTTCCGCCGTTCGCGCCCCTCATGTCATTGACTTGCATCGATACAGAGGTCTTTGTCCGTGCCAGTTAACAGGTTGATCTGCGATGTGCTGACACGGTGGAATTCCACTCTGCACATGTTTCAGCGACTGTGCCAGCTGCAATGAGCTCTGATGCAGTATGTCATGACATATAGCTTGGGGCAACGCAGTACGGACTTGAGGCATATCACGTTGGCGGAGTGGGAACAGATTAAGGACCTCTGCACCCACGATTTCAAAATGGCTACTAAACTGGTTAGCACTGACGATGCCGTCATCAACATCACTATTCCGGTAATATGCATGCTGGAGCAAACCTCCTGCGGCAGGAGGTGGTGGCACCAGAAGAAGAGGAGGATAAGGAAGGGATACCAATGTCTCAAATTTCCAGACTGTCATCACACAGGCGTATGCCAAGTGACGGTGGATTACAGCGATCGAGGGGGTTTGGTGATACCAGGCAAACTGTTAGTGAAGGTGCAAGAGCTGAGGAACTAATGGAGGAGGAAGAGGTGATGGGCGAGCAGTTGTCAGAGGATGAAGAGGATTATCCTCCCCTCTCGTTTGAACTTGGTTGGCAGGAGGGGATGGAGGAAACAAGCATCAGTGTCACGCAGCCCACAATACAGCCTGGCTTTGGACCTCCTGGAAGAGCCCGACATATGAGTGCCTTCTTGAAGCACTATCTGCAACATGATCCCCTTATAGTTAAGATTCAAAATAATGCTGACTACTGGGTTGCCACTCTGTTAGATCCACATTATAAGAGTCAATTTTTCCAGATGCTTCCCGCCCTGGAAAGGGACCTGCTTATGTTGGAGTATCGAAACAATTATTATTATTATTATTATTAAATATTTATATAGCGCCATTAGGTTCCATGGCGCTTTACAAGTGTAGGGGCAGACAGGGACACGAACATGAAACATCAAACGAGGTGCACTGGTACAGTAGGGCAGGGGGTCCTGTCCACGAGGGCTCACAGTCTATAGGGGGTGAGTGGGGAGACAGGAGGAAGGATAGAGGAGAGGGTGAGATGGTGTAGCGGATGGGTCTCAGTGTGGGCTGTAGGCCTGAAGGAAGAGGTGGGTCTTTAGGTTTTTCTTGAAGGTTCCCAGGGTAGGGGAGTGTCGGATGTGATGGGGGAGAGAGTTCCAGAGTATGGCGGATGCACGAGAGAAGTCTTGTAGGCGTTAGGGTTAGGGTTAGGGTTTTGAACCGTGATCTCAGGGCAATGGGGAGCCAGTGAAGGGCTTGGCAGAGGGGGGAGGCGGGGGTGAAACGGGGAGATAGGTGGATGAGTTGGGCAGCGGAATTGAGGATGGTGTGGAGAGGTGCGAGGGAGGAAGTGGGGAGGCCAGTGAGCAGGGGGTTGCAGTAGTTGAGACGGGAGATGATGAGGGCATGGATAAGCGTTTTTGCCGAGTCCTGGTCAAGGAACGAGCCGATTCGGGCAATGTTCCTCAGTTGGAGTCGGCAGGCGGTGGCGAGGGCTTCGATGTGGGGCTTGAAGGAGAGGGAGGAGTAAAGGATTACCCCGAGGCACTTGGCGTGGGAGACGGGTGAGAGGGTGCAGTCGTTGATTGTGATGGATAAGTTGTGGAGCTGGGGAGAGCGGTTGGGGGGGGAGACGATTATCTCGGTCTTGTCCATGTTGAGTTTGAGGAATCGGGCAGAGAAGAAGGATGAGATGGCGGATAGGCATTGGGGAATTTTGGATAGTAAGGTGGAAATGTCGGGGCCAGACAGGTAGAGCTGGGTGTTGTCAGCGTAAAGGTGGTATTGGAGGCCGTGGGATTCGATGAGTTTCCCCAGGCCGAGGGTGTATGCAGAGAAGAGTAGTGGTCCCAGGACTGAGCCTTGGGGAACTCCAACAGAACAGAAAGGGGGTGGGGCGAGGATGAGGTGTGGGAGTGGGTGACGCTGAAAGTCCGGTCCGTTAGGTAGGAGGAGATCCATGAGAGGGCCAGGTCAGTGATGCCAAGGGATTCTAGGATGTGGAGTAGGAGGGGGTGGTCGACTGTGTCGAAAGGCGGTGGAGAGGTCGAGAAGAAGGAGGACGGAGTAGTGTCGCTTGCTCTTGGCGGTCAGTAGGTCGTTGGTGACTTTAGTTAGGGCTGTTTCGGTGGAGTGGTGGGGTCGGAAACCGGATTGAAGGCGGTCGAAGAAGGAGGAGGAGGAGAGGTGGGAGGACAGCTCGGCATGAACGTGCTGTTCAAGTCATTTTGAGGCAAAAGGGAGGAGAGATATCGGGCGGTAGTTGGAGACTATTGCAGGGTCAAGGGAGGGTTTTTTGAGGATGGGTGTGATTGTGGCGTGCTTGAAGGATGATGGAAAAGTGCCGGATTTAAGTGATAGGTTGAAAAGATGGGTTAGGGTGGGGATGAGG
This sequence comes from Phyllobates terribilis, assembly GCF_046119375.1. Lineage (NCBI taxonomy): Eukaryota > Metazoa > Chordata > Amphibia > Anura > Dendrobatidae > Phyllobates > Phyllobates terribilis. Next base: position 614,566,383 of record NW_027362764.1, read on the forward strand.
ACAGTGGTGAGGTTAGGGATGAGGTGGGAAGGGAGGGGGTCGAGGGCACAGGTGGTGAGGTGTGAGTGAGCTAGCAGAGAGGAGATGAGGTCTTCTGTCATGGGGGAGAAACTACATTTGGGTGAGGGGGGTTGGGCGCCGATCGGCTTGTAGATCGAAGCTTTGTCTGACTTTGTCAATCTTGTCCTTGAAGAAGGTGGCGAAGTCGTCGGCTGAGATGACAGGCGAGGGGGGTTGCAGGGGGATGGAGTAGAGAGTTGAAGGTACTGAAAAGTTGCTTGGGGTTGTGGGAAAGGGCGGTTATTAGGGAAGAGAAGTAGTCTTGTTTTGCAGTCGTGAGAGCAGTCTTGAAGGCGGTGAGGGACTGTTTGAACAGGGTGAGGTGTTCAGCGGAGTGGGATTTCTTCCATTTCCACTCAGCCACTCTAGACGTCTGAGTAAGTTTTTTCGTGAGGGGCGTTAGCCAGGGTTTTCTGTGTGCACGGGTTGTGACGTGTGAGAGCGGGGCAGCTTGGTCGAGGGCTGTGGTGAGGGTGGTGTTGTAGAGGGTGGCTTCGGCGTCGGCGTCCTGAGAAGAAGCTAGGCCAGAGAGAGGGAGGAGGGACTCGGAGAGTGAGTGGAAGTCGATGAGTTTGAGGTTTCTATGGGGGTGGGGGAGTGTGCGGGGAGGGGCGATCAGAGAGGGGGGAGAGGGAGGAGAAGGTCAGTAGGTTGTGGTCAGATAGGGGGAGAGGTGAGTTTTCGAGGTCAGCGAGGGAACAGAGGTGGGTGAAGACAAGGTCCAGTGTGTGACCGTCGATGTGTGTGGTGGATGAGGTCCATTGGGAGAGACCGAGGGAGGAGGTTAGGGATAGGAGTCTAGAGGCGGCGGTGCAGGGGGTGTCAACGGGGATATTGAAGTCACCCATGATGATGGTGGGCATGTCAGAGGAGAGGAGGTGGAGGAACCAGGTTGTGAAGTGGTCAAAGAAAGAGGAGGGGGATCCTGGGGGACGGTAGATAACTGCCAGTTGGAGGTTGCAAGGGGAGAAATGCACACGGAATGTGCCTCGAATGAGGGGAGGGGGTAGGAGGGGGGCGGCGTAATCGGGATGAAGGAGCACGTGTTGGCCAGGAGTAGGCCGACGCCTCCACCGTGGGTGTTGTTGGGGTGGGGGGTGGGGGAAAATGTAAGTCCACCGTAGGAGAGGGCGGCCGGGGAGGTTGTGTCAGAGGGGGTGAGCCAGGTTTCCGTGATGCCGAGGAAGGAGAGTTTTTTGGAGATGAAGAGGTCGTGGATGTATGGAAGTTTATTGCAGACCGAGCGGGCGTTCCAGAGGGCACCCGGAAGGGAGACTGGGGAAGCAGGGGCGGGAGGGATGGGTCTGAGGTTGTTGAGGTTACGGGGGTTGGTTATATGTCGTGGGAGTGGGGGGGTGGTGTGATGGGGTGGGCCAGGATTAGGGGAGATGTCACCCGCAATTAGGAGGAGCAGGGAGAGGGTGAGAAGGTGCGGGCAGGAGAGCTTGCATGGCGGGCGTGTTTGTTTGGAGATGAAGGGTTGAAAGTGGAGGAACAGTTCAGAGGAGAGGGCGAGGTGGGTAGGTAGGATGGAGGGAGAGATGACCATTTCATTACTGGGAGGAGTGATGAGTGGGGATAGTAGGAAGTGGAGAAGGATGGGAGTGAGGGTGAGAAGAAGCGGGAACATTGCGGGGGGTGAGTGGTGGGTGAGAGGTGACAGGGGTAGGAGGCAGCCCGGGAGCGATGTAGGTGGGGTGAGTCCTAGAGGGGGACAGGTGGCCGCATGTGAGGTGCTGCTGGGGGATAGGATGCGATCAGGGATGGGGAGCAGATCAGGGATGATTTGCAGTCCGGGGAGAGGTACAAACAGCCGGGGTAGAGATGAAGGTGAAGTAGCCGGGGGGTGATGCAGCAGCCGTGGATGAGGTGATGGAGCCTTGATGAGAGGGTGCGGCTGGGGATAGGATGTTACGGAAGGGATGGGGTGATGCAGCAGGGATGAGATGAAGCAGCCGGAGATGAGGTGATGCAGCAGGAATGAGATGAGGCAGCCGGAGATGAGGTGATGCAGCAGGGATGAGATGAGGCAGCCAGAGATGAGGTGATGCATTAGGGGTGAGATGATGCAGTCAGAGATGAGGTGATGTAGCCGGGGTGAGACGATGCAGCCGAGATGAGAGGAGGCAGCTGAGGGTGAAGTGAAGCAGCCGATGATGGGAAGATGCAGCCAAGAATGGGAAGATGCGGCCGAGGATGGGAAGATACAACCGAGGATGGGATGATGCAGCCGAGGATGGGATGATGCAGCCGAGGATGGGATAATGCAGCCGAGGATGGGATGAGGCAGCCGAGGATGGGATGAGGCAGCCGAGGATGGGATGAGGCAGCCGAGGATGGGATGATGCAGCCGAGGATGGGATGATGCAGCCGAGGATGGGAAGGTGCAGGTGATGCAGCCAAGGATAGGATGATGCAGCCGGGAGCAGGATGATGCAGCCAGGGGCTCCGAAGCGGCTGGCAGGGTCAGGGGCAGGCAACAGGGTGGGAGGCAAGATGAGAGGCAGCCAGCAGGGTCAGAGGCGGCCAGCAGGGTCAGAGGCGGCCAGGAGGGTCAGAGGCGGCCAGGAGGGTCAGAGGCAGCCAGCAGGGTAAGAGGCAGCCAGCAGGGTCAGAGGCGGCCAGCAGGGTCAGAGGCGGCCAGCAGGGTCAGAGGTGGCCAGCGGGGTCAGAGGCGGCAGTGGGCTCCGCGCTAGGGCGGGGCCGATAGAGGTAGGGCACCGAAGGTGGCACCGCCAATTCCCGCACAGCCCACGGCCCCGCACCGCTGTGGAGGGTCCCGAGGGCAGCGCTGGCCGCTCCACTTGGTCCTCAGCTGGGTATGCTGTGGTGGACCCCGTGGGAGCACCGATTGTCCTCCGCAGCCCACAGCTCTGTAGCACCGCGGGGGGCCAGGCACAGGTATGGGAGCCCAGGAGGGGGCTGGCCAGGCCGCGGTCGGGCCTGCAGCAATGGCGGGGTGCGGAGGACGGGGACGGCGGCACTTCACTGAGGTGAAGAGCCGCACGGAGGGCCGGGGCTGCAGCAGCGCGGATGAGCGCCGCAGCCTTTGTGGGACCGTGTCGGGAGCGCTGGAGGCGCCCGGGTGCCGGCGGTGTCGGGGACGCAGGCCCAGGTGAGGAGCCGCAGGGCACGGCCGCTGGTTGCACATGGGCAGGCCGGCCAGAGGGTCTTGTAGGTGGCCCAGATGGTCGGAGGGTGCCCGGGGGTGCTGGTAGGTGAGGATGATAGTGTGTAGGGAGGACGGGCGAGCTTGGATGCGGTGGATGGTGTCCAAGTGCCTGGAGCCTCCCTACGTGCGACCATCACCCCCGGCGGCCATTTTTTAAAAACAAGCTTTTAAGCAACCTTAATAGAAGTTTTGCTCAAGATAACAGTGAGGCACACAGTGTGCATTGCAGCTGTAGTCTTTCAGTCATCGGCACGTCAGTTCGTCTACACTAAAACATTAGCAGCAGCAGCAGAGTAAGTGGCAGAAGCAATTTCTGGGAGTCCTTTCACACATTTTTTTGCACCAGCTCGCGCACCAGCACAACAGAGTACACGTCTGACACGTGGTGAACGACTGGAGAAGATGGTGTAGGAGTATCTAGAGCTTAATATGAATACCATCAGGGAGGATTTTGACCCTTTTACAAAAATGGATGAATGGCCTGAGCTCGCCTCTCATGCTTTGGAGGTTTTAGCATGCCCGGCAGCCAATGTTCTTTCTGAACGTGTCTTCAGCACTGCTGGTAGTGTCTTGATGGATAAGCACACCCAGCTGTCCCCTGAAAGTGTAGACTGCCTAACTTTCATCAAGATGAACAAGTCATGGATCTCCAAGGACTTTTGCACCCCAATTGCAGACTGTACAGAGCAGGCGATGTTGTTATTTTGAGTGTGCTGCATTGATCTCTTGAAATTGCAGTCTGTGATATGGTTTCTGTGCCTGCCCTTGCTGCTGCTGCAGGTTTTAGGCCCTAATTTTGGGAAATGTGGAGAATTCTGATTGTGTCTCCATCCATTGGGTTGGCTGTAGTGGGACAGGTTTGGGTCTATGAGAAAAACTACTTTTAGTCCGATGACATTTATGCCACTTCGGTGGTGTTAGGCCCTCATTTAGGGCAATGTGAACACTCCTGGTTAAGTCTCCATCTCTTGGGTTGTCTGTACTGGACAGATGTGGGTCTCATTTACATTATTTCTACTGTAGTGAAATTGATTATACTTTGCTGGCGTCTGCCGCTAATTTTTGGAAATGTACAGTACAGACCAAAAGTTTGGACACACCTTCGCATTTAAAGACTCCAGGGGAGGAGTCCTGAGGAGATAATTTGCATATTTCCACTGCATTTTGGGGTAAGTGAAGAGTCTCCGCGAGCTCAAAGAACACTGGATTTTGGCTGTTGGAGCTGAAAAGAGGACATCGGTAAACCAGGGGAGGAGTCCTGAGGAGATAATTTGCATATTTCCACTGCATTTTGGGGTAAGTGAAGAGTCTCCGCGAGCTCAAAGAACACTGGATTTTGGCTGTTGGAGCTGAAAAGAGGACATCGGTAAACCGCGCGCCGAACGGCGCGCGCATTTTGAGGCGTTTTTCACTGTTTTCAGAACATTAACAGTAAGAACATGGAAGAGTCCAGGAGCCATTTGGTGAGCTGCATATCCTGCTACATGTTCACAGACTTGCCAGTGGAAAAGCCAAACTTCACATGCCAGAAATGCAAGCTTGTGTCCCTGTTGGAGGAAAAGTTGCGAAATCTAGAAGAGAGGTTAACTACCTTGAAAATCATTAAGGAAGGTGAAGAGTTCTTAGACAGAGCAGAATTATCTCTTCATGATTCAGAAAGAGAAGAAATTCGAACTGCACCTGACGAAACAGAGGAATGGAAGCATGTGACCCACAGAAGCAGGAGGATCGAGAGGCAGTCAGCACCCATACTGCTCAGGAACCAGTACCAGGCTCTCACGCAGGAGAACCTTGAAGAAATACAGCAAGATAAGACTTTGCCAGCAATGAATAACCTTGTAAGTCCTCAGAATCCTCCTGGATGGAGAAAGAAGAATGTTGTGAAGAAAAAACGAAGAGTGGTGGTCATGGGGGATTCCCTGTTAAGAGGAACAGAGGCCGCTATCTGCAGACCAGACATAACCTCAAGAGAAATGTGCTGTCTTCCTGGAGCAAAAATTAAAGATGTGTCTGACAGGATATCAAGACTCTTCAGACCTACAGATCACTACCCATTCCTGCTAATACATGTGGGGACAAATGACACCGCAAGAAAGGACCTGGAAACCATCTGCAGTGACTTTGAAGACTTAGGCAAGAAAGTGAAAGAATTGGGAGCGCAGGTGGTCTTCTCATCCATCCTCCCAGTGGATGACCATGGAACAATGAGGTGGAATAAGATTCTACAGGTGAACAACTGGCTACGTCGATGGTGCCGTCAACAAGGATTTGGATTTCTGGATCACGGGATGAATTACCTATACGATGGACTACTTGCTAGAGATGGGGTGCACCTTACGAAGACTGGAAAACATGTATTTGGAAGTCGCCTTGTTACACTCATCAGGAGAGCTTTAAACTAGAACAATGTGGGAAGGGAAGCAAAAGGCCAGAAAAAGCCATACAGCTGACAAATACTATTGAGATCTCTGCTACTGGAAGTGGAAAGAAAGAACAAAGACAAAAAAATCTAAATAAAAATATGGGAGGAAGAGAAACCAATCACAAACTAAAATGTTTTTATACAAATGCACAAAGCATGGGCAACAAACAAGGAGAATTGGAACTACTAACGCAGGAAAAGGAATATGATGTCATTGGAATCACTGAAACTTGGTGGGACGATACGCATGATTGGAATAAAAGGCTAAAAGGATACAACTTATTTGCAAGAAACAGAATTGATAAACGAGGAGGAGGTGTCGCATTGTATGTTAGAAAAGCGTATATCTGCACAGAGATTTAAGCTTCAGAGACTGGGAGTTCTGTGGAAACTGTTTGGGTAAGAATACAAGGAGAGAACAACGGAAAGGACACCATTGTAGGCATTTACTACAGGCCACCTGGGCAAGCTGAAGATATGGATGAACTCTTTATGTATCAAATGACCAAGTTCTCCAAAAAATATGACGTAGTGGTCATGGGAGATTTCAACTATCCAGACATTTGTTGGGAATCTCTCTCAAGTAAAACTAACAGGTCAAGCAAATTCTTATCCTCTCTTGCTGACAACTTTATCTTCCAAAAGGTAGGGGAGAAAACAAGGGGATCTGCTACTTTGGATCTAATCCTTATAAACAGGGAGGAAATGGTTGAGGAGGTAAAGGTGGCTGGGACCCTAGGAGGCAGTGATCATGCTATTATAGAATTTTGGATAACTAGAGGAGGAAGACATGTGAAGACTCAAACTTCAAGGTTAGATTTTAGAAAGGCAGATTTTAAGAGACTCAGAAAGAGAATAGGAGGGATCCAATGGCTGGATGTCCTTAAGGACAAAAATGTCCAGGAAGGATGGGAAATTTTTAAAATTGAGATTCTCAAAGCACAATCGTTAACAATCCCGAAAAGTAGGAAGAATGGGAAGCATTTAAGGAAACCAGGATGGATGAACACAGAACTTAAACACATGCTTAAAAGAAAGAAAGAAATGTTTATTAATTGGAAAGAGGGAGGCATATCTAAAGAAGATTATAATGCAGTCTGCAGATCCTGCAGGGCACGTATCAGGTTAGCTAAAGCTGACAATGAATTAAGGCTTGCAGGAGATGTCAAAAGCAATAAAAAAGGATTTTGGGGGTATGTCAAAAGTAAAAGAAAAGTCAAAGATGCTATAGGATTTTTACAGGATGAAAATGGAGAAATGGTAAGAGAGGATGTTGAGAAGGCCGAACTTTTTAATTCCTATTTTGCATCTGTTTTCTCTCAGAAAGAAAATGTAACATCAACTGATTTTCACTGTCCTTTTAAAGGAATAGAAGAATCCAAGTTATCTGTAAACAGAAAGATTGTGAGGGAATATTTAGCTAACATAAATGAGTTCAAGTCTCCAGGTCCAGATGAATTACACCCCAGAGTACTGAAGGAGATCGTAGAAGAAATTTTAGAACCACTCTCCATAATCTTTGAAAATTCTTGGAGAACAGGAGAAGTCCCAGACGACTGGAGAAGAGCAAATGTTGTTCCTATCTTCAAAAAGGGGAAGAAGGTGGACCCAGGGAACTATAGGCCGGTGAGTCTGACTTCTATACCAGGAAAGATCTTTGAACAAATTATTAAACATCATGTATGTAAGTACCTGGATAAGAATGAAGTGATTAACCAGAGTCAGCATGGGTTTGTAACTAACAAGTCATGTCAGACTAACTTAATTTCCTTCTATGACAGAATCACTGACTGGGTGGATCAGGGAAATGCTGTAGATATAGTATATCTTGACTTCAGCAAAGCATTTGACAAAGTATCTCACACCATCCTTATTGAAAAAATGACCAAGTATGCAATGGACCAGGCAACTGTTAGGTGGATTCATAACTGGCTTAGTGATCGGACTCAAAGGGTGGTTGTAAATGGCTTCACATCCAGCTGGATGAATGTCTCAAGTGGGATACCACAGGGCTCTGTCCTGGGACCTGTATTGTTCAACATCTTCATCAATGATTTAGATGAAGGAATTGAGGGTAAACTGATTAAATTTGCTGATGACACAAAGCTAGGAGGGATAGCTAATACTAGAGAAGAGAGAGAGAGGATTCAAAAAGACCTAAATAAACTGGAGCAGTGGGCAGTAACCAACAGAATGGTTTTTAACAGGGAAAAATGCAAAGTACTACATCTGGGCAATAAAAATGAAAAAAGCATATACAGAATGGGAGGAATAGAGCTAAGCAACAGTACATGTGAAAAAGACTTAGGTATACTAATAGATCATAGACTGAACATGAGTCAACAGTGTGATGCAGCAGCAAAAAAGGCAAATACAATTCTGGGATGTATTAACAGAAGCATACAGTCTAGATCACGTGAAGTCATTATCGGTCTTTACTCCTCTTTGGTCAGACCTCATCTGGAATACTGTGTACAGTTTTGGGCACCACATTTTAAAAAAGACATAGACAAACTGGAACAAGTTCAGAGAAGAGCGACCAGAATGGTGACTGGTCTGCAAACCATGTCCTATGAGGAACGGTTGCAGGATTTGGGAATGTTTAGCTTGCAAAAAAGAAGACTGAGAGGAGACTTAATAGCTGTCTACAAATATGTCAAGGGCTGTCACATTGTAGAAGGATCATCTTTATTCTCATTTGCACAGGGAAAGACTAGAAGCAACGGGATGAAACTAAATGGGAGGAGACACAGATTAGATATTAGAAAAAACTTTTTGACAGTTAGGGTGATTAATGAGTGGAACAGGCTGCCACGAGAGGTGGTGAGTTCCCCTTCAATGGACGTCTTCAAACAGAGGCTGGACAGACATCTGTCTGAGATGATTTAGTGAATCCTGCTTTGAGCAGGGGGTTGGACCAGATGACCCAGGAGGTCCCTTCCAACTCTACCATTCTATGATTCTATGATTCTATGATTTTTCTGTATTTTCATCACTATGAAAATTGTACATTCACAGTGAAGGCATCAAAACTACGAATTAACACATGTGGAATTATATACTTAACAAAAAAGTGTGAAACAACTGAAAATATGTCTTATATTCTAGGTTCTTCAAAGTAGCCACCTTTTGCTTTGATGACTGCTTTGCACACTCTTGGCATTCTCTTGATGAGCTTCAAGAGGTAGTCATCGGAAAAGGTTTTCACTTCACAGGTGTGCCCTGTCAGGTTTAATAAGTGGGATTTCTTGCCTTATAAATTGGGTTGGGACCATCAGTTGTGTTGTGCAGAAGTCTGGTGGATACACAGCTGATAGTTCTACTGAATAGACTGTTAGAATTTGTATTATGGCAAGAAAAAAGCAGCTAAGTAAAGAAAAACGAGTGGCCATCATTACTTTAAGAAATGAACGTCAGTCAGTCCGAAAAATTGGGAAAACTTTGAAAGTGTCCCCAAGTGCAGTTGCAAAAACCATCAAGCGCTACAAAGAAACTGGCTCACATGAGGACAGCCCCAGAAAAGGAAGACCAAGAGTCACCTCTGCTTCTGAGGATAAGTTTATCCGAGTCACCAGCCTCAGAAATTGCAGGTTAACAGCAGCTCAGATTAGAGACCAGGTCAATGCCACACAGAGTTCTAGCAGCAGACACATCTCTTCAACAACTGTTAAGAGGAGACTTTGTGCAACTGGCCTTCGTGGTAAAATAGCTGCTAGGAAACTACTGCTAAGAACAGGCAACAAGCAGATGAGACTTGTTTGGGCTAAAGAACACAAGGAATGGACATTAGACCAGTGGAAATCTGTGCTTTGGTCTGATGAGTCCAAATTTGAGATCTTTGGTTCCAACCACCGTGTCTTTGTGCGACGCAGAAAAGGTGAACGTATGGATTCTATAAGCCTGGTTCCCACCGTGAAGCATGGAGGAGGAGGTGTGATGGTGTGGGGGTGCTTTGCTGGTGACACTGTTGGGGATTTATTCAAAATTGAAGGCATACTGAACCAGCATGGCTACCACAGCATCTTGCAGCGGCATGCTATTCCATCCGGTTTGCATTTAGTTGGACCATGAGTTATTTTTCAACAGTACAATGACCCCAAACACACCTCCAGGCTGTGTAAGGGCTATTTGACCAAGAAGAAGAGTGATGGGGTGCTTCGCCAGATGACCTGGCCTCCATAGTCACCAGACCTGAACCCAATCGAGATGGTTTGGGGTGAGCTGGACCGCAGAGTGAAGGCAAAAGGGTCAACAAGTGCTAAGCATCTCTGGGAACTCCTTCAAGATTGTTGGAAGACCATTTCCGGTGACTACCTCTTGAAGCTCATCTAGAGAATGCCAAGAGTGTGCAAATCAGTCATCAAAGCAAAAGGTGGCTACTTTGAAGAACCTAGAGTATAAGACATATTTTCAGTTGTTTCACACTTTTTTGTTAAGTATATAATTCCACATGTGTTAATTCATAGTTTTGATGCCTTCAGTGTGAATGTACAATTTTCATAGTCATGAAAATACAGAAAAATCTTTAAATCAGAAGGTGTGTCCAAACTTTTGGTCTGTACTGTAGGGAATCCTGAATGGGTCTCCATCCATTGGGTTGACTGTAGTGGGAGAGGCTTGGTCTCCATGCATTTCTATAGTTATACTGTAGTGAAATTGAGCATTTGGTGCAGATATTCTTCTCCCCAAATGGGTACGCAAATGTGTTAAACTCTAAATTGATTTTCAATAAACAACCATCAGCCACCCCATCAAAAACCTATGCGGCTTTTTCCTCCTCCTCTGTTGCAGCTGTATATCCACTGCAGTTAGGCTGAGTGACAGCCCGTCAGCTGTAAGTGAAGCGGACTTGCCTGCTGTGTTTGTTTCTCTGAGCACACCACACGTTTCTCAATCCACCGTAACCTCTCCGCCTGCACCTCACTCACGGTCTATCGGTTTGTCCGTTGCACCGTACTCTGCCCTCTCTGAGCACTGCAGCCAGCCCTCAATCCCGTTGTTGTGGTCACGTAAAAGAGTGCTTCATCCTACACAAAGCTTAGAGGTTGAACTCCACCATCTATAATCTGTTGGCCACGGAAATGGTGGTCTTAGGCCCTATTTTTAAAAAATGTAAATACTTCCGATTGAGTCTGCATCTCCTGGGTTGTCTTTAGAGGGACAGGTATGGGTCTGCGTTAAACTACTTGTAGTCTGATGACATTGATGCCACTTCGGTGGTGTTAGGCCCTCATTTAGGGCAATGTGAACACTCCTGGTTAGGTCTCCATCTCCTGGGTTGGCTGTACTGAATGAGGTGTGGGTCATTATTATTTACACTATTTCTACAGTAGTGAAATTGATGCCACTTTGCTGACGTCTGCCACAAATTTTTATAAATGTGGGGAATCCTGATTGGGTCTCCATCTATTGGGTTGACTGTAGTGGAACCTTCCTGTTCTGCAGTCTAAGTTGTGTAAGGTTGCGTACCAGTCCTTGCTGCACTCCTGATACAGGCTCTGACTAGTGTTGAGCGAACATGCTCGACACTGCTCGGTACTCGCCCGAGCATCACGCTCCTCGGGATGTTTGGCAAGCACCGAGCATTTCCGGGTTACTCGGGCAGGAGCTCGGGTCTCCGCCCTGCATGTTTGGCGCTCTTTACAGAGCCAATGAACATGCAGGGATTGCCAGTCAGTCACTGTAATGCCGCAGCCATGTTGTTTGTGGGCATTACAGTGATTGGCTGGCCGCACAGCGTCACCTCGAGTATTTAAAACCGGGCGCCGCCATCTTGGACACAGTTGCTCCAGATCAGACAGTGTAGGGACAGCGCTGCTGATTTAGGGAGAGATATATCCTGCGAAATAGTTAGTGTAGGGTCTGTAAAGGCTGCCAGATCAAACAAACAGTCCTTCTCAGGACTAATATCCATCCCAGATATCAGGCAGGCAGGCTGTATAGGAGACGCAGTGGTTATACCAGCAAATGCTGCATTACAGTCCTGTGTGCTCCTGTTGCTGAAATTGCTGGACTTAGCTCCAGGTCTCGGGGGCCAGGAAAAGTCCTTTTTTTTCATCTAAATCCTCTTTTTTTTTCCCTCCTTCACATTGTACAAATACCCGTCTTATTAACCTTTTGGTGTCTCACCCCCCCCCCAAAAAAAAAGAAAAAAAAAGTGTGTCTCTGATTTTTCAGACACAAATATATCTGTTGAAAATAGTCTGGTGTAGGCTAGAGAAACAGAAGTGTGGTTTTGCAGTTCCACGTTTCAAACCTCTGTATTATCCACTTTTGGGCCGTTTGTATCTAAAAAAAACCAGTTTGAGTGTGTCGCTTAGTTTTCAGCCGCAAATATATATATTTAAAAAAGTCTGGTATGCACCAGTAAATTATCACTGTGGTTTTGCTGTTCCACAGTAAAAAATCTCTATTATCCTGTTTTTGGCATTTTTTGCTGTAAAAAAAACTAATACTGTCTCCCTGATTTTTCAGACACAAATATATCTGTTGAAAATAGTCTGGTGTAGGCCAGATTACTAGAACTGTGGTTTTGCAGTTCCATGGGTCAAATCTCTGTATTATCCTGCTTTTTTGCATTTTTTGCCGTAAAGAAAAACAGTAGTGTCTCCTGATTGTTCAGACACAAATATATCTGTTGAAAATAGTCTGGTGAAGGCCCGAAAAATACAAATGTGGTTTTGCAGTTCCACGGGTCAAACCTCTGTATTATCCACTTTTGGGCCGTTTGTATCTAAAAAAAACAGTTTGAGTGTGTCGCTCACTGTTCAGCCGCAAATTTATATTTTTAAATACGTCTGGTATACACACCACTAAATTCTAACTGTGGTTTTGCCGTTCCACGGAAAAAATCTCTATTATCTAGATTTTGTTATTTTTTCCGTAAAACAGTAATAGTTTTTCCCTTATTGTTCAGATTGTTTAAAAGAGTCGGGCGTAGGCCTGAGAAATAGAACTGTGGTTTTCCTCTTCCACGGTTCTAATCTACTTTTTATTACCCTTTTTCCATTGATAGTGCGAGTGTAAGCTATTTTACTTCCTTTACAATGGGAAAGGCGCGTGGCAAGGGACGTGGAACTGGACGTTCTGGTGATGGTGCGTGCAGAGGACGGGGCTGTGGCCAAGGTGAAAATGTGCCACAACCAACAGCCACATCTTCTCGCTCCCACTTCTTGACCGAATTACTAGGGAAGCAAAGAACAACACCAGTATTGCGAACTGATCAGTGTGAACAGGTTATTAATTGGATAACAGATAATACTTCCAGTTACCTGGGCATCACCACCTCCAGTCTGTCTTCCACACGGTCAATTCTTAGTAGCCATGAGTCTCGAACGCATACTCCTCCTCACCCTGATGCTCCTTCCTCCCACCATGCCGAGTGTCATCAGACAGCAACTGATCCCACACTTGGACACTCTGAAGAGCTGTTTACATGTCTATTTCCAGATTTGTGCCCCTCGCCTGCTCCGCTTGAAGTGGTGGAAGAGGAGATCCCATGTAGCGATGCCCAAATATTTGAACAGCCACGGCCAGAGGAAGTCGACGCTGGCAATTTGTCACAAGAGGTGGAGTACCCCAACAGGCAGGAAGAAGCAGTGTGGTGGCCGCACACAGAAGGCGGGCAACAGTTCCCCGTAACACCAACACGAGGGACGTTGCCAGTACTACCTGTAGGTCTTCCAGAGTCTGGAAGTTTTTTAAAGACTCTGCTGATAACCCCAAAAAGGCCATTTGTACCACCTGCCAGGCCAGCATCAGAAGGGGTGTCAAAACTACCAGCCTGACCACCACCAGTATGATCAGGCACATGGAAGCAAAGCACTCGACTTTGTGGGGCGAACCCCAGGGTCCACGATCAGTGTCAGCGGGTGTCACCACTGCTTCTTCCGCTGTTGTGCGTATTCACATGGCTAGGTCCTGACATCGAGAAACGCCTTACCACGGCTGTCAGGTACACATGAATTGGCCAATTTATGCGCTAAGATTTCTCATTTATTTTACAGCAGTAATGCTATTCATTTTTCATAGTTCATATTTACATGCGCTAAAAAAAATTTTCAAACATTTTTTCATTTATTTCTATTTTCTACAGCAGTTATGCTATTGATATTTCATATTTCATATCTATATACTCAGTGTTACAGTGTGCTACTTTAATTGCTCATTATATATAGAGGTAGCTGCTCTTAGTAAGCACCTGTTCACACCTATTTCTTGTAGTGGAAGTGCAGTCATTTTCTTTGTTAGCTCACTTTTGCAAGTTGGCTACAACTTCCGCCGCCCTTGCCATTTTGCAGCAGCGTTTGCAGCTTCCGTCACACTGACTGGTGAGTGATGTCCCCACACGTTGGAACTCTATCCTCCACATGTTGCAAAGGATTTGTGAGCAGAAGAGAGCAGTTGTGGAGTACCAGCTTCAACAAGGCCGTCGATATTCAGGTCAGACTCCACACATATGACCTCAGGAGTGGACCTGGATGTCTGACATATGTACCATCTTGACAAACTTTGAGGAGTCCACCAAGATGGTGAGTGGCGATGACTCCATCATTAGCGTCAGCATTCCACTTGTCTGTCTTATGCAATGCTCTCTGCAGAGAATTAAAGAGGAGGAATTGCAGCCAGAGTATGAAGAGATGGATCAAGAAGCCGTAGCGGTCGATTACACACAGCCCAGCCTCATCTCATCCCAACATGCATTGGGGGACAATGAGGGAGAGGAGGAGGAGGAGGAAGAACAGGAGCTTGTATCATGCACTGTAGACGGTAGTACCTGTACAACTGTCATACCGTCGGTTCAGCGTGGGTGGCCTGAGGACAGGGGGGAGGAGGAGGAAGAGGAGGAGGAGTAGGAGAGCATGGTCAGTCGTCATCTTGGTGGGGACACGGAAGTCTTGCCCGTTACCAGTCTGGCACGCGTGGGTGACTTTATGTTACGCTGCCTTAACCATGACCCTCGCGTTGTCAAAATGTTGGGTGACAGTCATTACTGGTTGGTGACACTTTTAGACCCCCGCTACAAGGAAAACTTTCACTCTCTTATTCCTGAGGTGGAGAGGTCTACAAAAATGGGGCAGTACCAGAAGGCCCTTGCTGCTGAACTGTTAAAAAAAATTCCCATCTGAACACGCTAGCGACAGAGGTCACAGTTCGTTGCCCAACCAAGGCGTACAAGCAAGAGAGACACAACTCCAATCCAGCAGAGGCAGGGGAACACTGTCAACGTTCTGGGACAGTTTTCTCAGACCCTCCCTTCGGACAGACCCTGAGGCGTGGGGTACTCTCACAAGAAGTGGAAAGTTTCAAAAGATGGTGAGGGAGTACCATGCCGACCGTACCAGCATCCTCCGTGATTCCTCTGTGCCTTTCAATTATTGGGTATCCAAGCTGGACACTTGGAATGAACTCGCTCTGTACGCCTTGGAGGTCCTGGCCTGCCCTGCCGCTAGCGTGTTATCGGAGCGTGTTTTTAGTGCCGCTGGGGGAATTATAATTGATAAGCGCACTCTCCTATCAACTGACAATGCTGACAAGCTGACCCTTACCAAAATGAACAAGGGCTGGATTGGGCCAGACTTCTCATCACCACCAAATGACAGCAGAGTAACATAAAGTCAAATCAACAGTGTTATTTCGGGAGGTGTATTCACATGCACCGCTTCACACCCACACATGGGTATACGCTTCCTCATTTTGGCTGTTTTATGTTCTTCTCCTTATCCTCAGCCTGCACCACCACTATACCACCAGGGTGACCATGGTCCGTGTTCCCATTATTGAAAGTTCCTCCGTCCTTATTTTTGTCAGCTTTTGTTTGGAAGGCATAAGCAAAGACTGTGGGAGACCCATTCCCCAAAAATGGGAATAATATTTTGAAGATGCTGTACTGTATGGCTCTTGTAAGGGGGATTAAAACAGTCTTGTTAAGCTACTGGGACCTCCATGTCTCTTTCGAGGGGCATTAAAACCATCTTGTTAAGCTACTGGGACCTCCACGTCTCTTCCAAGGGGCATTCAAACCGTTTTGTTAAGCTACTGCGACCTCCACCACTTTTCCAAGGGGCATTAAAACCATCTTGTTAAGCTACTGGTACCTCCACGACTCTTCTGAGGGGCATTAAAAGCATCTTCTTAAGCCACTCTGAACTCCACAGCTCTTCCAAGGGGCATTGAAATGTTGTTTTTAATTACCTCTAACCTCCACGACTCTTTGAACGGGCATTGCATTTCCTCCTAATTTTTGGCAGCTTTTGCTTGGAAGGCATAAGCAAATACTATGGGAGACTCACTCCCCAATAATGGCAATAATGTTTGTAATATGCTGTACTGCATGGCTCTTGTAAGGGGCATTGCAAGTTCCTCCGTCCTAATTATTGGCAGCTTTTGCTTGGAAGGCATAAGCAAATACTATGGGAGACCCACTCCCCAATAATGGGAATAATGTTTGTAATATGCTGTACTGCATGGCTCTTGTAAGGGGCATTGCAAGTTCCTCCATCCTAATTTTTGGCAGCTTTTCCTTGGAAGGCATAAGCAAAGACTATGGGAGACACACTCCCCAATAATGGGAATAATGTTTTTAAGATGCTGTACTGTATGGCTCTTGTAAGGGGCATTAAAAGTGTCTTGTTAAGCTACTGCGACCTCCACCACTTTTCCGAGGTGCATTAAAACCGTCTTGTTAAGCTACTGTGACTTCCACGTCTCTTCCAAGGGGCATAAAAACTGTCTTGTTTAGCTACTGGGACCTCCACAACTTTTCCAAGGGGCATTAAAACCATCTTGTTATGCTACTGGGACCTCCACGTCTCTTCTGAGGGGCATTAAAAGCTTCTTGTTAAGCTACTGTGACCTCCACCACTTTTCCAAGGGGCATTAAAACCGTCTTATTAAGCTACTGGGACCTCCATGTCTCTTCTGAGGGGCATTAAAAGTGTCTTGTTAAGGTACTGTGACCTCCACCATTTTCCCAAGGGGCATTAAAACCATCTTGTTAAGCTACTGGGACCTCCACGTCTATTCTGAGGGGCATTAAAAGCGTCTTTTTAAGCTACTATGACCTCCACCACTTTTCCAAGGGGCATTAAAACCGTCTTATTAAGCTACTGAGACCTCCACGTCTCTTCTGAGGGGCATTAAAAGCGTCTTGTTAAACCACTCTGAACTCCACAGCTCTTCCAAGGGGCATTGAAATGTTGTTTTTAATTACCTCTAACCTCTACGACTCTTTGAAAGGGCATTGCATTTCCTCCTAATTTTTGGCAGCTTTTGCTTGGAAGGCATAAGCAAATACTGGGAGACCCACTCCCCAATAATGGCATTAATGTTTGTAATATGCTGTACTGCGTGGCTCTTGTAAGTGGCATTGCAAGTTCCTCCGTCCTAATTTTTGGCAGCTTTTGCTTGGAAGGCATAAGCAAATACTATGGGAGACCCACTCCCCAATAATGGCATTAATGTTTGTAATATGCTGTACTGCATGGCTCTTGTAAGGGGCATTGCAAGTTTCTCCGTCCTAATTTTTGGCAGCTTTTGCTTGGAAGGCATAAGCAAAGACTATGGGAGACACACTCCCCAATAATGGGAATAATGTTTGTAATATGCTGCACTGTATGGCTCTTGTAAGGGGCATTAAAAGCTTCTTGTTAAGCTACTGCGACTAGAGATGAGCGGTGTATGACTCGAACTGTTCGCCAATCTCAAATTCGAGCTGTTTTGGGCGGTGTTCAAGCCGTTCGACGAACACGAACGATTTGAAAAAAATCCGGCTGTTCGAGGTTATGTTCGATAACTGTTCGTGCACCAAAATCATAACTGGATTCTTTCACAGTAATGCTGTTAATCAATGTTAATACACAGTTTGAGTGTACAGTGGGCGGGGGGAGGGGCAGGGGATGGATCTCTGCAGAAATAATGAAGATCTCCATTTTTTTTTTCTTTCCCGCATTTACAGTGGGGAGGTGCAGTCTGTCAGCCTATCAGCAGCGCACACACGCAGTGAAGTGCTTTTTTTCACACAAGCAAGGGTATGTGTCATTGGCTGTGTATGTCACATGTCCTTGCCCTATAAGACCCAGCCATTTTCCCCGTCGCCACCATTTTCTCAGTGCTGCAGCTGAGTGTTAGACGGCACTGCTGCTGCTGTTAGCGCTATACTGTGTAACTGTGAATTGCAAGCGAATTTTCTATTAAATAGACAGAAAGGTTTAGGGAGTAGGGACTAGTTTGTAATTGCAGCCCTTTTGTGGGCTAGGTTACGGCAGTTCCTAGCACTTTTTGCCAGGCAGGTCTGTGCCAGTGCTGTGCAAGTGTTTTTCACAGCATTTGGCTAAATCTAGCTAAGCAAATCCTTTTGGGCCTCTTGCAGTATGTGTTAGTCAGTGGAGTAGCCTATCTGTGTTGCAAGCTACATCACCTGTGTATGTAATACGAATTTTTTACTGCATCTAGCCAAGTAAAACCTTTTGGGCATAGTAGCAGTGTGTGTTACTCATTGTATTAGGCCATCTATACCAAGCTCCACCAGCTTTGAAATTAATAATAATTTTTAGCTGCATCTAGCTCGGAAAATAATTTTGGGCATAGTAGCAATGTGTGGTACTCATTGTATTAGGCCATCTATACCAAGCTCCACCAGCTTTGAAATTAATAATAATTTTTAGCTGCATCTAGCCCAGAAAATAATTTTGGGCCTGTAGCAGTGTCTGGTACTCATTCTATTAGGCCATCTATACTAAGCTCCACCAGCTTTGAAATTGATAATAATTTTTGCTGCATCTAGCCCAGAAAATAATTTTGGGAATAGTAGCAATGTGTGGTACTCATTGTACTAGGCCATCTACACCAAGCTCCACCAGCTTTGAAATTAATAATAATTTTTAGCTGCATCTAGCCCAGAAAATAATTTTGGGCATAGTAGCAGTGTGTGGTACTCATTGTATTAGGCCATCTATACCAAGCTCCACCAGTTTTGAAATTAATAATAATTTTTAGCCGCATCTAGCCCGTAAAATAATTTTGGGCATAGTAGCAGTGTGTGGTACTCATTGTATTAGGCCATCTATACCAAGCTCCACCAGCTTTGAAATTAATAATAATTTTTAGCTGCATCTAGCCCGGAAAATAATTTTGGGCCTGTAGCAGTGTGTGGTATTCATTCTATTAGGCCATTTATACTAAGCTCCACCAGCTTTGAAATTAATAATAATTTTTAGCTGCATCTAGCCCGGAAAATAATTATGGGCATAGTAGCAGTGTGTGGTACTCATTGCATTAGGCCATCTATACCAAGCTCCACCAGTTTTGAAATTAATAATAATTTTTAGCTGCATCTAGCCTGGAAAATAATTTTGGGCATAGTAGCAGTGTGTGGTACTCATTGTATTAGGCCATCTATACCAAGCTCCACCAGCTTTGAAATTAATAATAATTTTTAGCTGCATCTAGCCTGGAAAATAATTTTGGGCATAGTAGCAGTGTGTGGTACTCATTGTATTAGGCCATCTATACCAAGCTCCACCAGCTTTGAAATTAATAATAATTTTTAGCTGCATCTAGCCTGGAAAATAATTTTGGGCCTGTAGCAGTGTGTGGTACTCATTCTATTAGGCCATCTATACTAAGCTCCACCAGCTTTGAAATTAATAATAATTTTTAGCTGCATCTAGCCCGGAAAATAATTTTGGGCATAGTAGCAGTGTGTGGTACTCATTGTATTAGGCCATCTATACCAAGCTCCACCAGCTTTGAAATTAATAATAATTTTTAGCTGCATCTAGCCTGGAAAATAATTTTGGGCATAGTAGCAGTGTGTGGTACTCATTGTATTAGGCCATTTGTACCAAGCTCCACCAGCTTTGAAATTAATAATAATTTTTAGCTGCATCTAGCCCGGAAAATAATTTTGGGCCTGCAGCAGTGTGTGGTACTCATTCTATTAGGCCATCTATACTAAGCTCCACCAGCTTTGAAATTAATAATAATTTTTAGCTGCATCTAGCCCGGAAAATAATTATGGGCATAGTAGCAGTGTGTGGTACTCATTGTATTAGGCCATCTATACCAAGCTCCACCAGTTTTGAAATTAATAATAATTTTTAGCTGCATCTAGCCTGGAAAATAGTTTTGGGCATAGTAGCAGTGTGCGGTACTCATTGTATTAGGCCATCTATACCAAGCTCCACCAGCTTTGAAATTAATAATAATTTTTAGCTGCATCTAGACTGAAAAATAATTTTGGGCCTGTAGCAGTGTGTGGTACTCATTCTATTAGGCCATCTATGCTAAGCTCCACCAGTTTGAAATTAATAATAATTTTTAGCTGCATCTAGCCCGGAAAATAATTATGGGCATAGTAGCAGTGTGTGGTACTCATTGTATTAGGCCATCTATACCAAGCTCCACCAGCTTTGAAATTTATAATAATTTTTAGCTGCATCTAGTCCGGAAAATAATTTTTGGCATAGTAGCAGTGTGTGGTACTCATTGTATTAGGCCATCTATACCAAGCTCCACCAGCTTTGAAATTAATAATAATTTTTAGCTGCATCTAGCCCGGAAAATAATTTTTCTTCCCAATAGTGGTAGCAATAGAAATATGGGGCACATGCCTGGCTAACAAAAATATATGCTTCATAACAAAAAACACCAGCCTAGCGCACTGCATTAATAAGATGGCATCAACGTCTCTCCCAGTGGTAGGCCTACTATGGCGGCTAGCATTCCTGTGCCTAAAACACAATGTATGGGTCCGCGCTAGCCACGATGCTGAGGGGTCTAACGCTGCTGCTAACGCTTTATCACAATTCAATTGGCAGATTTTCACAGAGCTCCTCCCCAACGCCCACCCATCGGGCAACAGTTGCCTACCCTCCCTATGGGATCTAGTGGCGAATAGTTGATGCCATTAATCAGAGCGTCGGTTGCACCGTAGACGTGGCAAGCATACGGTAAGGCATGGGAAGAGTGGACACGACTAGTAGCAAGCAGACTGGTTGACCAATGTGAACAAGCCAGATTACAAGTCACCATAGGATTTCTCCACCAGCTAATGATGAGGGGCATATCAGGGGCGTCAGCGCAGCGGTGTCTGAACGGAGTAGCATTTCACTTCCAACTACTGAATTGGGGAGATGTGACAAAGAGATTCATCATCAGACAATCCATAAAAGGGTAGAAAAGGGGTCAGCCAAGTCAGGAGTGTAGAAGTCCCGTCCCGTGTCACTAAAACTGATTTCTCACATCATATCCCTAACACCATTAACATGACACTCACAATTTGAAGCAACACTACTGTCTACTGCATTTGCGATCGCCTTCTTCGGGGCGCTATGCATAAGCGAATTAGTCCCTCAATCCAAAATTACCACCAGTGGAGGCTTATTACACCAGGACGTAGTCATAGCCAATAATGCAATACGTCTATGCATACACAAATCGAAAATGGTTCCAGCAGGCAGGGGCACTTGGGTACTTCTACAACCCACAAACGGTACACTGAGTCGGGTAACAATAGTAAAAACATATATAACCATCTGATCACAAAGTAATTTCTTCCTATCACACATTAATGGAACGCCATTATCAAGATACCAGTTCCAAGCTATATTTAATAAATGCCTAACATCGGCAGGGAACCACCCCAAAGATTACGGGACACACTCATTCCGCATAGGCGAGGCAAGGGAAGCAGCAAGAGCAGGACTGTCAGAAACGGAAGTTCAGAGGATAGGGAGATGGCGATCCACGTGTTTGGCGAGATACATAAGACCGGACTTGTTATCCTAACGTGGTTTGTTTCTTTTACAGGTGACGCTAAGCCAACAGTGTGGGTGATTGGCCACTCGTATATATATTGGGCAGAAAAAAGTCCACCCAGGCAGGAGGAAATTAGAGTTTCATAACACATATTTCAACTGGAGAGGTATTAGAGGCCTGCAATGGCCACAGGAACTAATGAAGGTAATCAAGGTAGAGAGAGAGGCAAGAGGTCCGGTCATCTTAGTTATACAGGCCGGGGGAAACGACCTAGGTCATCACAAGAGTGCATAACTAATGGCAATAATGAAACTAGACACTGAGCGCTTCAGAGAATTTTTCACAAAACTAACTATAGTATGGTCAGAGATTGTGCCGATAGCGGTATGGCAAGGTGCGCGAGACATCACGGCCATCGAATGGACAAGGCGGGTAATAAATTTTCGGATGGCAAAATTTAGAAGAGACAGAGGCGGTGTAGTGATACGACACTGACAACTGGAAGGAGATAAAGCAGGCCTCATACGGCCCGACTCTGTTCACTTAATGGATATTGGACTGGACATATTCCTGTCAGGACTCCAGGACGGAGTGGAACAAGCGTTAAGAGTGATGGATGGGGGTCAGAGTCCTGCATACGAGTACGCAGGATCCTCCGTGGCCTGGAAATAGAAAAGACATGTTGGAGAGTTACACTTGTTGGCCAACTTGCCGGTGTGGAGACACAGAGCATGCTGCCACAAGCTGAATTATTTTAGAAATAAAATGCCTTTCTAATGGAATGAGTATAAAGAGTTAATAAAGCTGTGACCGATCCTCACCCATCCAGTTGTATGAGTTACATTATTGTATTGTCAAGGAAAGGGGGGCGTTAGGGGGGCTGAGCGTCTGGGTTTGGTTGGGGGTCCCCACAGTCTGCCTAGGCTAGATGCAGTTAAAAATTCTTATTAGATACACAGGCGGTATAGCTTGCTTCAGAGCTGGGCTACTACGCTGACTAGCAGACACTGAAGCTTTGGAGCAGACCTCTGAGCAAACAGCTCTTCAGACTCAACCATCTGTGTTACCCCAAGCCATAGTGTATGTAGTTGTACGGTTAAAAGGGGGGGGGGGAGCGACCCAACCCACCTGGAATTGACGATGCCAACGTCACGTAAAACACAGCAAGGTGACTCCAAAAAGAGTCTCCATTTTTTCCAAAATTTATGGCACAGACACCACTTAAGTGGCATCAATTGCCCCAGGGTTGCTTAAAACGGTTGGTGAGGTGATTTTACCAAATCCTCAAGCTTTTAGTCTCCCCAGGATGACACAGGGGTAGAAAAGTCCTTGCGGATCCATGATTTGTTCATCTTTATGAAGAGTCTGTCTACATTCTCAGTGGACAGCCGCGTGCGCTTATCTGTCAGCACACCACCAGCAGCGCTGAACACACGTTCAGAGAGAACGCTGGATGCAGGGCATGACAAGATCTCCAAGGCGTGAGTGGTGAGCTCCGGACATTTTTCCAGATTAGAAGCCCAAAATGAGCAAGGGTCCAGTGACACAGTCATGGCTTCGATGTTCACTTGGAGATACTCCTGTACCATCCTCTCTAGGCGTTGACTATGTGTCAGACTTCTTGTCTCCTGTGGCCTTGCAAAGGATGGTCTAAAAAAGTGGTGAAACGATTCCAAAAAATTGCTGTTACCAGCAGATACTGTGTTACTGTTACGGTTTGAGTGATGAAGACTCGACAGTCCCACGGTTTGCAAGTTAGAACTGTGAGATTCACTACGTGCACCACTGGTGTTTTTGTGGAAAAGCACATGTAAGATTCTGCAACAGCCTCTGCTGATACTCCTGCATGCGTGAATCCCTTTCTATGGCAGGAATTATTTCGGCAAATTTACTTTTGTACCGGGGATCTAAGAGTGTGGCAACCCAGTAGTCGGGATTACTTCAAATTCTGACAATCCGAGGGTTATGTTGCAGGTAGTGCAGCAAGAAGGCACTCATGTGTCTTGTGCATCCAGGAGGACCAAGTCCTTGCTGTGTTGGTAGCGAGGTAAGAATCATACTTCCTTCCTCTGCCATCTCCCCCCAACCTCGCACAACAGAAATATGATCAAGGTCACCCTCATCTGATGAGTCTTCCATGCCCATCGCCAGTTCGTCCTCCACTTCTTCCTCGGCTCCTGCACCTTCCTCAACAGTTTGGCTGCTACCATGCGCCCTGGTTAATCCCTCTCCCCCACCCTCCCATGCCTGCCGCCTTGGTGCTGCCGACCGTCTTTACCTTGGAGATGTTATCCCTTCCGCATACAACTCTTCCTCTACTTCCTCCACCTCCTCTTGTCCCACCATAGAATCATAGAATCATAGAATGGTAGAGTTGGAAGGGACCTCCTGGGTCATCTGGTCCAACCCCCTGCTCAAAGCAGGATTCACTAAATCATCTCAGACAGATGTCTGTCCAGCCTCTGTTTGAAGACGTCCATTGAAGGGGAACTCACCACCTCTCGTGGCAGCCTGTTCCACTCATTAATCACCCTAACTGTCAAAAAGTTTTTTCTAATATCTAATCTGTGTCTCCTCCCATTTAGTTTCATCCCATTGCTTCTAGTCTTTCCTTGTGCAAATGAGAATAAAGATGATCCTTCTACAATGTGACAGCCCTTGACATATTTGTAGACAGCTATTAAGTCTCCTCTCAGTCTTCTTTTTTGCAAGCTAAACATTCCCAAATCCTGCAACCGTTCCTCATAGGACATGGTTTGCAGACCAGTCACCATTCTGGTCGCTCTTCTCTGAACTTGCTCCAGTTTGTCTATGTCTTTTTTAAAATGTGGTGCCCAAAACTGTACACAGTATTCCAGATGAGGTCTGACCAAAGAGGAGTAAAGACCGATAATGACTTCACGTGATCTAGACTGTATGCTTCTGTTAATACATCCCAGAATTGTATTTGCCTTTTTTGCTGCTGCATCACACTGTTGACTCATGTTCAGTCTATGATCTATTAGTATACCTAAGTCTTTTTCACATGTACTGTTGCTTAGCTCTATTCCTCCCATTCTGTATATGTTTTTTTCATTTTTATTGCCCAGATGTAGTACTTTGCATTTTTCCCTGTTAAAAACCATTCTGTTGGTTGCTGCCCACTGCTCCAGTTTATTTAGGTCTTTTTGAATCCTCTCTCTCTCTTCTCTAGTATTAGCTATCCCTCCTAGCTTTGTGTCATCAGCAAATTTAATCAGTTTACCCTCAATTCCTTCATCTAAATCATTGATAAAGATGTTGAACAATACAGGTCCCAGGACGGAGCACTGTGGTACCCCACTTGAGACATTCATCCAGCTGGATGTGAAGACATTTACAACCACCCTTTGAGTCCGATCACTAAGCCAGTTATGAATCCACCTAACAGTTGCCTGGTCCATTGCATACTTGGTCATTTTTTCAATAAGGATGGTGTGAGATACTTTGTCAAATGCTTTGCTGAAGTCAAGATATACTATATCTACAGCATTTCCCTGATCCACCCAGTCAGTGATTCTGTCATAGAAGGAAATTAAGTTAGTCTGACATGACTTGTTAGTTACAAACCCATGCTGACTCTGGTTAATCACTTCATTCTTATCCATGTACTTACATACATGTTGTTTAATAATTTGTTCAAAGATCTTTCCTGGTATAGAAGTCAGACTCACCGGCCTAAAGTTCCCTGGGTCCACCTTCTTCCCCTTTTTGAAGATAGGAACAACATTTGCTCTTCTCCAGTCTTCTGGGACTTCTCCTGTTCTCCAAGAATTTTCAAAGATTATGGAGAGTGGTTCTAAAATTTCTTCTACGATCTCCTTCAGTACTCTGGGGTGTAATTCATCTGGACCTGGAGACTTGAACTCATTTATGTTAGCTAAATATTCCCTCACAATCTTTCTGTTTACAGATAACTTGGATTCCTCTATTCCTTTAAAAGGACAGTGAAGATCAGTTGATGTTACATTTTCTTTCTGAGAGAAAACAGATGCAAAATAGGAATTAAAAAGTTCGGCCTTCTCAACATCCTCTCTTACCATTTCTCCATTTTCATCCTGTAAAAATCCTATAGCATCTTTGACTTTTCTTTTACTTCTGACATACCCCCAAAATCCTTTTTTATTGCTTTTGACATCTCTTGCAAGCCTTAATTCATTGTCAGCTTTAGCTAACCTGATACGTGCCCTACAGGATCTGCAGACTGCATTATAATCTTCTTTAGATATGCCTCCCTCTTTCCATTTAATAAACATTTCTTTCTTTCTTTTTAGCATGTGTTTAAGTTCTGTGTTCATCCATCCTGGTTTCCTTAAATGCTTCCCATTCTTCCTACTTTTCGGGATTGTTAACGATTGTGCTTTGAGAATCTCATTTTTAAAAATTTCCCATCCTTCCTGGACATTTTTGTCCTTAAGGACATCCAGCCATTGGATCCCTCCTATTCTCTTTCTGAGTCTCTTAAAATCTGCCTTTCTAAAATCTAACCTTGAAGTTTGAGTCTTCACATGTCTTCCTCCTCTAGTTATCCAAAATTCTATAATAGCATGATCGCTGCCTCCTAGGGTCCCAGCCACCTTTACCTCCTCAACCATTTCCTCCCTGTTTATAAGGATTAGATCCAAAGTAGCAGATCCCCTTGTTTTCTCCCCTACCTTTTGGAAGATAAAGTTGTCAGCAAGAGAGGATAAGAATTTGCTTGACCTGTTAGTTTTACTTGAGAGAGATTCCCAACAAATGTCTGGATAGTTGAAATCTCCCATGACCACTACGTCATATTTTTTGGAGAACTTGGTCATTTGATACATAAAGAGTTCATCCATATCTTCAGCTTGCCCAGGTGGCCTGTAGTAAATGCCTACAATGGTGTCCTTTCCGTTGTTCTCTCCTTGTATTCTTACCCAAACAGTTTCCACAGAACTCCCAGTCTCTGAAGCTTCAATCTCTGTGCAGATATACGCTTTTCTAACATACAATGCAACACCTCCTCCTCGTTTATCAAGTCTGTTTCTTGCAAATAAGTTGTATCCTTTTAGCTTTTTATTCCAATCATGTGTATCGTCCCACCAAGTTTCAGTGATTCCAATGACATCATATTCCTTTTCCTGCATTAGTAGTTCCAATTCTCCTTGTTTGTTGCCCATGCTTTGTGCATTTGTATAAAAACATTTTAGTTTGTGATTGGTTTCTCTTCCTCCCATATTTTTATTATTTAAATTGTTTTGTCTTTGTTCTTCTTTTCCACTTCCAGTAGCAGAGATCTCAATAGTATTTGTCAGCTGTATGGCTTTTTCTGGCCTTTTGCTTCCCTTCCCACATTGTTCTAGTTTAAAGCTCTTCTGATGAGTGTAGCAAGGCGACTTCCAAATACATGTTTTCCAGTCTTCGTAAGGTGCATCCCATCTCTAGCAAGTAGTCCATCGTATAGGTAATTCATTCCGTGATCCAGAAATCCAAATCCTTGTTGACGGCACCATCGACGTAGCCAGTTGTTCACCTGTAGAATCTTATTCCACCTCATTGTTCCATGGCCATCCACTGGGAGGATGGATGAGAAGACCACCTGCGCTCCCAATTCTTTCACTTTCTTGCCTAAGTCTTCAAAGTCACTGCAGATGGTTTCCAGGTCCTTTCTTGCGGTGTCATTTGTCCCCACATGTATTAGCAGGAATGGGTAGTGATCTGTAGGTCTGAAGAGTCTTGATATCCTGTCAGACACATCTTTAATTTTTGCTCCTGGAAGACAGCACATTTCTCTTGAGGTTATGTCTGGTCTGCAGATAGCGGCCTCTGTTCCTCTTAACAGGGAATCCCCCATGACCACCACTCTCCGTTTTTTCTTCACAACATTCTTCTTTCTCCATCCAGGAGGATTCTGAGGGCTTACAAGGTTATTCATTGCTGGCAAAGTCTTATTTTGCTGTATTTCTTCATGGTTCTCCTGCATGAGAGCCTGGTACTGGTTCCTGAGCAGTATGGGTGCTGACTGCCTCTCGATCCTCCTGCTTCTGTGGGTCACATGCTTCCATTCCTCTGTTTCGTCAGGTGCAGTTCGAATTTCTTCTCTTTCTGAATCATGAAGAGATAATTCTGCTCTGTCTAAGAACTCTTCACCTTCCTTAATGATTTTCAAGGTAGTTAACCTCTCTTCTAGATTTCGCAACTTTTCCTCCAACAGGGACACAAGCTTGCATTTCTGGCATGTGAAGTTTGGGTTTTCCACTGGCAAGTCTGTGAACATGTAGCAGGATATGCAGCTCACCAAATGGCTCATGGACTCTTCCATGTTCTTATTGTTAATGTTCTGAAAACAGTGAAAAAAGCTTAAAAAAAAAGCTTCAAAATGCGCGCGCCTACAGGCGCGCGGTTTACCAATGTCCTCTTTTCTGCTCCAACAGCCAAAATCCAGTGTTCTTTGAGCTCGCGGAGACTCTTCACTTACCCCAAAATGCAGTGGGAATATGCAAATGATCTCCTCAGGACTCCTCCCCTCCCACCTGACTCCGAATTCTGTTTAACGTGTGCTCCAGCATGTAAATCACCGGAATACTCATGCTGCTAATGGCATCGTCAGCACTACACTGTGTGCAGAATTATTAGGCAAATGAGTATTTTGATCACACGATACTTTTTATACATGTTGTCCTACTCCAAGCTGCATAGGCTTGAGAGCCAACTACCAATTAAGTAAATCTGGTGATGTGCATCTCTATAATGAGGAGGGGTGTTGACTAATGACATCAACACCCTATACAAGGTGTTCTTAATTATTAGGCAACTTCCTTTCCTTTGGCAAAATGGGTCAGGAGAGAGATTTTACGGGCTCTGAAAAGTCCAAAATTGTGAGATGTCTTGCAGAGGGATGCAGCAGTCTTAAAATTTCCAAACTTTTGAAGCGTGATCACCAAACAAGGAAGCGTTTCATGGCAAATAGCCAACAGGGTTGCAAGAAGCGTGTTGGCCAAAAAAGGCGCAAAATAACTGCCCATGAATTGAGGAAAATCAAGCGTGAAGCTGCCAAGATGCCATTCACCACCAGTTTTGCCATATTTCAGAGCTGCAATGTTACTGGAGTATCAAAAAGCACAAGGTGTGTGATACTCAGGGACATGGACAAGGTAAGGAAGGCTGAAAAACGACCACCTATGAACACGAACCATAAGATAAAACATCAAGAATGGCCCAAGAAATATCTTAAGACTGATTTTTCAAAGGTTTTATGGACTGATGAAATGAGAGTGACTCTTGATGTCTTGATGGGCCAGATGGATGGACCAGAGGCTGGATCAGTAAAGGGCAGAGAGCTCCACTCCGACTCAGATGCCAGCAAGCTGGAGGTGGGGTACTGGTATGGGCTGGTATCATCAAAGATGAACTTGTGGGACCTTTTCGGGTTGAGGATGGAGTGAAGCTCGACTCCCAGATACTGCCAGTTTCTGAAAGACAACTTCTTCAAGCAGTGCTACAGGAAGAAGTCGGTATCGTTCAAGAAAAACATGATTTTCATGCAGGACAATGCTCCATCACATGCATCCAACTACTCCACAGCATGGCTGGCCAGTAAAGGTCTAAAAGAAGAAAAAATAATGACATGGTCCCCTTGTTCACCTGATCTGAACCCCATAGAGAACCTGTGGTCCATCATAAAATGTGAGATCTACAGGGAGGGAAAACAGTACACCTCTCGGAACAGTGTCTGGGAGGCTGTGGTGGCTGTTGCACGCAATGTTGATTGAAAACAGATCAAGCAACTGAATCTATGGATGTAAGGCTGTTGAGTGTCATCATAAAGAAAGGTGGCTATATTGATCACTATTTTTTTTGTTTTTGCATGTCAGAAATGTTTATTTCTAAATTTTGTGCACTGATATTGGTTTACCTGGTGAAAATAAACAAGTGAGATGGGATTATATTTGGTTTTTATTAAGTTGCCTAATAATTCTGCACAGTATTAGTTACCTGCACAAACAGATATCCTCCTAAGATAGCCAAATCTAAAAAAAACCCACTCCAGCTTTCAAAAATATTAATCTTGGATATTTATGAGTCTTTTGGGTTGATTGAGAACATAGTTGTTGATCAATAATAAAAATAATCCTCTAAAATAAAACTTGCCTAATAATTCTGCACACAGTGTAAACATCTTCGTCACCATTTCAAAACTGTGTAGAAGGGTGCATAGGTCCCTGATCTGAGACCACTCCTGCAGCTGATTTTCCCCACCTCTGGATCTCGTTGGCCCAGGCTATACGTCAGAACGTATTGCACCAGGGCTTGTCGGTGCTGCCATAGTCACTGCAACATGTGCAGAGTTGAATTCCACCGTGTTGGCACATAGCATTTCAGCCGGTGAACTGGCAGGCCCAACGACTTCTGTAGAGATGTAAGTCGTTGAGCTGCGGGATGCGAACGGCAGAAGTGAGCACACAGCGACCGTTCCCTCTGCAGAAAGCCATCTAGTCCAGGATAGTGGGCTAAAAATTTCTGGACAACCAGGTTCAACACGTGAGCCATATAAGGCATGTGTGTGACATAGCCCCGACGAAGGGCCGCACCCAGGTTTGCAGCATTGTCGCACACGGCCTTCCCTGGTTGCAGGTCCAGTGGAGACAACCATTCATGAAACTGGGTCTCCAGAGCTGACCACAACTCCTCAGCTGTGTGACTCACATTTCCCAGACATTTCAAAGTAAACACCGCCTGATGCCATTGAGCCCTGCTGCCAGCATAGTAAGGAGGGGTGCAGGATTCCTTCTGCGCAGTTAGAAAGCAGGTGGCATTATCAGACAGGCTTTGGGTGCAGGTGGAGGACCGAGAGGAGGTTGAGGAGGCAGAAGCAGTGGAGGAACTTCTAGATAAAGAGGATTGACGCACAACTCGTGGGGACGGCAAGACTTGGACAGCAGCACCTTGTCCTGCTGTCACCATAATTACCCAGTGCCCAGTCAGCGACATGTAATGGCCCTGTCCATGCCTACTCGTCCAAGTGTCTGTGGTGAAATGCACCCTGTCACACACAGAGTTTCTCAAAGAAGCGATGATGTTGAAACGACATGCTGGTGTAGCGCAGGCACACCTTTCTTTGAGAAGTAGTGCCGACTGGGCATCTGGTACTGGGGCACTGCGACGGACATAAGGTCTCAAAAATCCTCTGTGTCCACCAGGTGGAAAGGCAGCATTTCTGTAGCCAACAGCTTGCAGATGGTGAAATTCAACCTCTTAGCTTTGCCATGGCTAGGAGGAAATGGTCTTTTACTTGTCCACATCTGAGGGACCAAGGGCTGGCTGTTGTGCTTAGACGGGGTTGAGTAGGGTGTGCCCGGCAAACTGCCGGTCTGTGAGGAAGATGCAGGCGGAAAAGTTAGGTTGCCTTGATCCAAAGGTGGTGCTCTCGATGTTGGAGAGCGCTCAACACCAGCTCGTGTTTCCACTTACAAATGAAATGATGACCTGCCAATCACACTGGCTGTTGCGAGTAAAGAGGTGGCAGGTCTGCGTCCAAAAACATGTGTGACTGCTGTCCCTCCAGTCACAAAGGATGAAGAGGCCGCGGATGCACAAGATGGGGCAGACGATGGTTGGCCCGGCCCGCTAGGCCACATTGTAGCACAGTGAGCTTAACACTGCAACTTATACTTCATATCCATGTCACGGTTCATGCATGAAGTACTCAAACTATGGATTTTTTGGCCTCTACTTAGCTTTTGGTGACAAATATTACAGATAACACGAGTTGGGTCATCCTTATCGATCTGAAAAAATGCCCAGGCTATGCAAGGCTTAGAGCCCATGTGACCTGAAGAGCCACCATGACTTGTGGTCAGAGGCAGAGTTGTGGTTGAGGATGCAGTTGTTGACGTGCTTCCAGTACTCCGTCTCTGTCCAGGAAGGCGCAACCTAACCTCGTCGTCAATAGCATCCTCCTCCACCTCCTCTGCTGACCTCATCGACTGGCTGACTGTGGGTTGACAGTAAGTGGGATCTCCAACCTCGTCATCATCACCCTGTGTGTTCTCACACCCGTCGTCCTCAGAGCCTACCTCTTCTTGCCCTGACCGAAAAGTCAAGTTGTCGCTCCAATCAGGTATTTGAGTCTCATCATCGTCTTCATCATTGTCTCCACCAACAGGAGTTACAGTTTGGGAACGAGGGTCTACATTATGCTCAGAACCTTCTTCATCTGGTCCTGGATCCGACTCATAAAGATTCTGGGCATCAGTGCAGATCATTTCCTCGTCTGGATTAACAGAAGCTCTGGAGCAGACCTCCGTTTCACTGGCTATAGTATGAGTAAACAGCTGTGCAGACTCAACCATCTGTGTTACCCCATACTCAGATGGGCAGCTGGAGACTTGGGAGCTGTGAGAAAGCAAGTGTGATTGGGGTGACACCTCTGAGACTGGAGTATTTGTGATGTTGAAGTTGAGGTGGAGGAGAGCCCACTTAAAGGAGCACTTGATATCCGTTGAAGCACCTGCTGTTTTTGTGCCTCATCTGGAATTTGTAGCGATGGGCGTGTCCGTAAGAAAGAGATCGTATCACATTGTCCACGAAAAGAAGTAGACATCTTAGTTTGACTGGAAGATGGTCTTTCTTCTGCATATGTTAACCCCCCCCCACCGCAGGGGGGCTCGATCCACCAGCGGACAGGCACCAGTATTGGGAGGGGGGGGCTGGCCGTCAGGGTCCACCGCGGCTCTGGCACAAACCCGGCGAAACGGAGGTCGCACGGGCAGGAACGGACTGGCCGTGTCGGCTTCACACTCCAGCGTAGTCCCTCTGCCCGCTCGCGCCCGTAACCTCAAAGGGATGCGCAAGCGGCTTTTCTTCCCAGGGCTGTTCCCCGCCCAGCAGGAATGTGGGGGAGCTCAGGTCGGCGTTCCACTGGACTCCCTTACCTCCCTCGCCCTCTTTCCTTCTTCCGTTCTCCATCTAACCCCTCGGCTCTGTGGTGTCCACCCTCCCTCCAGCTCTCTCCTTCTCACAGGTGGACTACCGCGTGTATTCACACTGTGGCGAATCTTTTGGGCCCTGGCATAAGAAGTTGTCGAGGTAATGGATAATATGTGCCCCCTTAGAAACGTCCATTACAACCCATTCGAGAAAGCAACTAAACGCCTCAAATAGTGAGCAGGATCTGGACCACCCCATAAGCAGACAGCGATCTATATAGTATGCTCCTTCCCAGAAGCAGCTCAATAGGTGGACACTATTCGGAGGCACAGGTAGTAAGTAACCGGAACACCGCATCAATGTCTGTTTTGGCCATTAGGGTGACCCTTCCCAACTTCTTGATCCGCCTGATTGCCTAGTCAAAGGATGTACAGTATATACTACTGTACTTGGTTCCGCGTCGATGTTGTCGCTTACTGACCTGCCCCTTGGATATGACAAATGGTGGATTAGTCCGAATGTATTGGGTTCCGTTTTTGGCACAACTCACAACGGTGATACCACTACGTCTTGTAAGGAAAGTGTTCTGAATGGAACCGCCATTCTACCTAAAGATATTTATTTTTTTAATTTTCTTGTCACGACGTCTGGGTGTTGGTAGGCTGATTATAGATTTTTACTCCAGCCTTTCTTGATTTTAGAAGGGCATGACATGCCTCTATCTGTGTCTCCCCCTCCTTTTACTCCTCCACCTCTTTTCTTTTCGCATGACTATATGTACTTGTCACTTTTCCATGTGTTAGTTGTGTCTTCTGAGCAGTTTGTCAGCTTTTGGACACCTTTGAAGGTGTTTTCTATGTGTTTCTATGTGTTTTTGTTTGCCTGCCATTGGTTTTAATTGTGTTCGACGAACAGTTCGGTGAACATACCGGTGTTCGACGAACCGAACCCGAACACTACGGGGGTGGCTCAACACTAACTGCGACCTCCACCACTTTTCCGAGGGGCATTAAAACCATCTTGTTAAGCTACTGTGACTTCCACGTTTGTTCCAAGGGGCATTCAAACCATTTTGTTAAGCTACTGGGACCTCCACCACTTGTCCATGGGGCATTAAAACCGTCTTGCTAAGCTACTGTGACTTCCACGTCTCTTCCAAGGGGCATTCAAACCATCTTGTTAAGCTACTGGGACCTCCACCACTTTTCCAAGGGACATTAAAACCGTCTTGTTAAGCTACTGGGACCTCCACGTCTCTTCTGTGGGGCATTAAAAGCATCTTGTTAAGCTACTGTGACCTCCACCACTTTTCCGAGGGGCATTAAAACCGACTTGTTAAGCTACTGGGACCTCCACGTCTCTTCTGAGGGGCATTAAAAGCGTCTTATTAAACCACTCTGAATTCCACAGCTCTTCCAAGGGGCATTGAAATGTTGTTTTTAATTAACTCTAACCTCCACGACTCTTCCAAAGGGCATTGCATTTCCTCCTAATTTTAGTCAACTTTTGATTTTCAATGCAAAGGCGAAAACTAAGGGAGACCCACTCCCCAATAATGGGTAGAAGGTTTTTAGTACGCTGTAATCCACGTCTGTTTCAAGGGGCATTGTAGTTCCTCATAATTTTTGGAAAGCCTTCCATTCACTGCTTAGGCCAACAGTGTACAGGAGACCCAGTTGCTATAAATGGAAAAAATGGTTTAGTTAAGGCCCTCTGACCTCCATGTCATTTTCAAGGGATATTGGAGTGCCTCAAAATTTTTGTTAGGCATTGCACGCACTGTATGCCCTATAACTGTGTAGCCGAACTGCTCCGTTTGTTACAGAAACATATCCTACAAGACATATGTGGTTGACTGGCCTGATATTGATGTGAATGGTCCCTGTTCCTCCTGCTCTTTCTCCTTTGCCACTACCTCATCCATCATTTATCACCTGAAGCTTTGTTTTAACGGGAGTCATAGAACTAGGATAGTAGCAGGAAAACATCCAACAATCCTCGGAGGAGGTAGGATATGCGCCAAAACGCTGCCCACCTCAGGCCTAGCCGCTACTACATACATGCGCTTGCATTCCAAGGAAACAAAGCAGATGCTAACTTCTATTATCATCATCATGCTCCTCACCTTGGCACTCTCAACTCCACTGATGGAGAAGCCAGGGTCCACCGGAGGAGTCTGGTTCTCTGGTGGGCTCGTGCAATGCTGCTCTAAAGCATTCCGGGCTAAGAAAAGTGTGTGGGGGGAAGTTGACAGGAGAAGTAGGGGCGGCTGGGGACCGTTTATGGACACCCGGCTGCCCCTAGGCGGCTGGGGACCGTGTGTGGACACCCAGCCGCGGGGCGGCTGGGGA
This sequence comes from Phyllobates terribilis, assembly GCF_046119375.1. Taxonomy (NCBI): domain Eukaryota; kingdom Metazoa; phylum Chordata; class Amphibia; order Anura; family Dendrobatidae; genus Phyllobates; species Phyllobates terribilis. Next base: position 614,601,058 of record NW_027362764.1, read on the forward strand.
TCGAGTATGGACACCCGGCCGCCCCCTGGCGACTGGGGACCGAGTGTGGACACCCGGCCGCCGGGCGGCTGGGGACTGAGTATGGATACCAGGCCGCCAACGCAGCCATGACGTGGTGGCCAGATTCCGCCTCCACATGCCTAAAAGGCCCAATTTCAAGTGCAAGCAAGCAGTATGGTATTGCAGCCTGAGGGTGGGTGGCAGGCTGCACACTTACGCTTGCATTCCAAGAAAACAAAGCAGATGCTAACTTCTATCATCATCATCATGCTTCTCACCTTGGCACTCTCAACTCCACTGATGGAGAAGCCAGGGCCCACCGGAGGAGTCTGGTTCTCTGGTGGGCTCGTCCAATGCTGCCCTAAAGCAGGCCGGGCTAAGAAAAGTGTGTGGGGGGATGTTGACAGGAGAAATAGGGGCGGCTGGGGACCATTTATGGACACCTGGCTTTCCCCAGGTGGCTGGGGACCGTGTGTGGACACCCGGCCGCGGGGCGGCTGGGGACCAAGTATGGACACCCGGCCGCCCCCTGGCGGCTGGGGACCGAGTGTGGACACCAAGCCTCCGGGAGGCTGGGGACTGAGTATGGATACCAGGCCGCCAACACAGCCATGACGTGGTGGCCAGATTCCGCCTCCACATGCCTAAAGGCCCAATTTCAAGTGCAAGCAAGCAGTATGGTATTGCAGCCTGGGGGTGGGTGGTTGGCTGCATATTTGCGCTTGCATTGCAAGAAATGGGGGAGGTACAATTGAACACTGCCCTGGGACAAGAACTTGCACGGGGATAGTTGCAAGTCTGCATCTTCTGATGCGGCAAGAATGACTTCTGATGGGCACACTTTTAGGCAGTGACTTGGGTGTCAGAGATGCTTCCAGGGGTCTTCCCCATGCTGTTCCCATGTCTTTTCAGCCCTGTATGCATGTGTCACACAGCACATGGCCAGATAAGGTTGTAAAATGTTAAAATGACATTTCCCGGTGAATGCATTTGTCACGGTTGAAAGCAATACAAAAGTGCAAAAATGCATAAAAAATGCTACTTGTGAACATAGCCCAAGGTGTGGAGGAGTATTTTTTGGGGGGGTTATTCATTTTACCTATTGCACAAGTCTTTACCCTGGAAAGTAACTTACTTAACATATTCCACAGGAAAGCAGTTTCAGTTTCGTTTTTGAACGTTTTATTGTGAGCCCTTAAAAGTGGCTTAATACCTCTGACCACGTTGTTGACAGCAGTGACCTGGGGGTCAGAAATGCTTCCTGGGGCGATCCCCATGCTGTCCCCATGTAATTTGAGCACTGTCACTATCGGTTTGGGCACTTGTTAGGCTTTTAAAAGACTGCCGGGGGTGCCGCAGCAAAAATGCTCGGGTCTCACGCAGACTAACATTGGGCTCGTTGCTCGGGTCAAGCACCCGAGCATCACGGCGAGTTCAGCCCGAGCTTCGAGAGCCCGAGCATTTTAGTACTCGCTCAACACTAACGCTGACTGCTGCACTCTGATACAGACTCTGCCTGCTGAACTTCTGATACAGACTCTGCCTGCTGCACTCCTGATACAGACTCTGCCTGCTGCACTCCTGATACAGACTCTGCCTGCTGCACTCCTGATACAGACTCTGCCTGCTGCACTCCTGATACAGACTCTGCCAGCTGCAATCCTGATACAGACTCTGCCTGCTGCACTCCTGATATAGTCTCTGCCTGCTGCACTCCTGATACAGACTCTGCCTGCAGCACTCCTGATACAAACTCTGCCTGCTGCACTCCTGATACAGGCTCTGCTTGCTGCACTCTGTTTCAGACTCTGCCTGCTGCACTCTGATTCAGACTCTGCCTGCTGCACTCTGATTCAGACTCTGCCTGCTTCACTCTGATACAGACTCTGCCTTCTGCACTCTGATACAGACTCTGCCTCCTGCACTTTGATACAGACTCTGCCTGTTGCACTCTGATATAGACTCTGCCTGTTGCACTCTGATATAGACTCTGCCTGCTGCACTCCTGATACAGACTCTGCCTGCTCCACTCCTGATACAAACTCTTCCTGCTACACTCCTGATACAGACTCTGCCTCCTGCACTCTGATACAGACTCTTCCTCCTGCACTTTGATACAGACTCTTCCTCCTGCACTTTGATACAGACTCTGCCTGCTGCATTTTGATACAGACTCTGCCTCCTGCACTCCTGATACAGACTCTGCCTGCTGCACTCCTGATACAGACTCTGTCTGCTGCACTCCTGATACAGACTCTGCCAGCTGCACTCCTGATAGACTTTGCCTGCTTCACTCTGATACAGACTCTGCTTGCTGCACTCTGATACAGACTCTGCCTAGTGCACTCCTGATACAGACTCTGCCTGCTGCACTCCTGATACAGATCCTGCCTGCTGCTCTCTGATACAGACTCTGCCTGCTGCACTCTGATACAGACTCTGCCTGCTGCACTCTGATACAGACTCTGCCTGCCTCACTCTGATACAGACTCTGCCTGCTGCACTCCTGATACAGACTCTGCCTGCTCCACTCCGATACAGACTCTGCCTGCTGCACTCCTGATACAGACTCTGCCTGCTGCACTCCTTATGCAGACTCTGCCTGCTGCACTCCTGATACAGGCTCTGCCTGCTGCACTCCTGTTACAGGCTCTGCCAGCTGCACTCCTGATACAGGCTCTGCCTGCTGCACTCCTGATACAGGCTCTGCCTGCGGCACTCCTGATACAGGCTCTGCCTGCTGCACTCCTGATACAGGCTCTGCTTGCTGCACTCTGATACAGGCTCTGCTTGCTGGACTCCTGATACAGACTCTGCCTGCTGCACTCCTGATACAGATCCTGCCTGCTGCTCTCTGATACAGACTCTGCCTGCTGCACTCTGATACAGACTCTGCCTGCTGCACTCTGATAGACTTTGCCTGCTTCACTCTGATACAGACTCTGCCTGCTCCACTCCTGATACAGACTCTGCCTGCTCCACTCCTGATACAGACTCTGCCTGCTGCACTCCTGATACAGACTCGTCCTGCTACACTCCTGATACAGACTCTGCCTTCTGCACTCTGATACAGACTCTGCCTCCTGCACTTTGATACAGACTCTGCCTGTTGCACTCTGATATAGACTCTGCCTGTTGCACTCTGATATAGACTCTGCCTGCTGCACTCCTGATACAGACTCTGCCTGCTCCACTCCTGATACAAACTCTTCCTGCTACACTCCTGATACAGACTCTGCCTCCTGCACTCTGATACAGACTCTTCCTCCTGCACTTTGATACAGACTCTTCCTCCTGCACTTTGATACAGACTCTGCCTGCTGCATTTTGATACAGACTCTGCCTGCTGCACTCCTGATACAGACTCTGCCTGCTGCACTCCTGATACAGACTCTGTCTGCTGCACTCCTGATACAGACTCTGCCTTGCTGCACTCCTGATAGACTTTGCCTGCTTCACTCTGATACAGACTCTGCTTGCTGCACTCTGATACAGACTCTGCCTAGTGCACTCCTGATACAGACTCTGCCTGCTTCACTCCTGATACAGATCCTGCCTGCTGCTCTCTGATACAGACTCTGCCTGCTGCACTCTGATACAGACTCTGCCTGCTGCACTCTGATACAGACTCTGCCTGCCTCACTCTGATACAGACTCTGCCTGCTGCACTCCTGATACAGACTCTGCCTGCTCCACTCCGATACAGACTCTGCCTGCTGCACTCCTGATACAGACTCTGCCTGCTGCACTCCTTATGCAGACTCTGCCTGCTGCACTCCTGATACAGGCTCTGCCTGCTGCACTCCTGATACAGGCTCTGCCAGCTGCACTCCTGATACAGGCTCTGCCTGCTGCACTCCTGATACAGGCTCTGCCTGCGGCACTCCTGATACAGGCTCTGCCTGCTGCACTCCTGATACAGGCTCTGCTTGCTGCACTCCGATACAGGCTCTGCTTGCTGCACTCCTGATACAGACTCTGCCTGCTGCACTCCTGATACAGATCCTGCCTGCTGCTCTCTGATACAGACTCTGCCTGCTGCACTCTGATACAGACTCTGCCTGCTGCACTCTGATACAGACTCTGCCTGCTTCACTCTGATACAGACTCTGCCTGCTGCACTCCTGATACAGACTCTGAATGCTCCACTCCGATACAGACTCTGCCTGCTGCACTCCTTATACAGACTCTGCCTGCTTCACTCCTTATGCAGACTCTGCCTGCTGCACTCCTGATACAGGCTCTGCCTGCTGCACTCCTGATACAGGCTCTGCCAGCTGCACTCCTGATACAGGCTCTGCCAGCTGCACTCCTGATACAGGCTCTGCCTGCTGCACTCCTGATACAGGCTCTGCCTGCTGCACTCCTGATACAGGCTCTGCCTGCTGCACTCCTGATACAGGCTCTGCTTGCTGCACTCTGATGCAGGCTCTGCTTGCTGCACTCCTGATACAGACTCTGCCTGCCGCACTCCTGATATAGTCTCTGCCTGCTGCACTCCTGATACAGACTCTGCCTGCTGCACTCCTGATACAGACTCTGCCTGCTGCACTCCTGATACAGATCCTGCCTGCTGCACTCTGATACAGACTCTGCCTGCTGCACTCTGATACAGACTCTGCCTGCTGCACTCTGATACAGACTCTGCCTGCTTCACTCTGATACAGACTCTGCCTGCTGCACTCCTGATACAGACTCTGCCTGCTCCACTCCGATACAGACTCTGCCTGCTGCACTCCTTATACAGACTCTGCCTGCTGCACTCCTTATGCAGACTCTGCCTGCTGCACTCCTGATACAGGCTCTGCCTGCTGCACTCCTGATACAGGCTCTGCCAGCTGCACTCCTGATACATGCTCTGCCAGCTGCACTCCTGATACAGGCTCTGCCTGCTGCACTCCTGATACAGGCTCTGCCTGCTGCACTCCTGATTAGAGATGAGCGTTGTTCTACTCGAACTGTTTGCCAATCTCAAATTCGAGCTGTTTTGGGCGGTGTTCGAGCCGTTCGGCGAACACGAACAATTTGAGAAAAATTCGGCTGTTCGAGGTTATGTTCGATAACTGTTCGTGCACCAAAATCATAACTGGATTTTTTCTCAGTAATGATGAAAATTAATGTTAATACGCAGTTTGAGTGTACAGCGGGGTGGGGGGAGGGGCAGGGGATAGATCTCTGCAGGAACAATGAAGATCTCCATTTTTTTTTCTCTTTCCCGCATTTACAGTGGGGAGGTGCAATCTGTCAGCCTATCAGCAGCGCACACACGGAGCGAAGTGCTTTTTTTCACACAAGCAAGGGCATGTGTCATTGGCAGTGTATGTCACATGTCCTTGCCCTATAAGACCAAGCCATTTTCCCCATCGCCACCATTTTCTCACTGCTGCAGCTGCGTGTTAGACGGCACCGCTGTTGCTGTGTGCGCTATACCTTGTTAATTTCAAGCCAATTTTCGCACAAATATACAGATAGCTTGGGAGTAGGGAATAGTTGTGATTGCAGTCCTTTTAAGGACTAGGTTACAGCATTTCCTACGACTTTTATCAGGGAGGTCTGTGCTCTTAAATAGATAGATTGTGGGAGTAAAGACTAATTGTAATTGGAGTCCTTTTCAGGACTAGGTTACATCAGTTCCTATCAGTTTTTGCCAGGCAGGTCTGTGCCAGTGCTGTGCAAGTTTTTTTCACAGCATTTGGCTGAATCTAGCAAAGCTAATCCTTTTTGGCCTATTGCAGAGTGTGTTAGTCAGTGGAGTAGCCTATCTGTGTTGCAAGATATACCACCTGTGTATAGAATACCAATTTTTTTACTGCACCTAGTGAAGTAAAATCTTTTGGGCATAGCATCATTCTATTAGTCCATCTATACTGACCTCCATCAGGTTGCAAACTGAATATAATTTTTTTCTGCATCTAGCTCTGAAAAAATATTTGGCCTTCTAGCAGTGTGTCGGACTTTCTCTATTAGTCCATCTATACTGACCTCCATCAGGTTGCAAATTAAAACTAATTTTTATCTGCATCTACAGTACCTCTGAAAAAATATTTGGGCTTCTAGCTGTGTGTGGGACTTGTTGTATTAGTCCATCTATACTGACCTCCATCAGGTTGCAAACTGAATATATTTTTTTCTGCATCTACCTCTGAAAAAATATTGGGCTTCTAGCTGTGTGTGGGACTTGTTGTATTAGTCCATCTATACTGACCTCCATCAGGTTGCAAACTGAATATATTTTTTTCTGCATCTACCTCTGAAAAAATATTGGGCTTCTAACTGTGTGTGGGTCTTGTTCTATTAATCCATCTATACAGACCTCCATCAGGTTGCAAACTGAATATAATTTTTTTCTGCATCTAGCTCTGAAAAAATATTTGGCCTTCTAGCAGTGTGTTGGACTTTCTCTATTAGTCCATCTATACTGACCTCCATCAGGTTGCAAATTAAAAATAATTTTTATCTGCATCTACAGTACCTCTGAAAAAATATTTGGGCTTCTAGCTGTGTGTGGGACTTGTTGTATTAGTCCACCTATACTGACCTCCATCAGGTTGCAAACTGAATATATTTTTTTCTGCATCTACCTCTGAAAAAATATTGGGCTTCTAGCTGTGTGTGGGACTTGTTGTATTAGTCCATCTATACTGACCTCCATCAGGTTGCAAACTGAATATATTTTTTTCTGCATCTACCTCTGAAAAAATATTGGGCTTCTAGCTGTGTGTGGGACTTGTTGTATTAGTCCATCTATACTGACCTCCATCAGGTTGCAAACTGAATATATTTTTTTCTGCATCTACCTCTGAAAAAATATTGGGCTTCTAGCTGTGTGTGGGACTTGTTGTATTAGTCCATCTATACTGACCTCCATCAGGTTGCAAACTGAATATATTTTTTTCTGCATCTACCTCTGAAAAAATATTGGGCTTCTAGCTGTGTGTGGGACTTGTTGTATTAGTCCATCTATACTGACCTCAATCAGGTTGCAAACTGAATATATTTTTTTCTGCATCTACCTCTGAAAAAATATTGGGCTTCTAGCTGTGTGTGGGTCTTGTTCTATTAATCCATCTATACAGACCTCCATCAGGTTGCAAACTGAATATAATTTTTTTCTGCATCTACCTCTGAAAAAATATTGGGCTTCTAGCTGTGTGTGGGACTTTTTGTATTAGTCCATCTATACTGACCTCCATCAGGTTGCAAATTGAATATAATTTTTTTCTGCATCTAACCCAGCCAATAGTTTTGGCCTAATACCACAGTTTGGCCACTCAGCTCTGCTCGGTTACCATCCATTGTTTTTTTGTGCAAACAACTCCAGAGTTGTGAATTAGTTAACCACCAAAATGAGTGGAAAAAGGCCTGCTGCTGGTGGAAAGGGGAATAGGCGTGTTGGGAAGGGGAAAAAAGGTTGTGTCCGTGGGGTAGGTGTTAAAGCAACAGTAACATCTGCAGAAGAAAGACCATCTTCCAGCCAAACTAAAATGTCTACTTCTTTTAGCGGACAATGTGATAAGATCCCTTTCTTACGGCCACGCCAATCGCTACAAATTCCAGATGAGGCACAAAAACAGCAGGTGCTTCAACGGATATCAAGTGCTCCTTTAAGTGGGCTCTCCTCCACATCAACTTCAACATCACAAATACTCCAGTCCTCAAAGGTGTCACCCCAATCGCACTTGCTTCCTCACAGCTCCCAAATCTCCAGCTGCCCGTCTGAGTATGAGGTAGAACAGATAGTTGAGTCTGCAGAGCTGTTTACTCATACTATAGCCTGGGAATCAGAGGTCGACTCCAGCGCTTCTGTGAATCCAGACGAGGAAATGATCTGCACTGATGCCCAGAATCTTTATGAGTCGGATCCAGGACCAGACGCAGAAGGTTCTGACCATAATGTAGACCCTCATTCCCAAACTGTAACTCCTGTTGGTGGAGACAATGAGGAAGACGATGATAAGACTCAAATACCTGATTGGAGCGACAACTTTAGTTTTTTGTCAGGGCAGGAACAGGTTGGCTCTGAGGACGACGGGTGTGATAACGCACAGGGTGATGATGATGAGGTTGGAGATCCCACTTACTGTCAACCCACAGTCAGCCAAGAGATGAGGTCAGCAGAGGAGGTGGAGGAAGATGCTAGTGACGACGAGGTCAGGTTGCGCCTTCCTGGACAGAGACGTAGTACTGGAAGCACGTCAACAACTGCATCCTCAAACACAACTCTGCCTCTCACCACAAGTCGTGGTGGCTCTTCAGGTCGCATGGGTGCTAAGCCTTGCATAGCCTGGGCATTTTTTCAGATCGATAAAGATGACCCAACTCGTGTTATCTGTAACATTTGTCAGCAAAAGCTAAGTAGAGGCCAAAAAATACATAGTTTGAGTACTTCATGCATGAACCGGCACATGGACATGAAGCATAAGTTGCAGTGGGAAGCTCAGTGTGCTACAATGCGGCCTAGCCGGCCGGGCCAACCACCGTCTGCCATATCTTGTGCATCCGCTGCCTCTTCATCCTCTGTGACTGGGGGGACAGCAGTCACACCTGTTTTGGGGCGCAGACCTGCCACCTCTTTACCCGCAACAGCCAGCGTGATTGGCAGGTCATCATTTTCTTTGGAGGTGGGAACACCAGCTGGTGTTGAGCGCTGTCCGACATCGATAGCACCACCTTTGGATCAAGGCAACCTAACATGTCCGCCTGCATCTTCCTCACAGACCGGCTGTTTGCCGGGGACACCCTTATCAACCCCGTCTAAGCACAATAGCCAGCCCTCGGTCCCTCAGATGTGGACAAGTAAAAGACCATTTCCTCCTAGCCATGAGAAAGCTAAGAGGTTGAATTTCACCATCTGCAAGCTCTTGGCTACAGAAATGCTGCCTTTCCGCCTGGTGGACACAGAGGATTTTTGAGACCTTATGTCCGTCGCAGTGCCCCAGTACCAGATGCCCAGTCGGCACTACTTCTCAAAGAAAGGTGTGCCTGCGCTCCACCAGCATGTCGCACACAACATCACCGCTTCTTTGAGAAACTCTGTGTGTGACAAGGTGCATTTCACCACAGACACTTGGACGAGTAGGCATGGACAGGGGCGTTACATGTCGCTGACTGGGCACTGGGTAACTATGGTGACAGCAGGACAAGGGGCTGCTGTCCATGTCTTGCCGTACCCACGAGTTGTGCGTCAATCCTCTTTATGTCAAAGTTCCTCCACTGCTTCTGCCTCCTCAACCTCCTCTCGGTCTTCCACCTGCACCCAAAGCCTGTCTGGTCATGCCACAAGCTTTCTAACTGCGCAGAAGGGATCCTGCACACCTCCTTACTATGCTGGCAGTAGGGCTCAACGTCATCAGGCGGTTTTTACATTGAAATGTCTGGGAAATGTGAGTCACACAGCTGAGGAGTTGTGGTCAGCTCTGGAGAACCAATTTCATGAATGGTTGTCTCCACTGGACCTGAAACCAGGGAAGGCCGTGTGCGACAATGCTGCAAACCTGGGTGTGGCCCTTCGCCGGGGCAATGTCACACACGTGCCTTGTATGGCTCACGTGTTGAACCTGGTTGTCCAGCAATTTTTAGCCCACTATCCCAGACTAGATGGCCTTCTGCAGAGGGCACGGTCGCTGTGTGCTCACTTCCGCTGTTCGCATCCCGCAGCTCAGCGACTTACATCTCTACAGAAGTCGTTGGGCCTGCCACTTCACCGGCTAAAATGCGATGTGCCTACCCGGTGGAATTCAACTCTGCACATGTTGCAGCGACTGTGGCAGCACCGACAAGCCCTGGTGCAATACGTTCTGACGTATATCCTGGGCCAACGAGATTCAGAGGTGGGGCAAATCACGCTGGAGGAGTGGTCTCAGATCAGGGACCTATGCACCCTTCTGCACAGTTTTGAAATGGCGACGAAGATGTTTAGTGCTGACGATGCCATTATCAGCATGACTATTCCGGTGATTTACATGCTGGAGCACATGTTAAACAGAATTCGGAGTCAGGTGGTGGCACAAGAGGAGGTGGAGGAAGTAGAGGAGGAGGAGTTGTATGGGGAAGGGCTAACATCTGCAAGGTCCAGACGGTCGGCAGCACCAAGGCGGCAGGCATGTGAGGGTGGGGGAGATGGTTTTACCAGGGCGCATGGTAGCAGCCAAACTAGTGAGGAAGGTGCAGGAGCCCAGGAAGAAGTGGAGGACGAACTGATGGAAGACTCATCAGATTAGGGAGACCTTGATCACATTTCTGTTGTGCGAGGTTGGGGGGAGAGGACAGAGGAAGGAAGCATGATTGTTACCTCGCCACCAACACAACAGGGACTTGGTGCTCCTGGATGCGCAACACACATGAGTGCCTTCTTGCTGCACTACCTGCAACATGACCCTCGAATTGTGAGAATTAGAAATAATCCTGACTACTGGGTTGCCACACTGTTAGATCCCCGGTACAAAAGTAAATTTGCAGAAATTATTCCTGCCATAGAAAGGGATGCACGCATGCAGGAGTATCAGCAGAGACTGTTGCAGAATCTTACATGTGCTTTTCCACAAAATACCAGTGGTGCACGTAGTGAATCTCACAGTTCCAACTTGCCAACCGTGGGACCGTCAAGTGTTCAGCACTCAAACCGTAACAGAACCACAGTATCTGCTGGTAACATCAATTTTGCGGAATCATTTCACCACTTTTTTAGCCCATCCTTTGCAAGGCCACAGGAGACAAGAAGTCTGACACATAGTCAACGCCTAGAGACGATGGTACAGGAGTATCTCCAAGTAAACATTGAAGCCACGACTGTGTCACTGGACCCTTGCTCTTTTTGGGCTTCCAATCTGGATAAATGGCCGGAGCTAGCCACTTACGCCTTGGAGATCTTGTCATGCCCCGCAGCCAGCGTTCTGTCTGAACGTGTGTTCAGCGCTGCTGGTGGTGTGCTGACAGATAAGCGCACGCGGCTCTCCACTGATAATGTAGACAGACTCACGTTCATAAAGATGAACAAATCATGGATCCGAAACGACTTTTCTACCCCTGTGTCATCCTGGAGAGAGTAAAAGCTTGATGATTGGTTAAAATCACCCTACCAACCGTTTTAAGCTTTCAAATTACTAATCATGTTTATCTGTATCTTGGCTGGAAAATAATTTGGGCTTTGTAGCAGTGTGCAGCACTGATCCTATTAGGCCATCTATACTAAAGCTTCACCAGATTTAAAATTAAAAATAATTTTTAGCTGCATCTAGCCCGGAAAATAATTTTGGGGCTCCGAGATGCGCAAGACACATAAGTGCCTTCTTGCTGCACTACCTGCAGCATGACCCTCATATTGTCAGAATTCGAAGTAATCATGACTACTGGGTTGCCACACTCTTAGATCCCCCAATCTTTTCGATCAACCTTTTCATTTTAATAAAGACCAAAAAAATGGTCATTTTTGAAATTATAAGCATTAGCAGGTTGTTAGAAACTGAAATCAAACAGTTTTCAACTCAAAACTTTATTCTAGGTGATGTTACATTTTCACATAGGACCCCTTGTTCGAAAGGAGCTTCTGAACTCTCTCGTCCATTGAATTTGTCAGGTTTTGGATGGTTTCTGCTTCAATTGTTTTGCATGAGGACAGAATACCCTCCCAGAGCTGTTGCTTAGATGTGAACTGCCTCCCGCCATCATAGACACTCCTTTTAATGATGCTCCAAAGGTTCTGAATGGGGTAGAGGTCAGGGGAGCATGGGGGTCACACCATAAGTTTGTCCCCTTTTATGCCCATATCAGCCAGAGATGCAGATGTTTTATGTGCAGCATGAGATGGTGCATTATCATGCAGAAAAATGATCTTGCTGTGAAATACACGGTTCTTCTTCTTGAACCATGGCAGGAAGTGCTGTTTGAGAAAATCCACAGACATTATGGAGTTCATCTTTAGCGCCTTCAGGGATCCTAAAGGGGCCGACAATCTCTCTCCCCATGATTCCAGCCCAAAACATTACTCCACCTCCTCCTTGTTGGCGCTGTAGCCGTGTTTGCGTGGGGTGTCCATCAACCAGCCATCCTCCACTCCATCCATCTGGACCATCGAGCGCTGCATGGCACTCATCCGTGAACAAAACTGTTTTGAAATCAGTCTTCATGTAATGTTTGGCCCACTGGAGCCGTTTCTGCTTGTGTGAAGTGGATAGAGGAGGTCGACAGGATGGCGTATGCACAGCTGCAAACCTCTGAAGGACCCTGCATCTTGTTGTTCGGGGGACGTTGGAGGCACAAGCAGCTTCAAAAACTTGTCTGCTGCTATGACAAGGCTTTTTTGCCGCTGCTCTTTCAACCTGACGTAATTGCCTGTAGGAAAGAGTCCTCAATTTGCCCTTATCAGCACGCACACGTGTGTACTGTGAATCAGCTACATACTTCTTGATTGCCAAGACACTTCATCCTGATCATCGCACAATGTTGATTGTAGTCATGCCTTGACCTAAACACTCCACAATTTGTTGCTTCTCAGCAGCCGACACATCCTTTTTCTTTCCCATTTTGGCAGAAAATGTAGGCTGCTTAATAATGTGAGAGAGCCTTCTTAAGTAGTCTTGCCTTTCATTGGACACACCTGCCAAACTAATTAGCACAGGTGTCTGCAATTGCTTACAGTGATATTGACGCGCCCCTGGGCCTGTGTCGCGCTGCGTTGCGCACGCGGGAGCTTACCCGGAGCCGGATCTCTTGAGGGTTGTAGTCTCGTGGCGGTGACCCGGTCCGTGCCCAGGGAGTCAAACTGAGCGGCGATGTAACAGCGGTAGATGCAGGACGACTACGCCACCCGTTGAATGCAGCTATGGAGCTGCCGCTGCAGGACAGTCCGCTGAGGCCGGTGGATGGATGGTGCAGCGTAGATGGTATAACCCCCAACGGGAGGGGTATGGCCTCAGGGCAGCAGATGTGGATGATGGGGGTAGCAGGAACCACTCAGAGACGGTGCGGTGTAATTCAGGGTCTTTACTGGTAACAACGATAGACCCTCCCGGAGTACTTGCTAGTGAACGGGGCCTGGTCAGTCCTTGAGCAGATGGGATCTCCCCTGGCCAGGCGGAGTTGTAGGCCTCCCAAACTGACTGTACTCTTCTGGCTACCTTGCTAGAAGCGGATATAAGTAGCCCACGTCCCTGAGTGTACCGTGTGGTGCTCACCCGTATGGCCGGTGACTCGGGGCCTTCTAATGGCTTCCGCTCCACGATGGCGGTGCTGGTCCCACGCGTGTGACCGTGCCTTCGGGTTTCTGGGCCTGAGGACCTGAAATCCCCTGCCGGTCGGCTTCTGCTGCTGGGTAAGAGTTAGTCCCCACAGCCTCGGACGCCGGGTCCGGTAAGAAAGCTTCTCAGTCAGGGCGAGCTCTGCAGCTGCCAGCCCCTGACTCGTAGTAATATTGCTTCTGCTGTTTCTTGTCTCTACTCTCCTTGACTGCTAACCCTGCTTCAGCCCCGGGTTTATATAGGGGAAGTTCTTCCCCTCCCAAGACTGGGCAGGAGGTGTGGCATGCACAGGATCCCTGACCAAAGGACCTCCCACCTGCTCTCAGACATAACATCTCTATCACTGTGGCAACCAGACCCCTGGGGTGTCACATTCCCCCCTAGTGAAATTTATTACTCCGGGACTAAACATATTTTAGAAAAACATAACAAGATAAAATCAATAATAATACAATAAAGAAACACATAAAGGTGGTCACGGCATGTCCGTAACCGGGTGCAGTCTTTGAAGAAAGCAAGGTGTCCATTTCACCAAAACAGGGAGACGTAACCAGGTAGGGGTCTGTCCTACCCCGAGTCCTTAACAGTCTCTAGTCCATCCTGGGTTACGCTCCAACTATGTACAAGGATTCCCGGTAAATCCACCAAGGACTCCTACAAATAACTAGAAACACAAAATTATACACAAGCAACAATACACAGGTAAACATAAATAAAACAATTTATACACTTCAAATCCTCCAACGTGCGGGTAACTGGCCTCTAGTGGCCCTAGTGGACCTACGGAGCTGACTGTCTAGCCCTGAACTACAGGGTGTAGGAGCTGTCAAGGGTAAACTGGGCAGCTGTCTACCGGCTCTTTGGCTCACTAGGGATATGGCAGGCTCACTGCAAGCAGAGGGTTGATCCTCCTGGTCTGCGGGTGTGGGGTCTTCTGCCTCCTGGACCGGCTGTTCTTCCAGCTCTACCTGTTGCTCCGTAGGTGCTTGGGATGCTGGTTGGAGGAAGGTGAGTACGGGTACCACAACTGCACCATTGACTTGAGTCCAAGACCGAGGGAAGTCCCCGAGCACAGTACTAACCATATCTTCCCTTTCCTCTACGGGTCGATGGTCTTCTTGTTCCTCTTCAGGGTTCCTCAGTTGTTCGGGACACTTCTTCAGGTGGTCCCGGGATACAATGGCTGTGGTTTCCCCTCCGTCTTTACTGATGGTACAAACCTTCGGGTTCTCGTGGCTTGAGGGCAGTACGGTGTACGGGTCCTTCTCCCACTGGTCGTCCAACTTGTGGAGCCGTCTCTTCCTCTTCAAGACCTGCTCTCCGGGTACCAGGGGAACAGCGGGAGCATACTGGTTGTAAGTTTTCTCTTGTCTTTCCCTAGCCTGACAGAGACTTCGCTCCACGCTCTCCTGTACTCTCCGGTACTGCTGCTGCCTCTCTGTGTCCCAGTCTGCTTCTGGTGAAGTGTCCTCGGGTGTCAGGACTCCCATTTCCAGGTCAACAGGTAACTTACCAGGTCTTGCCCTCATTAGGTAAGCCGGGGTACAGTTGGTGGAACCTACCGGGATGTGGTTGTATAGGTCCACCAGATCGGGCAGCTTCTCAGGCCACAGACTGCGTTCTTCCAGGGGCAACGTTTTCAGAAGATCCATTACCACCTGATTCATTTTCTCACAAAGTCCATTAGTTTGCGGATGATAGGGTGTCGTCCTTATCTTCCGGCAGCCATATAGAGTGCAGAATTCTTGGAAGACCTCCGCTTCAAAGGCAGGTCCCTGGTCTGTCAACACTTGGTCCGGGTACCCGTGTGGACGGCAGAAATGCTGCTGGAATGCTCTCGCTGCTGTTCGAGCTGTTAAGTCCTTGACGGGGACGACAACCAAGAACCGGGAGTAGTGATCCACGATGGTTAGTGCGTAGACGTAGCCACTTCTGCTTGGGGTCAGTTTTACATGATCCAAGGCTACCAGTTCCAACGGCTGCCGGGTGACGATGGACTGCAGGGGAGTCTTCTGGCTGGCACGATCCTTCCTTCTTAGGTTGCACGGGCCACAGTCTCTGCACCACTTCTCAATGGTTCCCCTCATGCCTACCCAGTGGAATCGCTCGTGCAGCAGGAACTCCAGCTTCTTCCACCCGAAGTGTCCAGCTCCGTCGTGGTATGCCTCCATCACCATGGCTGCGTCTCTTCGTGGCACCACTACTTGCCAGAGTAGTTCATGCGTCCGGGAGTTAACCATTCTGCGGCACAACTTCCCCTTGTAAAGGAACAGTCGACTCCTCTCTGCCCATAGTTGTTTGGCTTCCTCCGGAGCGTCTGGTTCAAGGCAAGCCTCCGGGCGAGTCAGCATCTCCTTCACCAGTCGGACAGCAGGGTCGCTGTCTTGCGTTTCCGCCCAGTTGTAGTGAGGTAAGGGGTTCAACGTAGCAGCCTGCTTACTCCTTACCCGGTGGGAGTACTGGATAGTCCCATGACGGTGGAACGCAGGGAGTTCAACTTCTTCCAGTCCCTCCGGATCTTCTCCTTCGTCCGGCAGGTTGAGCATCCTGGACAGGGCGTCCGCGTTGGTATTGGAGCGTCCGGCCCGGTACTTGATTGTGAACTCGTAGTTGGACAGACGGGCCATCCACCTCTGCTCCAGGGCACCGAGTCTTGCCGTGTCCAGGTGTGTCAACGGGTTGTTATCCGTGTACACGGTGAACCGGGAAGAAGCGAGGTAATGCTTAAAGCGCTCGGTGACTGCCCATACTACAGCCAGGAACTCTAGCTTAAATGAGCTGTAATTCTCGGGATTCCTTTCGGTGGGTCGCAGCTTTCGGCTGGCGTAGGCGATTACTCGTTCCTTCCCCTGCTGGATCTGGGACAGTACGGCTCCTAGCCCGATGTTACTGGCGTCGGTGTAGCTGATAAAGGGCTGGCTATAATCCGGGTACGCCAGGATTTCGTCCCCCGTGAGGGCCATCTTCAGCTGGCGGAAGGACTCTTCTTCCAGCTCCTCCCATTTGAAGGGCGGCTTCTGGTTCTTGGCCTTCCGGGACTGGCCTATCAGGAGGTCCTGCATAGGTGCTGCCTTTTTGGTGAAACCGGGAATAAACCTTCGGTAGTAGCCTACCAACCCGAGGAACTGCCGCACTTCTTTTACGCTGGAGGGGCTTGGCCATTCCTTAATTGCGGTGATCTTATCAGGGTCGGGAGCCACTCCGTCAGCGCTCACCACGTGTCCCAGGTACTGCACCTTTGGTTTCAGGAGGTGACACTTGGAGGGTTTCACCTTTAGGCTGTAACTCGCCAGAGCTTCGAACACTTCCGCCAGGTGTTTCAGGTGGTCCTCATACGTCTTGGAATATACGATGACATCGTCCAGGTACAACAGGACCGTCTCGAAGTTTCTGTGGCCCAGACAACACTCCATTAGTCGTTGGAAGGTTCCTGGTGCGTTGCAGAGTCCGAACGGCATGCAGGTGAACTCGCTAAGTCCCATCGGGGTGGTGAATGCGGTCTTCTCCCGGTCCGCCTCTGCTACAGGAACCTGCCAGTACCCGCTAGTGAGATCCAAGGTAGAGAAGAAGTTAGCAGATCTTAAAGCAGCCAATGACTCCTCTATCCTTGGTAAGGGGTACGCATCCTTGTGTGTGATACGGTTGATTTTCCGGTAATCTACACACATCCTCATGGTGTTGTCTTTTTTTCTGACTAAGACTAGTGGAGCTGCCCAGGGGCTACAGCTATCCCTGATCACCCCAGCCTCCTTCATGTCTCTAAGCATCCCCTTGGCATGTTGGTAGTGTGCAGGGGGTACGGGTCGATACCTCTCTTTTATGGGAGGATGGTCTCCCGTGGGGATGTGGTGTTCTACCCCCTTGACTCGCCCGAAGTCTAACGGGTGTTTACTAAACACTCTCTCGTACTCTTGAACCACCCGATAGACTCCCTGTTTCTGATGTGAGGGAGTGGAGTCAGTACCCAAATGTAGTTGCTGACACCAGTCCTCCTTTGTTTTCTTAGAGCCGTTACCTTCCTCCGGGTGAGATGGAGGCAAGGGTTCCACAGATTGTATAGCATTTTGGTTAATGGTATATAATTTGGCTAGCGTGGCATACCGGGGCAGGTACACTTCCCTCTTCCCGATATTGATTATGCGAACGGGCACCCTCCCA
Source organism: Phyllobates terribilis (assembly GCF_046119375.1). NCBI lineage: Eukaryota > Metazoa > Chordata > Amphibia > Anura > Dendrobatidae > Phyllobates > Phyllobates terribilis. Next base: position 614,618,451 of record NW_027362764.1, read on the forward strand.
TGGCGTACATTAACCACCCCCCGTGCTGTCAAGATGGTGGGCCTACTGTCTGAGTAAACTGGTTCTACCATTGCCTGGTAATCTCTACCTCTCAGACCAATAGCTGCCCGGCACCAAATCATCATTTCACTTTTTGGGGGCATGGCAATAGGAAAAGGGTCACACATTCTTACGCTACCAATCTCACCGCCGGAGAGTTCCACCTGTTGCCGTCGCATCAGTGCCCGGATCTCTTTCTGGAGCACCCGCTGCTCGCCGGAGCTGGCGTTCTTGGCAACCTGCTGTAAAAGGAAAATCACCTCTGCAAGACAATTTTCAATTACATTAGTTCCTAGAGTTATTTTTGGGTGACTCTCATGTTTGTCAATATCTACAATGATCAGTCCCTGTGCTGCCAGTTCGACTCTACCGATTTTGATGGTCACCTCTTTAAATCCGATCTGTGGCACGGGCTGGCCATTGCTGGCGATGATACTCAAGTCGTCGTCAGGGTAGCGGGTAATATCCGAGTCATTCCAGTACTGCTTAAAGAGCACGTACGGGATGGTGGTGACCTGTGACCCGGTGTCCAGTAGGGCACTCATGGGAATGCCATCCAGTACCACAGGCAAGACTGGACGTCCTCCCACATATCTGTCGCACCAGTTCGATGGTCCTGGTGATCTTTTTCCTGGGGGTTGGCCCTCTACCCCAGGTTGTGCCCGTTTAAAGAACAGTACCTTGCCATATGTCCGGGTTGATTGCAGCGGCGGCAGATGGGTCGTCCGTCTTCGCTGTATCGGTCACTGGGTCTTCCTCTGGCCGGTGGGGTCCTCCTTGGTCGACGCCACGGGATGTCCTCCGGTCCGGATGCCAGCTGGATCTTCCCTGGGGTGGAAACCTGTAAAGACTGCACAGTTCGGGTTAGCGCAGCAACGCTCTTAGCTAGCTCTTGGACCTGATGGTGTAGGTCTGGAGCCGGGTCATTGTCCAAAGCCTGCGCATCAGCTCCCACAGGCCCTGCCGACAAGGGCGCCGCCTCCTGGTGGTAAGTGCTAGCTGGGCGCCTGTGGGTCACAACGCCACCCGGTGCCGGTTCTCGAAGCACCCGGATGGCTCTGTCCTTGAACTGTGCAAAGCCCAGATGGGGATCCTGTAAGGCCATCACCCGCAACTGGGTTCGGTGGGCATTACAATATAGTCCCTCTATAAATTGTTCGGTCAACAGCCTGTCCTCGTTTCCCACTCCATCAGGGTCGGTCTGCTTAATGGCCCTCAGGGCCTGAAGTAGATTTAGTGCATAGTCCCTTATACTCTCATGCGCTCGCTGCTTGCACCCGTAGAATCTAAGCTTAATCTCGGCTGAGGTGCGGGTATCAAAGGTATCCTTCAGCCGGGTTAGTATCCCTGCGACAGTCTTCCTCCCAGGTGGCCAGGATTTTACTTCCCTTTTGGCTGCCCCGGTTAGTTGGGCCACCAGGATGCTCACTTTTTGCTCTTCTGTGAGGGGGTACACCTGGAAGAGGCTATCCAGCTTTTCTCTAAAGTCATGCAGGGTATGTGACTCCCCTGAGTACTGGGGTAGCCAAGCTGCTCCCGGGATATAGGGCATGGTGAAGGGCATAACTGCAGCAGCGGTGGCGCTGGCGGGGGTTGAGGCAATGAAGCTCTCCTCCGCATCCGACATCTTCCTCCCCCCTAGTGGACCGTGGCCTACCTTGCGATGATCCTGTTCCGTAGGCCGCGGCTCCGCAGTAGATCGTCAGGGTTGAGGACCTTCCGTCGCGCTCCGGTGACGTCGGCGTCTGCTGGGCTCCTTCCAGGACCTTACGCAACGTCCGGACGTGAGGCGGGGCTTCAGTTCTCGCGCGCTTTCGGAGTCCACGCCCCTCTTCTTCCCGCGCGGCGTCCTCAAGATGGCGTCCAACGGCGGGAAAACTCCACGGATGGCGGGAAGAAGGCTGAAAATGGCGCCGGATGGCGGGAATCTTCACCGATGGCGGGAAAACTTCACGGATGGTAAGTTTTAAAAGTCTCTTTTTCAGGCACGCAGTACCCGGTGGTTGCGGGCACGAAATCCTGCCGACTACGCCAAAGTTGACGCGCCCCTGGGCCTGTGTCGCGCTGCGTTGCGCACGCGGGAGCTTACCCGGAGCCGGATCTCTTGAGGGTTGTAGTCTCGTGGCGGTGACCCGGTCCGTGCCCAGGGAGTCAAACTGAGCGGCGATGTAACAGCGGTAGATGCAGGACGACTACGCCACCCGTTGAATGCAGCTATGGAGCTGCCGCTGCAGGACAGTCCGCTGAGGCCGGTGGATGGATGGTGCAGCGTAGATGGTATAACCCCCAACGGGAGGGGTATGGCCTCAGGGCAGCAGATGTGGATGATGGGGCTAGCAGGAACCACTCAGAGACGGTGCGGTGTAATTCAGGGTCTTTACTGGTAACAACGATAGACCCTCCCGGAGTACTTGCTAGTGAACGGGGCCTGGTCAGTCCTTGAGCAGATGGGATCTCCCCTGGCCAGGCGGAGTTGTAGGCCTCCCAAACTGACTGTACTCTTCTGGCTACCTTGCTAGAAGCGGATATAAGTAGCCCACGTCCCTGAGTGTACCGTGTGGTGCTCACCCGTATGGCCGGTGACTCGGGGCCTTCTAATGGCTTCCGCTCCACGATGGCGGTGCTGGTCCCACGCGTGTGACCGTGCCTTCGGGTTTCTGGGCCTGAGGACCTGAAATCCCCTGCCGGTCGGCTTCTGCTGCTGGGTAAGAGTTAGTCCCCACAGCCTCGGATGCCGGGTCCGGTAAGAAAGCTTCTCAGTCAGGGCGAGCTCTGCAGCTGCCAGCCCCTGACTCGTAGTAATATTGCTTCTGCTGTTTCTTGTCTCTACTCTCCTTGACTGCTAACCCTGCTTCAGCCCCGGGTTTATATAGGGGAAGTTCTTCCCCTCCCAAGACTGGGCAGGAGGTGTGGCATGCACAGGATCCCTGACCAAAGGACCTCCCACCTGCTCTCAGACATAACATCTCTATCACTGTGGCAACCAGACCCCTGGGGTGTCACAATATAAAGAGCCCTGACACACATCACCATCAATGAGTTTAACTGACAAACAAACAAATTCTTCCCTTATCACTCCTAAACACTTTTTGCATAATAATTTGGAACGCAGTGTACATGTGCTTTTCCACAAAACACCAGCGGTTCACGTAGTGAATCTTACAGTTCTAACTTGCCAACCGTGGTCTGTATGGAGTTGTTCAATAAAGGGCCCAAAATTAAGATAACATAGATGGGAGAGGTCTCTATGAATAGGAATTCCTAAGTATTTGATACCCTGTGAGGGCCAGGCAAAGGGAAAGTTGGACTGGATGGAATCCTATATGGATTTGGGGAGGGAGACATCGAGGGCCTCAGACTTCGCTGCATTGATTTTAAAATTTGACCATGTAACAAAGTGATCTATTTCAGCCATAACAGCATGGATGGATATATGTGATTGAGTGATATATACTAGGACATCATCAGCAAATAGAGAGCACTTGTACTCGGTGCCTCCCACCTCAATCCACCTAATATTGGGGTTATGGCGAATTGATGAGAGCAGGTGCTCCGTTACTAGGATGTATAAGAGAGGGGACAGAGGACATCCCTGCCTTGTCCCATTGGTGATTGTGAAAGGTGATGAAAATGTTCTGACGCACCCCCTGGGCCTTGGGACACCCGGAGCTGGACCCTTTTTGGTGGATGCTGGTGGTTGTAGTCTTCGTGGCGGCGACCCGGTTCCGTGGCTCAGGGCGGTCAAACCAGTGGCGGAACTATTTATGTGGTTTTGATGTTTAAATGTACGACTACGCCACCAGTGGATTGCGGTCAGAGTGAACCGCCGCTACAGGGCAGACTGCTGAGGCTGGTGTTGTGGGTGCAGCAGAGCGTAGCATAACTCCCCACGGGAGGAGTATAGCCTCAGGGCAGTGTATGCGGAGGATGGGGGTGATGGTGCAGGGCAGCAGCAGTAACGACACGGAGTCAGTGATGCAGTTCAGGGCCTTTACTTACAGTTCTTATTATCCAGACCACGTCTGCAGGTAACGGCTGCCCACGTCGTACTGTGCTCACCAGGTGAGGGGCTCAGACAACTCCCAGATAACTTTGAAGCACTTCACAGGACCCCCTTTGTGTGTCCTTTGTATGGCCTTTCTTACCAACACTTCTGTCCGGCTGCCTCGGGCCTCCTCTTGGTAAACTTGGCGCCAGTTTCCCTGACCCTATGTGGTGCCTTCCTAGCGGGTGTAGAGAGGGGCTGCGCCACATAAAATGTCAGAGCCTCCGGTTTCTAGCTGAGGGTCGTTTCCTGCCTCCACTAGTTCGGGGACCGGTCTCCCCCTTTGGCCTGACCCCTCCACGCAGGTGGATTCGGGCGTGCGGTGGCGACTCGCCCGTCCGCACCCCTGGGATCCCTTCATTCCTCATTCCTGGAGCCTTCTCCGCTCCTCTTCCTTCCTTCTCCCTCTTCCAGGCCTGGGCCTCTGTTACTAGGTCCGCCTCCGGAGCAGAGCTCATGCAGAGCCCCTGCTCCCTGCCACTTCTGCTCAGACTTCTCTGCACTGAACTAAGATGGTGCCCACCTTTTATACTCCCTTCTCAATGCACCCAGGAACTGCTTCCTCCCTGCTCCTGCACTACAGGGTTCCCCTTCCTCAGTGTTCCCTCCCCCCACTCCAGCCAGGGACAGGGACTGTCGTGCCCATCTCAGGGGCATATTGGTCGCCCTGCCCCACGGCAATGTGGTGTAATGCATGCAGGTGTCGGGTCCTGATCCACACTACATCCTTACCTGAGAGTGAGATATCACACCTCTGGGTGAGGTGCAATACCTCTGTAGCAACCGAGCCCTCAGGGTGCTACAGTTCCATTTATCTTCAGCCTAGGTGACGTATTGCGATACAGGGCCGTGATTTTGGCTATAAAAGGGTCCCCTAGACCCCTACCCCAAGCTTTTTAAGAGAATCATATATGGCGTGCCAGGAGACTCTATGGAATGCTTTCTCAGCATCCAATGAGAGTATCTAATTACAAATTTTTAACTGCATCTAGCCCAGGAAATACTTTGTGCCTAGTAGCAGTGTCTGCTAGTCAGCGGATTATCCCGGCTGTTAAGCAAGCTACACCACCTGTAGTTTGGACACTTAATTTTTTCAAAGGAAATGCTTCGGGACCACGGGATACTCAGTGAAGAGCATCAGGAGGCACCCCAAGGCATAGGGGCTCGGACTGGCAGTAGGATGCCTTGCGGTGGACAGCCGAGCTCGATCCTTATAAAAGCTTTTTAACTGCAGCAGCTTTAGTGGACGCTACTGGAGCTGGAATTACGCGGCTGCTGGCATGAGACTTGCCCTCCAATAGATCCTTGTAAATGGATTTAAAGTGTATTTATTCAAATTAGAGAGACAATTTAAATTAAAAAGCTTAGAGCTGCCTCCACCACAGGGGGGCTCGCTCGACCCACCAGCGGACAGGCACCAGTATTGGGAGAGGGGGGCTGGCCATCAGGGTTCACCGCGGCTCTGGCACAAACCCGGCGACACGGAGGTGGCACAGGCAGGAGCGGACTGGCCGTGTCGGCTTCTCACTTTTTGGATTTTAGAAGGGCATGACATGCCTATATCTGTGTCTCCCCCTCCTTTTACTCCTCCACCTCTTTTATTTTCGCATGACTATATGTACTTGTCACTTTTCCATGTGTTAGTTATGTCTTCTGAGCAGTTTGTCAGCTTTTGGACACCTTTGAAGGTGTTTTCTATGTGTTTCTATGTGTTTTTGTTTGCCTGCCATTGGTTTTAACGGTGTTCGAAGGTGTTCGACGAACAGTTCGACGAACAGTTCGGCGAACACACGGGTGTTCGACGAACCGAACCGAACTCGAACACTACGGGGGTGGCTCAATACTACTCCTGATACAGGCTCTGCCTGCTGCACTCCTGATACAGGCTCTGCTTGCTGCACTCTGATGCAGGCTCTGCTTGCTGCACTCCTGATACAGACTCTGCCTGCTGCACTCCTGATATAGTCTCTGCCTGCTGCACTCCTGATACAGACTCTGCCTGCTGCACTCCTGATACAGACTCTGCCTGCTGCACTCCTGATACAGATCCTGCCTGCTGCTCTCTGATACAGACTCTGCCTGCTGCACTCTGAGACAAACTCTGCCTGCTGCACTCTGATACAGACTCTGCCTGCTTCACTCTGATACAGACTCTGCCTGCTGCACTCCTGATACAGACTCTGCCTGCTCCACTCCGATACAGACTCTGCCTGCTGCACTCCTGATACAGACTCTGCCGGCTGCACTCCTTATGCAGACTCTGCCTGCTGCACTCCTGATACAGGCTCTGCCAGCTGCACTCCTGATACAGGCTCTGCCTGCTGCACTCCTGATAGAGGCTCTGCCTGCTGCACTCCTGATACAGGCCCTGCCTGCTGCACTCCTGACACAGGCTCTGCCTGCTGCACTCCTGACACAGGCTCTGCCTGCTGCAATCCGATACAGGCTGTGCCTGCTGCACTCCTGATACAGGCTCTGCTTGCTGCACTCTGATACAGGCTCTGCTTGCTGCACTCCTGATACAGACTCTGCCTGCTGCACTCCTGATATAGTCTCTGCCTGCTGCACTCCTGATACAGACTCTGCCTGCTGCACTCCTGATACAAACTCTACCTGCTGCACTCCTGATACAGGCTCTGCTTTCTGCACTCTGATTCAGACTCTGCCTGCTGCACTCTGATTCAGACTCTGCCTGCTGCACTCTGATTCAGACTCTGCCTGCTGCACTCTTATTCAGACTCTGCCTGCTGCACTCTTATTCAGACTCTGCCTGTTCACTCTGATACAGACTCTGCCTGCTCCACTCCTGATACAGACTCTGCCTGCTCCACTCCTGATACAGACTCTGCCTGCTCCACTCCTGATACAGACTCTTCCTGCTACACTCCTGATACAGACTCTGCCTTCTGCACTCTGATACAGACTCTGCCTCCTGCACTCTGATACAGACTCTGCCTGTTGCACTCTGATGTAGACTCTGCTTGTTGAACTCTGATATAGACTCTGCCTGCTGCACTCCTGATACAGACTCTGCCTGCTCCACTCCTGATTAGAGATGAGCGTTGTTCTACTCGAACTGTTCGCCAATCTCAAATTCGAGCTGTTTTGGGCGGTGTTCGAGCCGTTCGGCGAACACGAACAATTTGAGAAAAATTCGGCTGTTCGAGGTTATATTCGATAACTGTTCGTGCACCAAAATCATAACTGGATTTTTTCTCAGTAATGATGAAAATTAATGTTAATACGCAGTTTGAGTGTACAGCGGGGTGGGGGGAGGGGCAGGGGATGGATCTCTGCAGGAACAATGAAGATCTCCATTTTTTTTTTCTCTTTCCTGCATTTACAGTGGGGAGGTGCAATCTGTCAGCCTATCAGCAGCGCACACACGGAGCGAAGTGCTTTTTTTCACACAAGCAAGGGCATGTGTCATTGGCAGTGTATGTCACATGTCCTTGCCCTATAAGACCAAGCCATTTTCCCCGTCGCCACCATTTTCTCACTGCTGCAGCTGCGTGTTAGACGGCACCGCTGTTGCTGTGTGCGCTATACCTTGTTAATTTCAAGCCAATTTTCGCACAAATCTACAGATAGCTTGGGAGTAGGGAATAGTTGTGATTGCAGTCCTTTTAAGGACTAGGTTACAGCATTTCCTACGACTTTTATCAGGGAGGTCTGTGCTCTTAAATAGATAGATTGTGGGAGTAAAGACTAATTGTAATTGGAGTCCTTTTCAGGACTAGGTTACATCAGTTCCTATCAGTTTTTGCCAGGCAGGTCTGTGCCAGTGCTGTGCAAGTTTTTTTCACAGCATTTGGCTAAATCTAGAAAAGCTAATCCTTTTTGGCCTATTGCAGAGTGTGTTAGTCAGTGGAGTAGCCTATCTGTGTTGCAAGATATACCACCTGTGTATAGAATGCCAATTTTTTTACTGCACCTAGTGAAGTAAAATCTTTTGGGCATAGCATCATTCTATTAGTCCATCTATACTGACCTCCATCAGGTTGCAAATTGAATATAATTTTTTTCTGCATCTAGCTCTGAAAAAATATTGGGCTTCTAGCTGTGTGTGGGACTTGTTGTATTAGTCCATCTATACTGACCTCCATCAGGTTGCAAACTGAATATATTTTTTTCTGCATCTACCTCTGAAAAAATATTGGGCTTCTATCTGTGTGTGGGACTTGTTGTATTAGTCCATCTATACTGACCTCCATCAGGTTGCAAATTAAAAATAACTTTTATCTGCATCTACAGTACCTCTGAAAAAATATTTGGGCTTCTAGCTGTGTGTGGGACTTGTTCTATTAGTCCATCTATACTGACCTCCATCAGGTTGCAAATTGAATATAATTTTTATCTGCATCTAGCTCTGGAAAAATATTTGGCATTCTAGCAGTGTGTGGGACTTTCTCTATTAGTCCATCTATACTGACCTCCATCAGGTTGCAAATTAAAAATAATTTTTATCTGCATCTACCTCTGAAAAAATATTTGGGCTTCTAGCTGTGTGTGGGACTTGTTCTATTAATCCATCTATACAGACCTCCATCAGGTTGCAAACTGAATATATTTTTTTCTGCATCTACCTCTGAAAAAATATTGGGCTTCTAGCTGTGTGTGGGACTTGTTGTATTGGTCCATCTATACTGACCTCCATCAGGTTGCAAACTGAATATATTTTTTTCTGCATCTACCTCTGAAAAACTATTGGGCTTCTAGCTGTGTGTGGGACTTGTTCTATTAATCCATCTATACAGACCTCCATCAGGTTGCAAACTGAATATATTTTTTTCTGCATCTACCTCTGAAAAAATATGTGGCCTTTTAGCAGTGTGTGGGACTTTCTCTATTAGTCCATCTATACTGACCTCCATCAGGTTGCAAACTGAATATAATTTTTTTCTGCATCTAGCTCTGAAAAAATATTTGGCCTTCTAGCAGTGTGTGGGACTTTCTCTATTAGTCCATCTATACTGACCTCCATCAGGTTGCAAATTCAAAATAATTTTTTGTCTGCATCTAGCTCTGAAAAAATATTGGGCTTCTAGCTGTGTGTGGGACTTGTTGTATTAGTCCATCTATACTGACCTCCATCAGGTTGCAAATTAAAAATAATTTTTATCTGCATCTACAGTACCTCTGAAAAAATATTTGGGCTTCTAGCTGTGTGTGGGACTTGTTCTATTAGTCCATCTATACTGACCTCCATCAGGTTGCAAATTGAATATAATTTTTATCTGCATCTAGCTCTGAAAAAATATTTGGCCTTCTAGCAGTGTGTGGGACTTTCTCTATTAGTCCATCTATACTGACCTCCATCAGGTTGCAAATTGAATATAATTTTTATCTGCATCTAGCTCTGAAAAAATATTTGGCCTTCTAGCAGTGTGTGGGACTTTCTCTATTAGTCCATCTATACTGACCTCCATCAGGTTGCAAATTAAAAATAATTTTTATCTGCATCTACCTCTGAAAAAATATTTGGGCTTCTAGCAGTGTGTGGGACTCATTGTATTAGGCCATCTATACCAAGCTCCACCAGCTTTGAAATTAATAATAATTTTTAGCTGCATCTAGCCCTGAAAATAATTTTTCCCAATAGTGGTAGCAATAGAAATATGGGGCGCGCGCCTGGCTAACAAAAATATACGCTTCATAACACAAAACACCAGCCTAGCGCACTGCATTAATAAGATGGCATCATCGTCTCTCCCAGTGCTAGGCCTACTACGCAGGCTAGTATTCCTGTGCCTAAAACACAATGTATGGGTCCGCGCTAGCCACTATGCTGAGGGGTATAAAGCTGCTGCTAACGCTTTATAACAATTCAATTGGCAGATTTTCACAGAGCTCTTCCACAACGCTCACCCATCGGGCAACAGTTGCCCACCCTCCCTATGGGATCTAGTGGCGAATAGTTGATGCCATTAATCAGAGCGTCAGATGCCCCGTCAACGTGGCAAGCATACGGTAAGGCATGGGAAGAGTGGACACGACTAGTAGCAGGCAGACGGGTTGACCAATGTGAACAAGCCAGATCACAAGTCACCATAGAATTTCTCCACCAGCTAATGATGAGGGGCATATCAGGGGCGTCAGCGCAGCGGTGTCTGACCGGACTAGCATTTCACTTCCAACTACTGAATTGGGGAGATGTGACAAAGATTCATCATCAGACAATCCATAAAAGGGTGGAAAAGGGGTCAGCCAAGTCAGGAATGTAGACGTCCCGTCCCGTGTCACTAAAACTGATTTCTCACATCTTATCCCTAACACCATTAACATGACACTCACAATTTGAAGCAACACTAATGTCTACTGCATTTGTGATCGCCTTCTTCGGGGCGCTATGTATAAGCGAATTAGTCCCTCAATCCAAAATTACCACCAGTGGACGCTTATTACACCAGGAAGTAGTCATAGCCAATAATGCAATACGTGTACGCATACACCAATCGAAAATGGTTCCAGCGAGCAGGGGTACTTGGGTACTTCTACAACCCACAAACGGTACACTGAGTCGGGTAACAATAGTAAAAACATATCTAACCATCAGATCACAAAGTAATTTCTTCGTATCACACATTGATGGAACGCCATTATCAAGGTACCTGTTCCAAGCTGTATTTAATAAATGCATAACATCGGCAGGGAACCACCCCAAAGATAACGGGACACACTCATTCTGCATAGGTGCGGCCACGGAAGCAGCAAGAGCAGGAATGTCAGAAACGGAAGTTCAGAGGATAGGGAGATGGCGATCCACGTGTTTGGCGAGATACATAAGACCGGACTTGTTATCCTAACGTGGTTTGTTTCTTTTACAGGTGACGCTAAGCCAACAGTGTGATTGATAGGCCACTCATATATATATTGGGCACAAAAAAGGGCGAAAGTCCGCCCAGGCGGGAGGAAATTAGAGTTTCATAACACATATTTCAACTGGAGAGGTATTAGAGGCCTGCTATGGCCACAGGTACTAATGGAGGTAATCAAGGTAGGGAGACAGGCAAGAGGTCCGGTCATCTTAGTTATACAGGCCGGGGGAAACAACCTAGGTCATCACAAGAGCGCATAACTAATGGCAATAATGAAACTAGACACTGAGCGCTTCAGAGAATTTTTCACAAAATTAGCTATAGTATGGTCAGAGATTGTGCCGATAGCGGTATGGCAAGGTGCGCGAGACATCACGGCCATCGAATGGACAAGGCGGGTAATAAATATTCGGATGGCAAAATTTAGAAGAGACAGAGGCGGTGTAGTGATACGACACCGAAAACTGGAAGGAGATAAAGCAGGCCTCATACGGCCCGACGGTGTTCACTTAATAGATATTGGACTGGACATATTCCTGTCAGGACTCCAGGACGGAGTGGAACAAGCGTTAAGAGTGATGGGTGGGTGTCAGAGTCCTGAATACGAGTACGCTGGATCCTCCGTGGCCTGGAAATAGAAAGGACATGTTGGAGAGTTACACTTGTTGGCCAACTTGCTGGAGTGGGGACCCAGGGCATGCTGCAACAAGCTGAATTATTTTAGAAATAAAATGCCTTTCTAATGGAATGAGTATAAAGAGTAGAGATGAGCGTTGTTCTACTCGAACTGTTCGCCAATCTCAAATTCGAGCTGTTTTGGGCGGTGTTCGAGCCGGTCGGCGAACACGAACAATTTGAGAAAAATTCGGCTGTTCGAGGTTATGTTCGATAACTGTTCGTGCACCAAAATCATAACTGGATTTTTTCTCAGTAATGATGAAAATTAATGTTAATACGCAGTTTGAGTGTACAGCGGGGCGGGGGGAGGGGCAGGGGATGGATCTCTGCAGGAACAATGAAGATCTCCATTTTTTTTTCTCTTTCCCGCATTTGCAGTGGGGAGGTGCAATCTGTCAGCCTATCAGTAGCGCACACACGGAGCGAAGTGCTTTTTTTCACACAAGCAAGGGCATGTGTGATTGGCAGTGTATGTCACATGTCCTTGCCCTATAAGACCAAGCCATTTTCCCCGTCGCCACCATTTTCTCACTGCTGCAGCTGCGTGTTAGACGGCACCGCTGTTGCTGTGTGCGCTATACCTTGTTAATTTCAAGCCAATTTTCGCACAAATATACAGATAGCTTGGGAGTAGGGAATAGTTGTGATTGCAGTCCTTTTAAGGACTAGGTTACAGCATTTCCTACGACTTTTATCAGGCAGGTCTGTGCTCTTAAATAGATAGATTGTGGGAGTAAAGACTAATTGTAATTGGAGTCCTTTTCAGGACTAGGTTACATCAGTTCCTATCAGTTTTTGCCAGGCAGGTCTGTGCCAGTGCTGTGCAAGTTTTTTTCACAGCATTTGGCTGAATCTAGCAAAGCTAATCCTTTTTGGCCTATTGCAGAGTGTGTTAGTCAGTGGAGTAGCCTATCTGTGTTGCAAGATATACCACCTGTGTATAGAATACCAATTTTTTTACTGCACCTAGTGAAGTAAAATCTTTTGGGCATAGCATCATTCTATTAGTCCATCTATACTGACCTCCATCAGGTTGCAAACTGAATATAATTTTTTTCTGCATCTAGCTCTGAAAAAATATTTGGGCTTCTAGCGGTGTGTGGGACTTGGTCTATTAGTCCATCTATACTGACCTCCATCAGGTTGCAAATTAAAAATAATTTTTTTCTGCATCTAGCTCTGAAAAAATATTTGGGCTTCTAGCAGTGTGTGGGACTTGGTCTATTAGTCCATCTATACTGACCTCCATCAGGTTGCAAATTAAAAATAATTTTTTTCTGCATCTAGCTCTGAAAAAATATTTGGGCTTCTAGCAGTGTGTGGGACTTGGTCTATTAGTCCATCTATACTGACCTCCATCAGGTTGCAAATTAAAAATAATTTTTTTCTTCATTTATCTCTGAAAAAATATTTGGGCTTCTAGCAGTGTGTGGGACTTGTTCTATTAGTCCATCTATACTGATCTCCATCAGGTTGCAAATTAAAAATAATTTTTTTCTGCATCTAGCTCTGAAAAAATATTTGGGCTTCTAGCAGTGTGTGGGACTTGGTCTATTAGTCCATCTATACTGACCTCCATCAGGTTGCAAATTAAAAATAATTTTTTTCTTCATTTAGCTCTGAAAAAATATTTGGGCTTCTAGCAGTGTGTGGGACTTGTTCTATTAGTCCTTCTATACTGACGTCCAGCAGGTTGCAAATTGAATATAATTTTTTTCTGCATCTAGCTCTGAAAAAATATTTGGGCTTCTAGCGGTGTGTGGGACTTGGTCTATTAGTCCATCTATACTGACCTCCATCAGGTTGCAAATTAAAAATAATTTTTTTCTGCATCTAGCTCTGAAAAAATATTTGGGCTTCTAGCAGTGTGTGGGACTTGGTCTATTAGTCCATCTATACTGACCTCCATCAGGTTGCAAATTGAATAAAAAAATTTTCTGCATCTAGCTCTGAAAAAATATTTGGGCTTCTAGCGGTGTGTGGGACTTGGTCTATTAGTCCATCTATACTGACCTCCATCAGGTTGCAAATTAAAAATAATTTTTTTCTGCATCTAACCCAGCCAATAGTTTTGGCCTAATACCACAGTTTGGCCACTCAGCTCTGCTCGGTTACCATCCATTGTTTTTTTGTGCAAACAACTCCATAGTTGTGAATTAGTTAACCACCAAAATGAGTGGAAAAAGGCCTGCTGCTGGTGGAAAGGGGAATAGGCGTGTTGGGAAGGGGAAAAAAGGTTGTGTCCGTGGGGTAGGTGCAGAAGAAAGACCATCTTCCAGCCAAACTAAAATGTCTACTTCTTTTAGCGGACAATGTGATAAGATCCCTTTCTTACGGCCACGCCAATCGCTACAAATTCCAGATGAGGCACAAAAACAGCAGGTGCTTCAACGGATATCAAGTGCTCCTTTAAGTGGGCTCTCCTCCACATCAACTTCAACATCACAAATACTCCAGTCCTCAAAGGTGTCACCCAAATCGCACTTGCTTCCTCACAGCTCCCAAATCTCCAGCTGCCCGTCTGAGTATGAGGTAGAACAGATGGTTGAGTCTGCAGAGCTGTTTACTCATACTATAGCCTGGGAATCAGAGGTCGACTCCAGCGCTTCTGTGAATCCAGACGAGGAAATGATCTGCACTGATGCCCAGAATCTTTATGAGTCAGATCCAGGACCAGACGCAGAAGGTTCTGACCATAATGTAGACCCTCATTCCCAAACTGTAACTCCTGTTGGTGGAGACAATGAGGAAGACGATGATAAGACTCAAATACCTGATTGGAGCGACAACTTTAGTTTTTTGTCAGGGCAGGAACAGGTTGGCTCTGAGGACGACGGGTGTGATAACGCACAGGGTGATGATGATGAGGTCGGAGATCCCACTTACTGTCAACCCACAGTCAGCCAAGAGATGAGGTCAGCAGAGGAGGTGGAGGAAGATGCTAGTGACGACGAGGTCAGGTTGCGCCTTCCTGGACAGAGACGTAGTACTGGAAGCACGTCAACAACTGCATCCTCAAACACAACTCTGCCTCTCACCACAAGTCGTGGTGGCTCTTCAGGTCGCATGGGTGCTAAGCCTTGCATAGCCTGGGCATTTTTTCAGATCGATAAAGATGACCCAACTCGTGTTATCTGTAACATTTGTCAGCAAAAGCTAAGTAGAGGCCAAAAAATACATAGTTTGAGTACTTCATGCATGAACCGGCACATGGACATGAAGCATAAGTTGCAGTGGGAAGCTCAGTGTGCTACAATGCGGTCTAGCCGGCCGGGCCAACCACCGTCTGCCATATCTTGTGCATCCGCGGCCTCTTCATCCTCTGTGACTGGGGGGACAGCAGTCACACCTGTTTTGGGGCGCAGACCTGCCACCTCTTTACCCGCAACAGCCAGCGTGATTGGCAGGTCATCATTTTCTTTGGAGGTGGTAACACCAGCTGGTCTTGAGCGCTGTCCGACATCGATAGCACCACCTTTGGATCAAGGCAACCTAACATGTCCGCCTGCATCTTCCTCACAGACCGGCAGTTTGCCGGGGACACCCTTATCAACCCCGTCTAAGCACAATAGCCAGCCCTCGGTCCCTCAGATGTGGACAAGTAAAAGACCATTTCCTCCTAGCCATGAGAAAGCTAAGAGGTTGAATTTCACCATCTGCAAGCTCTTGGCTACAGAAATGCTGCCTTTCCGCCTGGTGGACACAGAGGATTTTCGAGACCTTATGTCCGTCGCAGTGCCCCAGTACCAGATGCCCAGTCGGCACTACTTCTCAAAGAAAGGTGTGCCTGCGCTCCACCAGCATGTCGCACACAACATCACCGCTTCTTTGAGAAACTCTGTGTGTGACAGGGTGCATTTCACCACAGACACTTGGACGAGTAGGCATGGACAGGGGCGTTACATGTCGCTGACTGGGCACTGGGTAACTATGGTGACAGCAGGACAAGGGGCTGCTGTCCAAGTCTTGCCGTCCCCACGAGTTGTGCGTCAATCCTCTTTATGTCAAAGTTCCTCCACTGCTTCTGCCTCCTCAACCTCCTCTCGGTCTTCCACCTGCACCCAAAGCCTGTCTGGTCATGCCACAAGCTTTCTAACTGCGCAGAAGGGATCCTGCACACCTCCTTACTATGCTGGCAGTAGGGCTCAACGTCATCAGGCGGTTTTTACATTGAAATGTCTGGGAAATGTGAGTCACACAGCTGAGGAGTTGTGGTCAGCTCTGGAGAACCAATTTCATGAATGGTTGTCTCCACTGGACCTGAAACCAGGGAAGGCCGTGTGCGACAATGCTGCAAACCTGGGTGCGGCCCTTCGCCGGGGCAATGTCACACACGTGCCTTGTATGGCTCACGTGTTGAACCTGGTTGTCCAGCAATTTTTAGCCCACTATCCCAGACTAGATGGCCTTCTGCAGAGGGCACGGTCGCTGTGTGCTCACTTCCGCCATTCGCATCCTGCAGCTCAGCGACTTACATCTCTACAGAAGTCGTTGGGCCTGCCACTTCACCGGCTAAAATGCGATGTGCCTACCCGGTGGAATTCAACTCTGCACATGTTGCAGCGACTGTGGCAGCACCGACAAGCCCTGGTGCAATACGTTCTGAATATAGCCTGGGCCAACGAGATTCAGAGGTGGGGCAAATCACGCTGGAGGAGTGGTCTCAGATCAGGGACCTATGCACCCTTCTGCACAGTTTTGAAATGGCGACGAAGATGTTTAGTGCTGACGATGCCATTATCAGCATGACTATTCCGGTGATTTACATGCTGGAGCACATGTTAAACAGAATTCGGAGTCAGGTGGTGGCACAAGAGGAGGTGGAGGAAGTAGAGGAGGAGGAGTTGTATGCGGAAGGGCTAACATCTGCAAGGTCCAGACGGTCGGCAGCACCAAGGCGGCAGGCATGTGAGGGTGGGGGAGATGGTTTTACCAGGGCGCATGGTAGCAGCCAAACTAGTGAGGAAGGTGCATGAGCCCAGGAAGAAGTGGAGGACGAACTGATGGAAGACTCATCAGATGAGGGAGACCTTGATCACATTTCTGTTGTGCGAGGTTGGGGGGAGAGGACAGAGGAAGGAAGCATGATTGTTACCTCGCCACCAACACAACAGGGACTTGGTGCTCCTGGATGCGCAACACACATGAGTGCCTTCTTGCTGCACTACCTGCAACATGACCCTCGAATTGTGAGAATTAGAAATAATCCTGACTACTGGGTTGCCACACTGTTAGATCCCCGGTACAAAAGTAAATTTGCAGAAATTATTCCTGCCATAGAAAGGGATGCACGCATGCAGGAGTATCAGCAGAGACTGTTGCAGAATCTTACATGTGCTTTTCCACAAAATACCAGTGGTGCACGTAGTGAATCTCACAGTTCCAACTTGCCAACCGTGGGACCGTCAAGTGTTCAGCACTCAAACCGTAACAGAACCACAGTATCTGCTGGTAACATCAATTTTGCGGAATCATTTCACCACTTTTGTAGCCCATCCTTTGCAAGGCCACAGGAGACAAGAAGTCTGACACATAGTCAACGCCTAGAGACGATGGTACAGGAGTATCTCCAAGTAAACATTGAAGCCACGAATGTGTCACTGGACCCTTGCTCTTTTTGGGCTTCCAATCTGGATAAATGGCCGGAGCTAGCCACTTACGCCTTGGAGATCTTGTCATGCCCCGCAGCCAGCGTTCTGTCTGAACGTGTGTTCAGCGCTGCTGGTGGTGTGCTGACAGATAAGCGCACGCGGCTCTCCACTGATAATGTAGACAGACTCACGTTCATAAAGATGAACAAATCATGGATCCGAAACGACTTTTCTACCCCTGTGTCATCCTGGGGAGAGTAAAAGCTTGATGATTGGTTAAAATCACCCTACCAACCGTTTTAAGCTTTCAAATTACTAATCATGTTTATCTGTATCTTGACTGGAAAATAATTTGGGCTTTGTAGCAGTGTGCAGCACTGATCCTATTAGGCCATCTATAATAAGCTTCACCAGATTTAAAATTAAAAATAATTTTTAGCTGCATCTAGCCCGGAAAATAATTTTGGGGCTCCGAGATGCGCAAGACACATAAGTGCCTTCTTGCTGCACTACCTGCAGCATGACCCTCATATTGTCAGAATTCGAAGTAATCATGACTACTGGGTTGCCACACTCTTAGATCCCCCAAACTTTTCGATCAACCTTTTCATTTTAATAAAGACCAAAAAAATGGTCATTTTTGAAATTATAAGCATTAGCAGGTTGTTAGAAACTGAAATCAAACAGTTTTCAACTCAAAACTTTATTCTAGGTGATGTTACATTTTCACATAGGACCCCTTGTTCGAAAGGAGCTTCTGAACTCTCTCGTCCATTGAATTTGTCAGGTTTTGGATGGTTTCTGCTTCAATTGTTTTGCATGAGGACAGAATACCCTCCCAGAGCTGTTGCTTAGATGTGAACTGCCTCCCGCCATCATAGACACTCCTTTTAATGATGCTCCAAAGGTTCTGAATGGGGTAGAGGTCAGGGGAGCATGGGGGTCACACCATAAGTTTGTCCCCTTTTATGCCCATATCATCCAGAGATGCAGATGTTTTATGTGCATCATGAGATGGTGCATTATCATGCAGAAAAATGATCTTGCTGTGAAATACACGGTTCTTCTTCTTGAACCATGGCAGGAAGTGCTGTTTGAGAAAATCCACATACATTATGGAGTTCATCTTTAGCGCCTTCAGGGATCCTAAAGGGGCCGACAATCTCTCTCCCCATGATTCCAGCCCAAAACATTACTCCACCTCCTCCTTGTTGGCGCTGTAGCCGTGTTTGCGTGGGGTGTCCATCAACCAGCCATCCTCCACTCCATTCATCTGGACCATCGAGCGCTGCACGGCACTCATCCGTGAACAAAACAGTTTTGAAATCAGTCTTCATGTAATGTTTGGCCCACTGGAGCCGTTTCTGCTTGTGTGAAGTGGATAGAGGAGGTCGACAGGATGGCGTATGCACAGCTGCAAACCTCTGAAGGACCCTGCATCTTGTTGTTCGGGGGACGTTGGAGGCACAAGCAGCTTCAAAAACTTGTCTGCTGCTATGACAAGGCTTTTTTGCCGCTGCTCTTTCAACCTGACGTAATTGCCTGTAGGAAAGAGTCCTCAATTTGCCCTTATCAGCACGCACACGTGTGTACTGTGAATCAGCTACATACTTCTTGATTGCCAAGACACTTCATCCTGATCATCGCACAATGTTGATTGTAGTCATGCCTTGACCTAAACACTCCACAATTTGTTGCTTCTCAGCAGCCGACACATCCTTTTTCTTTCCCATTTTGGCAGAAAATGTAGGCTGCTTAATAATGTGAGAGAGCCTTCTTAAGTAGTCTTGCCTTTATTGGACACACCTGCCAAACTAATTAGCACAGGTGTCTGCAATTGCTTACAGTGATATAAAGAGCCCTGACACACATCACCATCAATGAGTTTAACTGACAAACAAACAAATTCTTCCCTTTTCACTCCTAAACACTTTTTGCATAATAATTTGGAACGCGGTGTACATGTGCTTTTCCACAAAACACCAGTGGTTCGCGTAGTGAATCTTACAGTTCTAACTTGCCAACCGTGGTCTGTATGGAATTGTTCAATAAAGGGCCCAAAATTAAGATAACATAGATGGGAGAGGTCTCTATGAATAGGAATTCCTAAGTATTTGATACCCTGTGAGGGCCAGGCAAAGGGAAAGTTGGACTGGATGGAATCCTATATGGATTTAGGGAGGGAGACATCGAGGGCCTCAGACTTCGCTGCATTGATTTTAAAATTTTACCATGTAACAAAGTGATCTATTTCAGCCATAACAGCAGGGATGGATATATGTGATTGAGTGATATATACTAGGACATCATCAGCAAATAGAGAGCACTTGTACTCGGTGCCTCCCACCTCAATCCACCTAATATTGGGGTTATGGCGAATTGATGAGAGCAGGTGCTCCGTCACTAGGATGTATAAGAGAGGGGACAGAGGACATCCCTGCCTTGTCCCATTGGTGATTGTGAAAGGTGATGAAAATGTTCTGACGCACCCCCTGGGCCTTGGGACACCCGGAGCCGGACCCTTTTTGGTGGATGCTGGTGGTTGTAGTCTTCGTGGCGGCGATCCGGTTCCGTGGCTCAGGGCGGTCAAACCAGTGGCGGAACTATTTATGTGGTTTTGATGTTTAAATGTCCGACTACGCCACCCGTGGATTGCGGTCAGAGTGAACCGCCGCTACAGGGCAGACCGCTAAGGCTGGTGTTGTGGGTGCAGCAGAGCGTAGCATAACTCCCCACGGGAGGAGTATAGCCTCAGGGCAGTGTATGCGGAGGATGGGGGTGATGGTGCAGGGCAGCAGCAGTAACGACACGGAGTCAGTGATGCAGTTCAGGGCCTTTACTCACAGTTCTTATTATCCAGACCACGTCTGCAGGTAACGGCTGCCCACGTCGTACTGTGCTCACCAGGTGAGGGGCTCAGACAACTCCCAGATAACTTTGGAGCGCTTCACAGGACCCCCTTTGTGTGTCCTTTGTCTGGCCTTTCTTACCAACACTTCTGTCCGGCTGCCTCGGGCCTCCTCTTGGTAAACTTGGCGCCAGTTTCCCTGACCCTATGTGGTGCCTTCCTAGCGGGTGGAGCAAGGGGCTGCGCCACATAAAATGTCAGAGCCTCCGGTTTCTAGCTGAGGGTCGTTTCCTGCCTCCACTAGTTCGGGGACTGGTCTCCCCCTTTGGCCTGACGCCTCCACGCAGGTGGATTCGGGCGTGCGGTGGCGACTCGCCCGTCCGCACCCCTGGGATCCCTTCATTCCTCGTTCCTGGAGCCTTCTCCGCTCCTCTTCCTTCCTTCTCCCTCTTGCAGGCCTGGGCCTCTGTTACTAGGCCCGCCTCCGGAGCAGAGCTCATGCAGAGCCCCTGCTCCCTGCCACTTCTGCTCAGACTTCTCTGCACTGAACTAAGATGGTGCCCACCTTTTATACTCCCTTCTCAATGCACCCAGGAACTGCTTCCTCCCTGCTCCTGCACTGCAGGGTTCCCCTTCCTCAGTGTTCCCTCCCCCCACTCCAGCCAGGGACAGGGACTGTCGTGCCCATCTCAGGGGCATATTGGTCGCCCTGCCCCACGGCAATGTGGTGTAATGCATGCAGGTGTCGGGTCCTGATCCACACTCCATCCTTATCTGAGAGTGAGATATCACACCTCTGGGTGAGGTGCAATACGTCTGTAGCAACCGAGCCCTCGGTGCTACAGTTCCATTTATCTTCAGCCTAGGTGACGTATTGTGATACAGGGCCGTGATTTTGGCTATAAAAGGGTCCCCTAGACCCCTACCCCAAGCTTTTTAAGAGAATCATATATGGCGTGCCAGGAGACTCTATGGAATGCTTTCTCAGCATCCAACGAGAGTATCTACTTACAAATTTTTAACTGCATCTAGCCCAGGAAATACTTTGTGCCTAGTAGCAGTGTCTGCTAGTCAGCGGATTATCCCGGCTGTTAAGCAAGCTACACCACCTGTAGTTTGGACACTTAATTTTTTCAAAGGAAATGCTTCGGGACCACGGGATTCTTAGTGAAGAGCATCAGGAGGCACCCCAAGGCATAGGGGCTGGGACTGGCACTAGGATGCCTTGCGGTGGACAGCCGAGCTCGATCCTTATAAAAGCTTTTTAACTGCAGCAGCTTTAGTGGACGCTACTGGAGCTGGAATTACGCGGCTGCTGGCATGAGACTTGCCCTCCAATAGATCCTTGTAAATGGATTTAAAGTGTATTCATTCAAATTAGAGGGACAATTTAAATTAAAAAGCTTAGAGCTGCCTCCACCACAGGGGGGCTCTCTCGACCCACCAGCGGACAGGCACCAGTATTGGGAGAGGGGGGCTGGCCGTCAGGGTTCACCGCGGCTCTGGCACAAACCCGGCGACACGGAGGTGGCACGGGCAGGAGCGGACTGGCCGTCTCGGCTTCTCACTTTTTGGATTTTAGAAGGGCATGACATGCCTATATCTGTGTCTCCCCCTCCTTTTACTCCTCCACCTCTTTTCTTTTCGCATGACTATATGTACTTGTCACTTTTCCATGTGTTAGTTGTGTCTTCTGAGCAGTTTGTCAGCTTTTGGACACCTTTGAAGGTGTTTTCTATGTGTTTCTATGTGTTTTTGTTTGCCTGCCATTGGTTTTAACGGTGTTCGAAGGTGTTCGACGAACAGTTCGACGAACTGTTCGGCGAACACACGGGTGTTCGACGAACCGAACCGAACTCGAACACTATGGGGGTGGCTCAACACTAATAAAGAGTTAATAAACCTGTGACCGATCCTCACCCATCCAGTTGTAAGAGTTACATTATTGGGTTGTCCATGAAAGGGGGGCGGTAGGGGGGCTGAGCATCTGGGTTTGGTTGGGGGTCCCCACAGTCTGCCTAGGCTAGATTAATTTAAAAATTCTTATTAGATACACAGGCGGTGCAGCTTGCTTCGCAGCTGGGCTACTACGCCCAAAGTATTGCCTAGGCTAGATGCAGTTAAAAATTCTACGCTGACTAGCAGACACTGAAGATTTGGAGCATACCTCTGAGTAAACAGCTCTTCAGACTCAACCATCTGTGTTACCCCAATCCATAGTGTATGTAGTTTCTTACAGTTAAAAGGGGGGGGTGCGACTCAGCCCACCTGGAATTGACGATGCCAACGTCACGTAAGACACAGCAAGGGGACTCCCAAAATTGTGGCACAGACACCACTTAACCCTAGAACGCATACCTGTGGCCTTGCAGGCCCGCCCAGTTAATTGTTTTCTATTTTCTGCAAGATTGCTTTAGTTAGAATTTTGAAACTCTAGGTATTCTTCATGTATATAGTTGTTTGTCATTTGAGTTTGAGTTATTCCATGTTATTTGCACACGGGCCTAAAGGGCCCCAGGTATGTGAAAGTGTAGATTTTTATGGTCATGCGTTCTAGGGTTAAGTGGCATCAATTGCCCCACTGTTGCTTAAAACGGTTGGTGAGATGATTTTACAAAATCCCCAAGCTTTTAGTCTCCCAAGGATGACACAGGGGTAGAAATGTCCTTGCGAATCCATGATTTGATCATCTTTATGAACGTGAGTCTGTCTACATTCTCAGTGGACAGCCGCGTGCGCTTATCTGTCAGCACACCACCAGCAGCGCTGACCACACGTTCAGAGAGAACGCTGGCTGCATGGCATGACAAGATCTCCAAGGCGTGAGTGGCGAGCTCCGGCGATTTTTCAAGATTGGAATACCAAAATGAGCAAGGGTCCAGTGACACAGTCATGGCTTCGATGTTCACTTGGAGATTCTCCTGTACCATCCTCTCTAGGCATTGACTATGTGTCAGACTTCTTGTCTCCTGTGGCCTTGCAAAGGATGGTCTAAAAAAGTGGTGAAACGATTCCACAAAATTGCTGTTACCAGCAGATACTGTGTTACTGTTACTGTTTGAGTGATGAAGACTCGACAGTCCCACCGTTGGCAAGTTAGAACTGTGAGATTCACTACGTGCACCACTGGTGTTTTGTGGAAAAGCACATGTAAGATTCTGCAACAGATACTCCTGCATTCGTCAATACCATTTTATGGCAGGAATTATTTCGGCAAATATACTTTTGTACCGGGGATCTAAGAGTGTGGCAACCCAGTAGTCGGGATTACTTCGAATTCTGACAATCCGGGGGTCATGTTACAGGTAGTGCAGCAAGAAGGCACTCATGTGTCTTGCGCATCCAGAAGGACCAAGTCCTTGTTGTGTTGGTAGTGAGGTAAGAATCATGCTTCCTTCCTCTGCCCTCTCCCTCCAACCTCGCACAACAGAAATGTGATCAAGGTCTCCCTCATCTGATGAGTCTTCCATGCCCATTGCCAGTTCGTCCTCCACTTCTTCCTCGGCTCCTGCACCTTCCTCAACAGTTTGGCTGCTACCATGCGCCCTGGTTAATCCCTCTCCCCCACCCTCCCATGCCTGCCGCCTTGGTGCTGCCAACCGTCTGGACCTTGGAGATGTTATCCCTTCCGCATACGACTCCTCCTCTACTTCCTCCACCTCCTCTTGTCCCACCACCTGACTCCGAATTTTGTTTAACATGTGCTCCAGCATGTAAATCACCGTAATAGTCATGCTGATAATGGCATCGTCAGCACTAAACATCTTCGTCGCCATTTCAAGACTGTGCAGAAGGGTGCATAGGTCCCTGATCTGAGACCACTCCTCCAGCGTGATTTGCCCCACCTCTGGATCTCGTTGGCCCAGGCTATACGTCAGAACGTATTGCACCAGGGCTTGTCGGTGCTGCCACAGTCGCTGCAACATGTGCAGAGTTGAATTCCACCGTGTCGGCACATCGCATTTCAGCCGGTGAACTGGCAGGCCCAACGACTTCTGTAGAGATGTAAGTCGTTGAACTGCGGGATGCGAATGGCGGAAGTGAGCACACAGCGACCGTGCACTCTGCAGAAGGCCATCTAGTCCGGGATAGTGGGCTAAAAATTGCTGGACAACCAGGTTCAACACGTGAGCCATACAGGCACGTGTGTGACATTGCCCCGGCGAAGTGCCGCACCCAGGTTTGCAGCATTGTCGCACATGGCCTTCCCTGGTTTCAGGTCCAGTGGAGACAACCTTTCATGAAACTGGGTCTCCAGAGCTGACCAAAACTCCTCAGCTGTGTGACTCACATTTCCCAGACATTTCAAAGTAAACACTGATGCGTTGAGCCCTGCTGCCAGCATAGTAAGGAGGTGTGCAGGATTCCTTCTGCGCAGTTAGAAAGCAGGTGGCATTACCAGACAGGCTTTGGGTGCAGGTGGAGGACCGAGAGGAGGTTGAGGAGGCAGAAGCAGTGGAGGAAGTTCTAGATAAAGAGGATTAACACACAACTCGTGGGGACGGTAAGACTTGGACAGCAGCCCCTTGTCCTGCTGTCACCATAGTTACCCAGTGCCCAGTCAGCGACATGTAACGCCCCTGTCCATGCCTTCTCGTCCAAGTGTCTGTGGTGAAGTGCACCCTGTCACACACAGAGTTTCTCAAAGAAGCGGTGATGTTGTGTGCGACATGCTAGTGGAGCGCAGGCACACCTTTCTTTGAGAAGTAGTGCCGACTGGGCATCTGGTACTGGGGCACTGTGACGGACATAAGGTCTTGAAAATCCTCTGTGTCCTCCAGGTGGAAAGGCAGCATTTCTGTAGCCAACAGCTTGCAGATGGTGAAATTCAACCTCTTAGCTTTCTCATGGCTAGGAGGAAATGGTCTTTTACTTTTCCACATCTGAGGGACCGAGGGCTGGCTGTTGTGCTTAGACGGTGTTGAGTAGGGTGTCCCCGGCAACTGCCGGTCTGTGAGGAAGATGCAGGCGGACATGTTAGGTTGCCTTGATCCAAAGGTGGTGCTCTTGATGTCGGAGAGCGCTCAACTCTAGCAGGTGTTTCCACTTCCCAATGAACTGACGACCTGCCAATCACACTGGCTGTTGCGGGTAAAGAGGTGGCAGGTCTGTGTCCAAAAACATGTGTGACTGCTGTCCCCCCAGTCACAGAGGATGGAGAGGCTGCGGATGCACAAGATGGGGCAGACGGTGGTTGGCCCAGCCGGCTAGGCCGCATTGTAGCACAGTGAGCTTCCCACTGCAACTTATGCTTCATATCCATGTGACGGTACATGCATGAAGTACTCAAACTATGTATTTTTTGGCCTCTACTTAGCTTTTGCTGACAAATATTACAGATAACACGAGTTGGGTCATCCTTATCGATCTGAATAAATGCCCAGGCTATGCAAGGCTTAGAGCCCATGTGACCTGAAGAGCCACTACGACTTGTGGTCAGAGGCAGAGTTGTGGTTGAGGATGCAGTTGTTGACGTGCTTCCAGTACTCCGTCTCTGTTCAGGAAGGCGCAACCTAACCTCGTCGTCAATAGCATCTGTGATGCCCCGCTGCGCTGGGTATCACAGATCCTACAAGAGTGCATTGATGGAATCCTCCACAAGAGGCCCCCATAAACATTCACACATCTCCACCTTCCACCTCAGACCAGCAGAGGGAGCCCGTTAGGGATATAAATAGGGAAGGTGGAGCTCGGCAGTTCAGTTCCTCTGAAGAGTTCCTGCAGTAGAGAAGCCTAAGAGAGGTCAGTCTGCAGTGGAGCTCAGTCTAGTCTAGAGAACGCAGTTAATAGTTCAGCAGTGGAGCACGAGGCTCCTGCTTGCTAGATTCAGGGAGCCCAGATAGAGCTTAAGGTGTGCCGGTGCCGTAAGATCAGTGAAGCGCGGCAAGCTGCCGTTAGTGTGTATAGCCTAGTGAGGGCCCGAGTAGGCCGAAGGCGAGTGGCGAGTTAGTACATAAGGGGCAGAGGAGCTTAACCAACTCACCCCGAAGCATTTACCGGACACAGGATCCGAGCTTACCGGTATCTCTATGACCCAGTAAGGCATAACCGGAATCCCTGGAGAACTACAAGTCCCAGGATCGCTAAGGTGCTGATATGTAACAGAGCCAGGAGACGCTTAGGCCCCGCATACTGGGAGCGTGAACTCCAAGAGAAGGCCCTACCACAAGGTCAGCCAGCGCAGGACAGAGACAAAGTTAGGCCTAGCTCCAGGCAGGTCAGAAACTTACTACGCAGAGGCAAGAAACAGGAGGCCCTACACCCGCTCATTGGGGAGGATCCTGATATGCACCCTTCACCCTACAGTGCTCCGGGATGTGCCTGAATTTCCACCAGTAAAAGGTACTGAAGTGACTACCGTATCCGTTCCCGTTCTTGCTCTGACCCAGCTGGGTCTCACCTGTCCTGCATTCCCCCTGCATACGCTGCCCTGAGACCTAGCTCCACCTGTGGGGAGCTATACCATCGAGCTGCCTTATCACCGGCCTCAGTGGACTGCTGCAGCGCTGGTGCTTGTCACCAGATACCACAGGTGGCGTCATGAACTCTTATAAAATTAACAATTATCCACCCTTTTAAAGAGAGACCCCAGGGTACGGGCCAGGGAGCCGACCACCGCGACATCCCCAAGGCCAGGCAAATGCCCGGGTACCGAGTCATCCCCATCCCCAGGGCTAGTCACATCCTCCTCCACCTCCTCTGCTGACCTCATCGACTGTCTGACTGTGGGTTGACAGTAAGTGGGATCTCCAACCTCGTCATCATCACCCTGTGTGTTATCACACCCGTCGCCCTCAGAGCCAACCTCTTCCTGCCCTGACCGAAAAGTCAAGTTGTCGCTCCAATCAGGTATTTGAGTCTCATCATCGTCTTCATCATTGTCTCCACCAACAGGAGTTACAGTTTGGGAACAAGGGTCTACATTATGCTCAGAACCTTCTTCATCTGGTCCTGGATCCAACTTATAAAGATTCTGGGCATCGGATCAGATCATTTCCTCATCTGGATTAACAGAAGCTCTGGAGCAGACCTACGTTTCCCAGGCTATAGTATGAGTAAACAGCTGGGCAGACTCAGCCATCTGTGTTACCCCATACTCAGACGGGCAGCTGGAGACTTGGGAGCTGTGAGGAAGCAAGTGCGATTGGGGTGACACCTCTGAGGACTGGAGTATTTGTGATGTTGAAATTGAGGTGATGGAGAGCCCACTTGAAGGAGCACTTGATATCTGTTGAAGCACCTGCTGTTTTTGTGCCTCATCTAGAATTTGTAGCGATGGGCGTGTCCGTAAGAATGGGATCGTATCACATTGTCCACGAAAAGAAGTCGACATCTTAGTTTGGCTGGAAGATGGTCTTTCTTCTGCAGATGTTACTCCCCCCCCCACCGTGGGGGACCTCGACCCACCGGCGGACAGGCACCAGTATTGGGATAGGGGGGCTGGCCGTCAGGGTCCACCGCGGCTCTGGCACAAACCCGGCGACACAGAGGTGGCACAGGCAGGAACGGACTGGCCGTGTCGGCTTCTCACTTTTTGGATTTTAGAAGGGCATGACATGCCTATATCTGTGTCTCCCCCTCCTTTTACTCCTCCACCTCTTTTCTTTTCGCATGACTATATGTACTTGTCACTTTTCCATGTGTCAGTTGTGTCTTCTGAGCAGTTTGTCAGCTTTTGGACACCTTTGAAGGTGTTTTCTATGTGTTTCTATGTGTTTTTGTTTGCCTGCCATTGGCTTTAACGGTGTTCGAAGGTGTTCGACGAACAGTTCGACGAACAGTTCGGCGAACACACGGGTGTTCGACGAACCGAACCGAACTCGAACACTACGGGGGTGGCTCAACACTACTCCTGATACAGACTCTGCCTCCTGCACTCTGATACAGACTCTTCCTCCTGCACTTTGATACAGACTCTTCCTCCTGCACTTTGATACAGACTCTGCCTCCTGCACTTTGATACAGACTCTGCCTGCTGCACTCCTGATACAGACTCTGCCTGCTGCACTCCTGATACAGACTCTGCTTGCTGCACTCTGATACAGACTCTGCCTAGTGCCCTCCTGATACAGACTCTGCCTGCTGCACTCCTGATACAGATCCTGCCTGCTGCTCTCTGATACAGACTCTACCTGCTGCACTCTGATACAGACTCTGCCTGCTGCACTCTGATACAGACTCTGCCTGCTTCACTCTGATACAAACTCTGCCTGCTGCACTCCTGATACAGACTCTGCCTGCTCCACTCCGATACAGACTCTGCCTGCTGCACTCCTGATACAGACTCTGCCTGCTGCACTCCTTATGCAGACTCTGCCTGCTGCACTCCTGATACAGGCTCTGCCTGCTGCACTCCTGATACAGGCTCTGCCAGCTGCACTCCTGATACAGGCTCTGCCTTCTGCACTCCTGATACAGGCTCTGCCTGCTGCACTCCTGATACAGGCTCTGCCTGCTGCACTCCTGATACAGGCTCTGCCTGCTGCACTCCTAATACAGGCTCTGCCTGCTGCACTCCTGATACAGGCTCTGCTTGCTGCACTCTGATACAGGCTCTGCTTGCTGCACTCTGATTCAGACTCTGCCTACTGCACTCTTGTAAAAACTCTGCCTTCTGCACTCTGATAGACTTTGCCTGCTTCACTCTGATACAGACTCTGCCTGCTGCACTCCTGATACAGACTCTGTCTGCTGCACTCCTGATACAGACTCTGCCTGCTGCACTCTTGATACGGACTCTGTCTGCTACACTCCTGATACAGAGTCTGCCTGCTGCACTCCTGATACAGACTATGCCTGCTGCACTCCTGATACAGACTCTGCTTGCTGCACTCCTGATACAGACTCTGCCTGCTGCACGCCTGATACAGACTCTGCCTGCTGCACTCCTGATTCAGACTCTGCCTGCTGCACTCCTGATACAAACTCTTCCTGCTCCACTCCTGATACAGACTCTGCCTCCTGCACTCTGATACAGACTCTTCCTCCTGCACTTTGATACAGACTCTTCCTCCTGCACTTTGATACAGACTCTGCCTCCTGCTCTTTGATACAGACTCTGCCTGCTGCACTCCTGATACAGACTCTGCCTGCTGCACTCCTGATACAGACTCTGCTTGCTGCACTCTGATACAGACTCTGCCTAGTGCACTCCTGATACAGACTCTGCCTGCTGCACTCCTGATACAGATCCTGCCTGCTTCTCTCTGATACAGACTCTGCCTGCTGCACTCTGATACAGACTCTGCCTGCTGCACTCTGATACAGACTCTGCCTGCTTCACTCTGATACAGACTCTGCCTGCTGCACTCCTGATACAGACTCTGCCTGCTCCACTCCGATACAGACTCTGCCTGCTGCACTCCTGATACAGACTCTGCCTGCTGCACTCCTTATGCAGACTCTGCCTGCTGCACTCCTGATACAGGCTCTGCCTGCTGCACTCCTGATACAGGCTCTGCCAGCTGCACTCCTGATACAGGCTCTGCCTGCTGCACTCCTGATACAGGCTCTGCCTGCTGCACTCCTGATACAGACTCTGCCTGCTGCACTCCTGATACAGGCTCTGCTTGCTGCACTCTGATACAGGCTCTGCTTGCTGCACTCTGATTCAGACTCTGCCTACTGCACTCTTGTAAAAACTCTGCCTTCTGCACTCTGATAGACTTTGCCTGCTTCACTCTGATACAGACTCTGCCTGCTGCACTCCTGATACAGACTCTGTCTGCTGCACTCCTGATACAGACTCTGCCTGCTGCACTCCTGATACAGACTCTGTCTGCTACACTCCTGATACAGAGTCTGCCTGCTGCACTCCTGATACAGACTCTGCCTGCTGCACTCTGATACAGACTCTGCCTGCTGCACTCCTGATACAGACTCTGTCTGCTGCACTCCTGATACAGACTCTGCCTGCTGCACTCCTGATACAGACTCTGCCTGCTGCACTCCTGATACAGACTCTGCCTGCTGCACTCCTGATACAGACTCTGTCTGCTGCACTCCTGATACAGACTCTGCCTGCTGCACTCCTGATACAGACTCTGTCTGCTACACTCCTGATACAGAGTCTGCCTGCTGCACTCCTGATACAGACTCTGCCTGCTGCACTCTGATACAGACTCTGCCTGTTGCATTCCTGATACAGACTCTGCCTGCTGCACTCCTGATACAGACTCTGCCTGCTGCACTCCTGATACAGACTCTGCCTGCTGCACTCCTGATTCAGACTCTGCCTGCTGCACTCCTGATACAGACTCTGCCTGCTGCACTCCTGATATAGACTCTGCCTGCTGCACTCTGATACAAACTCTGCCTGCTGCACCATCTAGTTTGTTCTACTGGGTCCAGCTGCTGCACGTTCGTTGGTCTGTCCTGGAGTGGCACCTGGCGTTCATCGGGAGCCAAGTCTAACCTCACCATCAGAGGTTCTAGTGAACAGTCCGGTGCTCACTTAATCATGCCCCTCCAGGTTCTCCGGGGTCCGTGGTACAGTGGTTCCACAAACCACATCCGTGACATTGCGCCCTCGCAGGCAGGGTCCTCTCTCCTGTTGTACCAGTTGGTGACCCCTTTTGACATGTAAAGCCAACTGAATAAATGTCACTGTCACAGTAATAATAATTATAGTACTTGTACTCTGGGTCAATTGATGGCACTTCCTTGGTGTCTACACCTAATTTGATGTGTTTTGGCAGCTTTTGGTCCTGTTTCTAGGTGTTTTCTATGCATTTTTTTGGTCCCCCCCATTGACTCCTATGGGATTTGGAAATGTTCGACGAACATTCGGCGAATAAATTCGGCAAATATCAATTTGTTCGGCGAACTTTTCCGAACTGAACATTGAAATGTTCGCTCATTCCTACTCAGCACCTCCCTGTCTCAAATTGGACAGCTGAGCTGTCTATCTAAATGCCGACAGCTTAGCTTACCTCTGCACTAGATTGGACGACTGCGTTGTCTATCAAAATACTGACAGGTCAGCACTCCCCTGCACTTATTTAACCCCAATAATGGAACACACTGAGTTTGTTTATTGAATTGGTCAACTACCACCCAAATAACAGTTTTCCCACCAGACAAAGGCAAGTCAGTAATGAAATCCATGGACAAATGAGTCCATGGGCTTTCTGGATTTGTCAGTGGAACCAATTCCCTGGCGATCCGGTTAAAAGAGACTTTAGCATATGCGCAAGTTTCACAAGTGGATACAAAATTCTTAATATCATTATACATGGAGAACTACCCAAAGTGTTTAGCAATCGCTTCCCTTGTAGCTATAACCCCAGGATGATCACTCAAGACGAAATCATGAATCTCACAAATAATTTGGAACCTGGAGTAGTGGAAGGGGCTAATGGCTGGGCTTTATAGATCTCCTCATCCAACTCCGAGGATACCATAGAAATCACAATACTCTGAAGAAGAATGGAGGATGGAGACTCTGGAGGAGAAACCGAATCAAGGCTGTTTGATAAAGCATCAGCCCTCACATTCTTGGACCCTGGCATGAATATGATTGAAAAATTGAAAATAAAAAATAAATAAAGATCTCCTGGCTAGTGTTGAGCGAGCACTAAAATGCTCGGGTGCTCAAAGCTAGGCCGAGCTCACCGTGGTACTCGGGTGCTCGACCCGAGCAACGAGCCCATAGTTAGTCTATGGGAGACCCGAGCATTTTTGCGGCGGCACCCCCGGCAGTCTGTAGAAAGCCTAAAAAATGCCCAAAACGATAGTGACAGTGCTCAAATGACATGGGGACAGCATGGGGATCGCCCCAGGAAGCATTTCTGACCCCCAGGTCACTGCTATCAGCAACGTGGTCAGAGGTATTAAGCCACTTTTACGGGCTCACAATAAAACATTCAAAAACGAAACTGAAACTGCTTTCCTGTGAAATATGTTAAGGAACATCCTTTCCAGGGTAAAGACTTGTGTATAAGGTAAAATAAATAACCAAAAACAAAAATACTCCTCCACACCTTGGGCTATGTTCACAAGTAGCATTTTTTATGCGTTTTTGCACTTTTGTATTGCTTTCAACCGTGACAAATGCATTCACCGGGAAATGTCATTTTTGCATTTTAAAACGTTATCTGGCCATGTGCCATGTGACACATGCATATAGTGCTGAAAAGACATGGGAACAGCATGGGGAAGACCCCTGGAAGCATCTCTGACACCCAGGTCACTGCCTATAAGTTTGCCCATCAGAAGTGATCCTTGCCGCATCAGAAGATGCAGACTTGCAATTATCCCCGTGCAAGCCCTTGTCCCAGGGATGTGTTCAATTGTACCTCCCCCATTCCTTGCAATGCAAGCACAAATATGCAGTCTGCCACCCACCGACCCCCAGGCTGCAATACCATACTGCTTGCTTGCTTGCACTTGAAATTGGACCTTTTAGGCATGAGCAGGCGGAATCTGGCCACCACGTCATGGCTGCGTCGGCGGCCTGGGGGCGGCCGGGTGTCCATAAATGGTACCCAGCCACCTCTATTTCTCCTGGTGCACCTTATACACAAGCGCGCATACCAAAACATTGCCTGTGCCCTCCCCAGTGCATTTAGTGGGAAGGACAGCCTAACCCGTGGACAAGTGAATGTGGCCAGGGATGGTCCATCTCACTGACGCCTTCACACTGAATTAATATTGTGGAAGCCGGGACACAGTTGGATACTGGGATGCAACACGCCCTCCAGACATAGAGGATTGCGGGTCCTGGGTCAATCAGGCTTCAATACAAAGTTCAGAAGGTAGACAGCAACAGTGGTCGGCCTCCTACACAACGAGTAAATTATGCATAATCATGAGGCCGTTCATCTCCTTAGCTTTCTGTTCCTTGGAATGTAAGCGCATGTATGTAGTAGCGGCTAGGCCTGAGGTGGTCAGCGTTTTGGCGCATATCCTACCTCCTCCGAGGATTGCTGGAGTTTTCCTGCTACTATCCCAGTTCTATGACTCCCGTTAAAACAAAGTTTCAGGTGATAAATGATGGATGAGGTGGTGGCAAAGGAGAAAGAGCAGGAAGAACAGGGACCATTCACATTAATATCAAGCCAGTCAATCACACATGTCTTGTAGGATATGTTTCTGTACCAAAAGGAGTGGTTCGGCTACACAGTTATAGGGCATACAGTGAGTGTAATGTGTACCAAAAATTTCGAGGCACTCCAATGCCCCTTGGAAGTGACATGGAGGTCACAGGGCCTTAACGAAACCTTTTTTCCATTTATAGCAACTGGGTCTGCTGTACACTGTTGGCCTAAGCAGTGAATGGAAGGCTTTCCAAAAATTATGAGAAACTGCAATGCCCCTTGAAACAGACGTGGATTACAGCATACTAAAAACGTTCTACCCATTATTGGGGAGTGGGTCTCCCTTAGTGTTCACCTATGCATTGAAAAGCAAAAGCTGACTAAAATTAGGAGAAAATACAATGCCCGTTGGAAGAGTCTTGGAGGTTAGAGTTAATTAAAAACAACATTTTAATGCCCCTTGGAAGAGACGTGGAGTTCAGAGTGGTTTAACAAAACGGTTTTAATGCCCCTTGGAAGAGATGTGGAGGTCAGAGTGGTTTAACAAGATGGTTTTAATGCCCCTTGAAGAGATGTGGAGGTCAGAGTGGTTTAACAAGACGGTTTTAATGCCCCTTGGAAGAGACGTGAAGGTCAGAGTGGTTTAACAAGACAGTTTTAATGCCCCTTGGAAGAGACGTGGAGGTTACAGTAGCTTAACAAGATGGTTTTAATGCCCCTTACAAGAGTCATGCAGTACAGCATATTAAAAACATTATTCCCATTATTGGGGAGTGGGTCTCCCATAGTCTTTGCCTATGCCTTCCAAGCAAAGGCTGCCAAAAATTAGGACGGAGGAACTTGCAATGCCCCTTATAAGAGCCATGCAGTACAGCATATTAAAAACATTATTCCCATTATTGGGGAGTAGGTCTCCCATAGTCTTTGCCTATGACTTCCAAGCAAAAGCTGCCAAAATTAGGACGGAGGAACTTGCAATGCTGGCAACACGGACCACGGTCACCCTGGTGGTATATTAGTGGTGGAGGCTGAGGATAAGGAGAAGAGCAAAAAACAGCCGAAATGAGGAAGCGTATAACCATGTGTGGGTGTGAAGCGGTGCATGGGAATACACCTCCCAAAATAACACAGTGGATTTGACTTTATGTTACTCTGCTGTCATTTGGTGGTGATGAGATGTCTGTCTCAATCCAGCCCTTGTTCATTTTGATAAGGGTCAGCTTGTCAGCATTTTCAGTTGACAGGCGAGTGCGCTTATCAGTTATAATTCCCCCAGCGGCACTAAAAACACGCTCCGATAGCACGCTAGCGGCAGGGCAGGCCAGGACCTCCAAGGCGTACAGAGCGAGTTCATTCCAAGTGTCCAGCTTGGATACCCAATAATTAAAAGGCACAGAGGAATCACGGAGGACACTGGTACGGTCGGCAAGGTACTCCCTCACCATCTTTTGAAACTTTCCACTCCTTGTGAGAGTACCCCGCGCCTCAGGGCCTGTAACCTGGGCGGGTCTCAGAAAACTGTCCCAGAACGTTGACAGTGTTCCCCTGCTTCTGCTGGATTGGAGTTGTGTCTCTCTCGCCTGTACGCCTTGGTTGGGCAACGAACTGTGACCTCTGCCACTAGCATGTTCAGATGGGAATTTTTTTTAACAGTTCTGCAGCAAGGGCCTTCTGGTACTGCCCCATTTTTGTAGACCTCTCCACCTCAGGAATAAGAGAGTGAAAGTTCTCCTTGTAGCGGGGGTCTAAAAGTTTCACCAACCAGTAATGACTGTCACCCAACATTTTGACAACGCGAGGGTCACGGTTAAGGCAGCATAACATAAAGTCAGCCATGCGTGCCAGACGGGCAAGACTTCGTGTCCTCACCAAGATGACAACTGACCATGCTCTCCTCCTCCTCCTCCTCCTCCCCCTCCCCCCTGTCCTCAGGCCACACACGCTGAACCGACGGTATGACAGTTGTAGAGGTACTACCGTCTACAGCGCATGATGCCAGCTCATGTTCTTCCTCCTCCTCCTCTCCCTCATTGTCCCCCAATGCACGTTGGGATGAGATGAGGCTGGGCTGTGTGTAATCGCCCGCTATGGCTTCTTGATCCATCTCATCATACTCAGGCTGCAATGCCTCCTCTTTAATTCTCTGCGGAGAGCGTTGCAAAAGACAGACAAGTGGGATGCTGACACTGATGATGGCGTCTTCGCCACTCACCATCTTGGTGGCCTCCTCAAAATTTGTCAGGATGGTACATATGTCAGACATCCAGGTCCACTCCTGAGGTCTTATGTGTGGAGTCTGACCTGAATATCGACGGCCTTGTTGCAGCTGGTACTCCACAACTGCTCTCTTCTGCTCACAAATCCTTTACAACATGTGGAGGGTAGCGTTCCAACGTGTGGGGACATCACACACCAGTCGGTGTGCCGAAAGCTGCAAACACTGCTGCAACACAGCAAGGGCGGCGGAAGCTGTAGCCGACTTCCGAAAATGAGCTGACAGGCGGCGTACTTTTACGAGCCGATCTGGCACCTCGGGGTACGATTTAAGAAACCGCTGAACCACGAGGTTAAGCACATGAGCCAGGCTTGGTACTTGTGTGATCTCGCCTCTCCTCAGAGCCGCCACCAGGTTATGGCCATTGTCACACATGACCATGTCTGGATGTAGATTCAGCGGTCTCAGCCACAGATCTGCCTGCTCGTTCACAGCTGTCCACAACTCACAAGCAGTGTGAGGTTTCTCACCTAAGCTTATGAGTTTCAGCACAGCCTGTTGCCGCTTGGCTGAGGCAGTACTGCAGTGCTTCCAGCTTGTAACTGATGTGGTAATATCTGAGATGGAGGCTGAACATGAGGAGGAGGAGCTGTACACTGTGGGGTCAACTCTGACTGACATAGGGCCTGCAATCCTCGTTGTGGGGAGGATGTGTTCCGTCTGAAGGTCCGACTGGGTCCCGGCTTCCACTATGTTTACCCGATGTGCCGTCAGGGAGATGTACCGTCCCTTCCCACAAGCACTTGTCCACGTGTCCGTTGTCAGGTGGACTCTCCCAGTAACTGCTTTGCTGAGGGCACGGCAGATGTTTTGGGACACGTGCTTGTGTAGTGCGGGGATGGCACACCGGGCAAAATAGT
Source organism: Phyllobates terribilis (assembly GCF_046119375.1). NCBI lineage: Eukaryota > Metazoa > Chordata > Amphibia > Anura > Dendrobatidae > Phyllobates > Phyllobates terribilis. Next base: position 614,654,642 of record NW_027362764.1, read on the forward strand.
GTCGGCTGGGGACTGAGTACTGAGGTATGGCCACCGCCATAAGGTTGCGGAAGGATTCCGTCTCCTCCAGCCTAAAAGGCAGCATTTCCAACGCAAGCAGTCGTGAAATGTGCGAATTTAGGACTGTGGCCTGTGGGGCGTTGGCTGCGAATTTGCGCTTTCGTTCAAAGGTCTGGGATATGGACAATTGAACGCTGAGGTGAGACGTAGACGTGGACGTTGATGCTGCTTCTTGAGAAACTGCCATAGCAAGTGAAGACTGAGAGGAGGGGGCATCTTTGCATGCAGTATGGACAGTGCATTGCCTTGCACACACAACAGGGGGTTCTCTTACACGCACAACAGCAGAAGAGGCAGTGGTGACACCCGCTGACACTGGTTGTGGACCCTGGGGTTCGCCCCACAAAGTCGGGTTCTTTGCTGCCATGTGCCTGATCTTGCTGGTGGTGGTCAGGCTGGTAGTTTTGTCACCCATGCTGATGCTGGCCTGGCAGGTGGTACAAATGGCCTTTTTGGGGTTATCAGCAGAGTCTTTAAAAGAATTCCAGACTATGGAAGACCTACTAGTTGTACTGGCAACGTCCCTCGTGTTGGTGTTACGGGGAACGGTTGCCCGCCTTCTATCTGCGGCCACCACACTGCTTATTCCTGCCTGTTGGGGTACTCTGCCTCCCTCCCCCTGTGTGCTGCTGGCCTCGCTCTTTGTGTCCTCCTGCCACGTTGAGTCAGTTACTAGATCATCCACCACCTCCTCCTCTTCCACTTCCGCACCACGGGCCTCCTCCTCACTTCATGGCAATTGTGTCTCGTCATCGTCCAATTCTTGTGACAACTTGCCAGCGTCGCCTTCCTGTGGCCGTGGCTGTTCAAATATTTGGCCATCGCTACATGGGATCTCTTCTTCCACCACTTCAAGCGGAGCAGGCGAGGGGCACAAATATGGAAATGGACCAGTGAACAGCTCTTCAGAGTGTCCAACTGTGGGATCAGTTGCTGTCTGACAACACTCGTCATGGTGGGAGGAAGGAGCATCAGGATGAGGAGGAGTATGCAGTTGAGACTCACAGCTACTAACACTTGACCGTGTGGATGACAGACTGGAGGTGGTTGTGCCCAGGTAACTGGAAGTATTATCTGCTATCCAATTAATAACCTGTTCACACTGATCAGTTCACAATACTGGTGCTGTTGTGTGCTTCCCTAGCAATTCCATCAAGAACTGGGAGCGAGAAGATGTGGCTGTTGGTTGTGGCACATTTTCACTTTGGCCACAGCCCCGTCCTCTGCACGCACCATCACCAGAACGTCCAGTTTCACGTCCCTTGCCATGCGCCTTGCCCATTGTAAATGAAGTAAAATAGCTTACACTCGCACTATCAATGGCAAAAGGGTTATAAAAAGGACATTTGAACCATGGAAGAGGAAAACCACAGTTCTAGTTATCTGGCCTACACCAGACTCTTTTAAATAGATATATTTGTGTCTGAACAGTCAGCGAGAAACTCAAAATGTTTTTTTTTATTGAAAAAAGGCAAAAAAGTGGATAATACAGAGATTTGAAGCGTGGAACTGCAAAACCACAGTTCTAGTTATCTGGCCTACACCAGACTCTTTTATACAGATATATTTGTGTCTGAACACTCACAGACACATTCAATTTTTTTTTTTTTGGGGGGGGGGATACCAAAAGGTTAATAAGATGCATATTTATACAGTCTTACTGAGGAAAAAAAAAAGAGGATTTAGATGAAAAAAAAGGATTTTTCCTAGCCCCTGAGATCTGGGGCTAAGTCTAGAAATGTGAGTAGTGGTAGCACACAGGACTGTCATACAGTGTTTGTTGGTATAACCACTGTGTCTCCTATACAGCCTGCCTGCCTGCCTGATATCTGGGATGGATATTAGTCCTGAGAAGGACTGTTTGTTTTATTTGACAGGCTTTAGAGACCCTACACTACCTATTTCGCACTATATATCTCTCCCTAACTCAGCAGCACTGAGCCTACACTGTTTGATCCCAGGCGACTGTGTCCAAGATGGCGGCGCCCGGTTTTAAATACTCAAGGTGATGCTGTGCGGCCAGCCAATCACTGTAATGCCCACAACCAACATGGCTGCGGCATTACAGTGACTGGCTGGCAATCCCTGCATGTTCATTGGCTCTGTAAAGAGCACCAAATGTGCAGGGCGGAGACGCGAGCTAATTTTCGTTCAAATTATTGTACTTGTTGTTTGCTATGTATACCCCTTTTAAACATGTTAAGCGCCATGGAATTAATGGCGCTTTAATAATAAAAAATAATATCGGTGAAATTAAGATGCCATGTGGGTGATGGCCTCATGGTGCAGTGCAGTACTGTTTCCAGCCTTTTGGCTATTCCAGTCTGCGAGCCTATCAGTAACAGCCAAAGTGCCAGATGTGGCCCGTGGGTTGCATTTTGCCATAGTCTGCTCTATAATACAGTGGGTACGGAAAGTATTCAGACTCCTTTAAATTTTTCACTCTTTGTTTCATTGCAGCCATTTGGAGTGGCTTCCGAACAACTCTGTGACCATTCTTGACTCGCCCAGCCAGAGCCCTGACCTAAACCCAATTGAGCATCTCCGGAGAGACCTGAAAATGGCTGTCCACCAATGTTCACCATCCAACCTGACGGAACTGGAGAGGATCTGCAAGGAAGAATGGCAGAGGATCCCCAAATCCAAGTGTGAAAAACTTGTTGCATCATTCCCAAGAAGACTCATGGCTGTACTAGTTTAAAAGGGTGCTTCTACTCAATACTGAGCTTTGAGCTCCTTGGGCAGTTCCTTTGAGTTCATGATTCTCATTTGGTCTAACATGCACTGTGAGCTGTGAGGTCTTATATAGAGAGTAGTGTTGAGCCACCCCCGTAGTGTTCGAGTTCGGTTCGGTTCGTCGAACACCCGTGTGTTCGCCGAACTGTTCGTCGAACTGTTCGTCGAACACCTTCGAACACCATTAAAACCAATGGCAGGCAAACAAAAACACATAGAAACACATAGAAAACACCTTCAAAGGTGTCCAAAAGCTGACAAACTGCTCAGAAGACATAACTAACACATGGAAAAGTGACAAGTACATATAGTCATGCGAAAATAAAAGAGGTGGAGGAGTAAAAGGAGGGGGAGACACAGATATAGGCATGTCATGCCCTTCTAAAATCCAAAAAGTGAGAAGCCGACACGGCCAGTCCGCTCCTGCCCGTGCCACCTCCGTGTCGCCGGGTTTGTGCCAGAGCCGCGGTGAACCCTGATGGCCAGCCCCCCTCTCCCAATACTGGTGCCTGTCCGCTGGTGGGTCGAGCGAGCCCCCCTGTGGTGGAGGCAGCTCTAAGCTTTTTAATTTAAATTGTCTCTCTAATTTGAATGAATACACTTTAAATCCATTTACAAGGATCTATTGGAGGGCAAGTCTCATGCCAGCAGCCGCGTAATTCCAGCTCCAGTAGCGTCCACTAAAGCTGCTGCAGTTAAAAAGCTTTTATAAGGATCGAGCTCGGCTGTCCACCGCAAGGCATCCTACTGCCAGTCCCAGCCCCTATGCCTTGGGGTGCCTCCTGATGCTCTTCACTGAGTATCCCGTGGTCCCGAAGCATTTCCTTTGAAAAAATGAAGTGTCCAAACTACAGGTGGTGTAGCTTGCTTAACAGCCGGGATAATCCGCTGACTAGCAGACCCTGCTACTAGGCACAAAGTATTTCCTGGGCTAGATGCAGTTAAAAATTTGTAATTAGATACTCTCGTTGGATGCTGAGAAAGCATTCCATAGAGTCTCCTGGCACGCCATATATGATTCTCTTAAAAAGCTTGGGGTAGGGGTCTAGGGGACCCTTTTATAGCCAAAATCACGGCCCTGTATCGCAATACGTCACCTAGGCTGAAGATAAATGGAACTGTAGCACCCTGAGGGCTCGGTTGCTACAGAGGTATTGCACCTCACCCAGAGGTGTGATATCTCACTCTCAGGTAAGGATGTAGTGTGGATCAGGACCCGACACCTGCATGCATTACACCACATTGCCGTGGGGCAGGGCGACCAATATGCCCCTGAGATGGGCACGACCAGGGCCGGCCTTAGGGTATATGGCGCCCTGTGCGAAATCCCTCTTGGCGCCCCCCCCCAAAGAAAAAAAATTAAACTCATGTAGGTGAAAACAACAAGTGCATTTTTTATTAATCAAATGATCAAGTAATAACAAGCAACAAAAGTTGAAAAGTTTTAAAGCCGCCACCACGATAAGGTAGACTCTTCTGGCAGGGCCCTACTCTAACCTATTAAAATTTTCTTAAAATATCCAATACTCTTTTTAGATATATTTTTATTTAGTTTTCTTTAAGGGAATGTGTCATATACATTTTTTTTTAAAAATGACCAATAATACCACATACAGGGAATACTGCCACACCATGACCAGACCACATATTACCACAACATAGTGACCGAATAATACCACACAGAAGGGGGAAAAACTGCCACACCATGACCAGACCACATATTACCACCACATTACTAATATTACCACCACATTACTAATATTACCATAAGTGTCATTATGCACGGGAGCTCTATACATGGTATGTATAATGTAAGTGTCCAGGTAATCTAGTGATCACCAGTGACATTATACACAGGAGCTCTGTATATAGTGTCAGTGTACAGGTAATACAGTGATCATCAGTGACATTATACACAGGAGCTCTGTATATAGTGTCAGTGTACAGGTAATACAGTGATCACCAGTGACATTATACACAGGAGCCCGGTACATAGTATATAGTGTAAGTGTACATGTAATACACTGACTCACTGGTGACGTCTCTAGGTGAAGTCCTTCAGCTACGCTTTTCTCCTTCATCCAGCACAGACCGCCATTACGTCTTCCAGCCAGGACTCGTCTCTGCATAAAATAACACAGTTATCTAGAGCACATTCCCCAACTTCTACATTACGCAGCTGAATACAGACGTGTATCCACCATCAATATATGGTTAGTTATTATACAACCTACCATTCCAAATATAAATTGTAATCCACCACGGTGCCCCCATTAACTGTAAATAGGCACTTAATATATAATTTAATTAGAACCTCTACTCTTTCCGCCAATTTGTTACCAGTTACACTCCTGCATCCGCAACGCCCCCTACTCTATACTTCCTGCTCCCCGCATTCATTATTTACATGCACCCCCTGCCCCAATTCATTATATCATGTCCTGCTCTCCCCACCCCATCATCATTTACTGTCCCCCACCCCACATTCATTATGTGCAGCTCATTATCCCCCTACTCCCAATTCCCCCATGTGCAGCTCATTTTCTCCCAATTCCCCCATGTGCAGCTCTCACCCCCCCATGTGCACATCTCTCATCCCCCTCCCCCACATGTGCCCCTCTCTCATCCCCCTCCCCCACATGTGCACCTCTCTCATCCCACTCCCCCACATGTGCACCTCTCTCATCCCCCTCCCCCACATGTGCACCTCTCTCATCCCCCTCCCCCACATGTGCACCTCTCTCATCCCCCCCATGTGCACATCTCTCATCCCCCTCCCCCACATGTGCACCTCTCTCATCCCCCTCCCCCACATGTGCACCTCTCTCATCCCCCTCCCCCACATGTGCACACCTCTCATCCCCCTCCCCCACATGTGCACCTCTCTCATCCCCCTCCCCCACATGTGCACCTCTCTCATTCCCCTCCCCCACATGTGCACCTCCCATTCCCCCCACTCCTAGTAAATTGTATTTAAAAAAAAAAAAAAACTTGTTATACTTACCCCCATGCGATCCCTGCAGAATCCTCGTCCAAATCGATGACACCAGGTTCTCCTGACTTCCGGTCATGTGACGGTGCCGTCACATGACCGGAAGTCAGAGAAATCATGACAGAGATGTTCCGGCCCCGGCGCTTAGCATGGGGCCGGGGGCCCCATGAGGAGAGAGACACACAAGAGGGGGGCCCCCAAGGGGGCCCCTACCGGCCGGGCCCCATACTGGAGTCAGGGCAGTCATGCCCTGATGGCGGCCCTGCTGGAGGCTGAAGGGGCCCCCTCTCCCTCGGGGCCCCCGTTCAATGAACCGGCTGCACGGGCGGTAGTTCCGCCCCTGTGTGTGAGGAGGAGAGAGTGCAGCGCGCCCGGGTCCCGGCCGGACATTTCAGAGCAGAGAGGGGGCGCCGGCGCCTGAGCACAGAAGAAACGCTGGGCGCTCCCTCTCTGCTCTTCCATAAGAAAAATACCGACGGGGAGGGAGCCAGCGCAGCGCCCCCCTTCACTCTCAAGTTTGAGGCGCCCTGTGCAGTTGCACAGCTGGCACGCCCCAAAGGCCGGCCCTGGGCACGACAGTCCCTGTCCCTGGCTGGAGTGGGGGGAGGGAACACTGAGGAAGGGGAACCCTGTAGTGCAGGAGCAGGGAGGAAGCAGTTCCTGGGTGCATTGAGAAGGGAGTATAAAAGGTGGGCACCATCTTAGTTCAGTGCAGAGAAGTCTGAGCAGAAGTGGCAGGGAGCAGGGGCTCTGCATGAGCACTGCTCCGGAGGCGGGCCTAGTAACAGAGGCCCAGGCCTGGAAGAGGGAGAAGGAAGGAAGAGGAGCGGAGAAGGCTCCAGGAACGAGGAACGAAGGGATCTCAGGGGTGCGGACGGGCGAGTCGCCACCGCATGCCAGAATCCACCTGCGTGGAGGGGTCAGGCCAAAGGGGGAGACCGGTCCCCGAAACTAGTGGAGGCAGGAAACGACCCTCAGCTGGAAACAGGAGGCTGTGACATTTTATGTGGCGCAGCCCCTCGCTACACCCGCTAGGAAGGCACCACATAGGGTCAGGGAAACTGGCGCCAAGTTTACCAAGAGGAGGCCCGAGGCAGCCGGACAGAAGGGTTGGTAAGAAAGGCCAGACAAAGGACACACAAAGGGGGTCCTGTGAAGCGCTCCAAAGTTATCTGGGAGTTGTCTGAGCCCCTCACCTGGTGAGCACAGTATGACGTGGGCAGCCGTTACCTGCAGACGTGGTCTGGATAATAAGAACTGTGAGTAAAGGCCCTGGACTGCATCACTGACTCCGTGTCATTACTGCTGCTGCCCTGCACCATCACCCCCATCCTCCGCATACACTGCCCTGAGGCTATACTCCTCCCGTGGGGAGTTATGCTACGCTCTGCTGCACCCACAACACCAGCCTCAGCGGTCTGCCCTGGAGCGGCGGTTCACTCTGACCGCAATCCACGGGTGGCGTAGTCGGACATTTAAACATCAAAACCACATAAATAGTTCCGCCACTGGTTTGACCGCCCTGAGCCACGGAACCGGGTTGCCGCCACGGAGACTACAACCACCAGCATCCACCAAAAAGGGTCCGGCTCCGGGTGTCCCAAGGCCCAGGGGGCGCGTCAGAACATTTTCATCACCTTTCACAATCACCAATGGGACAAGGCAGGGATGTTCTCTGTCCCCTCTCTTATACATCCTAGTGACGGAGCACCTGCTCTCATCAATTCGCCATAACCCCAATATTAGGTGGATTGAGGTGGGAGGCACCGAGTACAAGTGCTCTCTATTTGCTGATGATGTCCTAGTATATATCACTCAATCACATATATCCATCCATGCTGTTATGGCTGAAATAGATCACTTTGTTACATGGTCAAATTTTAAAATCAATGCAGCGAAGTCTGAGGCCCTCGATGTCTCCCTCCCAAAATCCATATAGGATTCCATCCAGTCCAACTTTCCCTTTGCCTGGCCCTCACAGGGTATCAAATACTTAGGAATTCCTATTCATAGAGACCTCTCCCATCTATGTTATCTTAATTTTGGACCCTTTATTGAACAACTCCATACAGACCACGGTTGGCAAGTTAGAACTATAAGATTCACTACGTGAACCACTGGTGTTTTGTGGAAAAGCACATGTACACTGTGTTCCAAATTATTATGCAAAAAGTGTTTAGGAGTGATAAGGGAAGAATTTGTTTGTTTGTCAGTTAAACTCATTGATGGTGATGTGTGTCAGGGCTCTTTATATCACTGTAAGCAATTGCAGACACCAGTGCTAATTAGTTTGGCAGGTGTGTCCAATGAAAGGCAAGACTACTTAAGAAGGCTCTCTCACATTATTCAGCAGCCTACATTTTCTGCCAAAATGGGAAAGAAAAAGGATGTGTCGGCTGCTGAGAAGCAACAAATTGTGGAGTGTTTAGGTCAAGGCATGACTACAATCAACATTGTGCGATGATCAGGATGAAGTGTCTTGGCAATCAAGAAGTATGTAGCTGATTCACAGTACACACGTGTGCGTGCTGATAAGGGCAAATTGAGGACTCTTTCCTACAGGCAATTACGTCAGGTTGAAAGAGCAGCGGCAAAAAAGCCTTGTCATAGCAGCAGACAAGTTTTTGAAGCTGCTTGTGCCTCCAACGTCCCCCGAACAACAAGATGCAGGGTCCTTCAGAGGTTTGCAGCTGTGCATACGCCATCCTGTCGACCTCCTCTATCCACTTCACACAAGCAGAAACGGCTCCAGTGGGCCAAACATTACATGAAGACTGATTTCAAAACTGTTTTGTTCACGGATGAGTGCCGTGCAGCGCTCGATGGTCCAGATGAATGGAGTGGAGGATGGCTGGTTGATGGACACCCCACGCAAACACGGCTACAGCGCCAACAAGGAGGAGGTGGAGTAATGTTTGGGCTGGAATCATGGGGAGAGAGATTGTCGGCCCCTTTAGGATCCCTGAAGGCGCTAAAGATGAACTCCATAATGTATGTGGATTTTCTCAAACAGCACTTCCTGCCATGGTTCAAGAAGAAGAACCGTGTATTTCACAGCAAGATCATTTTTCTGCATGATAATGCACCATCTCATGCTGCACATAAGACATCTGCATCTCTGGCTGATATGGGCATAAAAGGGGACAAACTTATGGTGTGACCCCCATGCTCCCCTGACCTCTACCCCATTCAGAACCTTTGGAGCATCATTAAAAGGAGTGTCTATGATGGCGGGAGGCAGTTCACATCTAAGCAACAGCTCTGGGAGGGTATTCTGTCCTCATGCAAAACAATTGAATCAGAAACCATCCAAAACCTGACAAATTCAATGGACGAGAGAGTTCAGAAGCTCCTTTCGAACAAGGGGTCCTATGTGAAAATGTAACATCACCTAGAATAAAGTTTTGAGTTGAAAACTGTTTGATTTCAGTTTCTAACAACCTGCTAATGCTTATAATTTCAAAAATGACCATTTTTTTGGTCTTTATTAAAATGAAAAGGTTGATCGAAAAGTTTGGGGGATCTAAGAGTGTGGCAACCCAGTAGTCATGATTACTTCGAATTCTGACAATATGAGGGTCATGCTGCAGGTAGTGCAGCAAGAAGGCATTTATGTGTCTTGCGCATCTCGGAGCCCCAAAATTATTTTCCGGGCTAGATGCAGCTAAAAATTATTTTTAATTTTAAATCTGGTGGAGCTTATTATAGATGGCCTAATAGGATCAGTGCTGCACACTGCTACAAAGCCCAAATTATTTTCCAGTCAAGATACAGATAAACATGATTAGTAATTTGAAAGCTTAAAACGGTTGGTAGGGTGATTTTAAACAATCATCAAGCTTTTACTCTCCCCAGGATGACACAGGGGTAGAAAAGTCGTTGCGGATCCATGATTTGTTCTTCTTTATGAACGTGAGTCTGTCTACATTATCAGTGGAGAGCCGCGTGCGCTTATCTGTCAGCACACCACCAGCAGCGCTGAACACACGTTCAGACAGAACGCTGGCTGCGGGGCATGACAAGATCTCCAAGGCGTAAGTGGCTAGCTCCGGCCATTTATCCAGATTGGAAGCCCAAAAAGAGCAAGGGTCCAGTGACACAGTCGTGGCTTCAATGTTTACTTGGAGATACTCCTGTACCATCGTCTCTAGGCGTTGACTATGTGTCAGACTTCTTGTCTCCTGTGGCCTTGCAAAGGATGGGCTACAAAAGTGGTGAAATGATTCCGCAAATTTGATGTTACCACCAGATACTGTGGTTCTGTTACGGTTTGAGTGCTGAACACTTGACGGTCCCACAGTTGGCAAGTTGGAACTGTGAGATTCACTACGTGCACCACTGGTATTTTGTGGAAAAGCACATGTAAGATTCTGCAACAGTCTCTGCTGATACTCCTGCATGCGTGCATCCCTTTCTATGGCAGGAATAATTTCTGCAAATTTACTTTTGTACCGGGGATCTAACAGTGTGGCAACCCAGTAGTCAGGATTATTTCTAATTCTCACAATTCGAGGGTCATGTTGCAGGTAGTGCAGCAAGAAGGCACTCATGTGTGTTGCGCATCCAGGAGCACCAAGTCCCTGTTGTGTTGGTGGCGAGGTAACAATCATGCTTCCTCTCCCCCCAACCTCGCACAACAGAAATGTGATCAAGGTCTCCCTCATCTGATGAGTCTTCCATCAGTTCGTCCTCCACTTCTTCCTGGGCTCCTGCACCTTCCTCACTAGTTTGGCTGCTACCATGCGCCCTGGTAAAACCATCTCCCCCACCCTCACATGCCTGCCGCCTTGGTGCTGCCGACCGTCTGGACCTTGCAGATGTTAGCCCTTCCGCATACAACTCCTCCTCCTCTACTTCCTCCACCTCCTCTTGTGCCACCACCTGACTCCGAATTCTGTTTAATATGTGCTCCAGCATGTACATCACCGGAATAGTCATGCTGATAATGGCATCGTCAGCACTAAACATCTTCGTCGCCATTTCAAAACTGTGCAGAAGGGTGCATAGGTCCCTGATCTGAGACCACTCCTCCAGCGTGATTTGCCCCACCTCTGAATCTCGTTGGCCCAGGCTATACGTCAGAACGTATTGCACCAGGGCTTGTCGGTGCTGCCACAGTCGTTGCAACATGTGCAGAGTTGAATTCCACCGGGTAGGCACATCGCATTTTAGCCGGTGAAGTGGCAGGCCCAACGACTTCTGTAGAGATGTAAGTCGCTGAGCTGCGGGATGCGAACGGCGGAAGTGAGCACACAGCGACCGTGCCCTCTGCAGAAGGCCATCTAGTCTGGGATAGTGGGATAAAAATTGCTGGACAACCAGGTTCAACACGTGAGCCATACAAGGCACGTGTGTGACATTGCCCCGGCGAAGGGCCGCACCCAGGTTTGCAGCATTGTCGCACACGGCCTTCCCTGGTTTCAGGTCCAGTGGAGACAACCATTCATGAAATTGGTTCTCCAGAGCTGACCACAACTCCTCAGCTGTGTGACTCACATTTCCCAGACATTTCAAAGTAAAAACCGCCTGATGACGTTGAGCCCTACTGCCAGCATAGTAAGGAGGTGTGCAGGATCCCTTCTGCGCAGTTAGAAAGCTTGTGGCATGACCAGACAGGCTTTGGGTGCAGGTGGAAGACCGAGAGGAGGTTGAGGAGGCAGAAGCAGTGGAGGAACTTTGACATAAAGAGGATTGACGCACAACTCGTGGGGACGGCAAGACTTGGACAGCAGCCCCTTGTCCTGCTGTCACCATAGTTACCCAGTGCCCAGTCAGCGACATGTAACGCCCCTGTCCATGCCTACTCGTCCAAGTGTCTGTGGTGAAATGCACCCTGTCACACACAGAGTTTCTCAAAGAAGCGGTGATGTTGTGTGCGACATGCTGGTGGAGCGCAGGCACACCTTTCTTTGAGAAGTAGTGCCGACTGGGCATCTGGTACTGGGGCACTGCGACGGACATAAGGTCTCGAAAATCCTCTGTGTCCACCAGGCGGAAAGGCAGCATTTCTGTAGCCAAGAGCTTGCAGATGGTGAAATTCAACCTCTTAGCTTTCTCATGGCTAGGAGGAAATGGTCTTTTACTTGTCCACATCTGAGGGACCGAGGGCTGGCTATTGTGCTTAGACGGGGTTGATAAGGGTGTCCCCGGCAAACTGCCGGTCTGTGAGGAAGATGCAGGCGGACATGTTAGGTTGCCTTGATCCAAAGGTGGTGCTATCGATGTCGGACAGCGCTCAACACCAGCTGCTGTTACCACCTCCAAAGAAAATGATGACCTGCCAATCACGCTGGCTGTTGCGGGTAAAGAGGTGGCAGGTCTGCGCCCCAAAACAGGTGTGACTGCTGTCCCCCCAGTCACAGAGGATGAAGAGGCCGCGGATGCACAAGATATGGCAGACGGTGGTTGGCCCGGCCGGCTAGGCCACATTGTAGCACACTGAGCTTCCCACTGTAACTTATGCTTCATGTCCATGTGCCGGTTCATGCATGAAGTACGCAAACTATGTATTTTTTGGCCTCTACTTAGCTTTTGCTGACAAATGTTACAGATAACACGAGTTGGGTCATCTTTATCGATCTGAAAAAATGCCCAGGCTATGCAAGGCTTAGCACCCATGCGACCTGAAGAGCCACCACGACTTGTGGTGAGAGGCAGAGTTGTGTTTGAGGATGCAGTTGTTGACGTGCTTCCAGTACTACGTCTCTGTCCAGGAAGGCGCAACCTGACCTCGTCGTCACTAGCATCTTCCTCCACCTCCTCTGCTGACCTCATCTCTTGGCTGACTGTGGGTTGACAGTAAGTGGGATCTCCAACCTCATCATCATCACCCTGTGTGTTATCACACCCGTCGTCCTCAGAGCCAACCAGTTCCTGCCCTGACAAAAAACTAAAGTTGTCGCTCCAATCAGGTATTTGAGTCTTATCATCGTCTTCCTCATTGTCTCCACCAACAGGAGTTACAGTTTGGGAATGAGGGTCTACATTATGGTCAGAACCTTCTGCGTCTGGTCCTGGATCCAACTCATATAGATTCTGGGCATCAGTGCAGATCATTTCCTCATCTGGATTCACAGAAGCGCTGGAGTCGACCTCTGATTCCCAGGCTATAGTATGAGTAAACAGCTCTGCAGACTCAACCATCTGTTCTACCTCATACTCAGACGGGCAGCTGGAGATTTGGGAGCTGTGAGGAAGCAAGTGCGATTTGGGTGACACCTTTGAGGACTGGAGTATTTGTGATGTTGAAGTTGATGTGGAGGAGAGCCCACTTAAAGGAGCACTTGATATCCGTTGAAGCACCTGCTGTTTTTGTGCCTCATCTGGAATTTGTAGCGATTGGCGTGGCCGTAAGAAAGGGATCTTATCACATTGTCCGCTAAAAGAAGTAGACATTTTAGTTTGGCTGGAAGATGGTCTTTCTTCTGCAGATGTTACTGTTGCTTTAACACCTACCCCACGGACACAACCTTTTTTCCCCTTCCCAACACGCCTATTCCCCTTTCCACCAGCAGCAGGCCTTTTTCCACTCATTTTGGTGGTTAACTAATTCACAACTCTGGAGTTGTTTGCACAAAAAAACAATGGATGGTAACCGAGCAGAGCTGAGTGGCCAAACTGTGGTATTAGGCCAAAACTATTGGCTGGGTTAGATGCAGAAAAAAATATATTCAGTTTGCAACCTGATGGAGGTCTGTATAGATGGATTAATAGAACAAGACCCACACACAGCTAGAAGCCCAATATTTTTTCAGAGGTAGATGCAGAAAAAAATATATTCAGTTTGCAACCTGATGGAGGTCAGTATAGATGGACTAATACAACAAGTCCCACACACAGCTAGAAGCCCAATATTTTTTCAGAGGTAGATGCGGAAAAAAATATATTCAGTTTGCAACCTGATGGAGGTCAGTATAGATGGACTAATACAACAAGTCCCACACACAGCTAGAAGCCCAAATATTTTTTCAGAGGTACTGTAGATGCAGATACAAATTATTTTTAATTTGCAACCTGATGGAGGTCAGTATAGATGGACTAATACAACAAGTCCCACACACAGCTAGAAGCCCAAATATTTTTTCAGAGGTAGATGCAGAAAAAAATATATTCAGTTTGCAACCTGATGGAGGTCAGTATAGATGGACTAATACAACAAGTCCCACACACAGCTAGAAGCCCAAATATTTTTTCAGAGGTACTGTAGATGCAGATACAAATTATTTTTAATTTGCAACCTGATGGAGGTCAGTATAGATGGACTAATACAACAAGTCCCACATACAGCTAGAAGCCCAAATATTTTTTCAGAGGTACTGTAGATGCAGATAAAAATTATTTTTAATTTGCAACCTGATGGAGGTCAGTATAGATGGACTAATAGAGAAAGTCCGACACACTGCTAGAAGGCCAAATATTTTTTCAGAGCTAGATGCAGAAAAAAATTATATTCAGTTTGCAACCTGATGGAGGTCAGTATAGATGGACTAATAGAGAAAGTCCCACACACTGCTAGAAGCCCAAATATTTTTTCAGAGGTAGATGCAGAAAAAAATATATTCAGTTTGCAACCTGATGGAGGTCAGTATAGATGGATTAACAGAACAAGACCCACACACAGCTAGAAGCCCAATATTTTTTCAGAGGTAGATGCAGAAAAAAATATATTCAGTTTGCAACCTGATGGAGGTCAGTATAGATGGACTAATACAACAAGTCCCACACACAGCTAGAAGCCCAAATATTTTTTCAGAGGTACTGTAGATGCAAATACAAATTATTTTTAATTTGCAACCTGATGGAGGTCAGTATAGATGGACTAATACAACAAGTCCCACACACAGCTAGAAGCCCAAATATTTTTTCAGAGGTAGATGCAGAAAAAAATATATTCAGTTTGCAACCTGATGGAGGTCAGTATAGATGGACTAATACAACAAGTCCCACACACAGCTAGAAGCCCAAATATTTTTTCAGAGGTACTGTAGATGCAGATACAAATTATTTTTAATTTGCAACCTGATGGAGGTCAGTATAGATGGACTAATACAACAAGTCCCACACACAGCTAGAAGCCCAAATATTTTTTCAGAGGTAGATGCAGAAAAAAATATATTCAGTTTGCAACCTGATGGAGGTCAGTATAGATGGACTAATACAACAAGTCCCACACACAGCTAGAAGCCCAATATTTTTTCAGAGATAGATGCAGAAAAAAATATATTCAGTTTGCAACCTGATGGAGGTCAGTATAGATGGACTAATACAACAAGTCCCACACACAGCTAGAAGCCCAAATATTTTTTCAGAGGTACTGTAGATGCAGATAAAAATTATTTTTAATTTGCAACCTGATGGAGGTCAGTATAGATGGACTAATACAACAAGTCCCACACACAGCTAGAAGCCCAAATATTTTTTCAGAGGTACTGTAGATGCAGATAAAAATTATTTTTAATTTGCAACCTGATGGAGGTCAGTATAGATGGACTAATAGAGAAAGTCCGACACACTGCTAGAAGGCCAAATATTTTTTCATAGCTAGATGCAGAAAAAAATTATATTTAGTTTGCAACCTGATGGAGGTCAGTATAGATGGATTAATAGAACAAGACCCACACACAGCTAGAAGCCCAATATTTTTTCAGAGGTAGATGCAGAAAAAAATATATTCAGTTTGCAACCTGATGGAGGTCAGTATAGATGGACTAATACAACAAGTCCCACACACAGCTAGAAGCCCAAATATTTTTTCAGAGGTACTGTAGATGCAGATACAAATTATTTTTAATTTGCAACCTGATGGAGGTCAGTATAGATGGACTAATACAACAAGTCCCACACACAGCTAGAAGCCCAAATATTTTTTCAGAGGTAGATGCAGAAAAAAATATATTCAGTTTGCAACCTGATGGAGGTCAGTATAGATGGACTAATACAACAAGTCCCACACACAGCTAGAAGCCCAAATATTTTTTCAGAGGTACTGTAGATGCAGATACAAATTATTTTTAATTTGCAACCTGATGGAGGTCAGTATAGATGGACTAATACAACAAGTCCCACACACAGCTAGAAGCCCAAATATTTTTTCAGAGGTACTGTAGATGCAGATAAAAATTATTTTTAATTTGCAACCTGATGGAGGTCAGTATAGATGGACTAATAGAGAAAGTCCGACACACTGCTAGAAGGCCAAATATTTTTTCAGAGCTAGATGCAGAAAAAAATTATATTCAGTTTGCAACCTGATGGAGGTCAGTATAGATGGATTAATAGAACAAGACCCACACACAGCTAGAAGCCCAATATTTTTTTAGAGGTAGATGCAGAAAAAAATATATTCAGTTTGCAACCTGATGGAGGTCAGTATAGATGGACTAATACAACAAGTCCCACACACAGCTAGAAGCCCAAATATTTTTTCAGAGGTACTGTAGATGCAGATACAAATTATTTTTAATTTGCAACCTGATGGAGGTCAGTATAGATGGACTAATACAACAAGTCCCACACACAGCTAGAAGCCCAAATATTTTTTCAGAGGTAGATACAGAAAAAAATATATTCAGTTAGCAACCTGATGGAGGTCAGTATAGATGGACTAATACAACAAGTCCCACACACAGCTAGAAGCCCAAATATTTTTTCAGAGGTACTGTAGATGCAGATAAAAATTATTTTTAATTTGCAACCTGATGGAGGTCAGTATAGATGGACTAATACAACAAGTCCCACACACAGCTAGAAGCCCAAATATTTTTTCAGAGGTACTGTAGATGCAGATACAAATTATTTTTAATTTGCAACCTGATGGAGGTCAGTATATATGGACTAATAGAGAAAGTCCGACACACTGCTAGAAGGCCAAATATTTTTTCAGAGCTAGATGCAGAAAAAAATTATATTCAGTTTGCAACCTGATGGAGGTCAGTATAGATGGATTAATAGAACAAGACCCACACACAGCTAGAAGCCCAAATATTTTTTCAGAGGTAGATGCAGAAAAAAATATATTCATTTTGCAACCTGATGGAGGTCAGTATAGATGGACTAATAGAATGATGCTATGCCCAAAAGATTTTACTTCACTAGGTGCAGTAAAAAAATTGGTATTCTATACACAGGTGGTATCTTGCAGCACAGATAGGCTACTCCACTGACTAACACACTCTGCAATAGGCCAAAAAGGATTAGCTTTGCTAGATTCAGCCAAATGCTGTGAAAAAAACTTGCACAGCACTGGCACAGACCTGCCTGGCAAAAACTGATAGGAACTGATGTAACCTAGTCCTGAAAAGGACTCCAATTACAATTAGTCTTTACTCCCACAACCTATCTATTTAAGAGCACAGACCTCCCTGATAAAAGTCGTAGGAAATGCTGTAACCTAGTCCTTAAAAGGACTGCAATCACAACTATTCCCTACTCCCAAGCTATCTGTATATTTGTGCGAAAATTGGCTTGAAATTAACAAGGTATAGCGCACACAGCAACAGCGGTGCCGTCTAACACGCAGCTGCAGCAGTGAGAAAATGGTGGCGACGGGGAAAATGGCTTGGTCTTATAGGGCAAGGACATGTGACATACACAGCCAATGACACATGCCCTTGCTTGTGTGAAAAAAAGCACTTCGCTCCGTGTGTGCGCTGCTGATAGGCTGACAGATTGCACCTCCCCACTGCAAATGCGGGAAAGAGAAAAAAAAATGGAGATCTTCATTGTTCCTGCAGAGATCCATCCCCTGCCCCTCCCTCCTCCCCGCTGTACACTCAAACTGCGTATTAACATTAATTTTCATCATTACTGAGAAAAAATCCAGTTATGATTTTGGTGCACGAACAGTTATCGAACATAACCTCGAACAGCCGAATTTTTATCAAATTGTTCGTGTTCGCCGAACGGCTCGAACACCGCCCAAAACAGCTCGAATTTGAGATTGGCGAACAGTTCGAGTAGAACAACGCTCATCTCTAATAGAGAGGTGTGTGCCTTTTCAAATCAAGTCCTATCAGTTTAATTAAACACAGCTGGACTCCAAAGAAGGAGTAGAACCATCTGAAGGGGGATCACAAGGAAATGGACAGCATGTGACTTAAATATGAGTGTCTGAGCAAAGGGCTAAATACTTATGACCATGTGATATTTCAGTTTTTCTTTTTTAATAAATTTGCAAAAATTTCTACATTTCTGTTTTTTTCAGTCAAGATGGGGTGCAGAGTGTACTTTAATGAGAAAAAAAATGAACTTTTTAGAATTTACCAAATGGCTGCAATGAAACAAAGAGTGAAAAATTTAAAAGGGTCTGAATACTTTCTGTACCCACTGTATATACTATATATATATTCATATATCTCTCTCCCCATCCAACCAACCTATTAGTTTGTAACTAAAGATGGAACCAAATTTGAATTTGCCTGTTCCCTTGGATTTTACCAGGAAATTTGATTCACAGAAAAGTTATTGTCCATGAATTTAATGCTCATTATTATGTACTGAGGTCATTATTGTGCTCACACCTTACCGCTCCCCTCTCCAGCTCCTCCTCCTTACCTTTCCGGTCCTCTTTGCATCTATTGATCAGCGCAAGTGAGCAAATGGTCATTAGTGTTGCAATGTTAATCCCAGGGGTGAGACCTAAAAATTTGCACAATTTTTTTTTTAACTGTAACTTAAAGGTCATGATGCGTGTTGTGACCTTCCACACGCTTGCACAGATTTCAGCGCACATGACAACATTCAAAAGATGTGTCGAGAAATGGGTGATAGTGAGAAGAGGAGAGGCCAGAAAGGAGAGTAGTAAGGTGAATATGAGTATTTTTTATTTTTCTTTAACCTTTTGATGGCCCTTTATGGTTCAGAAAAAATGGAGGTCGATGGCTTCCCGCTGAAACTAATTGCAAAAAATCCGCTATTTCAGCGAATGCATTTTTTTGCAAAATTCAAGTATAATTTAATTCCACTTGAACATATTTGTTCATATTTAATTGGAACATGTTAAGTTAGTAAAGGATGAGTGGGAGATAATTTTTTTGTCAGGGCTTGTATTCTGGTGCTTTGTGTTTCTTCTATTCATTGAAACACCAACTTGGCTTGATCAGTGTCCTGGACAAGAGATTGTGCAGAGGCTGTTTGAGAACATCAAAGTGAACAGGGGATTATGCAGAGATACAAGTGGTGTGTTCACTTCTGAAGTCAAGCACAAGGGTGATGGGGAGCGTAGTCAGAAGGGAGCAGAGGATCATAGAGAGGAAGTGATGGATATGAAGAACAGAGCTGGTGATAGGAGGCAAAAAATAAAGCAGAAAGGCGAAACACAAAATGAAGAGGTATATAGGGTTCTTTAGGTGCATGATTCTTTAAGCACCACTCCAGCCTTTTTTATTTTTTTTCAGCACTGGAGCAGGGCTTTAAGTGTAAGCCCACAGCCCCTGGTGATATACTCACCTTCAGGCGTCTTCCCTGGTTTACAGCACCGCTCCGGCCCCGCGTCGCCATCTTGTAAGCTCAGCTTCTTACAGCCTAAAGTCAGAAGCCCCACTCATAAGCTCTCAATACAAGTCTATGAGAGCTAGAACGAGGCTCTCATAGACTTGTATTGAAAAGTTACTTCTGATACGCTCCAGCAAACAATGGGGCTGCGAGCAGGTCACTTTTCACAGGAGACAGACCGGAGTGGCGGGGAAACCGATGAAGGCGGTGGAAAGTGAGTATATGGCAGGGTTCAGGGGACTTACATTTAAAACACCACTCCAGTGGTGCAATAAAAAAAATGCTGGAGTGGTGTTTTAACCATTTATGGCAAAAACAGCAAATGAGTTCTAGTAGTAGATAAACTCTTTAACATTCTATCAAACTCAGGTTATTAAGAGTGGTCCCACATCACTTCTCCATAAATTCCTTTAGAAATAATTCCCAGACATAAATACATTTTTATTTCAGTATCCACTCTGTGGTCCCTTTCCCTAATACATATGAATAATTCAAACATCAATTTTACAGCATATGGATAATACACACTATAATGTTCATGGTAATATTAATTAAAGGGGCTATCGAGAAAAAAAATAGAACTGTTAAAGGGGAAGCTTTGTGGGGGACAGTATGGAGAGTGGACAACTTGTGAGGAATAGTATGGAGAGGGGCAGTTTGTAGGGGGCAGTATGGAGAGGAGGCATCGAGTAGGGGATTATATGGAGAGTGGGCAGCGTGTTGGGGACAATATGGAACTGGTGAGGTCTTGTGAGGGACAGTATTGAAAGAGAGTAAAGTGTAGGAAACTGTATGGAGAGGGGCAGCATGTGGGGGAAAGTATGGAGAAGGGCAGCATGTGGAGGACAGTATGGCATAGGGCAGTGTGTGGAATGCAGTATTTGAGAGAGGGCATCCTATGGAGTACAGTATGGATAGAGTCAGCTTGTGTAGGACAGTATGGAGAAGTATCAGCAACACTATGGGAACATTATGGAGAGCGGACAATGTGTGTGAGGACAGTATGGTGGGGTGTAGCATGTGAGGTACAGCATGGTGAGAGAATATCAAGTGTGGGAACAGTATGGAAAAGGAATAATGTTTAGGGGGAACAATATGGAAATGCGCATCATGTGGGGGACAGTATAGAGAGAGGGCAGCATCTGTAGAGGCCAATATGGAGAGGGAATGTTTGAAAGGACAGAATGGAGAGGGGTAAATGTGAGGGACATGTGGAAAGGGGCAGATTTTGGATAACTTTAAGGAGACGCAGTGGGTGGGGGACAGTATGGACGGTGGTAGCTTGTGGGTGACAGTATGGAGGGGGACAGTATTTAAAACTGTGCAGCATGTGGAGGATGGTGTGTAGAGGAGCAATTTGTGTGGGACATAATGAAAAGGAGCAGCGTGTGGGTGACAGTATGGAGGGGGTCAGCATGTGAGGGACAATATGAAAATGCGCAACATGTGGGATACAGAGTGTAGAGGGAAGCTTGAGGGGGACAGAATGGAGAAGAGCAGCTTGTAGGTGATAGTATGAAGGGGACAATGTGTGAAGGACATTATGGAGATGCACATGATGATAAACAGTGAAGAGTAGACAGCTTGAAATAGGTATGGTGTGGAGTACATTGTTCATAAGGGGACAGTGCGCTGGTTATAGTTTATAAAGGCAGATAGTGTAGATGTTCTAGTTCATAAGGGCAGACAGTGTGGGGGCCATAGTTCATAAGAGAGGACAGTGTAGCCATTACTGTTTACAAGAAGGACATCGTGGAGGCAATATTTGATAGGAGATGACAATGTGGAGTCCATGTAACTTTAGAGGGACATTCTGGGTGTTTAATATTATGCAGGAAGCAGATTGAGGGACAGTTAATTATTCAGGTACACAGCGTGAATTGATATTTTTATGATATTGATATTATAATGACACTGCTACTTTAAAGGGCTCTGTATTAGGGTGTGCTGCAGAAAACCGAAAAGGATGAAAGTTTATAGAGACCATCTGTGAATGTGAAAAGTCCTCATGGCATCTGGACCATGACAGTTGACAGAATCCTAGCAAACTGATATGATGACCTATCTTTTGAAGGCTGAAAAACACCTTTAAATGGTATTTGTAGATTTGAGGAAGTATCATGTACTGTCTTCTTTGTATTATTTTTTAAAACAGTTTGCTTATCCAACATGTGACTATACAATGTGCAGTTCTGACAGCTCAGACCATTTCACATTTTTAAAGGACAATTCTTGCTACTAAATTACAAATATCTTTACAAAACATATGTGAGTTTAGCACACGTCTTTTAATAATTGGGCCTTTTTGGCGTTGAAAAACTGGTCGCAAAATGACAATTACATTGGATTGCAGCCCAGATCTGTTCATCACTGATTTTTAAATTTGCTGATACCAGTCACATTTTGCATTTGCACAGTTATAGATTTATTCACCAAAATAATGATTAGACAAGTTCAGCTTGTAATAGGGAAAAGAAAAAAAAGGTTTGGCAAACTTCCAAACATAAAATGTTCAGTTCTCCATCTCACTGCAAAGTTTAATTAAGACTATAGCTTCCAAGGTTTTTTTCCAATTGACAAAAAGCCAAATTAAGGACTTATCTGGACAGAGAATATTATTACCTGCTGTCTGCACTTTGGATATAGAATGTTGGCTACAGATCATTACAAACATGTAATGTATATGGTAGGGCTGGACAGACTGGCCATCTGCATAAGGTCAAAACTCCGTCCACAGAAATGGCCAATTGCTTAATGATTTTGTTTCACAATCATGAGCCTATTGCCCTGCATGTAAGAGCTATGGATGTGCTGCCACCACAAAACTACTGTCAGGGTTACCAACTTTATTTTTTATTTTTGTACGGACAGCTTATCAAAAAATCATGGACACATAGGAAATAGTGATGAGCGAACGTGCTCGCCACTGCTCGGTACTCGCCCAAGCATCACCGTGCTCGACAAGCTCGGCGCTTGGCGAGTATTTCCGGGTTGCTCGGGCGGGAACTCGGGTCACTGCCCTGCATGTTTAGCGCTCTTAAGAGAGCAAATGGACATGCAGGGATTGTTTGCCATGCACTGTAATGACGTAGCCATGTTGGTTGTGGGCATTACAGTGATTGGCTGGCCACACAGCGTCATCAGGTCAGTGTAAGACCTGGCGCCGCTATGCTCGTCACAGTTTACCCCAGAAACAGGCAGAGTATGGAGAGATGCTACTGAGTCAGGGAGAGATTTGCTTGTTTACAGTTAGTATAGGTATTCCACAACATATATATATTTATATATACAGTACAGACCAAAAGTTTGGACACACCTTCTCATTTAAAGATTTTTCTGTATTTTCATGACTATGAAAATTGTACATTCACACTGAAGGCATCAAAACTATGAATTAACTCATGTGGAATTATATACTTAACAAAAATGTGTGAAACAACTGAAAATATGTCTTATATTCTAGGTTCTTCAAGGTAGCCACCTTTTGCTTTGATGACTGCTTTGCACACTCTTGGCATTCTCTTGATGAGCTTCAAGAGGTAGTCCCCGGAAATGGTCTTCCAACAATCTTGAAGGAGTTCCCAGAGATGCTTAGCACTTGTTGGCCCTTTTGCCTTCACTCTGCGGGTCAGCCACCTCAAACCATCCCGATTGGGTTCAGGTCTAGTGACTGTGGAGACCAGGTCATCTGGCGTAGCACCACATCACTCTACCACTTGGTGAAATAGCCCTTACACAGCCTGGAGGTGTGTTTGGGGTCATTGTCCTGTTGAAAAATAAATGATGGTCCAACTAAACGCAAACCGGATGGAATAGCATGCCGCTGCAAGATGCTATGGTAGCCATGCTGGTTCAGTATGCCTTCAATTTTGAATAAATCCCCAACAGTGTCACCAGCAAAGCACCCCCACACCATCACACCTTCTCCTCCATGCTTCACGGTGGGAACCAGGCATGTAGAGTCCATCCGTTCACCTTTTCTGCGTCGCACAAAGACACGGTGGTTGGAACCAAAGATCTCAAATTTGGACTCATCAGACCAAAGCACAGATTTCCAATGGTCTAATGTCCATTCCTTGTGTTCTTTAGCCCAAACAAGTCTCTTCTGCTTGTTGCCTGTCCTTAGCAGTGGTTTCCTAGCAGCTATTTTACCATGAAGGCCTGCTGCACAAAGTCTCCTCTTAACAGTTGTTGAAGAGATGTGTCTGCTTCTAGAACTCTGTGTGGCATTGACCTGGTCTCTAATCTGAGCTGCTGTTAACCTGCGATTCCTGAGACTGGTGACTCGGATAAACTTATCCTCAGAAGCAGAGGTGACTCTTGGTCTTCCTTTCCTGGGGCGGTCCTCATGTGAGCCAGTTTCTTTGCAGCGCTTGATGGTTTTTGCAACTGCACTTGGGGACACTTTCAATGTTTTCCCAATTTTTCGGACTGACTGACCTTCATTTCTTAAGGTAATGATGGCCACTCGTTTTTCTTTACTTAGCTGCTTTTTTCTTGCCATAATACAAATTCTAACAGTCTATTCATTAGGACTATCAGCTGTGTATCCACCTGACTTCTGCACAACACGACTGATGGTCCCAACCCCATTTATAAGGCAAGAAATCTCACTTATTATACCTGACAGGGCACACCTGTGAAGTGAAAATCATTTCTGGTGACTACCTCTTGAAGCTCATCAAGAGAATGCCAAGAGTGTGCAAAGCAGTCATCATAGCAAAAGATGGCTACTTTGAAGAACCTAGAATATAAGACATATTTTCAGTTGTTTCACACTTTTTTGCTAAGTATATAATTCCACATGTGTTAATTCATAGTTTTGATGCCTTCAGTGTGAATGTACAATTTTCATAGTCATGAAAATACAGAAAAATCTTTAAATGAGAAGGTGTGTCCAAACTTTTGGTCTGTACTGTATATGTATCCATCTGAACTAACAGTCCTTCTGAGGAATAATCCAGCTGCATATATTCAGTGATGATAGCAGGAGTTATGCAGGCAGTGTATGTGGCAGATTGCAGTGCATGATACAGCAAAAGAGGTTCCATTGAATCTTCTGTCTGCTGCTGCTGTTGTTACATATATATAGACATAGCCCCATATATCAGGGACCAGGGCAAATTTTTAATTTTTTTTTATCTTAATCCTGGTTATTTGCTTAAAAAGCAATCCAGAGTACACCATTTTTCTGCTCAACTTGCTTGTTAGCACTGCAGAATACAGCCATAGTGATAAAAATCCAGAAATTTGAACTGAACGTATAAAATATTGGCCTCCGTTTCCATTTTGTTGCAGTGTGTCAGTCAAGCTATTCATACTAGGTCTCTGTGAAGAATAGTATTAGTAAATTACAGGCCTGCTATTTAAAACCGTGGTTCTCTGTCAGACATATCATATATAACAGCGTTCCAAAATCAGCCATTTCTGCCTTCCATTTTGAAAAGTGAGCAGCTCTTCTGAGTGTCCAAGTGTGGGATCATTTGTCTCTGGGCACTCGGCATGGTGGGAGGAAGGAGGATCAGGGTGAGGAATATGCGGTCCAGACTCATTGCTACTGAGACTTGACCGTGTGGAAGACAGGGTGGTGGTGGTGTTGGCAAAGTGGCTGGAAGCATTATCTGCTATCCAACCAACAACCTTTTGACACTGCTCTGGGTTCAATAGTGGTGTGCTGCGGTCCCCTATTAATTTGGACAGGAAGGTCGAGCCAAAAGATGTGGGCGTTTGTTGTGGCACAATTTCAGCTTGCCCACGGCCACATCCTTGGCCTCTGTATGCACTATCACCATTACATCCACTTCCCCATCCCTTGCCACGCACCTTGCCCATTTTAAATGGAGGACAATATTTTCCACGTTCACGAGAAATGGCTGATTTTGGAATGCAGTTATATGTGATACGTCTGACAGAGAACCACGGTTTTAAATGGCAGGCATGTAATTCACTAATACTATTCTTCACAGAGACCTAGTGTGAATAGCTTGACTGACACTGCAATGAAATGGAAGGCAGAAATGGCTGATTTTGGAACGCTGTTATATGTGATATGTGTGACAGAGAACCACGGTTTTAAATAGCAGGCCTGTAATTTACTAATACTATTCTTCACAGAGACCTAGTGTGAATAGCTTGACTGACACACTGCAGTCTTGCCCGGCCAGCTTCAAGCGAGTCCAGAGGAGAACGTGTGTAGCGATGCCCAAATATTTGAGCAGCCACGGTCACACGAAAGCAATGGTGGGAAACTGTCACAAGAGGTGGATGATGATGAAACACAATTGCCAGAAAGTCAGGAGGACCAGGGTGCGGAAGTGGAAGAAGAGGTGGTGGATGATGTAGTAACTGACCCAACCTGCCAGGGGGACATGCAGAGGAACGACAGCAACACACAGGGGGATGGAGGCGTAGCACCACAACAGGCAGGAAGAAGCAGTGTGGTGGCTGCAGACACAAGGTGGGAAAGCGTTTCCCATAATGCCAACATGATGGAAGTTGCCAGCACAACTGTTAGGTCTTCCCGAGTCTGGTTGCTTTTTAAAGACTCTGCATATAACCCCAAAAAGGCCATTTGCACCACCTGCCAGGCCAGCATCAGCAGGGGTAGCAAAACTAGCAGCCTGACCACCACCAGCATGATCAGACACATGAGAGCAATGCACCTGACTAAGTGGGCAGAAACCCCAGGGTCCAGATACAGTGTCTGCGGGTGACACCACTGCTTCTTCCCCTGTTGTGCGTGCACGCCGATCCCCTGTCCATGGCACATGTGAAGATGCCTCCCGCCCTGCACCTGTCTTTGCACACTCTCAACTAGCACCATCAGCAAGCACTTCCACGTTCTTGTCCCAGCGCAGCGTTCAGTTGTCCATACCCCAGTCCTTGGAACGCAAGCGCAAATACGCAGCCAACGCCACCCAGGCCACACTACTAAATTCACACATTTCGCTAATGCTTGCGCTCAAAATATTGCCTTTTAGGCTCGTGGAGACGGAAGCTTTCCGCAACCTGATGACGGCAGCTGTCCCTCAGTACTTGGTCCCCAGCCACCACTATTTCTCCTGGTGTGCCGTCCCTGCATTACACGAGCACGTGTCCCTCCCGCAACATTAGCTGTGCCCTCAACAACTAAGTTACTGGAAAGTCCACCTAACCACGGACACGTGGACTAGTGCTTGTGGGCAGGGATGGTACATCTTGCTGACGGCACACTGGGCTAACATAGTGGATGTCGGGACCCAGTCGGACCTTGGGACGGAACATATCCTCCCGACGCCGAGGATTGCAGGCCCTGGGTCAATCAGGGTTGCCCCTACATTCTACAGCTCCTGCACCTCCTCTTCCTCCTCTTCAGCCTCTTTCTCCAAAATGACCACATCAGTCACAAGCTGGAAGCTCTGCAGCACTTCCTTGGCCAAGCTGCAGCTGCAACAGGCTGTGCTGAAGCTAATATGCTTATATGACAAACCACACAATGCTGAAGAGTTGTGGACAGCTCTGAAAGAGCAGACAGATCTGTGGCTGACACCGCTGACCCTACGGCCAGGCATGGATGTGTGTGACAATGACCGGAACCTGGTGGCGGCTCTGAGGCAAGGTGAGGTCACACACGTACCATGCCTGGCCCATGTGCTTAACCTGGTGGTTCAGCGGTTTGAGATGGAGCAAGGAACCATATAGGGTGATTCCACACAGTCCAGCCTCATCTCATCCCAACGTGGATTGGGTGACAATGAGGAGGAGGAGGTGGAAGAACAGGAGCTAGTTTCCTGCTCTATAGATGGTACTACCTGCACAACTGTCATACCGTATGTTCAGCATGGATGGCCTGAGGACAAGGAAGAGGAGGAGGAGGAGAGAATGAGTCAGTCATCCTCTTGGTGAGGACACGGAAGTCTTGCGTTTTATCAGTCTGGCACACATGGCTGAATTTATGTTCACTGCCTTTCCCGTGACCCACGCGTTGTCCAAATTTTGGGTGACAGTCATTAGTGGTTGGTGATACTTCTAGACCCATTATACAAGGAGAACTTTCTGTCTATTATTTCCGTGACGGAGAGGCCTTATAAAATGGAGCAGTATGAGAAGGCCCTTGTTGCGAAATTCTAAAAAAAATTCCTATCTGAAAGCGCTGGCGGCAGAGGTCACAGTTCGGTGGACAACCAAGGAGTACAGGCGAGAGAGACACAAATCCAATCCAGCAGAGGCAGGGGAACACTGTCAAAGTTCTGGGACAGTTTTCTCTGACCTTCCCATCGAACAGGACCTGATGTGCAGGTTACTCTCACAAGGAGGGACAAGTTTCGGAAGATGCTCCACAACCATCCTCCCCAACCATATCACCACCATATCTACTATATCACCATATCTACGTCTCTTGCAAGTGACCTTAGAGTTCCTCCAAATTTTTGGCAGCAGTTGCATTCACTGCATAGACAAACAGTATGGGACACCCACTTCCTAATAATGGGAGCATTTTTTTCAGGAGGCCCTCTGACCTCTATGTCTCTTGCAAGGGGCTTTGGAGTTCCTCCAAGATTTTGGTAGCCGTTGCATTCACTGCATACGCAAGAACAGTATGGGAGACCCACTCCTTTTTAATGGGAACATGTCGCTAATGTGGCCCAGCTCTATGTGTCTTTAAATTGTTAATGTATCAAATAGAGAAATCAACAGAGGTCGTGGGATAAAAAAATAAATAATCTTTATTAAGAAAAATTAGATATATCACACGACATTATAATATAAATATTACACATTGCACAGAGTAACAGAAAACAGAAAGCTACTGGTCAAACACTGATCCCACCTGGTATATACAATCAGCCTGTCAAGATATACAACATGTATTGGCAAGAGGTGTGTAGCATGACAGGCTATGCAGCATATAATATTCAGTAATATCCACATTGCATGAAGATATTAAGCCCATATGCTATAGAGCATGGTTAAGTACATATATGAATTACCATTTTTTGTATCAAAATATCACTGCCTATCTATATATTGGCCAAATAAATCCCACACACATACCTATGCTCATGTTTGTAAAGCACACCGCCAGATACCAAAGTGGGAAGAGGGAACGCCAGAAAGACTGCCTCGACGTACGTTTCACCGCCTCCACTTGCGGCTTCATCAGGAAGTGTAAGGACACGCTTTTCCGATGAGTATTTATATAGTGGCCTTCACTCTCACAATCAACTGCACCTGCGGCAGCGCCGCAGTCATGTTACCCGCGCCAGCATGAGAGCGGCGCTCCCATGTTCACGTCACCGAGACACATGACCAGGTCAGCTGACCCAGGTCCTTGCTGTGGCGACGCG
This sequence comes from Phyllobates terribilis, assembly GCF_046119375.1. Lineage (NCBI taxonomy): Eukaryota > Metazoa > Chordata > Amphibia > Anura > Dendrobatidae > Phyllobates > Phyllobates terribilis. The sequence continues at coordinate 614,683,247 of NW_027362764.1, forward strand.
TCATACTTGAGGGAGCACCGCCCTATGACGGCCGAGCAGCGCATGTACGGTGCACGCTTACAGCTGATGTGATGGAGGGCACAGTACATACTGCATATAGGTACATAGAGGGCATAAAGATCACGATCACTACAATATCAAGGATTTACCTCTATACTCTATAATCACTACAATTCCATACTGGGGTATAGATGACACAACAGGTTTAAATAACACAGCCTTATAATAGTATCAGATAACAATATCCTGCCTATGACCCTTAATAAAAAAGTGCAAAGGCTAATATAAGGATATGACCTGATATCACACCCCTAAAGTGTCAGTTATTTCAAAATACACCAGAGACATAAAAAAATATTGATAGATAGATAAAAGGAGCCATATCTCAAAAAGGTACATACAGTTAGGTCCATATATATTTGGACAGAGACAACATTTTTCTAATTTTGGTTCTAGACATTACCACAATGAATTTTAAACAAAACAATTCAGATGCAGTTGAAGTTCAGACTTTCAGCTTTCATTTGAGAGTATCCACATTAAAATTGGATGAAGGGTTTAGGAGTTTCAGCTCCTTAACATGTGCCACCATGTTTTTAAAGGGACCAAAAGTAATTGGACAGATTAAATAATTGTAAATAAAATGTTCATTTCTAGTACTTGGTTGAAAACCCTTTGTTGGCAATGACTGCCTGAAGTCTTGAACTCATGGACATCACCAGACGCTGTGTTTCTTCCTTTTTGATGCTCTGCCAGGCCTTCACTGCGGTGGTTTTCAGTTGCTGTTTGTTTGTGGGCCTTTCTGTCTGAAGTTTAGTCTTTAACAAGTGAAATGCATGTTCAATTGGGTTGAGATCAGGTGACTGACTTGGCCATTCAAGAATATTCCACTTCTTTGCTTTAATAAACTCCTGGGTTGCTTTGGCTTTATGTTTTGGGTCACTGTCCATCTGTAGTATGAAACGATGACCAATCAGTTTGGCTGCATTTGGTTGGATCTGAGCACACAGTATGGCTCTGAATACATCAGAATTAATTCGGCTGCTTCTGTCTTGTGTCACATCATCAATAAACACTAGTGACCCAGTGCCACTGGCAGCCATGCATGCCCAAGCCATCACACTGCCTCCACCGTGTTTTACAGATGATGTGGTATGCTTTAGATCATGAGCTGTACCACGCCTTCACCATACTTTTCTCTTTCCATCATTCTGGTAGAGGTTGATCTTGGTATCATCTGTCCAAAGAATGTTCTTCCAGAACTGTGCTTGCTTTTTTAGATGTTTTTTTTAGCAAAGTCCAGTCTAGCCTTTTTATTCTTGATACTTATGAGTGGCTTGCACCGTGCAGTGAACCCTCTGTATTTACTTTCATGCAGTCTTCTCTTTATGGTAGATTTGGATATTGATACGCCTACCTCCTGGAGAGTGTTGTTCACTTGGTTGGCTGTTGTGAAGGGGTTTCTCTTCACCATGGAGATTATTCTGCGATCATCCACCACTGTTGTCTTCCGTGGGCGCCCAGGTCTTTTTGCATTGATGAGTTCACCAGTGCTTTCTTTCTTTCTCAGGATGTACCAAACTGTAGATTTTGCCACTCTTAATATTGTAGCAATTTCTCGGATGGGTTTTTTCTGTTTTTGAAGCTTAAGGATGGCTTGTTTCACAGCAAAACCTTCCACATGCAAGCACCATACCTCAAATCAACTCCATGCCTTTCATCTGCTTAATTGAGAATGACATAACGAAGGGATTGCCCACACCTGTCCATGAAATAGCCTTGCAGTCAATTGTCCAATTACTTTTGGTCCCTTTAAAAACAGGGTGGCACATGTTAAGAAGCTGAAACTCCAAAACCCTTCATCCAATTTTAATGTGGATACCCTCAAATGAAAGCTGAAAGTCTGAACTTCAACTGCATCTGAATTATTTTTAAATTCATTGTGGTAATGTCTAGAACCAAAATTAGAAAAATGTTGTCTCTGTCCAAATATATATGGACCTAACTGTATATTACAAGTGCATAGCCAGATGACTCCATTTGTACATACAGTACAGACCAAAAGTTTGGACACACCTTCTCATTTAAAGATTTTTTTGCATTTTCATGACTTTGAAAATTGTACATTCACACTGAGGGCATCAAAACTATGAATTAACTCATGTGGAATTATATACTTTTCAAAAAAAGTGTGAAACAACTGAAAATATGTCTAATATTCTAGGTTCTTCAAAGTAGCCACCTTTTGCTTTGATGACTGCTTTGCACACTCTTGGCATTCTCTTGATGAGCTTCAAGAGGTAGTTACCGGAAATGGTCTTCCAACAATCTTGAAGGAGTTCCCAGAGATGCTTAGCACTTGTTGGCCCTTTTGCCTTCACTCTGCGGTCCAGCTCACCCCAAACCATCTCGATTAGGTTCAGGTCTGGTGACTGTGGAGGCCAGGTCATCTGGCGTAGCACCTCATCACTCTCCTTCTTGGTCAAATAGCCCTTACACAGCCTGGAGGTGTGTTTGGGTTTATAGTCCTGTTGAAAAATAAATGATGGTCCAACTAAATGCAAACTGGATAGAATAGCAAGATGCTGTGGTAGCCATGCTGGTTCAGTATGCCTTTAATTTTGAATAAATCCCCAACAGTGTCACCAGCAAAGCACCCCCACAACATCACACCTCCTCCTCCATGCTTTACATTGGGAACCAGGCATGTAGAGTCCATCCGTTCACCTTTTCTGCGTCGCACAAAGACACGGTGGTTGGAACCAAAGATCTCAAATTTGGACTCATCAGACCAAAGCACAGATTTCCACTGGTCTAATGTCCATTCCTTGTGTTCTTTAGCCCAAGCATGTCTCTGCTGCTTGCAGCCTGTCCTTAGCAGTGGTTTCCTAGCAGCTATTTTACCATGAAGGCCTGCTGCACAAAGTCTCCTCTTAACAGTTGTTGTAGAGATGTGTCTGCTGCTAGAACTCTGTGTGGCATTGACCTGGTCTCTAATCTGAGCTGCTGCTAACCTGCGATTTCTGAGGCTGGTGACTCAGATAAACTTATCCTCAGAAGCAGAGGTGACTCTTGGTCTTCCTTTCCTGGGGTGGTCCTCATGTGAGCCAGTTTCTTTGTAGCGCTTGATGGTTTTTGCAACTGCACTTGGGGACACATTCAAACTTTGCCCAATTTTTCGCACTGACTGACCTTAATTTCTTAAAGTAATGATGGCCACTCATTTTTCTTTACTTAGCTGCTTTTTTCTTGCCATAATACAATTTCTAACAGTCTATTCAGTAGGACTATCCTGTGCATCCACCAGACTTCTGCACAACACAACTGATGGTCCCAACCCCATTTATAAGGCCAGAAATCCCACTTATTAAACCTGACAGGGCACACCTGTGAAGTGAAAACCATTTCCTGTGACTACCTCTTGAAGCTCATCAAGAGAATGCCAAGAGTGTGCAAAGCAGTTATCAAAGCAAAAGGTGGCTACTTTGAAGAACCTAGAATATAAGACATATTTTCAGTTGTTTCACACTTTTTTGTTAAGTATATAATTCCACATGTGTTAATTCATAGTTTTGATGCCTTCAGTGTGAATGTACAATTTTCAAAGTCATGAAAATACAGAAAAATCTTTAAATGAGAAGGTGTGTCCAAACTTTTGGTCTGTACTGTAGATATATCTTATTTCTGACATACTGTTAACCCATATATTTATACATCATAATTGCAACAAAACACATAAGCTACATCAACCAGAATAAAATGTGTTATTTATTCATGAACCCAGGCATCCAATATTGAAATATTAAAGTGCTTACAGTTGATTTTGATTTCAATGATTATCAACAAATAAATTACTTGCAGCAACCCGCATATAAAGTGCTAACTGTAAGTATCAATTATATTAATCATCAATGGGTAGACCATAACAACCAACCAATAGAATACTAGAATGTTTACAATAAATATTATTTTGGTTGGTTGTATAATGGGTCATATCACTTATCTATATGTAAAGTGCTCGAGTGCAATACTAGATATTAATTGCAACCATATATTGCCTATGGGCTTGTATTGCATAATTGCAGTTGAATATTAACACTTCCCTTTATTGAGATGTGATCTCTCTCCCAATAAACTCCACCGAACGTCACAACATAAAGTGCTAAAGTACTGTATCCTATATCTCATATGGGTGCAAACAGCTACAAAGTCAACTATCCAAGCCTCAATATGAACAGAAGTACATTCTCAGGTATCATTTTTAGAATGCATCATTACAATAAACAAGTGAGAAAACAACTCACCACATGTATGTACTATTCCACAAGAGGACCTGATATCACTCAGATACTAAAAATACTATACTCATATGTCCATAATGCAATACTACAATAATAAATCTCTTATCAGACATGTCTACAATAGCATCCCATCAGCTAGTTCACATATTCAACACAAAGGGCAGACAAGAAAAAATCATCAAATCCATAATATATTATGCAGTTAGTCCATCCTTTTCATATCTTCTCAGATAGAGAGAAGACGTGGATCCCTTCTTCTTGATCATAATCTTGGGAAAAAGCTCCTAGCAAAAACGATAACCGAAGAAGACATGTCATCATCGCCCGGACATCAGGCCTGGAGAGGTGCCAAACAGCTTTATATGTCTTTAAGTTGTTAGTAGGATTTTTCCTAAATTCGGGCAGCCGTTGGACTCACGCCATACCCTATAACTGGATAGCTGCCCCTCTCCTTTCTAATGGGAACATGTCATTATTGTGGCTCAGCTCTATGTGTCTTTAAATTATTAGGGTTTTTCTTAAATTTTGGCAGCCGTTGGTCTCATTGCATACCCTATAACTGGATAGCAGACCCTCTCCTTTCTAATTTGAACGTGTCATTACTGTGGCCCAGCTCTATGTGTCTTTCAATTGTTAGTAGGGTTTTTCCTAAATTTTGGCAGCCATTGGACTCACTGCATACCCTATAACTGGATAACAGACCCTCTCCTTTCTAATGGGACCATGTCATTACTGTGACCTAGCTCTATGTGTCTTTAAATTGTTAGTAGGGCTTTTCCCAAATTTTGGCAGCCATTGGACTCACTGCAAATCCTATAACTGGATAGAAGACCCTCTGCTTGCTAATGGGAACATGTCGTACTCGTTACTGTGGCCCAGCTCTATGTGTCTTTAAATTGTTATTTGGGTGTCTCCCAAATTGTGGAAGCCCTTGCAGTCACTGCATGGGCATTACCACTATAGGAGACTCACTCTTTTATAATGAGAACTTTTTTTATTGAGACCATCCTTTATGTCTCTTCAAAGGGGTATTGTGGTGCATCCAAATTTTTGACAGCCATAGCAGTCACTGCCTACGCAATAACAGTATAGGAGACCCACTCTTTAATAATGGGAACAGCAAAGCATAGCCGACTGCTGGTCCTTTAAGAATAGTAAGGCTATAAAAATAGTGTTTTTGACTTTCAGAGTCCCTCCTTCATAAATGAAACAGGATGTGTCTGATGATGTCTCACACACCGCATGACAAGATAAGGTAGTAAAATGTTAAAATGACATTTCCCGGTGAATGCATTTGTCTTGGTTGAAAGCAATGCAAAAGTGCAAAAATGCATCAAAAATGCTACATGTTAACATAGCCCAAGGTGTGGAGGAGCATTTTTGTTTTTGTATATTCATTTTATACACAAGTCATTACCCTGGAAAGGATGTCCCTCAACATATTTCCAAGGAAAATCCATTTCGGTTTCGTCTTTGTATGTTTTATTGAGAGTCCGTAAAAGTGGCATAATACCTCTGACAACGTTGTTGACAGCAGTGACCTGGGAGTCAGAAATGCTTCCAGGGGTCTTCCCCATGCTGTTCCCATGTCATTTGAGCATTGTTCCCATCGATTTGGGCAATTTTTAGGTCCTCTGCAGACCACCGGGTGGAGACGCCGGAAACATGCTCGAGTTTCCCATAGACTTACATTGGGCTCGTTACTCGGACCGAGCACTCGAGCATTCCAATTTGCTCGACCCGAGCAACGAGTACCCGAGCATTTTAGTGCTCGCCCATCACTAATAGAAAGACCATAATAAATATTTAAGATTTGCAGTGATATGTTTTTGCAGTCCATAATTCTGATATGTAGACATAACCTGCATTCTAGAGAATCAAAATCAGCCTTCCAAGTGTCCTAATTAAGGAAAGTGGAAAGAACCATGTGACAACAGAAGTGTGAAATGAAATTAAAATTTTATTAATGACAAATAAAAAACAGAAAAATATTAAAATAGGTGCCTCTATCATGTGAGGGATTCGCCTGACCATAGGCCAAGTAGAAGAAAAAGATGGAGAAAAATTCAAGTATAAAGTGCATAATATAGCTGCAAGTATCAAATACACCACACCTTTGGTAGCCATATCAAAATTTGGGGTGCATTTTATGGTCCGGTGCATCTTATAGTCTGCAAAATACAGTACATCCAAATAAATATTATGCCATAAAACAAAAAGAAACATGCTATAAGTACAAAGACCACCAAAAATAGAAAATATTTGTATTGAACCATGCATCAAACAACAAACAATTAACAACATTTAAAAGTTAAAAAATTACATAAGGATAACAATCTTAACCCACAATAAGGCTAAATAGCCCATGAAACTCCACCACCAACCACAGAAATCTAAGAAATGGATAAAAATAGAACAAATGACACTACGAGGAAATTTGCATATATTGTCAACACTTTATGCTTAGAAATATATAAAGGACCAGATAGAATCACAATCCAACATTACATGCTATAGGCTGATCCCTGGTATTAGGTGGGGCTCTCTATTTTATATGTCTTTTGTATCCAAATAAATATTCACACTGCTCTAAATGTAAGGCTTATAAAACAGACATGTTTCATGGATTATGGCAATTTACTATAGTTCAAAAAACTTTGGAAGATTGTACAATCAATCATAGAGAACATTTGGCATATGAAATTACAGCTGAATCATATGTTGTCAATCTTCCATTATTATGAAGGGGAGGAAATAGATAAAATCACCTGAACAGTTTATCTTCCAGTACTCATTCACTCCATTCTCATGATATAAAAAAAATGTCTTCTGTAAGAATGGCTATTGCCATCAACACCATTCGATACGTCTGATTTTAAATCAGTTAAAGTCCTTACTCAATATAGAATGGTTAGAAGCAAAAAACAATAAAGATAAACTGACAAAGACATTTTTTGAAGTGGAGAAACATTATTCAACCACATTATAATGCAAAAGAAATAAAACATTTGGTTCATTCCTCAATACATACTGAATGGTATGTGTGACAAGTAGTGCTGCTGCTCAAAAGCATCCAGCAACTATTACAAATAACACAAGCACAGGAGACAGGAAGTGTTGTGCTTCAGAAGCATCCAGCAACTAGAGGGGTTAACACAGTCACAGGAGACAGGGAGTGTTTTAGCAGAGCCCCAGGGGGATTGTGGGGAGCTTGTTATTATAGTCTGGCTGAAGCCGAAGAGAAAGGTAGTGTGTTATCTGTATCTGACAGAAGGACAGGATGAACAGGATTCAGATCAGAAGAGAAACTAAACACAGGTCAGATATACTCCCTGAGCTAACAGTGCAGAGTATTATTCGGCAGGAAGATAAGGACTGGAAGGAATTGTGTCACAGTGATCATCTCTCTCATCAAACTCCCCCTCTATCTCCATGCAGGATAAAGAATGCTGTGAACTATTGAGTCCTTGTGAAGGAAAATCCTGTGGTTGTGTATGCATAGAAGTGTGCTGCTAAGAGATCTAATCTACGCTGAATTATGCTACTGAAGAGACTGTAATACTGTGTCTTGTGAATAAACTACAGTATTGTTACTGGAGCCTTTTGCTCAAGAAACTCAGACTGTACTGTAATGAAGATTGTTGCTGTAATATCCCTGAATTGCACTGGCCGTGTTTCAGATTAAATTCCACTGTTAAACTGTTGAAAAAGACTTTTGTCAGATGTGTCTGGTCAGCAATTGAATCTATTATGTGCCTGAGAGAAGATGCAGCCTATGGTTGCCCTGAGTAATGGTTCCGCCAGGATTCCAAAGAATTCATGAAATCCGTCTCGCCCTATCTGAACCTAACGGCGTGCGTGTAACATATGCCCTGAAAGAATTACAAGGCAACTTGGGTAAACTGAAAGGGTAACACTACTATAAATGGCCTCTTTGATACCCATGGAAACTCAAGTGTTTGGTGTTAGGTTATTGAGGCTAACAAAATGAATACAGAAAAGGATCTCAATTGGTTATTATTAAGATGTCATGTCTTATTTTATTTGATGTTTCATTTCATCATTATTTAATTTTCTGTAAAATGTTTGAAAAAAAAAAAATGTTGAAATAAAACCTTGGACAGACAGTTTTGCAACTAACTACTCCATGCAGTAGTATTCATCAGTAACAAGCTTTTTCGCCTCTTCTAAATCTTTGAAGATTGTAAAGGATCCATCTTTTTTCTTATCTTCAACAGAGCTGGATACATCAATTGAGACTTGATCTTCTTGCAGTATAGTTCTGTACAAACTTTTCTTTTGTGGGTCACTTTCAGTGAATAATCTCCAAATAGTAGTATGGGATTTCCCTGTATTAATATGGGTTGTTTCCTGTCTCTGAAAGTCTGCAGGATTTCCTCGTTGTCATTATAATCCAGATATTTTATGATTTCCTGGCGTGACTTATGCAGAGTTGATGATGGAGCCGCTTGTGTGGCTCTTTGTATAGGCAAGTTGTCTCTTGGTGGGACCACTCTGTCTGCTCGCTCTACTTAGCATCTGTCTGTCAGTCCCAGTGTCTGAGATAAGTCTATTTTATATTGGGCCTTTAGATGCAGAGCGGCAATGGTTTCAGATAGGCCAACCACTCTTAGATTGTTCCTCCTGGAGCAATTCTCCAGATCCTCAATCTTGACCCTCATTGTTTGGGCCAAATTGGTCAAATCATTTATTTTATTCCCCATATACACCACATTATCTTCTGCATCTGAGATGTGTTGTTTCACTTCCAGCAGGGGGTCGCCATGCTGTTTAACTGTCTCCTGTGGAGACTTAGTGAAGAGGTTACTCTTATGTCCAGAGTTTCCTTCACTTCGGGTGCCAGGTGAGCAGCAACTTTGCTGGCTAATTGTTTATAGTCTATTATTTGGCTAGGCATTGTGTTTGTCCAATTAATTATGCCCATCGCCCTGGCCGCCCTGTTTCCACCTGTGTTTGTTCCTCTCGTTGCATGGACGGCATCCCCTCTTGGAAGGTGAAGATGGTGCATCTCTCAGGCTTGTTCATTGTTTTTTCCCATGTTCCTCACTAGATATCACTCCATACAACAAGGCTACAGGTTTCCCTGCACATATCCCCTGTTCAGTGTTCCATTGTGGATAGTCTATGTAGTGTAAGTTGTTTAGTGTTCCATTATGGATAGTCTATTTAGTGTAAGTGTCGGTTTTAGCTGGAAGTAGTCAGGAGCTATGCTGTCTGTGTCCTCACATGCCAGCATTGGAACCTGAAGTCTAGAGGTTGCCTTTTTGACCTGACAGTATCAGACAGATATTGAATCATTGATTTGAAATTTGCTTTGAGGAACAAAATCAGCAACATTGTACTTATCAATTCAGATTCCATGCAGACTGTGCACAAAAAATTCAGTGGGAAACCACATGTGAATAAGCCACATTGAATGGGCCTCATATGCATGCATTCCAGCAACAGTTCAAACTGAAATCTGCAGCTGAAATTTGAGGATTAGATTTAGATTTCTGCAGTGGATATTCTTGCAAATCAACAATGGAATTTTCTAATACAATCTCAATGTAATTGTTGCCTTGGGGTGCTAAGGCCACCATCTATCTCCATGTGTACAATACCCTAACTACAGTTATCCTTAAACTTGGGAGTACATTGCTACCTCTTAGGTGTTTACATGTCCCAAAATATAAATAAACTGCCTAATTTTAGTTTGAAAGTGTAGATTAAAAATATCTAGTACAGTCAATACCATAATTCCTGTCAAGTCACTAACACCTGCATCATGTGAATGAGACTTTCATGCAGTATTTGTGTATTTTGGTGTTCACATAGGATATATTAATATATAGGTATGTTTAGATGAATATACATTACTCACAAATAGTCATGAAAGAAGGGCATTTAAGTAGAAGCATGCAATGATGATTTGCTGATGTCAAACAATTTATTAAAACAAAAGACAACAACAGTGGTAGGTATACCCCAACAAAATGTCAGTGTCTCAATACCTTGTCATGTGGCCTTGAGCATCAACTACATCTTGACAACAATGTCTCATGCTGTTCACAAGTTAAGATATTGTCTACTGTGACATGGCATCCCACTCTTCTTGAAAGGCCACCCTCAGGTCATTGAGGTTCTGGGGTACTGAGCTACATGTCTCTAGATGGCAACTCAACTGATCTCATAAAAAACCTATTCAGATTCAGGTCTGAAGAAAGTGCATGTCAATCCATTTGAGGTACCCCAGTCACCAGCAGCCATTCCCTAATGATGTGACCGCGATGAGCTAGAGCTGTCACGTAGTGACGAGGGACTGTGGGCACCTACCCAATCCTTCAAACTAGGGGTGTTCTAGTCTATACCTGTCCCCCAGATTATCCCGGATGGTGGAGACACCGGGGTCTCATACCTAGCTATGCTCCTAGGTTAACCCTTATCTGATCCCTCCCCCACCCAGGGAGATAAGGGGTCAAAGTGTATAAGAAAACACTAACCAGACAGACAGGGTTAAACAGACAGGGATAAAAGAAAACTACAATCATACAAATAAACTCACAAATCAACAGAGTAGAAAACAGGGGAGGTATAGGAAGGGGAAACCAAATGTGAGAGGATAAGGATAAACACGCAAACCAACTCCACACAGCAATTTCGAGAAAAATTCCCCAACTGCCAACTAAAAAAACTGAACTTTCTCCTTGACCACCAAACCAGGAAGTAGAATTATCACTGGCAACTCCCAAGTGCCAGTGGTGAGTATATATACCAGAGGAAAATGGCCAACATCGAACAGCTGAGACAATTCAGGATGGAGAGATCCAGGAGATCAACTGAACTGATTAACCTTTGCCATGACAGAGCAGCAAAAACCTGCACTGTTTAATAGGATGATGAAGCAGTTCATGAGTTCATGTAACCAGACGCCCCAATCTGTCACAGTATCCCCATGACAGGAGCATTGTCGTCCATGAAGATGAAATTAGGCCTGTGTTGTTCATTAAGAGGCACAATGACTGGATTAATGCTGTTATTTAAGTAATAGGGGCTTCACTTTGTGAATGTGTAGGGCAGTTCTGTATTGACTAGACACACCTGCCCACACTGTAACACCACCACCACCAAAGGCTTATCTGATGACAACAGTTGCTGATGCATAGCGCTCTCCTTGATGTCTCCAACATTGTTGGCGGCTATCATTTCTGCTCAGCGTGAATCGACTTTCATCAATGAGCAGCACTGAGGCCCACTGGTTCCTCCTCCAGCGTAGATGCTCCCTGACCCTGACAAATGGTGGTGTGGTCAGGTACCCTTGCAGTTCATCTAGCACGCAGACATTGCTGATGCAAACTGTTTCGAATGATTTGACTTGCCTTGTTGTTGGTTTTGGGGACGCCGCGGTGGCCGGCTCCCGAGGCCGTACCCTGGGGTCACTCTTAAAAGCAAGGAATAATGGGGGAAAGGTGTATGGGAAAGGGGAAAGTTCGTGACGCCACCAGTGGTGTCTGGTGAGGATCACCAGCGCTGCGACAGTCCTCTGAGGCCGGTGTTCAGGCAGCTATAGATGGTTCGGCTCCCCACAGGTGGAGCAGGGCCTCAGGGCAGCATAGGAGAGGGGATGCAGGACAGAGGGGACCCAGCCGGGTCAGGAGAAGAATAGGCACACTCACAACAGTTCATTTCAGTACCTTTACTGGTGGTGTTTCAGGCACGATCCAGGGCACTGTAAGGTGAAGGGTGCATATCGGGACTCTCCCCAGTGAGCGGGTATGGGGCCTCCTGTTTCTTGCCATTTCCTGATAAGTTTATGACCTGCCTGGAGCTAGGCCTAACTTGGTCTCTGTCTTGCACCTGCTGACCTGGTGGTAGGGCCCTCTGTTGGAGATCACACTCCCTGGTCTCTTGGGCCTCAGTGACTCCTGACCCTGGTATATGAGTCAGCTTTTGGTGTTCCTGGGACATATAGTTCACCAGGGGTTCCGGTAGTTTCTGCTGGTCCTAGAGATCCTTGCAGACATGGATCCGGTGTCCGGTAAATGGTTGTGGGGTGAGCTGGTTAAGCTCCTCTGCCCGCTATGTAGCTCGCTTACTCCACTTGCCTTTGGCCTCGCTCGGGGCCCTCACTAGGCTTCACACTGGCAGTAGGCCTCGCTACTCTTCACCGCTCTTATGGCGTTGGCACGCCTTAGGCTCACTAACCTGAGCTCCCTGAGTCTGATCTGGACTGACTTCCTCACAGACTTCACTCTCTGTGGACTCCAGACTAGACTGTAACTGGACTCCTTACAGATTTCATACTGAACTGCCTAGCTCCACCTTCCCTTTTTATATCCCTAATGGGCTCCCTCTGGTGGTCTGTGGTGGAAGGTGGAGGTGTGTGTACGCTGTGAGGGCCTCTTGTGGAGGAATCCGTCCATGCACCCCTCTAGGATCTGTGGCACCAATGCGCAGCAGGGCGCCACATTCCCCCCTAGCAAAGCTCAGTACTTCCGTAATGAAGTACTTTTTATAACAACAATACAATAACTCTTCCCTTTATGGGAGGCACTCTGCTTAAACGTTACAAATAAAACATTATAAATAATAAATAGATATGTACAATTCGATAAGCAACCCCAGAATTCAAGTCTCTTCTGGTGAGGTTCCCAGACAGGATGTCCATCTCACACGGTAGAGTACTTGGTAGCTTGAGGGACCTGCCCAAAACCCTCAACGTAGGCCCTGGGGTGCCTGTATGGCATGGAGATCCTGAGTTGGACCTCCGTTAGTGCCACACAGGTTTTTCTTCTGAGGTCACCTAAAGCAGTTTTTGGGCTGCACACAGTCCTCAGCCACAAAGTTCTTTATGTACCCTTACGGGTAACTAAATACAATGTTAAGTGTCCATTTCACTTAGATTGTCCATTATAAGGCAAAACACAAGTTAATAAATACATATTTGAAAATGCACAATATAATACCCCAAGGGCAACTATTTACACTGTCAGAGTTTCCTTCTTTACTCTCTGTATCTGACAGGGGTCTGACCTCGTGTGCTACGTGTCGATCTGCGTAGTACGGGAGTGTGGATGGTATCTGTGTCTGCACCGTCTGCTACCCTGTCAGTTCTACGTGTGGGTAGATTGTAAAACTGCCTTAACCGCTCTATAGGACTGGCAAGTGTACCATTGGCTGGGCCTTCTTGCTCTGCTCCAACCGGGGATCCTTCTTCCGGGGATTCTTCTTCAGCAGGCTCTTCTGAAGCACTTACAGGCTCTACTTGCTGTGGAGGGTCTTCTGGCTGTTGAAAGAAGTGGATCAAAGGGATTATTACTGCTCCTCCTAATTGAAGCCAATCTGCCAGGAAATCTCCTAAGTCAGCATGGAGTACTGCTTCTTTAGGCTCCTCCGTTATGGTGAGAGGCACTTCTTCTTGGGGCTTTAGCAGGTCTGGACACAACTTCAGATGGACTCTAGATACCGCTGCAGTTGTTCTTCCATTGTCTTTGATGATCAAACAGGTCTTTTTGTTATCAAATCTTGAGTTTAACACAGTGTAGGGTTCTCTCTCCTACTGGTCATCAAGTTTGTGGTTTCTCCTCTTCCTTTTTAACACCACTTCTCCTGGTGTGAAGGGTTCTGCGGGCGCACTTTTATTGTAGTGGGCTTCCTGCTTGTCCCTTACCCGAGTGAAACTGTCTTCGACACAGGCTTGTACTCTTCTGTACTGCTCCTGTCTGGTCGTGTCCCAGTCTTCAGTGGACATATCTGCTTCTGGTTCTACCGCACCAAGCTCCAGGTCCATGGGCAACTTCCCGAGTCTTGCTTGCATGATATACGCTGGAGTACAATTGGTGGAACTCACAGGTATGTGGTTGTACAGATCCACCAGGTCAGGTAGCAGGTCTGGCCACTGATTTCTCTCCTCTAGTGGTAAGGTCTTCAGCAGGTCGATGACGATGTTATTCATCTTTTCACAGAGACCATTGATTTGGGGGTGGTACGGTGTAGTCCGGATCTTTTTACACCCGTACAGATGGCAGAACTCCTTGAACAATTCGGCTTCAAAGGCTGGGCCTTGATCTGTCAGCACCTGCTCTGGGTATCCATGGGGCCTGCAGAAGTACGCCTGGAACGTCTTCGCCGCAGTTTCTGCCTTCAGGTCCTTGACGGGGGCGACCACCAGGAACCGGGAGTAGTGATCCACCATGGTCAGGGCATAGGAATATCCTGACCTGCTGGGTGACAGCTTGACATGATCCAGGGCCACGATCTCCAAAGGTCGAGTTATCTTGATGGGTTGCAGGGGTGCCTTCTGGGTGCTGTAGTCTTTTCTTCTGAGGTTACAGGGTCCACAATTCCGGCACCACCTCTCAATGGAACTGCGCATTCCTACCCAATAAAACCGACACTTCAGCAGGGTTTCTAGCTTCTTCCAGCCAAAATGCCCCTCCTGATCGTGGTAGGCCTCCAACACCATCTGGATGTCTGTCTTGGGCACCACTATCTGCCATACCATCTCATGGGTTTTGGGGTTGACGTACCTCCTGCACAGCTTCTCTCTATAGATGAACAGCCGGCTCTTCTCATTCCACAGCTGCATGGCTTGTAGAGACGCTTCCTTGTCCAGGGAGGAACTTTCCTGGGTTATCAGCTCTTTGATACGGCTGACAACCAGGTCACTGTCCTGGGTCTCCTTCCAGCTGTGGTGAGGCAGGGGGTTTAACATTTTACCGCGAGGCCTCCTGGTGGCTCGTTGCTCGTGGACCAACCCATTCCGATGAAAGGCAGGTAGTTCAATCTCCTCCAGATCATCCACTTCTTCTTCAGTGTCTGACTGGTGAGGCATCCTGGACAGGGCATCGGTGTTGGCGTTCTTGCGGCCCGCCCGGTACTTAATAGTGAATTGGTAGTTTGACAGCCGAGCCATCCATCGTTGCTTCATAGCTCCTAGCTTGGCTGTTTCTAGATGAGTCAAGGGGTTATTATCAGTGAAGGCAGTGAACTTACTGGAGGCTAGATAGTGCTTGAACCGGTTGGTGATGGCCCAGACCAGGGCCAAGAACTCCAACTTGAAGCTGCTATAGTTCTCTGGGTTCCTCTCGGTCGGGCGGAGCTTCCTGCTTGCATAGGCGATCACCTTCTCTTTTCCATTCTGCTTCTGACTCAGTACAGCTCCTAATCCTTCGTTGCTGGCATCAGTGTACAGCAGGAACGGTTGGCTGTAGTCAGGGTAGGCTAGGATCTCTTCGCCGGTCAGGATCCCCTTCATCACCTCAAAGGATTCAGCTTGCTCCTTACCCCACTGGAACGGGGGGTTTCTGCCTCTCCTGAACTGTACTACCAGGAGATCTTGCAAAGGCGCCGCTTTCTTGGTGTAGTCCTTCACAAACCTCCGGTAATACCCGACTAGTCCCAGGAACTGACGTACCTCCTTGAGGCTCTTTGGCTCTGGCCATTTCTGGATGGCAGTGACCTTCTCCGGGTCTGATGCTACTCCCTCTGGACTCACGATGTGCCCCAGGTACTGTACCTTTCGCTTGAGCAGGTGGCACTTTGAGGGCTTCAGCTTCATCCCATACTGGGACAGCGACTCAAATACCTCCGCCAGGTGCTTCAAGTGGTCCTCATACATCTTGGAGTACACTATCACGTCGTCCAGGTATAGTAGTACAGTCTAGAAGTTGCGGTGTCCCAGGCAGTACTCCATCAATCTTTGGAATGTTCCGGGGGCGTTGCAGAGTCCAAACGGCATACTATTGAACTCGCAGAGTCCCATTGGGGTGGTGAAGGCCGTCTTCTCCTGATCCTCCTCAGCAACAGCTCCTTGCCAGTACCCACTAGTGAGGTCAAGGGTGGAGAAGTAATTTGCAGACTTTAAGGCAGCCAGGGATTCCTCTATACGTGGTAAAGGGTATGCATCTTTATGTGTAATGCGATTTACTTGTCTGTAATCTACACACATTCTCATGCTTCCGTCCTTTTTCCTGACTACAACTAGGGGAGCTGCCCAGGGACTACAACTATCCCTTACTACCCCTGCCTTCTTCATGTCGTGCAACATCTCTTTTGCCTTCTGGTAGTGCGCTGGTGGTATAGGCCTGTAACGTTCTTTGATGGGTGGATGGTCACCTGTGGGGATATAATGTTGAACCCCCTTAATCCTCTTACTGAATACCTGCTCGTATTCCTGAACCACCCCGGTGTACACCCTGCTTCTGATGGGCAGGAGTGGTGTCTGTCCCAACATGGAGCTGTTGACACCAATCCTCCACCTGGGTTGCCGGGTCATTATCCTCCACTTCATCTGGTGAGGTTAAGGACTCCGCCGTGTGTATGGAGTTGTTATTTATTGTGTACAGTTTATCAACAGTGGCGTAGCGTGGTAATCTAACCTCGTCCTCCCCATAGTTTAGCAGGCGTATGGGCACCCTCCCATCTCGTACATCCACTACCCCTCTGGCAGTCAAGAGTGTAGGCCTATGTTCCGAGCTAAGGGGCTCTACTATTGCCTTGTAGCTCCGTCCTTTGAGACCTATTGCTGCTCTACACCAAATCAGCATTTCACTCATCAGGGGAATCACAATGGGTACCGGGTCTGTCACCCGTACATTACCAATTTCACCACCTGTTAGCTTTACCTGTTGCTGGTACATAAGGGCTAGGATCTCTTTCTGGAGCGCCCGTCTCTGCCCTGGTCTGGCAGTGTCAGCTATCTGTTGGAGCAAGAACAACACTTCTCCCAAACAGTTACTAATAACATTTGTGCCAAGTACCATATATAAGTCTGTATCATCAGGATTAGTCTCTACTACAATTAGTTCCTGGTCCTTCAGTTCCACTCTTCCCACCTTTACTGCCACATCCTTAACCCCGACTAGATTAAGGGGGAGGCCGTTTGAGGCATACACGGAAAGATTGGGATCTGGCGGGTGAAGTTCGTCTATGGACCAGAACCTTTTGTAGAGGACATCAGGCATGATGGTTACCTGAGATCCTGTGTCCAGCAGAGCGGGTGTCGCGATGCCGTCCAGCACAATGGACAGGAAAGGTCTTCCTCCCACGAACCTGCGATACTAGTTTGATGGGCCTGGGGGGTCTACTCCTGGGTGTCAGCCCTCGGCCCCAGGATTTTCTCGTTTAAAGGACAGCTCTGGAAGGCGTGACCTGACTTGTGGCAGCGGTGGCAGACAGGGTCCCTCGGCGGGCGGCGTTGGTCGCTGGTCCTCCCAGGGGGTGGCGTTGTCCTCTTCCTCCTTCTCATCCAGGGGACATCCTCAGGGCAGTCGGCTAGCAGGATCCTTCCTTCCTCCTCGGGCTCCATCCGCAGCTGCAGGGCACTCAGTACAGTGGTCAGGGTTTTGATTAACTGACGCATTTCAGAGCACATGCTGTCCAGCTCACTAGGGGACGTTGCTGGAACCTTGGCTTCAGCAGCCACCAGCGAAAAGGTGGATGCTGCGGGCACTGGGGTGGCCCCACCCTGGCAACATTGGATAGCAGTTGTTTCCAGGGGCTGCAGTCCTTTTATAGCCATGTCCTTAAGGGTGTCAAAGGTGGCATCTGGATGATCCAGGGACCACCAACGCACAGTCCTGCTCTCCTCTTGAGACCTCAGTCCCCGGATAAACTGTTCCTTCAGCATTTTATTTTCATCATTGATGCTGGTTGGACTAACCTGTTTCAGAGCCCGCATGGTCCCTTGTAAACGCCAGGCATAGTCCCGAACAGTATCCTCCGGTTGCTGAGAGCAGTTGTAGAACCTCATCCGGAGAGGTCTCAGTACAATTCTCAAAGACAGTCTGTAACTTTTCAAAGATTGAGGACACTGACTCCTGGTCTGCGGCCGACCAGGTTTCTACTTCTCGCTCCGCAGCACCAGTCAATTGTCCTAATACAACAGCGGCTCTTTGCTTGCCTGTCATAGAGTACATGTCCAGTATACCGCATATTTTCCTTTTAAATCCAGACAGGGTATCTAGTTTGCCGCTGTACTGGGGGAGCCACTTCACTCCAGGGATGTACGGTAGGGCCATGGGTGTGACAGGGGTTACAAGCCCTGCTGGTGGAGCGGCTGCTTCGGCCTGCTCGGCGCCGAGCGCGGGTTGATTATCAGAGAGGTTAACCGGTACTCCGGCGTTCTGCTGTTCTTCGGACATTCTGGCGCCCCCCTAGCGAACCGTGGCCTACCTTCTTTTCTTCCGGTAGGCCGCAGCTCCGCAGGTGACGGTCTTCTTCAGGAACTTGCGTCGCTTGCGTCCCCCGTCAGAGCGCTCACCGGGACTCCTTCCAGGACCTGGCGCTTCGTGGTTTGACGTCGAGGTGTGGGGCGTGTCCGGGGCTTTGCGCGCTTTAGCAGGTACGCATCTCAGTTTTCCCCCGGTTACGCCCTTCTTCCCGCTCGGCGGTACAACAATGGCGGCAATCTTCACCACAGTTAAATACACAGTTCTGATTAAAGGCGCACAGTACCCGGTGGCAACGGGCACAACACTCCATTGTTGCAGCGGGCACGGAATCCTGTTCGTGACGCCCAGGAAGAGATGATGCGCCCAAGGGATGGGGACTTGGCGCCTGGGCCGTGTTGTTGGTTTTGGGGACGCCGCGGTGGCGGCTCCTGAGGCCATACCCTGGGGTGACTCTTAAAAGCAAGGAATAATGGGGGAAAGGTGTATGGGAAAGGGGAAAGTTCGTGACGCCACCCGTGGTGTCTGGTGAGGATCACCAGAGCTGCGACAGTCCTCTGAGGCCGGTGTTCAGGCAGCTATAGATGGTTCGGCTCCACACAGGTGGAGCGGGGCCTCAGGGCAGAGTAGGAGAGGGGATGCAGGACAGAGGGGACCCAGCCGGGTCAGGAGAAGAATAGGCACACTCACAACAGTTCACTTCAGTACCTTTACTGGTGGTGTTTCAGGCACGATCCAGGGCACTGTAGGGTGAAGGGTGCATATCGGGACTCTCCCCAGTGAGCGGGTGTGGGGCCAACTGTTTCTTGCCTTTTCCTGGTAAGTTTATGACCTGCCTGGAGCTAGGCCTAACTTGGTCTCTGTCTTGCACCTGCTGACCTGGTGGTAGGGCCTTCTGTTGGAGATCACACTCCCTGGTCTCTTGGGCCTCAGTGACTCCTGACCCTGGTATATGAGTCAGCTTTTGATGTTCCTGGGACATATAGTACACCAGGGGTTCCGGTAGTTTCTGCTGGTCCTAGAGATCCTTGCAGACACGGACCCGGTGTCCCGTAAATGGTTGTGGGGTGAGCTGGTTAAGCTCCTCTGCCCCCTATGTAACTCGCTTACTCCACTTGCCTTCAGACTCACACAAGGCCCTCACTAGGCTTCACACTGGCAGTAGGCCTCGCTACTCTTCACCGCTCTTATGGCGTTGGCACGCCTTAGGCTCACTAACCTGAGCTCCCTGAGTCTGAGCTGGACTGACTTCCTCACAGACTTCACTCTCTGTGGACTCCAGACTAGACTGTAACTAGACTCCTTACAGACTTCAGACTGAACTGCCTAGCTCCACCTTCCCTTTTTATATCCCTAACGGGCTTCCTCTGGTGGTCTGAGGTGGAAGGTGGAGGTTTGTGTATGCTGTGAGGGCCTCTTGTGGAGGAATCCGTCCATCCACCCCTCTAGGATCTGTGGCACCAATGCGCAGCAGGGCGCCACATAATGCCGCAGCCATGTTGGTTGTGGGCATTACATTGATTGGCTGGCTGCACAGCGTCACCTCGAGTATTTAAAACCGGGCGCCGCCATCTTGGACACAGACGGCTGGGATCAGACAGTGTAGGGACAGCACTGCTGATTTAGGGAGAGATATATACTGCAAAATAGTTAGTGTAGGGTCTGTAAAGGCTGCCAGATCAAACAAAGAGTCCTTCTCAGGACTAATATCCATCCCAGATATCAGGCAGGCAGGCAGGCTGTATAGGAGAC
This sequence comes from Phyllobates terribilis, assembly GCF_046119375.1. Classification (NCBI taxonomy): domain Eukaryota; kingdom Metazoa; phylum Chordata; class Amphibia; order Anura; family Dendrobatidae; genus Phyllobates; species Phyllobates terribilis. Next base: position 614,703,471 of record NW_027362764.1, read on the forward strand.
ACAGTGGTTATACCAGCAAATGCCGCATTACAGTCCTGTGTGCTCCTGCTGCTGAAATTGCTGGACTTAGCTCCAGGTCTCGGGGCCAGGAAAAATCCTTTTTTTTTCATCTAAATCCTCTTTTTTTTTCTTCCTTCACACTGTACAAATACCCATCTTATAAACCTTTTGGCGCCCCCCCCCCCCCAAAAAAAAATAAATAAATAAAAATAGTGTCTCTCTGATTTTTCAGACACAAATATATCTGTTGAAAATAGTCTGGTGTAGGCCAGAGAAAGAGAAGTGTGGTTTTGCAGTTCCACGGTTCAAACTTCTGTATTATCCACTTTTGGGCCATTTGTATCTAAAAAAAAAAAACAGTTTGAGTGTGTCGCTCACTGTTCAGATGCAAATATATATATTTAAAAAAGTCTGGTATACACCAGTAAATTATAACTGTGGTTTTGCTGTTCCACGGTAAAAAATCTCTATTATTCTGCTTTTGGCATTTTTTGCCGTAAAAAAAAAACGAATAGTGTCTCCCTGATTTTTCAGACACAAATATTATCCAGCTTTTGTTATTTTTTCCGTAAAGAAAAACAGTAATAGTTTCTGCCTGATTTTTCAGATTGTTTAAAAGAGTCGGGTGTAGGCCAGACAAATAGAACTGTGGTTTTCCTCTTCCACGGTTCTAATCTACTTTCTATTACCCTTTTTCCATTGATAGTGCGAGTGTAAGCTATTTTACTTCCTTTACAATGGGCAAGGCGCGTGGCAAGGGACGTGGAACTGGACGTTCTGATGATGGTGCGTGCAGAGGACGGGGCCGTGGCCAAGGTAAAAATGTGCCACAATCAACAGCCACATCTTCTCGCTCCCACTTCTTGACCGAATTACTAGGGAAGCACAGAACAACACCAGTATTGCGAACTGATCAGTGTGAATAGGTTATTAATTGGATAGCAGATAATACTTCCAGTTACCTGGAAATCTTAGTAGCCGTGAGTCTCGACCGCATACTCCTCCTCACCCTGATGCTCCTTCCTCCCACCATGGCGAGTGTCATCAGACAGCAACTGATCCCACACTTGGACACTCTGAAGAGCTGTTCACTGGTCCATTTCCATATTTGGGCCCCTCGCCTGATACGCTTGAAGTGGTGGAAGAGGAGATCCCATGTAGCGATGGCCAAATATTTGAACAGCCACGGCCACAGGAAGGCGACGCTGCCAATTTGTCACAAGAGGTGGACGATGACGAGGCACAATTGCCAGGAAGTGAGCAGGATGATCGTGGTGCGCAAGTGGAAGAGGAGGAGGTGGTGGATGATCTAGTAACTGACCCAACGTGGCTGGAGGACATGCAGAGCGAGGCCAGCAGCACACAGTGTGAGGGAGGCAGAGTACCCCAACAGGCAGGAAGAAGCAGTGTGGTGGCCGCACACAGAAGGCGGGCAACAGTTCCCTGTAACACCAAAATGAGGGACGTTGCCAGTACAACCTGTAGGTCTTCCAGAGTCTGGAATTTTTTTAAAGACTCTGCTGATAACCCCAAAAAGGCCATTTGTACCACCTGCCATGCCAGCATCAGCAAGGGTGACAAAACTACCAGCCTGACCACCACCAGCATGATCAGGCACATGGCAGCAAAGCACCCGGCTTTGTGGGGCGAACCCCAGGGTACATGACCAGTGTCAGCGGGTGTCACCACTGCTTCTTCCGCTGTTGTGCGTGCAATAGAACCCCATGTTGTGTGTGCAAGGCAATCCCCTGTCCATACTGCATGCAAAGATGCCCCCCCTCTCAGTCTTCACTTGTTATGGCAGTTTCTCAAGAAACAGCATCAACGTCCATGTCCACATCCCACCGCAGCGTTCAATTGTCCATATCCCAGACCTTTGAACGAAAGCGGAAATTCACAGCTAACGCCCCACAGGCCACAGTCCTAAATTCGAACATTTCATGACTGCTTGCGTTGGAAATGCTGCCTTTTAGGCTGGTGGAGACGGAATCCTTCCGCAACCTTATGGCGGTGGCCGTCCCTCGGTACTCGGTCCCCAGCTGACACTATTTTGCCCAGTGTGCCATCCCCGCACTACACAAGCACGTGTCCCAAAACATCTGCCGTGCCCTCAACAACGCAGTTACTGGGAGAGTCCACCTGACAACGGACACGTGGACCAGTGCTTGTGGCCAGGGACGGTACATCTCCCTGTCGGCACACTGGGTAAACATAGTGGAAGCCGGGACCCAGTCGGACCTTGGGACGGAACACATCCTCCCCACACGGATGATTGCGGGCCCTATGTCAGTCAGAGTTGCCCCCACAGTGTTCAGCTCCTGCGCATCATCCTCCTCCTCCTCATGTTCAGCCTCCATCACAGATATCACCACATCAGTTACAAGCTGGAAGCACTGCAGTACTGCCTCCGCCAAGCGGCAACAGGCTGTGCTGAAACTCATAAGCTTAGGTGAGAAACCTCACACTGCTTGTGAGCTGTGGACAGCTGTGAAAGAGCAGGCAGATCTGTGGCTGAGACCGCTGAACCTCCAGGCATGGTCGTGTGTGACAATAGCCGTAACCTGGTGGCGGTTCTGAGGCGAGGCGAGATCACACACGTACCATGCCTGGCTCATGTGCTTAACATCGTGGTTCAGCGGTTTCTTAAATCATACCCCGAGTTGCCAGATCTGCTCGTCAATGTATGCCGCCTGTCAGCTCATTTTTGCAAGTCGGCTACAGCTTCCGCCGCCCTTGCTGTGTTGCAGCAGCGTTTGTAGCATCCGTCACACCGACTGGTGTGTGATGTCCCCACAAATTGGAACTCTACCCTCCACATGTTGCAAAGGATTTGGGAGCAGAAGAGAGCAGTTGTGGAGTACCAGCTGCAACAAGGCCATCGATATTCAGGTCAGACTCCACACAAAGGACCTCAGGAGTGGACCTGGATGTCTGACATATGTACCATCTTGACAAACTTTGAGGAGTCCACCAAGATGGTGAGTGGCGATGACGCCATCATTAGCATCAGCATTCCACTTGTCTGTCTTTTGCAACGCTCTCTGCAGAGAATTAAAGAGGAGGCATTGCAGCCAGAGTATGATGAGATGGATCAAGAAGCCATAGCTGTCAATTACACACAGCCCAGCCTCATCTCACCCCTATGTGCATTGGGGGACAATGAGGGAGAGGAGGAGGAGGAGGAAGAACAGGAGCTTGTATCATGCGCTGTAGACGGTAGTACCTGTACAACTGTCATACCGTCGGTTCAGCGTGGGTGGCCTGACAGGGGGGAGGAGGAGGAGGAGGTGAGCATGGTCAGTCATTATCTTGGTGAGGACACGGAAGTCTTGCCCGTTACCAGTCTGGCACGCATGGCTGACTTTATGTTACGCTGCCTTAACCGTGACCCTCCCGTTGTCAAAATGTTGGGTGACAGTCATTACTGGTTGGTGACACTTTTAGACCCCCGCTCTAAGGAGAACTTTCACTCTCTTATTCCTGAGGTGGAGAGGTCTACAAAAATGGGGCTGTACCTTGCTGCAGAACTGTTAAAAAAATTCCCATCTGAACACGCTAGCGGCAGACGTCACAGTTCGTTGCCCAACCAAGGCGTACAGGCGAGAGAGACGCAACTCCAATCCAGCAGAGGCAGGGGAACACTGTCAACATTCTGGGACAGTTTTCTGAGACCCACCCAGCTTACAGGCCATGAGGCGCGGGGTACTCTCACAAGGAGTGGAAAGTTTCAAAAGATGGTGAGGGAGTACCATGCCGACCGTACCAGTGTCCTCCGTGATTCCTCTGTGCCTTTTAATTATTGGGTATCCAAGCTGGACACTTGGAATGAACTCGCTCTGTACGCCTTGGAGGTCCTGGCCTGCCCTGCCGCTAGCGTGCTATCGGAGCGTGTTTTTAGTGCCGCTGGGGGAATAATAACTGATAAGCGCACTCACCTGTCAACTGACAATACTGACAAGCTGACCCTTATCAAAATGAACAAGGGCTGGATTGGGCCAGACTTCTCATTACCACCAAATGACAGCAGAGTAATATATCAAATCCACTGTGTTATTTCGGGAGGTGTATTCCCATGCACCGCTTCATACCCACACATGGGTATACGCTTCCTCATTTCGGCTGTTTTATGTTCTTCTCTTTATCCTCAGCCTCCACCACCACTATACCACCAGGGTGACCGTGGTCCGTGTTGCCATTATTGAAAGTTCCTCCGTCTTAATTTTTGGCAGCTTTTGCTTGGAAGGCATAAGCAAAGAGTGTGGGAGACCCACTCCCCAATAGTGGGAGCAATATTTTTAAGATGTTGTACTGTATGGCTCTTGTAAGGGGCATTCAAACCGTCTTGTTAAGCTACTGGGACCTCCATGTCTCTTCCGAGGGGCATTAAAACCGTTTTGTTAAGCTACTGTGACCTCCACGTCTCTTCCGAGGGGCATTAAAATCATCATGTTAAGCTACTGTGACCTCCACGTCTCTTTCGAGGGGCATTAAAACCGTCTTGTTAAGCTACTGTGACCTCCACCACTTTTCCGAGGGGCATTCAAACCGTCTTGTTAAGCTACTGGGACCTCCACGTCTCTTTCGAGGGGCATTAAAACCGTCTTGTTAAGCTACTGTGACCTCCACCACTTTTCCGAGGGCCTTTCAAACCGTCTTGTTAAGCTACTGGGACTAGAGATGAGCGGTGTTCGACTCGAACTGTTCGCCAATCTCAAATTCGAGCTGTTTTGGACAGTGTTCGAGCCGTTCGGCGAACACGAACAATTTGAAAAAAATTCGGCTGTTCAAGGTTATGTTCGATAACTGTTCGTGCACCAAAATCATAACTGGATTTTTTCTCAGTAATGCTGAAAATTAATATTAATACGCAGTTTGAGTGTACAGCGGGGCGGGGGGAGGGGCAGGGGATGGATCTCTGCAGAAATAATGAAGATCTCCATTTTTTTTCTCTTTCCCGCATTTACAGTGGGGAGGTGCAATCAGTCAGCTTATCAGCAGCGCACACATGGAGCGAACTGCTTTTTTTCACACAAGCAAGGGCATGTGTCATTGGCAGTGTATGTCACATGTCCTTGTCCTATAAGACCCAGCCATTTTCCCCTTCGCCACCATTTTCTCACTGCTGCAGCTGCGTATTAGACGGCACCGCTGTTGCTGTGTGCGCTATACTTTCAGTGTTAATTTCAAGCCAATTTTTGCACAAATCTACAGATAGCTTGGGAGTAGGGAATAGTTGTGATTGCAGATCTTTTGAGGACTAGGTTACATCATTTCCTACGACTTTTATCTGGCAGGCCTGTGCTCTTAAATAGATAGGTTGGGAGTAAAGACTAATTGTAATTGCAGTCCTTTTGAGGGCTAGGTTACATCAGTTCCTATCACTTTTATCAGGCAGGTCTGTGCTCTTAAATAGACAGGTTGGGAGTAAAGACTAATTGTAATTGCAGTCCTTTTGAGGGCTAGGTTACATCAGTTCCTATCACTTTTTGCCAGGCAGGTCTGTGCCAGTGCTGTGCAAGTTTTTTTCACAGCATTTGGCTAAATCTAGCAAACAAATCCTTTTTGGCCTCTTGCAGTGTGTGTTAGTCAGTGGAGTAGCCTATCTTTGTTGCAAGCTACACCACCTGTGTATAGAATACAATTTTTTTTACTGCACCTAGTGAAGTAAAACCTTTTGGGCATAGAATCATTCTATTAGTCCATCTATACTAACCTCTACCAGGTTGCAAATTCAATATAATTTTTATCTGCATCTAGCTCTGAAAAAATATTTCGGCTCCTAGCAGTGTGTGGGACTTGTTCTATTAGTCCATCTATACTAACCTCCACCAGGTTGCAAATTCAATATAATTTTTATCTGCATCTAGCTCTGAAAAAATATTTCGGCTTGTAGCAGTGTGTGGGACTTGTACTATTAGTCCATCTATACTAACCTCCACCAGGTTGCAAATTCAATATAATTTTTATCTGCATCTAGCTCTGAAAAAATATTTTGGCTTATAGCAGTGTGTGGGACTTGTTCTATTAGTCCATCTAAACTAACCTCCACGAGGTTGCAAATTCAAAATAATTTTTATCTGCATCTAGCTCTGAAAAAATATTTCGGCTTGTAGCAGTGTGTGGGACTTGTTATATTAGTCCATCTATACTAACCTCCACCAGGTTGCAAATTCAAAATAATTTTTATCTGCATCTAGCTCTGAAAAAATATTTTGGCTTCGGCTTGTAGCAGTGTGTGGGACTTGTTCTATTAGTCCATCTATACTATCCTCCACCAGGTTGCAAATTCAATACAATTTTTATCTGCATCTAGCTCTGAAAAAATATTTCGGCTTGTAGCAGTGTGTGGGACTTGTTCTATTAGTCCATCTATACTAACCTCCACCAGTTTGCAAATTCAATATAATTTTTATCTGCATCTAGCTCTGAAAAAATATTTCGGCTTGTAGCAGTGTGTGGGACTTGTTCTATTAGTCCATCTATACTAACCTCCACCAGGTTGCAAGTTGAAAATAATTTTTATCTGCATCTAGCTCTGAAAAAATATTTTGGCTTCGGCTTGTAGCAGTGTGTGGGACTTGTTCTATTTGTCCATCTATACTAACCTCTACCAGGTTGCAAATTCAATATAATTTTTATCTGCATCTAGCTCTGGAAAAATATTTCGGCCTGTAGCAGTGTGTTGGACTTGTTCTATTAGTCCATCTATACTAACCTCCACCAGGTTGCAAATTCAATATAATTTTTATCTGCATCTAGCTCTGAAAAAATATTTTGGCTTGTAGCAGTGTGTGGGACTTGTTCTATTAGTCCATCTATACTAACCTCCACAAGGTTGCAAAATCAAAATAATTTTTAACTGCATCTAGCTCTGAAAAAATATTTTGGCTTCGGCTTGTAGCAGTGTGTGGGACTTGTTCTATTAGTCCATCTATACTAACCTCCACCAGATTGCAAATTCAATTTAATTTTTATCTGCATCTAGCTTTGAAAAAATATTTTGGCTTGTAGCAGTGTGTGGGACTTATTCTATTAGTCCATCTATACTAACCTCCACAAGGTTGCAAAATCAAAATAATTTTTATCTGCATCTAGCTCTGAAAAAATATTTTGGCTTCGGCTTGTAGCAGTGTGTGGGACTTGTTCTATTAGTCCATCTATACTAACCTCCACCAGGTTGCAAATTCAATATAATTTTTATCTGCATCTAACCCAATACTTTTGGGCTAATACCACAGTTTGGCCACTCAGCTCTGCTCGGTTTCCATCCATTGTTTTTTGTGCAAATAACTCCAGAGTTGTCAATTATTTAACCACCAAAATGAGTAGAAAAAGGCCTGCTGCTGGTGGAAAGGGGAATAGGCGTGTTGGGAAGGGAAAAAAAGGTTGTGTCCGTGGGGTAGGTGTTAAAGCAACAGTAACATCTGCAGAAGAAAGACCATCTTCCAGCCAAACTAAGATGTCTACTTCTTTTAGCAGACAATGTGATAAGATCCCTTTCTTACGGCCACGCCAATCTCTACAAATTCCCGATGAGGCACAAAAACAGCAGGTGCTTCAACGAACGGATATCAAGTGCTCCTTTAAGTGGGCTCTCCTCCACATCAACTTCAACATCACAAATACTCCAGTCCTCAGAGGTGTCACCCCAATCGCACTTGTTTCCTCACAGCTCCCAAGTCTCCAGCTGCCCGTCTGAGTATGGGGTAGAACAGATGGTTGAGTCTGCAGAGCTGTTTACTTATACTATAGCCTGGGAATCAGAGGTTGGCTTCAGAGCTTCTGTGAATCCAGACGAGGAAATGATCTGCACTGATGCCCAGAATCTTTATGAGTCGGATCAAGGAACAGACGCAGAAGGTTCTGACCATAATGTAGCCCCTCGTTCCCAAACTGTAACTCCTGTTGGTGGAGACAATGAGGAAGACGATGATGAGACTCAAATACCTGATTGGAGCGACAACTTGAGTTTTTTGTCAGGGCAGGAAGAGGTTGGCTCTGAGGACGACGGGTGTGATAACACACAGGGTGATGATGACGAGGTTGGAGATCCCACTTACTGTCAACCCACAGTCAGCCAGTCGATGAGGTCAGCAGAGGAGATGGAGGAGGATGCTAGTGACGACGAGGTCAGGCTGCGCCTTCCTGGACAGAGACGTAGTACTGGAAGCACGTTAACAACTGCATCCTCAAACACA